>NC_135892.1:26004414-27224414 GCF_964194155.1 Cetorhinus maximus | reverse complement strand
CTTTACCTCCCTGATAATAAAAACCTCTCATACCACTAAGTTATACCAGTAATGTTTGGAGAAAAATAAACACACTGTTTCTCAATTTCATCTGGCTAGGTGACACATTTTACTCCTTCTTTGAAAACGATCTAGTCTGGTTTTTAAAAAAATGCAAATGTTATTTTAACTTACATTCTAAACTTCTCCCATGTTTACATCAAAGCCTTCAGACCAGCTGCCTTTAATCCAATTAAGTCACACACACACACCCCACTACTACTCCAATTTACAATAAATTCCAATAACATTGAGAATTATTATATATTCTGACTAGAAGGTCATCTGAGCTTGCTGCAGCCTTTCACTTTATAATTTAAACTTCTCATTACCACAGATGGGAATCCTAAAAGTGAAGTAAAACACATTTTAAGAAATTTTGCACGAGTAGATTGACAATAAATGTTTCAAAATGTTTGGAGTGAGTTTTGAGATTTTATTTTCCACCCAGTGTCATAAGAACCAGGAGCAAGAGTAGGCCATTCGGCCCCTCAAACCTGTCCTGCCATTCAATAAGATCATGGCTGATCTGCCCCAGGCCTCAACTCCTCTTTCGTGCCAGCTCCTCATAGCTCTCAACTCCCCAATATTTCAAAATCTATCTACCTCCTCTTTAAATACTTTCAGTGATCTAACCTCCCCAACTCTCTGGGGTGGAGAATTCCAGACATTTGCTATCCTCAGAGAAGAAATTTCTTTTGCATCTCAGTTTTAAATGAGTGTCCTCTTATTCTGTAATTATGTCCCCTAGTTTGAGATTCCCCCACTAGTGGAAACATCTTCTCAGCATCAACCCTGTTAAGTCCCCTCAGAATCTTGTGCATTTCAATAAGATCATCCCTCATTCTTTTAAACTCCAATGAATAAAGGCCTAACCTGTTTAGCCATTCTTGATAAGCCAACCCCATCATCCCAGGAATCAGCCTAGTGAATCTCTTTTGAATTGCCTCCAATGCCAGTATGTCCTTCCTTAAATATGGGGACCAAAACTGTACATAGTACTCCAGGTGTGGCCTCACCAAAACTGTACAGTTGTAACAAGATTTCCCTATTTTTAAACTCCAAACCCCTAGCAATACAGGCCAAAATTCCATTTGCCTTCTTAATTACTTGCTGCACCTGCATGCAACTTTTTGTGTTTCATGCACAAGAACATCCCTCTGTGCTGCACTTTTTTGGAGTTTCTCTCCATTTAAATAATAGTCTGCCTTTTGATTCTTCCTACCAAAGTGCATGACCTCACACTTTCCTACATTAAACTCCATCTGCCAAGTTTTTGCCCACTCACTCAGCCTACCTATATGCCCTTGCAGATCCCTTATGTCCTCACGACAACATGCCTCCCCACCTATTTTTGTACAGTCAGCACATTTGGAAATATTACAATCTGCCCCTTCCTCCAAGCCATTGATATAGATAGTAAATAATTGAGACCCTAGGACTGATCCTTGTGGCACTCCACTAGTTGCGTCTCTCCAGAGTCTGACTGATTTGTAAAATTTGATACTGTAAATTATTTTTTTGTGCCATGAGGGATGAGGTTTCATGAGGGTTTTAAAATCTTAACATACTCTTCAAATAAAAGTTATGGGCATGTCCCAGCTCATGTGACAGTGTCACATTCGCGCATGTGTGAAAGAGCGCACTCCCAGCTTCCAGGCGCACGTCACACTAGGCGGGCCTTAATTGGCCCGCCCACGTTAAATGGCGGCATGCCCCCAATTGGCACCGATCGGGAACCCGCCCACTCGCGCTAGCTCCCACACAACCCCCCCTAATGGGGGGAAGATCCTGCCTCAGAGCTTGCTGGATGACTAAAGAGATAGAGATTAAGATGAAGAAGAAGAAAAAGTTTGCGTATGACGGGTGTCAGATGGATAATACAACCAAGAACCAGGCTGAATATAGAAAGTTCAGAGGAGAAGGAAAAAAACATATAAGAGAAGCAAAGAGAGAGTATGAACAGCGACTAGCAGCTAATATAAAAAGGAATCCATAAGTCTTCTATAGGCACATAAATAGTATAATAGTATAAGGAGGAGTGAGGATGATTAGGGACCAAAAAGGGGATTTGGGCATGGAGACAGGGGGCATAACTGAAATTTTAAGTGGATACTTTGTACCTACCTTTACCAAGAAACAAGATGCTGCCAAGATCGTGGTGAAAGAGGAACTAATTCAGACACTTAAGAGTTTAAAATTGATAAGGAAGATAGGCTGTCTGTACTTAAAGTTGATAAGGCACCAGGAGTGGATGGGATGTTGTATAGACAGGCTGAAGTGGTGAGATAACTTTTCCTCTGTTTCCCTCACCTCTGGACTGACTGTAAAAAGATGCACTTTTGAGAAGGAGTGTTTTAACCCCCTTTTTAGTGCTGTGACATTAAAGAACAGATGTAAACAGGCTTTCTGGTAAGCTTAAAATCAAAAGAGAGGATAAACTCCAGATGAGGACGAACCAGTATTCATCGTCACCACGAGCAAAATGTAAATGCAACAAAACACCCACTTCCCAAACATTGCAGACACACACACAAGAAAAGATTATTTCTAGTGATGTAACATGCACTCAGATTGCTAACGGTATAACAAGAAGCAAATAATTTATTTTTAACCAGTCCTTTAAGATGGAGGTTGAAAAGCATTACATGTCTGAAGTATTTTCTCTCCTGGTTTTTGAAGACAAATGGAAGTTGGAAATTTCTGGCCTTTTCTGATGAAATTGTGGCCTTGCTCCTCTAGTGAAGAAATAT
Source organism: Cetorhinus maximus (assembly GCF_964194155.1). Lineage (NCBI taxonomy): Eukaryota > Metazoa > Chordata > Chondrichthyes > Lamniformes > Cetorhinidae > Cetorhinus > Cetorhinus maximus. The sequence continues at coordinate 27,221,622 of NC_135892.1, read as the reverse complement.
AATCTTGCAGATAAAACAAATTAGCCCCTTTTCACTATTTGAGTTGAATGTTTGTTTTAAGCATGGTCCTTTTCTTCAGGCTGGGTGTGATCCCTCTGTGCTGCTGGTCTCAGACTGCCTTGCTGGGCTCCCTTGTGAATGAATAAGTTGTCAACGCCCTTTCCAGCAAGTTTTGGTCATGCGATGGCAGTATCGTGGTATCTATATAATGGATTGGCGGCAAGGTGATTGGATGATCGATATCCTATCATTATACCACTTATAATTAGCTCACTGAAAGACTTTATTTGATATTCTGTCTATGTTGGGCTGACGGGTCTCATAACCATTGTGGATTAAATCTCTTCCATTGAAATGATGAGGGGCTACCAATTTGCACCTGGAAAAGCCATTTACATTTTTAAGTAACAAAAACAAAAATACCTGGAAAAACTCAGCAGGTCTGGCAGCATCGGTGGAGAGAAGCACAGTTGACGTTTCGAGTCCTCATGACCCTTCAACAGAACTAAGTAAAAATAGAAAAGAATTTAAAAAATTTCTATTTTTACTTAGTTCTGTTGAAGGGTCATGAGAACTCGAAACGTCAACTGTGCTTTTCTCCACCGATGCTGCCAGACCTGCTGAGTTTTTCCAGGTATTTTTGTTTTTGTTTTTGTTTTGGGTTTCCAGCATCTGCAGTTCTTTGCTTTTATCTCTGTATTTATACATTTTTAAGTAACTTCCCAGGCATCTTGTCTCTGTCTGGAAATCACAAACAGAAGTCCTGACATTCTGGAATCCATTTTAAGAGGGTACAGCATCCGTTATTCCATGTTGCTTTCTTTTTAAAAGTACAGTGTTCAGTGCCCAATTATCTTTTCGGGCATGATGTAACTGTCACAATGCATCCAAGGATACTGAGGGAAGTGAAAGTTGAAATTGTGGAGGTACTGGCTATAGTTTTCCTTAGACTCGGTTGGTGCCAGTGGACTCGGAGAATTGCAATGTTATACCTTTGTTCAAAAAAAGGGTGTAAAGGTAAGGCCAGCAATTACAGGCCAGTCAGTTCAACCTCAGTGGTGGGGAAACTTCTAGGAATGATAATTCAGGACAAAATTAATAGTCATTTGGGCAAATGCAGGTTACTTAAGGAAAGCCAGCATGGATTTGTTAAGGGCAAATTGTATTTAACTAACTTGCTGCAGTTTATTTGAAGAGGTAACACTGCGTTTGATGAGGGTAATGCTGTTGATGTGCTGTACACGGACTTCCAGAAGGCATATGTTAAAAGTGCTGAACAACAGACTTGTGGGCAAAGTTATTGCTCATGGAATAAAAGAAGCAGTAGCAACAGGGATACGAAATTGGCTGAGTGACAGGAAACAGAGGGTAGTGGTTAGTGGATTTTTTTGGACTGCAAGAACGTTTGTGAGGGAGTTCCTCAGGGGTCATATTGGAACTCTCTTTCTAACTGATATATATTAATGACCTAGACCTTTGTGTACAAGGCACAATTTCAAAATTTATGGATGATATGAAACTTGGAAGCATTGTGAACTGAGGAGGATAATGTAGAATTCCAGAAGGACATAGACAGGTTGGTGGAATGAAACAAGTGACAGATAAAATTCAATTCAGAGAAGCAAGAGGTGATTCATTTTGATAGGAACAATGTGGAGAGATAACATCAAATAAAGAGTCCAATTCTAAACTGGGTGCAGGAGCAGAGGGAGCTGGATATATATGTGCATACGTCTTTGAAGGTGGCGGCTCTGGTTGAGAGACTAACAAAGCAGACAACATCCTAGGCTTTATTAATGGGGACATAGAGTATAAAAGTAAAGAGATTATGTTAAACTTGTATTGAATACTGGTTCAGCCTCATCTGGAGTATTGCGCACACTTCTGGGTGCCACACTTCAGGAAAAATGTGAAGCTTTTAGAGAGACTGCAGAAAAGATTCATGGGAATGGCCCCAGGGATAAGGAACTTCAGTAACGTAGATAGATTGGATAAGTTTGGACTGTTTTCCTTGAAAAAGAGAATGCCCTGGTGAGATTAGATAGAGTTATTCAAAATCAAGTGTAGTCTGGACCGTTGATACAGGAAAAATGTTCCCATTGGTGGAAATCTCAAGAACAAGAGAGCACAGATTTAAGGTAATTGGCAAACGAAGCAATAGCAACAAAGGAAAACTTTTTTATTCAACAAGTGGTTAGGATTTGGAATGCACTGCCTGAGTGTAGTGGAAGCAGGTTCAATCAAAGCATTCAAGAGAGAATTGGATTGTTATCTGAAAAGGAAGAATGTACAGAGCTACGGGGATAAGGCGGGGAAGTGGTACTCGGCAAATTGCTCCTGTGGAGAGCCGGTGAGAACACAATGGGCCAAATGGCATCCTTCTCTAACAATTGTAATTTTGGGAAACCATCTAGACCATTTGTATGGTCTAGATATACGCCATGTAGAGCAACACAGAGCATTTTGCACCTGATGACTAGATTCTTACCTGCCATGAAAAAGGAGCATTGCTCCCACATGCCCAGTTTCTGTTTTACCATGGCTATATGCTTCTTCCAGTTTTTGACACATGTCCAGGACCTTCCAATGCATATTGTCAGCACCTTTAGATAGTCTGACCTGACGTTGAAGGGGCTAAAGGATTGGTGGGCCCAGTTTCCAAATAACGTGGCTCTTGCTGCAATTTACTGTGATTCCTGAAGCTAGTTTGAACTGGTTGGAGAAGCTCATCAGTCTGCGAATCAATGGCGGATTGGAGCAGAAGATACAGTAGTGACATTGTCCATGTACAGGGAAACTTTGACTTGAGTGCCTCTGGGATTGTTGCCTCTCTTATACCTGCATCCTTCTTGATGAACTCGGCTAAAGGTCGATGTAGCGCATGAACATGACAGGAGAGAGGACAGTCCTGCCTGACTCCAAATTTTAAATAATTCCCACCCTTGATTGAAACTGCATTATTGATGTTTGTGTAAAGCAGTTGGATCCAATTGTGTATTTCCTCCTGAAACCCCATTTAGGAGAGCACATGCATCATGTAGGTGTGTAATATTCTGTCAAAGGTCTTCTCCTGGTCCAAGCTGACAAGGCAGGTGACCACAATCCCCGTTCTGCGCATAGATGATAGCATCACTCAACAGCAAAAAGCTATTCAGAGATCTCCTTGCTGGATGCAGTGCATGCCTGATCAGGATGGCCCATTAACTCCAGAGCAAACTTGATCTGATTGGCGATGACTTTGGGCAGAATTTTGTAGTCCATGTTAAACTGTGAAGTGGACTGCCAATTTCTGATTACCTTCCCCTTCCACTTAAGATGAAGGTGATGATGCCTTTCCTCATGGATTCTGACATGCTGTCAGTCTAAAGTATACTCCCATACACTGTGGGCCAATCCAGTCCCACAGAGTGGAATACAACTCGATTGGTAAGTCATTGCTTCTGGGAGTTTTATTAGTCTCAAAAGACTTGATGGCCTTTTCGGCTCGAGCAGAATTAGCGGTTTGTCCAGATTCTCCCCTATACTGTTGTCTAACACCTCCATGATACAGGACAGGAGGGATTGGGAGACTGAGCTGACAGTGGGCTTCACTGTCAGGATTTGCTGATCCTTAGTATGTCAGGCTGTGATGACTTTACCGCATCATCCTCTTCCTTCAGGCTGCTGATCACAGAGCTCTCTCTGTGTACCTTTTGGAAGAAGAAACGTGAGCACGATGCTCCATGGTTCCCTTCCCATCCACTTTTTACAGTATTAACTACTGTAAGGATATGTTTCCCCGGTTGTCAGTTGCTAATAGACAACTTCTCCACTTGGTGACTACTCATAAGGGATAGTGAGCTTTCAACTGCGGGCCAAAACTTCAAGCCTGATCCTCTCTACATGTAACTCTTTCGAGTTATCAACAGTCACAGATTGTAACTCTTTCGAGTACATTCGCAGTTCTTGGCTTCCGGGAGTGGGACATGAACCCACAACCTTCTGATTCAAAGGCGAGGGTGCTATGAACTTGGCCACAGCTGACACCTCTCCTCTCTACATGTATCTGCATTTAAAACAGCATCACTGAAAATGATCAACAATGGGAGCCTGGCTTTTTTGCCCCATTTTAACTTGGGGCATTAGAACCCTAGGTCTGCCCCAGCTATGAATATCTAATTCAGAAACCAAGGGTTTGAACTTGGAACTGAGAGATGCACCTGCTTACATTTGGAATGCAAGAAGATATTTGGAAAGCTGTTGCTAAAACAATGATATTCAAGAATTTAGTTTAAGAAATTATTACATTGGAAAATTTGTTAGTTTTTTGTAGATAGCTTTTAGAAGGGTAAGACTTTTTTGTTGAAAGAAATCTTAATATTACTGTAGCATTAAGAAATTACGCATTTTCTACTCTGAATAGTCAAAACAAGTCATCAAGTTGCTCTACTTCCCAAAGGAATTACATGGATATTCAGTGGCAGATTTTAATTTGCACTAGTTTCATAACAGCAATTTTAAGTACTTGAGTCAGTGTTATGTGTATGTTCTCAATGCTTCACGATGGGAAAATACAGATTTGGAAACTAAATGTTTTTTTTATAGGGAAAATTGCATATGCGATCATTATCAGCACTGTACACCTTCTGGTGGCTAATTCATAGCAGTGGTGGAACTAGCAACAAAGCAATGTCCACATCACAGCACAAAGAAAAGAGAGATAATCTCTGAATATAGTTTTGGACACTCTTGGCTCAATTTTGTATTCAGGGATGGCTTTGACTGTGTTTTGACATACAAGCTGGGGAACTACTAATGTTATATCATTTGCAAATAACCTAGTTTTGATGTAACTGGATATAACTAGTTTTAAGTTCATTTGACCCATTTACAGTGGCTTCATAAATGTGTGTTCGGAACTACTGCTTTCAATCAATAAACCACTCATTTCATTTGTAGCTTCACCACTCTTAGTATTGCTTAGTTTATGATTTGAATAGGACTTGAATTCCCCAGTGGTTGGAAATAACTATTTCAATTATCATTCACTTACCCTATTATTTAAATAGTAGTGACATTCTTTTCAATGATTGGGCAAACAGTAATCATTCATTCAGGCTGTTGATAGGCCTCTTATTGTTGTAGTGAGCAATTACCTACCTCAGGGTATAGAGAGAAGGGGGAAGATAAAGTGAGTTTTCTTGTACCTTTTTGGCAGTCTTAAAAATGCTGGTTGAGAAAGCTCTGATTGTCCTGAACAGTGATTATGCTGCAGAGAAGAATTGGACAGGTGTATCTCTGCAGTTGGTCTGTGGCATGGGGAGGGGAAACTTCCCATTTCTTTGTTCAAAAATGCAAACATCTTTAGTAAAGTACTGTTTGGCTATAGTCCAGAACTGTGAAGCATGAGACTAGTGCTGCTTAACCACAAGAGGAAGTTGAAAGTGCTGTGATAATATTTAAATTACCCCTCCAATTTAATAAGCATTCAGTGCAGTAACTTTAATGCTGAAAATAGCCATCTGGAATTAACCATTCTTGAAAATGGGTTCAAGTTTAAGTTGTGGCATTGCTCCTCTCTGATGAAATCAGTTTGGATGAGGCATTGGTGTTGTAATTGATCAGGATTTCCATACCAATTTCCATTTTTTAACAAGAGTTGCCATTTCTACTTGCGCCACTGTATTAATGTTACATACAAGGTTTGTTTGGAGTGAAAAGATTCTATTGGAAAACAGAGCTGTCTTAGAGTAACTTTTTGTGCTTTCAAAGTGAAGTTAAATGGTACTTTCCAGTTCAACTATAGCAGAGCTTGATGCAGAATAAATATTCCTCTATTCTGCCAGAAGAACCTGCCTCAGTTTGAACTTCAAAAAAAATCCCAGTACCAGTATGATGATCTAGCTAGTGACATCCATATCCCTTTAATGCACTCCTTATGACTTACTTCGTTGACCAAGGTTTTGGTCGCATGCCCTAACATCTCCTTATATAGCCTGTCATTTTTTTGGTTTCATAGTGCCCTTGTGTAGCTGCAGTGTGTACCATCTACAAGATGCACTGCAGAAATTCACCAAGGCTCCTTAGACAGCACCTTCCAAACCCACAACCACTACCAGCTAGAAGGACAAGGGCAGCAGATAGATGGTAACATCACCACCTGGAGGTTCCCCTCCAAGTCACTCACCACCCTGACTTGGAAATGTATTGCCATTCCTTCACTGTTGCTGGGTCAAAATCCTGGAACTCCCTTACAGCACTGTGGGTGTACCTACACCACATGGACTGCAGCAGTTCAAGAAGGCAGCTCACCACCATCTTCTCAAGGGCAACTAGGGATGGGTAATAAATGCTAGCCTAGCCAGCGAAGCCCACATCCCATGAATGAATTTTTTAAAAGTTTCTTCGGATGTTTTAATATGTTAGAGGCATGATGTAAATGTTTTATTCAGTTATGGGATGTGGATGTTGCTGGCTTGACCAGCATTTATTGCCTATCCCTAATTGCCCTTGAGAAGGAGGTGGTGAGCTGCCTTCTTGAACTGCTGCAGTCTAAGTGGTGTGGACGCACCCACAGTGCTGTTAGGGCAGGAGTTCCAGGATTTTGATCCAGTGATAGTGAAGGAACGGCAATATATTTCCAAGCCAGGATGGTGACTGGCTTGGAGTGGAGCTTCTGGGTGGTGGTGTTCCCATGTATCTGCTGCCCTCGCCCTTCTAGATGGCAGTGGTCGTGGGTTTGGAAGGTGCTGCCGAAGGAGCCTTGGTGGGTTACTGCAATGCATCTTATAGCTGGTACGCAAGTTGCCGTGTATTCTAATCCTCCAGATATAAAGGCCAGCATTCCATTAGCCTTTTGATTATTTTCTGTACCACCTCATGATGTTTCAATGACCAATGTCCCTGGACCCCCAAATCTTCTTGCACCTCCACTGTTTATAGTTTTGCACGATTTAGAAAGTACCCTGTTTAATTCTTTTTAGGCCCAAATTGGATGATCTCACATTTACAATATTGAAATCAATGTTATTTATTCTTTCATGGGTGAGTGTTGCTGGCAAGGCCAGTATATGTTGTTCATCCTTAATTGCCGTGAGAAGTTGGGTGGTGAGCCGCCGCCTTGAACCGCTGCAATCCATCTGGTGTTAGGTACATGTACAGTGGTGTTAGCAACTTTGATCCAGCGCCAGCGAGGGAACTGCAATATCATACCAAGTCAATATGGTGTGGCTTGGAGGGGAACTTTCAGGCGGTGGTGTTCCCTTGTGTCTGCTGCTTTTGACCTTCTGGTGGTGAAAGGTTTGGAAGGTGCTGTTGAAGGAACCTTGGTGAATTATTATAGTGCATATATGGTACACAATACTGCCACTGTGCATTGGTGGTGGAGGGAGTGAATGTTTGAGTGGTGGGTGGGGTGCCGATCAAGCTGGCTGTTTTGTCCTGAATTGTATTAAGCTTAATTCCATATTTATTATTTATTTGAATTTGAATTCCACCAGCTGCTTTGGTGAGATTTGAATTTGTGTACCCAGAGCATTAGGCCCTTTGGATTATTTGTCCATTAACATTACCATTACACTTATTGTACCCTCCCTGTCCTGTTTTATCCATCTGTTTTATACTTTCATCTACACTGCCTACAGTGCACTTATTCAAGTTTGCCAATGACAATGTGATTATCTATCCCATCATCTAAGCAGTTAAAAGTACAGGAATATTTGAGGCCCCAACACAGATCCTTGCAGGACCAGGGGATCCAGGTACACAGATCATTTGTTGAGTTTTCTGCAGATCTGTTTTGGTTGTCTGTTTCAGCTGCTTCAAGCCCTGTTGGTACTTCAGCCTGTATTGTTGGTTTGCGTGTGATTATATGATCTGCCTGGGGGAGGAGCAGGACATAAAAGCCTATGTAGGATGCATTTATAATGTGAAAAATCCCAAAATTTCGGAGCTCTATGGTGAGTGAGACTTAATTTTACCTAGAAATCATGCCTCTTGATAAATGCCCTAAAGTTGGCAAGTCTGAAGTCACCAGTGCTACTTTTCACGAGATTATTGTTGTGTGCCAGATAACTAACAAGGGGATGCAGGGTTCATGTTCATCATAGGGAGCTGGAGGAGAGCAGCTTTACCCTGGACATGGAGTGGGCAGACCTGGAACTGGGCACTGCTGAACCTGGACTCTCAGTTCGCAACGTCAACTCTGGCACACTCGGCAAAAGCTGGGAAAAGTTAAGAGCCCTGCCTGGCACAGACTGGTCCCCACCACCCCCCTCCCTCTGCAACCACCACAGCTCTCCGTAGTTATGCCTTGTACACAGTGTGTATGAGTTAACTTTTGTAGTATACAGATTTAAATCGGATAATGGTCTATCATTAAATTTCCATTTCTTTCTTATTTACACCTCCTTCCTCCCTGGGTTCTTCTTACCCTGCTCTCCTCCTCTAACCCCTCTCAGCATGTAAAGTTGAGCTTGTATCAGAAGAACGGTGCAGAATGGTGGGGAGGACTAAAGGATCTAGAAATGGCAAACTGTCATGATGACCAAAGACTCGTTGAAATTTTGTTTTGGGCATTTGTCTTTTTAATCAATACCCTATGTAGTTGCTTTTTAATGAAAATGAAATGGGAGGCGATAAGTATGCCTTGTAAATACATCAGGCATATTTCTGTGCCTTCGGCATGTTGGACAGTTGCCAAGTGTGCAACATTTTAATAGATTTGTTAAAAACATTTGTTTTCTTTTCTTTATGTTCCTCATAATTCGACTGCTGTTTTCTGTACACCCTGAAACTGATGGCAGAGGTCTGCATTATTCTAACTACCTGACCAGGCTGACAACTCATACTGATTGAAGTGCAGCAGGAGTCTGGCACAAGAACCATGCAGTTTCATTGTTCCTGAACAGAAGGGAAAATGTGCTTTGCTAAGGGGAGTGTGGAATAATGAAATGCCCTTGCTCAGTGACCTCAGTCTTTATTGAAATATAGCTTAGGTTTTTATTCAGGACTGGTGAATTTTTCGACTTTCTTCCTCTTATAATATCATCCTCAATGATGAAGCAAAGTCTAACAGTTTGCCACTTCTAAATTTTGTGCTATTTTCTAAAATCAAAATATGTTTTGTATTTCTGGGAGGAGGTAAGGAAATCAGCAGAAATTTAGTCCTTTTTCTTGCTCCCAAATCAATTTTTGAATTTCATTTTCCAGAATTAACAGAGCATTTAAAGGAGACACATTTGATTGTCTTCATCAGAGACCAGCAGTCCCATGGAGTCAATTGCCAAAGCAGATCTTGTACTTTCTCAATTGTGTACAACATCAGCTGGTGCTTTATATTGATATGTGTAACCTGTCATCCTCTGGTATTACAGGGGTTGTGTTGGGCTGTATTGAAAGGCAAGTAAAATATAGCAATTATTATGCAACAGTAAATTAGGATACAGATCACTTCCACCTCAAATCATCTTTTGAGGAAGAAAGAACTGGTGGTTCAGTTTGCTTGAAGTATGTCATTTAAAGTACAATTACTGCACAAAAGGATGAATTCAAAATATTAAATTAGCAAGACTGAATCATTGTAGTGTTGGCTGGATATTCACTCAATTCTTTTGGTTTTATATTAAAAAAATCCTAAGATGTATGAAAATTCAAGTTCCTATTTTTACATAGCATTCTCAAGATTGTTTATTTGGTGGAAATCTAAGTTTGGAACTCTTCTTTTGCTTCTTGTGATGTCAGAGGAAGAAATTTGTTTCACATAAACAGTAGGCAACCCAAATAAAAATTTCAAGTTCAACTATTGATTTGCTAATTGTACTTTTTTGTCATAGTTATTCATGAATAAAAGTAGCTTTTTTGATTATTTTAGTGGTTACAATTGCTGCTTGCTGGTTATATTAAATTTTAACATTACTAAGTGTTTAAAGTCAGAAATATACCCTAACATCAGGCAAAGATTAGTATTGAGCGAATAACGGAGCAGTTCATCACTGGCAAACCCAGTGAAAGAGCAGAGTCTCAGTGGAGAGTAAGGAAGCAAGGAAATTTGAAAGAACAACTCATTGCTTGCAGTGATTTCGCAAAGGTGAAGTATTGTACAAGCTCATGGTTGGGTGATTGCAAGGAAATATATGACGCTTTACTTTTTTAATCATTCTTGGGATTTGAGCAACGCTGGAAAGGCCAGCATTTATTGCCGATCCCTGATTGCCCATGAGAAGGCGTTGGTGAGCTACCTTCTTGAACAGCTGCAGTTCATGTGGTGTAGGTACACCTACAGTGCTGTTTGGAAGGAAGTTTCAGAATTTTGACCCAGTGGCAGTGAAGGAATGGAGATATAGTTCTAAGTCAGGCTGGTGTGTGACATGGAGGAGAACTTGCTGGTGGTATTCCCATATGTCTACTATTTTTGTCCTTCCAGGTGGTAGAGATTGTGGGTTTGGAAGGTGCTGTTGACAGAGACTTGGCAAGGTGCTGCAGTGCACCTTGTATATGGTACACACTGCTGCCACTGTGCACTGGAGGTGGATGGGTACCAAGCAAGTGGGCTGTTTTAACTTGGATGATGTTGAGCCGCTTGAGTATTATTGGAGCTGCACTCATCCCAGTAAGTGGAGTGTATTCCATCACAGTCCTGACCTGTGCCTTGTAGATGGCGGATAGGCTTTGAGGAGTCAGGATGTGAGATATGCATTGGAGAATTACCAGCCTCTGAATTTCTCTTTTCGTGACATTATTTATACAGCTGGTCCAGGTAAATTTCTGGTCAGTGGTAATCCCCAGGATGTTGCTTAGCACTTGTGTGGCAAAAATGTTACTTGCCACTTATCGGCCCAAACCTGTATGTAGCCTGGATCTTGCTGCTTGAGAGCATGGACTGCTTTAGTATCGGGAGAGTTGAGAATGTTATAATCATCAGCGAACATCCCATTTCTGAACTTGTGTTGGAGGGAAGTTCACTAATAAAGCAGCTAAAATGGTTGTGCCTAGGACACTGCTCTGTGAACTTCTGCCGTGATGTCTTAGGGCAGAGCTGATTGGCTTGCAACAATCAGAACCACTTCTTCGTGCTAGGTGTTACTTCAATAAATGCTGAATTCCCATAATTCCCATTGAGTTCTACTTTGCTAAGGCTCCTTGGTTATACACTTGGTCAAATGCTTTCTTGATGTCAAAGGCAATTACCCTCATCTCCCCTCTGGAATTCAGCTTTTTTGTCCATGTTTGGACCAAGGATGTACTGAGGTTTGGACTTCAGTAGCCCAGGCGGAATGCAGAGCATCAATATGTTATTGCTGTGTAAGAGCCGCTTGCAGCACTGTCAACGTCACCTTCCATCATTTTGCTGGTCTTGACGAGAGTAGGACTTTGTGTGGAAGCACTCATACCAATGTATGTCATTATTCAAGAACTGATTCTTCAAAAGTTTATAGTAGTGCTGAATGTTTCTAAATATAGTATCTGAATTCTATATTCTAATATTTCTGCATACTAAATATAATGCCTGAAAAATGTACTGGTAATTTTTGCCATGCTCCACATGTTGTTTTCTGGCCTATACTTACAGACTGAGCATAATCTACTTCAAAAGTTCATTTATTCATTTTCTCCCTCCTCCGGCTTTTCATGTGAAATTTCTTGGTGCATGTAAAAGGGTCTTCACCTGGAATATAACCTCTGCATTGTTTAGCATTTCCTAACAGTTGTAGTTGATATACTAACTTGAGTAGTGCATAACTTTAAGTATTGATGCACCTTGTGATCCATGTGTAAAAGTTGAATTTGATTGTACTTTTGTGATGGTGATTTTGAAATGTTTTGGAATGTTCTTCCAGATATTTTATGAATAAAGTATATTTTTCAAAAAAAAACTTTAAGGCGTTAGATTAGATGTTACACTGCTACTTCACTACCTCTTGCAAGTTATCCTGTTGAATCCCTAAATTAGTCTTAAACCTTTTAATAAATAACCTGTGTTCATCTGTGCTGCAGTAAATTTATACACAAATTCTCCACTCTTAGCTCTTACTAGAATCTGTGTTCATTGCAGTCTGATTGCTCAATGAAGCATTGTGCTGAATGAAGAGAGAAGAAAGAATAAAGCAACTAATAAAAATTCGGACCCTACCCAAGCCCCAGAGGCATTCATAATTAACATACAAATGTAGATATTGTGTGCCATTTACATTTCATTTGAAACAAACAAAATCATTACCACAATGAGATGACCAATGTGCTCGAATGCAATACAGTTATATTACTTCAAATAAAATTAGAAATGTGGCATCTGTCAGCTTGAATTTAGGGGTCAAAAGTTTATTTGGTTACATTATATAATACGCCAATTTAACTCATTCCCTCAGGGACACTGCATTTAATTTTTTGGACCGGTTTAAAATTAATTTATACACAAGGTTTGAAATCAACTGTAGTCTAAATGAATTATACTTTTGCTCACTTTTAGTGTGTCAGATATTTTCCAATCTGATCAGGTTAAATTTTATTATAATCATTGTTTCTCCAATATTATAAGACCCTAAGGTGAAAGAGATGCTTGTGTAATTACCCCTGGGATCCAATAGGATACTAAATTCAACTGCCAGTTTTTTAGAATTGCCTATAAAGGTTAGTCCATGAATATTAAATTAATAGGTCTTTATTTTGGGTTTGTGTCACATAGTCAGTTTTTGAAAAAATTATTAATCAAAAACAGGAAGAGAAAATTGAAAAATGTAGAATTTTAGATTTATGATCAATGGAATTGACCCACATTTGTTGCATATTGCCAATTTACTAAAGACTCTTATTAACTCTGTAATCTGTTCTACACTTCCCCAGCTCCATGCTCTTTTGAAGCTGTTGACTACTTTGTTCTTGTTTAAGGGGTATGTTTTTTGACTATTTTCTGTACTTAGGGCAGTCATTTGTGCTCTATCCTTCTCTTGTGCTGTTTCTTTCAGCGAAACTATCCATCCATTTCTTATTTGGAAATTAATTATCTTGTAGAAAGTTTCTGTCTGTTTCATAAATACATGTATGTTAAATAAAGAGCCCTTGCAAAACAGCAGGTTTTCTCAAGATCATGCAACAACAATATTGTGTATGATTTAAATTCTAACTAGATACTGTAACATTTGAACATTAATAACATCTTGTTGACAGTTTTAGACTGGTTACTGATGTTGTTAGCTTGGGTTTTCATAGCCATAGATTCTGTCAACAGTAACTGAATGCTGAGAAATGGATACCCCTGCTAAGCTGGCTAATGCTGACGTTATCTATTGAAGATAACCATGATAACAAGCACTGAATAATTATAATTGACTTTTTTTTAAAGCAAAGCTGAAATTTGAACGGTTCTTCCAGTTTTGAGTTCATGTGTAAGAAACTTCAGTACTGTATTGTAACTAGAGTAAGTTACAACTAGAATAGTTATAAGTACCAATATACTTTAACACAATTGCTCTTAAGCCAGTATGCATTTGTGTAATGGTCTTATTTATGACTTGAAATTGCTTCCATCAATGTGGAAAATCTAGATGATTAGAAATTCTTCACCTTAGTGTTACATAACCCAACATGTTCTTTGCAGACATTACCCAACTCTGGAAGGGCATGTTTATCAAATATTTTTAATCAAGTTATAAAGCTGGGATGTCCTTTGCAGTTCAAGTAAGCTGTATAAAAATTACATACCCCACGTTATGCTTTACAAAAATATTATTTACTGAAGTATTAATTCGTATTGTCGTAAGGTTATTGAGAATATGGTTGCGGAAGTTTTCATTTGAAATTCTTACTTTAGTGCAAAATTTCAAAACGATCTCAAAAACAAACTCTGTAAAAACATTCTGTGACAAAGTAACAGAGGTTGCTGAGAGAAGTGCTGTTGTGTGTATACGGAATTGGCTAAGAGATAGATAGCAGAGAGCAGTGGTAAAGGATTGTATTTCAGACTGGAGGAAAATATACAGTAGCGTTCTCTAGAGGTTTGTTATTAGGCTCTTTTTGATATATATTAATGAGGTAGACTTTACTCAAGATACCATAATTTAGTTTTACACATGCGAAACTCAGGAATGTGGTAAACAATGAGAAGGATAATAACAGATAAGGGGACTTAGACAAAGTGGTAAATGGATATACTCAAGGTGGAGGAAACTTAGTATAGAGAAGTGTGGTGATATATTTTAGTTGGAAGAATGAGGAGAGAGGCAATGTGAAATAAATGGTCCAATGTTAAAGGGATGCAGGAACAGGGGGACCAAGTATGTGTATACACAAATCTTTAAAGGTGGCGTAGGACAGGTCCAGAAGGCTTTTTTAAAAAAGAAAAAAGTTTTATGAATAGAGGCATAGCATACAAAAGCAAGTTATTGGCATCTGTCCATCTTGAGAGATAATGGACTGCACCCAGGGTGTATGTGACTTCTGTATTGAACATATTTTGTTGTGGCTGTAGAGGCTGATTCATGAGTGGCAGCCCCTTCCACAGCTGGCACGGATTATTAGTGTTGGCCCGAGGGTGACTGTTATTTTTTTCCTTCTGGTGGGCTCTCTCTTCTGCCAAAAAAGAGCAAAGCAAGTAAGTTATGTTATACCTTTTTTAAAAAAAAACACTTTGGTTAAGTCTCAGCAGGGTATTGTGTTCAATTCTGAGCTCTGCACTTTAGGAAGGATGTCAAGACCTTAGAGATAAGTGCAGAAGAGATTTACTAGAATGATACCAACAATGAGGAACTTCAGTTACGTGGAGAGACTGGAGAAGTTGGGGTTATTCTCGTTAGAGCGGGGTAGGTTAGAGGATAGGAGATGTGAGAGGTATTCATTCCTGAATGATTTTGATAAGAGTGAAAAAGGAGAAACAATTGTTTGCAGTTGACAGTCACGGAAGACTTAATACTGTAGAAAGCCAAGAGGAGTATAGAAAGTACAAGGGTGAAGTAAAAATGTAAGTTAGTAAAACAAAGAGGATACGAAAAAATATTGCCAGTTAAAATCAAAGAAAATTCTCAGATGTTTTATCAGTACATTAACAGCAAGAGAATAACCAAGGAAAAGATAGGGCCTATCAGTGATGTACATGGGTTGATGCAGAAGATGTGGGCAGGGTTCTCAATGAGTACTTTGTCTCTGTCTTCACTAAGAAGAGGGATAATGCAGACATTCTAGTTACAATAAGCATAGTGAGAGAGGAAGTACTAGAGGGATTGGCAGCCATGAGGGTGGATGTACCACCAGGACCAGCTAGACTGTATTCCAGGCTGTTGAAGGAAGCCAGTGAGGAAATAGTGCATGCTGTGAAGATTATTTTCCAATCCTCACTAGATACAGGTGAGGTCCCAGAGGATTGGAGGTCTGTGAATGTTGTACCATTATTTAAAAAGGGTGCCAGGAAATTATAGGCTGGTCAGTCTGACTTCGGTGGTGGGCAAATTATTGGAAACAATCCTGAGAGACGGGATAAACTGTCACTTAGGCACAGATTGATCAGGGATAGTCAGCATGATTTTGTTAGGGGAAGATCGTGTCTTACAACTTAATAGAATTTTTTGAGAAAGTAACAAGGAGGATTGATGAAGGTAATGCAGTGGATGTTGTCTACATGGATTTCAGTAAGGCACTTAACAAGGTCCCACATGGCAGACTAGTCAGGAAAGTGAGATCTCATTGGATCTCAGGGGATCCACTCCAGCTCAAACTGATGCAACAAAGGCTTTCATAAGGAAATTGGACAAGCCCCTGAAGAGAAAAACACAATTGCTGGACTGAGGAAAGAGCAGGGTAGTGGAACTAACTGTTTCTTTTCTAATTCTTTCACAGGATGTGGGTGTCGCTGGCTAGCCCAGCATTTATTGCCCATCCTAAATCGCCCTTGAAAAGATAGTGGTTAGCTGTCTTCTTGAACCGATCTGCATCTGAAGTGCTGTAACATGCAAGGCTATGGACCGGGTGCTGGAAAGTGGGATTAAAATGAGTGGCTAGTTTCTTTTTTCTCTTTTTGGCCAGTGCTGACACAATGGGCTGAATGGCCTCTTTCTGCACCGTAACTTTTCTATAGTTCTATTCTATGGCTCTAGTGGCAACAGGATTAGTAATCAGACGGTACAGATTTAAGATGATTGGCAAGAGAACCAGAGGCAGCAGGAAACTTTTTTTATGCTGTGAGTAGTTGTGATCTGGAGTGTAGTGCCTGAAAGGGTGGTGGAAGCAGATTTGTTAGTGATGTTCAAAGAAAATTGGATAAGTACTCAAAGGCAAAAAAAATTACAGGGTTTCGGTGAAACCGAAGGGGAGTGGGATTAATTGGATAGCTCTGCCGAAGAGGTATGATAGGCTGAATCGCATCCTTTTGCATTGTATAATTTTATGATTGTAGCTGAAGTAATTTTGAAAGGGTAAGAGTAGTAAGAAGAACTTCAGGGCTAATTTAGTAATAGGCACTACATCGGTATTGTGCTAATAAGACATGCCTGTTTGAAAGTCTGGTTTTAGTTGCAATTTTGGGGCTAATTGATGATTACCCTGGTTTAAACATGCCTGAAGACAGTAGAACACCTGAAAGCATGTTTACCACTCAATTTCTGATCAGAGGTGATTTTTGTGGAGGGGTATATATAGCTTCCACACACCGAAGGTATGGAGTGTGGTGGCTGACACACACAACGTAATGTTGTGGGATGGCAGGGAATGAGGTAAAACACAAGTAAATTCTTGGGCACGGCACTTGAGT
The DNA here is from genome assembly GCF_964194155.1 of Cetorhinus maximus. Taxonomy (NCBI): domain Eukaryota; kingdom Metazoa; phylum Chordata; class Chondrichthyes; order Lamniformes; family Cetorhinidae; genus Cetorhinus; species Cetorhinus maximus. Next base: position 27,204,908 of record NC_135892.1, on the reverse strand, counting down.
TCCTGGTAGAGGAGGTTCCAAGGAGGGTGTATGTCCTGTACCACAGTGCAGCAAGACCCCATCTTGCCCTCCTGTCCCTCATCTTCCAGAATTGGTGCACTCTCGCCATTTCTACTCCAGACCTAGGGGGACTTCCAAGAACATCCCCAAGACCAGGCACTCCCTTTCTCTTGGTGACTTCTATTAAGTACAGTAGCTACTTAAATTAAGTAAATTAAGTAATCTTTAAATTAAGTAGTGAGACAATGTCTGCAAAAAATTTGGATGAGTTTTGGTAAGGTCTTAACAAAGTATCAGAAAGTGTCCCTTTGTATCTTAGACTGCAATTCAAAAGTACGTTCATCTCCAGCAAAAAGTGAAAAGTAAAAGCTGAGCATGGATTTAAGTGGCAATAGAAATCCTCAGCATCAAATTGCAGAGCAACAATCATGTAGGCTATAATTTTTTTTAAAGAAGAAATTATGCTTCAAAAGGCAGTAAGATATATTTTTGTTTCAGTGGAGTTGAATTGTACTCATAGCCAGGATTTGTGTTGAATTCTATTTCATTTTCTTCTGAATTTCTATGATAAGCTAAATTAAAGTAAAAAGAACATATATATTTTGAAAAACTGATGAGATATGTGTTTATGATGCATATAATGAGTAAAATTGTTTGCAACTTCTCTTGTGGAGCTCTGTAGACAATTGGAATACTTTATCATAACAGCTGCTGAAAGAAAATTGGTGGGTTCAGACATTATTAGTTATCTTTTTGATCTCTATTAAGTAGGGCTTTTAAGTTCTAAAACACTCATTGGGTCCATAAAGTAATTTGAGGTAGGTGAACAGAGCATCTTAGCAGATTTTTTCAAATAAGTGTACTATTAAGTCTTGTTTTGATGTCTGCTCCTTTGTTTTGAGTGTGTCTACATACACATGATGATGAAAGTTTGGTAGCAGTAATTTATAAGTGTGTCATTTTGAAGCCACTGTATACATATGAGAAAACATGTTTCTCAGGCTACAATGATTTTCAGTGTGATTCTTTGTGACTTTTGTGTGAAGCAAGATGTTATGATATGACAGAATGATAAAAAGGCTGACACTCCAAAATATAAGGCAAGTTGCTGTACCCCTTCATTATCTGCCTTTAAAAGTCAGTTTTTTTTTGTTTTGTTAAACTCAGCACTTTTGTACCTAAGAGCAGGATAAAATATTGTGAACAGCTTGTGTTAGAGCGGGACACTGATCACTTGTGAAGTATAAACTGATGTTTTCTATTTACATCTGTTATATACCAAAAAATGCAATTCATTTTGTCACACATGGTGAGACAAATAAAGTATTATTGCTGTCAAGACAATCGTTGCCGCAGGGAAAGCAGCTCAGGCATATTTACACACTGATAGCTGTTTATTGAAAACCTCCCTGTCAATACGAAATTTTCCCAAGGGTTCAAATCTGGCCAAATGAGAACTCGGCCTAGATTCTAACTGTGGAGCTGGATAATGTGCTGAAATGATTTATTTTGAAAGGATGAAAAATAAACATATTTTCTTCTAGGTGATTAATCTTTTACAGTGTGCCTTTGTGAAAATATCAGGATGGAAGTGAGTAAAAGAAGTTGTGGAATATCCTGTATCTCATTTTGAGATGAGAAGTGGATAGGAGAGAGTAAACATTGCATGCATGCGCACTCTTCATTCTGTTAGTTTGTCTAGCTGGTTAATGAAAAATTATAGGAGGGAACTCAATAATAGAGTGAGGAAGGGTAATCACGTCAGCCTGGAGATAGTTAATTTTCATTTTTTTAAATATGGAAAAGTGTCGCGGTGCAAACATTGCTGAAGCTGTGATGTATTTTAAAAAATTTATAGCAGCTGCTGAAAGATTTGGTTAGTAAAAATATTTAGTATTAAATGTGATTACGGCTTTTATCTGAAGTAAATTTCATGTTTTGCAGGTCTAAGACTGAGGGGTTTGTCACCTTTTGAAAGGTGTCGGAGCTGGGTGGGGAAAACCTAATGCCTGAATGGATGTGGTTACTGGATCAGAACGATGCAGCTGTTAGAAGTGAAAAATATCTTCTAGCTGCTTGTGCACCAGTAGAATGCAACATATTTTTTTACAATAAAGGTGATGAATTTAATGCAAAGCTGAGGGAGAATGGGAATTGCAGACCTTGATACAACCAAGAACTGCCTATGAAGCAACTCTTGAGTGCTTGCTTTAAATTTTCTTTCTGTTCCAACATCAAGGGAAAATAGAAATTTGTGGACATTTTGAAGGATACATTTGGTTCAGATAAATTGGACCTGGCTGTTTCTCATTATTCAAGGTCAAGGATTGTAGTCAGAGTTGATAATAGTTATAACTCTGTAACCTGAATTTTAAAAAATGACTAAATGATTAACACCACTAGTAAAAGTGGACAGTAGATTAAATAAGCCCATCCTTTTAAGTGCAAAATATGCTGCTGTTTACTGATAAACCTTTTACATGCTGGGAATTTGCAGCAAAGGTTGGAGTGTTGGAACTGACAGACATGATGCTTAAGACTCATGGTTATTAAAAATAATTTTCTCTTGGAATGAAAACTGGAAATGGCAAAAGCTGGATTCCTGTCACAGGATCTGCAACAAATAAAGAGACGTTGTTCTCAAAATTATAGGATGACTGAAAAGCTACATCACTCATCTTTTACCCATTGAGTGATTAAATTTCATACTTGTAAAGAACCACACTCTGGGTGGAATTGTCCCAGATTTATACAAAGTGGGCAAAAGGATGTTTTATCCACCGACCGCAATGGGCAGCTTTTTGCACTGTATCGTCTCATTCCCGGCACGTCCCACCTCATTAATATTGCGTTCACGGGAGATACGCCAGATCGCTGGCGTGCGAGCTTGGATTTGCCCGCCACACTGTGACTTCAGCACTTCCTCGCTCCGGGCGCCACATGTAAAGCAAATCAGAGCACATGCCTACTTCATGTCTTCAGACCAGGACGGCTTCAGGCGACGGATGGCCCCGAAAGCAAAGAAGACGGCAGCCTCCAAATTTAGTGACATCTCTCTGGTACGCCTTCTGGACACAGCCGAAGGCCGCCATGATATCCTCACCCTCCCACCCTCCCGGCTCCCTATGCTCTCTCTCATACTCACCATTTCCTCCTACCATGCCCACCCTCAGTTTGCTCCCCCAGGAGGCAGTCAATGACTCCACTGACCCCACCCTTGCACATTCACTTGGACATCCCTACACCTACCTCCCTCCCCCCTCTCCCAACCTCATCGCCCCCTCGCCCCCCCCACTGCACCTTCTCTCCCAGTCAAACCTGGACCACCATCTCCGCCCCCTCACCATGGCCAAGACCATGATGCTCCGAAGCAGACCCGAGACATCAGTGGAGATCTCTCAACTTCCATGAGCTGCTTCATGGTAGAGCCATGTCCATGAGAATCCACCCAGCATGCAATGCACGTGTTTCTCCAGGGTCCGGTAGCTGCAGGGCTCCAGCATATTCTGCCCCTTGGATGTTCGTTATCTGAGCAAGGCCCTAATGGCAAGTCCTGACTTCTGTACATCACACTTGTCTAGATGCATTCTAGGCCGGCGTGTTTTCCCACTGGCGTAATGGAAAATCTGACGTGGGTGGATGATTCCGGTCGGGCCTAAAATTTGCATTCTATTGGGGGGGGGGTGCAAAGGGGGTTCATGCCGGCCTCCAGCGGGTTTGGCATTCCGCTGTTGCGAACACCATTAAATGGTCCCGCTGTGCTTTCATGCTGATGTGAAACTGATTTTTGGCCACCTCGCCATATTGTCTGTCTTCTCCCCACCCCCCCCCTCCCTCCCCGCCCAGCCCAAGATACCCGATGCCAACAGGGCCGGAAAATTCCGGCCTGTGTTTAGATTGTGTTGTATCAGTTGATAACTATTGATACCTGGGCATATAGGTGGAGCATTGACATTCTCTCGCTAGCCTTACTGACTCAATGTGAACAGATGTCGAAGGTTTATGTTTTAAGAATATTGAAATTCAATTTGTCGTAAGAACTGAATTGATTTGAATGTGATTCTCACTAAAACCTCCCTCAGACGGTGAATTGTTAAACTGCACCTGCTTATGCACCACTGAATGTAAATCAGGTGATGCATAAAGGAAGACTATAGTCTCCACAGGATCCACCTTGTGTTGCATCCCACAGCATCATCTATTTAGATTGTGAAAATGGCATTGGTTTAATATTGCCCCAATTGTCCTGATATGCTCACACTATCATGTGACTGTGAGCTACAGCAAAAATGCAGTGAAGAATTGCATGTTTTAACTTCTTGCATGGTTTCATGTGCTGTCTAAATTTAATGGTCTGACTTGTGATGGTTTTGTCACAATAACAACTGGAAACCCAACGCAGTTTGTTTAATAAATGTATCTATTATGACCTCAGTAAATAGTCCTTAAAACTAAAATGGCAGTGATATTGATGAAATAGGATTCATTGAATGTCACATTAATAGTGATGTTTGAGAATTTCAATAACCCTACTATTTTGTGTCTGTCATTCTTGATTTGATCATTGATATTTTGTGGACTTGTGTTGCAATCTGCAACAATAACTACTATGTAAATAGTATTATGGGGACCTGGTTAGCTAATTTGGCTAGTTGACTAGCGTGTAGTTCAGAGTAAAGGCCAACAGTGCAGGTTCAAGTCTTGTTCCAGCTGAGGTAGACTTGGGATGTGTCGACTTGCCCGGCCCCCGAGAGTGGAAGGCAATGGCAAATCACCACTGGAAAAAAAAATGCTGCCAAGGAAACAGCTCAGGATGAAGCATCAGCAAGCAATCGGCCAAGGAGTTGCCGCTGGGCTGAGCATACATGAATGAATGAAGTACTATTACGTAGAAAACTGCCCAAAGCCAATGGACTTTTGGCTGCTTTCCAAATTTTCTGGTCCTGCCCCCACTGATTTCCACCACTGGCAGGACCAGAAATCCTCGCCTATGTCACAGCACCCCGCTATAAAGGGAAACATGTTCTTCTCCCCAATCCCTGAGTTAAAATACTGGAAATGGAACAATGTTTTGCAAAAAACTCTGTTTGGCCGTGGTCTAAATTGATGGCTTTTTCTAATGGAATTCTGCTGATCAATAATATAGACCAAAGATTGAAGATTAAAACAAAATCTGACTTCAGAAATTTTAGAAGTTTGCGGTTTGCAATCCAAGCTTCGTAAGATAACATTCTTTTTTGAAAATAAAAGGTCCAGGTCATAAATTTTGCAATATGGTTAATTTCTACTTTTCCCTTTCTACACTACTCAGAGTTTGTTTTTTACCCAAAAATGTTGCAACAAAAAACAGTTCAGTCCATTACTCAGCATCCCGGAAATGCAGCGATGGTCGCTGCCCTAATTTCAAAACACAGCAGATTTTAATCAAATAAGTGCCCGAGGAGGAATGACACTTAATTCAAAGGTAGAATGTTCAGACCAACTATGTTTCCTATTTACACATTTGCACAAAGCAATGCCATCTCTGAAACTGATGGTTAATCATCATGGTTAGTTGGTAGCAAGAAAAAGACTTGCTTTGCTTACAGAAAGATTCTATTCATGCTTAACTCCATGAGTGATGCAGAGATGCAATTAAAATTGCTCAATTGGAAACAGTTTTTCAGAAAACTGGCAAGTTGAATGGGAAAAAAAATTAGGATAACAAGGTGATAGCTATGTTGGTTTTTCGTCTGCAGACATTGAGCATTTTGATAGCTTTGTCAATATTGCTAATCCGAGAGCCTGCTGTATACTAATTATTCTATGGTATGTAGCTTTTATTTAACGAGCATCCACCTTCCATTCAGTTGGTTTGACTCCCCTTGAAAATTTGGATGAAATTATGAACTTTATGAACAGAGAAACAACATCTATCTGTGATTTATTGCATTGCAAAACAAACAACTGTGGCACTAGATCATATTTTATCAATTCCTCAATTTTAACTTAATTTGTCACTTTTCTGACAAAAGTATTTTTTATTCAGGTTAGCAATTCTTGAATGGTTTCCCCATCTCTTTTCTTTCTCTATCTTTTTCTCCTCCCCCAACCATGAATTGCAGAGCCTAATCCAGGAAATCGTTTTGCTAAGATGATTTTTGAGTGTCACTCTATAGAAGTGTTTCTATTAGAAATTGGGCTAGTTAGATGCAGCTGTTCATTGCAACCTGAGGTAAAACAAGGTGAGCATGAATGATTGGAGTTGAATAATGATATATATTTTTGCATAATATTTCATCTGCAAATACTAATTGTGACATTTTCACTTCTCTTTGGCAGGGTTGGTTATTCTGGGCTATGAATTACTCAGAATCTATTTTAATATGTGTATGACTGGTCAAAGCAGAGTGTAATTTACCCCTCCTATGTGTTGCTTTTGCATAGTGCTCTATTTGAGTGTATTCAGTGCTCCCAAAAGGGGCTGTCCTTGAAGGGAGTTAGGGTTAGAAATAAAGTTACAGCATCTCAGTACTAATTCTTTGGCCTGTGCTACAGTAGATATCCAAACTAATCAGGAACTGAAAAAAGATTGGCCACTGTAGTTCAATTTAATTGACCTTTGGTTCATAGCTCTAGTATTAGCATCTAGGCAACCATTTATTTTCCTACCCTTACAGGAATGTTTGCTATTGGGTAACTTCCAGTTATGCTTGCTGGGGTAACCTATGCTGTTAACTTGTTAGTCATTTTCAGTCTTATGTTGCACCTGCTTCGTAATTTTGTACGATTATTGATTAACAGTTTGACCAGTGTGCCTGTTTATTTTCCTCACTCAGGTGAGGCGTAATTGCTGTGCCTGTGTTGAACCACTTGGCATGCGTTTTTTTTAAATTTGTGGAGAACATTCAGGACCACCTAATTGCCCATGGCTGTCGTGGTTAGCCTCCATCCACAGTGACTTTGCAAGCATTGCTGGCTCTTTATTAATACAGTTTTTCATTTAAAATCTGCCCTTTCATGGGATCAAAACAATTTACTGCCTTTTCGCTATGTTTCTTTGGCTTTGATACTGCAGTCCTTTAGTGGTTTTATGAAAAGTGCAATCCTTCTATCATGGCTTGAAAAAATAGTACAAACTAAAAGTGGCAACTGACAGTTGTGTAGATTACTTTTGGAATTTGTGCAATTTAAACATTCTTAAGCATGTTTGTTCTTGTAGTGTCATAGTACCAGGGAAGCAAATACTGTTCTACAGCACAACAGAGCATATTTGGTTGAAAATAGACTTAGCACCATAGAGTTGTAGACTTTTACAGCATGGAAAGAGGCCCTTCGCATCCACACCGGTCATCAAGCTCCTATCTACTCTAATCCCATTTTCCAGCACTTGGTCCGTAGCCTTGTATGCTGTGGTGTTTCAAGTGTTCATCTAAATACTTCTTAAATGTTGTGAGGGTTCCTGCCTCTATCACCCCCTCAGGCAGAGAGTTCCAGATACCCCCCCACCCCACCCCACCCTCTGGGTCAAAAAAAGTTTCCCTCAAATCTCCTCTGAACCTCGCCCCCTTATCTTAAATCTTTCCCCCTGGTTATTGACCCCTCTACTAAGGGGAAAATTTTCTTCCTATCTATGCCCCTCATAATTTTGTACACCTCAATCAGGTCCCCCCTCAGCCTTCTCTGCTCTTAGGAAAACAACCCCGACCTATCTAGTCTCTTTTCATAGCTGAAACGCTCCAGCCCAGGAAACATCCTGGTGAATCTCCTCTGCACCCTCTCCAGTGCAGTCACATCCTTCCTATAGTGTAGCGACCAGAACTGCACACAATACTCCAGATGTGGCCTAACTAACGTTTTATACAGCTCCATCATAAGCTCCCTGCTGTTGTATTCAGTGCCTCGATTAATAAAGGCAAGTATCCCATGTGCCTTCTTAACCACCTTATCTACCTATCCTGCTGCCTTCTAGGATCTATGGACATGCTCACCAAAGTACTTCTGATCCTCTGTACTTCCTAGGGTCCTGCCATTCATCGTGTACCCCCTGGCCTCGTTAGTCCTCGCAAAATGTATCACCTCGCACTTTTCAAGATTAAATTTCATTTGCCAAAGTTCTGCGCATCTGACCAACCTGTCTATATCATCCTGTAGCCTAATGCTTTCCTCCTTGCTATTTACCACACCACCAGTTTTAATGTCATCTGCAAACTTACTGATCATACCTCCTACATTCATGTCTAGATCATCAATGTACACTGCAACCAGCAAGGGATCCAGCACCGAACCCTGCAGTATGCCACTGGGCACAGGCTTCTAGTCACAAAAGCAACCTTCGACCGTCACCCTCTGCTTCCTGACACTAAGCCAATTTTGAATCCAATTTGCCAAATTGCCCTGGATCCCATGGCTCTTTTTTTCTTGACCAGTCTTCCATGTGAGACCTTGTTGAAAGCCTTACTGAAGCCCATGTAGACTACATCAATTGCACTACCCTCATCTACACAACTAGTCACCTCCTCGAAAAATTCAATCAAATTAGTTAGACATGATCTCTCCCTGACACAGCCATACTGACTATCCTTGATAAACCCATGCCTCTCCAAGTTGAGATTGATTCTGTCCCTCAGAATTTCTTCCAAATGCTTCCCTACCACTGATGTTAGACTCACTGGCCTGTAGTTCCCTGGTTTATCCCGACCACCCTTCTTGAATAATGGTATCACATTAGCTGTTCTCCAGTATTCTGGCATCTCTCCTGTGGCCAGAAAGGATTTGAAAATTAGTGTCAGAGCTCCGGCAATCTCCTCCTTTGCCTCCCACAGCAGCCTGGGATACATCTCATCTGAGCCTGGGTATTTATCCACATTTAAGCCTGCTAAAACTGCTAATACCTCCTCCCTCTCAATGCTGATTTGTTCAAGTATATCACAGTCCACTCCTTGATTTCTATACCTACATCGTCCTTTTCTATAGTGAATACAGATGCAAAGCACTCATTTAAAACCTCACCTACATCTTCCGGCTCCTCTCTCAGATTGCTCCTTTGGTCCCTAATGGGCCCTACTCTTTCCCTGGTTATCCTCTTTCCCCTAATATATTTATAAAACGCCTTTGGATTTGCCTTTATTTTACTTGCTAATGTTTTTTCATGACCCCTCTTTGCTCTCCTAATTTCTTTTTTAAGTAACCCCCTGCACTTTCTATGCTCCTCTTGGGCTTCTGCTGTTTTGAGCCCTTGGTATCTACCATAAGCTTCCCTTTTTTGCCTTATCCAATCCTGTACGTTCCTCGACATCCAGGGTTCTCTGGACTTTTGGTCCCACCCTTCACATTTATGGGAACATGTTGGCCCTGCACTCTTATTATTTCCTTTTTGAATGACTCCCGCTGCTCTGATGTAGATTTTCCTACAAGTAGCTGCTCCCAGTCCACTTTAGCCAGATCCTACCTTATCATATTAAAATTGGCCTTCCCCCAATTCAGAACCTTTATTTCCAGTCCACCTTTGTCCTTTTCCATAACTACCTTAAATCTTACTGAGCTAAGGTCACTATCACTGAAATGCTCCCCCACTGCCACTTCTACCACCTGCCTGGCTTCGTTCTCTAAAATTAGGTCCAGCTCTCTTGTAGGACTTTCTATGTGCTGGCTTAAAATGCTCCTCTGGATACATTTTAAGAACTCTGCCCCCTCTAAGCCTTTCACACTGTGTCTATCCCAGTTAATCTTGGGGAAGTTGAAATCCCTTATTATTACCCTATTATTTTTACACTTCTCTGAGATTTGCCTACATATCCCAGCAATGTGATTGCCCCCTTTTTATTAAGTTCTATCCATACGGCCTCATTTGAGGAACCTTCTAAGATATCATCCCTCCTTATTACAGTAATTGACTCCTTGATCAATATTGCGACCCCACCTCTTTAACACCTCCCACACCACCCCCCTCACCCCTCTTCGGCTCACCTGAAGATTCTATACCCTGGGATATTGAGCTGCCAGTCCTGCCCCTCCCTCAACCATGTCTCCATGATAGCAATGATATCATATTCCCATGTGTTAATCAACACCCTCAACTCATCTGCCTTACTCGCAAGACTCCTTGCATTAAAATAAATGCCATCCAGCTTTGCCATGCTCACTTGTGCCTTAACTTGACTATATATGCTCTGCCTTCCAGACTAACTTGGTTTTTCTTCTGTACTTGTCTGTGCATCACCTCCTACTATACCTCCACTTCATATTCCATCCCCCTGCCAAATCAGTTTAAACCCCCAGCAACAGCACTAGCAAACCTCCCCCCGGAAGATGTTGGTCCCGTTCCGGTTCAGGTGCAACTCGTCAGATTTGTACAGGGTCCACCTTCCCTAGAAACAGACCCAGTGATCCAGGAATATAAAGCCCTTCCCCCTGCCCCAACTCTTCAGCTACGCATTCATCTGCTCTATCCACCTATTCACCTTGATTAAAAATTATTTGGGATGACCAAAATATTTATCCTTTACAAAGAAATTGGGTTGAACATGTAATCTTCATAGACATGAGATTACATCAGTGCAAATGTGGGTGCAATTTTCGCACAAACATGTAGGGCAGGATTTTCCCGTCGGCGAGCAAGGGGTGGGGTCACCGATGCATAAAATGACGCGCGGTGACATCACCACACCCCATTTAAATTTTCAGGTAGGCGGGGCTCAGCAAAATCAGCTGTGCGCCTGCCAACTTGTCAATGGCCATTTGAGGCCATTAACAGAGCCATTGAAGTAATTTATGGACCTGCCCGTCCAACCTTAAGGTTGGCGGGCAGGCCAGGAGCCCTGGTGGGCATTAGAAACAGCATGAAACCTCATCCATGGTTGGAATGAGGTTTCATGTAGGTTTTTAAAAATTTAATTAAAGTTTTTTAAAAAGTTATGGACATGTCCCAACTCATGTGACAGTGTCACATGAGGGGACAAGTCAGGGATTTTTTTTTCTTTTTAATATTTTTTATTGTAGAGCCGATCTCCCTGAGGCAGCACTTAGCCTTGGAAATGAGCGTGGTCTTTCATGCGCATGCGCAAAAGAGTGCACTCTCGGGTTTCAGGATCCACCCCCTCCCCACCCCGCCCGCACAGGGAGCACATAGTGCTTCCGTGCGGACGTCACAGTGAGCGGGTCTTAATTGGCCTGCTCACGTAAAATGACGGTGCACCCCCGATTGGGGGCGCCGATCGGAGGCGCGCCTACACTTCAACATCCCCCCCACCAATGGGGGGAAAATCCTGCTCATAAACTAGAATCACCAAGGTACTACTTATTATCGTAGATTGCTCCCTATTGTTACATAATGCTCCCGTCATACTATAGTAGCCTGTGCTTTGAGATAAATGTGAAACACTATTTTAAAAAAGAACTACAGATTTCTGGTGCTGGTAAGTTTACTCATCTGCACCTTACCCTCTAACAGACCATTAGTTAGTTCAACATATCCTTCTGATAATGACATTTACTTTCCAAGCTACCAGTCTGACCCTTTTGTTTCACTACTGCCTTTCCTGTAGAACTTGGGAAAAGATTTAAGAGATTCAATATAGATTAAAACGATAATTCGTCATTGTTTAACAAAAGTTACCACCTTTGTTCATTGTTCAGTCGAGTAAAGTAAACCATTGTGTGAAATGTTAACTTTTGTCTTCTATATTTCCACCTGATGAAATGCATTATGTGGTGATGGAATGTTTTAATGCTTTCAAAATTATCCTCACCATCAGTTACCAGGGTTCTTTACATTAGGGCACTGAAAGTGTTAAAGGTACTTGTGAGGAAAAATGAAAGATTGAAATAGTTTTTTTTATAAAAGAAAGTATCTAGTTCCCCAGAGATTATGTTGACTGGTTATGAGGAAACTTTCTTCATAAATTATATTCCAAGATTTATGTTTCTGATTGCCATGTCCATCTTTTGATGTAAATCAGTTCTGGATTATTACTCAACAGTGTCCTTAGACCATTGTGTACATATATTGTCATATAAAGTTACAGTAATCCAAAAGAAAGAAGTCCTTTTGAGATGAGTACTGTATAGAAGTTATAGAAAGATTCAGTAATTCAGCATAAAAGAGATTGGAAGTTGCTGGTTCAAAAGCTAATGCTCTGCTGCATGGAGAGGCTGCTACTTATTGTATTTAAGTGGTTTATTCTTTCCCTTATTATTTATAACCAATAATATCTATAGTTAAGAAACTGCACCATAGTTAATTTATGTTCGGGTGCTCGGATTCTAGTATCCCAAATAATTTTAGTATTGATTTGCATAGCTGTGGATGCAAGTTACTAAATTCAAGAGTTGAGAATTTCAGACAGTTGGTCATACAGAGGACAATTGCCAACTAAAAATGAGACAGTTTCCGATAGGATCTCTAATGAATTACTGTGTTTGGGGGGGGGAGGGGTGCAAGTCCAAGCATCTTTCAATCTGCAAACTTCCCTCAACAGATTCTAATTAACTTCAGGCTGTGTTTACAACAGTTAGACTTTGTCACTTTTCAATAGAAGGGCATGCTAAAACACAGCTCCACCATAGGAGTAGAGTAATACATTGTGTGGCACATGGCATAATATTCATGGTATGAAACATCATATTGTATGATTTATCATAAGAATTGCTGTAGGAATATTAGTTTATATATTGCACTTAGTATTAGAAAAGGTAAGTTTAAAGGAGTGAGAAAGATTAATTACAGCCTCATATGAGTCAGCTCAGCAGTTCATGTAGATTAGGAAGGACCATCATTGAAAAAGCAGCAGAAATTTAAAATACTTGCCTTCCATCTGAAAAGACAACTTCACCATCTCTTCGGAAGAGGGACTATGTAGAATCAAGTGATTAATTAATTCTAATAGGATTGATAAATACTATGTAACAGCACCTATGTTGTGTAGCAAGCAAATTGTGCCTTCAATGCAAGTGGCACAGTGATACACTATGAAATCTACAAATTTAAAACAGTCAAGCAAGGATCCTTGGTCAACGCACAACTCTGGAGTGCCATCATATTTACCCATTCAGGTGATGTATTGATTTATAGATTAAGGTGTTCAGTTTGAGCTAGTTTCCTGGGTTGGTTTTGATCACTTAAAGGGATCCTAGAAGAATTTGCCAGAATTTTTCCTAACTGGCCTTAGTTTTTTTTTTGCCTCTCCCAGCAGTTTACATGGTAGGTAGGGAGCCTCTGTATTGTGATGTATAAAACATCACAACTATATCGATTAGGCTAGATGGACCAATTAGCATTTTCCTGGTATTTTTGTTCTTGTATGCTGACATTTCCCTATAACCAAGAAGACTATGTGGATTGCTATTGTACATTTTTAAATTATTAGAATGACCCTGTTGTGAAATTTATGATTCTGGTTTAACAATTTCATTTTCAGAACAACCTCTTGGAATGTAAGCAAAATTTGACCTTTAAGATCAATTTTATGCAAGGATTGAGAAGGGTCCTTAGTTAAATGAACAGAACAATTACACCCAGAAACTTTGCCAGAAAATGATGTAAATTATTTAAGTTTGTTTCCTTTTTAAAAGCTTTGAACTACAAAAGAGTGCTGCAAGACTCTGGAATTCAGAATTTTTGTTATGTAAGTAAATCGTACCAATTGCTAGTGAGTGCAAAAAGCAGGCTGAAGTGTTCACAGCCACCTTTAACCAGAAGCACTGAGTGGATGATCTATATCTGCTTCCTCAAGATCCTAACCATCTCAGATACCAGTCTTCAACCAATTTGATTCACTCAACATTCTATCAAGAAATGTCTGTGCCCTGGATATAGCATAAACTATAGTTATGACAACATTATGACTATAATGCTGAAGAGCTGTGCTCCAGAACTAAGCTTGCTTCCATCCAAGCTGTTCCAGCATGGCTACAACATTGGCATCTACCTGATAAAATTTCCTAGGCATGCCCTGTCCACAAAAAGTACAAATCCAATCCAGCCAATTACCATTGTCAGTGAAGTGATGGGAGGTGTTGTTGACAGTGCTATCAAGCAGCATTTACTCATCAATAACCTACTCACCCCATGCTTAATTTTGATTCTGCCAGGATCACTCTGTTTCAGACCTTATTACAAACTTAGCCAAAACATGGACAAAAGATCTAAATTCCAGAGGTGAGCTGAGCATGAAAGCCCTTGACACCAAGTCAACATTTGACCGAGTGTGGCATCAAGGAGTTCTAGTAAAAGTGAAGCCATTGGGAATTGCTGTGGGTGGTGGTGGGGAGTGGAACTCTCCACTAGCTGGAGTCATACCTAGCACAAAAGAAGGTGGCCATGGTTGAAAGCCAATCATCTCATCCCTAGGGCATCACTGCAGGAGTTCCTCAGGGCAGTGTCCAAAGACCAACCATCTTCAGCTGCTTCATTAACGACCATCTGCCAAACATAAGGCCAGAAGTGTGAAGTTCGCTGATGATTGCAGTTTTTAGTTCTATTTGCAACTCCTCAGATAATGAAGTTGTTTTAAATGCACACAGAAAAACGTGGACAGCATTCAGACTTAGACTGATAAGTGGCAAGTAACATTTGAGCCACACAAATGCCAGGCAATGATCACCTCCAACAAGGGAGAATCAAACCATCTCCCCATGACATTCAGTGGCATTACCATCGTAGAATTCCCTGCCATCAACATCCTTGGGGTTACCATTGACCAGAAACTTAACTGGATCAGCCACGTAAATATTGTGATTCTAAGAGCAGACCAAAGTCTAGGCGTTCTGTAGCGAATAACTCAACTCCTGACTTCCATCTACAAGGATGGAATATTCTCCACTTGCCTCAAGTGTGCTTCAAGGTATATGAGAAGTTCAATAAAGCTGCCCATTTCATGGGAACTCAATCCACTATGTTAAACATTCACTTCCTCCACCACCAGCGCACCATGGCTGCCTTGTGTACCATCTACAGATGTTCGGCACAACTCACTAAAATTCCTTTAACAGCATCTTCCAAACTTGCAACTTCTATCACCTAAAACAAGGACAGCAGGTGCATGGGGAAACCACCACCATCTGTAAGTACCCTCCAAATTACACATCTGACTTGGAACTATGTTACCATTCCTTCACAGTCGCTGAGTCAAAACCGCCAAACTTCTCCTCTCAGAGCACTGTACGTGTACCTACACAACATGGACTGGCCATTGTCGCCCACATCCCATGAATGAAAGGACAATATCTGGGTGGTGGGGGATGGCGGGGGGTTGGTGGGGGGAGCGGGTGGGGAGCATGGTTTGGAACTTAGACTCTCAAAAAAACATCCAGTAAATTTGAGAGAATCGATTTTTCTTTTGAACATTGTAGAAACTCAGGAAAATATGCAATGGATGACAAAATACACTCAAACTGAATAACAGCGAACAGGTTCTGAACTCCTACCTTTATGATGCAGTGGCAGTTCCATAAGTTATTTTCTAACATTTTGTTATATCAGTTTTCAACACTTTTTTTTTCTGTGAAGAAACACATGTTTGTACATATATCTTGTACAGGTGTTACAACTGGTGAGGATTAGCGTCAGGACTCAGCCATTCTTTCCCATGCTTAGATTGATCGCAACAGGGTTTTTTTTTCAAATTTATAAGAATGAAGGTATTTTTTCAGTGTTTGTACTTAACCATTTATGTGCTAAATGCAAAGAAATCAGTCTGTCAGGCTTTCAGTCTGTTGGTTTTTATTGTGTTAAAATCCACCCAGGTAAAGCTATAAAGATATTTAAAAAGGTAAACCCATGTCTCAACCTTAATAACACACGCTAGCATGCAAAATTACAAGTTATTCAGTAGAGGAGATTAACGTTTGGCCAAAATGAAGGTTCAATGATGAAAGGCAAAAAAAGTATCACTGCTATGATTCCTTCGCTGTTGTTCGTGGATGAGGCAGTTTCTTTAAGATGGTCCTGGTTTTTCCCCTGGAAATAAGACCATAAGACAGGAGCAGAAATTAGGCCATTCGGCTCATTGAGTCTGCTCCGCCATTCAATCATGGCTGATATGTTTCTCAACCCCATTCTCCTGCCTTCTCCCGGTAACCTTTGATCCCCTTACCAATCAAGAACCTATCTATCTCGGTCTTAAATACACTCAATAACCTGGCCTCCACAGCCTTCTGTGGCATTGAATTCCATAGATTCACCACTCTCTGGTTAAAGAAGTTTCTCCTCATCTCTATTCTAAAGGGTCTTCCCTTTACTCTGAGACTCTGAGGCTGTGCCCTCGGGTCCTAGTCTCTCCTACTAATGGAAACATCTTCCCCACGTCCACTCTATCCAGGCCTTTCAGTATTCTGTAAGTTTCAATCAGATCCCCCCTCATCCTTCTAAACTCCATCGAGTATAGACCCAGAGTCCTCAAGCGTTCCTCATATGTTAAGCCTTTCATTCCTGGGATCGTTCTCGTGAACCTCCTCTGGACCCTCTCCAGGGCCAGAACATCCTTCCTGAAATACGGGGCCCAAAATTGCTCACAATATTCTAAATGTGGTCTAACCAGCCTCAGCAGCACATCCCTGCTTTTATATTCTAGTCCTCTCGAAATAAATGCCAACATTGCATTTGCTTTCCTAACTACTGACTCAACCTGCAAGTTAACCTTAAGAGAATCCTGGACTAGGACTCCCAAGTCCCTTTGCACTCCAGATTTCTGAATTCTCTCCCATTTAGAAAATAGTCTATGCCTCTATTAGTCTATGCCTCTATTCTTCCTACCAAAGTGCATGATCTCACACTTGCCCATGTTGTATTCCATCTGCCACTTCTTTGCCCATTCTCCTAACCTGTCCAAATCCTTCTGCAGCCTCCCCATCTCCTCAATACGACCTGTCCCTCCACCTATCTTTGTATCATCTGCAAACTTAGCCAGAATGCCCTCAGTTCCTTCATCTAGATCATTAATGTATAAAGTGAAAAGTTGTGGTCCCCACACTGACCCCTGCGGAACTCCACTAGTCACCGGCCGCCATCCTGAGAATGACCCCCACTCTCTGCCTCCTGCCAGCAGCCAATCTTCTATCCATGCTAGTACCTTGCCTCTAACACCATGGGCTCTTATCTTACTGAGCAGCCTCTTGTGCGGCACCTTGTCAAAGACCTTCTGGAAATCCAAGTAGATAACATCCATTGGCTCTCCTTTGTCTAACCTACTCGTTACCTCCTCAAAGAATTCTAACAGATTTGTCAGGCATGACCTCCCCTTGATGAAACCGTGCTGACTTTGCCCTATTTTAGCATGCACTTCCAAGTATTCTGAAATCTCATCCTTAATAATGGATTCTAAAATCTTACCAACAACCGAGGTCAGACTAATCGGCCTGTAATTTCCCGTCTTTTGCCTCACTCCCTTCTTAAACAGGGGGGTTACATTATCCATTTTCCAGTCCCCTGGGACCCTCCCTGACTCCAGTGATTCCTGAAAGATCACCACTAACGCCTCCATTATCTCTTCAGCTATCTCCTTCAGAACTTTGGGGTGTAATCCATCTGGTCCAGATGATTGATCCACCTTCAGACCTTTCGGTTTTCCTAGCACCTTCTCCTTGGTAATGGCCACCATACTCACCTCTGCCCCCCGACTCTCTTGAACTTTGGGGATGTTACTCGTGTCTTCCACCGTGAAGACTGACGCAAAGTACCTATTCTTTTCCTCCCCCATTTCTTTGTTCCCCACCACTACTTCTCCAGCGTCATTTTCCAGCGGCCCAACGTCCACTTTTGCCTTTCTCTTACCCTTTATATATCTAAAATAACTCTTGCAATCTTATTTTATATTACTGGCTAGTTTACGCTCATATTTAATCTTCTCCCTCCTTATTTCTTTCTTAGTTGTCCTCTGTTGGTCTTTGTAGGCTTCCAAGTCCCCTGGTTTCCCACTGCTCTTCGCCGCATTGTATGCTTTCTCTTTAGCTTTTATGCTGTCCCTGACCTCCCTTGTCAGCCATGGTTGCCTCATCCTCCCTTTAGTATGCTTCTTCTTCCTAGGGATGAATTTTTGCTGTGTTTCCCAAATTACTCCCAGAAACTCCTGCCATTGCTGTTCCACTGTCTTTCTTGCTAGGCTCAGCTCCCAGTCAATTCTGGCCAGCTCCTCCCTCATGCCTCTGTAGTTGCCTTTATTCAGCTGTAATACCGTTACATCTGATTCCAGCTTTTTCCTCTCAAATTGCAGGGTAAATTCTATCATATTATGGTCACTTCCTCCGAAGGGTTCCTTCACCTTAAGCTCCCTTATCAAATCTGCTTCATTACACTTCACTAAATCTAGAATTGCCTGTTCCCTAGTGGGCTCCACCACAAGCTGCTCCAAAAAGCCATCTTGTAGAAATTGCACAATTCCTTTTCTTGGGATCCACTACCAACCTGATTTTCCCAGTCCACCTGCATATTGATATCCCCCCATGATCACTGTAACCTTGCCTTTCTTACACGCCTTTTCTATCTCCTGGTGTATCTTGTGCCCCACATCCTGACTACTGTTCGGAGGCCTGTACATAACTCCCATTATGGTTTTTTTACCTTTGCGATTCCTCAACTCTACCCACATCATCTGAACCTACGTCGTTTTTTGCTATTGATTTAATTTCATTTCTTACTAACAAAGCAACACCACCCCCTCTGCCAACCTGCCTATCTTTTCGATAGGATGTATATCCTTGGATATTTAGCTCCCAGTCCTGATCCCCTTGCAGCCATGTCTCCGTGATGCCCACCACATCATACCTACCAATTTCAGTCTGCGCCACAAGCTCATTTACCTTATTTCGTATACTGCGTGCATTCAGATACAACACCTTCAGTCCTGTATTTCCCGTCCCCTTTCTCATTGTCGTCCCTTTATCTGATGTGCTTGAAGTTAGATTCCTTGCCCTTTCCAAACACTCTGTCCTATTTTGTGTTCTGGAGACTTTAATAGCCTCTCCTGGGCTCTCCTTTCTTTTCAGTTTGTTCATAATTTTCCATGAAGTTGAATCCACCCCCCCACACGCTAACCTGCTGCTTTGTTTCCCATTAGTCATACTTCTTAGAATTTTACCCTTCCCTTCCCCCCCACTTTCTAGTTTAAAGTCCTGTTGACCACCCTATTTACCCTTTTCGCTAGAACATTGGTCCCAGATCGGTTCAGGTGGAGACCGTCCCAACGGTGCAGATCCCTCCTGTTCCAATACTGATGCCAGTGCTCCACGAAATGGAACCCCTCTTTCCCGCACCACTCCTTTAGTCACGTGTTTACTTCCCTTATTGTCGCGTCCCTATGCCAATTTGCACGTGGCTCGGGTAGTAATCCGGAAATTATAACCCTTGAGGACCTATTCTTTAATTTAGTTCCTAGTTCCTGATAATCCCCAAACAAGTCCTCTTTCCTAGTCTTAGCTATATTATTTGTCCCGACGTGGACCACAACAACTGGATCCTCCCCCTCCCTCTCCAATATCCTTTCAAGCCGATCAGAGATGTCCCTCACCCTGGCACCGGGCAGGCAACATACCATGCGGGACTCTCGATCCTGCTTACAAAGGATGCTATCAATTCCCCTAATTATAGAATCCCCTACAACTACCATTTGTCTTTTTGCTCCCCCCTCTTGAATGGCCTCCTGTGCCACGGTGCCGTAGTCAGCTGGCTCATCCTCCCTACAGCCCTCTTTCTCATGCACACAGGGAGCAAGTACCTCGTACCTATTGGACAAGGTCAAGAGCTGAGGCTCCTCTGTTCCTGAACACAGGATCCCTCTACCTGCCTCACTTGCAGTCACACCCTGCTGACCCTGACCACTGACCGAATTTGAGGTACTTAACCGACTGGGTATGACAGCCTCCTGAAACAAAGCGTCCAGGTAACTCTCCCCCTCCCGGATGTGCCGCAGCGTTCGGAGCTCGGACTCCAGCTCATCAATTCTGAGCCGGAGTTCCTCCAGCAACCAACACTTGCTGCAGATGTGGTCACTGCGGCTCGCCAGCTCCCACATCATACAGCTACAGCACATCACCTGCCCAGCCATCTCGACTTAGTTAATTAATTTATTAGTTAGCTTTGCAGTGTTTTTTTTTCAAATTTGGTGCAGATTTCCTACCAACCAATCAGGTCACAGCTTTCCTGTGACGTCACTTTTTCAGTTTTGGCTTCAGTTACTCTGTACCCCAAGGTCACTGCTCCGGTGCTCCTCCCTCCGAGTCTGCTCCCTGGAGACAAGGCCGCGAATCCCCGAGGTAAGCTAGATTTATACTCACCGCTCCGGTGCTCCTCCCTCCGAGTCTGCTCCCAGGATTTACTCACCAATCAGCTGCTTTTTCTTTAAAATCCACTTTCAGAAGAGTGTCCCTTGCAGGTCTGGTGCACTCCTGAAGGCACTGCCTCTTCCTTGCTCTCTTTTTAGGTTTGAGGAGGAGGGAGGGATGGAAACATTACAGCAATGTAATGTTTGGGGCTATTCCGTTATTTGACAGTGGGTCCTCCTCGATTCCCTCCTGAGTCCCATACTGCTTTGGGATTTTGAAGTGTCCTTGCAACTTCTGTCTGTCTGACTCCAGTATGGTATAAGCAGGCTGAGTTGCAAACTGTAATGGGGATAAGGCTCTTAGCTTGAGAACAGCAGGGAGAGAGAGATGTTGTTATTGCTCCATTTGCAGAAGACTTCTTCTGACTCCTAAAATCAACCAGGATGTTGTAATAAAAGACAGTTCAAAAGTGGTGATTCTGGTCACAGGATCTCTCTTCCCATAATGAATGGTGTATTCCACAGCAGGTAATTGATTAACTCATGCTTGGCTATTGTATTAAGGCCTATGTGATTAATTTCTTTAAGATCCCAGCCATCACATCTGAATGGACCATTCTTCTATGTGATGGGCTAGGAAGAGCATATCAACACTTTCTGTATAGCTATTGTCAGGGTAGACTTGCTGTCTCTGCATGAAAGGTAGCTTTCTAGAAATGCAAATAGTGAGAGCCAGTTCATTTTGGGGGTAATTCTTGACATCAGCAGTTGTGATATTCTATAGGTTTGCCTTGGCATTGCCTAATTGTAATCCACATTGGAAACATATGAAATGGACCAACTTGTAATACCAGATGTGTCAGGTGACCTGTGGCGGCCATCTTAAGTCAGTGCCTTTGTTTGTTTTAAAAAGTATTTGTAAGGAAGTTTAATATATATTTGACCAGCCAATGAAATTGAAGATTCCATGTGCACACATCACATTGTCATGACAAGATCATATAGATATAATGCTGCCAGCCAAAGTTACTTGGTCTTTTATGATTTAGAAGACACCCTCCATATTCATCTTTTACTTATACAGTTTACATATTTGAGTGCGCACAAAACTTTTGTAAATCAATATCCAGTATGTTAGACAGCTTGCAAATCTTTAATGTGAAGAAGCTGAATTGGTTCCTATTTTTATTGGTAAAAACGTTGTCTGCTTCAGTAAATGTGACATTACTAATATTCAGTCAGATTTTTTTGCACTCCAACTACAGAACACCTAGTCATAATTGCTATCTGCTCATTTGGAGAACTTTGAGATTCCAAGATGTAAAGGCTTTTTTTGGTTAATCTCCTAATAGCCATATGAAATTTGATCAATGCACATGTTAACTAATCTAAACCTTTTTGTTTTCTCTCGTGTAGCTGTATACTTATCTGATAAAAATGTCAGCTTACAATTATTTTTGACTTCCTCAGGGATGACTTCTTATAAAATAACACAACTTATTATTCCAGTGTTCATTTCAGAAGAGCTATTAATTTGGTCTTTTAGGTCATTAAAAAAGCATATTTACCAAATTGGATTTGAGTACAGTTACTTGCTGAAAGAAACGGTTGCTTGTGTGTTTCTATAAGTTTAGCTTTAATATTATAGAAGTATCCTGTTATTATATGTTACAGGTCATATCAGTTAAGTAAATAAATTCTTAGCATTTTTGAATGTTCAGTGACATAACACTTGCACCATAACCTTATGTCAAAATAATTACTGTCAGGCAAGGATGATTTATAAAACCAGTGATAATGCTATACAAGGCGAATCTGATTTTGCATATTGCTGTCAATGTAAATTTGGTATAAAATTCACTGGGCGGAATTATCCCAGATTTGCACTAAGTGCAGTTGTGGATGGGTAAAACAACGCTTTACCTGCCAGCCGCAGTGGCGGCTTCTCGCGCTGTATCATCCCAAACCCGCCCTATTAATTATTCATTTCAGGGAAACATGCTGTTTCCATGGCGGCCGGGCGGGCTCTCATTCGTCCACCGCACCATCATCTCGACACTTCATCACGCTGGGTGCCATATTTAAAGTGCAGCCGTGCACACACCTCTGTACTTCCAGCCCAGGACTGCTGCCCGAAAGGTAAGAAGACTGCAACCCCAGGTTCAATGATGCATCCCTCAAGCACCTTTTGGACACAGTGGAGGCCTGCCTTGATGCCCTATACGCCCACTCTGGCCGCATGATGGGCAGCAACATCACCAATCCGGTTTGGAAGGCTGTGGCAGTGGTGGCCAGCATTAACGTCCTGCAGAAGAGGCCAGCCACCCAGTGCCGCAAGAGGATGAATGATCTCTGTTCCACCAGGGGTAAGTCACTCTTTTCATCACTCTTAACTTTGACACTCTCAAACCCATCACACATCCAAAGGGCCCTCACTCACTGCCAGTTCACTCTCTCACACCCACCTTCGTTGTCCTCATCCCGTCCGTGGGATCACTCACCACCCACACATGCCAAACATACTTATTATCTGGCCTGTCAGGAGCCCTGCTTACACTCTCCGTCTCTATTCATGCTGGACAAGCTGGCACACAACAAGAGGGAGCGGTCGCAGACAGGTGGAGGAATGCCTGAAATCAAACTCCTCACGGACTTTGCAAAAAAAGCCACCCAGCTGGCAGGCGAGGATCTAGACCATTCCTGTGCTGACGGTGAGGATCCAGCAGTGCAACATCCATCAGACAACCATGCTGTGAGTGATGTGCTATTTCACAGGCCACTATCATGCACTAATTATCTCTCCTTACTTTCGCAGGCACATCTGGGAAACAGCCAAGAGAGTCTATGACCCAGGGCCTCCAGTCAAGCCCCGCGAGAAGCTCAGGAGAGGAATCTGCTGAAACCCTCCATGAAGTCCAGTCACAGCACTCACCCATATCCTCTGCCAGCACGGAGACACAGACCTCAGTGGGACCTAGCTGTAGAGTAGCCTCGGGATCCCAACCTGGTGAGCACATTGCACTTTCTGATCCACATCAGGCGGCGGCAAGGACTGCCCAGGTCCCTGGCACTCGGAGGACTGCTGGAGGTCAGAAATTTGCTTAGTCCGAGTCAGATGGCAAGCGTCTGGATTCGGTCATGTTACAGTTGCTGGAGCTGCAAAGGCAAGCTTGAGAACATCAGGAAAGGATGTTTGCTCCACTCCTCAGGTTGCAAGGTATGATGGAGCAGTCCGTCCACCTTAAGGCTGAGGTGATAGTGCCAGCATGACCACGCACCGAGATCAACATTGGTAGGATGGCGGCCATGATGGAGACCTTGATCCAGGACGTCACTCCTGCACTGCTGCGCAGGCTGAACTCCATCACCGACGGAGAGCTGGTCTCCAACAGTGTGTACGTGAGACAGGTGCGGGACAGCCTAATCTCACTCCACCTACCCCTTTTACTCAAGGAGTCAGCCAGGGTCCCTTGGGCACCATAGGAAGGAGGATCAGCAGATGGTCCCCCCCCGGGGCCATCCATCCAGGTGACTCCGGGATTGTCCGGCCCATCCGAATCCCCTCTTCCTGGGGCCTCAGCACCACTGGCCGGGGAGAGTACCACTGCCACACAGCAGGACGCCAAAAGCAGGCGGGGGCCCTTCAGGTCTCAGCCCTCCAGAGAATGCCAGCCAAGGTCATCACAGGCAACAGGGCATAGCAGTCAG
Organism: Cetorhinus maximus; assembly: GCF_964194155.1. Lineage (NCBI taxonomy): Eukaryota > Metazoa > Chordata > Chondrichthyes > Lamniformes > Cetorhinidae > Cetorhinus > Cetorhinus maximus. The sequence goes on along the minus strand of NC_135892.1, from coordinate 27,180,966 downwards.
CAATAATAATATAATGATAAAAACAGTCAGCGAGTTGCATCCACCTCTACTGTGGATGTCCAGGGAGCACCAATACGCAGTGGCAGTATTAGGAAAGTTAAGAACATGTAAGTGCACATCCTGGGTGCAGGTGTTAATCACTTGTACATACTGTTCACCATTGTAAATAAACTCCCAAGAATATCCACCTGCCTATGGCTCCTTGTTCTGATGAGCAGATGTGAAACTTTTCTGCACAAGATAAAGGCAGGTATCTCAATCCGGGGCCTCTTCCCTGTGCTTTGTGCAACCTTCAGATCAAAGGAATGGTCCGGCCTCTCACTCCCTGGACATATTAGTGGTAACTGCACCTTGACGGTGATCGTCATTGCCAGAATGTCGTGGGCAGGCATCACAGAGTTCTGTCATTCTGTGTGCTTTCAGCACCTTTAAGGTGGGCCTGGCTCTCATCTCTTCAGCATCTGTGACCAGTGACGCTCTGCTCCTGAAGGGGTTAAGCGCTGAAGGCATTCAAAGGATCAGGTGCTTTTAAAGGTTCATGGCTGCTTCTCCATGATATGACCCTGATCACAGAGCGCAAGTGAGCTGCCCTCAGACAGATGGGAGTCAGACATTCTCAGAGGCTATGTGAAGGCCTATGGAGTGTCCTCACTGCATGCTGTCATTATCCTCCTGCAATCGAGCGTCTATTAGGGCCTCCGCTGCGTCTCCATGACAGGAGTATTATCACAGAGGGTATGTGAGCTGCCATAATCCAAACTGGAGTTAGACATTCATTGATGCAATGTGAGGATCTCTGGCATCTCCTCACTGCATGTCATCATCACCTTCCACAAACCCAGCAACTATGAGGGCCTCCAGAGCGCACCTGCATCATCTGGCCAGAGAGTGGGCCTCATCGTCGCCTTCGAGGACCTACTCGTCCTCATCACCGTCGATGCCCTCATCATCGGAGGAGACTTCCAGCTCCTGCATCTCCTTCTCAGCCAGCTCTTCTCCCCATTGCAGTGCCAGGTTGTAAAGGGCACAGCAGGCGACGACGATGTGTGACACCTTGTGCAAACTATATTGCAGGGTTCCACCAGACCGGTCCAGGCACCAGAACCTCATTTTCAGCATCCCGATGGTTTGCTCCACCAAAGTTGCGAGTTGCAGCATGAGCCTCGTTATACATTCACTCTGCTGCAGCCTGAGGCCACCTGCATGTCATCAGCCACACCCTCACCCTCTGTGGGTAGCCCTTGTCCCCTAGGAGCCAACCCTGCAGCCCCTGTGGATCCTGGAAGCTGTCAGGGACCTGTGACTGACTGAAAATGTAGGAGTTGTGGACACTCCCTGGAAATTGTGCGCAGACCTGCAGGATGCATTTGCAGTGGTCGCACACCGACTGCACATTCAGTGAATGGAAGCCCTTGCAATTGACATAATTGACCCCTTGTTGTGACGGAGATCTGAGTGCCACATGAGTGCAGTCAATTGCACCCTGCACCTCCTGAGAAACCCAAGATCTGGGCAAATCCAAGATTTGGGCAAATCCATTCGCTCTTGCATCCTGGCTGTCTTGGCCCTGGGCGGAATGCACAAAGTTGTGTGCCCTCGTGAAGTTGGCATCTGTGACCTCATGGATGCATTTGTGAGTGGAGGCATGTGACATCCTACAGAGGTCACCTGTGGAGCCCTGAAAGGAGCCACAGCCATAAAAATTGAGCACCACGGTCACTTTCATGGCCACTGGCAGTGGATGCCCTTGCAGTCCCTGTGGTGCCAAATCCTGCAATAACTGGCAGATGTGACCGACCAGTTCCCTAGACATGCTCAGTCTTCGCGATACTGCTTGTCGGTCATCTGCCAGAATGAAAGGTGGCATCCATAGACTCTGGGTCTAGCTAGGCATCAAGCAGCAATGGCTTGCTGTGGCTCTTCAGCATGTGTGGGAGCCGTAGCCACCCCATCTTGCTGAGAGCGCTACTCCTCCCTCTGCACAGCCAGGCACCTCCGTCGCTGTCTTCTCCATCGTCTCTGCTCTCTGTACGCCTCGAGGCATACAGATAGTTCACTAGGCTCCAAGCTCCTGATGCTGTACTCCTGCAGGATGAAAGATACCGTGGGTATCCTACCACAGCAGATGGTGAAATTTGAATTCAATAAAAATCTGGGATTAGAAGTCTGCGGTGACTGCGAAACCACTGCCGATTGTCATTAAAACCCATCTGGTTCATTGATGTCCTTTAGGGAAGCAAATCTGCTGCCCTTACTTGGTTTGGTCTACATGTGACTCCAGGCCCATAGCAATATGGTTGACTCTTAAATGACCTCTGAACAAGGGCAATTAAGGATAGGCAATAAATGCTGGCCTAGCCAGCGATGCCCACAGAACCTCCCTTAGTTAAGTCTGAAGGCCCTGTAACGCATCCCAAAGAACGCTGGCCACCACATGGATGGCGAGAGTTTAGTGCATTGCCTGGCTGCCCAGAATCCCAACCACCTCTGCCCACTCCACCTGACCGATTGGCAACAACCTTGCCCATTTGACTGCAAGGTTGCTCTCAGCTCAGGCACAGGCATTCTCCTAATCCATACTGCATGGCTGCACTGTTAGCTTGAACCATGGGGGAGACTGTTTGAAAACGGGATGATAATATTACAAGGGGCTATGAGTGTCAGCTTTAGCAAGGAGATTGTACAATGTGCCCAGTTGTCCAACTGTTCTGCAGTCCATTAAAATGCTCATTAGTTTGCAGTCTGTGCCCAAGGGGTGAAAAGCTCTGGAGCACTTGGTGGCACTTTCATGCCTCTGCGTTGCTTGAATGGCCAGTTAAGCTGGAGGCCCGACTCCATGCATGTCAACCTGGCAGCATCTAAACTGTCTCCGCTGCAGAGAAATAGTCATTTTTTATACAAGGTTTCTCTAATGCATGGCCCGCATGTATTTGTGCACTACCTTCAACCGCAGGGCAACCCTTGCTGCCACACCTCCAACACGCCTCAATTTTGAAGTCCAACAAGCGACCCGGGTGAGAACTGCGCAACGTTCCTCTGTCCTCACCTCTGAGTTACCCTCAAAGTGCCACCTGCCAAGTGCACATCTGATATATGGTGTTGTGAAACACATCTGCATGTAATCACGCCCAAGTGGCCGGACGATCCAGCGGTGGGGCTGGGTGGGAGAGTGATTCCAGCGGGCTGGTCTTATAATGATATGCAAATTTATTGCAATGAGGTTGCCAACATCCGATGGCGGGAAATCCTTCACATCATACAGTTCTCCAATCGGAGAATATAGTTGGTTAAAAGAATAAGTAAGCAGGTAGCAGGTGCAATTCGATGAAAAGAAGCATTTCACTTTGTGAGAATATGCAAGGAACAGGAGCATATATTCAACGGAAACATAATGAAGGATGTTGATGACTAGAGAAACCTCGTGGTTTAAATTCATGTTTCTTTAAAAATCGATAGATAAAACCATAAGTCAATAGCATTTTGCATTTGTAAATGGGGATATAGGCCAGGGTATTTAGGTCGGCGAGTGGGGGGCGGAGCCCGCTGGCTGACGCATAGGATGACATTAGGCGGAACTCCTGACGTCACCCCGCGTCATTTCAATTTTCAGGTTGGCGGGGGCGCAGTCGAATCAGCTGTGCACCCGCCAACCTGTCAACGGCCTATTGAGGCCATTTTAAAAACTAATTCAAGTAATTAATGGACCTGCCTGTCCAACCTTAAGGTTGGCGGGCAGGCCGGGAGCCCTGGTGGGCTTCAGAAAAAGCATGAAACCTCATCCACAGGCGGGATGAGGTTTCATAAGAGTTTTAAAAAATTTAATAAAAGTTTGATTAAAAGTGATGGCCATGTTCCAACTCATGTGACACTGTCACATGAGGGCACATGTCAGGGAAATTTTATTTTTGTACATTGACCATTTTAAAATTTGGCGCTGATTTTCCTGAGGCAGCACTTAGCCTCAGGGAGATGAGTGCGCTCTTTCGCGCACATGCGCGCGAAAGAGCGCACTCCCGGCTGAGGGATTCCCCCCCTGCCTAGACAGGGAGCGCATAGCGCTTCTTGGCGGGTGTCATGCTGGGGCCCGCCCACGTAAAATGGCAGCGCACCCCCAATTGGGGGTGCCGATCGGAGGTGTGCCTGCATGCGCCCGCTCCTGTACTGCGCCCCCCCCCACCAGACGGGGGGAAAACTCTTCCCATAGAGTTCAAGAGTTAAAGGTAAATTTCTAAAAGATGATGATTAGGCCACAATAACAGTAGTTTTGGTGCCTCATTATAGAAAGGACATTAAACCACAGAAAATACAGCGTAGATTCACCAGGACAATTTCAGAAATACAATGCTATTTTTTTTAGAAGAGACTTGAGATAGAATCTATTTTTGTTGGAGCAGAGAGATTTGTTGGAGGTTTTTGTAGGGTGGTGCTATTAATTTTGGATTGTCGAAGAAAAAGCTGACTGATGTCAATGAACGAAATGGCCATCTTTGTGCTGTAGTCCAGTTGCATAAAAGTTTTTCTGTTGTCTTCAACCAGCTCCCTCTATTAAACCTATATTAATGGCAATGTGAATTATATACAGCTCGTAAAATAGTTTTTAAAATCTCTAATGTGCATAAAGTAACTGATGCAACGTGGCACTACTTGTAGAATTGTATGTGAATTTTATTATTTTTGGAAGTACGCTGCATGCAAGCTATCAAATCAGGATTCAAATACTACAAATCTTGGGGGAAAAACTTCTAATATGCAAATTTGAGGCCTTGAAAGGCAGTATAGTGCTAGTGTTTGCAGCTGTAACAAATGTGCTACCTCCTACATGGCTAAGTTGCAGATCTATACCCAGGATTCTCAGCAATATGGATTTTTTGAATTTATCTGGTTTGCTATTGAATATTTGAGATGGAAAAAGTTGAACGAGAAAGGAAGATTTTTCTTTGCTAATTTCAATGGGAAGGGTTGAGTAGACACAATATTCCCTTTTGTAAATTCTGCCAGAAGCAGATGTAAATGCAGTCTACCTTTAGTTCTTGTTCTCTTTCTGTTTTGTATCTCGTCCACTTGGGCTGGTACTGTGAGAATTTATTTCTCCAAGCCAAACCACACCTGTTTTTGGCTAATAGCTCAACCTACTTCTAGATCAAATTCTGATTTCATATTTCAATGTGAAATGTTGACTTGTACAACAAATCCTTGTTTGACAATATTAGAATTCCTTGCAAACTATGATTTTGGATTTTGAAAGGAACTTATCGAAAAGGAAAGGTTTCAGATGGCTCACAAGAGTTGACATTATCTGGAAGAGTAAATCTTTCCTCTGTATGCTTTTGTGAGTGAGGGGAAATCAATAAAATCAAAATTAAAGAAGTGAGTAAACCATGTAACTGCTTGAACCTGTTCCGCCATTCCAGTGAGATCATGGCTGATCCATGATCTAACTTCATTGCCTCATATCGCCAAATATCTTTTGATTAGTAAAAAAAAATCAATCTCAGATTTAAAATTCACAATTTATCTAACATTAATTGCTATGTGCTGAAGAGAGCCCCAAACTTCTACCAACCATTTTTGTATAGAGGTGTTTTCCAATTTCACTTCTGAAAGATCAGCTCTAATTTTTAGACCCTGACCTCAAGTCTTTAAGCTTGGATATTCCATGCCCACCAACATCGGGTGGGTTCGTGGCATGAGCGGACAATATGGCGCGATCAGTTTCACGACCGTGTGAAACCAGTTTGCGATCATCTGCTCTGCCTGCCAATTACGGGCCCCATTTTCCGCCATTGGACGTTGGGAACCTCATTGTAATACATCAGCATATCATTATTAGGCCAGCCCGCTGGAATCGTCCCCCCACAAACACGCTGAATCATCCACCCACGTCAGTGGGAAAACACGCTGACGTGTTTCACAATAGCACATAGGCGACATGCACTTGGTGGTTGCACTTCGCTCGGCACTTGAAGGTTTGTTTGCCTATCTTGCTTCGGTCAGCACTCGCAGTCATCAGTGCCAGGCTTCACAGACAGCCCCACATCCCTTTTACGGGGACTCACAGGTAGGTCTCTACCTACCAGATAAACCATATGAGGGTGGTTTTTCAATGGCTGCAGGGCTAGGGCTTGCTTGGTGAAGGGGGAGGTGGCCTCAGGCAAGGGAAGAGGCTGCAGGACAAGGCTGTACTGGGGAAGGAGGGTATCCCAGGGTGTGTGTGGGAGCTATATGTTGACCTGTGCAAGTGGCCTCAAGATGGTGAGGGCTGAGGAGGCAGTCTCCAGAAGTGATGAGGTCATATGGACATGTGAGGGTATGTATGTGAGAATGGGAGGTGGTGTCCCTTGAGCTGGCAGTGAGTGAGATGCCAGTGAATGTGTGATGGGCTTAAATGTGTGAGTTTAGAGTGATGAGATGGTTGCCATACCCTGACTGCATGGATGAGATCATTCATCCTCTATCTGCATTGGATGGCCAACCTCTTCTGTGCAGCATTGGCACTGATCACCACTGCCATCGCCTACCAAGCCATAGTGGTAATGTTGCTGCCCCTCCTGTGGCCAGAGCGGGGTTAGAGGACATCATGGAGTGTCTCCACAGCATCCAAAAGGCGTGCGAGGGCTACAGCCTTCTTACCTTTCAGGGCCATGCTTTCTTTGCTGCAGTCCTGGGCTGGAAGTAATGAGCATGGCTGTACTTTAAATGTGGTGCCTGGTGTGATGAAGCGGCGAGGTGACGGCGTGGTAGGTGAATCGGAACCTGCCCACCATGGAAATGGCGTGTTTCCTGGGAATGCATAAGTAATGTGGTGGGTTTGGGATGATACAGCATGAAAATCTGCCATCACGGCCGGCCATTAAAATGTCGTTTCACCTGCCAGCTACCGCACTTAGTACAAATCTGACACGATTCCACTCTTAGGCTCCCCAACCTGTGAAAATAGCTTCTTTCTATCTACCTTATCTGCCCCTTTTATTTCTTGAAAACTTTCACCAAATCACCTTTTAAAACTTCAGGGAATATCTTGTTGTAATTTAACCTTTGGAGTCCAGGACCTGTATTTTACGGCCCCACCGCAGCATGTTTCCCTCCAGCGGATGCGGCGAGCCAATTAAATCTCCATTCATAATATCACGCCAGGCAGATGGGGCCGTAAAATCCTGGCCTAGATATCATTCTGGTAAATCTGTGCTGTCCTCTCTCCAAGACCAATTTATCCTCCCTGGGTTGTGTTACCTAGAACTGTTCACAGTACTCCATGTGCAGTCAAACCAGAGCTTTGTACAGCTGAAGCACAAAATCAACTAGTTACATCAGCCAAGATACAGGTGCCTAGGGTCAAAGTCTACGCTGGTCTTACACACTGGCAATATTATCTCACACAGCCATTTACGCAAATTCAAATGTCAGAAACAGTCCTTTATTTTCTGTTGGATGCTTTCGTGTTTTAAACATATAATGGTAATTTGTTTTTGCTTTTCTATTGCCAGAATTCTTCCCTCTCTTCCTCCTCTCCTGAAGGTATTCATTTCTTCCTGGGATATGATTATTTCATGGCTGTCCAGTATTTTGTCCATGTTAGCATCCTTATGAGCATTCAACTTTTCAATTTGGGGGAATAGGCAGTGGATGGAAGGGAATCACAGCTGGGCTTGGTCCTGTCCTCACTGAACATCTGCACATGCATACACCCTGTGAGCTCACTATATAATGATTTCCTTTTCCCTAACTCTTTATCAATGGCAAACTGAAATGGCCTGCTGATATCCCAGTTATGGTCACCCAATACAGCACAGACTGGGGATCAGACAGAAGAACTTTGCTGGCCTGTATGACTTGGCTATTGTTGAAACTTCAGGAGGAACCTCATACTAAAACCTTTACATATCAAAATCTAAATATGCAAGAATAATTCAGCTGAGGGCTGATGTGATTCAGGTAGATAATTTACTGATCGTTATCCCAGTTGTGCAGTGCTTAATTTATTTTTAAGATTTGTGCTTGTACTGAGTACTTTATCTTATTGATGACCTTAAACATTGTTATGACAGCAGTGATTCCTGTAACAGTGAGGGACCCCTGTTCTGCCATATTGCAATTACTGCAGCATTTCCAATGTAAAACATTTATTTGAATTCAGACTGTTGAATTGTAGCATGTATTTATGCTCAGTTTATGTTACCTGTGAGGAATGAAGGACAAATGTGTGACCTACATGAATATTGGCAAAACTGTTCATAATGTCATTTATATCATGATGTCTGAACTGCAAGAATAAAGCTGCCCCTTTTATTCTGACTATATGTCCAAATATTTGCTTGATGAACAAGCTTTTGTTGAGCAATTTTGCTTGATTCCAATTTCAGCATTGAATCTATTTATTCTAACCATTAATGTACTTCTTTGTCTTAGATTTGGTTTCATCACCGACAACTCAGAATTGAGTTTTGTGCAATTTGACTTTTGGCTGTCATTCTTCCTTCCCTTGGCCAGGCTGCTAAATATCTAGTCTCATACCCAGGCTTCGCTAGTTATTGCTACTGATACTTGCCGTTAAGACAAGATTTTATACTTAGCTTTGTCTTAAGAATGTGCGGTCCTCTATAATAAACAGTCATTGCCACTGAAGGGCAAAATCAAGTTGTGTTTCAACTCCTACGATGTTGGAAAGTCCATGTGTGAATGGACATTGGCTGAGGACAGGATTGGGATTGTTCGTAATGCAGTTTGCCGACACTTGCTTTCTAGACTCTCACATGAAGAATATGCTCCTTGAGTGAGGCAGAACTGTAGCCCAGCATACACTGAAGAAAAAAAATGCAAGAAGACAAATTCTGCCACCACTAATGCCAAATCGAACACCAAATTGAATTTCCAGAGGTAACATCAATTTGTCACAGTTTACAATGGTCAATTTCAATATTAATTGAGGCATGTGATAGCTACAATAAACTGAAGAAAATTCAAGAGTGAAGAGGTAAAATTGGTAGGAGGTTCACTGGCTAGATGTACACAATTTTCTCTAACCCTGTATTCTGATTATGTACATCAATCTCTTCTGAATTTGGTCCATCATGTTTCTTCCAACTTCCCCCGCCCCCCCCTGAATGGCCAAGCTTTTATGCACCTTGCACTTGGAACTTTTGCCATCAGTCTTTCTTCTTTGCCACTTCTTTCTCCTACTTTCAAAAGCCTTCTCAAAATCTCTTCAGTTGTATCTCATGTTACTTTCCACTTCATGTCCCAGTCTCCTATAAAGTAGGACATTTATTACTCAAAAAGCATGATATCAGTTTCAAGAGTTTCCATTTATATGATTTCAGTGTGCAACAAAGAGCTCGGCGTGGGTAGGGCACTCTTTCCTCTTGGACACATTACTTAGTTCTTGTGCTTAAGATACTGTAATATATTCTGGAACTTACCATATAAGGCTACTGGTTATGATGGTGATTTTAAATGAGGACAGAACTTAGAAATAGAATTTAAATGGAATTCAAGTCTTTTTTGCCTCAGTTGACTGTCTATATCTGCGTCCATCCATTCATCACTGGGTACAGTTTTAAATAGGCTGCTTTCAAGGCTTTGTCTGCCTAATACATATTCTAAACAGTCTGTGATTATACATTTATCTCTCAACGGTATTTTTAAAGGGATTTAGGCTTTATGAAAGTAGTATTTGACAAACCATTTTTCTTTTGCCAAGCACTGCAAAGCTAAGATGCAGATTCTGTCTAAATAAATTGTTGAATCACTTGCTTTATTGAGGTGTAAGTAACGCAACTCTTCCTCCATTCTTCTTTCTTGGCACAGCAACATACCATTTCTAGGGGGAAGTTTGCACTGCCAAACTGGGTCATTGGGATAATCATTGAAGTGGCATTTTTATGCAGGAATATTGGTTTGCATGCTAGATGGTTCAATGCATAAACCAAACTGATTTGCCAGAGCTTGCCAACTCTTTGATTGGTTCAATGTGTAGTTGCACAATGTGATCCCAAATTTGGTCCCTGGCTTCTACTGTTATAGCTGGTTTCAGATGGAGTGGCAGTGAAGGCGAGGGCACCTCAGTTATTCTGGTCTTGAGTGAAATTTTTGGGGTCTGCATTTATATGGATATGTGATGAAGATGGGATTGAGCTTGGGTGTGATCTCTTGATAGTTATAAAATTGCCTGCAAATGCTTGCAGTCTCGGGTTATAAAGAATAGGCACTTAACAAGGTACTAATGAATGGTTGGCAACTTTAAATTTATAATAAATGATTGCCTTCAGCAAAGAAAAAAGAAAATTTTGGGGAAGCTGTGGTCATGGAAGTCTGTCATTCCATATACTGTGAGGATAATGTTTTAGGGGTCATGACTTCCAACATGCTCAATTTATCCAGGTTTCAAATTTGTGTCAATAATTCTAAAATATATTAGTCAATTTAAAACAAAATTTATGATTTAAAATAAGCAAATGTATTTTTATTTGTGAATGTGTGATGATCCAAAATGAACAGATTCAGTGCATCCAGATCTCAAGAAGGGGAAATAATTAAAATAAGAACTTGGACAGTTTGTATTGTAGTGAAACTTGGGAGGTAAGTCTCCTGAAAATCTGGATCTATTCGATTCCCGCTGCAGTGAGCAAATTTGTGAGGTATCAACTATATTGCTTTTGACAAATTTGATCCAGAATGTGTCTTGTTCATTTGACTTCTTTCTCATGTGTAATTACTGACCTTGCAGACTGGATGAGGGTGTTTTGGCCATATTTGGAATCCCTAAACACTTGTGTTTTGGTTGTGTACTTGATATAAATCTGTATTTTGCCTGGCTGTTATGAACCATTAGAAAGCAGGATAAGTATCAGACGTTACTTGACTTCCAGTCTATTAATGATGATGATGAGTTTATGTCCACTGGTTGAGCTGCTATTCAAACTCTAGCCCTAATTGGATGGGGGTTAGGAGGGAGAGGTAAAGGAAAAATTGGCAAAACCTACTTGTTAGTTTTGAAAAATTCTAACAGCTAACAGATACTTCAAATCAGAACTGTAGGCCAGTGTTAAGTAAAGTGTGAGCTCTATCTGTTGGGAGGAAAATAGCACAAAATAACCCAATTATTGATAGCATGCTTTTGAATGAGCCCATAGTGTGCAGGCAGTGGGTTAGTATTGCAGTAATAAATTGCATGTCACCATCTCAACATTCTAAAATAGTTCCCAATTAAATTTCATCAGGTGAGTGGTAATGATATTGTCAGAATCAGATACGGTGCTATAATTGAGATTAATGGTTTTTATTCTGTTTATAAACTGGGTTCTCTGAACTCCCAGCTAAGTTGATCAAATATACTTTGTGTTGACACAATAGCGTGTTATTTCTTGTGCTGTCTACTAAAATGTTTGCCACGATGACAGCACTGTTTTCCTATGGGTAGCCGACGATGTCTTTCAGAAATTTCGATTTGGTTTCTGGGAGTGTGCCAGTGTTTGCAGAAGATACCTCTACAAAGAAATATTTGAAAATCAAATTTAAAAAGGAAAAAATAGTTGAAAGTGCTGGATGTGTGGCTTAGTTAGTGTCTGTGAAGAGAAAGAACTGATTTGTGATTTTCTGGATGTGTGTCTTTCATGAGTACATACCTGAAACAACATGAACTCTCTTTATAAAATTCACAAAATTTGAAAATTACTTAGTTACTAACCTACCAGTACTAGAGGAATACTTCCACTTAAAATGTGATGATTGACATGTGGGAAGTTTTTAAGCAGCAAGTTTCTGAAATTGCCTGCTCCGTCAGCTTGGCTCAAAGTCATCAGGAACAAGCAGTTGATTTGTTATACAGTAAACTTATGCATTGTGCCTGCGTAGTGACTGCATTGACCCATTGGCTAGGATTCTCTTGGGCCAATGGGGGTCTTGCCCGCTGATCAGAGAACCAGTGGGCAACCCCCGCTGTTCTGTGGGGAACCTGATGGAATCAAGTGCCCTTCAGGGACTTAAGTGGTCACCATTGTGCCTTCACCGCGATTGAGGTCCCCGACAGGAGAAGTCCCGCCGACTGAGAGCTGCCGGCCAGTCAGAGGCTGGCAGCTCCTCATGCCGCCAGCACCAGTGGGAGCAGTGGCAATGCACCCACCAGAGCTCCAGGATCATTGTGGGACCCCAAACAAAGGTGAGTGAATACAGGATGGGGATCGCAGGTGGGGTCATGAGAGGGATGGCTGTCATTGGCCCACTCTTCCTCCCACCCCCACTACCTTCCCGATGCCATGTCCCTCGATCAGTCACGGACTGATGAGGATGGTGATTATGATGCCCATGAGGAACCTCTCCGGGAGGCCACTGGCAAACCCAATAGGGTTTGCTGGACGGCCTTCGGGAGGCGCGGGAAAGCTGTGCGGCCCTCATTTAATCCCTGAGCCACAACTAAATTGCGGGGTTCTCGGGGATAATTGGGTGTCAATCAGTGGAAGTGCTATAGTGGTAGAGGATTCCATAGTTAGTGGAGCAGACAGGCATTTCTGTGGCTGTAGATGTGGCTCCAGGATGGTATGTTCCCTCCTTGATGCTAGGGTCAAGGATGTCACAGAGTGGTTGCAAGACATCCTTTTGGGGGAGGGTAAACAGCCAGAGGTCATGGTCCACATTGGGACCAATGACATTGGTAGGAAAAGGGATGAGGTCCTGAAAGCAGATTTTAGGGAGTTAGGAAAGGAATTAAAAAGCAGGACCTCGAGAGCAATAATCTCAGGATTACTCCCAGTGCCACATGCTAGTGAGCATAAGAATAGGAAAATTGAGCAGATCAACACATGGCTGGAGAAATGGAGTAGGAGAGAGGGCTTGGGATTTTCAAGGCATTGGGACCGGTCCTGGGGCAGGTGAGACCTGTACAAGAAGGATGGGTTACATCTTAACAGGACTAGGATTAATGTCCTTGCAGGGAGATATGCTCGTGCTGTTGGGGAGGGTTTAAACTAGATTGGTAGGGGTACGAGAATCTAAGGGGAAATTCAGGGTAGAGAGGAGAAAAACTGACAGTGGGAAATAGAGAAGTATTAACTGATAAGGAGGATATATTAGAGAGTAGTATCAAGGTAAAGGTAAGAATTAGAGTAAGCAAACTAAGTCATTAGATGAGGTCAGAATAAAGGGGAAAGTAAAAATGCCTAAATCAGGGTTAATGTGCATGTATGTGAATGCATGGAGTGTGGTTAATAAGATTGGTGAACTGTAGGCACAGGTTGACAAATGGAATTATGACATTATTGCTATATCAGAGACCTGGCTCAAAGAAGCACAGGACTGGATGTTACATATTCCTGGGTACAAGGTGTTCCGGAGAGACAGGAAGGGAAGAAAAGTAGGGGGAGTGGCAGCATTGATTAAAGATGGTATTACAGTATTGGAGAGAGATGTTCCAGAGGGGTCAAGGATGGAATCTTTCTGTTTAGAGGTAAGGAATGAAAAAGGTGCAAGAAGATTGATCAGTGTAATATATAGACCACCAATTAGGGATGTAGAGAAACAAATTTGCAAAGAAATTGCAGAGAGGTGCGAGAACTATAGAGCAGTTATAATGGGGAACTTCAATTATCCAAATATAGACTGGGATAGGGATAGACAAGAGGGACGAGGGTTCCTAGAATGTGTCCTTCAATATATTTCCAGTCCAATGAGAGGGAAGGCATTGTTGGACCTGGTTCTGGGAAATGAGTTGACCTAAGGGTATCATATATCAGTAGCCTGTAGAGGACAGTGACCATTGTATCATAAGGTTTTGGTTGGTCATGGAAGAGGACAAGGAGGAATCCAGGGCAGGAATAATTAATGTGGGAAAGCCAACTTTGATGATATGAGAATGCATCTGAGTCAAGCGAGTTGGAATCAAATGTTGGCAGACAAGATGGTAGCTGAACAATGGGCCACTTTCGAGGTATATTCCCTTGAAGGGGTAAGGTAGGACAAATAAATCCAGAGCGCCCTGGATAACGAGAGAGATAGAGATGAGAATGAAAAGGAAGAAGTGCACGTGGGACAGATGTCAGATAGAAAATACAATAAAGAATCAGGCTGAATATAGAAGGACTAGAGGGGAAGTGCAAAAGCTAATAAGAAAGGCAAGGAGAGAGCATGAAAAGAGACTGGCAGCAAACATAAAAGGGAATCCCAAGGTCCTTTATAAGCATATAAATAATAAAAGGGTGGTAAAAGAAAGAGTAGGGCCGATTAGGGATAAATAAAGGGACTTGCATGTGGAGGCAGGAAAAATAGCGGAGGTATTAAATGAGTACTTTGCATCTGTCTTTACAAAGGAAGAAGGTGCTACCTAGGCTGAGGTGAGAGAGACGGTAACTGGTACACTGGAAGAATTTACAATTGAGAAGGAGGAGGTGTTAGTCTATCTTTACTTCAAATTGACACGGTACCAAGACCAGATGAGTTGCAAGGATGCTGAGAGAAGTGAGAGTGGAAATTGCAGAGGCACTAGTGATAATCTTTCAGTCTTCCTGAGACCAAGGGTGGTGCCAGACAACTTGGAGAATTGCGAATGTTACACCCCCCGTGCAAAAACAAAAGGATTAGTGCAAGGATAAAGCCGGCAACTACAGACTAGTGAGTTTTAATTCAGTGGTAGGGAAACTTCTGGAAACTATAGCTTGGGACAAAATCAATAGCCACTTAGACAAGTGCAGGATAAGTAAGAAAAGCCAGCATGGATGCATTAAGGAAAGATCACGTTCAACTAACTTGCTGGAGTTTTTTGAGCAGTTAACAGAGAAGGTTGATGAGGACAACGTTGCTGATGTGTATATGGATTTTCAAAAGGCATTTGATAGAGTGCCACACAATAGACTTGAGTGAAATTCTAGCTCATGGAATAAAAGGGATAAGAAATTGGCTGAGTGACAGGAAACAGAGTAGTGATAAATGGTTGTTTTTCAGACTGGGAGAAGGTTTCTAGTGGAGTTCCCCAGGGGTCAATGTTGGGACCTTTGCTCTTCCTGATATATAAATATATTAATGACCTAGATGTAGATTTCAAAATTTGCAGATGATATGAAGGTTGGAAATGTTGTCATCTGTGTTGAGGATAGTCTTGAACTTCAAAAGGACATAGACATGTTGGTGAACTAGGCAGACAAGAGGCAGATGAAGTTCAATGCAGAGAATAGTGAGGTGATTCATTTTGGAGAGGCAGTATAAAATAAAGGGAGAGACTCTAAAGGATGTGCAGGATCAGAGACCTCGGTTATATATGTACAGAAGTCATTAAAGCTGGTAGGGCATGTTGAGAGAGCAGTTAATAAAGCATATTGTGTCTTAGGCTTTATTAATAGGAGCATTGAGTACGAGAATGAGGAAGTTATGTTGAACTTGTATATAGTTAGGCCTCATCTGGAGTACTGCATCCAGTGAGGAAGGATGTGAAGGCATTGGAGAGAGTACAGAGGAGTTTCACAAGAATGGTTCCGGGGATGAATAACTGTAGCAATGAGGATAGATTGGAGAGGTTGTGACGGTTTTCCTTGGAGAAAATAAGGCTGAGAGGAGACTTAATAGAGATATTCAAGATCCTGAGGGGTATGGACAGGGTATAAACTGAGAAACTGTTCGCACTCAAGAGAGCATCAAGAACTGGAGGGCACAGATTCAAACTAATTGGCAAAAGGAGTAAAAGTGATGTAAGGAAAAAAATTTTCATCATAAGGGTGGTTGGAGTCTGGAACGAACTTCCTGAGAGGGTGGTGAAGGCAAGCTCGATCGAGGTATTCAAAAGGGAATTGGATTGCTACCTGAAAAGAGGGAATGTGCAAGGTTATGGGTTAAGGCAGGGTAGTGGGACGAGGGAAAATGCTCTTTTATAGAGCCATTGTGGACTCGATGGGCTGAATGACCTCCGTAAAGATTCTGTGAAAAATCAAGAATCAATCTATTGTATGTTCAGAGAATTTCTCCAGAGGATCACAGGTGCAAAAGATAATCTAAAGTGTGCATTTTGAATTGATTTGTAAAAATTATTTTAATAATTGGATTAAAAAATACTTGGTTTATGAAACAAAGCCTGTTTGCATGTCAGTATGCTTGTGTCATGACAGTAATTTGTATAGTGGAGTCTTACAGCGGACCAAAGATCCATGAATTCAATTGGTTCTTTGCTTTCATAGATTGGAATTTGGTAACACTAGCAGTTTATCCTCAGATTTGGCAGCACTAAACTGGGATGTGGCAGCCATGAATGGAAGAGTCCTTTGGGTCTAGCATCTGTGGGACAGATACTTGTGGTTTAGTTGAACTGGGAGTCTCTTTTTCTCATATTTCTTGCTTTCCTCTTCACATGGACATTTGTGCTCGCTTTAAAATGAACACATTCAATATAACTTGCACTCAGTAAAGCTTTTAAAATTTAACTGCCAATTTTTCTACAATTAAGTTTGGGAGGGCACCATACAGAAACTGCTGTAAGTTGAACAGAAGCAAGCTTATAATTGGGCTGAAATATAAATGCTGTTGATAGAAGTACCTAGAATCTACCGCACAGAAACAAGCCATTCAACTCAACTGGTCAATGCTGGTGTTTGTATTTTTCATGAACGTAAACCTTGCTCTTTTCTTACCCTTTATTCCCACTTGGGAGCATTACAAACTGTGAGGAGGATAGTATAGAACTTCAAAAGGACATAGACAAGTTGGTGGTGTGGCCAGATAGGTGGCAGATGAAGTTCAATGTGGAGAATTGTAAGGTAATTCATTTTGGTAGGAAAAACATGGAGAGACAATACAAAATAAGGGGTACAATTCTTAAGGGTGTGCAGGAGCAGAGAGATCTGGTGTATATGTGCATAGATCATTGAAGGTGGCAGGACAGGTGGAGAGAGCAGTTAATAAAGCATACAGTAATCCGGGGTTTATTAATAGGGGCATAGAGTACAAGAGCAGGGAGGTTATGCTGAGCTTATATAAGACACTAGTTAGACCTCAGCTGGAGCATTGTGTACAGTTCTGGGCGCCACACTATATGAAGAATGTGATCGCATTGGAGAGGATGCAGAAGAGGTTTGCAAGAATGGTTCCAGGGATGAAAAACTTCAGTTATGAAGATAGATTGGAGAGGTTGAGACTGTTCTCCTTGGAGTGGAGAAGGCTAAGAGGGGACTTGATAGAGGTGCTCAAAATCATGAGGGGGCTGGATAGAGTAGATAGGGAGAAACTCTTCCCGCTTGTGAAGGGATCGAGGACCAGAGGGCACAGATTTAAAGTGCTTTGCAAAAGAAGCAAATATGATGTGAGAAAAAGTTTTTTTACACAGCCAGTGGTTCGAGTCTGGAATGTATTGCCAGGAAGTATGGTGGAGGCAGGTTCATTCAAGGCACTCAAGAGAGCATTTGATGATAATTTGAATAGAAACAATGTGCAAGCGGGAAAAGCAGGAGAATGGCATTTAGTCCTGATGCTTATTTGGAGAGCCAGTGCAGACACAATGAGCCGAATGGCCTCCTTCGCCGTGATTCTTGATATCACTTTATTCTTATTCATTTATGCATTAAGCCTCAGTTGTACATTAATGTTATCTGCTTCAACTACTCCATGGCCTGAATGTTCTGGGCAGCGTGCGGGGACGGGCCCCGCTCACCGATGCTTAAAATGATGCACGGTGATGTCGGGCGTGTGCGCCAATGTCACTGCGCGTCATTCTGACCTTCAGTTCGGCAGACGCGCACCGGAGTCAGCTGCGCGCCCGCCGAACTGATTAAGGCCATTTAGAAACTAATTGTCACAATCAACAGGGCTGCCTGTCCAACCTTAAGATTGGCGGGCAGGCGAAGAGCCCAGGCAGCCTTCGCATTTATCATGAAACATCATCCATGGGCGGGATGAGGTTTCATGAAGGATTTATAAATCACAAATTCTTTTATTAAAATTCATTGACATGTCCCACCTCATGTGACACTGTCACATGAGCTGGAATGTCTGAAGTTTTTTTCTCTTTATTAAAATTTTTCATAATGGAATTAAACTCCCTGAGGCAGCTCTGTGCCTTGGAGATTTCTGCACTCTTTCGCGTACATGCGTGAAAGAGCCCAGGCCCCAACTCTTTCTCCCTCCCCTCACCTGCACAGGGAGCGCTCAGTGCTTCCGGGTGTGCGTCACGTTGGGCGGGCCGTAATTGGCCCGCCCATGTAAAATGGCAGCATGCAGCCGATCGCGGGCGGTGATTGGCTGCGTGCCCACCCTCGCCCGCTCCCACTCACTCCCCCTGACGGGGGGAAAATTCTCCCCCATGTGATAGTGAGTTCTATGTTCTCACTCATATGTGGAAATAGTTTCTCCAGAGCCACCTTATTGGACCCCTTCAAAATTTTAATGACCACTGCAATGTCTACTCTTAGCTAGAGAAAATAGCTCCAGACTACTAAATCGTTCCTGTAGTTGCATCCTCTCAATTCTGGTAACAATGCACATAAATGCACTTGTCTCCAGTTTTTCAATATCCTGCTTGTACCCCGTCACCAACCACCCCTCCCCCCACCCCCCACCCTCCCCAAAACCCCCCGCTACCCCCAACCAATCCCGAGCCCAAGATTTCAGTCCATGATTAGAACCTGTCAGCAGTGGATGAGTTCACATATCTCGACAGCATATTCTCTCAAGCTGTCTATATTGACAGCGAGACCCATGTGAGAATTGCCAAAGCAAATGCAGTCTTCGGCAGACTTCGAACATCTGTTTGGGATGAAAAGGAATTACGTCAGCCCACTAAACTGAAAGTCTATAGAGCAATCGTCCTGCCCACTCTGCTTTACACATGTGAGGCTTGGATTGTATATCAGCATCATGCCAAGAAGCTCAACCACCTTCACTTGAACTGCCTTCGGATACTCCTAAAAATCAGATGACAGGACGAAATACCAAACAATGCGGTGCTCATCTGAATTGGCATGCCAAATATCCCCACAATGTTGAGACGATCACAACTGAGTTGGGCTGGTGAAGGAACCAGAATGCCTGACACTCGCTTACCAAAGCGAATCTTCAACGGAGAGCTTGAGCTTTGGGGTGCACTCTCGTGGTCAAAGGAAGCGCTAGAGGGACACTCTGAAGGCTTCACTTAGGAGTATTCATATCTATTTCAAGTCCTGGGAGAAGTTTGCCCAGGATTGCTGCCCCTGGCGCAACCAAATAAAAAACAGTGGAACCTCCTTCAAAAGCAAGGCCTCCTTCGAGGCCAATAGAAAATGCAAGCAGAGGAAATCCTGAACCGGCAATTTGTCCAAAAAGCAAACATCTGCTCTATCATTTCCTATTTACCGCAGAACCTTCTGGCCGCAGATCGGCCTTAGCAGTCACCAACGTATCCACTGGAACCCTACCAAGCACCCCAGATGGTCATCTTCGCCTCGAAGGACAAACAATATCCCATTGTACTATTGAGACCAGAATTGCACAAACTACTGAAAGTGTGACCTAATCAAGGTTCTATATAAATCCTTGCTTATGTATTCTAGTCCACTAGAAATCAACCGCATTCTGTTTATGGCTATATCAACTGATGTTGCTACTTTTACAAATTTATATATCTTTACTGCCAGATCATTTCTTTACCCCAAGTTGTAACTTTCAAATAATAAGTAGCTTCCTTATTCCTCTCATACTGGAAGGTTGTGCACACTGCACATGCTGAGACACAGCATCTGCCTTCCACTAATAGTCATAACATTTGGCAAAAGATACCAAGTGCAACCCCAGGCTTCGAGGGAAAATGTTTCAGTGAAAACTGTAAAGAAGATAGTAAAAGATAATTCAATAAATATATTTAATCTTGTTATGTAATGTGCAAGTATTTGAATTAATATCGTGTTCAAAATCTTACTCTGGAAAGGAGAAGTTCCACATACTGAAGAAAAAAATTTGCAAATTGTTTCAAAAAAACATTTTAAGTGATTTAGTTCACCAACCAAGTGTGATGGCTAAATATTTACATCAGACACATTTGCAAAGGGAAAATTGTATGGATCCCCATTGTAAATATTTATGTAGACAGCTTCCAATATAAGTATTGGCATGAAAAGGGTTGCAGAAAATAAAGTTTCTGGATAGGGAGTGTGTTCAGAATTTTGCATAGGAATGAATCAAGATACGATTCCCCAGTGAGGGTTGCAGAATGTGAGTGTTGTGCTGTGGTTAGGAAAATGTTGAAACATAATGTTTCCCAATGCTGCGGAGAGCTAAGTCTGTACTGGCTGAGTTACTTAATCTTTGCTGAATACAGAACTCAGTTGTTGGAAGGAAGGTAACATAAGTATAATTTGTAAAGTTAATGTTCCTAAAGTATCACAACAAAATATAGAGTCAAGTACTGGAAAAAAATATGTAAAAGATGGCTAGACAAGTATTGGAACAAAGTCTAATGTTCCACTTATATGTATTAATGTGTTTGTAATGTTAAACATGAAACTGAAATTGAATAATAAATATTTATGAAACTTGTTAATATTCAGTAACACCATAGTTGAAACCCTCACTTAACCTTTGTAGCCACATTTTGCTTTTGTCAGCTCAGCATGGTCATAGTCAGTCGGCTGACCCGAGATTTGAGAATGATGTCTACTCAGGTTCACGAGTTTCTGCCATGGCACTTTGTGTGACTGAACAGGCTGATTCTCGACCTGCAGATCTTTGGGCACATGGGGCAAGATGTCCCATGATGTAGTGGGATCTACATTGCAGGATTTGCTTCTTTTTCTTTCCTTCTCAATACACAGGAAAATGTACATCTAACTTTTGGCAATACGAAGAAAATATTTAAAGCTACAAATTAATATTTTAGTTTTTAATTTCGAAGATGTGATGAATAGCTCTAAAAATGGTTGCCTGAGGACATTTTATACACACAGATTCCCATTAATCAAACCCTGAAGCAATGAATAGCAACCAATCTAATGCTTGTGTTCATCCCAATCCTGTATATTGCCTGTCCAGCATGACAGTGATTGCAGTCATTTAGAAATTGCATTTTCTCCTGTTCCTGGAATATTTTTCCTTCTCTCCTGAAGGTGCTGACTTGTTCTGAGAAATCGTTAGTGTGCACAAGGTACTTCCCCATATTTCGCCCAAGTGACCATAGACAGACTGCCAACAAATAATTTGACTTGGCAGACACAGCTGAGCCCAGTCCTGTGCTGTTTCCACATCCACAGCATCCAGTAGAAGATGGGAAGTTCAAATGAACAACTTCCAGCAGTAAATGTAGAATTTGATTTTTTTTTCCTCATTATTTGTTTTTAATTTTTTTCACTGTCTGTGAGAATATAATTACAGTTGAAATTTTGGGCCAGCAGCACAAATTTAATACAGTCTTAACTCTTTTCTTGACCTGCAGCAAAATAAGTGGAGGCCTTTTCGTGCTTGTAAAATAACATTCAGAATGTTGCCATGTAATCTCCAAACCCCAGTAAACTGAGGATGAACTGGGTCTAGAAAACAATAATTTATTTTAGCAGCATGTACACTGCCAAATTACCAGATTTATCCTTTTAGGACATGCCCAGTGAACTAACTACTGTAAACATGTCTGTTCCTGTGCTGTTTCTTTTATGTGAACCACCACTGAATTTGCAAAGTAGTCTGTTCCACAAAAATGGGTTTGATGTTAATGTACCACGTTGCAGGATTAAAGGATATCAAAGTGAAAAAAAAGCTACAGCAATTGGACTTCCAACAGGTTGGATCGGAGAGTTTATGCTACAAATAGTTTGGATAATATGCAGAATTTTTCATTTGTGAATTATGATTCTTTTCCTTGGATTATTGTGATTTGCTGTATAGCTTTAATTTTCCAAATAATTGTTTGAAGTGTTAGGGTCTTGGGTGGGGTTATAATGGGTGGTGCCATAGCAGTGCTGAGAGGAGGGAGGGACAAGAATTAGTGTAATTTTTTCCCCCGCTTCTTCATTACTTAATCTGTTCAGCCAGATTTATTCACTTCAGCAAATAAATACTGTTAATCAAGATTTTGTCTGATTATAACATTATAACATTATACAAAAGGCATTATATGTGAACAGGTCATGTTGCAGAGCAAAAATTAAAAATAAAAGTTAGAAGTTCCATAGTATTGTTGTAAAAGTGCTCTGTTGTTAAAATGCTGGACCAGTATTTTGCTGCTAATACCATACTAAAATCTAAGTTTCATTTAACTTCATTTTTAAGTACTTCGCTCGTGGAGCTCTGAATCAAACCACTGCACCATGATCTCAGTTAACATCTGAAATGCTGTTGTGTAATGGGTTATAGACCATTTTGTAAACCCTTAATATGGATTAGATCTGGAATTGTTAGATTAGAATTTGCAATGTTTCCATATAATTTGGAATGTTATGAAGGTTTGTGAATAAATGTTTTGTAGCTACTGCTCTTTTTGTTGATTTTTCAATTAATTAACTTACATCTAATTTTCAAATAGCTTTCTCCATATTTGAAGCAAATACCTACATTCAGGATAAAACTTGGCTACATCTGTGTTGCTTTGCAAATTGATGCAGTCTGTGAAGATTTTTCTATTATTTTCTCATTTCTGCATATGGCCTGGTTGAAAATTGACATTTTAAAGCATCACACTTAATATAAAATTCTTGCCTTTTCCCAAAATGACCATACTTGGCATGCCGTGGAGTCAGACTCATTGAATATAGTATAATGTTGTACTGGGATACAGTATTGAACATTTAAAATTATTTCTGAGAATCTGAGACTATTCATTATATTTTCTAGCACCAAGTTCTTTTATGTCGCTTTTTGCAATGTAAATATTTTTATCTTGTCTTAAGATGGCAAGCTACAAATGATTAGAGAAAAGAGCTTGAGGTACACCCTGCTAGCCGTTATGTGGTGAATTACACTTCTGACCCCTTTGGCAGAATCTTTCAGACTTGTGTATTTGGGAGATGTCTGTGCTGGCAGGGGACTTGCATTCCCGCGCCAGTGACCAAACTAACTTTTAGATAGGTACACCTGTCAAAATCCTGATTCTTGCTTTGAAAGCAAGACATACAAAAACACTCGTTCATCGAATGGTTACAGACATTGGGTGATGTCCAGAATAACTGGAACAGCAGGAAATACCATATGTAGAATGTTTGAGATGTGTTTCGCAGGTTATTCTGGCTGTTGTACCATTCCAGTGGCTAGGATGAGCATCAAACCAATTTGCTGGCCAGTACAAGTGAACTGAAACTGTTGACCTTCTGGTAGCCACAAAAGCTAGCAGCCTGCATCTGTGTCAATGACGTTTGTACTGTTAGCAGAGGCACTGCAAGAACCTGAGGGAAGAACACTTTAATGATCATTTGGGGTAAGAATGATGATGCCATGAGTGGTTATGAATACTCTGTCAAAATCCTAGTAATGTGGTGCTAATTTACGCATTTTAAGAATAGAGAGAAAATATTCTCAATTATGGGGTGAAAAATATGTATATGTTCATTATTTTGTATTTGTAATTTGTACTTGAGGAGCCATAAACTTCTGATGGAGTGATTACTTGCAAGTCATGTAAAAATATATTAAAAATAGTTGTTTGGTAGTACAGAACTTGAGTATTACTGAAAAAGAGACATGCCGTCAAAGCTTTTTACCTTGCACTCATCAGGACAGTTCGTAAAAATACCAATGGTAAAGGGAACAACAGGTTCTACTGCATAAGATGAGAGTGCTATTTGGTTGGCAAGTGGGCTCTGGCAGAGGCGTTACCATGGAAAATGCACCAAGGAACAGTTAACTGCCAAGCTTTTGTTCAAACTCAAACCAGGCAAGCTGACTCTAATCAAGGCATTGCCAAGGGAAATGAAGCAGGGAATGGCTGTCCCCCAGGATTTTGTTTTTGCCTTAATGTTAGAGCTTTGACCTTGGCCCATATCTTAAATCGCAACAAGTCCTGTTTGCTGACCTGCACTGGCTCCTGGTCAAACAACGCTTTGATTTGAAAATTCTCATCCTTGTTTTCAAAACTCTCCACGGCCTGACCCTTCCCTATTTCTATAATCTCCTCCAGTCCCATAACCTTCTGAGATATCTGCACTTCTCTAATTCTGACCTGCTGAGTACTGTTGGTGGCTGTGCCTTCAGTTTCCTTGGCCCTAAAGTATGGAATATCCTCCTTACTGCTCTCTACCTTACATTCCTCCTTTAAGACACTCTTTGAAACCATTTCTTTGACAAGCTTTTGGTCGTCTGACCTTAATATTTCCTAACGTGGCTTGGTGTCATATTTTGTTTCATAAAGTTCCTGTGAAGCAACTTGGGACATTTTATTATGTTAAATATAAGTTGTTGGCCCCTTTCATTCTGAATTAAAGAATTTTTAGTAATTCCAGAAGGGGGATAAAAGCAAAACTTCAAAGAAGTAATTAGCCCACTAATTAGGGCGTAAGGCCTTTCCTTTTACCAACCAAGGATAATTATAATTATAATTATATGCAGGTCACCAGATAACAGACGATTTTCACAAAGCTAGTTACAGCTCCACTTTGTGGATTTTATACCAAATCACCGTTTCCACATGATTTCCACCTTCCTCAGTCATACTGTTCAATCACAGCAGCCTTAAGCCTGCTTGCCTGTCTGACAATGACTGGATCAAATTACACATTGCAAAGAAAGTTTGAGTCACTCTACAGTAGGCCTCCAATGGTCAGAAATCTGCCCCAACCCACTCGTATGTTGCAAATAAATGCAACCAATTTCTGAAAGACATTATAACTAGACTGAGAAGGTGTCTAGTTCAGTATTCCTGAACTCTTTCCCAGTTCAAAGGGGTCTTGAGATCCCTTCTCCCAATGCATCCTCCCTGCCTCCCTCTCCCCACAGTCCCAGGAATACCTTTCAGTGCCCATAAACTCCTTTAGCCCAATGTTTTTAGATGCCAAGACCACTAGCAATGGTCGTATACTGAATGATCTCCTTTTCCCATTGCTGCTGATCCCAGGGCATCCCTGTCACTATCATCCACGAGCCACTTGGAACTCCCAGTGGTCTGTGCTGGATCCTTGGAAATGCTACTTGGCATAATCTCTTGTTATTTATAAATCTCTAACACATCCCTAATTTCTCATAAAGCTGGAAGCACCACAGCCAATGGATCAGATCTTGGTAATGATGATGTACAATTAAACAACTTGACTGTAGGAGGAGGCTCCACAAATACTCCCATTCTCAATGATGGGGGAGCTCAGCAGTTCAGTACAAAAGACAAGGTTGAAACATTTGCGACCATCTTCAGCCAGAAGTGCTGAGTGGATGATCCATCTCGGCCTCTTCCTGAAGTCCCGCGCATCACAGATACCAGTCTTCAGCCAGTTTGATTCACTCCACATGACATCAAGAAGCAAATGAAGGCATTGGATACAGTACTACAAAGGCTATGGGCCCTGACAACATTCTGGCAGTAGTACTGAAGACATGTGCCGCAAAACTAACCATGCCCCTGACCAGGCTGTACAGCTACAACACTGACAGCTGCCCGACAATGTGGAATATTGCCCGATCTGTCCTGTCCACAAAAAGCAGGACAAATCCAACCCAACCAAATTGTCACATCAATCAGCAAAGTGATGGATGGTGTTTTCAACAGTGCTATCAAGTGGCATTTACACAGCAATAAACTGCTCACTGACGCTCAGTTTGGGTTCCGCCAGTGCCACCCAGCACATTACCTCATTACAGCTTTGGTCCAAACATAGACAAAAGAGCTGTATTCAAGAGGTGAGGTGAGAGTGACTGCCTTTGACATCAAGGCTATATTTGACCAAGTGTGACAAGAAGCTCTAGCAAAACTGAAGTCAATGGGAATTGTGGGGGGGAAACACTCCACTGGTTGGAGTCATGCCTAGCACAAATGAAGATGGTTGTGGTTGTTGGAAGCCAATCATCTCAGTCCCGGGACACCGGTGTATGGGTTTGTCCTAGGCCCAATCATTTATAGCTGCTTCATCAATGACCTTCCCTCCATAAGTGGGGATGTTCGCTGATGATTGGTACTGAACATTGTACAGTCATGACTCCCCAGATACTGAAGCAGTCCATGTCCAATGCAGCAACACTTGGCCAGCAATCAGGCTTGGACTGATAAGTGGTAAGTAACATTCGCACCACACAAATGTCAGGCAATGACCATCTCCAACAAGGGAAAATTTAACCATCTGCCCTTGACACTCAGTGGCACTACCATTGCTGAATCCTCCATTGTCAACATCTTGAACGTAACCATTGACCAGAAGCTGAACTTGAGCAGCTATATGAATACTGTGGCTACTGCTGGGAATTCTGCGGTGAGTAACTTACCTGAGTTCCCAAAGCCTGTCCACCATCTACAAAGCACAAGTCAGGAGTGTGATGGAACACCCTCCACTTGCTTGGATGAGTGCACC
Organism: Cetorhinus maximus; assembly: GCF_964194155.1. Classification (NCBI taxonomy): domain Eukaryota; kingdom Metazoa; phylum Chordata; class Chondrichthyes; order Lamniformes; family Cetorhinidae; genus Cetorhinus; species Cetorhinus maximus. The sequence continues at coordinate 27,154,558 of NC_135892.1, read as the reverse complement.
TTCACTCGAGAAGCTTGACACCATCTAGGACAAAGCAGCCCGTTTGATTTGCACCCTATCCACCATATTAAACATTCACTCCCTCCACCACCAATGCACGGTGGTGGCAGTGTGTACCATATGCAGGATGCACTGCAGCCACTTACCAAGGCTCTTCTGACAACACCTTCCAAAATCTTGACCTCTACCACCTAAAAGGACAAGGGTAGCAGACGCATGAGAGCACAACCACCTGCAAATACTCCTATAAGTCGTACACCATCCTGACTTGGAACTATTGCCATTCTTTCATTGTCACTGGGTCAAAATCCTTGAACTCTCCTCTTAACACTGTGGGCGTACCTACACCGCATGGACCGCAGTGGTTCAAGAAAGCACCTCACCACCATTTACTGATGGACAAATAGGGATGGGCAACAAATGCTGGCCTAGCCAGTGATGCCCACATCATGTGAAAAAGTTAAAAATATATAATACAAAATATAAAATAATATAATAATGTTAGTAGTCAGTTTAAAGAGCACCCCACCAGTTAAAATCTAAATTGAACACGTGAATCAAAATCAGGGTACTTTGCACCTTTGGCAAAGAGGAAAATTGAGCCCTTTATTAGCACGTGGAAGAATACATTTATTATAAGTACAATAATATGCCAACTGCAGAAGGTTAATTGAAGATTAGTTTAAAATTCCAGCCTTTTAACAGGATGGCTGTCTACTGAGCAATTTCTAATCATATTAATATGACCTAATGGGTAATCTGAGAATGTGGTTTAGGGTATTGGTTGATCATATCTTGCAGTGGAAGGACATTATTAAGGACATAACACAAGAAGTAGGAGGAGAAGCCCATAGGGCCTGTTAGGCCAGCTCTGCCATTCAGTATGATCATGGCTGATCTTGAGCTTCAACTCCACTTTCTCGCCTGCTCCCCATGTCCCTTAATTCATTGAGAGACCAAAAATCTGTCTACCTCAGCCTTAAATATTATATATTATATATATATTAAATATTATTTTCAAAATCCCCAACCCTCGGGCTAGAAAATTCCAAAGATGAGTGAAGAATTTTCCCTTCATCTCAGTTCTAAATAATCGTCCCCATATCCTGAGATTGGTTCCCCATTGTTTGAGATTCCGCAGCCAGGGGAAACAACTTCTCAATATCCACCCTGTCAAGCCCTTCATGATCTTGAATGTTTCATTAAAATCACCTCTCATTCCTCTAAATTCTGGAGAATATTTACTCAGCCTTTCATCATAGGCCAACCCTCTCCTCCCAGGGACCAATTTAATGAACCTTTATTGCATTGCCTCCAATGCAAGTGCATCTTTCCTTTAATACGGAGACCAAAATTGCACACCGTACTCTAGGTGTGGTATCACCAAAGCCTCATACAAATGTAGCAAGACTTGTTTATTCTTGGACTCCAATCCCCTTGCAGTAAAGGCAAACATGCCATTTGCTTCCCTAAATGTGTGCTGCATCTGCATGCTTGCTTTCTGTCCTTTGCATGAGTAACCCAAGTGTCTCTGAACATCAATATTTAAGATTTCGTGCCTTTTAAAAAATATTCTGATTTTCTATTCTTATGACCAAAGTGAATAACCTCACACTTCCCCATGTTATACTCCATTTGCCACCTTGTTGCCTATTCACTTAACCTGTCTATATCTCTTTGCAGCCTCTTTGTGTCCTCTTCACAGCTTACATTCTTACAGCTTTCTGCCATCAAACTTAGATACATAGCTCTCTGTCTCTTCCTCTAAATCATTAATAATGATTGTAAATAGTTGAGGCTTTAGCACTAATCCTTGTGGCACTCAACTTGTCACAGCCTGCCAACTTAAAAATGCCCTATTTATCCCTACTGTCTGCTTCCTGTTCATTAACCAATCCTCTATGCATGCTAATATATCATCAGCAACTCCATCTTGTTAACATTTTCGTGTTGCACCTTATCAAATGCCTTTTGGAAATCCAAGTACACTACATCTACTGGTTCCCCTTTATCTACCCTACTAGTTACATCCTCAAAAAACTCTAATAAATTTGTCAAACAGGATTTCCATTTTGTAAAACCCTGTTAACTTATTCTAATTAGACCATGATTTTCTAAGTGCATTATTAAGACTTGCTTAAAAATAGATTCCAGTACATTTCCGATGACCAATGTCAGACTAACTGGCCTGTATTTCCCTGTTTTCTCTCGCCCTCCATTCTTGAATAGAGTTGTTACATTTGCTAACTTTTAATCTGCTGGGACAGTTCCAGGTAATTTTGGAAAATCAGAGTCAGCGCATCTATTTCTCAACGGCCATCTCTTTTAGAACCCTAGGCTGTAGGCCATCAGGTCAGAGGGACTTGCTGGATTTTTATCCCCTGAGTTTCTCAAGTACTCCTATCTGCTGATATTGATTACCTTAATTTCCTAAAACTTATTAGCCTCTAGGTTACCCTCTATTTCTGGCATATAACTTGCCTGTCTTCACAGTAGAAGATACACAAAATATTTGTTCAATGTCCCTGCTATTTCCTTATTTCTCATGATAATTTCTCTTGTCTCTGCCTCTAAGGGAAAAGCATTTACTCTAGCTATTCTCCTTGTTTCTGTATACTTGCAAAAGCTTTTACAACCTGTCTTTCTATTCCTGGCTAGTTTAGTCTCATATGTCCTATTCTTTCTCTTTTTCTCAACTTTTTGGAGGCCCTATGCTGCTTTCTAAGACATTCCCAATCCTCAGAGTCTCTACTATTTTTTTGCAAAATTATAAGCCTCTTCTTTTAATCTGATACTGTCTTTAACCTCCTCAGTAAACCATGGTTGAATCTTTCTCACTGAGATTTTTTTTTATTGGAATGTATTTTGTTGAACTTTTTGAATTGTTTATTTAAATGTTTCCCACTGTTTATTTATCACCTTTTTAGTCTATTTACCCAATCAAACTTAGCCAGCTCTCCCTTATACCGATGTAACTGACAATTTAAGATTCTTGTTTTTGAGTGAAGTGTTGTTTTCAAACTTAATGTGTATTATGATTACTGTTTGCCAGTGGATGTTTTACTGTGACATTACTAATCTGTCTCATTGCACAATACTAGATCTAAAATAGCTTTATCCCTAGTTGGTTCCACAACATATTGCTACAGGAAACTGTCACAAAAGCATTCTACGAACTCATCTCCCAGACCACCTTTGCCAATTTGATTGGTGCAGTCTATATGAAAATTAAAATTTCCCACAACTTTTACAATACCTTTGTTACAAGCTCCAATAATCTTTTGTTTAATGTTCTGTCCAATGGCATAACTACTGTTAAGGGGCCTATAATCTACACCCACCGGCATTTGCATACCCTTGCTATTTCTAATTTCGACTTATACTGATTCTACTTATGTATTTTCTAAGCAAGGATCCTTTTTCACTGTTGTCCTTATGTCATCCTTTATTATCAATGTTACTACATCACTTCCTTTTCCATTCTGCCTATCTTTTTTGAAATGTTGTCTGCCCTGGAATATTTAATTCACAACCTTGGTCACCTTGTAACCATGTCTCTGTAATTACATACTAATCTAAACCATTTATCTCTAAATGTTCCACCAGTTCATCTATCTTATTGTAGATGCTCCGAACATTCAGATAAAGTATCTTCAGTTTTTTTTCACCACCATTCCCTGCATGAGCCTTTCTCTGTGATACACAACCCCCGTTCTTGTCCCACTCAGCTTGTCATTACCCACATCAATATACCTTTCTATTGACTCAGTTTTTATCTTTAGATTTCTAAATTGCCCCTCACCCGAACTCTCCTCCTCTTCTGTTAGTTTAAATCTAGTTTTCCCTAATTGACCATATTTGTTGTTGCACTTTTATGTTTGTAGGCTTTGTCCCTTCCTGTCATTGGGTTATTACCCATATCATTACCTTGCACTACTACCTTGTCCTTTCTCTTTGACTTTCCAAATCTCTGCTCAAGTGAATCGTCCCCCTGCACTACTTAATTTAAAGGCCTCTCTGCAGCTCTAATTATACGACTTGTCAGGACACTGGTGCCAATGGTTCAAGTGAAGATGGTTCCAATGAACCGTCTTCACTCTGAAGAAGAGTCATACAGACTCAAAACGTTAACCTTGTTTTTCTCTTCAAAGATGCCATTAGACCTGTTGAGTTTTCCCAGCATTTTCTGTTTTTGTTTCAGATTTCCAATATCCGAAGTATTTTGCTTTTATCCGATGGTAGAGCTCCCTCTTTTCCTCGTACTGGTGCCAATGCCCCATAAATCAAAACCCACTTCTCACCAACCAATCTTTGAGACATGCATTCAACTTTCTGATCTTATTTGCCTGCTTCCAATTTGCTCGTGGCTCATGTAGTAATCCAGAGATAATTACCTTTGTTGTTCTGCTTTTAAATTTCACCCTAGCTGCTTATGCTTCCTCAACAGAACCTCTTTCTTAGTCCTGCCTATGTTGTTGATATCCACATACGCCATGACAACTGATCCTTCCTCTCCAGCTCTGAGGAATTGTCCTTTTCCCTGGCACCAGACAGGCAACACAGCCTTCAGGACCCGGCTGCAAAGAACAGTATCTATTCCCCTAACTGTTATAAATATGAGGTTTATAAGATAGTTATGTTTTGGGACTGTGTCTTTAATTCAGGATAAAATGAAAAGGGTCATGTAACTGTTTTTGAAGTCTGATTATGATTGTTAAAGATTAAAGGGAGGCCTTTTTTTCTGCTGGAAAGAAGGTGTATTCACATATGGAGACAATGGCAGCACCACCTGTGTTTACAGTGGTTAGCCTCTAGTTTCCAAAATTCCAGGAAGGTATTGAGAATGTTGGGTTGTAAACTGTCCATTTACTTCCAAGAATAAAGAGAATTCGGGTCTGAAGGATAGTTAATCAGTATTTCTACCTGGATGCAAGGTCCATGTAATTCACATTGCCATTGAGATGAGGTTAGAGAGGGGAAGGGTTTCTGAGATATCCCTGAAAACTCGCAGGCACAGTCAGTCTGTTGATGTGGTGTACATGGACTTTAAAAAAGCATTTGACACAGTGCCACAAAACAGACTTGTGAGAAAAGTTATTGCTCATGGAGTAAAAGGGATAGTAACAATGTGGATACAAAATCGGCTAAAAAATAGGAAGCAGAGGGTAATGGTCAATGCATATCTTTCGGGCTGGAGGAAGGTTTGCAGTGGAGTTCCCCGGGTGTCGGTATTGGGCCCCTGCTTTTCCTGATATATGGTGTGCAGGGGACAATTTCAAAGTTTGTGGATGATACGGAGCTTGTGAACTGTGAGGAGGATGGTATGGAACTTCAAGAGGACATAGACAGGTTGGTGAAGTGGGCAGATAGGTGGCAGATGAAATTCAATGCAGCGAAGTGTGAGGTGATGCATTTTGGTACGAAGAACATAGACAGATAATATAAAATTGGAGGTGAAATTTTGAAGGAGGTGCAGGAGCAGAAAGACTTGGGTGTATACGTGCATAGATCATTGAAGGTGGCAGAACAGGTGGAGAGAGCAATTAATAAAGAATATAGTATCCTGGGCTTTATTAATAGGGGCATAGAGTACAAGAGCAGGGAGGTTATGTTGAATTTATATAAGACCTCAGCTGGAATATTGTGTTCTGGGCACCATGTTATAGGAAGGATGTGAACACATTGGAGAGAGTGCAGAAGAGGTTTACAAGAATGGTTCCAGGGATGAGAAACTTCAGCTATGAGGATAGATTGGAGAGGTTGGAATTGTTCTCCTAGGAGAGAAGGCAGCTAAGAGGAGATTTTATAGAGATGTTCAAAATCATGAGGGGGCTGTACAGAGTAGATAGGGAGAAGCTGTTCCCACTTGTAAAAAGATCAAGAACGAGAGGGCACAGGTTTAAAGTGATTTGCAAAATAAGCAAGTGTGATGTGAGAAAAAACTTTTTCACACCAGTGATTCAGGTCTGGAATGCACTGCCTGGAAGTGTGGTGGAGGCAGGCATTCAAGAGGACATTAGATGATTGTTTCTATTCAAATAATGTGCAAGGGTATGGGGAAAAGACAGGGCAATGGCACTAGGTCATAATGCTCATTTGGAGAGCCAGTGTAGACATGATGGGCTGAATGGCCTCCTTCTGTGCCATTATGATTCTGTGATAGGATCTGGGAGAGACAGAGCAGCCAGAGGCTGAAAGTCTCTATGGTTCAGTCTCTATGGTTCACTGCACTGGAATGTGGCTGATACCTCGAATTAAAAAGACCAAATTCGTGAAGATTTGCAACTTAGCCGAAGATTTGCCTAACTAGCGCTAGAGGGAGAATTGCCAGGAATACCCCTTACTGTGAAGAACAGTCCTGCGGTTAAAAGTTACCAGGTTGGTTGGGAAAGGAATGGAATGGAAGTAAACCCTTGTGAGCTAAGAATCTGTTTAAACTGGGTCAAAGAAAATTGAATGACTGCTTAAGGGACAGTATAACGTATACCTGGGGGAGAATTTTCTCTTCGTCGGGGTGGGGGGGGGGGGGTGGGTTGGGCAGGAGCAGGCATGGGTGGGCGTGCAGCCGATCGCTGCCATTTAACGTGGGTGGGCCAATTAAGGCCCGCTCAGCATGACACGCACTCAGAGCTCCCTGTGCAGACGGGGGGAATAGGCTGCATACGCGAAAGAGTGCAGAAATTTCCGAGGCACAGAGCTGCCTCAGGGAGATCAGTTTGAGTTTCAAAAATTTTAATAAAGAAAAAAAAATTTAGGACATGTCCCCTCATGTGAAAGTGTCACATGAGCTGGGACATGTCTATGAATTTTAATGAAAATCTTTATCTCACTTATAAATCATTCATGAAATCTCATCCCGCCTGTGGATGAGGTTTCACCAAAAATGTGAAGGCCGCCTCGACTCTTTGTCTTCCTGCTAACCTTAAGGTTGTACGAGCAGCTATGTTAAGTGGTTTAATTAGTTTTTAAATGGCCCTAATAGGCTTTGACAATTTGGCGGGTGCGCAGCCGACTCCGATGCGCACCCGCCGAATTGAAAATTGGAATTACTTGTGGTGACGTCAGGACGCCTGCCTGACATCACCGCATGACATTTTATGCGTTGGCAAGTGGGCCCTGCCCCCGCTTGCCGAGCCGAAGATTCTGGCCCTGATTTTTGTTTGGTTGTGTTAAAAGTTCTGCTCTGTAGTTTTTAATAGAAGTTTAAGGAATATACCTTGCACTTGACATTCTTTGCAGAATATAATGTCTTCTCATTCTTATCAATACAAGCATGCAATCTAGATTATATAGCAAACACTGCTCACAAAGGGTTAATTCTCTTCCTGCTCATTTGCTGGAGAATGAGTTGTCATGATTCCTTCCAGATCATTTCCTATGTCACACGAACTATGTGCTGGGAGGGGTGCTTATTAATCTTTCAGTGCAGATGGTATCACCTTCAATAAAGGAAGAGTCCTGTCACTTATGTAAATGTTTGATTCTGTCCTTGTTTAGTGGGAGCCTGCTTTTGGGGAGAGTGGTAATTCTTATAAGTTCCAAAAAGACTTGTTGTTTAGAAAAAATTGGAGCCTAAGTAGTACAAACAATGACATCTAATTTTGTTGTCTTCTGTGTTTTGCCCATAAGGGTCAGTGTTCGTTAGCCAGAAATTGGACTTGCTATAATACCGCCCCCCCACCCCACACACACACACACACACACACACAACCCACCAAGTCTGTTTGGGCCTGTATCTTCATGCTGTTACAAACCAAACATTTTTTCTCTCTTTTTATCACCAAAAATTTTTGTTGCTTTCTCTTGAATGCTGAAAAGTAGGTTCGAAATAAGGTATTGGCAGTAAACAATCAGTGTTATTATTAAGTTGAGTTTGGAGATCTGAAAGGAACTAGCAGATCCCGTTCAAACAGATCAGCAACTGGTTGAAATGAAGGGAGCTGTCTGCTCAGCCTCACCAATGCAATCATACACATATGTATAGAAACGGAATACATTTTTCCATAAATATTGAATTGGGTCTGTTATCCCACTGTTCCAGCTGATTAAATTAATTGAAGATGTGTACAATATAAAATTGAATCAGTAGCTTTCCATGTTTCACAATTGGTGAACAGTGACATTGTAGCGATGTCTTTTGTGATGAGCACTCAATGTTCCTATAATGGCGTTAATTATTTTTGGTGACTGATTTTGGCTGTGGGTATAGATGGGTAGTGATGCACAAAGAGAAAACAGATGGGATACTGAAATTTTGCTTAGTACATTTAAATTGTGCAACTGAGCTATTTGAGAGAGCATAATGATGCTATTAGATTTTTTTACAGTACAGTTGCTATGAGTATCAAGTCGTATGAATTAAACACCACGTAGGAATTGGAGCATCCTTTTTTTAGTATGTAAATTTTTATGGCAAAATAAGCTGATACACACATAACCTTTTAAACTTTTATTTACATCAAGCCCTTAACACACACACCTGCCGACCCTTTAGATTCAATCCTGTTGAGTGAGATAACCAAAAGATTTTTCAAACTGTTAAGTGAAATTTACTTGAAGGGAAGTAAATTATCAATAAAAATGTACTTAGTTTCAAAATTAAAGGGTTGCAGTTTGTCCCATTTGATTTTAACTTTTTAGTTTGGTGATGCCTTATGTTAGAGGGTTCAGGATACAGACTATGTATTCTTACAGATCTGTAGTAGATCCAGTGTTCATTTAGTGTGAGTCATCAGTTGTTATGCCAATTGAAGACATCTGGCACTTTGGATAAAATAGCTGTGGTTAGCAATGACATTGTGCCGTCCACGCGCGATGGCGTGTTGCTCTGTCTGCGATGACAATTGGTGATGTTATGCAATTTAGTAAGCTTAATTGTTTCCACCCAGCTAAGTCTCATGGGTTCAATCAGCCTGGATCTTATGAAACCTGCAGTATTCTAGCTGGATAGTATAGCACAGAATATTCTAGTGTTGCCAAGAGTTCCAGTTGAGGCCTGTATACAGACTAAGGGTAGAACTTTGGTTAGTCTGATGGCAACAATTAAAATACTTGCCTAGTTTCCTACTTGTATTTTTCATATGGAGGTCATTGCAAGGATTGTTTTAGTCCTGTTTAAAGGTACTCAAAAGACCCTGTTTTACAAAGGTCAAGCTAGGTTGATCCGAGTGCCAAAAGTGGTTTCTTAGAACATTTTATCTTGTGCTACATTTTTGTTCAACTTCTTATTCTAAAATATGCTATGACACATGAGTAAGAATGATATATTTCATACTCTTGTCACTGGATACATCCAATTCCAATTCAGGATTTACATATCATGTTTTCCAAATGAAACTAGCAGTCACGAGTAATCAGTTCATGCTGATGTTCATTGGCACCAGTGTGCATGCTATTCTTTCAGGTAGAGTACTTCTCCTTATGTTATGATCCCTGGAGAGATTGATAACTTTTTAAAAGTATAGAATCCAACGATGCCAACGGAAAGAAACTAATGAACAAGATTTCACTTTTAAAATCTTTCACTGTAACAATCAAACCAAAAGAAATAAAGTTCAAACACACAATAACAGGTGAATGACACTTCAAATAAAAAGGTAAATTTCACTCTAAATGGTCGATACAACAAAAATACATCATAGAAAACTACATACACTCCCCCCACAGCATATATGGCATAACAGTCAGCTGCTGAGTCCCATAGCTCTCTTTATTTCCCAGGTGAAGACTCAGTTCCTTTACTCCTGCAGGACTTATGCTCAGAGTTCCTTCAGCCAGCAGTCTCACTACGCCCAATTTCCACAGGCTCCGAAAAGGCTCTTCTGCCCCAACCTCGATGCCGTCTTTTTTGGTCTCCTACAACATCTGCCATGTCTTCTCACCTTAGCTGCCTTACATCCATAGTTTCACAGTCCCTGTTCTATTCTCAGAGACTTCTCCCTGTTTCTTCACTAGGCTCTATATCTGTGTCTTTGTTTTTTTGCAACTGAACCTGCTGCAGCAGGACAGGCTGGAATTCAACACCACCCCAATTAGCTTTTATTATCACTTTTTTTTATAGCTTTGATCCCCATAGCAACTTCAGCCAATTTAACTTCTCTGAAATAAGGTCATACCCAAGAAGTCCAATTAGCCCCCTTTCTAGAAAGCTCTGTAGTTTCACTTTGTATTTAAAGGTACCTTCACAAAAGAAATTGCAGACTTTTTCTGAAGTACCAGGGTAACATCGCACCTAACAAGAGGAACACAACTGTAATTCTCATGTGGCAGTCCTCTCACTACACCATGGAATGCTGTTAGCAGCAGCTTGACAATTCCACTCCGAAAGGAGAATTGCAGTGCAGAAGCACCTCCAGTGTGAAGTGTTTCTGTTGTTCGTACTAAGAAAGGTTGAATCTTTGTTTCCAAAACTTTGGAAACCTGTATGAGATTCCAGCAAATTTGAATGCATCAAAAATAGAATTGTGGAGCGTTTAACTCGCTGTTATCAAACCAGCTTCAATGTAGATGCTGGCATGCAGAGTCAGTGGTGATGACTTGAAACTAATGTCTTTTTATAAACCAAAAAGCCTGTCATGTGAAAAATTGCCATCACCAGTGTTGCGTACAGTGTGAAATGCTGGATGAAAGACATTGTGATGTTGAACTGCATTTAGAATGTTGTACACCAAAAGATGTAATTAATTCCGGAAATCTTTTAACACCTAGGCCTGCACAAGCTGGACAGCTTAATGCGCGATATAGTGAACGAACATAATGTCAGCTATGAGGCCAGGAAGCCTCATCAAGCTGTGTTGGTGACTAGATGCAGCATTTTACTAGGCTGCTAAAAATCACATTCAAAAAGCTGTGGGAAATTGCTGTGCCTGAGGCCTGGAGACTTAATGACCACAGCTGAAAGAATAGGAAAGCCATTGTAACTATAGTATGTTAGTGTGTGTATGCCTTCAAGAATTTGCTGTAAATGGATTCAGAAATGTTGGAATTACAGAGCATTCACCAACTGAACTGAATCCTTTGAAAGTTTTGTTGAGGTTTTCATTATAATTAGACTAAATCTTTCAGCCTATGTCGTTTTTATTGAACTTAGCTGGTATTTCACTGATCATCATTTAGCAGTTGCTCTTTTTTAAATATTTAATATTGGTGCTTTTTGGAGGATATTTACCCTGGAGCTTATCCCCAATTTGGGCCCAGGGTGTTGGCCCTGATCAAGATCATTAATGGCATAAACAGACAATAAAAGGTCCTCTACTCTATTGCAATAACCTTCAATTTCAATTCTTTGTCTTTCAGACTTTTTCCAACCATCCATTTAAGTGAAATTGCCATTTTTGAGGGTTTTTTTCTGCTGAGGGCCCAGGATGAGGCTGCTTAATTCAATTTCACTGAAGATTCTTAATGCCATTCGAGAAAGGAAGAGAGAGAGAGAGAGAAGATTTTTACTCTATTTGGATTTTAAATCAATTTCTATTGGTGAAAGGGCAGTTATAATCTATGGCACCACCTATTGGTAGTAAGGTTAAAGTAGCAGGTTGTAACATTAAGTACAAGAGAGTTTAATTTGTAAAGGAAAAATTTAGCAAAATATATATTTGTCTTTAAAATATTGTGTTGTCTTATGTTTTGGCAAATACACGTTTTGTTTTCTTTAAGGGGTGTTGGTGAGGGTTTTGGCGGGGAAGAGAAGAAATGGTAAAAGCACCAAAATCATTTCAACTTATTGTCAGTTCTTGTATAGGGAACAGTTTATGGAGGATTTCTTGCTTCCCATTATTTCAGCTCACAGTGTACTGTTTGGTTGCCTTCCCAGTTCAGGATAGTGCCCCTTTAACTTCCAAGTCAGTATTTCTGAAGAGTATCAGTGCTGCTTTTTAATTTGTTGTTTTGTGTATGAGTTACTGGTTTATTCATTTTAACCCTTCAAGCCAGATCATGCTGTGTGTTAATAATTTATTAATACACTCTGGTCAACTGAATTTGTACTCTTGTGCTGAAAATAAAGAATTTTATAAAGGATGTGGTGTGATTACGTTTAGACAAGTTGACCTGGCTCTAAAACAAGCAAAAACCCAGCTATCCTTCCCTGACCTTTAATCATAATGTCTCCAACATTAAATGGACTAGCAATATTAATATTAGCTACAAGAGCAAGACAGAGGCTGGGTACTTTGTGATGAGTGGCTCATCTACTGACCTTTTAATGCCTCTCCACCATCTACGGGGCTCAAGTTCAGGAACGTGATGAGGTCAAGAGAACAGAGAAGATGGTTTTTAACATAGTTTTTATTGAGGTTCTAAAATGGTTTTACATAAGAACAAAAGAAATAGGAGCAGGAGTCGGCCATTCTGCCCCTCAAGCCTGCTACACCTTTCAATAAGATCATGGCTGATCTGAATGTGGCCTTAATTTGACTTTCCTGCATATTCCCCCATAACCCTTGACTCCTTTGTTCAAAAATCTGTCTAACTCAGCCTTGAAAGGCTGAGCCATAAAACAGTTGAATTCTGTATAATATCATAATACAACTGAATTCCATATTATGACATACTCCAATCAGAAACAAGAATCTGAAACAAAGATAATTACCTAAGTATGAGGGGAGATCTGGCTCAGGTTGATTGGGTAAATAGACTAAAAGGTATGGCAGTAAATAAACAGTGGGAAACATTTAGAGAATCAATTCAAAATGTTCAAGAAAATGACGTTGCATTGAAAAACAAAAATTCAGGAAGAAGGATCGATCAGTGGCTTACTCAGGAGGTTAAGCATAGTATTGGACCTTCTTCAGAGGGTCATACGGACTCAAAACGTTAACTCTGTTTCTCTCTCCACAGATGCTACTAGACCTGCTGAGTTTTTCCAGCATTTTCTGTTTCTGTGGCATTTTCATGCCCATTGACCCATTATACACTGTATAGAACCAGTGAACCCTAGAGTGACAATAGGGTGTATAAAAAAGTTTTTAAAAAGTAATTCATTCGTAACTTTCCACTATGTTTAAAAAAGTCCTTTTACTACAGGGCGATAAAAGTGTCAAGCATCCAGACCCCTGATTGACAGCTTTGGGTCTCTGATCCCTGTTGTCAATTTCACAATAAAAATAAAAATCTGTGAACAGCATTTTTATCATATGTATGTTCAGGTGCCTGATTGTGATGTTAGGACATTTTTTTTCTGATTTTCAAAACTTTATTTCATGGTTTTTGGGTCTGCAGCCCCCTGAGTCAGCTCCCTGCCTTCAGGGAGATTTTTCTTAGCGCTCATCCACAACCTCATTGATTTAATCGCCCGCCCTGCTCCCACCCCACCCTGGCAGAGCTATGCTTTTCAGCGCATGCTTCACGCTGGCTGGCCGTTAATTGGTCAGACAGTGTGAAATCACGGTTGGGGGCCGTTCGTGATCGACGGTCCGTTTCCCAACTGATCCCAGGCCCGCTAAGCTGAAAATTCAGGCCTAAGGGTCTGGATAATTGACACTTTTATTGCCTATTGATAGTTGTTCAATAGGCATGGAAGTACCACAGCTTGGCATAGGGCCATAGGAGGTGGGTAGAGGAGCAGAGCTTGATTTTGGGGGCATGATGGAGCCATGGGCATGGGTGGGGGGCATTGCTTGACATAGGGGGCATAAGGGGCCATGGCGATGTGGGTGGAGGGCAGAGCTTGGAATAGGGGAATGAAGAGCCATGTGGGGTCAGTGGAGGGGCATACCTTAGCATAGAGGGCATGAGGGGCCAAAGGATTGTTTGGGGGCATACCTTGGTAGGGGGGGGAGCATGAGGAGGACCTTCTGAAATTACCTTTGAAAAGGTAAAAGGACTATGGTTCATGACACCTCTGCGCTGCCATGAACCACGAGTCATTAAAAAGGCTGGCCCAACTCCATGAAAATTGTGGAGGACTAGGCCATTCCTATCCCTGCAATGGAGCCAGCCAGGTCGGCAGTGCAGTATATAGGCTTTTGACCTGAAGCAGCCCTTAAAAGGCACTCCTGAAAATCAGAAACCCTGGGAATGGGGTCAGGAATCCCAGTATTGGGTCCTGACTCCAATTTTTAAAGGGCACCCAAGTCATCTTGACTCAGTGAAAATCTAGCCCAGAATAAAAGGTAAACTAGCCTAGGAATATAAAAACAGATTATAAAAGCTTTTGCAAATGTATAAAAATGAGAGTAGTTCAAGTAAATGTTTGTCTCTTAGAGACAGAGAGAGGAGGAATTATCATGTAGAATGAGGAAATGGCAGAAATATAGAACAAATATTTTGTATCTGTCTTCGTAGTTGAAAACACAAGTTACAAACTGGAAATAGAGGGTAACCTAGGTGGGGGTCTAATAAGAGTGAAGAAATTAAGGTAATTAATATCAGTAGAGAAAAAATAGTAGAGAAACTTAAGGACTAAAATCTGACAAATCCCCAGGACCTGATGGCTTTAATCCTAGGATTCTAAACAGGATAACTGCAGATGTGATTTGTCAAAATTCCTTAGACTCTAGAGCAGCGCAAGCTAATTTGAAGTTTGCAAATGTAACACTGGTATTCAAGAAAGGAAGGAGGGAGAAAACCGGGATCTACAGGCCAGATAGCCTGACATCAGTCTTCGGGAAAGTGCTGGAATCTCAAAGAGTCATAGGGGTCTACAGCACAGAAAAAGGCCCTTCGGCCCATTGAGTCTGCGCCGGTCAAACAAGTACCTAACTATTCTAATCCCATTTTCCAGCACTAGGCCTTGTATGCCATGGCATCGCAAGTGCAGATCGAAATACTTCTTAAATGTTTTGAGGGTTTTTGCCTCTATCACCCTTTCAGGCAGTGAGTTCCAGATTCCCACCCCCCTCTGAGTGAAAAAATTCTTTCTCACATCCCCTCTAAACCTCCTGCCCCTTAGCTTAAATCTATGCCCCCTGGTTATTGATCCCTCCGCCAAGGGGAAAAGTTCCTTCCTGTCTACCCTACCTATGCCCCTCATAATCTATTGTTAAGGAAGTCTTCAATGCATTTAGAAAATCAAAGTGTGATCAGGGGAAGTTAACATGGTTTTATGAATGGGAAATTTTGTTTGACAAAATTATTAGAGCTTTTTGGGCATGTAACTGGTAGGGTAGATAAAGGGGAAGCAATAGACGGTAGTATACTTGGATTTCCAAAAGACATGCGATAAGGTGTGACACCAAAGGTTAATATGCAAGATAAGGACTCATGGAGGTGGGGTAATATATAGCATGGATAGAGGATTGGCTAATGGACACGAAGCAAAGAGTAGAGATAAACGGGGCTTTTTCAAATTGGCATGCTGTAACTCATGGAGTGCTGCAAGGTTCAGTGTTGGGGCTTCAGCTATTTACAATCTATATTAATGACTCAGATAGAGAGACAGAAAGTAGTCTATCTAAGTTTGCTGATGATAAAGCTAGGTAGAATGCAAGCTGTGAGGAGGACACAAAGGGGCTGCAACGCGATATAGACAGGTTAAGTGAATAGGCAACAAGGTGGCAGGCAGAGTATGATGTGGGAAAGTATGAGGGTATTCACTTTGTTTATAAGGAAAGAAAAGCAGAATATTTTTTAGAAGGCACGAAACTTGCAAATATTGATGTTTAGAGGGACTTGGGTATACTTGTACAAGGAACTCAATTAGCATGAATGTACTGCAAGCAATTAGGAAGACAAATGACATTTTGGCCTTTATTTCAAAGGTATTGGAATACAATAATAAGAAAGTCTTGCTACAATTGTACAGGGCTTTGGTGAGAGCACACCTGGAATGCTGTGCACAGCTTTGGTTTCCATATTTAAGGAATTATATACTTGCATTGGAGGCAGTGCAGCAAAGTTTCATTACGGACATGCGAACAAGTAGCAGGTGTAGGTCATTAGCCCCTCGAGCCTGCTCTGTCATTTAATAACATCATGGCTGATAGTAACCTCAAATCTGCATCCTGCCCCTGGTAACCTACCACTCCATCCTTACCGAGAATCTATTCACCTCTGTCTTAAAAATATTCAAAGACTCTGCTTCCACTGTCTTTTCAGGAAGAGTTCCAAAGATTCACAACCCTCTGAGAGAAAAAATTTCGCCTCATCTCCATTTTAAATGGATGATCCCTTATTTTTGAACAGTGATTCCTAGTTCTAGATTCTTTCACAAGAGGAAACATCCTGTCTACATCCACCCTATCAAGTTCCCTCAGGATCTTATATGTTTCAATCAAGTCACCTCTTACTCTTCTAAACTCCAGCGGATACAAGCCTAGCCTGCCCAATCTTTCCTCATAAGATAACCCCCCCCATTCAGAGTATTAGTCTGGTAAACCTTCTTGGAGCTGCTTCTAATGCATTTACATCCTTCCTTAAATAAGGTGACCAATACTGTACACAGTAGTCCAGATGTGGTCTCACTAGTGCTCTGTATAACTGAAGTATAACCTCCCTACTTTTATATTTAATTTCCCTTGCAATAAATGATAACATTCTATTAGCTTTCCTAATTACTTGCTGTACCTGCACACTGGTCTTTTGCGATTTATGCACTAAGACACCCAGATCCCTCTGCATCTCAGAGCTCTGCAATCTCTCACCATTTAGATATTATGTCTCTCTTCTACTCTTCCTGCCAAAATTGACAATTTCACATTATACTCCATTTGCCAGATCTTTACCCATTCACTTAACCTATCTATATCCTTTTGTAGCCTTCTTATTCCTCTTCACAAATTACTTTCCTATCTATCTTTGTGTCATCAGCAAAGTTGGTAATCATCCCGCCCTTCCCTTCATCCAAGTCATTTATATAAATTGTAAACATTTGAGGTCCCACCACTGATCCCTGTGGCACACCACGTTACATCCTGCCAACCAGATAATGACTCATTTATGGCTATTCTCTGCTGCCTGTTAACTAGCCATTCTTCTAACCATGCCAATATTTTACCCCCATACCATGAGCTTTTATTTTCCACAATAACCTTTGATGTGGTACTTTACCAAATGCCTTCTGGATTGGACCCTGCAATGAGAGGGTTGCCCTGTGATGAGAAGCTGAGTAAAATCGGTCTGTATTCTCTGGAGCTTGGAAGAATGAAGAGGCGATCTCATTGAAACATACAAGATTCTGAGGCTTGACGGGGGAGACACTGAATGGCTATTCCCCCTGGCTTGGGAATCTAGTGCACAGGGGCACATTCTCAGGAAAGATGGGGGCTGATCATTTAGGACAGGCGACCGGGGAGATTTCTTCACTCAGTGGGTTGTGAACCTTTGGAATTCTCTACCCCACGGAGTTGTGGATGTTCCATTGTTGAATATATTTAAGGCTGAGATGGACAGATTGTTGCTGTCTCAGGGAATCAAGGGATATGGGGAGTGGGCAAAAAAGCGTAGTTGAAGCTGAAGGTCAACCATGATCATATTGAATGCCTGAGTAGACACGATGGACCATGTGGTCTACTCCTGCTCCTAGTTCTTATGTTTCTATGTTCTTGTGAATATATTCAATGACCCAGCCTCCAATGTTCTCTGGGGCAAAGAATTCCAAAGATTAATTGCCTTCTGATAGAAGTTGTCCCTCCTGATCTCAGTCTTAAATAGGAGACCTCTTATTCTGAAACAGTGTCCTCTAGTTTAGGTTGTCCTGCTGAGGGGAATTTCTTCTCAGCACCTACCCTGTCAAACCCCCTCAGAAACATTTTATGTTTCAATACGATCACCTCTCATTCACCTAAACTCAAACTTTAAGAGTATAGGCACAGCTTGCTCAAACTTTCCTTGTGAGAAAATCCCTTCACCCCAGGAATCAATCTTGTGATCCTTCTCTGAATTGCCTCCAGTGCAAGTATATCCCTCCTGAAATAAGGTGACCAAAACTGTACACAATAGTCTAGGTGTGGCACTTCCATGCCCATTAACCCACCATACACTGTGTAGAACCATCAAACCATATAAGGTCAGTAGGATGTGTAAAAAAAAGGCTTAAAAGAAGTAATTCATTCATAACTTTCTAATATGTTGAATAAAAAGCCATTTCACTTAGAAGGCAATAAAAGTGTCAATCATCCAGACCCATTAAAGTATCAATGACAAAAACCACAAACCCTTGAATCCACTTAATGCTGTGTAAATAAACATTGTGAAATTGACAGCAAATATCAGAGAGCCTGAGCTGTGAATCAACCAATGTTTTTTCTGGGGCACAGCTGTTTCAACAAGCTTTTTTTTTGCACCTAGTACTGTCACTATAGGGTTCATTGGTTCTGTACAGTGTATAGTGGGTCAATGGACATGGAAGTGCCATAGCGTGGCATAGGGAGCAAGAGATAGCAAGATGTTTGGAGGGTGAGGGGCGAGGGCTGGAGGGCCTTTGTTGTTTTATTTTAACTGGAACGAAGTCCCACTGTACCCAGACGGGCCTTTTAAACAGCCCGCCTCTGCACCTGGCAGCCCATGTGACTGCCTCCAAACTTTCTCCCAGGTCAGCTGGCCCGACTCCAGCCTGCATCTACCCGCTGGCAATGAAGATCCCTCCTATGTGGGCACTTTCTCCTGAGGCAGGTTGGCTGAGCCAGGAATTTTCCTGGCTCCCGCTGCCTGCCTAGAGGTTAAAAATCCAGGCCTTGTGTCTTCCCCACAACTTGCTTTCCCACCTATTTTTGTATCGTTGGCAAATGTGGCCACAATACAGTCAGTCCCTTCATCCAAGTTATTGATTTAGATTGTAAATAGTTGAGGTCCCAGTACTGATCCCTTTGGCACCCCACTAGTTATAATTTGCCAATATGAAAATGACTCATCTATCCTGACCCTGTTTCCTGTTAGTTAGCTAATCCCTTATCCATGCAAATATAATATCCCAAACACCATGAGCTCTTATCTTGTGTAGCAACCTTTTCTGTGGCATCTTATTGAATGCCTTTTGGATATCCACATACGCTACGTCTACTGGTTCTCCATTATCCACCCTGGTTGTTATATCTTCAAAGAACTCTAATAAATTTCTCAAACATGATCTCCCTTTCATAAAACCATGTTGACTCTGCTTGATTGTATTATGATTTTCTAAATGTTCTATTAGCCTATCATTTCCTGCCTTCTGTCTCTCTTATTTCTTGAATTGCAGCATTATATTTGCAGTTTCCCAATCCATTGGTACCTTTCCAAAGTCTAGAGAACTTTTCAAATTGCAACCAATGTATCTACTATCTCTGCCAACTCTTCTTTTAAGACCCTGCAGACAAGCAGGTCCAGGGGACTTGACAGCCTTTTGTCTTATTCGTTTTCCTAGTAGATTTTCTCTGGTGACAGTGCTTGTTTTAAGCTCCTCTCTCCATTTTGCACCTTGATTTTCTACTTTTCTTGCTTTTAGTTTATTCTACCGTGAAGACAGATACAAAATGATTGTTCAAAGGAGCTGCCATTTCTTTGTTTCCCATTATTAATTCCCCAGTCTCATCCTCTAAGGGACCAATGTTTACTTTAGCTTTGTTTGAAGGAACTCTCCTGAATACGCTCCATGAACTTGTCCTCAAGACTACTTTTGCCAAATTGATTTGTCCAATCTATATGAAGATTATTGCAGTACCTTTTTTACAAGCCCCCATTATTTCTTGATTTATTCTTTGTTTAATAGTGTTAGGTTGGGGGGGGGGGGTGGGCCTGTATACCACTCCCACCAGTCATTTCTTTCCCTTACATATTTGAGTCTTCAATTGTCTGTGATTTTTATCCCCCTTTTTCTTTTTCTGTGGAGAACGATAGTGGCAGTACTGTATTTGTGTTAGCTGTGAAAAAAAATGTTACCTCACTGATACCATACCCATTATACATTGGAGTTCTGCACTGACCTTTGCGTTTTAATCTGCTTCAAATCTTCATTCCAACATAATGGAATAATGAGTATTCTCGATGGATTAAAGCTGTTTGGTTTGTTTTGAATATTATGTGCTATCTCCAGAACTATTGTATTCTATGCCTTGTAAATTCAGCAAATACAGAGTGCAATGAATGTGACGTGACAAATACTTAGCATGCAGCAGTTGAGTGCAGTGAATTTTGGAATGTTGACTTTGCAATGAACTTATACCTATCTTCTCAACCTCAATTTCAATGTTTAAATGGGTAATTATGGCGTGTAGCTCGATCTCATACTGTGAGGTTTAAAAAACTATTGATCTTTGTTTTCTTGAGATGTGTTTGAAACTGTAGTTTGGGAAAAATTATGGAATTGACTATTTTAGTTGGCAATTTGGGGACAGTTGAATACTTTGGTTTTTCCATCTTGGAAATTCCAGTGAACTCCAGACATGGTTACTTCTTGGGCTCTTCAAGGCAGTGTGTGCAGCAAATAAGGCCAGTTTCATTGTCTGTACTTCATGAAGGTAATGATTAGTTGGATCACTGAGCAAGCTTTGAACAATATTACTTTCAGTCCATTATCTTTTATTTCCTGCATAAATCAGCTATCAATGGACAAGTATTTTTAAACTATAAAAAATTCTTCCTTTTCGCTTAGTTGATGTTTTCCAACTTGAGATCCTGTTTCAGAGTATGTGCCCTGACTTGCCATTGATGTACAGCTTAAATTAAAGTTACACTTGAAACCAGAATGAAGGCTTGCAATATGGTACAGGTGAAGTTTGTCATAACTCGTGTATTATTTCTGTTTGCTTACAGTTGATGTAGACATTTACAAAAAAATTATACTTCTGTGCAATGTATGGCAATACTATTTACTTCTGGGAAAAAATTGTTGGAGGAAGCGGTTTGTGCTTGTGTTTGCATGCATATCCGTAGTTGAACAGCTAAATACTGTTTGTATTTTTAGTTTGCAAGCCATACCATAGCTTGCAAAGAGCATGTTGTTGGTAGTTCTCAGTTGTATCTGAATAAATAGGAATCATATCCTTAACAAAGCTAAGGATGAATTTATGGTGGTTAAACCTTTTATTCTCTATTAAGTGATCTAACTGACATTTCTCAAAGTAAGTTGAAAACAGATGATGTCCTATTTATTATCATTCGTAAAGTCACGTTATCTATCCAATTCTACCTGGAGTATCACCAATAATGGCCTGTCCTGCTCCCACAATATTACTTCTGGGATCCACAGGGAACCTTGGTCTCGTATTCTTTCTCATCTTCAAGCTGCTGCTTTGTGGCTGTGCCCACAGATGCGGGATCAGCTTCTACATGCACACTGAAGACACCCAGCTCTACATCATCTCTTGACGTCTGGTGTTGGTTTGCTTGTCTCATTTCCAGTCCTGGATGAGTTAAATTTTCTTCCTGTTAAACATTGGGAGAACTGAAGCAGGCATCATTGGCCGCACCACAAACCTCATATCCTCGTTACCAATTCCAACCCCTGGCCACACTGAAGTTGGACCAGGCTGTTCAAAACCTTGGTGATCTATTTGATCCCAAACTGAATTTCCGACCCCATAATCTAACCATCGCAAAATATGTCCACTTCAGCTTTCTGAGCCACTCATGTCTGCTCCTGCCTCTATCCATCTACTGCTGAAACCTACATCCATGCATTTGTCACCCCTTGACTTGACTTTCCATTGCTTTCCTGGCAGTTTCCCATCTCCACACCATAAACTTCAACTTGTCCAAAACTTTGCTGTTTATAACATACCTTGTACCAAGTCCTGGTCACCTATTATGTCTGTGCTCACTAACCTACATTGGCTCCCAGCTTACCGGCACATCAGTTTTAAAATTCTCATCCCCATATTTAAATCCATTGACGATCTCATCCCTCCCTGTCTCTTTAAGCACCTTCAGCTCTGCAACTCTCAGAATTTTAAGTCCCTTAAACTTGAGCCTTTTGTGCATCTCATGCCTTCTGCCACATCATTGGTGGCAGGGCCTTCATCTGCTCGGGCCCTGCATTCTGGAATTTTAGATATAGTGCTCCTTATTTACTACATTAAAATATCTCAATTTGTGAATACCGCTATTAAATTTCCTCCCATAACTGTGGTCCCTTATTCCCCCATTAAAAATCCTGGTTTGTTTCCATAAAGGGAAATACTTTATTGATACAGAAGGGGTAAAAGAAATTGACACAATAAAGGACTCTGAACTTGCTCTTCTATACTTATGATCCTTGCCATATACCCTTGACACCATATTTGAGTATATAGAATGGAATGTCAGCATCTCATTAAATAAAGGGACTGTTCTTTGAAGTAATTTGCTGAAGAATGTACATTTTTGGGCCCAGAGATGTGTAAAACAGAAGGATAAATATACTTGGTTTGTGCGCATCTGCACTCTTGCTGCGTTTTTTATTCTCTTAGCTGCAAGTAAATGGTAAGTTGCATCAGTCACTTTGTGTTAATTGAAACTGTTTTGAGAATTCTAATAAAATTTTCTCCTATCTTCCCTATTCGAAGCTGAGTTTTATTTATAATCTGCTTTCTCCATTTTCTTCTAACTTTAGAAGGTAACCACAAGTGGAGTTTTTGGAATTACTTTTATTTTTGACTTTGTTTATTTTCTTTCAGAATTTTTCATTTTAAATTGACCAGGAAGCATTGGTTTGAGCAGAGAATGTGCTGAAACCCTTCTTGGTTTCCGATCCTCCTGCAGTGTTTGCTGCGTTATCAGTCTGCTGCTGAACAATAACTGTGGAAGCATGTTTACTATTGGAATTTAACACTGAGAAACATGTTTTGTAGAACCAATTTATGAAGCTACTTTTCATCATCTTCCTTGGTTCCTACTCCTCACCTTCCTGAATATTCAACATCCTTTTTAGCTCCTCATCATCATGTTCTCTATTGATAGTGTCACCCTTACCATTTTCCCTCATCTGTGCTGATCGTGGACTTTATCCCACCACTTTCCTAGATACCTTCCACATTTTCCCCTTTGCAACTGACCTTTCTGTGTTATTCTTTTGATATTTGTCACCTCTTTATCTACTTGCCCATGGCTTGTAAGATGATATATCCACCCCTTCCCTATCCTGAAGCCTTATCCTAAATCTTTTCGAAGAGATAATGGACAATGGCTCTTTTCTGCTTGGCAATCTTCATTAGGCTTCCTGTCCTTGCTGCTGTAATTTATTTTCATGCTTCATTTTTGCCAATTGTGCAATTTACAAACAGGTGATTGATCTAATGCAGTTTGGGGGCTGCAACTGAAGCTCTTCTGTGGAAGTCAGAGCACGTCAGTGATGGAAGAAAGGGTGCAACATGAAGGCTGCAATTATAGCAGTGATAGGCAACTGTTACCTTAGCAAAGTTTGTGTTATAAATGTTTGTATGTGATTTCCATTGATCTGAAAATTGTTACAATTATGAGATTTACCAGATTATTGTATTTTGGGACTGTAGCTTTATATTTAGGGTAAATGAAGGGGGTTAATGCAGTCTGCCTGACAGGAAGCCTGGGTGGTTTGATTGTTAGAGATCAAAGGGAGGCTGAGATTGTTTTACTGAGAAGAAGGTGCAAGGTATTTACGCTTGGAAGCTATGACAGCAGTCTAAATTTACAATGAGTAGACTATGTGTCTCTCAAAGCCACAGGAAGTTGTTGTAGTTATCAGGGAATAAACAATTGTGCTGTAAACGATCCAATTACTTCTAAGATAAAGGGAGTTGAGGTCAAAAATAGCTAATTAGCACACATTGCCATGGGGAAGAGGGCAGAGGAAGCTGTTTTTGAGATCAGATTATAAATGAATGAATATCACAAGACACACAGCAGAGGTTCTGTGTTGTCAACAGAGAGAAAAGGTTGCTTGCCTTTGTGAGCTACTACATCTGGATGTCGGAGGGAGATGGTCTTTAGTTGAAGGTTGAAATTATTCCCATAATGATCAGGCTGATGTGTTGAATGTTCCAGCTGAAGACCAGTTGGTTCTCTGGAAGTATTTTGTAGTTAACTGGTTCTTGATCAGTCTTGATAATTCTGTTTTCTGTGCTAAAACATTGAATTATCATGTAATTTGAATTAAGAAATGTAAATAAGACAACAAAATGAAAATTTAAGTGTTTATTCAGAAGAAAAATCATTGAGCTGAACATTCTCAGCAATAACTTATGACGTCAAAAAACCTGATTTTAGCTTGAGTAGAAATACAACTTTTAAGAACTTTGCTTTTCTAATACTCTAACCCAGGGTTTTACATCAGTCTCACAAAATGTTGCTGATGGTACATTTTAAGATGCTAAGAAGTATGTATGTTTCAAAGTGACTGGCATTTTGTGTATAATCTTTGGAGTGGCCCACTTTCTGATATAGGAAAGAATGGCAATTGTATATGAAAAAAGACCTTTAAGCACCAGATTTAGTCAAGTCCATGGTTCTGTAGTCCACAATGATAACTGTTGTAGACCTTTGACTTTTTTTTACTTTGTCATCTCTCCGTCTCAGGAGATGATGGATTGCACCCAGGGTGTGTTGTAATATGGATTCTTTAGATGTCTCGATGAGATCTTGAGATTTGTATGTTTAAACATGAACCGTTTATTGCTAATCTTTAACTATTTACAGCTCCCAGGTTATTGTCATGCATGGTGGTGTTAACTCCATGCAGGCTGGTTCCAGAGTGTTCTCTCTAGACTGTCCTCTCAGTCTATTACCATGTGACTTTATACATCATACTGTGGGTGATGCTATTCTCCACTCCTACATTAACCCTTGCTCTGCCAAGGACCTTTATATTACCATGGCACGCAGGCACATATAACATCATACAACATCCCCCTTTCTTCTTTAAAGATAATTTTCCCTTCTAAGGGAGCATAACTATTTGTAGTACAATCTTCCCTTGTCATCCCTTCTACCTTATCTCAGGTATTTGACTTTATAAATTCAGATTGTCTTGAGGCTTGACATTTCTTCCACATCTTGGTCTGTCACATTTAAAGGAATGATAGTACTAATCTGTGTTTCTGATACTTGACTATCTCCATTTGATTTGCCTTTTGCACTCCTTTGAGTTGCGTTCCTCTTTATTAACAACTTGTCTGCTTTTTTCAGACACTGTGGGTTTGTCCCATTCCTTCCTCAGGGAATGCGCACTTCATTCATTCCTAGAGTGGACTCGAATTATCTTTTTCCACGGTGTCCGCCATGTTCTTGCTGGATGTGTATGTTTCACAAATTGAATCTTCATTTCCACTTGTTTCACAATTTCAGCCAAACACTCGTTTGCTGTTTTATTTTCAAATCCTTTTGCAAGCTCATGAATCTTTTCATTCAGCTCAGATTTTTCTTCTTCTTGTGCCTTGCACTTCAGTGTCGAATTTACATTTTCCAACCTCATTTCTGTCTTTTCTTTTTCTGTCTGTAACAGAACTTTGTTCTTGTCCTTCATTTTGAACTCACTGTTAGCAGGTCTGTTTCCAGCAAAGTCTTAACTGGTTTCAGTTCTGTAATTGTGCCACTCATGGCTGCATTATTCACTTGCAGCTTGGAAAGTTCTACAGCTTTGCCTTTCAATGCCTCTTTTCCATTCAACTACTTCTTCAGCTCTTCAGTCTGTTTCTTGTTATTTTAAGCGTCCTCCTAGAATATAAAACATTGCTGAGTCTTCTCTGCCAACTGGTTCTTCAGTTTGTTCAGAGTGGCATTAAATTCATTTCCCTTTTGTTTGTAATATTCCAGAGGATTAAATTTGTCCTAAGGAATCCTTGTAACATGTGAAGGTCTTTCAACAGGTTTTCCTTTTATCTGCGAAGCTCACTTGCTTCATCTTGAGTTTTCCTATAATTCAATAGTCTCTTTGAGTTTGGTGTGCTGTGCTTCCATTCTGCTGTTTAAGATAGTCTTCATTTCGTCATGTTGCTGAATGGTTACGCACTCCTTTTGCATTTGATATTGAAGGTTAATCAGTTCTTTCAACTGTTTATTTTCTTGTTGACCCTTTGCCAACTCACCCTGGGCTTCAGTGCATCATTTTGTTGCTAGTGATATTTCCAGTGCAGCTGGAATATTCAACATCCTTTTTAGCTCCTCAGGTTTTTCCATGGCTACTTATTGATTCTTCAAGGAGTCTTCCAGGGTCGCAACTTCTTTGCGTGCCTTTTCTGCCTGCTGTTTTGCCTGGCTGTACATCTGGTTGAGTTTTCCCAATTCCTTCTTTGATTTGCCAAAACCTTTGTGCCATCTCTGAAATTTGTTTGTTCAGATCTCGAGCAGCTTAGTTCATTGAAGACTTCTGATTATCGTGCATTTTCAAATGTACACTCAGCTTAAATCTTACGATTCAAATTTTCCAGTTCAGCTCTGATGTGAACATTTTCCTGTAGAACGGCTTCATTTATTTCTTGCACGTTTTGCTTCTTTTGAGTTAGCTCAGGTGGCCTTTCTTCATTCACAGCCATCTGCTCACTTCGTACTGTCATCTGTGTCCCTCACTCTTGCATCTTTTGGCTCCCTCTCTCTGGGGTTTTCTGGAGTTTTTTGTTGCCCCCGCTCTGGGTTCTTTTGTTGCCCTCTCCCTGGGGTCTCTTGTTGCCCTCGGTGCTTTATTGGGAGTTCCCCCCTTTCTGGGGTCTCTTGTTGCCCTTAGCGCTTCATTGGGAGTGTGCTAGACCTTCTTCTAGGGTCTGTGCTCTCCACAACTTGAGTTTAAAATATCTGTCAAAGCCTTTTAATATCTCACCAAATGTTGTTGAATATTAATCTATACGTTGGCTGTGGAGTACTTCACCAGCAAATGAACCAAGGATGAATAGAAACTTATCAATTTGTGCTTCTTTTGATTCCTTATTTAATATTGTAGCTGTTCGGTGAACTAAAAATTGTCTTCTCCAAGACTCGCACTCTTGGTCTCATATAGCCCTTACCATAGCACAAATGCGTCTGGTTCTTCTCATTTTCTCTTCATGGCTGATTTTCGTTTTGTAGCTACTGCTTTAAATTTTACCATTTTAAGAGCTGTCAGTGCAGTAACCTTTTGTTTTACTCAGGCTGTCTCTGCAGCTGCTGGTTTTCTATGCTGTAAGCTTTTCTGGGTTTTGGCGAGCACCCCGGCAGTCGTGGGCCTTCTTTGTTTCAACTCGTTAAAACTGCAGCAATTTCTTCCTTTTGGTTGCAAAGATCGATTTCAGGGTGATTCTTTTTTTTCTTTTAATGTCCCTCACTCTGGGAGACTTGGCAGGCCCGCTTTTTAAAAAAAAAGTTGTGGATTGTTACCCATGCAGCAATTTGTTCCTTTATGCAAGAAGCTAGGGACACAACTTAAAAGGGTCCCCTTTCTCTTAAGCTCTGCAGGCTTTTTCCTTTATTTGTGTGCTGCAGGTTTCTCTCTTCACTCTGCCAGCCGATTTTTTTTTAACCGTTTTTTTTAAACCTTTCTTTTTTACTTGCAGCTCTCATTCAGTTGCTCTCTGGATGCTGAGCCCTTGGGACTGCCATCTATTGTAACATGTAAGTAGAGCTGCTTTTTTCGTATTTTTGCTCACCATCTCGTGAACTGTGTCACTCAGGTTCTTGCAATTTTTTGTAATGGACTTCCACTAACTCTGGTGAATTCCTCACTTCCAAGTCTGTAGTAAAGCCACTTCAATTTTTTCTTCTTGGCTGCGTACCTCTCTAGTTAGGTTTCAGTTGCTTTTGGTTTTCATACCTTGGGATGCTGTTCTGGGTTTATGCGTTTAGCTGCCGCCTTTTATATCATCGCGGATCGCCATAACGGATTATGGTACTGCCTCTGATGTGATATCTTTTGGAAGTGACCGCTGCTGCCAACCATGTTGTATTATGGTGCATGGTATTGTCTTAATGATGAGATCTTGAGATTCATATATTTAAATATGAACCGTTTATTGATAATCTTTAACTATTTACGGATCTCAGGTTACTGTCTTGTATGGTGCTGTTACCTCCATGCAGGCCGGTTGCAGAGTGTTTTCTCTAGTCTGTTCCTGCAGTCTTATTACCATGTGACTTTATACATCATAGCGTGGGCGGTGCTGTTCTCCAGTCCCACACTAACCCTTGCTCTGCTAAGTACCTTTATATTACAATGGCATGCAGGCACATATAACATCATACAACTGGATTTATGTCACTTCCTCCATTGTGTTGTGTGGCACTACCACTGTGCTAACTAAGTGGGATAGAATTCAAACAGATCTTGCAACTCAAGACTGGGAAACCATTAGGCACTGTGCGCCATCAGCAGCGGCAGAATTGTACTCGACCGCAATTTGTAACCTCATGACCTGGCATATCCCCCACTCTACCGTTACCACCAAGCCAGGGGATCAATCCTGATTCAATGAAGAGTGAAGGAGGGCATGCCAGGAGTAGCACCAGGCATACCTAAAAATGAGGTGCCAGCCAATTCGATTCAGTCCACATGACATCAAGAAATGGCTGAAGGTACTAGATGCTGCAAAGGCAATGGGCTCTGACAATACTTCGGCAATAGTACTGAAGACCTGTGCTCCAGAACTTGCCGCACCCCTAGCCAAGCTGTTCCAGTACAGCTTCAACACTGGCATTTATCTGTCAATGTGGAAAATTGCCCAGGTATGTCCTGTACACAAAAAGCAGGATAAGTCCAACCCGGCCAGTTACCACCCCATCACTCTACTCTTGATCATCAGTAAAGTGATGGAAGGGGTCATCAACAGTGCTATCCAGTGGTGCTTGCTTAGCAATAACCTGTTCTCTGACACTCAGTTTGGGTTCCACCAGGGCCACTCAGCTCCTGTCTTCAATACAGCCTTGGTTCAAACAAGGATAAAAGAGTTGAACTTGTGAGGTGAGAGTGACTGCCCTTGACATCAAGGCAGCATTTGATCGAGTGTGGCATTAAGGAGCCCTAGCAAAACGAGTCAGTGGGAATCGCGGGGGAAATCTCTCTGGTGGTTACTGTCATACGAAGCACAAAGGAAGATGGTTGTGATTGTTGGAAGTCAATCATCTCAGTTCCATGACATCACTGCAGGCATTCCTTAGGGTAATGTCCTAGGCCCAACCATCTTCAGCTACTTCATCAATGACCTTCCTTCCATCATAAGCTCAGAAGTGGGGATGTTCGCTGATGATTGCACAATGTTCAGCACCATTTGTGACTCCTCAGATACTGAAGCAGTCCATGTCCAAATGCAGCAAGACCAGGCTTGGGCTGACAAGTGGCAAGTAACATTCACATCGCACAAATGCCAGGCAATGACCATCTCCAGCAAGAGAGAATCTAACCATCTGCTCTTGACATTCAAAGGCATTGCCATCGCTGAATTCCCCCACTATCAACATCCTGGGGGTTACCATTGACCAGAAACTGAACAGGACTAGCCATATTAAAAACTGTGGCTATAAGAGCAGGTCAGAGGCTAGTAATTCTCCTCTTGAATCTCCAAAGCCTGCCCACCATCTACAAGGCACAAGTCAGGAGTGTGATGGAATACTCTCCACTTGCCTGGATGAGTGCAGCTCCAACAACGCTCAGGAAACTTGACACCATCCAGGACAAACCAGCCCGGTTGATTGACACCCTATCCACAAATATTCACTCCCTCTACCAAACACCATTTTTTTTATTTTTACACGTTATATTTACTCATAGTGCAAGTTCTCATTTCTTTTTCCATAGGATGTGGACCGAGGTTTCAGATTTGTTTCCTAGTTTAAACGCTATTCAGTGATTATGTGCGCTTTTTTAAAAATAAGAATTTCTTATTTCTTAAATTAAAATGGAATAAGTTATTTATAAAAAAAATTGACTCTTTGGCTCTCTGCCAGCTTTGACATCTCTTATTTGTATATCTTTTAGTGAGAATGCAGTACAGCAAGAGGTAAATATTTTGACAGAAGGTATGAGGGCGCATTAACACTCTTATTGGGTGCTATTTAACTAAATATTTTATTACAATAATCTTTGAAATAGCACACCAACAGTGCTCTGTCAATATTGTCCATTTTAAAATTTGAAGTTAATGTGTCCTTTTAGATTTTAGTGCATTAAAATGTTATTCTGGCAAAGTCAGGAACTCTATGAAGGAATGAATTATTACATGCTGTCAATAACATTGAGTGCACTTAAAAATGTCAATTGAATGCTCTTATGATAGAAAAGCCTGAAGGCGTTTCAGTTCAGGGTTGGGGGTTGATAAAGCAGACCTCACACTGTGTGCTGGTATGAGTTTAGTAGGCCTGTGGCCATGATCAGAAGCAGGAATGATTGAATTCTGAGATCCTGCAAGCTGACAAATCACTAAATCTACTGTTCATTAATCACCTGCCTGACAGTTTAATCATAAGTACTATTCCTAAATTGGGCTGATGGGCAAAGTACGAATACAAAAAAACATGAGAATTCTGCAAAATAAATGCTTGACCAAGATCACTTGAAAATCATGAGCACCTGTGAAGTAGACAATGCTTGCATTATTAAATTATGAACAAACATGAAAATATTTTTTTAGCTCATACAAATTCTGGCACAGCGGATTAGAACAATAATTACTATAAGGATTTGCAAAATAAAAAAAGATTGTACGTTCAGTTTTGCGGTTAGTTTCACAATATTGCTTACCACCTAAGTCAAATTTCTACCTATTTCGTAAGTTATCTCTCTTCTATTGAATCTACTTTGAACATCTGTTCCATGGTCTCAAGCACTGGGTTAGTAGCATGCATAAAAGTAATATTAGTTAACTACTTTTCTTCCTGCCCTTATTCCTCAACATTTCCAGCTGTAGTTAAAGTGGAATTTAATAGGGTGTTCATTTCCCTTACCCTTTGTACTTTTTTATTCTGTTCCCATAACATTTTTAAAAAAATCTTTAGCAGGATATGGGTGTCACTGGTAAACTGAGCATTTGTTGCCCTGAGCAGATGGTGGCTGCCTTCATGAACCACTGTAGGTCTATGTGGTGAAAGTGTTCACACACAGCTATTAGGTAGGGAGTTCTGGGATTTTGACTCATGCTGCTGTTCCTTCTTCATCACTATGTCCAAGTTGCATTGGTGTGTGAATAGGAAGGGAACTTGGAGCTGATGGTGTTCTCTTGCACCTGACCTTCAAGATGGCGGTTGTGGGTAAAGTCAACTCTCTCAATTTTACCTTTTAGAATAACTGATTTTATTGTTATAATCTGATTATTAAAGAATTTCTTAAGTATTTGACCATAACCATATGAAGGTCAATACCAAAATATTTGCTTCATGTGATCCTAAATGTTGGAATGTAAATATGATTTTAAAAAGTATTGATTGGCCCTTCAATGTATCACTGCCATTCAGTGCATCCTGTAATCATGATATTATAAACACGACACTTTTTAAAAATTGATGCATTACTGTATTAACCCTACTACAAATTCAACTGTATTCTTATGAAGTAAATTTAACATGTTGATAATGTTTTAATTAAAAGCAGCAGAGCAACCAGAAAGGAGTTCAGTGAGAAACCACTGCACTCAGCCCCTAAACTCATTGTTGTGAACTTTCAGCACTATTCTCTGCATGCTGATTCACCTTCTGTAAAGAATATTAATGTACTCAGCACTGGAGTGAAGCCTAAATTCTGAAAGTTATTATGGGCATAGAATCTACATGCTCCTCAGTGTTATGAATATGCAGCTGAATGCCATTGTAGCATGTTACATTGAACTTTTATAAACTTGAGCTGATCATTTTGCACTGTTAGCTATTTGTAGTAAATAAGCAAGAAGATTAATATTTCAGAAATAAAGTTATCAGTAAAATGAAAACAATTGGTTCTTTTCGTAGTATGCTCATTTAAGGTTACCTATCAAATTCCTAGTCTCCATACATCCACATTTGGGACCCCTTCCATGAATTGACTGGTGTTCTACAATGGCTGCCTCTCTGGGTTTCACTTTGAATACAAAGGGCATGGAGCCAGTGTGATGCTAGGTATGTAGGCCGTACGTCTCAAAGACTGGCAATCGTATCAAACAGCATGCCCCAGCTACTGTTTGCAACGGGCAGGGTACAGACCGTACCCAACTGGTCCGTGCTTGCAAAATTCCAAATGCAGTGTCCAACGTTAGGTGTGATTCTGTGATTGGACAACATTTGCTAAATAATCCTCAATGTGCTAAGAATTATGCTGACAACCAAGATTGTCAGTTGGGCTTGCAGTGTGGCACATTTGCATGTACTGGAAGCTACATATATTAATACACAGGGCCCTGTTCTTTGTAGACAGAAAAAACATGTACATACATTGGGCCTGTTTCAGCTGAACAAATTGAGTGACAACCATTCACTGACTCATTCCTCAGGACAATGCCTTGACCAATCAGGGTCAAATGCCTGGTTTAAGTTTCAAGCAATGCTTGGCAGTTAACTGTCAGTCACCATCTGTGGTGCATTCTCCATGGCAACCAATCAGAACTCTCTTCACATACAGTATAAAATGTTGTTTCCCCCTTATATTGGTAATCTTGCAAGTGTCCTGATGAGTGCAAGACGAAAAGCTTAGACGTCTCTCTTTTCTCAGCAATGTACAGTTAAATACGAAAATCCAGAAGTTGTTGTCAGTGATTCTGCGCTTCTCCATAGAGTGCGCTGTTGAAGTTCCTGCAGACTGCAATCAGCTAGAAATCATCGAACTGATGAGAACTTCCACTTTTACGTTAAGTGTCTTGCTGTAGAAACCCTTGGAAAAAGTTACACATTGTTGAATGAAGTGGAATTGCGCTCTTAACAACATACTAAGCTCATTAACTACTGTGGAAAAAATTTTTGGCTGTGAAAAACTAATTTTATATTTGTTGAACAGATTTCTTCATTATGATTTTTTTAAAAATCCAGTTTTAATATTTTTGTTTAATATTTCAGCTTCTAGCTTAATTCCTTGTCTACGTCCCAACCTTTATTTCATCCTGTATAAAATGATATTAAAGAAAGAAAGAAGGGATTTTACTTTCTGGTTTTCTGTATGTGAGAATTTTTCAATGTGATTGGCTGCATACCCTGCTTGATGACGTTACTATTGCTGGATGCCTGGAGATCTCCTTGACTTGGTGCCAGATTTAGATTAACATCAGGAAAGGTGAACTCTACGCCACAGACCACTAGTCAAGCATCAATTGTTTTGCCACAAAATCTGGGCCTTGATGTGTCTAGTGCCTCAAGAATCCTGAATCCCACCTGTCATCCACACATAAGTAGTGAGCTCATCTCCACTAGGTTCAGATCAAGAAAACTTATTCAAAGATGCTCAACTGCATTTTACGTTGCATTAACATTTTTAAAAATACAATGCTAAGGTGTTTTAACCTCGTTAAAACTCAGGAGCTGTATGAATGATTTAAATTGAAAAATGCATGCAAATTATGCAATTATTTAAACTAATCTAGTTTTGTTTCAAGTTGATGACAAACTTGGCAGGAGCAAGGAAACCAGTATTAATTACTGGTATATTGTTTAACATTCCCAGTGTGGAACATTACCTTTTAGCATACAGTTTGCAGAGAACCATTTGAATCGATGCACTTATGGCAAAAATAATATTGCATGGAATTGAAGAGATTATGGATGGAAGATAAAAATCAAAAGGTTTCTTGTACTGGAGGGTCATGAATAATGTTCCACATTATTGGGACCACTCTTAATTACTATATAAATATAAACATTTTGGATTTGGAAATTGAGGGAATGATACCAAAACTTGCTGCTGTTACCAAACTGCAGGTGTGCCAAGTTATGTTGAGGACTGTTTAAAAACCTGAAGGAGGACATATGTTGGCTTGTAGGTTGGGTAGAGGGTTGTGGGGTCAGGGTATGGGGATGGGGTGTTAGTGGACAGATAGAGTTCAATGTTGAAAAATGTAGAGGAATCCATTCTGAATTCACAAATAGTGGAAGGAGGTGCACCTTAAATGATAAGAATTTAATTAGAGTAGAGGACACATGGATCATTAAAGGTGACATTAAAAGTAAATAATGCTAAAAAAAGACAAACAGAACCATTGTTTTTTTTGGAAAATATTTTGCTGGAGCGAGGCATCTCACAGCATGTCCCATTTACCGGTGCAGACTCGATGGGCTACAGGGCCTTTTTCTGTGCTGTAGACCTCTATGACACTAGGCCGTGCATGTTTAGGTTTCCGCTCCCAAAGCGCGAAGTTGCAGTGAAGGCAACAGGGCACCTGGTACCTTGATAAACAGGTACAAACTTTATCTCCTTAATGAAATTTAAGGATTGAAAAATTATCACAGGAAGAACAGAGCAGAAGTGCTAATTAGAGAGGATGAATTTGATGGCCAGCATTTTACAGTAAAAATAATGGTGAGGATATCGGTGCTCACAGCTATTTCAGAGTAAATTAGACAGCAACTTCTGACAACTGCATGTCCAGTTAAATATGGAAATTAGGAAGTTGCTGTCTTGAGTGGGCCTGCTCCTTGAGAAGCTTTGCTACATCGGTACCACGTTCAGAGACTTATCATGGAAACATATGGAGCACATGAAGTCGCAGTAGTTAGGTGATAGTTACCCACTGAACTTGACAGAAAAAGTTATGCCTTGTTCATTCAAGTATAAGTACCTTTTTAATAGCATGATAAGTCTTAATTACTGCAAAACAATCTCTTTGGCATTGAAAGTTCACTTTTACAAGTATGGAGTCACATTCCTTCAGAATTTAATTATCATTGGAGATTTAAAATTTAAAAAAAAACTTTTTCTTTCTGTCTCTTTAGTGTCTCTCTCTTTCAACCCCACCTTTTCTTTATTTTGCTTTTTGTACATGATTTACTGTTGCATTAAATATTCTAACTTGACCTCCTGGTTCAAACGCTGTGTGTCTCAGTAAAAATCCTTTGATAAGGAGAAACACCGTTTGTTTCCCTGCTCACACTTTCCCTGCTCACACTTACACCAGGTCCCCTGCTGAGGAGATTGCACTGAAATGGATTTTTAATCACCAAGTTCCAGTGCAAAAGCCCGTAGAAAATCTTTGAGCAAGTGCAAGTGTATTGGACGGTGATGACTGCAAAATCCAGGTCATTGTCAAATCGGGCCAGTAAAGGAAGAAAGGAAAGGTAAGAATAAAATAAAATCTAAAATTTGACAATTAAACCAATCACAACCTGAAGGAGTGATTTTCCACACATAATTATTCACCTTCTGAGAAAGCGAGGAAATTGGTAGTCATTAACAATTTGCACGCTAAAACAATACTTACACTAATTACTAGATTTAACTTGCTATGGTGTGTTTAATGGATAATGAGTATGTAAATGGAGTGGCTTCATAAAAGGACATGGAGGTTAAGGGCAAGATGTTGTTTCCGCAAAGCTGTAACAGAGCGATGCAAATTGGCCAGCAATGCGACAATTTGCAATTCACGTGCTATCTATCCCTTGCTATGTTGTTACCTGATTTGTGGTTTAATATTGCTATATATCATACAGATACCATTATTTTTCAGCAAAATCTACCACTACATCTGTATAGAATATAAAAACAAGGTGGTATTTTTAAACCACAGCTGCAGTTGGGGTATAGAATGGCACCCCATTCTAGAAAATACGCAAAAGCAATGAAAATTTCGCAGCATACATTGTTTAACGCTTAATGAAAACTGTAATTTGCTTTTTCCTTTTGAAGTCAAGAAATTTGGAAGGTCATCAAGATTATGCAAGGTTATAGCGGGGGAAAATAGTGATAGACTGATATCGTACTTTCGGCCAAGGTAACAATGTGCACAGATTTAAGATAACCATAGAGAATTCAAAGAATGATTAGAAAAAATGTCTTTACACAGAAATTGGTTAAAATATAAAATTATCTGCCACAAACTATTGTTCAATTAGACTGCATGGAATCATTTAAAAGGAAGTTGGATAGCTGCTTGAAATAGAGGAGTCGTCGTCAGCTGTCCCTTGATTCAAGGATGGTGTCTACTCAGGGTCGTGAGTTTCTGCCAGGGTCTTCATGTGAATAAACAGGCTGATTTTCAACCCACAGATCTTTGAGAAAATGGGGCATGAGCCTCACTAGGCAGTGAGATCCAGGATTTTCTTCCTTTTCTTCTTCTGCCATTAGGATGTTGTGATTCAAAGCATGATGCAGCTTGATGGACAAGTTGTCACAATTTTGAAAGTTGACAGCAAGCTTCTCCCAGTCATTGATGTCAGTGCTGCTGTGCTTCAGGGAGAACTTCAAAGTGCCTTTGTTGCATTTCTTTTGCCCTCCCTGGAACACTGGCCATTTGAGAGTTTGATAGAAAAGAGGACTATTGACTGGTATGAAGAATGGGAGTAGATTAGATGGCTCATGGAGAAAAGCACCAGTATAACTGATGAGCCGAATGCCTTGTTTCACCCTGATGCTGTGTAGTGTTGCTTGTCTTTGGAAATTAATTAGAACAGAAATTTAATTTGATATAGTTGGTGAGGCTCATAAGAGCAGGTGTTTCAGGTGTCTCAGGTGTCCATTAATACATTTAAGGAGAATGTAACTGGTTTGCAGAATGCAACCAGTTCATGGAGCAAGACTTGGGAGACAAAGTCAGGAGGGAGGGGCTAATGTAAGAGCTAGAATATACCCAAAGCATTGTTTTGGCCCACCAATTATTGACTTCGGGCAGCACTTTCCTCTTTGACTGCTTACGGACGTGATCAGCCTATCTGAGATTTAGGGCGGAATTTTCCGTGCCTGCTGGCAGCAAGCATGATAGGTGACATGAGCTGACAATATGGCGTGATTGGTTTCATGACGGCGGGAAGACAGGTCGCGATTGTCCGCTCAGCCCACCAATGGCGGGCCATGTTTCCCATCATCAGTCGTCGGGAACGTCATTGTAATACATAAGCTAATCAATTATCAGGCCATCCTGCCAGGCTCTTGCACCCCCACTGGAGCGTCTGCCCACGGTTTCACAACAGCACATAGGTGGCCTGCACTTGGCGGCCTGCACTTTGGGTGAACTGGAGGTGAGTGCACAGTAACGTTTTGCAGAGCTCACCAGGGTCGCCTGTTGCTCTGCAGGCTTCAGGGGTGCCTGGTAGGGAGGGTTGGGGTTAAGCTCTGCCCTGCCTCGGTGCGACTTTTGAGGGTATGGGGCAGTGGGGGGGCAAGTACCACCCTGCCTCGGAGGTGACTTTTGAGGGAGGGGGGGATAGATGCAGCTCTGCCTTTGAGGTGACTTTTGAGGGGGAGGGTGAGCAGGGGCCAAGTGCAGCCTTGCTGTTGAGGCAATTGATGGCGGGGTTGGGGGGGCGGTGGGGGAGGACAAGGGCAGCCCTGCCATTGAATAAAGCGCGCAAGCATTTGGGGTGGAGGTTAGGGTGGGCGAGGGAAGTGGCCATGCATTCAGGAAACCTGTAGAAAGTGACCATCCCTCGGCAACTGAGACAGTTCAGGTGCAGCCACATTGATGTGATTGTGGTCGGGTTTATTTGCCCACTCAAGCAATGCAGAGGCATCAAAATGCCACCAAGTTCCCCAGAGCTGCCCCCCATCCCCACCACCCCCACACCACCCCTCCCCCGGCACAAACTCCAAATTTATGAGCACTTCAGTGGACTGCACACATTGTACAACCTCCCCGCTAAAGCTGGCCCTGTGGCAGTCACTGTTGGAGGTGGTCACAGCTCCTTGCAATGTCAGCATTGGACCAGTCTCCCCGTGGTTCAAACTAACAGAGCAGCCATGCAGCGCACTAATCCCTGGCCATCCAAGTGGTGGCCAGCACTCTCCAGGAAACATTAAGGGGCCATCACACTTAGCCAGGACAGGTTCTTAGGACACCCATGCCAACCACATGTCTCTCTCTTTCACCCTGCAGGAGGAGTACATCAGGATCATGGAGCCTGGTGAACTAGCTGTATGCCTGATGGCCTACAGAGCACGAAGAGGACGGAGGAGAGAGCAACTGAGGCTCCTGGCTGTGCAGAGGCAGGAGCAGCAACCTCAGGAAGAAGGGGTGGCTGGGGCTCCCGCACACTTCGCCCAAGAGCGAGAGCAAGCTGTCGCTGGCCGGCGCCTAACGACACCCAGGGTCTACAGATGCCGCTTTTAATTCCTACAGATGATTGAGAACCAGTGTTGCTGAAGACTGCATATGCCTACGGAACTGGTCACTCACATCTGCCAGTAACTGCAGGATTTGGCGCCAAGAGGAGGGCATCCACTGCCAGTGGCTGTGAAAGTGACCGCAGCGTTCAATTTCTACGCAAGTGGCTCCTTTCAGGGCTCCACAGCTGACCCCTTGTGGGATCTCTCAAGCCTCCACTGACAAATGCATCCATGAGGTCACGGATGCCATTTTTGTGAGGGCACACAACTTTGTGCATTTCGCCCGGGACCAGGACAGCCAGGATGCAAGAGTGATTGGATTCGCCCAGATCTTATGTTTCCCACAGATGCAAGGAGCGCTCAGATATCCGTCACAAAACAAGGTGGACTACATCAATCGCAAGAGTTTCCATTCGCTGGGTGTATGACCACCAGAAACACATACTGCAGGTGTGCACATGGTTTCCAGGGAGTGTGCACGACGCCTACATCCTCAGTCGGTCACAGATCCTTGGAGTCTTCCAGGGTCCACAGAAGCTGCAGGGATGGCTCCTCAGAGACAAGGGCTACCTGCAGAGGCTGTGGCTGATGACACCCGTGGGGCGGCCTCAGACTGCAGCAGAGAGACGATATAATGAGGCTCATGCTGCAGCTTGCAACTTGGTAGAGCAGACCATCAGGATGCTGAAGATGAGGTTCTGGTGCCTGGACCAGTCTGATGGAGCCCTGCAATACATTCCGCAGTGGTTGTCACGCATCATCGTTGCCAGCTGCGCCCTTTACAACCTGGCGTTCCAACGGGGAGACAAGCTGGCTGAGGAGGAGTTGCATGACACCTTCGATGAGGAGGATACCAATGGGGGATGAGGGTGAGGAAGTCCTCGGAGATGATGATGACAGGGATGAGGCCCTCGCACTGGCTAGATGAAGCAGGCGTCTCGGGAGGCCCTCGTAGCTGCTAGATTTGTGGATGATGACGACATGCAGTGAGGTGACCCCATAGTTCCTCACATCGCATTTGTGAATGTTTGACTCCAGTCTGGCTTTTGGCAGCACGAATATCCTCTGAGAATGCTCCTGTCATGGAGAGGTGGTGGAGGCCCTAATAGTTGCTCGATTGCAGGAGGATGATGTCGACATGCAATGAGGACACTCCATAAATCTGCACACAGCCCCTTGACTCCTGTCTGGCCAAGGGCAGCTCGCCCTCCATGATCGGGGTCATATCATAGAGACGCAGCCATGAAACTTTAGAAGCACCTGAACCTTTCAGCACCTGAGCCCATCAAGAGCTGGAACACAGTATCAGTGGTCACAGATGCTGAAGAGATGGGGGGCAGCCCCTCCATAAAGGTGCTGAGATCACACCGAAAGAATGAGAGAACTCTGTGGTGCCTGCCCACTACATTCTGGCAGCAATGACTACCAAGGTGCAGACATCAGTAATGTCTCCAGGGTGTGTGAGGCCAGGCCATCACTTTGGTCTGAAGGCTACACAGAGCACAGGGAAGAGGCCTGGACTGAGACACCTGTCTTTGCAGAGAGGTTTCACATCTGAGTGACAAGAACACTGCTCATCAGAACAAGGAGCCTTAGGCAGGGAGACATTCTTAGGAGTTTATCACAATAGTGAACAACATATACAAGTGATTAACACCCATGCTCAGGCTGTGCAACTAACCCCCCTTAACCGTCCTAACCCTACAACTAATTCTCCTTAACCATCCTAACTACTTCCCATGGGTTCCCGGGAGTCCCAGGCTGACTCCTTGAGGAGCAGGGGTAGCTGGATTGAGATCGAGCTGCCCGGCACACCTCTTGCATACACACTGTTGGAGGCCAACTATGGCATCAGTGATGGAGTTCAGCCCATGAAGCAGTGCAAGAGCGAAGTTCTGGACCAAGGTCTCCATGGCGGCCACCGTCCTACCAGTGTTGACCTCGGTACATCGGCATGCTGCCACTACAATCTCAGACTGAAGGCGGCTGGCTCCTCCCTCGTGCCTTGCAATCTGTGGAGTGCAGCGGATATCCCTTCCTGATGTTCCTGACTTACCTTTGCAGCTCCAGCAACTGTGACATGACCGGGCCCAGAGGCTCATCATCTGACTCAGACACAGCAAATTTTTGGTCTCCAGCAGTCCTCCGAGTGCCGGACACCTGGGAAGTCCCTGCCACTGCCTGCAGTGGATCAGACAGTGCGATGTGCTCACCAGATTGTGATCCCGAGGCTACTCTAAAGCTAGGTCTCACCGAGGTTTGTCTCTGCACTGGTGGAGGGTGTGGGTGAATACTGGGAATTCAGGGAGGATGCCTCCACATTCCTCTTCAAAGGTTTCTTCGGGTCTTAATTGGAGGCCCTGGGTCATGGACTCTGCCGGCTGTTTTGCAGATGTGCCTGCGAAAGCAAGGAGAGATAATTCGTGCATGGCAGTAGCCTGTGAAAAAGGACACATCACTTACGGCATGGCTGTCTGATGGATGTTGCACTGCTGGATTCTCACTTGCTAGAGCAGCGCCAACCTCACCGTTAGCGCAGGAACGGTCGAGATCCTTGCTGGCCAGCTGGATGGCTCTGTTTTTAAAGTCAGTGAGGACCTTGATTTCAGGCATTCTGCCACTGGTCTGCAACCTTTTTCTTGTTGTGTGCCAGCTTGTTCTGCATGGATAGAGATGGAGAAAGTGTAAGCAGAACGCCTGCCAGGCCAGATGACAAGTATGCCTGGCCTGTGTGGGTGTTGAGTGGTCCTGTGGACGGGATGAGGACAATTACGGTGAGTGTGAGAGTGTGAATGGTGATGTCCTTTGAACTGGCAGTGAGTTAGGTCCTGTGGATGTGTGCTGGGTTTGTGTGTGTGTGCGTTGAGAGTGATGAAAAGGAGCAGGGGTAGCTGAATTGAGATTGAGCTGCCCGGCACATCTCTCGCGTACACACTGTTGGGGGCCAACTATTCCATCAGCGATGGAGTTCAGCCCCCACAGCAGTGCAGGAGTGAAGTCCTGGACCAAGGTCTCCGTGGCGGCCGCCATCCTACCAGTGTTGATCTTGGTGGGTTGGCATGCTGGCACTATCATCTCAGACTGAAGGCTGACGTAATCCTCCCTTGTGACTTACCCTGGCGGAACAGAGGAGATCATTCATCCTCTTGCGGCACTTGGTGGCTGTTCTTTTCTGAAGGGCATAGGAGCTGACCACTGCTGCCACCGCCTCCCAAGCCGGAATGGTCACGTTGCTGCCCATCCTGTGGCCAGAGCTGGGGTACAGGATATC
The DNA here is from genome assembly GCF_964194155.1 of Cetorhinus maximus. NCBI lineage: Eukaryota > Metazoa > Chordata > Chondrichthyes > Lamniformes > Cetorhinidae > Cetorhinus > Cetorhinus maximus. The sequence continues at coordinate 27,113,318 of NC_135892.1, read as the reverse complement.
CCGGCAGTCCTCCACGGCATCCAGAAGTCGCTCAGGAGAGACCTGTCATTAAACTGGGAGGCTGCGGTCTTCTTCATTTTCAGGGCCATGTCTTCTGTGCAGCAGTGGTGAGCTGGAAACACTGAGATGTGTGCTTGCGGCTGGACTTTAAATGTGGCGCCCAGCGTAATGCAACGGTGGAGTGATGGCAGGTGGTCGAATGAGAGCCCGCCCACCATGGATACGGTGTGTTTCCTGGGAGTGCATAAATAATGAGGTGGGTTCAGGATGATACAGCGTGAAAACCCTCCATCGCGGCTGGCGGGTAAAACGTCATTTTACCTGCCTGCTACCTCACCGTGCAAATTTGGGAAAATTCTGCCCTTAGAGTTTGATGTGTGGAAGGCTTCCGTTGGGAAGAAGGGGCGAAGTAGACACACTGCCACAGATAGGGTTTACACCAGTAATCTGCTAAGCTAGGGTTGTTGACCTTCAATTGTCGCTAGGATGAGTTGTCAACCCAACAAAGGAACTGTTGAAGACAAACTGTCACCAACAATCTCCTAGAGGCTACTTGAAGCATCATAGTTGATTGCTGTAAGGCAGATGTGGGAAGTAGCAAGGTTGTTTATATTGCCCATCTTTATTTTTTTTGCGGGCATTAGGAGTAATGGGAATGGAGCCAAGTATTTGCCAGACCAGGTTGAGGTGGCAGGTCTCTTCTTTAAAGAACATTACTGAACCAGTTAGGCTTCTATAACAATCTGCTAGCTTTCAGGGTCATTTTACCTGATTCATAGAATTATCATAGTAGAATTCGAGCTCATGACCCCTGGGTTTTTAGTCCAGTGCCATTATCACAAAGACTAACATCCTTTATATTAAATTATCCACCAACCTTCTTGACTACAGTTGGTGGATAGATGCAGGGAAAAAGGAGAGTTGATATTAAAAAGTTGAGGGGCATGTTAACACAAATGTAGTTTATTATTTTTGTCTGTTCGTGCTGTGGTTGGAATTAATTTTCGATAGCACTTGTTCATATGTCTTGATTTCAAAACATGGTTGAAGTATTTCCCAAGAGCTAGTGAATATGTAACCAGTTGTAACAGCTGCTTTTATTGCTGAAGACCAGCATTCATTCATGGATATAGTTAAGGTTAAATTTCTGCTTTTTTAAAATCCTGACTAATGTGCCGTGTGGCAATACAAGTCTCTTAAAAGTAACTGATATTTACAGTTATTGTATCTTAAAGGGTATTTTTCTGATTGTTTGTTTGCCCACTTGGCATTGCGAAGAACTCTGAGACCATGGTTGATTTTTCTTGAATTGGGTCCAAGGTGTAAACTGATGAATCATGCTTCAGTAATGATGAATGTAATGGTTTAATTGGTGGAACATCGTTGAGCTTCTGTTACAGAAATAACTAAGTTGTTGAAATGTGTAACACAGGCTTGGTTTGAAACCTTGGCTTATTATTTTATGTTTTCTTCCTTTTTGTTTATAGTAATGGACTACCAGTTGCATTGATTAATTTAAGTTAAATTCTGGCTCAGTTTCTCTTGGGCTTTGATAACATGGAGCTGGAACTGCAGAGATAGTGGATACACTAGCTATGATGTTCCAAAATCCCTTAAATTCAGGTATGGTCCCATCAGATTGGAAGTTGACAAATGTAACACTGCTTTTCAAGAAAGGAGGGAGAAAGAAAACAGGGAACAATAGGCCAGCTAACCTAACATTAATCATTGGGAAAATGCTGTATCATTAAGGAAGTCTTAATAATACACTCAGAAAAGTATAGTATGATTAGAGAAAGTCAACATGGTTTTACAAAAGGGAGACCCTTTATGACAAAGTTATTTGAGCTTTATGAGGGTGTAACTAGTAGGGTAGATGAAGGGGAACTAGTAGATGTAGTATACCTGGATTCCCAACAGCCATTTGATAAGGTGCTGCACAAAAGGTTGATAGGCAAGATAAGGGTTTATGGAATTTGGGGTAATATATTAGCATGGATAGAGGATTGATTAGTGGACAGGAAGCAAAGAGTAGGCCTAAGCGGGGCATTTTGTAGTTGGTAGGTTGTGATTAGTGGCGTGCCATAAGCATCAGTTTTGTGGCCTCAGCTATTTACAGTTTATATTAATGACTTACAGAACTTGAGTGTTGCTGAAAAAAGACACATGCTTTTGAAGCTTTTTGAGCTTATCAGGACATTTTGCAAGAATACCAAATTGTAAAGGAAACAACAATTTGTACTGCATGAGAAGAGAGTGCTAATTGTTTGGCAAGTGGACTCTGATTGGTAGAGGCATTGTCATGGAGAATGCACCCGATAACTGACAGTTAATTGCCAAGTTTTGTTTAAGTTCTAACCAGGCAGGTTGACTGATTAGTTGAGGCATTGCCCTGGGGAATGAACCAGGGAATGGCTGTCGCCAATTTTGTTTAGTTGAAAAAGGTGCAATGTGTATACATGTTCCTTCTGTCTGCAAAGGACAGGACTGTGTATTAATATATGTAGCTTCTAGCACGCATAAGTGAGCCACACTGCGAGCCCGATAAGGCCAATCTTACAGCGTGTGGAACTGTAGGAATTCCAACATGTATATTGACCAGTGAAGGTAACGTTGTGGTAGACGATAGTAGAGAACCCACTGGCAGATTTCTCAACTAGCACATAATCTTAAATTGGTTGTCAGTGTAATTCTTAGCACACTCAGGATTGTTTAGCAAATGTTGTCAAATCGCAGAATCACACCTAATGTTGTACATTATGTTTTGAATTTTGCAAGCACGGGCTGGTTGGGTATGGTCAGAACTTTGCCTGTTGCGAACAGCTGAAGGGACATGCTGTTTGATACAATCTGCCATCTTTTGGAATGTACGGCCTATATACTTAGCATCACACTGGCATTGAAATTTACATACCACGTTACTCATTTGTGTGATAGGTAGAACATCTTTTTGGCTTGACGGCAGCATCCTGTTAATGGTGATACCACTTATGTTGCTACTGCATAGTGACCTGTAAGCGACCTGTTGCTCAAATTTTTGAGACACCTTAGCCTTCCAGGATAATCTGAGGTAGATTGGACACGGTTTAGAACCGAAAGCAGCGGCCTTAGGCCCATTCATAAGTTTGCACGATAGACAGTGAGGAATGACCTGATTGGGTAGCCATTGTCCCGTAGATGGCTTTGATGCATCAAGCTTGCATGGTAAGGAAATGGCTTGGGCCCTATTTTCAAGGCTGTCGATAAGGCCAATCTGACAGCGATGGAACTGTAGGAATTTCAACATGTATATTGACCAGTGAAGGTAGCCTTGTGGTAGACCGTAGTAGAGAACCCACTGGCAGATTTCCCAACTAGCACATCAAGGAAAGGGAGCTCATTTGACTGCTCCATTTCAAAGATGAATTAGTGTGCGCGTGATGGCACCCATTAAGGTGCGTAAGGAAATTCTTACATGCAACTGCAGATTCAAATATAGCAAATGTATCATCTACATATCGGAAATATATAAGGGGTAAGAGGTTGGGTGTCATTCCATTGAAGACGTGTTTCTTGTGGAACCCATTCCTTGCAAGAACTGGGTCTCAAGGGGATCCCATGGCAACACCATCTATTTGTGCATACATGGTGTCGTGAAAACCGAATTCAACTGCGTGAGTTGCTGAGTTCATAAGTTCAATGAATACTGATTCAGACAATGGCAGCAGATCTAGATCACCATGACCGTCCTGCGGTGCAAATATCAATGGCTTCCTTGGGTGGGAATGAGCACATGGACACAGCGTCGCTATTGATATGCAAGTCCAGCATGGTCTTTCCAAATGTAAAGGAATCCTTCACCATGTATGTGAAAGCTTGCTCAAAACTGGTTGTAGCGACTCGCCCAGCCATTTGACCAATTCATGTTGTGCAGAACTAGTCATAGATAGATAAGGTGTAAAGGGATATCACTTTTGAGTGTCTTGGGCAGCCCATACATACACGGACGCAATGAGCTGTGAGGGCGAATCCTATGTATATCACGTGGCAGCTCGTTGCTCTTACACAAGTCCAACAAGTGTTTTTTAGCTGGCTTTCGAGCAAGGCTGTCCAACCATGCTGAGCGGCAGGTCCAATGGATACGAATTTAGGCTGGCCATTTAAGAATAGCGCATGTTTTTTTCATATAGCCACAATTGTTAAGGATGACTATCCCATTCCTTTGTCGGTTTTACAGATATGTATGTCTGGGTTGGCCTTGAGGACTCGCAACGCTACCAGATGTTCACATTGCATATGAAAATCAGCCAGGTTGTTTGGAACCCCGCAATATGTATGTGCTAGATCAGCTAGGCGTGCTTTCAAGGATTCAGCTGTTCAGTGGATGCTGGTTTGTGGCAGCATAGCTGGGAGTAGAGGAGTTTGAACCCTGCAAATAGCTCTTCCCGTTTGATGTGGGATGAAAGCACACCAAAATTGAAAGCATATGCAAGAACAAACTCTTCGCTATTCTAATTAATGACTTAGATGAAGAGGCAGAGTAATGTATCTAAGTTTGCTGTTGAGGTAAGTGGTGAGGAAGGGACAGAGGCTGCAAAGAGATATAGACAGGTTAATTGAGTGGGCAACAAGATGACAGATGGACTATAATGTGGGGGAATGTGTAAGTGGTTGTAAGAATAGAAAAACAGAATATTTTTGAAAGGTGTGAAACTTGTAAATGTTGATGTTCAGAGAGACTTGGGTGTACTCATACAAGGAATACAGAAAGCTAGCATGCAGGTAGAGCAAGCAATTGGAAGGCAAATGGCATGTTAGCCTTTATTGCAAGGGGATTGGAGTATAGGAATGAAGAAGTCTTACTTCAATTGTACAGAGCTTTGGTAGGCCACACCTGGAATACTGTGATGCTTTGGTCTCCATATTTGAAAAAGAACATACTTGCATTGGTGGCAGCGCAGGGAAGGTTGACTAAATTGATCCCTGAAATGCGGGAGTGGTCCTTTGGAAAGAGGCTAAGTAAATTGGGCCTATATTCTCTAGAGTTTAGAAGAATGAGAGGCAGTCTCATTAAAACGGACAAGATTCTGAAGGGGCTTGATAGGGTAGATGTAGTTTCACAGCCTGGGCACGGATGTTAATCACTTGTACATAATGTTCACTTTGTTACTAAACTCCCAAGAATGTCTCCTTGCCTATGGCTCCTTGTTCTCGTGGGCAGCGTCCCTGTTGCTCAAATGTGAAACCTTGGTCTCTGCACGAGATAGACAGGCGTCTCTGTCCAAGGCTGCTCCCTGTGCTTTGTGTAACCTTCCCAGCACACTTATGGTGCGCCTTCACTGTCACTGGTCATATAAGTCGTGCCTACACCTTGATGGGGCTTATCACTGCTGCCAGAATGTCCTGGGCCGGTGGCACAGAGGTCTGTCATTCTCTCTGTGTGCTCCCAACATCTTTGAGGTGCGGCTGGCCCTGCCATTGACAGTGTGGTCCTGAAGGGTTTAGCTCACGAAGGATACCATAGAATTGGGAGAAGTGTAAGTTTCCCCGCTGCATCTCCATGATGTGACCCTGTTCACAGAGCACAAGCGAGGTACCATCAGCCAAACAGGAGTGGGGCATTCACATAAGCTCTGTGGGGATCTATGAAGCATCCCCACTGTATGTCATCATCATCCTTCTGGAATGTAGGGACTATGGGCACCTGCTGCGCCTCCATGACAGGAGCCTTATCACAGAGGGCATGTGCGATGCCATCAGCCAGGCAGGAGTCAAACGTTCACAGATGCAATATGAGGATCACCTCACTGCATGTCGTCATCGTCCTCCACAAACACAGCTGCCCTGAGGGGCTCCCCTGCGCACCTGTCTCGTCTGGCCAGAGTGATGGCCTCATCGGCATCATCCCTGCCTTCGAGGACCTCTTGCTCCTCATCCCTGTTGACGTCCTCCTAATTGGAGGAGACATGCAGCTCCTCCATCTCCTCCTCAGCTAGCTCCTCTTCCTGTTGCAGCGCCAGGTTGTAAAGGGAACAGCAGGCGATGACGATATGTGACACCCTCTATGGGCTGTATTGCAGGGCACCAGAATATCATTTTCAACATTCCAATGGTTTGATCCACCAAGGTGCGAGTTGCAGCATGAACCTGGTTGTACCTCCTCTCTGCTGCACTCTGAGGCTGCCGCATGGGTGTCATCAGCCACATCCTCTGTGGGTAGCCATGGTCCCTGTGGAGCCAACCCTACAGTCTCTGGACCCTGGAAGACGTCAGGGATCTGAGAACTACTGAGAATGTAGTAGTTGTGCACGCTCCCTGGGAACCATGTGCAGACCTGCAGGATGCATTTGTGGTGATCGCATGCCAGCTGAACATTCAGCAAGTGGAAGCCTTGCGGTTGATGTAGTTGATCACTTGTTGCTACAGAGATCTGAGCACCAGGTGAGTGCAGTTGATGGCACCCTGCACCTGTGGGAAGCCTGAGATCTGGGTGAATCTCGGTGTTCTAGCTTCCTGGTTTTCCTAATCCCGGGCGAAATGCATAAAGCTATGTGCCTTCGTGCAGATGGTGTCTGTGACCTCATGGATGCCTTTGTGCATGGAGGCTAACGATATCCCACAGAGGTCACGTGTGGAGCCCTGACAGGAGCCACTGGCACAAAAATTGAGTGCCACAGTCACTTTCATTGCCACTGGCAGTAGATGCCCTCCATGTCCCTGTGGCGCCAAATCCTGCAGCAGGTGGCAGATGTGACCGACCAGTTCCCTGGGCCTGTGTGGTCTTCGATGACACTGGTTCTCGGTTAACTGCAGGAATGGTCTTTTGACCCTGGGCCCAGCGAGCCATCGCTGGTCAGCACCTAGCTTGCTGTGGCTCTTCAATGACATGCACGGGACCTACAGCCGCCCCTTCTTCCTGAGCCAAGCGCCTCCATCGCTTTCTTCTCCTTGGTCTCTGCTCGCCATCAGACACACAGCTAATTCACCCCACCTGTAAGTTCCCCTCCAAGTCGCTCAGCATCTTGGCAAAGGAAGATCAGAGTAACATTGTTGACAGCTGCTTATAAGCTGCTTATCTACATCTGTTTTTTTAATTCTTTTATGGGATGTGGGTGCCGCTGCTGGCAAGGCCCATCCATTATTGCCTTTGAACTGAGTAGCTTGCTCTGCCATTTTGGAGGGCAGTTAAGAGTCAATCACGTTACTGTGGATCTGGAGTCACATGTAGATAAGGATGGCAGACTTCCTTCTTGTGTGAACCAAATGGGTTTTTACAACACCTTTACTGAGGCTAGCTTTCAATTCCAGATTTTATTAATGAATTATAATTCCAACAACTGCCTTGGTGGGATTTGAACTGAAGTTAGCCTGGGCCTCTGGGTTACCAGTCCAGTGACATTACCACTATGCCGCTGACTCCCGCTCTAAAATTTTGTGTAAAATGAAGTAAGGTGCTGCCCAATGTAGGTATTCTTTTTAGTTCTTTCACACGATGGGGTCTTTGCTGGCTAGGCCAACATTTTTTGCCTATCCCTATTTGCCCTTGAGAAGGTGGTTGTGAGCCACCTATTTGAGCCACTGCAGTCCATGTGTAGGTACATCCACAGTGCTGTTTGGGAGGGAGTTCAAGGATTTTGACCCATCGACAGTGAAGGAGTGCTGATATAGTTCCAAGTCAGCATGGTGTGTGGCTTGGAGGGAAAATTGCAGGTGATGGTGTCCCAATGCATATATTGCCCTTTTTCTTCTAGGTGGTAGAGGTCTAGAGTTTGGAAGGTGCTGTCGAAAGGAGTCTTGGTGAGTTGTTGCTGTGCATCTTGTAGATGGCTCACACTGCTGTTACAATGTGCCAGTGGTGGATAGGGTGAATGTTTAAGGTGATGGATAAGATGCCAATCAAGCAGGTGCTTTGTCTTGGATGGTGTCAAGCTTCTTGAGTGTTGTTCGAGCTGCATTCATCTAGGCAAGTGGAGAGTATTCAATCACACTCCTGACGTGTGCCTTGTAGATGGTGGACAGATTTTGGAGTCAGGAGGTGAGTTACTCGCCTCAAAATTCCCAGTCTCTGACTTGCTCTCCCAGCTAAATATGATATTTATATGGCTGGTCCAAATCAGTTTCTGATTAATGGTAAATGCAAGGATGTTGATAGTGGGGGATTCAACAATGATAATGCCATTGAATGTAATGGGGAGATGGTTATGCCTGGCGCTTGTGTGGTTAATTGGTGTCCAGGTCTTCCTGCATATGAACATGGACTGCTTTAGAATCTGAGAAGTTGCGAATGGTAATGAACATGGTACAATAATGAACATCCCATTTCTGACCTTATGATGGAGGAAAGGTCATTGGTGAAGCAGCTGAAGATGGTTGGACCTACAACACTACCCAGAGAAACTCCTGCAGTGATGCCCTGGGACTGAAATGATTGACCTCCAAAAACTACAACCATCTTTCTTTGTGCTCCATTTGTCTCCACACAGTGGAAAGTTTTCTTCCTGATTCCCCTTGACATCAGTTTTGCTAGAGCTCCTTGATGCCACAGTCGTTCAAGTGCTTGAATGTCCTTGATGCCACAGGCAGCGATTTCACCTCCCCTCGAGTTAAGCTCTTTTTTCCATGTTTGGGCCAAGGCTGTAATGAGGTCAGGAGTTGTGGCCCTGGCAGAATCCAAACTGAGCGTTAGTGAGCAGGTTATTGCTGTGTAAGTGCCACCTGATAGCACTGTCGACGACACCTTCCATCACTTTCCTGATGATCGATACTAGATTGATGGGGTGGTAATTGACTCAGTTGGATTTGTCCGCTTTTTGTGGACAGGACATACCTGGGCAATTTTCCACATTGCAAGGTAAATGCTAGTGTTGTAATTCTTTCGGGTTACAAACAAATAAACTAAATTAACAAAATCAGGGACAAAGTAAAAGGTAACCCCTTAAAGCGAAACTGCAAAAACAAGACAAAATTTAAAGGAAACTTACAAACGTTAAACCAAAATGTGATCAAACAGGTCAATAAAGCACCCCAGTCCCCACGGAATGCTAGTGTTGTAGCTGTACTGGAACAGCTTGGCTAGGGGTGCGGTGAGTTTTGGAGCGCAAGTCTTCAGTACTACTTCCAGAATGTTGTCTGGGCCCCCACAGCCTTTGTAGTATCCAGTGCCTTCAGCCATTTACTGATGTTATGTGGAATGAATCAAATCTGTGATACTGGGGACCTCAAGAGGAAGCCAAGAGGCTTCTGGCTAATGATGGTTGCAAATGCTTCAACCTTGTCTTTTGTACAATTTTGCTGGCTCCCCTTGTCATTGAGGATGGGGATATTTGTGGAGCCCCCTCCACCGCTTAGTTGTTTAATTGTCCACCACCATTCGTAACTGGATGAAGGAGGACTGCAGAGCTTAGATCTGATCCATTGGTTGTGGGATCACTTAGTTTTGTCTATCGCATGGTGCTTCTGCTATTTGACATGCAAGTAGCCCTGTGTTATAGCTTCACCAGTTTGACACCTTTTTAGGTATGCCTGGTGCTGCTCCTGACACAACCTCCTGCACTCATCATTAAATCATGGTTGATCCCTTGGTTTGATGGTAATGGTAAAGTGGGTGATATGCTGGGCCATGAGTTTACAGATTGTGGTTGAATATAATTCTTCTGCTGATGATGGCCCACAGCACCTCGTGGATCCCAGTTTTGAATTGCTAGATCTGTTCAAAATCTATCCCATTTAGCACAGTGGTAGTGCCACACAACACGATGGGGGGTATCCTCAATTTGAAGGGACTTTGTCTCCACAAGGACTGTGCAGTGGTCACTCCTACCAGCACTGTCATGGACAGATGCATCTGTGGCAGATAAATTGGTGAGGACAAGGTCAAGTATGTTTTTCCCTCTTGTTGGTTCCCTCATCACCTGCCACAGGCCTAGTCTGGCAGGTGTGTTCTTCAGGGCTCGGCCAGCTTGCCCAGTAGTGGTGCTACCAAGCCACCCTTGGTCATTGACATTGAAATCCCGTATCCAGTGTACCTTCAGTGCCCTTACTACCCTCAGTACTTCCTCCAAGTGGTGTTCAACATGGAGGAGTACTGATTCACCAGCTGAGAGGGGTGGGGTGGTCGCAGGTAATTAGCAGGAGGTTTCCTTGCCCATGTTTGGCTTGATGCCATGAGACTTCATGAGGTTCAGGGTCAATGTTGAGGATTCCCAGGGCAACTCCCTCCTGACTGTATACCACTGTGCCACCACCTCTCATGGGCCTGTTCTGCTAGTGGAGTAGTCCCTATCCAGGGATGGTGATGATGGCATCTGGGACATGGTCTGCGAGGCATGATTTGGTGAGAATGACTATGTCAGGCTATTCCTTGACAAGTCTGTGGGACAACTCCCCCAATATTGGTTCAACCTCTCAGATATTAGTAAGGAGGACTTTGCAGAGTCGACAGTGCTGGGTGTGCCATTGTCTTTTCTGGTGCCTGGGTTAATCACTGGGTAGTCCATCCAGTTTTATTCCTTTCTACATTGTAGCAGTTTGACACAACTTTGCTAGGCCATTTCCCAGAGTATTAGCCTAAGGCGCTGATTACGGTTCCAGTGACATGACTATTACACCATTACCCCCCTGTCTCCATATGTGCCATGAAATATATACATAAAATAGGATTAATGTCATTTGAAAAAAATTTCTGCCAAATTTTGAAGTCTCATACCATGGGCAGAATTTTGCTCTTGGCGTGCGGGATTGACGGGGGTGGGTGGGGGCGGTCGGGAAGCCCCTGAATTTCATGCTGGCGGGCCAATTAAGGCCCGCCCAGTGTGATACACGAGCGGCAGCGCTGAGCGCTGCCTATGTGGGCGGGGGGAGGAATGCGAACCGGCCTAGCGTGCACTTCGTGCATGCATGTGAAAGAGCGCTGAATAATCTTCCTGAGGCCTGGTTGATGGGCAGTGAAAAATTCAGGACAATTGTTAACTTAATGGCCTTTATAGGCCTTTTAATTGTCGGCGGGCACGCTGCTGGCTCTGGCGTGCGCCCGCCGACCGAACTATCGCGCGACTACGCGTTGACGTCAGCACGTTTGGCCGACGTCAACATGCATCATTTCACGCTCTGTCGGGTCAGGTGCGTGCCAACCCGCCGAGCTAAAATTTCTGGCCCATATTTGATTCTATACCTGTAAATGGAAAATTATTAGGAGCTAGCCCTGTTGACTTGTCTCTAACTAAAATTATGTCTTTTTATCAAATAGACATGCTGTGCTGCTGCATTGCTAAAACTAATGGAAAAATACTTGAGCAGGTCAGTACAAGATGTCACTTCCATAAACATAAATTTCAAACCCCTGGTCCTTCCCACTGAAATACCTACTTTGCAAGTGTAGCTGGATCTCGGAGCAATACTTTGATTAACACACATCCTGATGGTCCAAAGTCTGATTGTTGCACCTCTGTAAACCAGCATTTCTGTAAATTCTGTGGGCAAGATGAATAATATTGACATAATTTCATCAAAATGATATTGTCTCTTCATGTCAAATGACGCAATTACAGGTAAAAATCCTTGATGGCCATTGCAACAGCTGCTGGTTTTGTGATCAAAGGTTTTATTACTTCAATAAGGCTCTGAAAATGTAAATAAAAATTTATTGTAAATTTTTGTGGAATATGTTCAAGGCCATAACAATCTCTGAGGCATCATTCCCTGTATGAGATTGAAGTTTATTTTGTCCGGTCCATGAAAATAAATGTGGACAGGACTAAATTATCATTCTGCTGATTTACTGCGGGGAAGCGCTGCTGCTGTCGCCACTAAAGGACAACATGGTCACTGTTCACATGACTGTTAAATAGAAAAATAATTCCTCTAGGTGTGAAAATCAAAATATATGTACCTATATGACACTTTCATACTTAATTTGTAAAAGATTCATTTTTCAAGGTGTTTGCTGGCAATAGAATTCTGATATATGCTTATTGTTGAAAGTGTTTTAAACTATTATTATGAAAAGTTTCTTGTAAAACATAAATATTCTGTTCTGTGATCTCTATCATTCAGGACGGTGGGATTAAAACAATTGAGTGATGCTCAGAACTTTTTTTTTGTATCAAATTTTTATTTTAATCAGTCAGGATTTATTGAGCTGTTGTATAATCTAAATTTTCTTTAGCTTGTTAGTTTATCAGATTATCCTCATGATGACAGTTTAAAGATTAAAATTGTTTAATGCTGGCTGAATCTCTGCTAAAGTGAGTCCATTGATTGATGTGCTTTATTAGCATTGACAATTGGTGGTATAATTTTATGTTGCATTAAAGTGTAATCTGTTAAGCACTGGTTTTATCTTATATGGCAGGTTGTAAAATGGACATTAATCATGGCCAAGCCATTTTATTAATCTAATGAAACATTTTACATTTTTCATTCTCTGATTTAGGTATGACAAAGTTGAATTGTTCCAAGAAAACAACTTTGAAATAATCTTCAAAAATTGATGGATGACTGCCAGTTTTATATAGAATATTGTATTGCCAGATTTCATGTTATTAGGTTGATCTAGTCTTTCTCCACATGCTGTGGAAGGAGTTACTCTACTTTGATTTTCTTTCTCTGCACACTGCATTCCATCATGACTCAAATCACAAATGAAGTAGATAAATAACGTAAATAAGAGCTATTTTTATAGGGATGAGCTGGAGGTAGGGAAACTAAACCAGAAAAAGTTACTGACAAAGAAATAGAATAATACTTAGGAAATATTTCAAATTGTGATCAGAGTCCAGCAGCAATATATCTCAGTAAAAAACAAGAACAAACTAGCCAGTACCGAGACACCATGGATGAAAAAAGAAATAAGGACAAACTGAAAATGAGAAAAAGGCATAGGCTAAGCACATAGACAACAAAGGAGAGTAAGACAAAAGGGGAAAAGATTAAGAAAGAAGTAAAACACAAATTTGGAATGTGAAGACAACTCATAAAATTAGATTACCAAGAAATAGCACAAGCAATAGTGAAGTATTCTACTCCTTAGCATAGTGATATTGTCACAAGGCTACTAAGCTAGACATCCAGGGCAATGCTTTGGGGATCTGGGTTTGAACCCACCACAAATTTTGTTTTTTTCTAATAAAAAATCTGGAATTAAAAGTCTAATAATGACCACGAAACCATTGTTGTAAAAATGCATCTGGTTTAATAATGCCCTTTAGGGAAGGAAATCTGCTGTCCTTATGAAGCGTGGCCTACATGTGATTCCAGACCCACAGCAATGTGATTCACTCTTACGTGCCCTCTGAAACCACTTCATTGTATCAAACCACTGCAAAGTCTAAAAGGAATGAAACTGGAGGGATCACCCGGCACCAACCTAGCCACAGGAACCGACAACTGCAAACTCAGCCCTGTTCACCCTGCAAAGTCCTCCTTACTAACATCTGGGGGCTTGTGTCAAAATGGGGAGAACTGTCCCACAGACTAGTCAAGCAACATCCTGACATAGTCATGCTCCCAGAATCATACCCTACAGATAATGTCCCAGACATCACCCTCACCATTCCTGGATATGTCCCACCAGCAGGAGAGACCCAGCAGAGGTGGTGGCACAGTGGTATACAGTTGGGAGGGAGTTGCTCTGGGAGTCCTCAACATCGACTCCGAACCCCATGAAGCCTCATGGCACCAGGTCAAGCATTGACAAGTGGGTGTTGTTGGAATTGCACTTATCCAGGCAAGTGGAGAGTATTCCATCACACTCCTGACTTGTGCCTTGTAGATGGTAGACAGGCTTTGGGGAGTCAGGAGGTGAGTTACTCGCTGCAGGACTCCTAGCCTCTGACCTGCTTTTGTAACCACAGTATTTATATGGCTAGTCCAATTCAATTTCTGGTCAGTGGTAACCCCCAAGATGTTGATAGTGGGGGATTCGGTGATGGAAATGCCATTAAATGTTAAGGGGCAATGGTTAGATTCTCTCTTGTTGAAGATGGTCATTGCCTGGCACTTGTATGGCGTGAATGTTATGCTGCTTGTCCTGCTGATTACCACATATCCCACCTCCCCCCCATATCAGCTGATGAATCAGTACTCCCCCATACAAAAACAGAATTACCTGGAAAAACTCAGCAGGTCTGGCAGCATCGGTGGAGAAGAAATCAGTCAACGTTTCGAGTCTTCATGATTTCTTCTCCACCGATGCTGCCAGACCTGCTGAGTTTTTCCAGGTAATTCTGTTTTTGTTTTGGATTTCCAGCATCCGCAGTAGCTTTTAGCTTTTTGTTAGTACTCCCCCATGTTGAACACCACTTGGAGGAAGAACTGAGTGTGACAAGGGCATAGAATGTGCTCTGAGTGGGAGACTTCAATGTCCAACACCAAGAGTGGCTCGGTACTGAGCTGGCCGAGTCCAAAAGGACATTGCTGCTAGACTGGATCTGCGGCAAGTGGTGAGAGAACCAACGAGAGGGAAAAACATACTTGACCTCATTGTCATCAACTGGTCTGCTGCAGATGCATCTGTACATGACAATATCAGTCGGAGTGACCACTGCAGAGTTTTTGTGGCGACGAAGACCCGTCTTCACATTGAGGATATCCTCCATCTTGCTGTGTGGCACTACCACTGTGCTAAATGCGATAGATTTCAAACTGATCCAACAACTCAAGAATGGGAAACCATGAGGTACTGTGGGCCATCAGCAGTAGCAGAATTGCACTCAACTACAATCTGTAACCTCATGGCCCAGTATATCCCCCACCTACCATTACCACCAAGCCAACGGATCCACCCTGGTTCAATGAACAGTGCAAGAGGCATGCCAGGAGCAGCACCAGGCATACCTAAAAATGAGGTGTCAACCTGGTGAAGCTACAACAGAAGACTACTTGCATGACTACTTGCATAAGCAGCAAGCGATAGACAAAGCTAAGCGATTCCACAACCAACGGATCAGATCTAAGCTTTGCAGTCCTGCTACATCCAGTCATGAATGGTCGTGGACAATTAAAGAACTCGCTTGAGGAGGCTCCACCAGTATCCCTATCCTCAATGATGGGGAAAGCCCAGCACAGCGGTGCAAAACACAAGGCTGAAGCACTTGCAACAATCTTCAGCCAGAAATGCCGTGGATGATCCATCTCGACCGCCTCCAGAGGTTCCCAGCATCACAGATGCCAGTCTTCAACCAATTCAATTCATTCCACGTGATATCAAGAAACGGCCGAAGGCACTGGATACTGCATAAGTTATGGGCCCTGACAATATTCCGGCAACAGTACTGAAGACTTGTGCTTCAGAACTTGCCACGTCCCTAGTCAAGCAGTTCCAGTACAGCTACAATGCTAGCATCTACCCAAGCAATGTGGAGAATTTCCCAGGCATGTCCTGTACATAGAAAGCAGGACAAATCCAACCTGGCCAATTACTTCCCCATCAGTCCACTCTCAATCATCAGTAAAATGATGGAAGGGGCCATCAATAGTGCTTCAAGTAGCAATTGCTTAGCAATAACCTGCTCATTGACACTCAGTTTGGGTTCCTCCAGGACCACTCAGCTCTTGACCTCATTACAGCCTTGGTTCAAACATGGACAAAAGCGCTGAACTCCGGAGATGAGGTGAGAGTGACTGTCTTTGACATCAAGGCAGCATTTGACCGAGTGTGGCATCAAGGAGCCCTAGCAAAACTGGAGTGAATGGGAATCGGAGGAAAACTCTCCGGTGGTTGCAGTCATACCTAGCACAAAGGAAGATGGTTGTGGTTGTTGGAGGTCAATCATCTCAGTCCTAGAACATCACCGCAGGAGTTCCTCAGGGTAGTGTCCTAGCCCCAACCATTTTCACTGCTTCATCAATGACCTTCCTTCCATCATAAGGTCAGAAGTGGAGATGTTCTCCGTTGATTGCACAATGTTCACCAATTGTGATTCCTCAGATACTGAAGCAGTCCATGTCCAAATGCATCAAGACCTGGACAATATCCAGGCTGAGTTGACAAATGGCAAGTAACATCTGTGCCATGCAAATGCCAGGCAATGACCATCTCCAACAAGAGAGAATCTAACCATTGCCCCCTAACCTTCAATGGCATTACCATCGCTGAATCCCCCACTATCAATATCCTGGAGGTTACCATTGACCAGAAACTGAACTGGACTAGCCATTTGAACACTGTGGCTACAAGAGCAGGTCAGAGACTAGGAATCCTGTGGCAGGTAACTCACCTCCTGTCTCACCAAAGCCTGTTCAGCATCTACAAAGCACAAGTCAGGAGTGTGATGGAATACTCTCCACTTGCCTGGATGAGTGCAGCCCCAACAACACTCAAAAGGCTTGACGTCATACAGGACAAAGCAGCCCACTTGATTGGCACCCCATCCATAAACGTTCACTCCCTCCACCACCGATGCACAGTGGCAGCAATGTGCACCAGCTACACGATGCATTGCAGCAACTCACCAAGACTCCTTAGACAGCATCTTCCAAACCCATGACCAATACCATCTAGAAGGACAAGGGCAGCAGACACATGGGAACACCACTACCTGGAAGTTCCCCTCCATGCACTCACTATCCTGACTTGGAGCTATATTGCTGTTCCTTCACTGTCGCTGGGCTAAAATCCTGGAACTCCCTCCTTAACAACACTGTGGGTGTACCTACACCATATGGACTGCAACAGTTCAAGAAGGCAGCTCACCACTGCCTTCTCAAGGGCAATTAGGGATGGGCAATAAATGCTGGCCTGGCCAGTGACGCCCACACCCCATGAATGAATTAAAAAAAGACAAATAATAAAACAAAAATCTGGAGCAGAATAGGGCCACTGAATCATACACACTATAAACTCTCAAGTAATGTTAGCAAAATAGCAGAAATATCAATTATTTTGCCTCAGTATGATATTAGAAGAAGAGATCAAAAATCAACTTTTTAGAAAGGGGGAGATAATTGGTAAACAAACCAAATTTAGAACAAATCCCTGGTCCAGATGAATTGCATCCAAGCATATTAAAAGGAGATAGGAAAGTGATAGCAGAGAAACTATTACTTTGACTTAGTTTCTCTGGTCCCATGTGGACATTAGACATTAAGACTCCGCCACCAGCCTGTTCATCACAATTTATTTTGCTGCATCCCAAGTGGTGTCCCACTGTTGAAGGTCCTCCTTAAATGTACTTCGCCAGGCCTTCTTTGGCCGGCCCCATCTTCTTTTTCCATCTGGTGGCATCCATTCTACTGCTACTATGTCTGGAAGGCGAAATACGTGTCCTGCCAGTCTCAGTTGTCTCGCCATCATAATGCCCTGCCAGTTCCCTGCAGCTCTTTGTTGGTGATGTCATCTCTCCCTGTGATGCTCAGGATGTTGTGTAAGCAACCCTGTTGAAAGACGTCCAACTTATGTGACAACTTTGGTTTTCACTTCCATGTCTTGCTGCCATAGATTGTAATTGATACTACTATGGACATATAGGGTCACAGCTTCATGGCCATGTTGATGCTGTTGGATTCGAGACCTTGTGGAGCCGCTGGAACACCGATGTTGCTTTGCCGATTCTTGTCTGGATGTCAGTCTCTACACTGCTCTCCCTGGAGATGTTACCTCCTAGGTAGGGAAGGTGGTCAACATCCTCAATGTTCTATTGCCTAATGGTGATGGGAGGGTTTTGTTGCCATCCAACCATCGCTTTCTTTATCTTCTCACAGCTGATGTGTAGATCAGCCTTGGTGCCACTTCTCTCAAGACTGATGGTCATGTCTTGGAGCATGCATGATTCTTAGGCTAGCAAGGTGATGTTGTCTGCAAAATCTAGGTCCGTCAACTGGTGGTGTTACCATGGGATGCCAAAGTCTGTACCCACCAGTGCCTTCCTCATGATGACATTGATAGCCAAGAGGAAAAGGAAATGGGGAGAGTTTTCAACTTTGCTGTGCTACTGTGATGATGTTGAAGGAATCCATGGATCCTGTGTTGGTCTTGACACAGCAGATGGAGGCACAGTATAAGGCTTTGAAGATCTTAATATATGGCTTCAGAATGCCATACGTTGTTGCGAGGTACCAGAGTAACTGTTGATGGATGCTATCAATAACCTTCTTGAAATCAATGAGATTGATAACAAAAAGCTTCTGATACTCTAGGCTCTGCTCAATAATGTTTCTGAGCATAAAGATCTGCTCGCAGCATGATCTGCCACTCTGAAAACCTGTCTGTTCTTCGCGAAGGGTACCGTCTACTTCTGCTTTCAATCTGTTGAGGAGCACCGTTCTGAAGACCTTGCAAGGTACTACTGACAGAAGTGTTATGGCCCTCCAGTTGTTTCAGTCGCTGAAGTTCCCTTTCTTTGGCAGCTTGATGATTACTCCTTGCCTCCAGTCATCCAGGACGTCCTCAACAGTCCAGATCTTGTTGAACAGGTCCATGAGCAATGTTATGGCAGTGTTCTTGCCATGTTTCAGTAGCTCTGCTGGTATTGTGTCAATCCCAGTTGCCTTGTTGTTCTTCAGGCTCTTGATGGCTCTTAGAGCGTCTGATCTGGCAATTGCTCCCAGGCTGATGTTCAACTTTGAGGTGCAGTGTTGCCATTGAACTTGAACGTGGAACTGGGGCTGGGCTGGTTGAGGATTTCCAAAGTGTTCCGCCCACCTTGCCTGTTGCTCCTCATCTGTCAATAGCGTCCTGCCGTTTTTGCCCTTGATTGGTAGTAGTGTTGCTTCTTGTACCAGTTAATTCTCATATGACCTTGTACAGCATCTTGGAATCATTCTGATTTGCTGCTTCTTGTGCCTCCTTGCCTTTTAATTCTATCCATTCTCATTTGTTTCTCCTGCAGCTCTTCTTCACAGCTTTATCCAGTCTTCTGTACTCTCATTGTCTTCTCATCTTTGTTCAATGTTCTTTTCTTGGTCTCTCTTGCTCTTCGACCAGCTGTCTTTCATCAATCAATTTCCACTTTAGGTCAGTGATCCGTTGTTCTTTGTTGGTTTCTCTTCTCTGCCTGATGGTGATTTCTGCACTCTCTTTAATCCCTCCTTTGAAGGTTTCCCATTGTTCCTCAGTTTTAATCAATTTCATTCGTACTTTGAATCTGTTGGAGGGCCAGCAGGAAACTGTCTTATATGTGCTTGTCCTTCAATTTTTCCATTGTAAATGGCCTTCGCTGAAGCCAGTCCCATGCCTGGTTGGAAAAGGAGGAGGGTTGGTGTGGGGCTAGCATCCTCACCTTGTAAAAACCCATCAATGCGATAGAAAGAGCGAGACGCTATTATATAGATATTAAAAAATCTATAGGAAAGAAAAAGGGATAGAGGACTGGTGGACAGCCAATGCAATTCCTATATATAAAAAAGGGAGACCAACCAAGTCCAGAAAACAACAGACCAATTAGCTTAACATTCATAGCAGGAAACATAATTGAATCCTTATTCAAAGATGTAATTAAAAAAATCTTGAAACTGAAAATATAATAGAGCAGTAAGCACAGATTTCAAAAGGGAAGGTCATGCTTCACTGACCTTACTGAATTCTTTGCAGAAGTAACAAAGGGTTGATAAAGGTAATATTGTAGACGTAATATATTTGGATTTCCAAAAGGCCTTTGATAAGATACTGTATAGTAAAGTCATGACTAAGGTCAAAACATTGGAGCCAGGAGGCAAGTAGGAGAATGGATAGCAAACTGACCACAAAACAGAAAAGATAGTAGAAGTTAAAGATGATTGCTCATATTGACAAAAGGTGGGAAGTGTGTTCTGTAAGGATCGGTGCTGAAACCACTGTTCTTCACCGTTTGCAGAAACGATTTGGACTTGGGAATTGGAAATATAATTTCAAAATTTGTGGATGGTACCAAATTGGGAGGTGTAATTAACGCAGAGGAGGGCTGCGACAAAATACAAGAAGTCATAATAAGCTTGCTGAATGGGTGTGTCATTGGCCAATGAACTTCAGGGAAAAGGAATAGAAAAATCTTGTGATGTAGATATAAATATTATATTATATGGAAGAGATGAGTTGTGACCTGATATATATGCCTTTACGATTATGAAAGGACTTCATAGGATAAACCTGGATGCGATGTTTCCACTTATGGCCCCAGTTCAGGTCTCGTCCATAAATATATATAAATGTGGAAATTCAAAAGGGAATCCAAGAGAAACCCCTTTAACCAGATTGTTGTTGGAGTATGGAACTTAATACCACAGAGAGCAGTTGAGGTGAATAGCATAGATTTAAGGGGAAGCTAAATAAACACATAAAGGAATAGCAGACTGTGAAGAAGATTGGGAGGAAGCTTGTGTGGAGCATAAACATAGGCCTGGACCTGTTTTGAGCCAAATGATCTGTTTCTGTGCTCCAAATGCTTTGTCATACCATGTACTACTTAAGTTAATACACAATCTGGGATATGAATAACCACTAAATTTGTGCAACTTGGGTTTAGACTGCATGGGCTGGGGTAGAATTGACACTATGACTCGAGGTTGTATTGTTAGGGTGAACCAGGTTCACAGTTGGTATGTTGAATTAAATTTAATTATAGCACTATTAGTGTTTATTTTGCCAATCTGTTGCATTTGGCTGATTGTCAACCTATTGCCTTGATTGGCTAAAGGATAATTCGTAGGCGAAGGGGATTGGGGCAGCCAATGTCCCTGAACCCATTGTAAAGGCCAGCTGTGTTTATTTGTCAAAAGTGATGTCTATTATCTCAGTCCAATTCTTCCAATAAAGAAAAGGTATTGGAGGCCTTAAGATTCAAAGTGGATGGCCATGATGTTTTGAAGCCCACATGAGTACTGGTTCTTAAGGAAAAAATGGGATTATGTTCCCTGGTTCATTCGGGGGGTTTTGGATCACTTAGGAGTTGGGGATTCGGAACATTTTTTAAAAATAATTTTTCCCTTCATTTCTCCCCATACCATTACCCAATGAAGATTGCTGAGGCCTGTTGTTGCAATTCTATTGCTGTGCTGATTGGACATCTTCATCACAGTCTGAGAATCAAACCTGGAGCTTTCCTACCATGTACAGCTCAGCTGCTCACTGATTTAATTGAGCCATTAGAGCTTATGTCTTACTGATGACATTTTCCACTCTGCTTTAGTTTTTTTGGTCTTAGTTTCTGCCTTTAAGTTCCTGTGTCTTTGATTGCTTTCCTAAACCATAATGTTACGCAGATCTTATTGATGCTTCTATATGTTCGCTAAAGTTGCAAAAAACAAATCAATAAAATGCCCTTATTGTTTTCCCATGAAAGGAATGAATAGAAGGAAGCAAATATTTGCCAGTTGAGGTCAAGGAAAGTCTTTTGAATAAAAGTTGGTTTAAAACTGCTGCAATGTGACAAACTAATGGAGAAGTAGAAGAATGTAGAGGACGGCCATATGAAGATTTAACCATAGGAATGAATAGTGGAAATTCAGACTTCAGTGCATTTGTAGGAAGGATATGGAGGCTGATCTTATGCTAAGATTACGATGGCTGTTGCTTAGCACAGGTGAATCTTTAAGGGTTGCACAATAGGTTTGTTAAGTTAGTAAGAAACACATGGCTTCCAAGTCAAAATGATAGTTGCTGCTTCCTATGCTGATCTCCAGGGTCTGTTCCTGACCTTCACGTTGGGGCTGAGCACTCCTGAGAATGTCCTGCGTATAAAGAATGAAAAATTGGATTGTTTGCATGTATAGCCAATAACAGACTTGTGCATTTAAAATCTGTGTATGCGTAACTAGTGGGCAACTTTACATAAAAATGCACAACTTGCTACAGTAAGCAATACTCTACATTTCCCCCAAAGAAGGTTAAGGTTATTTTTAAATGTCTCTCTATTTACATGCTTTAAAGTGTTTAGAAACATGGGATTCTAAACTGACAATTTTTATCAAAAATGCCAGTTTTGTTTTGTACCTAAATAGGCTCCAAGAATTTAGTACTGAGTGAAAGCTTCACAGCACTGGGAGGCACGTAATAAGGAACTCATTATAGTTACCTTTGATTTATGCAAAACCAAATTAGAATTTCAGTGTTGCACAAAATAGTGGATTAACTATAATGAGGTAGAAAGGCATCAGAAACGCTTGACCTCTTGGGGTTTGCACCAGAATGATAATTTTGTCAACTGCAATCTCGTCTTCACTGAACAATGTGTCAAAAAAATAGCTTTGAGGTTTCCTTCTTTCAGGACCACTTCCTTTCCTGCTGACGACACGTGGAATACTGATTGGCAGCATATAACAAACCAGTAATTAATTGAGGGGCTCTCATAGCCTCATATATGATCATTGTTTCTGAAGGTCTGCAGAACATAAAGGTACTGATTTGTGCTGGCATACCTTGCCACAATGGTCATTCTTAATCTATGAACCTTGATGGGTTTTGATAGATTATTCATTTGTGGGAAGTATCACAGCCAATCATAGTCCTTATTCTTAGCTGGTGTCCTCTCACTTTCCAACGTGGGTCATTGGTGAGCATTTGGAAGAAAGACCCTGATTGACTTTGGCCCTAAACCCCCATTTCCTCGATGTTAATGCCCTGTTTCAACCGTCATTCTGATTTGTTAATCTGCAGTAAATACTATGTCATATACCTATGCATATTAAGCATATACCAATTAATCCACCGGAGGGATCTGAAATATATATTTGGAGCTAACTGATATCTGGAAGTCCTTTACATAACAAGCTTTCTAAGAATTACAGAGTATTGTTTTTATAATCTTCTCAACTGATTTACCATTCATAAGTTCACACCAAGTATCTGATTTGTAATTTGAGTCTTTGTTTTTGATTTTTTTTTGCTATTATGGCTATCCCTTTGGGATGTTTTCCAATGCCCTTTGATAGTTGAAACAGTGCTATATGACATGACACCGGAAGATTAATTATATCTGCAGTGTTACTATTAATTTTTTACCGCACGTGAAGATAAACTTTTACTGCCATATGATACAGCAGCATAGTCTAGAAAATGTTTTCTTTGAATTGTTCTATGTATGGGTAATGAAGTAACTAAAATTTTTGAATACTGAATTGGCTTGCATTCCGAGTTCTAAGCATTCCCTTAGCTATTTTGAAATTCATTCCTTTGTTTTTCTTAATATTTTCCACACAAATTGCTGAGAAAGTATTTTGGGGTAATATCTTCAGACTATAGTCTGAAATTATATATGCAATGCCTTTTTGTGAAATATGAACTAAACTCGTTTTAATTAACACCTCCACAGTATTAAAATGGCCTTCATTGTCCTAGTGACAAGATTGGTATCGGTTTCAAAAATGAAAGGTATGGTGAATCTAAACAAAAATTTGAATTCTTTGTGCGTATTTCATTTTTTGATTGTTTTTTGGTTAACTCTCTGCTCTTGGTCTGAAATATGAAATGTTCTGTGTTGAGCTCAATGAATAGAGTAGTCGCAGAAGGTTCATAATAATTACGCTGGGGGCTAGCAAGATTAGCAGAGGGCTTTGTGTTGCAAGCAAGTTTTGGTTGAGTGACTGCATTAGATTAAAAATGGCATTGCCCATGAATGCACTGTTTGTCCCACAGGCTGAGGACAAAAGAGTGGCAGAATAAGCATCATGACAAATTTTTGGTGAGCCAAGCATTTCACCGCCTGATATCAAAAGTTGATTTGTGTACAATTTGTATGACCTTCGTGCATCATACTGCTTACCCTGTCTGTTGCTGAAGTAGTGTTTTTATGAGCAGACATCGTCTCCCCTGGCTTTGTGGAAAATAAACTGAGTAAATTTTGGAATTTAACAAATCATTGATAATTTTAAAAAAATCTCTATATCTAGTTAGCAAACAGAACACCATCCAAGACATGCAAACACTGACTGTATTAGCATTGTACCCATTTACACTGATTCCCATATTTCAAAGGAAAAGCACATCATGTTGACATGAAAAAGGGAAACCACAAAATAGTAGAAATGATGGAGCCTAAAACTCCTCTGCATTACTAACTTTCAAAATGACTGCGAGAGTACTCGCAGTCTGGTGCAACGTGAGTTGTGTGTCTTACAAATTACACTTGGATGAAATAAAATGGACCGATTAAACACTTGACAGATTTTGTCTCACTTAAAGATAGAGATGTTTGTCAATTTTTTGTGACAGATTTTCTATGTGCAGTGACATAAAACACTCATTCGGTTAATTTGTGTTATGAACCCAACTGTAACTTCAAATGATGTTTCTGTAAAGCCAGCAAACACCACCAGCCATCCATTTAGTTCTACATAGCTACTATTTAGCAAATAAAAATGGAACCTAGACTCATTTTGGGACATTTTAATTTTACAAATCAAATATAATTAAAGGGAGAGAAGAAGAGAAAAAGCTATGGTGTATTGTAAAGGTCTGATGATCATGATTATCACTTAGCTTGCTTTCTAGTACATGTAGTCCCCTATGTGATCTTTACCCTGACATTGAAGTTCTAAGGGTGGAAATTTCCGTCCCTGCAGGCCTTCGGCGTCATGGTGGGTATGAGCAGACAATATAATGGGAAGGCAAAAAATCGGTTTCATGCCACCATGAATCCAGTTTGCAATTGTTCGCTCCACCCATCAATGACCAACTGCCTTTCCCACCGCTGTATGTCAGGAATGTCATTTTTCTACATCTGCATATCATTATAAGCCTTGCTCATCGGAATCATCTCTTCATGTCAAATTTACCATCCACGTTGGTGGGAAAACATAGCGGTGCAGAAGTTGCCTAGACAAGTGTGAAGTGCAGAAGTTGGGACTTACCATCAGGGTCTTGCTCACATCATGGATATCTGAGGAGCAGAAGAGGCTGGAGCCCGACAGCAACGGGACCCTTGAGGAAAATGCGCATCACATGCTGGGCGGATTTTAATGGCCATGGCTTACAGAAGGTGGAAGGTCACCACTGCTTCGGGACATCAGTGTCTTGGCCATGGTCAGCTACGGATGATCGTTGAAGGAGTGGAGAGGAAGGTCCAACTGTGAGTGGGGGGAGTTCAGTGGGGGGAAGGACTTCGAGTGGAGGAAGGACTTTGGAGGTGGACAGGACTTCAAGTGGAGGAAGGACTTTGGAGGTGAGCAGGACTTTGGGCGGGAGGAAGGAATTTGGGGGGCAGGACTTTGGAGGGGGGAAGGAGTAACGTGAGAGGAAGGAATAAGGGGGGGAATGTCCAGGTGAACATGCAAGGGAGGGGTCTGTGGAGTCAGTGACTACCTCCTGGGAAGTGAAATGAGGGTGGGCGTGGTAGGAGGGAATGGTGAGAATGAGAGAGGGCAGAGTGAGCCTGTAGGGTGGGAGCGTGAGGGTGAGTCAGTAGTGGTAGAAAGGACAGCAAGGGTGGTTGGTTCCGATTCGAAGGTAGACACAGACCCTGGGGGTGGGAAGGAGGAGGCCGGGGTGGACAAAGTGGTTGGTGGTGGGATTCTCAGGAAGATAGGGAGTGTGCACGTTCACCTGGACATCCCAGAAAGAGAAGGGTTCTGGCTGGTAGCTGGGGAGGTGGAAGATGCTGCCAGGGGGGTCAACAGTAATGGGGGGGAAGGACATGGGCGACTGCGGGAGGAGAAAGGACGGGGCAGCTGAAGACATACGTCACTAGAACCGTCTTGAAAAATCGAAAGTGAAAGAAGCCTCGTGTTGAGCAGGAACAGATGCTGCACGGGAATACGACCAGTGGGTGGGTGGAGATGCAGGTCAGCTCAGATGGACCACTGAAAGAGAACCCCAGCAGGCAGTGTTGAAAATGCTCGGAACATTGTAATGAGTGTGATGGAGGAAGGATCTGTGTGTGTGGGTAAGTGTCTGCACGAGGCTCCAAAAGCCCTGACACACACATTCTTCCTCTAGAATCACTTGTGGGCCGGCAGTGTGCAGCTGAACTGCTAGAGTGGGGGATGCAGGGGGAGGACTCACAAAGCCTGTAAATAAAACTGAAAGACAACATTACACATTATCCAGTGAAAGTGAATATATTTTCCAATTATGAAGTGACAACATGTGTTCATCTGCGCAACCACTTGGTGTGGGGGTGGGGGGGAGGCGGTGGTGCGGTGTCACAGGCAGAGGGAACTCAGAGGGAGAGGACAGTCTCTGATATTCCTGAGTGGATGACCCAGGGGTGTCCGGCTGCTGCTGCTCCTCCCTTCAGGAGTGCGAGGTCCTCGGCCTGACTCCTTGAGGGGAAGGAGCACCTGGTGGGACGTCGTGTGTTGCCACTGCAAGAATTCCGGAGTGCAGCTCTGCATGTATCTCCACATTCTACTAGACCAGGGTCTCCATGGCGTGGGCCATCCTTCCCATGGAGACCTCCATGCACACACGCGGGTACCACTTCATCAGAGAGCAGGCGGACACTCTCATCCCACTTGCGTTCCACTCTGTTGAGTGCTTCCAACAGCTCTGTGTGATGTTCCCCCGCTTTCTGCTGACTCTCCATGATGAGTTGGAAGGCTGAATCCAGAGGCTCACCATCTGACTTGGACCTCTCAAATGCCTTTTCCAGAGCAGTCCTTTGAGTGCTGGGGTGCTCGCCTGAACCTGCTGCCTCCTGCTGCAGACACATGTCCGTGTGGTGACCATCAGATTGTGAACTTGAGTCTGCTCTAGATCTAGGTCCCACCCAGGTGTGTATCTCTGCGCCGTTGGAGGGTGTGGGTAAGAACTGTGACAGGTCTTCCAGTCTGCTGATATTCTGGTTTTCAATGGAGGGAGTGTCCTCTGGGCTGGAGGCGAGGACCTGGATGGAGCTGAGGCACTGTATGGCTGAGGGTGTCAGTCGCTTGGCAGAGCTCCCTGTGAACCAAAGTAGAGATAATTAATGCAAGGCAGCAGAGTCAAAAGCAGGAGAGAGAACACTCACAGCTGTGTTGAGAGTGGGATGATGTGGTGCAGATCCTCACGTGGGTATTTGCCGCTGACCTCATTGTTGCCGCAGGCACAGTTCATGTCCTCACCAATCAGCGTGATGGGACACTCCTCAAAGTGAGTGATGGGCCTAATGTGGGCCACTCCACCCCTGGTCTGGGACCGCTCCCTGCTGCTTTGAGCCAGCTTCTCCTGCATGGAATCAGATAGAGAGAGTGTGAACAGCATGCATGGCACTGCATGGAATGTTTGAGTGCCGAGTGGAGCCATGGACGGGATGAGGACACAAGTTCCAGAGGGTATGAGCCTGATTGAGATACGAGGGTGTGTGTAAGAGTTAGTGGTGTTGTCCCTTGAAGTGTGAGATCCCTGTGGCTGTGTGATGGTTTTGTGGGTGTACGAGTTGAGACTGATGAGGTGGTTGACTTACCCTGGCTGAATGGATGAGACCATTCATCCTCTTTCTGCTTTGGGTGGCTATCCTCTTTTGCAGGGCGTTGGCGCTGACCATTGCTGCCACCATGCTGGATTTGTCATCTTGCTTGCTGGACTTTGCCCAGAACAGAGGTAGAAGACATTGTGGCGTGCCTCCACTGTGTCCAGTGGGTGCTCGAGGGAGGCGTTGCTAAACCTGGGGGCAACGTGTTTTCCTCCCTTTGGCAGCTATCAGTTCGCAGCAGCTTCCTATCCCTTGAAGAGTGCTAGCTCTTTGCAGGGGCAGCTTTTAGATATGATGCCTGGTTTACTGAAAACCTGAGGTGATGGCGGAGCAGGTGAATGTTTGCCGGGAATGCATGATTAATGAGATGGGATTGGAACGATATGGCGTGGAAACCTGCCATTGCGGCCAGCAGGTATATAGTCCTTTTTCCCACCTGCTACCACACTCAGTGCAAATCTGGGATGATTCTGCTCTAAATATCTTGTAGCTACTAATGTTACCGGTGCTTTTACAGTCAGTGAGCACATACAGCAAAGTTCACACACCAGGAAACATTGAAACTGCAAACTACATACTGGAAGTCTTCATCAATGTGCTTTATCATATCTGTATACTGTATCAAAAATTCCCTATTAAAACTTTTTATTCATTTAAACTGATTTTTTATTAACCTTTTGAGCACTGAAAGACTCATCTGCATTGAAAATGTGCTACAATTCATTTTTTGAAAGAAGTTCAAATCTGTTAATTTCTCAAGAGATGTGTTTAATCAAATTCAATGAACTTTGTTGAATTCAGAAGTTTTGAGAATAAAGACAAAAAAAATTACAATTCAATATTGCAATTATCATTATTCCAACTCTCCTTCCGCCACTGGCTAATAATCCTTTACAGTAAATCTAACAGAATTCTGAGACTGTTTTGTAAAATTGACCTTAATTGGTGTACAGCTGTCTCAAGTTTGTAAATGTACTACAGTTTATTGCCCATCAATAGTTCCTTTATTGAAGTATGCATTAATTAGGCAAGTGCCTCAATGAAACCAATTATATAAATTAATGGATGGTTGGGAATAATTAGAAAATACTTGAGTGCATAGTTTGACAGATGTGAAATGTCAGTTAGGTTTGTGTGTGTGTGTTAGATCACTCAGGGAGTCCAAATTGCTGTGGTAAGGTCTAGAGTTATGGATAGTGATGGTAAAGGCTCCAACTCTCTTTCCATCATATGGCTGACAAGGAATCTCTCCCAATCTTAGCCCTTGCCATTGGCATGTGTAGGAATGGTTTGTAGGTTGATAATCAACCTGCCTGGCTGCATTATGAACACACCTTCCTTGGCCTTCAAGTCCTGGGGTGGAACTTGAATCCAGAGCTTCTGAGTCAGAAGCAAGGAAGCTACCCATTGTGCAACAAGAACTCCTCAGTTAGGTAGAGAGTTGCAACATCCTAAAGGCACCTCAAGGCTGGAGTTACACTGCACTTCTTGCAGATTCAAACTGGTGCGCAACAACACCCTGGAGGGGTTCTGGCACCTCAACATTCAGCTGCTAAGTAGTCTTTTGAATATACTACTACTTTCACATTGATGTGCATCCAGAACCATTTTACAGTGATAAGAAAACAGCAGTATAACTTTGCTCAACAACAGCTATTCTTTTAAACTTCTCTAGCACTGTAATATTGGGCCGTAACTTCTGAGCTCCAGGGCAGTGTATGGCAGGGGAGGAGGGGGGGGCGGGGGGTACCCCAAATATGCACCGTGGGACCCCCCTCACCCCTGGAGGTTCCGAGATGAAGATTGCATGGCAATTGCCTTGGAAGTTCAAACTTCTGATGGGCAATTGCCTTGCACTGGGAACTATCTGAAAATGCAATTTAAATTGCAAACCTCGAATGGTTCCCACTGTCCACTGTCTTACAGCAATAGTTACTAAGAGAAAGTAAAAAAAATTCAAACCACTTCTAACTTCTGGGTAACTATTATATTGACCCACACTGACCCCCCGCCCCAGGACTCTGCCAAGTCCCCTACTACCCCCACCCCCCTGATTACTCCTCGCCACCCCTCCAGGCTCGACTCCCAACCCCCCCCCCCCCCCACCCACCATGCCTGACCCTTCTTTCCCCCCCGCCCTGACCCAATCCTACCCACTTACCTTACCTTATACATTTACCTTCTCCCTGACTTGTCAAAGACCGTTAAACTTCGCTGGACCTTTAAACTTACCTGATTTATGGCAGCTAGTGCTGTATATAAGGGGGCGTGGTTTACTTACCTTCAACTGAGCTGCCTTTGCCCTGGTGCGCACTGCACTACATTGATCTCACCCAACCTGAGTCGGAAGGTTGGGCGAGATAGGATCGCCTGCATTTCCGATTAAGTAATTTTCAGACATAGTGACAAACCTACTCAATTGCCACTCCACTGGAAGGTACGGCCCATTGTCTTATAAGCACAGAGCAGTTCAGTATTTTGTTTGAACAACTTGTCAAAAAATTATAATGAATCTGAGCAAAGGCTTTGGCTGGGATTTTCTGTGCCCGCCAGCATCGGGCATGTTCGGTGGTGTGAGTGGACAATATGGCGCGATCGGTTTCATAATGACGTGAAACCAGTTTGCGATCATCCACTGAGCCTGCCGATGGCGGGCTGCTTTTCCTGCCATTGGATGTTGGGAACCTCATTGTACCTACCAGATCAGCATATGATTATAAGGCCAGCCCACTGGACTCATTCCCCCCACTCTGGCTGGGTCATCCACCCACGTCGGCAGGAAAACATGCCGACGTGTTTCACAACAGCATATAAGCGACATGCGCTTGGTGGACTGCACTTCACTCAGGACTTCAAGGTTTGTTTGCCTACCTTGCTTTGGTCTGCACTCGCAGTCATCAGTGCCAGACTTCCACAGCACCACATCATTTTTAGGGAGGCTCACTGGTAGGTAGAGACCTACTCGATCAGCCAAATGTGGGTGGCTTTTCAATTGGTGCAGGGCAAAATCTTGGAGGAGGGGGACAAGTGGCCTCAGGCAAGGGAAGAGGCTGCAAGACGAGAGCTGTTCCGGGGAAGGAGGATATCCCAGGCTGTGTGAGGGGCACATGTTGATCTGTGCAAGTGGCCTCAAAATGGTGATGGCTGAGGAGCCAGTCTCTAAGGAGATGAGGGTATGTGTGTGAGAATGGGTGGTGATGTCCCTTGAGCCTGCAGTGAGTGAGATGCCAGTGAATGTGTGATGGGTTTGAGTCTGTGAGTTTAGAGTGATGAGATGGTTGCCATACTCTGGCTGCACGGATGAGATCATTCATCCTCTTTCTGCATTGGATGGCCAACCTCTTCTGTGCAGTGTTGACACTGACCACTGCTGCATCGCCTACCGAGCCAGAGTGGAAATGTAGCTGCCCCTTCTGCGGCCAGAGCGGGGGTAGAGGACATCACAGCAGGCCTCTACGGCGTCCAAAAGGTGCTTGAGGGCTGCAGTTGTCTTGCCTTTCTTTGCTGCACTCCTAGGCTGGAAGCACTGAGCACGGCTGTACTTTAAATGTGGCGCTGGTGTAATGAAGCGGTGGGGTGAAGGCATGGCTGCGAATAAGAGCCCGCCCACCATGCAAATGACGTGTTTCCCGAGAATGCATAACTAATGCAGTGGGTTTGGAATGATACAGCATGAAAACCTGCCATCGCGGCCGGTGGGTAAAATGAATTTTACCTGCCCACTACCGTACTTGGTGCAAATCTGGGATGAATCCGCCCTTTGCAAAACAACTTGATTTTAAACAAAACCAAAATACTGCGGATGCTGGAAAACGGAAATAAAAACAAAATACTGGAAATGCTCAGCATACCTAGTAGCATATGTGGAGAGGGAAATAGTTAATGTTTCAGATTGATGATCTTTCTTCAGAACTGGAAAAGGTTAGAGATGTGACAGGTTTAAATTGAGCCTAGATGCAGGGAATGGGAGAGCAGAGGATAAAACAAAAGGAAAGTTCTCTGATAGGTTGGATGACTGGAGAAATGAAATGACAAAAGAGTTGATGGTGAAAAGCAAAAGGGGTTTACAATGGGATAAATATAGAAACAAAAAGATGTGTCTAGGGAAGATGTAAAAAGGAAAGCAGAATCATTGCCAATTGTCCAAAACTAAACCAAATATCACAAGCTAAAATGGAGGAAGAGGTTATGATCTGAAATTCTTGAACTCAATATTGAGTCCAGGAGGCTGTGAAGTGCCTAATCGAAAGGTGAAGTGCTGTCTGCTGTTTCTCTCGCTTACCTTGAACTCATTGGAACATTGTAAGAAGCCGAGGTCAGAAGTGAAGAATTCAAATGACAGGCATGATTTTAAACATGTTGAATAATTAAACCATTATTTTTAAATACATTGCTATCTAGTCCCATCAGTTGAAAAGTATCAACTAAAGGTGACTAGGTGGCAATGACGAATTTGGCAAATACTAGGTTGAAATTATCCAGCCCTTTAAAATGTTCTTACACGTCCAAGATCAGAGAAATCTGTGCTGGTGAATAGAATAGTTTCCTCTCTTTGGACACCCATAGGAACAGGAGCAGGCTATTCAGTCCCTTTAGCTTGTCTTTTCATTCTGTTAGATCATGGCATCTATGTACTGCAACTCCTGGGTCACCTATATGTGGCTAGCTAATTTCACAGTAAAGCTACTCTTTCCCAACAATGTTCTTTAGCTCTGGAAGAATTTGTCGCTGTTTTTTCCAAGTCACTTATCTTCATGTCTTCTCTGAGTGACTTGTCAATTTGTGGTTAGAGCAATGCTTTGCGTTGCATACTTGTGCAAACCAAGATATTTGAAACTGTACCAACTAATTTCATGGGAAGAATTCTCCCCCCCCCCCACCCAACGGGTGGGGGGTGGGAGGGAGCGCGGACGTACCTCTGATCGGGGCCCCCGATTGGGGGCACGTCACCACTTTACATGGGCGGGATCGTGACATCTGCCAGGAAGCGCTATGCACTCCCTGTGCGGGGGGAGAATTACCTTAACCTGGAGTGCGCTCTTTCGTGCATGTGAGCGAAAGAGTGCACTCATCTCCCTGAGGCTAAGTGCTGCCTCAGGGAGATCGGCGTCAAATTCAAAAATGGTCACTGCGCAAAATTAAAGTTTCCCTGACATGTCCCCTCATGTGACACGTCCATCACTTTTATCCAAACTTTTATTTCATTTTTAAAAACCTACTTGAAACCTCATCCCGCCCATGGGTGAGGTTTCATGCTTTTTCTGAAGCCCGCCAGGGCTCCCGGCCTGCCCGCCAACCTTAATATTGGACAGGCAGGTGCATTAACTAGTTCAATTAGTTTTAAATGGCCTCAATTGGCCGTTGACAGGTTGGCGGGCGCACAGCTGATTCGGCTGTGCCCCTGCCAACCTGAAAATTGAAATGACGTTGAGTGACGTCAGGAATTCCACCCAACATCATCCCGTGTCATTTTACGCGTCGGCGAGCGGGCCCCGCCCCTTGCTAGCTGACCTCAATATCCTGGCCCATATGTGAGTCTTAGACAATAGGAAGGGAAAACATTATTCTCACCCTTTGGACTGGATTTGGCCTCTGGCTCCAAAGGTAAAATGATAGTGTTTGAATGTACATTGACAACCAGTCCCACGGATTGTCTAACTGTAAAGAGATTGAGCTGTAAGGTGAAGGTTAATACAGCAACTATCCTGAAGCTCAGAGTGCTTTTCTTAATTTTAAAAATAATCCTTTTATTAAAACTGTGATGACTGTCACTTTAAGACCAGTTCAATCGAGATGGGGAGGTCACATGATTTGTTCAACCAATGTGTGGCTAGTATGGGGAATAAATTCTGGGAAGGAGTTTCCTCAGAAGCAATGGCTGTATGAGGGGCTGACAGGATACAAGCAGCCACAGAAGCCCTCGTGTAAATAAAGTTAGTTTTGTTTGACTAAGAAACCTCCCAGAGCGTGTTTCTACAAAACCACTATGGGTTTGTCGACTGTATAATGTACAAACTTTTGATTCTTAACATGAAAAGTTTCTATCTCATTCTGTAAAACAAGTATATACCTACAATGGCAAGAAACTGGGAGATATTCAAATATATTTTGTGGTAACTAAGACAGGCAATGAAGCTTTCTTGTAATTACTGTTCCCTCAGTTTGTGCTGGCAAATGTCTGGAGCCAAAGCTAATGCAACAACTGTGACTTCTGTAATGACTTAAAATCTGAGAAAATGTAGCATGAATGTAAGGAAAAATCATAAGCACAATGTAGCAGGAAAATAATAAGACAAACTTAATATTTAGAGTCATAGACTTGTAGCAAGGTTACAACACAGGAGGAGGTGGTATAGTGATATTGTCACTGGACTAATAATCCAGAGACCCAGGGTAATTCCCTGGGGACCCAGGTTCGAATCCCACCAGGACAGATGGTAAAATTTGAATTCAATGAAAATCTGGAATTAAAAGTCTGATGTTGACCACAAAACCACTACCAACAGTAGTCAAAACCCACCTGGCTCACTAAATGTCCTCCAGACCCACAGTAATGTGGTTGACTCTTAAATGC
Organism: Cetorhinus maximus; assembly: GCF_964194155.1. Classification (NCBI taxonomy): domain Eukaryota; kingdom Metazoa; phylum Chordata; class Chondrichthyes; order Lamniformes; family Cetorhinidae; genus Cetorhinus; species Cetorhinus maximus. The sequence goes on along the minus strand of NC_135892.1, from coordinate 27,079,469 downwards.
CCTCATGCCAAGGGCAATTAGGGATGGGCAATAAATGCTGACCTAGCCAGCAACGCCCACATCCCATGAACAAATAAAAAAAAGGTCATTCAGCGCACATTGGGCAGAATCTTCTGCACTTGCAGTTACATTGTATATCCTGCAATAGCATAAACTGAAACCTTTGTATGTGTCCAACAAGAAAGTCAAAAGCCAAATGACTAAATTTGACTTCAGCCCCTGTAGTCCTAAAGGCACCTAGATATGGAGTTAAAAGACAATTAAAAACGTAACTCACATTTTTAATAGGATATTGTATTACACTGTAGGTTCATCTGGCAGGAACCACCAACTCTGCAGAAGCTAGGTGCTTCTATACAGGAGAAACTGAATTTACTGGGCGCTCTTTAAACAATTCCCAACTGATGACTTCAGAGCAATAGCAATCAGATCACCCACTCGTCATGCGCCTTAATGATGTGCATAAGAAAAAGGCAAGAAAATACAGAAGCAGTTTCATGAAAGCGCCTCAACAAATATTTTCATAATACACACAGAACTTATTCTACCTGCAGGGCAGACTTTAATAACTCACTCTTCTTGCTCCTGTATAATATAAATATCTTGGTTCCCAACTGAACACTAACAATTAACACACATTGCTTGGCATCGAGTTTCCTGCAATAATATCTATGCACTCAATAGCCAACTTACAGAACATAAAAGTCCTAGCCTTGGTAACCCTTTTTAATGGAAAATATATCCAGCAGAGTAGTACTGCACAAAAAACTCTGAAGGAGTTCCAGGTCTTAGTACTAGGTGGTAGGCAGCACAATCAATATAGCAATTCCATTGCAACAATGTACAACACTAAGCTATTGATTCAGAAATTTAAAAAAAAACCTTTCCATATGCCTACTGTAGAGTTGTAGCTGTATATGTTCACTCTTTCCTTCCCAACATCTGGCTGACCCAGTTTCCAAGGCAGTATGTTAGTTTTATGCCTTGGGTAAATGAGTTCATTCGCCAACTGAACTCTAACTGCACGCCTTCTTATGTTCTCCTCAATAGCTGCTTGCAATCAATAACAGGGGGAGACTGATGTAAGAATAAACACTGATGGTTTATTGAGACGTAGGGTAGAGCACCAGATCATACGTGCTCACTCAGAAACCTCCAGAACTAGACTTACAGTCCCCAGTTGCCTGCGCTGTACAGTGATTCATCAGTGCTGTCACATGATCAGTATACTTACATGCTCTTATACAGACAGGGTACCTTACTTTACTTCATCCATCCCTCTTTACTTAAAAATACAGCTAACAAGCTTAAAACACATTAACTATTACACAACTATTTACAGATCGAGTCTCTCCGAAGGCTTTCTCAGACATGTTGAGTGTCTCAGTTCAATAACCTCGGAGGTCCGAGACCTCCTTTTCAGGGGACAGTTGTCCACTAGGTTCCTCAATGGAAATTGGCAGGTTTGTCTCCCCAACCTCCTCGGGTCCCACCGGTGCTTCCCAGTCATTAGACCTGTCCTCTACATGCAGCACAAACTCAAGCGTAGATGAAGACTGCATTTCTTCTGGTGGGACTGTGTTCTTTTGCGGAAATGATCTACGTGTCATCTAATTATTTGGCCATTTACCGATACATTATAGGAGAGGGGTCCAGTTACTCCACCCACCTCGTTTAACAGCCAATTGGGCCCATCTCCAAAATTTTTCATGAGGAGTTCCCGCGGTGAAAGTTCTTTCACCGTCACAACTATTGTGCCTGGTCTTCTGCTCCTCTTTCACCATCCTCCCCTCTAAATTCAGCTGGATAAGGGTCAGACGGGTGCGGAGACGTCTCTTCATTAGTAGTTCTGCAGGGGCAATGTGGTCATTGTGTGTGGCGTGGTCCGTTATGCGAACAAGAACCAAGACAATCTCATGCCGATGGAATCCATTTCCATCTTTTTCATCCCAGATTTAAAGGTTTGGACTGCCTGCTCAGCCATACCGTTTGATGCTGGGTGGTAGGGTGAGGTTTTGATATGGGTAATGCCGTTAAGGGTCGTGAACCTGTAGAACTTCCCGCTGGTAAAAGCGGTCCCATTGTTGAACACGAGGACCTCTGGAAACTCATGCACTGCAAAACTCTTCCGCAAACGGTCTATGGTGGCAACTGACGTGGGGGACCGGACTTCATAGACGTCCATCCATTTGGAGTGGGAGTCGATCATTAAAAGGAACATTGTGCCCAAGAAGGGTCCCATGTAATCGACTTGGAGGCGCACCCATGGCCACCCTGTCCATTCCCAGGGATGCAATGGAGCTAAGGGTAGAAGCTTTTGCACCTGCTGGCATTGAGGACAGCTTTCAACCGGGGCTTCTACATCCAAGTCCATGCCTGGCCACCACAAATAGCTGCATGTGAGCATCCTCATTCTGCTAATGCCCTGGAGAGTGCTATGTAGCTCGACTAATAAAAGCCTTCGCTCCCTTGGGTGCACAATAACCCTTGCTCCCCAGAGTAATATGGCAGGAGAGTTCATATTTGCGACCAGAATAGGTCTTCATCTCCTTGGATTTACATCCACCTGACCAACCATTCAAGACCTGCTGCTGGACATTAGACAATAGTGGTTCCCGGCTTGTCCACTCACAGATTTGTCTGGTCTGAACAGTGGAGAAATCCAGAAAAATTAGCACCAAGACCAGTTCCTGGGGAATCGGAGCCTCCCCGTTATTAGCTGTCAGGGGAAGGTGGCTTAGTGTGTCGGCATGTGAGATTTGAGCTCCCGAACAGTGAACAGAAGTGTATTCGTAGGCGGCTAATATTAGTGCCCATCTCTGGATGCAAGCCGATGTGATAGGTGGTATCGCTTTATCTCCTCCAAATAATCCCAGTAGGGGCTTGTGGTCGATTATAATATATGGAAATGGCAACCGTGGAGATGTTGATGAACGTTCCGGACGCCGAACACAATAGATAAGCCCTCCTTTTCAATCTGGGAATATTGTCGCGCTGCGACACTGAGTGTATAACTAATGAGTCGTTTGGAGCCAAATGCCATCGATGTGAAAGGACAGCCCCTATTCCATAAGGGACCCATCACATGTTAAAATTAATTCCTTCTTGGGGTCAAAGTGGACTAACAAGGCCGAAGGCATCCTGGTGCGGGGCTTGACAACTCTATTGCTGGTTCTTCTTAAGCAGGCTGCACAATGGGGCCAGCACAGTCGAGAGGTTTGGGAGGAATCGGCCGTAGTAGTTTACCATGCTAAGAAGGCCTTAAGCTCTGTGGTATTTCTCGGGGCAAGTGCCTTGCAAATAGCCTGGACTTTTTCTTCCACAGGCTGCAGGCCCTGCGCATCAACCTTGTGGCCCAAGTAAACTACCTCCTTAGCTTGGAACAGACACTTCTCTTGTTTTATAAGTACCCCCACTTGTGCAAAGCGTTGTGCATGCTGACGATACCCAAATCTACCTCACTTCTACCTCTCTTGATCCCTCCACTGACTCCAAACTGCCAGCATCCAGAACTAGATGAGCGTAAATTTCCTCCATTGAAATATTGGAAAGACAGAAGCCATTGTCTTTGGTCCCCATCACAAATTCAATTCCCTTGCAACCGATTCCATCCTTCTCTGGCAAATGTCTGAGGCTGAACCAGATTATTTGCAACTTGCTGTTATGTTTGACCCCAAGATTAGTTGCTTACCACATATCCACACCATCACTAAAACCTCTATTTCCGCTGTAACATTGCCTGACTCTACCCTTGCTGCTGCTTATCTGCCACTGAAATCCTCATCCATGCCTTTGTTACTTCTATGCTTGAATATTCTAATGCAGTCCTGGCTGGCATCCTTAGTTCTACCCTGCACAAACTTGCGGTCATTGAAAACTCTGCTACCCATGTCCTAACTCACACCAAGTCCTGCTTACCCATCTCCCCTGTGGTTGCTGACCTTTATTGGCTGCCAGTTAAGCAATGCCACGATTTTGAAATTCTGATTCTCGTTTTCAAATCCCTCTATGATCTCGCTCTTGCTATCTCTGTGATTGTTGATCTCTAACGTTGCATAAAGCCAATTACATCTCCCCAATTGTGGCCACTTGAGCATTCCCAATTTTAATTGTTCCACCATTTATAGCCATGCCTTCAACAGCCAAGTCCATAAGCTCTGGAATTTCCATTCTTTCTAGCTTTACGATACTCCTTTGATGAACTTTTGGTCATTTGGCCTAATATCTCTATGTGGCTGACCGTCATACTTTGTTTGACAACACTTGTGAAATGCCTTGGGATGTTTATTACATTAAACGTGCTATGTAAATGCAAGTTGTTTATTTTTAGCTAAAATTGGGTTTGCTTTGTTTAATTTAGCTTAAGAGTTAACACTGCAGACATATAACTATACTGACATTTTGAATAACCTTAATTTAATGCTATTTTCAGCCTCATGCATGTGAGCTGAAAACAGAACTGGTTGATCCAGTGTGACTGCACCTGTCTGCAGTCTAAGTGTTGGTGAGGCCTTTTAAAAGCATGGAGGATGAGTACACATTGAACCATATGTTGAGGTGGGAGTGCTGAACGGGGTAATTCAGGGCCTGATGCTGCAAAGTAAGTAAAGTGCTTTGAGATGTTGCTGAAAGGTGAGGTTATTGTATAAATGCAATACTTTCTTTTAAACCTGGATTCACTTAGAAAAATAAAAGCTTTATTTCCATCAGATATGGTTGTTTGGAGTTTTTAACCTGACAAATACTTTTGAATATTTTTTTTGAAAAGATGGTAATCTAGGTGGTAACTTGCTGAAATTGAGTAGGAAAGGTGATATTCTGTTATGACCCACCACTGATAGCACCACACACTGTTTGGTTCATTAGCAGCAGGAAGGCTGGGAGCCTGTTTTTATGGCCAAACTTCAGAATCTAATCTATTTATTTCAATTTACTTGTTTTTTTAAACTCGTCACAATTCATCATAAGACAGTAAATACTTGAGAATTAGGCCACTGTGGAGAACTTTCTGAAAACACATTAGTATATTTCGAAGTTTCTTATTTTTTTACTGAGAGATTATGTTTTTTCTGCTACCTTTAAGATTTGTACGTTTTGCCTTACTTCTCTTTTGTTCTGCAGAGATCAGCAGAGTGCGGAAAGATATGTACAACGATACATTAAATGGCAGTACAGAGAAGAAAAGTGCAGAATTACCAGATGGTGTGGGACCTATTGTACAGTTACAAGAGAAGCTTTATGTACCTGTTAAAGAATATCCTGATGTAAGTATATGGTTCAGCTAAAAATGTTGTGCCACTCTTATTAAGAAAAAGTCTTTGAAGCTATTTGTATCGGCCTGGAAGACCTTTAGTTGTAACGTGTTTGTGATGATCAACAAAACTCCCATATTTGTTAGATTCCTACCAAAAATAGAAGCTAACTGCCGATCAGTAGGCAGTAATAGTATAGTTGGACTCATTAATGAAAAGTGATTTTCAAATCTGTTCTATCACAGATTAGGGAAGAGATCATAAATTGTTTCAATGTGTTTTGGTCATATTCCTTTGTGAGAAAAGGCAAAGGATCCCCAGCAGGGATAGGAATCTGTGCAAAGGCCATTGCTGCTCTCTATATACAAATGTTTGCAGCCAGAAATTGAAACAAAGATATCTATATTTCCATAAGACCTCAAATAGTGTGGTGGGGAGTCAAATAATGAAGAGGCAATACATGTGCAAAGGCACTGGATAGATTGAGGAGATGGGCTTATAAGTAACAAATGGCATCTACTATGGCAATTGTACGGTGATGAGGCTTGGAAAGTGAAATAAAAATGAGAATTACGACTTAAATGGCCTAGAAGTTTTAGGACACAACACAGGAGAGGGATCTTGGACATTGTTCACCAAACCAATGAAACCATACTAAATGATTCATAGTCAGGTGGATAGTACACAAACCCCAGGAGATGGTAGTGTATATAAGACTATGGTATAACCACACCTGAAATGTTGTATCCACAAGACGAAAAAGCTCACTGGCAATGATCAGAGCAGCAAACGTGTTCCTTCAATATTCTTAAGTTAATAAATAGATTGTACCCTGAAATGATTAAGTTAGTCATAAACACCAGCGTCCAGAAACACAGGCTGAAATTTAGAAGAAAAATCCACTGACAGTTTAGATTGAACTACTTCACAAGTTTACCGTGTTCTGTGCAGAGCAGACTTTCTGCAAAGGCAAGTGGCATAGAAACATTTAGGGGAATGACATAACGTTTAATGCTATGAGTTACTGAGGCGCATGAGCTTTTGGGAGCAGCAGATGGTCTGCAGAACCTTGTGCTTTCCTATATTTCTGCATTGTTCTATTTTAGGCTCTGATCTGAAAATGTTTTTCCTATTTTATCCCCCATATCCTCTCCTTTACTCGGACAGAGTGCCTTTAACATTACCTGCTAGACAAACCTGTTCCTTTTTTATATTAAAAAAATGTATGCAGGCATACACTAAGAAGAAATATTTTCTAATGACTAACAACACTTTGTCTGAGGATATTGTATGCATGTTTCCTAATCATACCATCAATTTCCATTTGAAATAACCTATACAATGGGACAAAATCTAATCTCATTGTTTTAAAAAGCTCAATGATATCCCCTCCAAGCCTGCATTTATCTGAACAAAATTAGCCCCATATCTTCATATCTTGATAACAAGTTAGTCAATTTGGTTGTAATTTTGGTAGCCTTCAGAACTTCAATTCTCCCACCATGTGTAGGCACCAAAATTGTACTCAAAGTTTGAAGTGATTTCCATGCTTCTCCCTGCTGTAAATATAAGTACAAAAACAAAAGTAGTACTTTGGAACATAGGGACAAGAGAAGGCCATTCAGGCACTTCATCCTGGAGAGTCATTCAGTTTGATTAGGGCTCAACAACATTTATCCTCCTTTGTCCCACAATCCCTTGATACCCTTACTCAACAGGAATTGATCAATCACAGTCTTGATTTCAGTTTCAATTGACTCAGTGCAGGAGGGCATGCTAGGAGTGGCACCAGGCATATCTAACAATGAAGTGTTATGGCACAGCTGATGGTAAATGCTGAGCTGCTCAAATCCCCGAGGGAAACTTGAAACAACTGCCACAACTTGTTTTGCAATTTGTATAAATTTCAAGACACGTGCCTTGAATTCAGTAGTAATAAGACCATCAAGTCTTACAGGTTTCTTACAAAACTAAATTAAGCCTTTATTAATAGAAGAAATTATTTTAAATACATACATACATCTACAAATTACTGCAAAGGTAACTTCTAAATCCCCTAATTAATCTAACTCCCAGTTGCACTTTCATTAAGGCAACAGTAAGACACACACGACTGGATTTTCAGCTTGGCGTGCGGGCGTGTGCCCGACACACACAAGTAGGAAATAGCGCGCGATCTTTCGATCGGCGGACGCGTGCAGGAGTCAGCAGCACACCCGCTGACAATCATGAGGGCTGTTCAGCCCATTAATAAATTAATTGAAGTGAATTTTTCCCTGCCCATCCAACCTTATGGTTGGTGGATGGTCAAAAAGGCCGAGCGGTCTTTGGATTTTTGAGTAAACCTCATCCACCGGAAGGATGAGGTTTCCAATGTTACTTAAAACTAAACTAAAATTTTAAAAATCTCATTTTTAGCATGTGACAGAGTAATATGAGGGGACATGTTTACCTTAATTTTAAAATCTTTATTTTTAATGTTAGAAATCTTCAGCTCCCTGAGGCAGCTCTATGCCTTCAGGGAGCTTTCACAGAGTGCACCCGTTAATTGGCCAGCCAGCGTGAAATTGCGGTTGGGGCCCGATCGTGGGCAGTGGACCATTGCGCTGCCACTCCTGGGCCTGCCCACCACGCCTGCCCGACCGAGGAGGGGAAAATCCTCCCCATAGATTTTAAAAGACCAGACAAGGTGACACACAATACCCTGAACCAGTCGAATTCAAAGTGAGTTTTCTTAACTTCAGTTCTTTGTAGACAGCAGCTTGAGGCGTAGATGCTGAAGGCTTTTCACACTTGTTAGATCTTAAAACGCCTATCCTTACACACAGCTTTCGCTTCTTTATACATATTTTCCGCTTTGAATGCAAATTCCCATTGTTTCACTACGTCTTTGGACTTTACCTTTCTAATAATAAAAATGTCTCATTGTACAAAGTTTACCTGTAATCTTTGGGAAAAATAAGCACATTGTTTCATAACTTCCCTTGGCTAGGTATAATATTTCACTCCCTCTCTTTGAATCCAAGCTTGCCTGGTTTATTTAAAATGCATATGTTCCTTTACCTCTTACATTCTAAAATTTCCCCCATGTTTACCTACTTAACATTTCAAACCTGCTCATCTTCTAATACATCAAAGCCTTCAGACCAGCTGCCTTTAATTCAATTAAAGCGCACACACACAGACATAGACACAGACCCCACTATTACTCTACTTAACAATAAATCCCAACAACGTTATGATAGTTATTATATCTTCCTGTCAGAGGTGTTAATCTGGTGAAGCTACAACACAGGACTACTTGCGTGCCAAACAGCATAAGCAGCAAGTGATAGACAGAGATAGGCGATTCCACAACCAACGGATCAGATCTAAGCTCTGCAGTCCTGCCACATCCAGCCATGAATAGTGATGGTCAATTAAACAACTCACTGGAGAAGGAGGCTCCACAAATATCCCCATTCTTAATGATGGGGGAGCCCACCATGTCAGTGCAAAAGATCCAAGGCAGTGGGCCCTGACAATATTCCGGCAATAGTACTGAAGACTTGTGCTCCAGAACTTGCCGCGCCCCTAGCCTGTACTGTTCCAGTACAGCTACAACACCGGCATCTATCCAGCAATGCGGAAAATTACCCAGGTATGTCTCATACATAAAAGCTGGACAAATCCAACCTGGCCGATTACTGCCCCATCAGTCTACTCTCGATGATCAGTAAAGTAATGGAACGAGTCATCAACAGTGCAATCAAGTGGCACTTACTTAGCAATAACCTGGAAGTTCACTTCCAAGCTACTCACCATCCTGATTTGGAAATATATTGCCATTCCTTCACTGTCGCTGGATCAAGATCCTGGAACTCCCTCCCTAACAGCACTGTGGGTGTACCTACACCACATAGACTGCAGTGGTTCAAGAAGGCAGCTTACCACCACCTTCTCAAGGGCAATTATGGATGGGCAATAAATACTGCCAAGCCAGGGAAGCCCACATCTCTTGAATGAATGAAAAAAAAAGCACCCACACCTCTTTGGCGGAGACTTCCACTACCTTTGTATGAAGAAATGTCTCCCGAGTTCACTCCTGAATGGCTTGGCTCTAATTGTTATAGTGTTATATTATTCCAGTATGATTTAGGAACTATTTGTTCATGTGTCTGCATACATAAGTATCACTCACGACTGCACTACAGTCTATGTATAAACTAACAATGGGCAGAATAATGGTGGGTGGGGGGGGGGGAAGAGTGCAAGCAACATGCCACCACCGCACCCCCCACCCCGCCGATCCTACATGCTGCATTCTGATCTGCCCCGAAGCCATAAAGTAGATTAAGGAGGGTGAGTGGGACTTGCGTCCCTCTTGCCGGCAGTGCCAGGGACTGCAGAAGAAGAAGATGATGACCAAGGCCACTAGTTCCCCGGTGCAGGTAAGTCTGGGGTCTTAGGCTTGGAGGGTTTAGATATGTTAGGGAGAGGGGTGGGGTGGGAGGGGGTATGTTTAAGGGAGAAAGTGGGTCGGAAAGAAGAAGGGGATTAGACCTTGTGGGGAGGCGCCCAGTGAGCAGAAAAGGGCTGCCCCCGAAGAGCAACAGCCCCATTTCCTTCCTGCCCCTTAAACGTTTCAGTGAAAAAAATCGGGCTGTGTGCTCCTGCCCAGCTGCCCATGCCAAGCGTTTTATGGCGTTGGCAGCCTATTATCAGGGTCAGTTGGCTTGATAGTAAACCTATTTGATCCTTGGTTATTCATTTAAATATGGTGGGTGGGCTACGGATTTCGGTGCCTGCCCAGCCCCTGTATTATGGGGGTGAGCACCCGCCCAATTTAAATGCCCCCCACTCCACGGGAAATGCACCTGCCGGGGGCATGTAAAATTCAGCTGAATGTATTAGTCGGCAGCACATGGTGTGATTTACGAAATACAATCGATGAAGCTCCAGCCTTGTTCATAAAGGTATGATTATTTCAAACTTCTGGGAACCTTAAGACTTAAAACTAATTTTAAGATGACGTCCCATTGCTCTGGATTTCTCTGGATAAATCAACAAACAGCATTATTTCTTATTTGTTCAACTCCACTTAACAAATAGAATTTTTATTAATTGAAGGGAGAGAAATAGAGGAAAAAGACTATCAATGGTGACATTATTCCTTTGATTTGCTGCTTTGTAATGCCATTCTGGATCCAGTGATCTTTCTCATTAGATCTTATTCTGAAATGGGTTTCTTTCTTTACCTTTGCAGCAATTGCCTGCACGTGAAAATCAATGTGTTTATTATTTCACTGATTTTGATATTTTTTTGTGTTGTAAAATATTGTGGTGTAATTTTTTCATCACTCTAATTTTGCAACTTTGTTTTGAAAGTTAAAATTTTTGGTCTTCATTTGTACATTGATCAAACATTTGTGACTGTGTGTTTTTAATATTGTGATATTGACATTTACCTTAAATTAAACAATCCATGTCGTGTTTGTGGAGGCATGAATAACCTCTCTTTCACTCTTGGACAAGATGGACAAAAAAAGTGGCTGTCTGACAGATAATGACATCCTTGCCTTAAGTTTCTAATCTATCTACCTCTTTGTATCTCAACCTATCCTGCCCCTCTCTGTATAATTAGTATGAGATAAACCTGTTTTTGTTGATCTAAATTAACCATCTTATTGATTCTCCTCCTCACTATACCCAGACTGTATTGTAATTAGAACTCATTGCACATATTTCCCAGAATCTCAAAAATTGAAATTCCTTCTGTATGTATCAGTGCATCATACGCTGGTGGAATTGTCCCAGATTTGCACAAAGTGCGGGAGCGGGCGTGAAAAAAGTCATTATACCTGCCAGTTGCAATGGCGGGTTTTCGTGCTGTATCATCCCATTCCCGGCGCGACCCGCCTCATTAATAATGCATTCACGGGAATCACTCCAGATCGCTGGCAGGCAGGCTTGGATTTGTCCTTCACGCTGTGACCTCAGTGCTTCCTGCTCCGAGCGCCATATTTAAAGCCCACCAGAGTGCAGCCTATTTCATGTCTTCATGCCAGGACTGCTCAAGGCAACCATAAGACATAGGAGCAGAAATTAGGCCAATCGGCCCATCGAGTCTGCTCTGCCATTCAATCATGGCTGATAACTTTCTCAACCCCATTCTCCCGCCTTCTCCCCGTAACCTTTGATCCCCTTACCAATCAAGAACCTATCTATCTCGGTCCTAAATACACTCAATGACCTGGCCTCCACAGCCTTCTGTGGCAATGAATTCCATAGATTCACCACTCTCTGGCTAAAGAAGTTTCTCCTCATCTCTGTTCTAAAAGGTCTTCCCTTTACTCTGAGGTTGTGCTCTCGGGTCCTAGTCTCTCCTACTAATGGAAACATCTTCCCCACGTCCACTCTATCCAGGCCTTTCAGTATTCTATAAGTTTCAATCAGATCCCCCCATATCCTTCTAAACTCCATTGAGTTTAGACCCAGAGTCCTCAAACGTTCCTCATATGTTAAGCCTTTCATTCCTGGGATTATTCTCGTGAACCTGGACCTTCTCCAGGACTAGCACATCCTTCCTGAGATATGGGGCCCAAAATTGCTCACAATATTCTAAATGTGGTCTGACCAAAGCCTTATAAAGCCTCAGCAGCACATCCCTGCTTTTATATTCTAGTCCTCTCGAAATAAATGCCAACATTGCATTTGCCTTCCTAACTACCGACTCAACCTGCAAGTTAACCTTAAGAGAATCCTGGACTAGGACTCCCAAGTCCCTTTGCACTCCAGATTTCTGAATTCTCTCCCCATTTAGAAAATAGTCTATGCCTCTTCTTCCTACCAAAGTGCATGACCTTACACTTCCCCACGTTATATTCCATCTGCCACTTCTTTGCCCATTCTCCTAACCTGTCCAAATCCTTCTGCAGCCTCCCTGCCTCCTTAATACTACCTGTCCCTCCACCTATCTTTGTATCATCTGCAAACTTAGCCAGGATGCCCTCAGTTCCTTCATCTAGATCATTACTGTATAAAGTGAAAAGTTGTGGCCCCAACACTGACCCCTGCGGAACTCCACTAGTCACCATCCTGAGAAGGACCCTCTTATCCCCACTCTCTGCCTCCTGCCAGCAGCCAATCTTCTATCCATGCTAGTACCTTGCCTCTAACACCATGGGCTCTTATCTTACTGAGCAGCCTCCTGTGCGGCACCTTGTCAAGGGCCTTCTGGAAGTCCAAGTAGATAACATCCATTGGTTCTCCTTTGTCTAACCTACTCGTTACCTCCTCAAAGAATTCTAACAGATTTGTCAGGCATGACCTCCCCTTGATGAAACCATGCTGACTTTGCCCGATTTTAGCATGCACTTCCAAGTATTCTGAAATCTCATCCTTAATAATGGACTCTTAAAATCTTACTAACGACCGAGGTCAGGCTAATTGGCCTGTAATTTCCCGTCTTTTGCCTCACTCCCTTCTTAAACAGGGGGTTACATTAGCGATTTTCCAGTCCTCTGGGACCCTCCCTGACTCCAGTGATTCCTGAAAGATCACCACTAACACCTCCACCAGCTCTTCAGCTATCTCCTTCAGAACTCTGGGGTGTAATCCATCTGGTCCAGGTGATTTATCCACCTTCGGACCTTTCAGTTTTCCTAGCACCTTCTCCTTGGTAATGGCCACCATACTCACCTCTGCCCCCCGATTCTCTTTGGGGATGTCACTCGTGTCTTCTACTGTGAAGTCTAAAGCAAAGTACCTATTCAGTTCCTCCGCCATTTCTTTGTTCCCCAGTACTCCTTCTCCAATGTAATTTTCCAGCGGCCCAATGTCCACTTTTGCCTCTCTGTTACCCTTTATATATCTAAAAAAAACTCTTGCAATCTTCTTTTATATTACTGACTAGTTTACCATCATATTTAATCTTCTCCCTCCTTATTTCTTTTTTAGTTGTCCTATGTTGGTCTTTGTAGGTTTCCCAATCCCCTGATTTCCCACTGCTCTTCGCCGCATTGTATGCTTTCTCTTTAGCTTTTATGCTGTCCCTGACTTCCCTTGTCAGCCATGGTTGCCTCGTCCTCCCTTTAGTATGCTGCTTCTTCCTAGGGATGAATTTTTGCTGTGTCTCCCAAATTACTCCCAGAAACCCCTGCCATTGCTGTTCCACTGTCTTTCCTGCTAGGGTCATCTCCCAGTCAATTCTGGCCAGCTCCTCCCTCATGCCTCTGTAGTTGCCTTTATTCAACTGTAATACCGTTACATCTGATTCCAGCTTTTTCCTCTCAAATTGCAGGGTAAATTCTATCATATTATGGTCACTTCCTCCGAAGGCTTCCTTCACCTTAAGCTCCCTTATTAAATCTGCAACTCTTGGCCCTGGGTCATCTACTCAGGAATCTGAAGCTGTCCGCTCCCTCCGAATCCCCTTTGCCTGTGATCCCCTCACCCTCATCCTCTGTCCCAAAGGAGGGAACAGCTGGCCCAAGGAGGACAGCCAAAGCAAGCCGGAGCTCTCAAAGCCTTAGCTCTCTAGAGGACGCATGCCAAAGTCATCAGAGGCAACAAGATCAACCATTTCACAGGTTGTCTCTACCCCTGCTGTGGATGTCAGGGCAGCACCTAGAAGTTGTAGGCCTAGAAAAGTTAAGAAATCCTGATCACAAGTGGTTGTACGGGTGAACACATTTTGTCACTTTATAATCTGAAAATATACTGACTTTCACTGTATAATGTGCAGTGTTGTCTTTCAGCTTCATTGACAGGCTTTGCGGGTCCTCCCACTGCATTCCCCCCTTCCACGAGCAGTTCAGCTACAGGGAGCTGAACCACAAGTGACTCTGGAGGGAGAAGTGTGTGTGTGGCAGGGTCTTTCGGAGCCTTGTGCAAGCACTCTCCCATGCATGTGGAGCCTTCATCCATCACACTAATCTTACTGTCGCAAGCATTTTCAATGCTGCTTGCTGAGGTTCCCTTTCAGTTGTCCATCTGAGCTGACCTGCATCTCCACGCACCCAGTAATTGCACTCCCATGCAGCACCTGTGTCTGTCCAACATGAGGCTCCGCTCATTTTCACTTTCTGTGAAATGGTAGTTGTCAAGTTTATCGTCAGCTCCCCCATCCTTTCCCCTTCCCCAGTCACCCATGAACTCGCCCCATCACTGTTGACCCCCACCCCTGGCATTACTTTCCACCTCCCTACCATCACCTACCAACCCGAACCCTTGGCTTTCCAGGATGTCCAGTTGAACGTGCATATTCCCTACTTTCCTGAGAATCCGCCCCTCCCCGCCCCCGCAGCATTCACATTGACTTCGTTGATGATCTCCTTCCCATCCCAAGGGTCTGTCTGCCTCCGAGTCCCCACCAACCACCCTTGCTGTGCTTTCTACCGCTACCAATGCATCCTCATCCTCCCACCCTTCCGGCTTCCTCTGCCCTTCCTACTAACCATTCCCTCCTATCATACACTCAGGAGCAGTCATTGACTCCACAGACCCCTCCCTTGCCATTCACCTGGACATTCCCCCCAGTAACTCCTGCCTCCACCCTTTCTCCCTCTTCCACCCATTCTCCCTCTTCCACCCATTCTCCCTCTTCCATCCTTTCTCCCCCTTCCACCCTTTCCCTCTCTTCCACCCTTACCCTCTCTTCCACCCTTACCCTCTCCACCCCCAGACACCTTCCTCCTCCGGGCATCTTCCCCCTCCAAACTCTCTCCTCCCCCAGACACCTTCCTTCCCCCCGCCCCCAGATACCTTCGCCCTCTGAACCCCTCCACCCACCCTCCCAACTCCTTCCCCCACCCTCCCAACTCCTTCCCCTGCTCTAAACCTCTTTTTCACCCTCCAAACCCCTTCCCCTCTTCTCCCCTCCAAACCCCTTCCCCTCCTCCAAACCTCTTTCTTCCCCGCCGAAACCCCTTTCTCTCTAAACCCTTACACCCCTCCAAACCCCTTCCCCAAACCCTCCAAACCCCTTCCCCGCCGAAACCCCTTTCTCCCCTCCAAACCCCTCCCCTTCCCCCTCCAAACCCCTCCCCCATTTCTCCCCTCCAAACCCCCCCTACTCCTACCCTGCAAACCCCTTCCCCCTCCTCCAAACCCCTTCCCTGCTGAAACCCTTTCCCTTCCCCTCCAAACCCCTCCCCTTCCCCCTCCAATCCCCTTCCCTTCCCCCCTCCAATCCCCTTCACCCCCCCTCCAATCCCCTTAACCCCCCCCATCCCTTCACCCCCCTCCAATCCCCTTCACCCCCCCTCCAATCCCCTTCACCCCCCTCCAATCTCCTTTTCCCTGCTCCAATCCCCTTCCCCCCCCACAAACCCCTTCCCACCTCTCCAAATGCCTTCTGCCCCTCTCCAAATGCCTTCTGCCCCTCTCCAAATGCCTTCTGCCCCTCTGCAAATGCCTTCCCACCCCCACAAACCCTTTTTGCCCCCTCCACAAACCCCTTTCACCCTCCCACAAACCCCTTTCTCTCCCCCACCCCCGCCAAGCCCACCTTTCCCCCCTCACCCACCTTCCCTCCCCAAAACCTACCATCCCCCCCCACAAAACCCACCATCACCCCCAACCATAACCCCCCTTCCCCCCCACACCAAACCCACCTACCCCACCCAAACTCACCTCCCCCCCCCACCTTCCCCTGTTCCCTTCCACCTTCCCCCCCTCCCTTCCACATTCCCCCCTCCCTTCCACCTACCTCCCCTTTTGCCGCAATCTCCCCGTTACACCCTCCCCCCCCAACCTCACCCACCCCCGACACCTCTTTTCCCCCCCTACCAACCTCATCCCCCCCACCCCCACCACCAATATCCCTCCACTTGCATCACACCTAGACCTTCCTCTCCGAACTCCTGTGATACACCTTCCCCCCCCACTTACCGATCATCCGTGGCAGCCCATGGCCAACACCATGGTGTTCCGAGACATGAACGGACACCTCACACTTTCCGTGACCTGCTTTACGGCAGAGCTATGTCTATGAGAATCCACCCAGCATGCGATGCATGTGCTCCTCCAGGGTCCGGTCGCTGCAGGACTCCAGCATCTTCTCTTCGGATGTCCATGATCTGAGTAAGGCCCTAATGGTAAGTCCTCTCTTCTGCATGTCACACTTGTCCAGATTTGTTGCAGGCCAGTGTGTTTTCCTGCCTTCATAACTGTAAATCTGGCATTGGGGGACGATTCCGGTCGGGCTTTACTTTGCATCCAATTACTGCGATGCAAATCAGGTTCACGCTGGCCTCCAGTGGGATTTGCGTTCCTCCAAGGCAGATACCATTGGATGATGCTGCTTTGCTTTCATGCTAGCGTGAATCCGATTTCTGCCCCTCACGCCAAATTATTTTCCCCCCTGCCCACCTTGACGCCCGAAGCCAACGGGACCGGACGTTTTTGCCCACTGTCTTTTACCCTCACGCTCAATCTTGTGCTCTCTCTTTCTCTGTCATTACCTCTCCCTCCTTCATTTCCTCTCCATTATTTTTATTTCCCCTCCACCTTTTTCATTCCCTCTTACCTCTGTTTTCTCTTCCACCCTGGTCTCTCTGCCTTTTCCTTCCATTTTGTCCACGCAACTCCCCCACCCCCAGTTTTTACCTCCTTTATTTCTCTGTTTCTCATTTTCTCTTTTGTTCTCTTAATTCCTCAAGAATTATGAAAAGCACAGCACAGAAGGTGGTTATTTGGCCCATCATTTGTGCTGGTTATTTGAAAGACTTATTCCTTTACTCCTATCCTTTTTTTCCTTAGCCCTCAACGGTTTTTCCCTTCACATAATAACCCAATTCCTTTTTTAATGTTATTGGCCCTGATTTTGCTGTAATAGTTATGGCAAATTTATCAATGCTTGCTCTTATTACAGGATAGATTTCACAGCAACTTTTGGCATTTGCACATGCACAGTTGAAATGTGAAAATCTGGAGGTTGCTGTCAGAGATACTCTGCTCCTTTACAAAGTTCACTGTTATAGTTCTTGCTGATGAACTGAACACTGAAATCACTCTAATGGTGTGCATAGGACACTTACCACTAACTCCACACCAAAAAGGGCTAAAACAGAAAGTTAGGGCTGGTGCATTTATTAGCAAGTTAATTTTTGACGCCATAATAAGTTGAACAATCTCTCTGGCCCTGAAAAATTAATTTTACAAGTTGCAGATTTAAATAATCCTTTCTCTTGCCCTTAATTCCATTTGGATTTCCCAATCTTTATTTCACTTCCAGTAGATGTTTCAAATATAATCCAAAATTCCTGTTTTTTTTTAACCTCTTAGTGTGATTTAATGAAGGCACTTCAACCTGTTTTATGAGCTCATTATTGCTTGCCCTGTTCAAAGATGCTGATGATGACTTGCAGAGGGCCCTCAATGAAACATATACTGGATTGTGGAAAATTCTGAAGATTTGTCCAAAAAAATTCTCTGTGTAACTGAATGTGAGATGAAAGGTGAAAACTGTTCCTTCACCGTTGAGAGCAAATTCAGGCTGTGTATGCCAGACCATAACAGCTCACTGCATAAAATAGCTTTTCTCTAATATAGCTACTGGTTATGTTGCAAATTATTTTAAATTTGTGTCTTCTGCTTCCCAACTCTCTACCATTGGAAACAGGGTAAATAAATAGAAACTATCAGAAGCATTCTGGATTTTGTACAGCTCTATCAAAACTTTTATTTTTCTCTGCTCTAAGGAGAACTGTGGTAACCTGAATTGCAGTACACCTTTAAGAGAATGTGAGCAGATTGGCCACATGATGGTATTACCCAATTGCTGTGTAGCGCGGGCTACATTGTTAATCAGTAGTTTTAGAATCAGTTTTGGTTTGAGAAGCAGATGTGTTAGTGCTCTGTTACTTATGTTAATAAACAGCATGTGCTTCATCTTACAATGGTCTCTTCATCTGCATCATCTTGATTACCAACTCACTCGCCAATAGATAGGTGTGCAACCGTGTTCACTGAGCAAAGCGACCCGCAAGAAGGAACATAACTGGCGACGAGGCAAAACACGACCAGTCAATGACACCAAACAAAGGCATGGAAATTAAACAGAAGTAAATCAGCCGTACCTTGCAAGGTGATTGTAGGTACAGCCTTCATCATAGTCGTCGCAGTTACCTCCCTCCATTATGCCACAGTTTGGCTGCATCAAACCGTTTGATCAGACCACCAATGATTGATCACATTACATTGAATGCCTTGTGTTCTTCTTTTTGGCCAACGACACAGCTGGTAAGAGTGTCCTGTGGTCAGCATCGCGGTGAAGCAGTCTGGGAAGAGTGACCTGCAATCAGCATCGCGGTGACGCAGCCTGGGAAGAGTGTCCTGCAGTCAGTGTCATGGTGCAGCAGCCTGGGAAGAGTGTCCTGCAGTCAGCATCGCTGTGAAGCAGTCTGGGAAGAGTGTCCTGCAGTCAGCATTGCAATGAAGCAGTCTGGGAAGAGTGTCCTGCAGTCAGTTCTTGTTGAAAATAACAAGAGTGACATCACAAGACAGTGCGAGAGAGCGGCGGAGAGATCAGAACCAGCGCGAGTGCGGGTAAGCTTCAAAAAGTAATGTCAGCACAAAGGTGAGAGCTGATTGGTGAGTAGTGGGTAAGTGTTTTTCTCCAGTTTAAAATAGAATAAGCTAAGGAAAGGTAAGGGTTCTAGATTTTATTTAAAGCACGTAAATAATTTAAGTTTTTTACTGTATTTAACTTCAAGTAAGGGTTTTTTTCCAACTAGCTGGGCAGCTCAGTCCCGTGTTATGTACTGCCTGCAACATGTGGGAAGTCCTAGACGCTCCTTGCGCTCTGACCGACCATGTGTGCAGGAAGTGCTTCCGTCTGCAGCTACTTGAGCTCTGAGTTTCAGAGCTTGAGTGGCAGCTGGAGGCACTGAAGTGCATCTGCCAGGCTGAAGTTTCGTAGATAGCACGTTTTTAGATGTGGTCACCCCACAGCTTACGAAAGTGCAGACAGAGAGGGATGGTGACCATGAGTCAGAAGAAAGGTGTCAGGCAGGTAGTCAGGAAATCCCCAGGGTGCATCTCGCTTGAGAACCATTTTTCTGTGTTGGAAAATGGTAAGAGTAATGGTCCCTCTGGGGAGTGCAGCCACACTCATAGCACTGAGTGGCTCAGCTGCACAGGGAGGGAAGAAAAAGAGGGGAAGAGCAATAGTGGTAGGAGACTCGATAGTAAGGGGAGCAGACAGGCATTTCTGCGGCCATAGATGTGACTCCAGGATAGTATGTTGCCTCCCTGGTGCCAGGGTCAAGGATGTTACCGAACGGCTGCAGGGCATTCTAAAGGGGGAGGGCAAACAGACAAAGATCATGATACATATTGGCACCAACAACATAGGCAGAAAGAGGGATGAGGTCCTGCAAGCAGAGTTTAGGGAGCTGGGAAACAGGGTAAAAAACAGGACCTCAAAGGTAGTAATCTCTGGATTATTTCCAGTGCCACGTGCGAGTGAGTATAGAAATAGGAGGTTAGCCCAGATGACTGCGTGGCTGGAGAGATGGTGCAGGAGGGAGGGCTTTAGATTTCTGGGGGCGGTGGGACCTGTACAAGGCGGACAGGTTGCACGTGAACCGGAATGGGACCAACATCCTTGCGGAGTGGTTTGCTATTGCAGTTGGGGAGGATTTAAACCAATTTGACAGAGGGATGGGATCCTGAGAGGAGGTTCAGCAGGGGGAGATGCACAGCCAAAATTAGAAGAGAGAGCAAGTGAGTCTAGACATAGAAATTATAGGCCAGTTAAGGCACAAGGGAGCTTGGCAAGGTTAGATGGTATTTATTTTAATGCAAGAAGTCTGACGAATAAGGCAGATGAGTTGAGGGCACAAATGAACACATGGAAGTATGATGTCATTGCTGTCACAGAAACATGGTTGAGAGAGGGGCAGAATTGGCAGCTCAATATTCTAGGATATAGGATCTTCAGGCGAGACAGGGAAGGAGGTAAAAGGGGAGGGGGTATCACAATATTGATCAAGGAATCAATTACAGCAATAAGGAGGGATGACATCTTAAAAGGCTCCTCAAATGAAGCCACATGGGTAGGACTGAAAAACAAAAAAGGAGCAATCACATTGCTGGGAGTGTACCATAGGCCCCAAACACTCAGAGAGAAATAGAAGAGCAGATATGTAGGCAAGGTTCAGGGAAATGTAAAAATATGGGGTAGTAATAGTGGGGAATTTCAACTTCCCCAACATTAACTGGGTTAGTCATAGTGTGATAGGTTTAGGGGGAACGGAATTCTTAAAATGTATCCAGGAGAGCTTTTTAAGCCAGTACGTCGAAAGCCCTACATGAGAGGGAGTGGTCCTGGGCTTAATTTTAGGGAATGAAGCCAGGCAAGTGGTAGAGGTATCAGTGGGGGAGCATTTTGAAGATAGTGATCATAGCTCCGTTCGTTTCAAGGTTGTTATGGAAAAGGACAAGGATGGGCCAGAAATCAGAGTTGTAAATTGGGGGAAGGCTGATTTTAATAAGATCAGATATGATTTGGCCAGAGTGGACTGGGAGCAGTTACTTTTAGGTAAATCTGTGTCAGAGCAATGGGACTCATTCAAGGAAGAAATAGGGAAAGTACAGGGCCAACGTATTCTAGTAAAGACAAAGGGTGGGGCCAACAAATCCAGGGAACCCTGGATGTCGAGGGATATACAGGATTGGGTAAAGAGAAAAAGGGAGGCTTATGCAGATACCGAGGGCTCAAAACAGTGGAAGCCCTAGAGGAGTATAGAATGTGTAGGGGGGAGCTTAAAAAGGAAATCAGGAGAGCAAAAAGGGGGCATGAAAAGACATTGGCAGGTAAAATAAAGGAAAATCCGAAGTTATTTTGCAAGTACATTAAGAGTAAGAGGATAACTAGAGAAAGAGTAGGGCCCAGACCATAGTGGTAATTTGTGTGTGGAGCCGGAAGACATAAGTAGGGTTCTGAACGAATACTTTGTGTTGGTGTTCACAAGTGAGAGGGACGACGTGGGTATGGAAATCAGGCAGATGGACTGTGATATAATTAAAGCAATTAGCATAGAAAGGGAGGAGGTTCTAAGTGGTCTGACAGGCTTAAAAATAGATAAATTTCCAGACCCAGATGAAATGTATCCCAGGCTGTTGAGTGAGGCAAGGGAGGAGATAGCAGGGGTGCTGGCAATAATTTTCAATACCTCTCTGGCCACAGGAGAGGTGCCAGAGGACTGGAGGACAGCCAATGTGATATCATTATTCAATAAGGGAGGAAGGGATAAACCAGGGAACTACAGGCCAGTCAGTCTAACCTCAGTGGTGGGAAAATTATTGGAAGTAATTTTGAGGGACAGAATTAATCCACACTTGGAGAGGCAGGGATTAATCAAGGACAGTCAGCATGGTTTTGTTAAGGGGAGGTCTCGTCTGACCAATTTGATTGAATTTTTCAAAGAGGCGACCAGGTGTGTAGCTGAGGGCAATGCATTTGACGTAGTCTACTTGGACTTCAGCAAGGCTTTTGATAAGGTCCCGCATGGGAGACTGATAACGAAGGTAAGAGCCCATGGGATCCAAGGCAATTTGGCAAATTGGATCCAGAATTGGCTGAGTGGCTCAAAGCAGAGGGTGATGGTTGAGGGGTGTTTTTGTGACTGAATGCCTATGTCCAGTGGGGTTCCACAGGGATTGGTGTTGGTCCCTTGCTGTTTGTGGTATATATAAACGATTTAGACTTGAATGTAGGAGGGTTGATCAGTCAGTTCGCGGATTACACAAAAATTGGTGGGGTGGTAAATAGTGAGGAGGACAGCCTTAGATTACAGGAGGATATAGATGGGCTGGTCAGATGGGCTGATCAGTGGCAAATGGAATTTAATCCAGATAAGTGTGAGGTGATGCACTTGGGCAGGACAAACAAGGCACGGGAATACACGATGAATGGTAAGACCCTGGGGAAGTAACGAGGATCAAAGGGACCTTGGTGTGCATGTCCAACGGTCCCTTAAGGTAGCGGAACAGGTAGATGAGGTGGTTAAGAAGGCATATGGGATACTTGCCTTTATTCGCCGAGGCGTAGAATATAAGAGCAGGGAGGTTATGCTGGAACTGTATAAAACGCTGGTTAGGCCACAGCTAGAGTGTTGCATGCAGCTCTGGAATCCGCGTTGTAGGAAGGATGTGATTGCAGTAGAGAGAGTGTAGAGGAGATTTAGCAGGACGGTTGCCTGGGCTGGACTGTTTTAGTTATGAGGAGAGATTGGATAGATTGGGGTTATTTTCCCTGGAGCAGAGGAGATTGAGGGGGGACAAGATTGAGGTGTATAAAATTATGAGGGTAGACAGGAAGGAACTTTTCCTCTTGGTGAAGGGATCAATAACCAGGGGGCATAGATTTAAGGTTAGGAGCAGGAGGTTTAGAGGGGCTGTGAGGAAGAAATTTTTTACCCAGGGGGTGGTGGGAATCTGGAACTCACTGCCTGAAAGGGTGGTAGAGGCAGATACCCTCATAACATTTAAGAAATATTTGGATGTGCACTTGCGATGCCATGGCATGCAAGGCTATGGGCCTAGTGCTGGAAAAGGGGATTAGAATCGTTAGGTACTTGTTTGATCGGTGCAGACTCGATGGGCCGAAGGGCCTTTTTCTGTGCTGTGGACCTCTATGACTCTATGAATCTATGATATCGGGCGAGGAGAAGAAGCGAGCAATCCTCTTATTGACGTGTCGCAGTAAAACATACAGCCTAATTTGTAGTCTAATGGCACCCAGCGCCCCAGGTTCCAAGAGCTTTAATGAGTTGGTAAATCTTGTGTAAAGCCACTTTCAGCCGAAAGTGCTGTAACAATGCAGCGTTTTAAATTTAATTTGAGGTGTCACGCCCCTGGAGAGACAGTTGCTTGCTATGTAGCAGCTTTAAAACAACTGACAGAGCATTGAGAGTTCGAGACATCGATTAACGACATGTTAAGAGACAGATTAATATATGAGATTAATGAAGACGCTATTCAAATAAGGTTGTTGTCAAATAAATTTAGACTTCAGCAAGGCACTGGAGTTGGTGCTCGCAATGGAGTCAGGGATTCAGAAGCAACCAAGTGAGCTCAAAATGGCGCCGTCCTTCACGTTGGGAGGGAAGCACCAGTTCGAAATGGCACAGAAGCGCCGGGCTCCACAGGCAGGAAACAGCAACCATTAACAGATGAGCAAAAAGCAATGGTTTAACAGAGAAAACCTACAATAATAATGACTGAAATGAACCAGGCAGCCTGCAAATTAATGACAATTTAAAAGAATTGAATGTTTCATCTGCCATCGTAATGGACACATTATGCAACATTGTAAAGACAGATTAAGTCAAAACTTTAAGCAAAAAGGTAGAAATTGTGAAATGTACATAATAGAGGATCCAGAAGAAACAGAGTCAGATATTTACTCACTATACAACTTAAAAATGGGTAAAACAGAGCCAATCTACGTGACAGTGTAAGTCAATGAAAAACCCACCTGAATGGAGGTGGCCACAGGGGCATCTATGACAGTTATCGGGAACATACTTTCAAATATCTGAATGGAGGAGACCACACATTAAATCTGGAAAATTCAGATGCTAAATTTAAGATGTATATTGGTGAAGACATACGAGTAAGAGGTATATGCAAGGTTCCAGTACAGTATGGATCAGTCTGTTAATTTACCCCTAATAATGGTAGCAGGGTAAGGTCCAAACCTACTTGGTCGGAACTGGCTTTAGGAAATAAAGTTGGAGTGGACCGAGATTTTTCAACTTGGAATGAAAGATCTGCAAGAACTATTACAGAAATATGCCTCTGTTTTCAGAGAGGAGCTTGGAAAGATTCAGGGGCTGCAAGCTAAAATCTACGTGGATCCTGAGGCAACCCCCAGATTCACGAAGGCGAGGCAGTACCCTATGCACTGCGAGAAAAAGTTGATGTCGAATTAGACAGGCTGGAAAGGTTGGGAGTCTTAAACCTGTACAATTTTCTGAATGGGCAGCGCCCATAGTCCCAGCACTAAGGCCTGATCAGAGTGTGTGAATATGCGGGGACTACAAGTTGACCATTAACAAAGTGGCCAGACTGGACAGGCATCCTATACCGAAAATCGATGAAATGTACTCCAAGCTGGAAAGGAGAACCACATATACAAAGTTCGACATGCTTACCAGCAAGTCGAACTAGAAAAGGCCTTCTCAGGACTTGGTGGCTATCAACACACACAGGGGGCTATACCACTATACCTGGTTACCCTTCGAAGTCTCATCGGTTTTTGCCATTTTCCAGTGGACCATGGAAAATTTACTTCAAGGACTGCCCCGTGTTGTGGTTATCTCGATGGTGTCCTAGTAACAGGACTAACTGATGAAGAACACCTGGCTAACCTGGAAGAGGCGTTGAAGCGTTTCTCACAAGCAGGAGTACGTTTGAAAAGAGAGAAATGTATCTTCCAAGCAAAAGAAGTGGTTTACCTGGGTCATAGGGTTGACTCGCAGGGCCTTAACCCAGTAGAAGAAAAAATGAGAGCTATTCGTGAGGCGCCAGCATCGAAACACCATAGAACTCAAGTGCTTCTTGGGAACGATTAACTATTATGGCCGTTTTCTCCCAAATTTGTCAGCAGTGCTGGCTCCATTATATGGTTTGCTCAAGAAAAACCATGGGTGGTCTTGGCAAGCTCCACAACAAGAGATTTATATGACGGTATAATAGTTGCTACATTCATCGGCCCTGTTGGTACATTTCGACCCAAAGAAAGAATTAATTTTGATCTACGATGCATCCCCTTACGGAGTAGGAACAGTACTCTCCCACCAGATGGTGGATGGCTCCGAACAGCCCATTGGTTACATCTCAAGAACACTCAGTTTTGCAGAACGAAGGCACTCACAAAAACAGAAAGAAGACTTAACCATTATATTTGATGTTAAGAAGTTCCACCAATACATCCATGGTCGTCACTTTACCATTGTATCTGACCACAAGCCACTACTAGACTTGTTCGGCAAAGATAAAGCAATACCCCCAGTTACCTCTGCATGCATCCAAAGGTGGGCACTGATTCTAGCTGCTTACAAATATACTTTTATCCACTGGTTGGAAAGCCAGATTGCAAATGCCGATGCACTGAGCTGATTATCTCTAAAAGGCATCAATGTGAATATCCCAATTCTTGTTACTAAACTTTCTGGATTTGTCACCAGTACGTGCCAAACAACTAAGAGAGTAGACAAACCACAATCCAGTTTTGTGTCTCATAAGGGAATAAGTCTTACAGGGATGATCTAATGAGCCAAAGTCTGATGAAATGAAGCCCTTTTTTAACAGGAGATACGAGCTCACCTGCCAGAATGGCATCTTGCTGTGCGGAGCAAGAGTCATTGTGCCTCCGAAAGGGAGAAAGCCATTATTGACTGAATTGCATAGTGCATCTCTATTATGAAAATGTTGGCGCGCAGCCACTTATGGTGACCAGGGATGGATACAGAAATCGAAAACTTAGTCAAGAGCTGCATGCAGTGCCAATCGGTACTGAAATTGCCTCCTTCAGCTCCATTGCGTCCCTAGGAATGGCCAGGAGGCGCCATGGGTCTGCCGCCACATTGCCTACCTGGGACATTTTTTGGGCACAGTGTTTCTCTTGATCATAGACGCTCACTCGAAGTGGATGGATGTATATGAAGTAAGATCACCCACATCTGCCGCCATCATAGATTGCGTCAGAGTTTTGTGATACATGGGTTACCAGAGATAGTAGTGTCTGATAATGGAACAGCATTCACCAGCAGGGAATTCCAAAGATTTGCAAGTTTCAATGGCATAACACAGACCTTGCCATACCACCCTGTATCCAATGGGTTGGTCGAGAGGGCAGTCCAGACCTTCAAGTCTGGAATGAAAAGGCTGGATGGAGACTCTATTGCAGCTAGATTATCATGTTTCCTATTCAACTATGGGACTGTGCACAAATGACCACCGATATTGCCCCTGCAGAGTTATTGATGAAGAGATGATTCAGGACCTGTTTGAGTCTCATAAGGCCAAATTTAGGGGGGAGAGCAGAGAAAAGTCAGGAGGCCCAGAAAAATGGACACGATTACCACAGTTGTGAAAAAAACTTCACTATTTAAGACACAGTTTTTGCAAAGAACTTTGGAGATGGGCCCAAATGGCTATCAGGTGAAGTTAGTGCAGTGACAGGACCTCTTTCCTATCACATAACGGTTGAAGGTCGGATAATTAGGAGACTCGTAGATTACCTCAGGAAAAGGGAAACAGATCTACAAGAAAGGATGCGCCAAGCATGTGAGTCTACACCACATGTGGAAGGAACTCCCCAAGGTTTGGAAGTACCTGTAGGATCTGTTGAGCCTGAGGGAGTTGAAGAAACAAGCCTACAGGTTCCTACTAGAGAGCCTCGTGGACAGATGGCTTTTGGGAGGGAGGCCTCGGACAAACCATCCAAAGTCTTAGAACTACGACGTTTGACACGTTTGATATAGCCTCCAGAGAGACTGAATATGTAAATTGTTGATATATTGTAAAGATTGAAAATTCTACCTTCGAGTAATGGGGGAGCGATGTAGTAATCTGACATGCAATACACCTTTAAGAGAATGCGAGCAGATTGATATGTGATTGTATTACCCAATTGCTGTGTAGCGCAGGTTACATTGTTAATCAGTAGTTTTCGAATAGGTTTTAGTTTGAGAAGAACATGTGTTAGTGCTACGTTACTTATGTTAATAGACAGCATGTGCTTCATCTTACAATGGTCTCTTCGTCTACATCATCTTGATTGCCAACTCACTAACCAGTAGATAGGCGTGCAACCATGTTCGCTGAGCAAAGCGACCCGATAGATGGAATATAACAAGAACAAACCCAGCCTCCTTAATCTCCCATATAAGTGAAGTCTTGCGTCCCTGTGCCATTCTACTAATTTTCCTCTGTGTTTCTAAGGCCCTGATATCCTTCCTAAAGTGTTCTGCAAAATTGACCACAATGCAACTGGGACCTAGGTGGTATTCTTCTAAAAAATTTGTATAACTTTCTTGCTTTTCTATTCTATGCCACTATTGCTAAAGCCAAAGGTTTCCATGTGACTTAACAGCCTCCTCAACTTGCCCTGCCACCTTAAAAGGGCAGAATCATCCCAGATTTGCACTAAGTGTGGCACACATAAAAAGGATGTTTTATCTGCTGGCCGCAATGGCGAGTTTTCATGCCGTATCATTCCAATCCCGCCTCATTAATCCTGCATTCCTGGGAAACATGCTGTTTCATAGGCGGGCGACCTCCGATTCACCTGTCAACGCCGTCACCTTCCCACTTCCTCACGCTGGGTGCTATATTTGAAGTGCAGCCACACACACAAACTTCTCAATGCATGCAGCCCAGGACTGCTGCACAAAAAAGCAAAAAAGGCCCCGAAAGGCAAGAAGACTGCAGCCCCCCGATTCAGTAATGCATCCCTGGGATGTCTTCTGGACACTGTTGGAGCCCATCGAGATGTCCTCTTCACCTGCTGTGGCCACCGGAGGCTCATCTGTGTCACCACTCTGGCTTGGGAGGAGATGGCAATGGTGGTCAGTGTCAGAGCTGCACAGAAGAGGTTCGCCATCCAGTGCAGAAAGGGGAGGAATGATCTCATCTGGGGAACGCACTGACGGTGGAGTGGTATGAGGGAATGGCGAGAATGACTGAGGGTTGATGTGAGCAGGCTTCTCCTGCATGGAAACAGATGGAGAGTGTGAGAGCAGAGCACATAACACTGCATGGAATGTTTGTGTGGTGAGCGGAGCCATGGATGGGATAAGGATGCAAGCTCGAGAGGCTATGAGCCAGATGGAGATGTGAAGGTGTGTGTGGGAGTTAGTGGTGTTGTCCCTTGAGGTGTGAGATCCCTGTGGATGTGTGATGGGTTTGTGAGGGTGTGAGTTGAGAGTGATGAGAAGAGTTAGTTTCCTTGGTGGAACGGATGAGACCATTCATCCTGATGGTGGCACTAGGTGGCTGTCCTGTTTTGCAGGGCATTAGGGCTGACCACTGCTGCCACCGCCTCCCATGCTGGATTGATGATGCAGCAGCCCATCCTGCGGGCAGATCGGGGGTAGAGGACATCATGGCGGGCCTCCATGGCATTCAAGAGGTACTCAAGGGACGCATCACTCAACCTGGGGGCTGCAGTCTTCTTGCCTTTTGGGACCATGTCTTCTGTGCAGCAGCCGTGGCCCAGAAGCACTGAGAGGTGTGCGTGCGGCTAGACTTTAAATATGGCACCCGGCATGATGAAGCGGCGAGGTGATTGCATGCTGGGTGAGTGAGAGCCCACCCGCCATGGAAACGGCATATTTCCCGGGAAAGCATAATTAATGCAGCGGGATTGGGATGATACGGTGTGAAAAGCCACCATTGCAGCCGGCGGGCAAAATGTCATTTTACCCACCCGCAACTGCGCTTCGTGTAAATCTGGGATGATTCCACCCTTAGTCATTTTCCTTCTCAGCCAGACAATAATGCTGTATGAAGGACCTAACAAGATATATTTTAAACTGTGTTGATATTACATTTTTTGTTTGTAGGGACAGGCAGACAGAAATACATTGGATTGGCATCTTTCCTGCATTTGTGGGCCCTGAGTTTAAATTCAACCAGGGTTGATGGGATATATTTGGATGACAGTTTTAATTAAGCTAGCTGCTTGTGGCCATGGGTTCACAGCACAAAATTGCTCAGTTTCCCTTGAATGACAGATGTCAGTAAGGATAGTTGGTACAGGAAATGGAAATATCCTCTGTGATGTAATAAACATTGCCTGTCTTAGTTTGCATAAGGGATTTCGTCTGAATACTGCATTTTGCTCTCCTAAATAGGTCTTGAAAGTGGTTAATGCTGATATTGAATGCCTGATTTACTGTGCATTCTCAACATGTCCATTACATGGAAAGTTGTGGTTTCAATCCCCGCTCAAGAATTTGAGCACATAATCATGGATGACATTCAAGTGGACTATTGAAGATTATTGCAGTGTCAAATGTGGCATCTTTTGCCTGTGATATTTGGGAAAAAAATGTCCCTTTTGCTTGTTCGGGCAAGTGACACTGTTCAAAGAAGAGTAGGAATTTCTCCTGGTATTCTTGGCCAATTTTCCTTTCTCAACCAACACCACCAAAGGAACAATAGCTAGTTGGTTGCTCATCTCATTTTCTGCTTGTGGGATCTTGCTATGTGCAGACTGACAGGTACGCTTACACAATCTTGATTTCTCTTCAAAAGTGATTCTTCAGATGCGCAGTGCCTAGAACATATTGACGATCTGATAAGGCTAAAGATAATGAGTACAAAATCAATTAGAATCTTATGTAATGAATCTTTAACAAGAATGAAAAAAATATTTATATTACATTGGCAGCAATGGCTAAATCAGTCACTAGTGGCAGAGTCATAAGTAATGTCACCACTAAAACAAAACATAAACACAGCCCTACATTTCTCACCACTCTGACCGAGGCCTGGTGCCTGTTGTGACTATTTCATGTATGGATACTTTAGACTGCATGGGTTCATCTTTATGATGATGAACATTGCAGAAAAGTAGGCTGGAATAGGGAGAAGAAACAGTACTTTCTATCTTGATCAGCTTGAATTTAAAAGTTTGTATAAACATAAAGAGAGTGAACAGATTTTTTGTAATGAGGGAAATCGGTGTGAAATAGGAAGAAAGAAAAATCTTACGTTTATAGAATTCCTTTCATGACCTCAAGACATCCAAACTGCTTCGCAGGCAACATAAATTGACTAATCTTGGTGAAGATCAATGTTCAAAATTGAATTATATTTCCGGGAATCAGTTTATTTCTATTTTTGTTTCACGTGCCTAATATGAAATGTTCTAACTAAGATTAACAATTAACCAAACAATGTATGCCAGAGGCAATGGTAAAAGACTGCAATTTTATATCTGCTATTCTTGACTAAAAGTAATAATAAATGTTCCAGCCTGTGTTATGCTGAATAGTGGACCACAAGCAGATTAAAATATTTGAAATTGCCTTGCACTTTAATCACTACTCCTCCTACCTTATCCAGCTTACACTGCTGCAGTGTTCACCATGATAAAGATGAATCCATGCAGCATCAAGTATGTACACATGAAATGCTCACAACAGGCATCAGACTTTATGTAGTTGGAGCGATGAAAAATGTAAGGTTGGGTTTATGTTTTGTTTTAGTGGCGCCATTACTTATGATCCTGCCACCAGTGACTGATGTAGTCATTGTTGCCAGTGTAACATAGGCCGGAATTTTCCAGCCTTGTTGGCGCGGGCATTATGGGGGCGGGGGGTGGGGGTGGATGACAATTTGGTGAGAAGACCAAAAATTGATTTCATGCCAGTGTGAAAGCACAGCGGGATCATCCAATGGTGCCTACCATGGCAGAATGCGAATCCCACTGGAGGCCATCATGAACCCGATTTGCATCCCAGTAAGGCCCGGCTGGAATCGTCCCAGATTTGCCGTTATGCCGGTGAGAAAACATGGTGGCCCGAACGCATCTGGACAAGTGTGACGTGCAGAAGTTGGGACTTACTGTTAGAGCCTTGCTCCATTCGCAGGCATCCGAGGAGAAAATGCTAGAGCCCTACAGCTACTGACCCTGGAGGAGAACATGCACCACAGGCTGTGTGGATTCTCATGGACATATGAAGCAGCTCATGGAAGGTGGGAGGTCTCAATTGATGTTTCGGTTTGCTTCGGGACATCACGGTCTTGGCCATGGGCTGCTACGGATGATCGGCGGGCGGTGGGCGGTGGAGGTGGTGGTGGGAGGAAGGTCTAGCTGTGGGTGGGAGAGGAAGGCCTAGGATGGACTGGGAGAGGAATATATGCAGGGAGGATGGTGAGATTGGAAGTGGAGGGAACGAAGGTATTGGTGGGGGGAAGGAAGGTGTCGGGGGGGTTGAAGTTTGGAGTAGGGGGAGTGGGGGGAGTGTGTAATGGGGGAGAATGCAACAAGTGGAGAGTGGGTGTAATGGGGGAGGGAGGTATAAGGGAAGGAGTTCTGAGGGGAGGGAAGGTGTCTAGGGGAGGTGGAGGAGTTCAAAGGGGGGAAGGTGCCTGGGCAGAGGGGGGAGCTGTATGTCTCTGCGCTGGTGGAGGATTTGGGTAAGCGCTGTGGTGAGTCTTCCAGTCTGCTTATTTCCAGCTCTTCAATGGAGGAGGTGTCCGCTTGGCTGGATATGAGGACCTGGATGAAGCTGAGGGACTAGCTGGCTGAGGGTGTCTGTCACTTGGCAGAACTCTCTGTGAACCAAAGTAGAGATAATTAGTGCATGGCAGCAGAATCAAAAGCAGGAGAGAGAGCACTCACATTTGTGCTGAGAGGGATGATGTGGTGCAGGGTCCTCACATGGGTGTTCACCGCTGACCTCACCGTCACCGCAGGTACAGTCCACGTCCTCACCAGTCAGCGTGATGGCACGCTCTTCAAAATGAATGAGGGGCCTAATGTGGGCCAGTCTGCTGCCTGTCTGGGACCTGTCCCTGTTGTGGTGAGCCAGCTTCTCCTGCATGAAATCAGATGGAGAGAGTGTGAGCAGGATGCATGGCACTGTGTGGAGCATTTGTGTGGTGAGCAGAGCCACGGACGGGATGAGGATGCAAGCTCAAGAGTATCTCAGCCTGATGGAGATGTGTGGGTGTGTGTGGGAGTTAGTAGTGTGGTCCCTTGAGGTGTGAGATCCCTGTGGATGTGTGATGGTTTTGTGAGTGTGTGAGTTCAGAGTGATGAGGTGGTTGACTCACCCTGGCGGAACGGATGAAAGCATTCATCCTGTTCCTGCGCTGGATGACTGATCTCCTCTGGTGCTGACTGCTGCTGCCATCGCTGGATTGGTGACTCTGATGGACCTCCTGCGGCCAGAGTAGGGGTAAAGGACATTGCAGCGGCCTTCCACTGTGTCCAGGTGCCCCAGAGAGGCGCCACTAAATTTGGGGGCTGCCGTCTTCTTTGCTTTCAGGGCCACCTGTCACTCAAAGTAATCCTGGTCTGAAGAGATGAAGCAGGCATGTGCTCTGATGTTGAACTAACTTATCGCAATCAGTGTTAAACTTTGGTCCTCTGTGGCTGTGAGAATGGATTTTTAAAAAATATTTTGAGGAATATTGTGTTATTCTGTAGAGAAGGCTGGGTGTCTGTGCCTGTGTGTGTGTGTGTGTGTGTGTGTGTTTGTGAGATTTAGCTAAGCTGGGCAAGAATTTGACAGGAGTCAGATTACCTGCGGTTTGCAAACATGAAAAGGATGGAGGTGTTAAGTTGGGGTACAAGTAAATAGGTTATATCTAATATTTGCATTTTTAGATAAGTTGAGAGTCTGTTTGAATATCAAAGAGTAGTCAGAGTTAACAAGGAAAGAAGGTTCTGAAGAAGAGTCATACGGACTCGAAACGTTAACCCTGTCTTTCTCTCCACAGATGCTGTCAGACCTGCTAAATTTTTCCAGCAATTTTTGCTTTTGTAACAAGAAAAATGTTTGCTTCTTGCAGGAGCTCATAGGTAAACAAGTAGTGGACATACGATATTTTATTGACCCAAAAGCAAAGACAAGATGGGAACATGAACGATCTTATATTTGGAAGAACTTGAGTTTCAATGGGACGTGAGAACAATAGTAATAAGATGAAAGGGAAAATGGGTATATTAGAGTTACTGTGGATATTTGTTGAGCTGGATAACTGTTGAGCTGGAGTTGACTGGAGATAACTGGAGTGTTGAGCTGGGAGAGGATGCTGTTTGAATCACCCATCCAGTCAAGCCAGAGAAGTCTTGGGCTGCAGCAAGCAGTTTTATTCTGAAGTGGATTCCATAGCAGAGTGGAAGGGGGTAACGGTCATGTGGTGTGCACCTTTATTGAAGCAACAGCAGTTTGTCTTGTGTAATATTACTGGACTTCATATTTAAACATCTAAAAGGAAATGTTGCCTGGAAGGTGGGTTTGACCAAGTAGAGAGTTTTGGAGAATTGTTTTGTAAGACTAACCTTAACTGCGTAACTAATCTTGTGTGCTTAAGTTTTCCTTTTTTGTTAATAAAATTTTTAATTTTTAAAGCCCAAAAATTGTCACTGGACCTTTTACTGCTGAGACCGGTACATCGTCTTCTTGGTTTCAGAATACAAAAAAGGTTATGGCCTGAGAGCCAGGTTTCCCTCTGGGATTTGGTTTGTGCAGCAATTAGCACTGGCTGTGGCCACAACAGTGGCTTCAAGAGCTTTTTTTGCTAAAGTCTTATTGATGTTTACTTTTGTATGGGACCGTTTATAGTTTTTCTTTTTCTGTTTCTTCCTTTCAAATTATATATGAAGCAAGCCACATGCTGTTAGAATAGGTAATGAAAGGCACAAACACTATACCTTCTTAACAGCATTACTATTCAATGAGACATGAGAGAACCCTGAACGGTAATTTTTGGAAGAAGCTAATCATGGAAATGTCCTTTTATGGAAAAACCCCGAGATAATGACAATAATCTATAACATGCAGAATTGAGTAATTAATCTTAAGACCCAGTGGTTCTTCACAGGTTAACATAAATTTGCTAAATGTTCATTGCAACAGAGTAATTGCACATAGTTTAGAGCTCGTCAGGAATCTATATGGTGCTGTCTCTGTTCCAGCAATTTTTTGCGTTAACTTTAGTGTTGTCAACCCTACAGGTTTCTGGTGAGCTAATTCCAGCTGCTCCCATTGCATTTTTAAATCTTCAACTGAAGCTCCAAAGCCAACAAAGATGTTTGAAAGCAGAATGACTGAAGGGTGGTGTCTTTTGCGAATCTGTTGTCAGCAGTAGTGTTTGCGTTAAAATCAACAGATTCTGATGTCAGAGAATCTATGTCGAACCACACCATACCGAGTTGGCTCAATGTGCACGCTGTGATTCTAACCTTAAAGCACAGATTTTCACGTTGGGTTCACTGGCCTTCAGAGTCAGTGTTGAGATCCCAGGGGCATCGGATTTTTCCCAAGGCTGTCATACTAAACCATAGAAGTGAAACCTAAAAAACTTGAGTTTGAAAAGAAGTGTTGTTGACTGTAAAAGACTGTTATTTCTAGCACTTCGATTTGTTTTAACTGTAAGAAGCACTTCTCTGTGGGATTGGCATTTGGGAAATCTTCACTTGTCTGTTTGTTGAACTTTTAGCAGTCAACTGCTGTGGGTGTCTGGCTTCTGCCTGACCTGCAACACAGGAAATCCAGGTATGGTGCTAAATATGAATAACTAGTCCCAGGGTCAAAGCTGATGACATAATGGATCCAAGAAAAGTTAAAACTGCTCTACCCAGAAAGAAGTACTGTGGACTGAAAAATAAGTAATTTATACTTTCTGCCTTTCAGTTCTTAATTGCACACTGGCGCAGGTTGAGTGAGGTCCTGCAGACCTTATTTGTGAGAAAACTAGTTCTGCCTTACTCGAAGGGGTAACTCTCAGTCCCAATGCTCCTGGGCTTCTGATAAATTGGTATTTCTCCTTTGAACTGTGGAACTACATTTTAATTTGGTCAAGTAACACTCCTGTATTTTAGAGTGATTTCTTTAGTAAGATTGCTGTTGAATCCAGTTAGTGTGTGTAAGCCGACCTTTGAAACCTTGAAAAATCCTTCTATGAATGAATTAATGAATTAATCCTACAAGGATGCCCCTAACCATATTCAAAATGTTTTAAAAATCATCAAATTCATTGTCTTCGGCATCTGACGCAAAGAGTTCATTGAATTCATTCAGAGTCACTTTGGCTCTGCCATTGTCATGAGGATCCCACTCTGGAACAGATTTGGTGCTTTCAATTTTAGAATCATCGAGGTCTTTTGGTAGTTTCTGAGTGATCTTGGTCTTCTGTCGCAACACTAGACATTTTTGTTTCATAAAGTGGAACCAAGTGGTACCAACTAGCTGTTGTTCTGAAACCTTTGGTGGACTCAGGGTTTGATTTGGTCCACTTAAGTGCATATACGCATTGCATTTCTGGTGACAATGTAACCATTATGACCATTTTCAAGAAAACATGCCGATACATGTTTCTCGTGATCAAGCTAATGGTTGGTCCCTATTCTCAGGACGCATTTGGTCGTGGGCATCTTCTTCAAGGCGGATTCTCACACCAGTTTTACACTAACACTAAATTCCCTCATTGCAGCACAGTTATTTGACGAGTTAGCAAATGTTGCAACTTTTAGCTTAAAACCAGCTTTGCACTTCATTCTTTTTCGCTGGAAGACCTGTTTCACCTCATTGTTCACCATGTGCAGCCTGCTGTAAACTCCTAAATTTTCTTGGCAACATTGCCCATCTCACCTGCTTGATCCCATGCACCAACATATAAGGTGAGTAAAACATGCATTTCTAAAGTGAAAAATTGAGATTCGCTCCTGATGCAAGTGTAGCATTTCTTAGCAGTAAAAGGGGGGTCAACTTGTATGCGGAGTATGGGCCTAAACATGAATTTCGCACCGAAAAAATGGGGCTGTCTTATAAACTCAACTTATGTGCAGTTATCTATGGTACTTTAGTCATGTCCTTGGTAAACATCACCTTGAAATGCATGATATGCCCGTTGAACTTGGGTATGAAGCCTCTTTGGAAGGATGCCCAGTTGATCTGTCCTTGATGGGCTTTCAGGTATTTGGCTGTGTTGAGTTGTGTGCCTTGGGTTATTTCATTACGTTAAAGGTGCTAAAGTCGTTGTTGTGTCACATCCAGTTACATGAATTCTCTCTTGAGCATCATCACTTTAGTGGGATGCCGAATACTTAGATTGCAGAAGATAAGTATGAACTGTGTAACATCAAGCTTATTTTACTCATTTTTTTGTCCTTTTTTTGTTATTTGTAAACAGTAGTTTTGTAGCTTTTCTTACGTAAGGTTACATTTTGAGGAAAGGCAGTGCTACAGACACCCAGATGATTGACCTGTGTTCGAAGTGAGATGAGCTCTGTCTATAAGCTTTAATTGGTGACTTGGCAGTAACTAATCCTGCTTGAGAGAGTTTTTGCATCCTGCAGATAATGCAGTCATTTAAAGAAAAATCTGATGGAACCCAGCAGAGAAGTACTCACTATTAAACTTTCCAAGCATGAAATAAGTTTCTTTTTATATGCTTTTACCCGACAGGAATGTAGCACTGTTACTTATGGACAGATTTTCATGAAAACAACTTAACTGTGTGAAAATAAAAGTCTGATTTTGCGATTATGTAAGTATCTGAGCTGGACAACATAATTTATTTTTGTGCCGTTTATATAGAATCACAGAATTATTACAACACAGAAGGATGTCATTCAGCCCATCGTGTCTATGCCGACTTTCTGAATGGTCAATTCACCTAGTGCCACTTCTCCCATCTTCTCCCCATAACCTTGCCCATTGTTCCTTTTCAGATAATAATCCAGTTCCCTCTAGAATGCCTTGATTGAATTTGCCCCCATCACACACTCAGGCAGCACGTTCCAGATCTTAACCAAATGTTGTGTGAAAAGTTTCTCCTCAAGTTTCCAAAGCTTCTTTTGCCACTTAGCTTAAACCTGTGCCTGCTGGATCCTTCCGCCAATGGGAACAATCTTCCCTCATCTACTCTGTTCAGACCCGTCATGATTTTGGATACCTCAATCAAATCTCTTTTCTTCTCTTCAAGGAAAACAGTCCAACTTCTCCATTCTATGCAACTGAAGTTCCTCATCCCTGAATCATTCTTGTGTCTTCACATCTTTCCTAAAGTGTGACACCGAGAATTGGATGCAGTACTTCAGTTGATGCCAAACGAGCGTTTATACAAGTTTAACTGACAGGAAGATGAAATAATTTTCATAATGTTATTTGGAATTTATTGTAAAGTAGAGTAGAGTAGAGTAATAGTGGGGTCTGTGCCTGTGTATCTGTGTGTGTGTCTGTGTGTGTGGGACTTAATTGAAATAGAAACAGCTGGTCTCGAGGCTTTGATGTAAAAAGAGAAGGTAGATTTGAAATGCTAAATAGCTAACCATAGGGGAAGTTTTAGAATGTGAGGTGTAAAGGGAACATTTGCATTTTTAAATAAACCAGGCTAGCTTGAATTCAAAAGAAATTTCTCACCTAACCAGGAGAAGTTAAGAAACAGTGTGTTTATTTTCCCAAGGACTACTGGTAAAATTGGTATGACGATAGATTTTTATTATTAGAGAGGGAAAGTCCAAAAACATAGTGAAACAATGGGAATTTGCATTCAAAGGGGAAAATATGTATAAAGGAGAGAAGGTTGTGTGCAAGAGAAGGCATTCTAAGATCTCACAAGTGTGAAAAGCCTCCAGCCTCTGCGCCAAAACTACTGCCTGCAAGAACTGAAGTTAAGAAAACTCACTTTGAATTTGACTGTTCAGGGTATCGTGTTAGTTTGCTTGGGCCTTTTAAAATCTATGGGCAGGATTTTGCCCTTGGCGGGGACGGGCGGGGGCAGTCGGGCAGCTGACCGTGATTTCATGCGGGCGGGCCAATTAAGGCTGCCTGTGCAGGGTGGGGAAGGAGAGAGAGCCAGGCCTAGCATGCAGTTAGCACATGTGCACGAAAGTGCGCTTCAGTCTCCCTGAGGCACGGGGCTGCCTCAAGGAGATCGAAGTGATTTTTTAAAAAATGAATAAAGACAGCAAAAATTTAATAAAACATGTCCCCTCATGTGAGATGGGCATGTTTTTAATTCCAAGATAAAGTTTTTATTTAATGTTTGTTTGCTTTAGTAATTATCAGTGGGTTCGCAGCCGACTCCGGCGTGTGCCCGCCAAACAAAATATCGCGTGAGTGCGCGATGATGTTGGGACGCATGCCCGACGTCATCGCGCATCATTTTACGCTTGGGCGTGTTGGGCGTGTGCCCGCACGCTGAGTGTAATATTCTTCCCTACGTGTTTTTCCTGTTCCTTTAATGGAGGTGTAACTGGGAGTTAGATTAATTAGGGGAGCTAGGAGTTATCATAGTAGTAATTTTGTAGACCTATGTACATGTTTAACATTATTTCTTTTATTAATAAATGTTTAATTTAGTTTTGTGAAAAACCCTCTAAGCCTCGGTGGCCTTTTTACTGAATTCAAAGCCCACATCTCAAAATAAA
Organism: Cetorhinus maximus; assembly: GCF_964194155.1. Taxonomy (NCBI): domain Eukaryota; kingdom Metazoa; phylum Chordata; class Chondrichthyes; order Lamniformes; family Cetorhinidae; genus Cetorhinus; species Cetorhinus maximus. The sequence goes on along the minus strand of NC_135892.1, from coordinate 27,041,105 downwards.
TACAAGTTGCAAACAGTTGTGGCAGCTGCTTCAAGTTTCCCTCTGAGATTTGAGCAGTTTAGCATTTACCACCTGCTGTGTCATAACATTAACATAATCTCCTTGCTCTTGTAGTTTATACCCCTTTTAATTAAACTTAGGATAGTATGTATTATTACCTGTGCTCTCAAGCTGTCCTGCCACCTTCAGTGACTAATGCACATATACACCCAGGCTGCTCTGCTCCTGCACCCCCTTTATCATTGTATCCTTTATATTGTCTATCCGTGTTTTTCCTATGAAAATGAATCACATCACACTTTTTTGCATTGGATTTCATCTGCCACTTGTCTGCCCATTCCATTAACTTGTCTATGTCCTTTGAAGCTCTACACTATCCTTCTAACAGTTCACAATGCTTCCAAGTTTCAAATCATCCGCAAATTTTGAAATTGTGCACTGTATACCAAGGTCTAGGCCATTAATATATGTCAGGAAGAGCAAGGGTCCCAACACTGACCGAAAAACATCTATTAATCACTACTCTTTGTTTTCTGTCACTCAGCTAATTGCAAATCCATTTTGTTACTGTCCCTTTTATTCCATAAGCTAGAAATTTGCTAACAAGTCAGCACCAGATCAAAAGCCTTTTGGAAGTCCATGTACATCAGATCAACAGCTTTAGCCTTATTAACCCTCCCTGTTACTTCATCAAAAACCTCCTGCAAGTTAGTTAAACACAATTTGCCCTTGACAAACCAATGCTGGATTTCCTTAATTAACCTGCATTTCCCCAATTGACTGTTAATTTTGTCCTGAATTACTATTTCTAGAGCTTCCCCACCACTGAAGTTAAACTGACTGGCCTGTAGTTGCTGGGCTTATCTTTACACCCTTTTTTGAACAAGGTTGTAACATTTGCAGTTCTCCAGACCTCTGGCACCACTCCTGAGTCTAAGGAAGATTGTAAAATTATGGCCAGTGCCCCCACAATTTCTACTCTCGCTTCTGTCAATATCGTTGGATGCATCTCACCAGGTCCTGGTGCCTTATCAACTTCACGTACAGACAGCCTATCCAATACCGCCTCCTCATTAATTTTAAACCCTTTAAGTGTCTGAATTACCTCCTCTTCATGACCTTGGCAACATCTTCTTTGGTAAAGATAGATGCAAAGTATCTATTTAATACCTCAGCTTTGACCCCTGCCTCCAAGCCCTTTTTTGGACCCCAGTCGCCTCCACTCCTCCCTTTACTATCCTTTCACTGTTTATATGTCTATAGAAGACTTTGGGATTCTCTTTAATGTTAGCTGCCAGTCCCTGACTCTCTCTTTACTTCTCTTATTTGGTTTTTCACTTCCCCTCTGAGTCTTCCATATTCAGCTTGATTTTCAGTTGTATTATCCACCTGACATCTGTCATAAGCACATTTTTTCTTCTTCATCTTAATCTCTATCTCCTTTGTCATCCAGGGAGTTCTGAATTTGCTTGCCCTATCTTTCCCCTTCGTCGGAATATGCCTTGACTGTGCCTGAGCTATCTCTCTTCTTTGAAGATAGCCCATTGTTCAGTTACCTTTTTTTCCTGCCAACTTTTGATTCCAATTTATCTGGCCCAGATCCATTCTTACCCCATTGAATTTGGCTTTCACCATCTGGATTGTCCTTTGTCATTTTTCCATAGCCAACCTAAATCTTATGCTACAATGATCACTATCCCCTAAATGTTCTTCTACTGACAGTTGTTCTGCTTGGCCCACCTCATTCCCAAGCACCAGGTCTAGCAGTGCCTTCTTTCTCACTGGACTGTAAACATACTGCTGTAGAAAATCTTCCTGAACATATTGTAGGAACTCTGGCCCCTCTCTTTACACTACTACTACATTCCAATAATTAAAATCCCCCATTATAATAACTCTATAATTCTTGCACCTCTCTGTAATTTCCTTGCAAATTTGTTCCTTTACATTTTTCCCACTAGTTGGTGACCTATAGACCACACTGAGCAATGTAATTGCACCTTTTTTTGTTACTTAGCTCTAGGCAAATTGATTCTGACCTAGACCCCTCTTGGACATCCTCTCTCTCCAGCACTGCAGTGTTCTCCTTAATCAATACCACCACCCCTCACCCTTTGCTTCATTTCCTATTTTCCTGAACACCTTGTATCCAGGAGCATTTAACAACCAGCCCTGTCTTTCTTTGATCCAGGCCACAAAACATCGTATTTCCATGTGCCAACCTGCACTTGTAACTCACAAGCCTTATTTACCACACTTTGTGCATTCACATACATGCATGGTAACTCTGATTTAGACTTTATTTCTTTCTCCTTTACTCTGAACCTAACCAATAACTTACTATTTCCTACCTCAGTGCTAGGTATCCCTCCCAGTATTCTTGCTTTTCCTCTCTATATTACCTCCTTGTTCCAACACTATCCATGCTAAATTCATTTAAACCCTCCCCACTAGCAGTTGTAAATCGCCCCACAAGGAACTCAGTCCTGGCATTATTTAGCTGCAACCTGTCCAGCCTGAACAGATCCCATCTCCCCCAGGGCCAGTCCCAATGTGCCAGGAATCTAAAGACCTCCATCCTGCACCATCTTTCAAGCTCCGCAATCATTGCTTTATCCTCCTATCTCCATACTCACCTGTGCATGGTACTTGGAGTAATCCAGAGATCACTACTTTTGAAATCCTAATTTCCTACCTAACTCCCTGAATTCTAACTAAAGGATCACAACCTTCTTTTGCCTATGGCGTTGGTACCAATGTGGACAATGACTGCTTGGCTGCTCACCCTACCCCCTCAAGGGTGCTCTTTAGAGGCTCAGCGACATCCTTGATCCTGGCAACGCTCCATCCTGCATTCACTTCTGGAGCTGCAGAAACGCCAGTCTATTCCCCAAACTATCGTGTCTCCTATAGCATTGCCCTTCCAGTCTTCTTTGTGCCCCCCTCCAAGTACAGCTGATCTACCCGTGCTGCCATTGACTTGACTTTGACTGCACTCCCTACATGAAATATCGCTCTCACCAGTATTCAGAACTGCATACTGGTTGGAGAGTGGGATGCACTCAAGAGCCTCTTGCGTTACCTGTCTATTTATTCATTTCCTGTCTGGTGGTCACCCATTCCCTCTCCCCCTGTATATTTTTAAACTGCAAGTGATCCACCTATAAACATGTTATCCACAAAGCTCTCAACCGCATGGATGAACCGCAGTGACGCCAGCTGTTGCTCAAATTGCAAAACCTGGAGTTCAAGCCACTGGAACTGATGACATTTCCTACACAGATAGTTATCCAGGATGTGGGAAACGTCCTGGAGTATGTGAAAAGAACTGCTCTGAAAATGTCTCCTCAGTCCCAGTATGTGCTTTTGAGAACAGTATCTTAAATAATTAAAACTAGCCTGAGAGTTCTGATTAATACTGAATGGACTCTTCAATCCAGAAAACAATTACTATTACATTTATATCCAAAGTAGCCTGTTGTGATGAGTGGAATGGATTGGGGGAAAGGACTCGACCATCAGGGCCTTGGTGAGACCACACCTGGAATATTGTGTGCAATGTTGGTCTCCTTATCTGAGGAAGGATGTACTTGCTATAGAGGGAGTGCAGCAAAGGTTTACCCGACTGATTCCTGTGATGGCGAGACTGACATATGAGGAGAGATTGAGTCGATTAGGATTATATTTGCTGGAGTTCAGAAGAATGAGGGGGGATCTCATAGAAACCTACAAAATTCTAACAGGACTAGACAGGGTAGATGCAGGAAGGATGTTCCCGATGGTGGGGGAGTCCAGAACCAGGGGTCACAGTCTGAGGATATGGAGTAGACCATTTAGGACTGAGATGAGGAGAAATGTCTTCACCCAGAGAGTGGTGAGCCTGTGGAATTTGTTACCACAGAAAGTAGTTGAGACCAAAACATTGTATGTTTTCAAGAAGGAGTTAGATGTAGCTCTTGGGGTGAAAGGGATCAAAGGGTATGGGGAGAAAGCAGGAGCAGGGTATTGAGATGGATGATCAGCCATGATCATCAGTCATGAATGGCGGAGCAGGCTCGAAGGGCCGAATGGCCTACTCCTGCTCCTAGTTTCTATGTTTCTATCTTATGAATGAATTACTCTGAAGCTCACTGTCAAACATAAACTCGTAACAGATGTGATTCATCACGTGATCTCCAAGAAGACCTTTGCATCAATTTGCTGATGTATTTGTAATTAAGCCAGACACATCTTTGTGACATACCTTATTATCTGAGTTTAAATCTGAACATAACTTTCTTCATAAACCTAATTGAATCTAAATTGAAATACAGAAAAATCTCTAAACTATGGAAACCTTAGGGACTGGCATCAGGTGTCCTTTATTCAGGTGTCCTTACATTCAAAGTGGTACTTATAGGTACTGTAAGAATTTTTCAGTATAATAGGAGTTTATTACCTAGCACACATTGCACCAGAGAAGCCACTCTATCCCTAGACTAGAGCTGTGGCAGCAATCAATCCCAGAGATAGAGTAGTTTCTCTGCTGATATGCATGCCGAGTAAAGAGCATCCAACTTCACAAAAACCCTGCATGGAATCATCCCAGATCCGCACGAAGTGCGGTAGCGGGCAGGAAAAACGATGCTTTACCCACCAGCCGCAATGGCAGCTTTTAATGCCGTATTGTCCCAAACCTGCCGCATTAATTATGCATTCCTGGGAAACGTGCCGTTTTCATGGCAGGCAGGCTCTCATTTGCCCGCCACGTCATCACCTCGCTGCTTCAGCATGCCGGCTGCCATATTTGCCTTGTGTTTTAAGCTGTAATAGCACTTTCTGCTTTGAAGGCTGTTTGTAATTTGAGTTTTTACAGGTGCCTTTTGTATGTTTTCCATACAAGTTATTTGGCTGCCTCTAAGTGTTTAGTGTTTTGCTGGTGTGTTTTATGGGAGTGTCCAGGTTTCACTACTGTCATTGGAGATTTACCGACTGTTTTATTACATGCCTCAAGATCATTTGTTTAGAATTTTGATGGTTGTTATTTGAAAAGAATAATGCCTGCAAAGATGATTTTCTAGAATATTATAATACGTATGTTTTCTGAAGAAAGTTAGAAACATTGCAGAAGATACAAAGAGAAAGATGGGCAATAACAGAGATATGCCAACGGAAGAAAAAAATTAGAGTAGCAGAGAAAAAGGCCGGTGTAGGAAAAAAAGAACGGCTCAAATTACACAGTTTAAACAGGGAACTACAAATCTCTTGGCCTACTGCTTTTAGTATGTACTGTGATAAAAACATAGGTAGTTTATGGAAGAAGAATCATATTGGACTCAAAGTGTTAACACTTTCTCTCTCCACAGATGCTGCCAGACCTGCTGAGTTTTTCCAGCATTTTCTGTTTTTAGTTTATGGGTTTCTCTCTGTGCAACGTGTCTCAGTTCAATTAAGGTTCAATTAAAGAATATACATCCTTCTAGATGGCTTCTGCAACAGCATAGTAGGAGACCGGCTTTTAGCCTTTTGGTTCTGCATGAATGACTTAAAAGCAATTAACAGCTTACACATCAGAAAAAGTTACCAAGAATGCCTTAGTAGAAATGAATAGCAAGAATCACTACTAATTGACAGCATGGTGTAACAGTGTTTGTCAGGCACCACAGGTGGCCATAATCATTTTGTATGCATGTGTTCTGGAAATTCCTGTCAGTTTTTAAGAGTAATGCACCTCTGCCTCATCAACGGGCTTTTCAAAAAGATTTATAAGTATAAGGATTGGATACTTCAATATACTAGTTAGATTCAGTTTTGACTTAGCCTCGACAGACATTAAGGTAGATGCAACTCCATGGGCAGAACACCTACATCATTCAGGGAATGGAAAGGGAAATGGATTTAAATAAATAAAAATAAAATACTGCAGATGCTGGAAATCTGAAATAAAAACAGAAAATGCTGGAAAAATTCAGCAGGTCTGAGAGTATCTGTGGAGAGAGAAACAGAGTTAACGTTTTGAGTCTGTGTGACTTCTTCAGAGCTAAAGAAAGGTAGAAATGTGATGGATTTTATACTGTTTAAGAAAGGGTGGATTTAAATAGTGATTCACCTCACATAAAGTAGAAGCTTGGATGCTGGATTTTGTGTTGAACAAGACGCACAGAACTGGCCAGATCTTAGGTGGATTAAGTGTTTTGAGATTCTACATCTTCCCTCATAGATGAACAAAATCCTTGAAAGAAGAAGACCAAAGTGACAGTATCAGCTTAATCCAGCCAACTATCTGGATCATCCTTCTCAGCCAAAATTGCAAATGAGAAATGATATAGGAGATTTATCAGTTCATTGTACTTAATTGTTAAAACTAATCAGAATTAAAAAAAAAGAAACAGGATCCACTTTTAGGATGTTACCAGGAATTACATACGAGCATACGAAATAGGAGCAGAAGTAGGTCATTCGGCCCCTCGAGCCTGCTCCGCCATTCAATAAGATCATGGCTGACCTGTTTGTGTTTTGAATTCCACATTCCCATCTACCTCCAATAACCTTAGATTCTTGTTAGGCAAGGGTATCAACCTACCTCTGCCTTTAAAAATATTTGCCCACTTCCATCACCTTCTGAGGCTATGAGGGTGCGTGGAGGGTATGGGGGAGCATGGAGGGATAATGGGGGTGGGTGTGGAGCATGAGTAGGCATGGAGGGGCCATGGGGGATGAGGGGATGTGAGGGTTGAGGGCTAAAGGGTCTAGCAGCTTCTAAGACAACTGGATCAAAGTCCCAGAGAACCAAGGCAGCCTTCTCACCAACCCGCCTCAGCATTCATCCATCTCTGTGACTGTCTGGGGATCTGCTTCTTGGGTTGGCACGACTGACTCTATCCTGCCCCTGCCCCTGCCTCCACAGAGTGAAAATTGGATCTAATTGGGCCCTTTAAACCGAGGCAGGTCTGCAGGGTTGGGGAAATTTCCCGACTCGAGCTATCTCCTCGGTAACGAAAATCCAGCCCTCTGTCTTGGATTGGGACAAACGTTGCTGGACAGCCCTGACCATGTAAATGACCCTGTCTCCATACTGGTGGCTGGCGGGCATGGCCACATCTTTGTGCACTGGGGGCTCAGAAATCCTTTCTACTGAGATTTGGGCCCCTGGTACTTTGGAACCTGAGTTGTAAGTGAATATTATAGGATTTTAAAATTAGGTTTTGAACAGAAAGCAACTTGCCCAGAAAACTAACTTACCTGCCAACTAGGCAGTCCTAAAGAAGAGTCACATTTGACTTTAAACTTCAACTCTGATCCTCTCTCCACAGATATTGCCAGACCTGTTGAATATTTCTGGCACTTTGTTTTTATTTCAGATTCCCAGCATCCTCAGTATTTTGCTTTTATTTCACCTTGATATGTTTAGTTTTCTATAAATCATGAATTTTAAAAGTAGATTGTAGCACCACTGATGAGACATACTAGTTGTGTTTATTTGTATGCAGGACTAAATTGGCTTGCACTCATAAAATCTTTAATCTCACAAGTAATTATGGCGGTGGAGTTTCCCTGGTTGGTGTTTTACTGGAGAGGAATAATCAAGGATTCCTCTGATTTAATAACTGTTCTGCTCATTCTCTCCTGCCTTACTAACAATGTCACTAAATTTTGAGCTCGAAATTGAGCATACAAAACATTTTTGGAAGGTATGACACTCATTTTGAGAACTGTTGTTGTGGCAAACATTAGATTAATTGTCTCGCATTGTTGTGCTGAAGTCAACATTACACAGTACCTTGCCAAATATTAGGTTTTGGTTTGAAAGTATATACCTCAGTCATTTTCCCAAAGATGCATTTAATGAAAGCTGATTGCATTTGGGTTTTGGAGGCTACAGCACAGAAATAGGCTATTTGGTCCAACTAGACCATGCCAGTGTTTAAGCTCTACAGCAGCATCCTCCCATCCCTCCTCATCTCACCCCATCAACATACCCTAAGCATCCTTTTCTCCTTAATTACTGCCTCAGTGAGATGAAGAGATGTAAAAAAAAAAGAAAATAAAAATGTAATGAAACCATGTCCCCTTGTGACTCTTTCACATGGGTGGGGACATGTTATTAATGAAAAATTAAAGTTTTTATTTTACTTTTATTTGCTTTTGGAAACCTCATCCCGCTTGTGCGTAAGGTTTCCCAAAAATACAATGGCCGCTTGGCCTTTTCACCTGCTCGCCAACCGTTAGGTTAGACAGGCAGCGAAAAATTTACGTTAATTGATAACTTAATGGGCAGACTTTTCCCCCCGTTGGGGGGGAAGTTTAGGAGCGAGCACGTGAAGGCGCACCTCTGATTGCGCCGCCAATTTATGTGGGTGGGCCAATTAAGGCCCATCCAGCGTGACGTCCGCAAGGAAGCGCTATGTGCTCCCTGTGCGGGCGGGGGGTTATTCCCTGAGCTGAGAGTGGGCTCTTTAGCGCATGCGCGAAAGAGCGCACTCATCTCCCTGAGGCTAAGTGCTGCCTCAGGGAGATCGGCTCTTGTCTGAAAAAATTTTAAAAACAGAAGAAATAAATTTCCTTGACATGCCCCCTCATGTGACACTGTCACATGAGTTGGGACATGTCCATCACTTTCATTGACAAGTTTATTAAAAATTTAAAAACCTACATGAAACCTCTTCCCGCCCGTGGATGAGGTTTCATGCTTTTTCTTAAGCCCGCTAACCTTAAGGTTGGACGGGCAGGTCCATTAATTACTTTAACTACTTTGTCAATGGCCTCAATTGGCCATTGACAGGTCAGCGGGCACACAGCTGATTCTGCTGAGGCCCCGCCGACCTGAAAATTGAAATGAGGCGGGGTGACGTTGGGAGTTCCGCCCGACGTCATCCTGCATCATTTTACGCGTTTGCGAGCGGGCCCCGCTTGCCGACTGGGAAATCCTGGCCCATGTCTTTTATGGCCTTTTAATTGTCGGCAATTGTCGCCGACTCTGGCGCATGCCCACTAACCGAACTATCGCGTGACTGCAAGTTGATGTTGGCATGCTTGGCCGACATCAACTCGCGTCATTTCACGCTCAAGCAGGTCGGACGCGCACCCACCCTCCTGCCAAGCAAAAATTTCTGCCCAATGAAGTTTTTCTAGATGGGTGACTGTGACAGGTCTTATCCATGTATGTAATGCGAGCCATTGCTTGAAGATGCTATACTGCCCCAGCAGCATATGGTCAGGTCAGGTTCCCCACTTTTCAAAATGACTCACATCCTTGTAGTCAGACAAAAGGGAAAATTTAACTAGACAAGTTCAGCACTAGTTCAATGTTTATCAGACCTCTTGGGCGTAAAAGTTTCATGTTTTCAGGGAGATGGGGCAGAATTCTCCCATGCCCCCACCAGCGAGATCAATGGTGGGCAGTGGGGAAGAATTTGGCGGGAGGTCCAAAAATCAGTTTCATGCTGGCGTGAAATTACAGCGGGATCTTCCGACGCTGTCCATCGAGGCAGATCAGGAATCCCGCTGGAGGCCAGTGTGAGACCGATTTGCATCCTGCCAATGGGATGCAAATGAACACCTGACCAGAATCGCCCCCCCATACCCGATTCTCCGTTACACCAGCTGGAAAACACACCGGTCCAGAACACATCTGGACCAGCATGACATGCAAAAGTTGGGACTTAGCTTTAGGGCCTTACATAGCTCGCAGACATCTGAAGAGAAGAAGATGATGAAAGTTACCGCTGCTGAAACCTGGAGGAGCATGTGCATCGCATGGCGGATGGGGACTTATCCACATGTTTCCTCCGCGAAGCAGCATTCAGAAGGTGGCAGGTATCCATGCAGCAGCTTCGACTTCACTGAGGCTTCGGACTTCCAAGGGCTTTGCTGAAGCTTTGGACTTCCAGGGACATCGGCATGGACTCCAGCATTCTTCCAGGGACATCATTGTGGGGAGATACGGATGAGCAGTGAGATGGGGTGGGGGGAATATCTAGGTCTGAAGTGGGAGGGAATGTCCAGATGAATATGCTCACAGGGAGTCAATAGCTGACTCCTGGAGAGCGAACTCAGGATGGGCGTGGTGGAAGGGGATGGTTAAGGTAACGGGGCAGAGGGGGCTGGGAGGGTGAGGGTACGACAGTATCGGTGGAAGGGATGGTGAGAGCTGTTGATGGGGACACAGGGTGGGAAGGAGGAGGTTGGGGAGGTCAATGTGGACAGGGGTGGAATTCTCTGGGAGGAACGGAACATGTATGTTCACCTGGACATTCCAGAATAAGAAGGGTTCGGGCTGGAAGGTGACAGTGCGGAGGTTGAAGGTGATGCCGGGGTGGGTAATGAGGGAAAGGAGATGGATGATTGAGGGAGGAGAAATGGTGGGGGAACTCATAAAGGACATGACAGTTACCATGCTGGTGAAAGCTAAAGTGACCGGAACCTCATCTTGGACAGGCACAGGTGATGCATGGACGTTCAATCAGTGCAAGGGTGGAGACGCAGGTCATGTCAGCTGGACAACTGAAAGGGAAACCCAGCAGGCAGCATTGAAAATGCTCGGGACCAGCGAAATGAGTCTGATGAATGAAGGCTCCGCATGTGCGGGAGAGTGCTTGCACGAGGTTCTGAAAGGCCCTGCCTCAGACCCTTCTCCCTCCAGAGTCAATCATGGTCTGGCTGAGTGTAGCAGGACTGATTAGTGAGGTGGGGTGTGATGGTGGAGCTGGGGGGTGTGGTGTTTGCTTGCAAAGCCTATATAATCAGCTATATAATGAGGCTGAAAGAAAACAGTAGACATTATGCAGTGAAAATGAATATATTTGCAGAATAATCTGTGACAATGTTATGTTCACCCGTGCAACCACGTGATCAAAATTCCTTGATTTTTCGTGGCCTACCACTTCTCCTAGGTGCTGCCTTGACATCCACAGCAGGGGTGGAGACAGCCTCTGAAGTTGTTTGACATGTTACCTTTGATGACTTTGGTGGCCCTGGCTTCTCTTGGTTATCCTCCTGTGGGCCAGCTGCTCCCTCTGTGGTGACAGAGGACCAGGTTGAAGGGGTCACAGGCAAAGGAGATTCGGAGGCACCGGACCACCTCTGAGATTCCTGAGTGGAGGACCTAGGGGTGTCCAGCTGTCATTTCTTCTCCCTTTGGGTGCCTAAGAGCCCGGCCTGACTCCTTGAGGAGAAGGAGCATGTGGAGGAACATTAAGGTACACTGTTCCTCCCTCGTGGTGCCAGTGCATGAACTCACACATGGCTGCCTCGATGGAGTGCAGGTCTGCAAGCATCTCTGGCAGAAGCTGAGCATTCTGCTGTACCAGGGTCTTTATGGTGTCCGCCATCCTCCCCCTGGAGACCTTGATGTGCACACATGTGAGCAGCACTTCATCAGAGAACAGGCGGATAGACTCCTTCGACTCGCATGCCACTCTTTTGAGGACTTCCAACATCTCTGCCTGATGTCGCTCAGCCTCTTGCTGACTCTCCACCATGAGTTGGAAGGCCAATTCCAGAGGTTTGTCATCTGAATCGATCCTCACAGATGCCTCTTCCCCAGCAGTCCACTGAGAGCCGGGGAACTCGGCTGAAGCTGCCTCCTGCTGCGGACAAATATCCATGCGGTGGCCGCCAGATTGTGAGACCCTTCCTAAGCTAGCACTAATACCCACCGAAGTGTGTGTTCCTGAGATGTTGGAGGGTGCAAGTGACTGCTGTGACCCCTCTACAGGTGTGGAGTTCTTTCCTAGCTCATCTCAGGGCTGGTGCTGAGGCCTAACAGGGAGATATCCTCCTCCTCCTTGGGCCTTGGTCTCTCCCTGGAGGCACCTGTCAGTGAGAAAGGAGAGTTCAAGTGACAGTATCAGCTGCCTGCAACATAGAGGCGCATTTGACCTTCAGGTTGCATAGAATGGATGAATCCTTACTAGGTGGGCGCCCAAGTCTGAGCTCCCCATTGCCAATGGCAAATTCCCACTCCACTCTTGTGAGCTCAGATGCCCTCTCGTCAAATTCCATCAGAGACCTGAAAAATGGGCACCCACCTCCCATCTTCTCGCATTCTCTACGATTGCAGCAGAGCTTCTCCTGCTCAAAGAAGAGAAAATGTTTAAGAGGAGTTGCTTCTTACATGGATTGGAGCATTGGAATTTAGTTCATGTATCATTCCTCCCGTTGTAAGATATCCCACTTCTGTGTGGCAGGTCATCACTGGCAAGAATTGTGCAGAAGGGTTGTGGACCAGCTCCCTCCAGAGCATTGAGCCCATCCACATGCAAGGGGAAGCCCCAGACAGGCATGTGATTTGCGGAGGTTGCCGGTTCTCTGTGGCCCTAAGCCTGTTCTCTCCCCCCGCCACCCCAACCCCCCTTACATGCAGAGTTCCATGTCTGCTGAAGGATGAAGGAGACACAATGGTTACTTCACCCCAGAATGGATGCACTGCAGTGGGGCTGTGAAGCAGGACATGCCATTGCTACTGCTCTTGCACCCTGACATTTTGGAGTCTTTGTGGTTTATGCACCCATCTGATAAGGCTTACACTGGTGGAGCGAATAAAGTTGTTCATCTTTTTCCAACACTGTATGGCCAACCTCTTAGCACTCCCTGGGCACTGACAGCATCAGCCACCTGCGCCCATGCAGTGTTCGTTTCCCTGTTTGGCCTCCTCCTCTAGCCAGATGGGTAGGGTATATGCCTTTGCACATCTACGTGGTCCGGGAAAATGCGCAGGGAAGCGTCACTGAACTTCGGAGCTGGAGCTGCAGATCCCCTTCCAGATACCTCAGTTTTCAATTTCACATTGGGGATGGCCGGGTGCCCTTTAAATGTTACGCCTGATGGTGGGCTGTGCGCCATCTAGCCCCCCTCGCCATGGAATTCGGCGCAAAATCCTTGGATGCATAATTAATTACATTGTGGCCGGAAGATACCGCGGGATTTTCCATCTACCTCCGCAGCAGGATTCACTCCCCGTCCCCGCTCCTGCCACGGGAATTAATCACAGATGGGAGAATTCCACCCGCAGTTTGCTAAGTTAAAGACGCTATATAAACGTGAAATGATTCTTGTTTCGTGGCACCTCATGATGCCAAATGCTTCACTTTCTTCAGACAGGCACAGTGACAGCCATTTTTTTTGGCGGAGAAGTTGTCCATCCTTTTACACAGCAAGATCCCACAAGCAATCAGCACAGTCGGCTGACATCAGTACATGGGTCAGTTTTGGTGAAAAATGCCTTTTCCCCACTCCACCCTGGAAATATTGAAGTGATGGTTGAGAGGGTGATTGAGCTTAGGGGTAAGTTTCGTGAAGTATCTTCTCAATTGATGTGAATAGACAATTCTCCTCCATATTTATATTTCTTTTGAATGGCAACTTCCTTTATCGCTACGTAAGGTAGTTTTCTCTTGAATAAATTAACTGTCCATTTACAACATTGGGTAACTGACTTTTTAAAACAAATACATCAGATGTACAAAACCATCAGTTCTGATGCTTAATGCTTTGTTTTTAAAAATGATGGAAACTTATGAGCTTCAGGTCCTTGTCCTTAAAGTGACGCATTAGATATTGTGGAGGACTAAAGAGCTCATATCAGCATGAACATTATGTTGGGGTATGCTGTTTTTGATTGGACTGTATATTTAAATGTTGAAAGTAGTAAAATGTTGTAGTCATGTTGTGAAGTTCTGTAATTAGAACTTAAGCCATCGGGATGATTGCTGAGTGTGACTGCTGTTTGCTGCATCCTTTGTAGATTTTTGGTCCTCTAATAGTTTTATGTGTTTGGCCTGAATTTTTGCTCCTGGGCCTGGAGCGCAGTGTTTGGGTCATTTCCCGGCTCTGCAAACCCGACCCAGGAGAAAGTAGCCTGGAAGGACAGATTTTCATGCTGGGGTGGCGGGGTTCCCTGGGAGTCAGGCTGGGTGGCCCTGGAACGTGTGCAAAGGATGCCAGGTGCGAGGCGGGCTGGGCGGAAGGCCTGCCTTGGTGCATTAGCACTGCATTGAATTTTTTTTAAAAACAGTAAAACATAAAATATCCCTCCAGCCTATACCCTTCACACCCCCTCACTCCCCATGCCCCATCTATTTGAACCTATGCCACCTCATGTCTTGCACCCATTCTAAGCCATGCCACCCACCTGTCATGACCCTTCATATCCTTCATGCCAACCTGTGCCTCTCTGCCCACTCCCCATGACTCTTTATAGTCCTTTGGTAAACTTAGTGTCTACTCATGCCAGCCCATGCCCCCACCAACCACTCACTGCTCTTACACCTACCATACCAATTTACCTAGTATCCACTATGGGTTTGCCTCAGGACCCTTACAGAGATTAGATAAAATAAACTTTCAAGTGTCCATTGGAGACATTACGTTTTAAAAAAAGAACAACCTCATTCATAAAAACCATTTCCTACATTTATATTCCTTCAACTACATTATCCCTTGTCACAACAAACATTTCATTCAACTGTATAAACCCATATAAAAACGAACATTGGAATTCATAGTCCCACTTCAAAGAGTCCATAACAACTTGGAGCTGTCAATCAAACTGTGAAGTGGCAGACACCCTACTGTGATAATGGACAGTTGTGAAATCAGCCATGCAGCACTAATCCAATAATGGTAACACTAATCCAGTAATGGTAACCCAAAGATTTATGTCAATAGATAGAGTGAAATAGCAAGCAACCATTTTTTTAACACTCACTGCAATTTTTCACAGTTAAAGAGCTGAAGTTGTAAATGCCTTGACAGCTCCCTTTGACAGTTCATTTTGATACTTTTGACAGTTGTTTTTGACAGCTCCTCTTGACAGTTCAGCTTGACACTTTTGATCGTTGTTTTTGACAGTTGCAATGAGCTTTGCAGTTCCGATGTGTTTATGCACTTTTTACTCGCATTGATGCCTATTTTTAGAAATCCCAAAGGGTCTCTGTCCTTCCCCAAAGGGCACCTGACCTCACCCAAAGTTGTCTCAGGACCATATCCAAAGGGGTACCTTATCTCTCCAAAAGGGTACCCTGGCTATCCAGACGAACACACAAGCTTTAGATCTGCTCCTACCAGGTCTAATCTGTGCATGTCAGGTTTCAAAGACCTTTCACACCAAAATCACACATGAGTGGAGGCAGCAGCTGATTTCTGTGGGTAGCTGCCTCCATGAAATGTGCGAATCCCATTCCTGACCCACAAATGTAGGTGCTATGTTCGTGGGTGGGACTCCTGGATTTGGGCCTCTTCCCCCCGCAATGATGGTGCTGGAGCTCACAGAAGTGAGCTGCCACAAATTAATCTATTGCATGCTGAGCACTCAACACATCAGCCAATTATATCATTGGTCGATGCTTTGCATTTCAAAATTGCCACAAGTAAATAAGCTTTAAAATTATTGCAGTTGTCCTCAGTGCCATCCAGAGTATGAAAGTAGTAATAGCTAAACTGCTATGACAAGCAGTTGGTAAAAGCTGTTATCTAAAATCCCAGAAGGAAACTTTAAACAACTGTCATAACCTATATTTCCAATTGGTATGTTTAAGATGCAACTCCAAATTCAGAAATGATCACCAGTTCTTGAGAGGGTTTTTATATCAAACTAAATGAGACATTTATTAATTTATAACAAATTAAACATATACACATGGCTACAAATTACTACTATCATAACTTTTAACAAATTCCCAAATTAATCTCCACTAAGGCAACAATAACCAATAGACTTAACCAGACACCAGGCAAAGCATTTTCACTTTACAAATTCAAAATTAGGTTCCTTTGCAGACAGTTGTAGGCTTACAGGCTTTGATCTTACATGACTCTGCTTTTCACACACAAACTCCTCTCAGGTTATACCCAGCCTGCCCTTTGAGTGCAAATTCTCATTGTATCACCAGGCCCTTTGAACTCCACCTGTTCTAACAATAAAACCCCTTTCATAGTACCAATTTGATTAGTAATATAAACATTGCTTGGTGTCTCCTAGCTAGGTGCAAGATTTCACTCCCACTCTTGAATGCTCTATTCAACAAAATGCAAATATACCTCTACCTCTATTTACATCTCAAAACTGCTATACATCAAAGCACCCAGACTAGCTGTCTTTAATCCAATTAAGACACACACAGATACACCCACAGACTAAACCTCTATTTAAAAAATTATAATTTCCAATAACATTATATACATTAATAGCTTCATGACAACGTATAAATTTGTTTAATAGGAAGAATTCACTAATGATGTGTGTGTTTTCACATTGACAGAAAAGGAAATTCATCATTTTTGCTAAATATGGACAGCAAGTTTTTCCTGTTATTTATATGAATAAGAGCAAATTTTAATGAAACTAGGATGGAATAAAACAAAACCTGTTTTGATGTACTGTTGTTAAGATAAGACACCACTATTGTGATTTATTTATGTTTAGATGGTTCCATGTTGCTAGTAATTCAAGTTATGGTGAGATTAGCTATCCAAAAAACTACAAAACAATTTGGGAATGAATGTGTACTCAAGCTTCATCTATTGTCCCATTTTATTATTGAAATAATTCAATAAACCAGCAGTTAAATGGGGCAGCTTTAAACTCTAAGATAAAAGCAAAAAACTGCGGATGCTGGAAATCCAAAACAAAAATAAAAATACCTGGAAAAACTCAGCAGGTCTGACAGCATCTGCGGAGAGGAATATAGTTAATGTTTCGAGTCCGTATGACTCTTCTTTAAACTCGGCTGTTCTAAGGTATAAACTTCATAATCTTCATAAACTTTAAGAATAAGTGCTTGCCTGCTCCTCACATGTATTTTTCGAAGTATGATGCTATCCGTGTTAATTATTTTTTGTATTTTAGTTTTTGTAGCTGTAGTCAGTTGGTTAAGGAATATATTTGATACCTAATGTAATTAATGCAGATTATGAAAGTACAATTCTGCAATTCTCTTCATGGGAATGCCATGAGCTAAGTAGAATTGGAAATTCTCAAGTTTCATTCCTAGTTGACGATGCCTGTGCTCATCTCAGCCAGTGTATAATAGAGGCACTACACTTAACTATGGTGCAGTAATTTCTGTGGGAGTGCGTGTGTGTGCTCCTCTCTACTTTGGGTTGATGTTTACCAGGGTCAAATAGTAATCTGTCAGCATTCACTGTTTAGGCTTGAAGAATAGCCATTTGAATAAACTGCCAAAGAAGAACTGTTTCGCATGGTGAGTCAAGGCCAATTGAGAAGAATTACTATCATTGCAAAAATCTTTCTCTCAATTGCATGCTAACTTTATGGCAGTACAACAAAGAACCAAACCCTGCTTACATAATACTTTTGAATTTCAGAAGTCCTTTCTGGATTGGAGGAGGAAAGCACATACTCTGAAATGCTTGTTCATGTTTATTGGCACAATGCTTGAAGACTTAATAATCATAGCAATATTCAAGTGTTGCCAGAGAGCAGTAAAGTTTTTGAATGTATTAAGATAAAATGAGGAGTGATACTGTCATTTAAGCTGAATAATTCGACTTCTTGCTGAGTAATTAAAGAGCTAATGTAATTAAGTGAAAAATAACAGTGTTAACATTGTTTTAAAATAATTGGCCAATTGTGGTAGATTGTGCATATGGAAAATAAAATTTCAAAGACCCTGAAAATAAGTAATTCGTGGTCCCAACAGTTGATACTAGGATTGTGCCCATGCCCTCCAGTAACACCACTGGAGTTTGCAGCTGGAACCCATAACATTGTGCACACATTTCTAACAGCCATGAACCGCATGCATCCAGAAATCCTGTCGTCCATGGCATTGAGAGAGGGTTCTTTTCCCATTCACCCTCCTCCATCAAGGCCCCAAAATGGCCCCCTCAATGTGCTATGTGTGGAAACCAATAATTTTTTTAAAGCCTACCCTTTCTTTGAGGTCCCAGGCCCATCCCTTTACCTAGACCCCTACCCCTCCCCAGCTGGGCTGGAAGCCAGAATCATAGAATGTTTATAACACAGAAGAATGCTATTAAGCCAGTTGTTTCCATGCCAGCTCTCTTCAAGTGCAGCTCAGCATGTACTATTTCCCTCTCTTTTCCCTTTGGCCCTGCAATTTTTTCGCTTAGGATAATTATCCAATACTCTTTTGAAAGCCAAAATTGAATCAGCCTCCTCCACTCTCAGGAAGTATTCTGAACTGTGAGGAGAATAGTGTTAAACTTCAAAAGCACATAAACAGGTTGGTGGAATGGGCAGACAGGTGGCAGATGAAATTTAATGTAGAGAAGTGTGAACTGATTCATTTTGATTGGAAGAGCAACGAGAGGCAATACTAAATAAAGAATACTAGTCTAAAGGTGGGTGCAGGAGCGTGTATGTGCACAAATCATTGAATGTGGCAGGGCAGATTACTGGGACGGTTAAAAAAGACACAGGATCCTTGGCTTTATAAAGAGGGGAATAGAGTACAAAGGCAAGGAAATTATGTTAAACCTGTATAAAACACTGGTTTGTTCTCAATTAGAATATTATGTCCAGTTCTGAGCACTTTAGGAAGAATGTGAAAGCATTAGAGAAGATGCAGAAAAGATTCATGAGAATGGTTCCAGGGATGAGGAACTTCAGTTATATAGCTTGGAGAAGCTGGGGCTGTTCTCCTTGGGGAAGAGAAGATTAAGAGGACATTTGATAGAGGTGTTCAAAATAATGAGGAGTCTGGACGGAGTAGATGTGGGGAAACTGGTGGAAGGGTCAAGAACCAGAGAAGACTGATTTGAGATAATTGGCAAAAGAAAAAAATGGCGATATGAGAAGAAGCTTTGATACGCAGCGTGTGGTTAGGATCTGGAATGCACTGAATGAAAGTATGGTGCAGGCTGATTCAATTGTTTATTTCAAAAGAGAATTGGATCATTATCTGAAGAAAAATTTACAGTGCTACAGGGAAAAGTTGGGCGAATGGCACTAGGTGAATTGCTCTTGAGCAGAGCCTGCACAGGCACGATGGGCCGAATGGTCTCCTTCCATGTTGTAACCATTCTCTGATTCCAGATCTTAATCATTCCTCATGCTGCCTTTGGTTCTTTTGCTATTCACCATAAATCTGTGTCCTCTAGCTCTTGACTGTTCTGCCAATGGGAACAGTTTCTCCCTATCTGCTCTGTCCAGCCCTTGCGTGATTTTGAAAAGTTCTGTCAGGTCTCCTCTCAATCTTCTCAAAGCAGAACAGAGCCAGGTTCCCCAATCTATCCTGGCAATTGAAGTTCCTGGGGTCAGAGTAAGAGTAAATTCAATAAGGTCTAAATTAGGTTTATTGCGCATGTATGTAAACACATGGAGTGTGATAAATAAGGTTGGTGAGCTTTGGACATGGCTCCAAAAAATGTCAGGATGGGTTACTAAATATTCCTGGATATGAGAGGCCGGATTTTCATGGAGCCTTGGAGACTCTGTGGACTTCTAAAAATGGCGGATTGGACCAGGATGCAAAGATCCCGTCCCCGTTTCCAACAGATCCAAGTTTTGCCCGTGCAGGCAAAGGGTGGGGGGAGGGGGTGCGTGATTCACACAAGCAAGAAACCTGAACTCAGCAGGGCTTTTTGAACTTAGTGCTGAGTTCAGACAGACCACATTTTGGCTGTTTCAAGGACCTTAACCTGCTAGGGGTATGGGAAGCTTGGGGCTGGGTGGGGCATGAGTTGGCATGTAGGTAGCATGGGGCTAAAAAGCTGCTTGGGGGTTGAGGGCTAGAGGGCCTAAAAGCTTCTGCCAGTCAGATTGGCTGGCAGCTCCAGAGGATGGGACTTCCTCCCCAATGAGGGGCGGAAGTCCCACTCAGTCCTCATTAGTCTGCCCCGCAGCGTTCTATGGCTGCAGGGTGGTTCGACATGGAGCATGTTAACTTCACACCGACGTGGTTTCCGGGGAGGGGAGGGGGGGTGGTGTGTGTGCCACCTGTCTGCCCCAGCCCCGTCTTATTCAGCCCCAAGCCTTTTATAGACATACAAGTAGTAAAAGGAAAAGTTGGCCCGATTAGGGATCAAAAAGGAGATTCAGGCAAGGAGGCATGGGCTTTTTGCCTCTGTCTTTACCAAGGAAGAAGATGCTGTTGAAGTCATATTCAAAGAGGAAGTACTTGAGACACTTGATGGGCTAAACATTGATAAAGAAGATATATCAGAAAGGCTAGATATAAATAAAGTCACCAGAACCGAATGGGACACATCCGAGGAACCTGACAGATGAAAGGGTGGGAATTGCAGAGGCACTTTCCATAATCTTCCAATCCTCCTTTGATATAGTGGTGCCACAAGACTGGAGAATTGCAAATGTTACACCTTTGTTCAAAGGTACAAGGCCAGCAATTGCAAGCCAGTCAGTTTAACCTTGGTAAGCAACAGCATTTCACTTGCATTTCCCCTAACTTGCTCTACTGCATTCGTTGCTCCCAATGCGGTCTCCTGTACATTGGAGAGACCAAACGCAAACTGGGCGACTGTTTTGCAGAACACCTGCGGTCTGTCCGCAAGAAAGACCCAAACCTCCCTGTCGCTTGCCATTTTAACACTCCACCCTGTTCTCTTGCCCACATGTCTGTCCTTGGCTTGCTGCATTGTTTCAGTGAAGCCCAACGCAAACTGGAGGAACAGCACCTCATCTTCCGACTAGGCACTTTACAGCCTTCCGGGCTGAATATTGAATTCAACAACTTTAGATCTTAAACTCCCCCACCCCGTTTCTCCCCCCCCCTTTTTTTTTCAATAATTTATATAGATTCTTCTTTCCCCACCTATTTCCATTATTTTTAAATCTAAAACTAAAACCTTGTTAGTCTTTTCCACCCCACCCCCACTAGAGCTGTACTTTGAGTGTCCTGTCTTCCATTCTTAATTAGCACTTTTCTTAGACAAATATCACCACCTTCAACACCTCTTTGATCCTTTTGTCTGTGACATCTTTTGATTATCTGCTCCTATCACGGCTTGCTTATCTCCACAATCACCACACCCTCAACTTCTCTCTCCCCCCCCCACCTTAAACCAGCTTATATTTCTCCTTTCTCCTAACTATGCTTCAGTTCTGCCGAAGGGCCGTGAAGGCTCGAAACGTTAACTGAATTCTTCTCCACCGATGCTGCCAGACCTGCTGAGTTTTTCCAGGTAATTCTGTTTTAGTTTAACCTTGGTGTTAGGAAACCTTTTAGAAATGATAATTTGGGACAAAGTTAACAGTCACTTAGGAAAATGTGGATTAATTAAGAAAAGTCAGCATGGCTTTGTTAAGGGCAAATTGTGTGCAACTAACCTCACATGTTTGACGAATGAGTTGAAGGGTAATGTGGTTGATATGGACTTCCAAAAGGCATTTGATAAAGTGCCATATGAAAGGCTTGTTAGCAAAGTTAAAGCCCATGGAATAAAAGAGACAATGGCAGCATGAATACTAAGTTGCTGAGTAACGGAATAGAGTAGCGGTGAACAGTTGTTTTTCTGGCAAGACAATGGTATATAGTAGGATTCCCCAGGAATTGGTATTAGGGCCAATATATTAATGACCAGACTTGGCTGTACAGAATATAATTTCAAAATTTGCAGCTGACACAAAACTTGGAACTATAGTGAACTGTGAGGAGAATAGTGATAGACTTCAAGTGGACATGGACAGGTGTGTGGAATGTGCAGGCACATGGCAGATGAAATTTAATGCAGAGCAGTGTGAAGTAATACATTTTGGGAGGAAGAGCAAGGAGAGGGAATATAAAATAAAGGAAACAATTCTAAAAGGGGTACAGGAACAGAGACCTGGGGATATAGGTGCACAAATCATTGAAGGCAGCAGGATAGGTGGAGAAAGTGGTTAATAAGGCATATGGGATCCTGGGCTTCATAAATAGAGGCATAGAGTACAAAAGCAAAAAATCTTTATGATACACTGGTTTATTAATGTACCAACTTCTGGTTATACACTAGGTCCTCACATCGTTGGAAAAGTGAGAAATCCTGTATTTGGAAGGTGCCATCCTTGTGATGTCACTATCCTTGTTATGAGTGGGCAGATGGCTCACCTCTAATTTGGTGAGAAATATTGGAACTGATGCAACTCTGTCTGAAGTTGCAATGAAAATCTGGCAAAGTAGTGTGGAAATTTGGCACCCAGTGAACCATTCACCCTGTGCTCATTTCACATAAATGTAAACATGTTAAACGTAAGTTAATCACTTTAATATGAGTTGGATCTTAAAATGCCTACCCTTACACACAGCCTTTTCTCCTTTATACATATTTTCCTCTTTGAATGCAAATATCAATTGTTTCGCTGTGTCTTTGGACTTTATCTTCCTGATAATAAAACCCTCTCATAGCACTAAGTTTTACCAGAATCTTTGGGAAAAATAAACACACCGTTTCTAAACTTCACCTGATTAGATGACACATTTCACTCCTCATTTGAAAACAATCCAGTCTGGTTTATTTATAAA
Source organism: Cetorhinus maximus (assembly GCF_964194155.1). NCBI lineage: Eukaryota > Metazoa > Chordata > Chondrichthyes > Lamniformes > Cetorhinidae > Cetorhinus > Cetorhinus maximus. The sequence continues at coordinate 27,018,681 of NC_135892.1, read as the reverse complement.
TGCTAATGTTCCCTTGACAGCTATGGTTCTAAACTTCCCCATGTTTACCTAATTGACATTTCAAACCTAACTTCTCTTCCTACATCAAAGCTCCCAATCTAGCTGCCTCCAATTCAATTAAGTCTTACACATACACACACACACGTAGACACAAAGACACATCCCACTATTACTCTATTTGATAGTAAATTCCAATAATATAATGAGAATTATATCTTCCTCATAATTACAAAAGGGTTTGGTAGAATAGAGAAGAGCTAGGGATGGAATGAAGATAGAGTAGAACCTATTTGCTGGGAGCCCAAAACTAGGAACTATAAATATAAGGTAATGAGTAAAAATCCAATAAGGAATTCAGGAGAAACTGATGCATGCAGAGATTGGTTAGAATGTGGAACTAACTACCACAAGTTGAGGAAAATAGCATAGATGCATTTAAGAGGAAGCTGGATAAACAGATGAGGGAGGAAGGAGTAGAAGGATATGCTGATAAGATTAGATGAAGAGGGTTGGGAAGGATGCTCATGCAGAATATCAACTGTAGTCTAGACCAGTTGTGTCGAATGGCCTGTTCTGTGCTGTGTAGTATAAAAGGTTAATGTTAAATATGTAAATGTATAGTATACATTATCAGATCACATGACAACAGAGCATAGGGAGAGAGAGTTCTATGTAGAGCCTCATGCTGAGTCTGTATTGTACATAGTTAGCCTAATGTTCAATAAAAGGCAAAGTTTACCAACAGCCTTGCCTCCAGCATTATCTGTAAGTCTGTACCCTCAGCAACCCCATCTAAGGGTCACAACAATGACAATAGATGTTGTAGAATTGATGTCAGTTTAAATATGTTACTTTTGGAATAACTGATCACTCTGTTGAGAAGGTGCTTTTGGTTGATTGTCTTTGGAATTCTTTTAACATTTTTTGTGCGCTGGTTAGCATACATACTGTTGCTAAGGCATAATACCTGCATGTGATTTCCATAGAGGTAGGAGGGCTGCCCAAAAACCATTGACTAAAGGTGGGAATTTTAATCTGGAGACCCGTCATATGTTGGATTTTTCAGAATTTGGTAACAAAATGGGCCTGTTTGATTTATGAAGGGAGATGAAGAAATTCTTCAGCCTTTTTTTTATTCCATGAACAAAAATGGGGGAAAAGGATTCAAAAATGTGTTTATTGGGATTACTGTTGGAGCTAAAAGTTCCAAAATGTTCAGGCAGAATGACTCAACCTGGAGTGTCAAAGATGCTTTTGCTCAAGTCAAGCATTGGAAAAAAGTATCTGTATACAATCACTGTCTGAATGAATTGTTCAAAAATCAGCGTTGATGCATTCTATCAGGACATTTAGGAAGAGGCTGGTGCGTTTAGTTCAGGGCAAACTATGAAGATCCTTTGATGGGAGGCTGAGACTTCCCTTTGTATTTTTATGAAAGGTAAAATGCTTCTGCTGAAATCAGGAAATAGATGTAGTTTCTCTTATAAAGGAAGAACTTGCATTTAGATAGTGCCTTTCATGTCCTTCACAAACCATGAATTAGCTTTTGAAGTGTGATGATCATTAACATGTAGGCAAAAGCAACAGCCAATTTGCACACACAAAGGGCAGAACCTTGGCAATTGGGGGTCTTGCTTGTCAGTTGGAGGACTGCCGGGAGTCCCGGATTGCCTCCTGTCAGGCACTTAACAGATCGGCGTTGGGTGTTCCCCAGGATTTAGGACCCCAAGGGCCTCCCCTGAGAATTGCTGGTCAATCAGAGGCCAATAGTTCTCCATTGCCGGCAGCACCATTGGGTGCAACCAGGGAGAGGCCTGGAATTGCCAAGGGACCCAGGACATAAGTGAGTAAGGATAGGATAGAGGTTGTGGGAGGGGTTGCCGGCTAGGAGCGGTGAGGGGCTTGCAATCTAGGGCAGGGAGTTGGCTTTCAGTAAGTCCTCTACTTCCCAATGCCTGGCCCTCGATCAGGCTCGAAATGCCTTTGAATGAGGGAGGCACCTGGAGGCCCTGTCAGTTTCCCTATAGTTGCGTGTCCCATGTCCGCTGCAAGTTGAATACCAGCAGCAATGGGATGAGGCCCTTAAGTGGGCATTAATTGTCACGTCCACAAGCCTTCCTGACCCGGACTTAATCGGGTGGAGGTGGGAAAGCGGCAGGGTGCCCTCCTGCCCTATCAAATGCCCCCCACCTCGCTTTCAAACTCGCCTATGGGGGCGGGCATTAAATTTGCCCAAAGGTTCACAACAGCAATGAGATAAATAAATAGCCAATCGGTTTAGGTAGTGGTATTTGAGGGAGAGAGCTGCTCTGCCTCCTTCAAATGGTGCCATGGGGGGATTTTTTGCAGCCCTCCAGCGGGCATGTTTTCGGCAGGGAGGCATGTAAAATCGGTCAGATGGGTAGCCCACCGCCTCCCTCTCACCCCTGACCCAGTCTCCATATTTGGGAAGGGGGGGGTTGGATAAGACGCCCATTAGGCTTCCCACTTGAGGCCATAAATAAAGTAGCATTTAAGGACCTCAATCCACCTCCACTCCAATAATACTCTGGGCAGTGGAAGATAGGTGAGAGTGGGAAGGCTGCTTTTTCAACAAAGTTGATGAAAGCTACACCCCTCTCCTGAAGATTTCAGCCCATGGAATCTTTGACATCCACATTTCTGAGACCTTAACTTAACTTCTTATCTGGAAGACAACACCTTTAACGCTCTCATTACTGCACTAAAGTGATATTCTAGATTTTGGCCCAGATTTTTGCTCCCAAGATGGGTGCACATAGACGGGAGATTTCCTGGCTTCGTGAACCCAACCCTGAAAAATGGCTGTCTAGATGTTGGATTTTCGGTCTGAGGGAGGGGGCTGGGGGGCAGCTGGATTCAAAGTTGGAGCAGACGACCCCAGAAGAATTGAGGAGGTTGCTGGGTGCGGAGGCAAGCTCTGTGGAAGGCCTGCCAAGGGATCTGGCACTGTGGCCAAAGTTTAAAGAATGAAACATGACACATTCCTCCAGCCCTCATCCCTTAATGCCCCTTCCCCCACCCAACATAATACCCATGCCCCATCATGCCTTTCATTCCCCCTAATAGCCCCTATAGCTGCTCATGCTCCTATGCCAAAGTATGGCCCCCCAAACAATCCTTCTGGCCTTTCATACCCTCCATGCCAAAGTATGCCCTTCACTCACCCCTCATGGCCCTTTATGCCTCTATGCCAGCTTGCTGACAACTCATGCCAACCCATGACCCTCCACCTTTTGCCCTTACATCTACCATACCAACTCACCTAGTATCCAACCCTGGGCAGACCTCAGGACCCATGTGGAGATGAAACAAACTAAAGTTCTATAAATAAAGTTCTAAGTGTCAATTGCAGACTTCACTATATTGAAAAAAACTCTCATTCATAAAAACCCATTTACTACATTTACATACCTTCAACTAAATTAAGCCTTATACAACAAACTTTTAATTCAAGAGTAAAATCCCTTATGACAAAAAGCATTAGAATTCATAGGGCGGAATTGTCCTAGATTTCAACTAAGTGCGTTAGCGGGTGGGAAAAGAATGGTTTATCCGTCGGCTGCAATGGCGGCTTTTCATGCCGCACCTTTCCAATCCCGCATCATTAATCATGCATTCCCAGGAAACATGCCTTTTCGATGGCAGGTGGGCTATCATTTTCCCTGCACACCATTACCTTGCTTCTTCCTCATGCCAAGTGCCATATTTAAAGTGCAGCTGCGCACACACCTCTTCCAGCCCAGGACTGCTGCACAGAAGACATGGCCCCAAAAGGCAAGAAGACTGCAGCATCCCGATTCAGTGACGTGTCCCCGGAAAGCCTTTTGGATGCCATGAAGCCTGCCCTGATGTCCTCTACCTCAGCTCTGGCTGCAGGAGGTCCAGCAATCTCACCACTCTGGCTTGATAGGTGATGGTAGTGGTGATCAGTGCCAATGCTGCACAAGAGAGGTTGGCCATCCAATGCAGAAAGAGGATGAATTATCTCATCCGTGCCGCCAGGCTAAGGCAGCCATCTCATCACTCTAGACTCTCACACTCAAGCCCATCACACATTCACTGGCATCTCACTCACTGTCAGCTTAAGGGACATCACACCTCACTCTCTCACACACACCCTCACATCTTCACCTAGCTTCATCTCCTGGAGACTGCCTCCTCAGCCCTCACCATCTTGAGGCCACTTGCACAGATCATGCAACACACACTGGGATACCCCCCTTCCCCAGTACAGTCCTCACGCTGCAGCCTCTTCCTTGCCTGAGGCCACTTTTCCCTCTTCCCCAAGCAAGCCCTAGCCCTGCAGCTATTGAAAAGCCACCCCCTGCCTTATGGCTGGTCTGGTAGGTAGAGAGCTGTCCCTGAGCCCTCTCAAAGTGATGTGGTGCTGTCTGTGAAGCCTGGCACTGATGACCACAAGTGTTACCCGAAGCAAAGTGGGCAAACAAACCTCAAAGTCCCAAACAAAGTGCAGCTCGCCAGGTGCACATCGCTTATATACAGTTGTGAAACACGCCAGCGTGCAATCACACCAGTGTGCTTCGATGATCCAGCGTGGGGTATAATTCTGGCGAGCTGGGCTTATGATGATATGCAAATGTTTCACAATGAAGCTCCCGACATCCGACGGCAGGAAACGTGGCCCACCATTGACAGGCAGAGCGGATGATTGCAAACTGTTTTCATGACGTTGTGAAACCGATTTTTGGCCTTCTCACCATATTCTCTGCTCACACTGCCAAACACACCCGCTGCCAACGGGCACGGAAAATTACGCCCGTAGTCTTTTTTTATTCTTTCACAGGATGTGGGAATCACTGGCTACCCAGAATTTTTATTGCCCATCCCTAATTGTCCTTGAGAAGGTGGTAGTGATCTGCTCGAACTGTGACAGTCCATACAATGTGGGAACTGTGGCAGTCCATACAATGTGGGAACACCCACAGAGCTGTTAGGGAGGGAGTTCCAGGATTTTGACCCAGTGACAATGAAGGAATGGCGATGTAGTTCCAAGTCATGATGGTATGTGGCTTGGAGGGGAACATGTAGGAGGTGGTGTTCCCATGCATCTGCTGCCCTTATTCTTCTCGGTGGTACTGATCACGGATTTGGATGGTGCTGCCAAAGGAGTCTTGGTGAGTTGCTGCAGTGCATCATGTAGATGTACACACTGCTACCAGTATGCATTGGTGGTGGAGTGTATGGATGTTGAATGTGGTGGATGGGGTGCCAGTCAAGTGGGTTGCTTTGTCCTGTCCATAACTACTTGTATCAACTACTTGTCAATAAAACTATGAAATGGCAGGCACCCTACAGTGATAACGTAACAATGAGGAAAGATATTAGCTCCAATATTTAAACTAGTCCTTTGTAAGTAGGACAAGAGGTTGCGTCCTGAATTATAGCCAGTTTTACACTAAATGTGGTACCTGTTAGGAACTGGATTGACTTTCCTCAGATTCACTTCATGCATGACCTTCACCAACTAGCAGTGAGAGAGTGAGCTCCATCACTTTGGTGGAGCTGGATTTGTACTCCAGTCCAAGAGCTAAAAGGATCATAATCAACTGTGCCACTCGGCCTGTTTTCCCTTTAAATATCTTTCTTATCCCAGCCTTTCTCAACAGTGGATTATTTCTAATGTGGGGTGTTTTCATAGGCAACACAAGATGGGGATGGACAATCCCTCCTGCTGGATGGAGAGAAGTGGGATCAATTTAGATAATTTATCTGGTCACAGATATCCCAGATTAGTGCATTGGCAGGTTTGTATTTGTCCCTTTGTATCTAAGGTGTTTCATTTTTTGAAATTAATTAGCTGTTTTTAGATGGGGTTATTCTGTTTTCAAGGGAGTATCTGCATGTATATGTAGAATCCTTCCTTTTAGATACTGGGAGTTACTAAAATGAGTAATTCAATGCAAAATGATTTTGTCGTTGCACTTCTCCACTCTTAATTTTCCATACATTTTTGATTTGGAAATAATGTAAAGTGTGGTTGTGGAAAATTCCTGTTTTTCAGAGCACATTAGCTTTGGACACCTGATGGTGATACCAATGGTACGTGCCAATGACAGTGAGTTCATGTAGTATAAATAACATACCTAGTAACGTCAATCATTTTAGCTTTAGTTAGTCTGACTCTAGACTGCGTTACAGGTGAATTTAACTAGGATTTAGTACAGAGGAGATGTCTGCAGGCTGACAGGCAGTGTAATTATATAAATTGCTCCAAAGAAACATTGCTGCAAAGATATCTCCTTATAAAACAAGTAGTAGATGGTATTCTTTCACTTCCCTGAAGCACTGAACAAAAATGCATGTGAGATGAGTGTTAAAGGATATAGTAAACTATTGCTTGGATTGTTTCCCCCCCTGTCCCACCCTACTTTTCTTCTTCCCCATTTTTTCCTATAATAATTGTCTTCATACAGCTTCTTTTAGCAAGAAGATTATAGTTAACTTAGAAACTTAACTCTAACCCTATCTTCCCCTTGCCCGTATCTTTGTATCAATGGCTACTCTATAATAAATTGGCAAATTGTACAATATTAGTTTGAAAACATTTAGGGTTAGAGTTCCTGCTAGGCAGCATAAAACACCGAGGAATTTCAAGGGCACATAGCATCCAGTGCAAATTGAATTTCCAGGATCTTTCATGGTGGTTTAAAAAACATTGCACTGAAAGTCGGCCCGGTACATAAAACGAGCCATGTCCCCAAATTGAATTAATGAGCATGCCAAGTTTCTGCGAGCTTCACCCATTTGTAACTCTTCAAGGAAACCATTTAAATTGAGCTGCCTTTTATAAGTAGGCACCTTTCCTTTGAAAGAAAGTTTTAAAATATTATAATGGGCCAAATCTTCTGTGCAGTGGCAATCACCTTCGGATTGCCACCCCACTCCTGTTTACGTACCCTAGACTGGAGCTCCACATTTCTCACCCGGACTTTCAACCCAGGCCTCCTGAGGAATGTGCAGCATACCTGCTGCTGTCGTCCTTCCATGGCAGTATAGGAGCGTTGGGGGAAGCCAAGCCATGCCCCTTTTTACCACATTAGCTTCCAGTAAGCTTAAATGTCTGATCCGCTTTGACAAGCAATGGAGAGAGGGTGTGTGTAATGCAAGTGGGTGAGGGTTGGGTGGTTGGGATTGAGGTGAGGGTCGAGAATGTAGTTGGTGGTGTCAGGAGTGTCATAAGGGGGCGTCGGATTGTAGTCAGGGGGCTTGGGAGGGGTAGTCAGGGGTCGGGAGGGTAGTCAGGGGCCGGGAGGGTAGTCAGGAGTTGGGAGGATAGTGGGGGTGTAGCCGGATGGTTCACTGGGGATTGATGGGGGGTCAGTAGTATTGTTATAGTTATAGGAGTTAGAACTGGTTTTAATCTTTCTAATTTTTCTTGGGTAGCTATATAACTAAGTGAGTTGGAACCATCTGAAATCACCGACTCTAACTCAAAGTTGTGGAGGATTCAAGATGTAGGATAATTGCCCAACAGAAGTTGAAACTCCCTGCGCAATTCCCGTATAGTCAGTGTGTGGGGACCTCCGAGGGGTCCCTTAGCACATCTTCCGGGGTACGACCATCCGGAGAATGGAAGATCTGGGCCGATATAGTTAAATTACTAAGACATCTGACTAGTGTACAACAATGAAAATAAATGGTTCTAAATAGCTTTTTAAAGTCATTTTCAGTTATTTAAAATCAAGTTACTCAGAGGTAGTGAATACAGTATTATTAAAAATGCTTATTTTTTGTAATAAACACAATTTCAGATGCATTAATAAAACTGCTCCAGGTTAACGCACTTCACATCAGAAAATATTTTTAATATAAGGGAAAGAAGATAAACAATTATGTTCTAAAACATTATCCAATCCTGCTGCTTCATAGAAAATTTTACGTGTAATTATGCAAATAAGCTTGAGCAGAAACTTGAACCAGAACTTCACATTGAAAATCCTGGTGCAGTTTCTTGCAGAATTTGTCCTCAGAATGCTGATTGTGCCCAAAGCGTAAACTTTGGCTCCAAATATTTGAATGTTGGTGGGAATATTTCTAATGCCATGATTAAAACTATCACAAAGGCAACAACAGATGAGAGCTTTCTGCTCACCTAACTTGTCTTTTTATAGAACCAATTGATTCCCCTCCCCCGCCAACCCTATTATAGTATCTGTCTCTTTGATTCCAGAATTGATACTTCCACTATCCTGTCTTGAAAGATCACCTGAGCTATTAGTCACTTCACATGAAATGTTTCCGGACATTAAGATTGACCTTGCGTTTTACCTCTTGTTCCTATGTTTCCTTGTTTGATAGTTTTGGTTTAATTTAAATTAGCGTTTTGCATTTATGTTTCCAATTCACCTGACTGTCTTGTACTTCTATACAGTTTCCTCTCATTAAATTCCTTTCAAGGCTGTTAAGTTCAAGCATTTTTTTGTGGCCTTACCTTATAACTCAGTTCCATGACAGCGTCAATCAGCTTTGTGGCTCTTCTCTGAACTTCCCCAAGAGTCTGCACGTGTCCTGTGTGCCTTGTTGCCTAGAAAGAATTAACGGTCTGAATCTTTTGTTCAGATAAAAAAAATACATGCTTCCCTTCCTCCGATTTATCAAGGCAATCATCCAGTGGAGGACCCTGCAGAACTCAGTCAGCACAGGAAACCTGTGAGGGAGCAGTGGAGAGAATCTGCATAGAACCTCAGCCTGTTTTTACAGCACTAGTTGCCATATTTTGGTACGTTAGGAGTTCAAACATCCCCAAGCTTCTTTGAAAAGCTATGGAGAGAAGCTAAGGGGTAGGGTGGGTAAGGTAAGTGTGTAAGGCAGTAAGGTCGGTAAGGTAAGGAGGTAGAGTTAGAAAGTGTGTAGGGTGAGTGAGGGTGTAGGGTGAGTAAGGGGGTAAGGTGGATAAGATGGGTAAGTGGGTCGGGTGGTATGTGGGTAGGGTGGTGAGGTCGGATCAGATCGGGTTGGTGGGTCTCGGGGAGTCAGGGAAGGAGTTGGGTGGTGGGGCTAGTCAGGTCGAGTTGGGTGAGTTGGAGGGTGGGGGAGGTAGTTGGATGGTGGGGCTAGTCAGGTTGGGTCTGGGGGGGAATTGGGGTGTCGGTGGGATTGGGGTGGAGTTGGGAGTTGTGGGGGGATGAGGGTCAGTGAGAGTTCTGTGGTTACCTGTTTGTTAGATCAGACTCAATCTGTCTAACGTTGATTGCCAAGGTAAGTAAATCAGAACTGTCTGAAGTCTCTGACTCAAACTCAGAGTTGGGGACTTTTTAGGAGGGTGCCAGGAGCAGGGGAATTACTCTTCGGAAGTTCAAACTTCCAGGGCAATTCCCACTGAATCATTGCGTTGGGACTTCAGAGGGGTCCGCAATGTATCTTGGGGGTAGGTCTGTCTCCGACTATCCAGAGACCAGAAGATTTGGGCCATAGTGTTCAATCTGTGGCCTAATCAGAGGCACCATACAATTCAGCACAGTAACATAATTCTTAAACTCTGAAAGAAATATCGTTGATCATTCCCTTTGCATTGTTGATCCATATTTTGTATTCAGTGGCCAAGGCAAGTGTTGAATCTGTTATCTTTCCCCGTGCTTGCTCCATGAGTTAGCTTCATACCATTCATTGAATATACAATCCATTCTTTCTTCAACAATGTCATGCTATGCATATGTTTTTAATTTACCATGTTTCAATCCACTTGGAGAATTTTGTCTGGACTCTTCTGTTGTTCTTTGGCTACCTCATGGGATTCAACTTTCTCTGTTTTAATATTGTCTGAAAATTGCATTTAATTTTATATTTGTACATTGATAACTGAAGTGCATAAGATTGGTAAGAAGGCTTTGATCACCAAGGGAAAGCATCAATCCTAGAGATGAATTGTCAATCTGTGAGGTACATTCATGCTCAAGCCCCAAGAATTATCCCCACTGGCCTGGATTAGTGCAGCTCCCACAACACTCAAGAAGCTTGACAGCATCCAGGACAAAGCAGTCCACTTGATTGGCACCACACCCACAAACGTTCACTCCCTCCATCACCAACGCACAGTAGCAGCAGTGTGTAACATCTACAAGATGCACTTCAGGAATTCACCAAGGCTCCTAGACAGCACCTTCCAAACCCATGACCACTACCACCTAGAAGAACAAGGGCAGCAGATAGATGGGAACACCGCCATCTGGAAGTTCCCCTCCAAGTCACTTACCACCCTGACTTGGAAATATATCGCTGTACCTTCACTGTTGCTGGATCAAAATCCTGGAACTCCCATCCAACGGCACTGTAGGTGTACCTACGCCACATGGACTGCAGCAGTTCAAGAAGGCAGCTCACCACCACCTTCTCAAGGGCAACTAGGGATGGGCAATAAATGCTGGCTCAGCCAGCGAAGCCCACATCCCGTAAATGAATGAACAAAATTTATAGATAACTGAAACTGTGACTCTATAAAATATTACAAACCATAAGGAACAGTACTTTAAGTATTTGGTTTAAGCTATTTCAATGCTTGCATCAAAATTATGCTGAAGAATTTCTTTCTTTTAAGTGTTTTGATAGAGTAAAAAGGAGAAACTTGCCAGTGGCAGAAGATTTGATAACCAAAGGTCACAGATTTAAGGTGAGGTGACAGGAGGGGAAAACAAATATGCAGCGAGTTGTTATAATCTGGAATGCACTGCTTGAAAGGTGGAAGTGGATTCAATAGTAACTTTCAGAAGAAAATTGGATAAATGTTTGAAGGGTCAAAATTTGCAGGGCTTTTGGGAAAAAGGAGGAGAGTGGGACTAATTAGATAGGTCTTTCAAAGACCCAGCACAGGAATGATGGCCTGACTGACCATCTTCAGTAATTCTATGATTAATGATTAACCATAAATGCAGAAGTATAAGAAAGTATCCAAACCAAAAGTTAATCCTTGCAGCAAAATGAGTTAGAGTATGGAGCGAACAGGTATAATTCCAAATGTGAACAAGTATACCTGGGCCTGAATTTTCAGCTCAGAGGGCGGACGCAATTGGCGGGCCTAGGAGCAGTCAGGAACCAAACCACTGACTACGATCGTCCCCCGATCGCAATTTCACACTGGCTGGCCAATTAATAGCCAGCCAACGAGAAGTGCACGCTGAAATGCTCAGCACTGCTGGGGTGGGGGCAGGAGGAGGGCGGGTGATGACGTCGACGTGGGCAAACACTGACAGAAAGCTCTCTGAAGGCAGAGAGCTGCCTCAGGGTGCTGAAGACCCGAAACCCAGGAAATAAAGTTTTTAATATCAGGAAAGAAATGTCCAAGCATCACAATCAGGCACCTGAACATATAGATGATAAAAATGGTGTCCACAGATTTCTATTTTTATTTTATTTAATTACAGAAACCTCATCCCGCCCTTGGATGAGATTTGCTGAAAAATTTAAAATTTAAAGGCCGTCTGGCCGATCCGCCCGTCTGCCAACCGTAACGTTGGACAAGCTGTGTAAAATAACAGACAATTGCGCCGTTATTGGGCTTAATTGCCCTCTTAATTGTCGGTGGGCGTGCTTCCGACACTTGCATGCACCCACCAACCGAAATATTGCATGAGTGCGGGATTCAGGATGCTCGTCCGACGTCATCTTGCGCGATTTCACACCCAATCGGATAGGGCTCAAGCCTGCCTGATCAGTGTAAAGTTCAGCAAACACTGATAACCAATTATTGTTCCTATTGTGATAACCAAACTTATTTTATATACATTTTGTGTGGTCCTTGGAGACTTTGATTTTGAAGGGGTGAATGCATTTTTTGATTCTCATGCACCTTTTGTGTACTTGCTTAGTAAATTTTATTGTAGCCTCATTCATAATTCAGAACCATAATTCTGATCTCTTGCTTTTCATTTGTGTGCTAAGAATCTAAATTAATCACAAGTGTGCTTGATGAATGGATTATTGAACCTTAACTCTATAGTGCTTGCATGTCCACACATTTACAAGTATGCAGTGGCTCATCTGTGGTCATCTGAGCCATTGTCTCACACATCAATGAGCTTGCTTATTTACAAATATAAGCAGGAATTTTCTGCTCCTGTTTGTGGTGGGCATAATAGCGGGTGGGAGAAGAAAATATCAGCAGATCACAAAAATCGGTTTTACGTCATCATAAAACCAGTTTGCAATCGTCCGCTTCACCTGTCAATGGCGGGCTGCATTTCCCAACGTGCAGTGGTGGGAAGCTAACTTCAATACATTAGAATCTCATAGTAAGCCCTGCTCGCTGGAATCATCCCCCTACGCTGGGATCATGAGCTCATTTTGACGTGTTTCATAACGGTACACAAGCGACGTGCACCTGCCGACCTACACTTCACTTGGGACTTCGAGGTTTGTTGCTTGCTTGCTACCTTGTTTCGGGCAGCGCTTGTGGTCATCAGCGTCAGGCTTTGCAGGCAGCACCACATCCCTTTTAGGGAGGCTCACGGGCAAGTCTCCACCTACCAGACTAGCAGTAAGTCGGGGGTTACTGTTCAACGGCTGCAGGGCTATGGCTTGCTTGGTGAAGGGGGGTATCCTAGGGTGTGTGTGTGGGGGCAGATGCTGATCTGTGCAAGTGGCCTCAAGATGGTGAGGGATGAGGTGGCAGATGGAGATGTGAGTGAGAGAGTGAGTGGTGATGTCCCATGAGCTGGTAGTGAGTGAGATGCCAATGAATGTGTAATAGACTTGAGTGTGAGAGTTTAGAGTGATGAGATGGTTGGCTTACCCTGGCAGCACGGATGAAATCATTCATCCTCTTTCTGCACTGGATGGCCAATCTCTTCTGTGCAACGTTGGCACTGACCACCACTGCCACCTCCTCCCAAGCCAGAGTGGTGAGATTGCTAGACCTCCTGCAGCCAGAATGGGGGTAGAGGACATCACAGCGGTCCTCCAAAAGGCATTACAGTGACTGGTCACTGAACTCTTCTTGGCTTTTGGGGCCATGCCTTCATTGTAACAGTCCTGAGCTGCAGGCAATTACGCAGCTGCAGTTTAAATATGGCACTCAGAGTCAGGAAACAGGGAGGTAACAGTGTGGAGGGCGATTCAGAGGCTGCCCACCAGCAATGCGACGTGTTTCCTGTGGCTGCATAATTAATGAGGCGGGAAGCAGATGATGTGGCTCAAAATTCAACCCTTGTGGCCAGTGGGAAAAATGACTTTTTTTACACCCGCCACCGCATTTAGTGCAATTCAGGGAAAATTCTGGCCATAGATGAGGTTTCATTGCTTTACACTCTCACAAAAGGCTTAACAGAAATGAAGCAGAAACTGGACAGACTTGAGAATACAAGTTTCGAACAGTTTATTTTCCTGCAAGTATGGATCTCATCGCATTTCGACCATGCTGCAGGTGCTTCTGTTAAATTATAGTGGTCTTTTTTTCGGGATGAAATCAGATACATGGGGCTGAATCTTCGGCTCAGTGAGTGGGGGCGGGGCCCGCTTGCCGAGGCGTAAAATTACATGTGATGACGTCGGGCATGCGTCCCGACGTCACAGTGCGTCATTCAGACTTTCAGTTTGGCGGGTGCGCACCCGAGTCGGCTGCATGCCCGCTGAACTGTCAAAGGCCTATTAAGGCCATTTAATTCTCAATTAAAGTAATTAACGGAGCTGTCCATAAGTTGGTTGGCAGGCGAAGAGCCCAGGCAGCCTTTGCGTTTTTCATGGAACCTCATCCACGGGTGGGATGAGATTTCATGACTGATTTTAAATTTTGACGACAAATTTTTATTGAAATTAATGCACATGTTCCAGCTCATGTGACAGTTTCACATGAGGACATGTCATAAAAATTTGCTCGTCACTTTGTTAAACTTTTTGGACTTAAACTAATCTCCCTCAGGGAAATTTCTGCGCTCTTTTGCGTGCACGCAACTCCCAACTCAGGCAACATCTCCCCCCCCCCCCCACCCCAAGCCAGCCCACACAGGGAGCGCACAGTGCTTCCAGGTGCGCGTCACACTGGGCGGGCCTTAATCGGCCCCCCCAAGTAAAATGGTGGCGCGGACTCGATTAGGGGTGCCAATCGGATCCACTCCCGCCAGCCCACCCGACAGGTGGAAAATTCTGCCTATGGAGATTATGGACCAAAAATCAATTGTCTGCAGTTTTTTTTGAAATCCCACCTGTTCATTCTTTATTGAATTTCAGAAACCAGTAATTCGAAAATACTATTACCATCAGTAGAAATGCTTTAGTTTTAAATTTGTTTCAGTTTGTTTATGTTTTCTCTGTTGAGAAGTGTGTGCTATGTATTGTTGTAGCAGTTTACAACGGTTTTGTGTAATCAAGTTCAGCTTTCTTTTTGTACTGTTTTGTACTGAAGAGTAAGGCACTCTTCAACATGAACTCCTTAAGTTTTGAGTTTCACCCAACTCCCATTATCTGAAGACAAAGTTTCAAGTTGTGTTTAAGAATAGCAGGCCCCAAGCTCCCTTTGGTACCTCACCCCAATGGTGATTCTTCATGTATGAGCCTAGCCAGTAATTTTTGGCAGCCTGTTGAACCAAGGAGCAGGGAAGAGGAAGCATGCAAGCCTAATAATGCTTGTAGTTGATGTCCATGTGCACACTAGATATTGACATTTTTCACCCCCTAAACTAGAGATTCTGGGCAGAAATTTCTGCCTACCGGGCGGGTGGGCCCGACCCAATCTCCGCTGGGCGGGGAGCCGATCCCTGCTGGAGAAGCGGGCCCCGCTGCCATTTTAAGTGGGTGGGCTAATTAAGGCCCATCCAGCGTGACACCCGGCGGGAAGCGCTATGTGCTTCCTGTGCGGGCAGGGAGGGCGGGGGGGATTCCCCAAATGCAAGAGTGCGCACGAAAGAGCGCACATCTCCCTGAGGCTAAGTGCTGCCTCAGGGAGATCGCTGAAAGTTGTACAAACATTAAAAATAGAAAAATAAAAAAATCCTTAACATGTCCCCCTCATGTGACAATGTCACATGAGATGGGACATGTTAATAAATTTCACTAAAACTTTATTAAAGTTTTTTAAACCCTACATGGAACCTCATCCCGTCGGTGGATGAGGTTTCATGTTTTTTCAGAAGCCCGCCGGAGCTCTTGGCCTGCCCACCAACCTTAAGGTTGGACGGGCAGGTCCTTTAATTGTTTTAATTATTCTGTGAATGGCCTCAATTGGCCATTGACAGGTTGGCGGATGCACAGCTGATTTTGCTGTGCTCCCGCCTTCCTGAAGATTTAAATGGGGCGGGAACCCCTGACGTCATCCTGTGTTATTTTGCATGTCGGCGAGCTCGCCGACGGCAAAATTCAGCCCTCTGTGTCAGCTCCCGTGTCAATGTTGCTATGCCAGTTAAGATCTGCTGACTCAACACATCTGGCATCTTCTGGTTTATCTTGCTCAGTTCCAACCTTGCTGACACATTTACCATAAGCTTCATTGAGAGAACCTCACCCTTATCTCTTCCAGACAACCTACTTGCCACCTCTGCTCAGATTCCATCTGTGAATTAGAGGGTGAAACGTAGAAACAGGAGAAGGCTACTTAGCCCTCAAACCTTTCTGCCTTTTAATTAGATTATGGATGGTTGATATCTCAAATCCATTTACCCGCCACTGATCCATATGTCTTGATACCCTTGCAATAAAAAATTGTTGATTCAGCTCTTGAAAATTTCACTTGATCCAGCATCCACAGCCATTTGAGGAAGAGAGTTCCACATTTTCATTGCCCTTAGGATAAAAAAAAGTGCTTCTTGATTTTACAAGAACACAAGAAATAGGAGCTGGTGTAGACCATATAGCCCTTCGAGTCTGCTCCGCCATTCAATACCATCATGGCTGATCTTGGCCTTCAACTCCACTTCCCTGCCCGTTCCCCATGCCCCTTGATGCCATGAGAGACCAAAAATCCAATCTGTTTATACAATGTCATCGTGCTTTAATCCTGGTATAATTTTGGTAAATGTGCACTGTAACCCCTCTAAGACCTCCTTCCTGAGGGGCAGTGCCCAGAACTGAATACTCCAGCTGGGGTCTCAACAAGGCTTTGGACCACTGAAGAATAACTTTGTTTACTTTGTATTCCCATCCTCTGTCAAAGGCCAACATCCTATTAGAATTTTTGATTTCTTTTTGTACCTTTGTGCACCAGATTTTAGGAAGTTGTGTACCTGGACACCCTTTGCTCCTCTACTATCTAGTCTCTCACTTCTGCCAGTTATGTTTACAAGTTATCCAGGCTAGTGATGTTCTTTGACCAGAAAAACTTGGTGACGAGATAGGCTAAAATATGCACACTTGTGATGCTGGACATCATACTGCCCAAAATATCTCTGTTAACCTTCGAATTAATCACATATTAACGTAAAAGAAGTGCCCCTATTGATTTACCGTTTTGATCATTGCCGCTGATTAATCGAGAAAAATCCCTCTGAATTGAATTGACAGAGAAGCTTCTGATGTTCCAGTAACCCAATTCAGTTAGGATAAAAGAAAATGGTTATGTGCTAATAGAATAGAAAAGCAATGTGCTGGTGAATGGGTGTACAAATAATGTCATTTTGATTTCTTATCAGCCCCAAGCTTAGAGACTGCAGCATGGGTTATTGGTCATCTTGGGCTTCAATCTGCCTGGCAAGGTTATTTTCTGTTGGGCAGGAAGCAGAAAGTTGACATAACTATAGGGACCATAAAGAAAAGAGATAATCACATTTGATTGATTGTGGGTACAAAAATTCAATTAGTCTTCATGACTAGCAAAATAGAGAGAAATGAAAAGTTCAATTTTATATGACTTATTTGGCATTAGACATTAAAGCTGTGACTACCCAAAACAGCACTGCTTTATATAAATAAGCCATTTTAAGAAGCAAAAAGTAGCAACTCTTCCCTCTTTCTAATTATGTGGAGCTTGAAATTAATCACGAGCGACGATAACTTATTAAGAAAAACTGACCTGGAGGAGTTATTTGGATTGACAGCTTGTGGGGGTGATAAATTATCATGAATAGACCTATAATGTTAAACTGGGGTGCTTCAACGTGCTTGCCATTTGCATGATATGCTTTTCTCTCCTTCATGGTGCCTAGATCAGTAACTCCTCCATGAAAAATATCATCAATATTCCCTGTAAAAATTATTGAAAAAACTAACAAGTAGAATATGAAAGAATGTTGAAGCCAATAAAACTCATTCATTCAGTATTTATTTTTAAAAATTCTAATGAAGTATCCCTCCTTAAGCTTTACTACACCTGAGTGAGCTTGAATTGAACATAGGCCTGAGGAGCAGGAGTAGACCATTCGGCCCTTCAAGCCTGCTCTGCCATTTGCTAAAACAATACAAGGCACTACACCTAGAATAATGTGAACAGTTTTGGTCCCTTATGTAAGGAAAGATATACTGGCATTGGAGGAAGTCCACAGAAGGTTCACTAGGCTGATCCTGGGCGTGGAGGGATTTTCTTATGAGGAGAGGTTGAGTAGATTGGGCCTGTACTTACTGGAGTTGAGAAGGATGAGAGGTGACCTTATTGAAACATATAAGATTCTTAGAGGGCTTGACAGGGTAGATGCTGAGAGGATGTTTCCCCTTGTGGGAGAGTCTAGGGCCAGAGGGCATAATCTCCAAATAAGGGGTCACCCATTTAAGACACAGATGAGCAGGAATGTCTTCTCTCAAAGGGTAGTGAAATAGTGAATCTGTGGAATTCTTTATCCCAGAGGGCTGTAGAAACTGGGTCGTTAAGTATATTCAAGGCTGAGAGAGACAGATTTTTAATCAGTAGGGGAATCAAGGATTATGGGGAAAAGGCAGGAAAGTGGAGTTGAGGATTATCAGATCAGCCATGATCTCATTGAATGGCGGAGTAGATACGATGGGCCGAATGACCCACTTCTGCTTCTACGTCTTACGGCCTTGATAAGATCATGGCTGATCTAGTTATGGTCTCAACTCCACTTTCCTGTCTATCCCCATAATTTGATACCCTTGTCTATCAAAAATCTATCTAACTCCAGCTTGGATAAATTCAATGACCCAGTCTCCACTGCTTTCTGGGGAAGAGAATGCCACAGACTGACGACCCTTTGAGAGAAAACATTTCTCCTGATCTCTGTCTTAAAAGGGAGACCTTTTATTTTTAAACTGTGCCCCCTAGTTCTTGTCTTCCCCAGAGGAGGAAGCATTTCCCCAGTATCCACCCTATCAAGTCCCCTCAAGATCGTATATGTTTTAATGAGATCAGCTCTCATCCTTTTAACTCCAATGGGTAAAGGCCCAACCTTTCTTCATAAGATACACCCATCATCCTAGGAATGAGTCGGGTGAACCTTGTCTGAACTGCTTTTAATGCAGTTAGATCCTTTTTCAAATAACTAAACCAAAACTGTACACAGTACTGTAGATGTGGGGTCACCAAAGTCCTGTACAGCTGCAGTAAAACTTCCCTACTTTTATATTCCATTACCCTTGCAACAAACCCCAACATTCCACTTGCCTTCCGAATCACTTGCTGTACCTGCATACTAGTTTTTTTTGTTTTTCATATACCAGAACACACAGATACCTCTGTAACCCCAAGTTCTGCAATCTATCCATTTAAATAATGTACTGTTTTTCTAGTCTTCCTGCCAAAGTGGACAAGTTCACATTTTCCCACATTGTACTACATCTACCAAATTTTTGCCCACTCATTTAATCTATCTATATCCCCTTGAGACTCTCTACCTCCTCTTGACAATTTACTTTCCTACCTATCTTGGTGTCATTGGCAAATTTAGCTACCATACATTCAGTCCCTTCATCCAAGTCTTTGATATAGATTGTGAGTAGTTGAGGCACCAGCACTGATTTGTGTGGCCCTCCATTAGTTACAGCTGCCAACCTGAAAATGACCCATTTATCCCTACTCTCTGCTTCCTGTTAGGTAACCAATCCTTTATCCATGCTAATATGTTACTACACAATGAACTCTTATTTTGTGTACTAACCTTTGATATGGCACCTTATTAAATGCCTTTTGGAAACCCAAGTACACCACATCTGCATGTTCCCCTTTATCCACTTTGCTTGTTACTTCTTCAAAGAACTCTAATAAATTAATTAAACATGATTTCCCTTTCACAAAGCCATGTTGACTCTGCCAGATCCCATTATGACTTTCTGAGTATCCTGCTATAACCTCCTTAATAATGGATTCTGGCAATTTCCCAATGATAAAGGTTAGGCTAACTGAACTATACTTTCCCGCTTTCTGTTTCCCTTCTTTCTTCAATAAGGATGTTACATTTGCTATTTTCCAATCCACGGGGACCCTTCCAGAATCTAAGGAATTTTGGAAGATTATAACCAATGCCTCTACTATTTCTGCAGCCACTTCTTTTAAGATCCTAGAATGCAAGCCATCTGGCCCTGGGGACTTGTCAGCCTTTAGGTCTAATAGTTTCCCCAGGACCTTTTCCCTGTTGATGGTGATTGTTTTAAGTTCCTCCCTTTTCCCTCTAAATTTTCAAGTATCTTTGGAAAGCTTTCTAAACCTTCTATAGTGAAGACAGACACAAAATAACTGTTCAATACGCCTGCCATTTCCTTGTTTTCCATTATCAACTCCCAGACTCTCTCTCTAGAGGACCAACATTCGCTTCTCTTACCCTTTTTCTATTTAAACTTGTAGAAACTCTTACTATCTGTTTTTTATATTTATAGCTAGTTTTCTGTAACACTCGTAAAGAAATGTTTCTGAGAAATTGTTTTGAATACATTCCATAAACTCATATTCCAGGTTACCTTTACCAATCCCATTTGCCCAATCTATATGTAGATTAACGACACCCATGATCATTGCAGTACCTTGCTTACATGCCCCATTTATTTCTTCCTGTATCCTCTGTCCTTCAGTGGAACTACTACAGGGCCTAGAAGCTACTTCCACAAGTGACCTATTATCTTTCCTATTATCTCTACCCAAACTGATTCTACATCTTGCATTTTTAAGCTAAGGTCACATTGTCAGTATTACCCCACCACGTTTTCCTAGCTTTCTGTCTTAATGAATTGTCAAATATTCTTCAATATTCAGGTCCCAGTCTCGGCCACCTTGCAACTATGTCTCTGTAATGGCTGTCAGGGCATACACATTTATTCCAATCTGTGCTAACAGTTCATCCATTTTGTTATAAATGTTGCATGCGCTCAGATACTTCAGAGCGTTAACTCTGTCTTTTTACAATTTTTGCAATCTCTGGCCTTATTTGCTGGTGCACTGTTAAATTTGTATGCTCCATCCTTTCCTGCCACACTCTGGTTTTTACCCAAATTACTACCCTGCTCTATTACCTTGTTATTTGCCTTTAATTTACCACATTTCCCCTCCACATGATCCCTCTCCCCCTCTCAATCTCTACCACCCTAGTTACGCCAAAGCACTGGTCCCAACAGGGTCTCAATGAAGACTGTCCCAACAATACAAATCCCACCTAAGAAAGTTCCCAGCTTTCTTAAAAAGTTATTGTGCATTAGTTGTCATATTTTTTAATTGTATTATTTTTCTTTAAGCACCCTCCATTTGGGATCAGCTCCAATTGTAGCAAATAATCTATTTGAGTTTTTTTTATTTATCTTGGTGTGTTTGCAAATAAGAAGGAAGGAAATATTTTGCCATTTCTGGTGCCCATGGTCTATCATGCTTGGTCAATTACAGAATAAATCTCCCCTAGCTACAGAATCTGTAGCTAAGCACACCACTACTTAGAAGTTGGCAGGTTTAAATCCAAGTGCAGGACTTGAGCACATAAGCAGCACTGATGGAATTCTTCATTATTGGCAGGCCATCTTTTGGATGGGAATTTAAACAGAGGTTTCATATGCCTGTTTCTAAAAATGCCATGCAAAATTCAAAGAAAATCAATGACCTGACCAATGCTTATCTCTCAACCACTACCACTAAAACCAATCAATTAGCCATTTATCCCATTGCTGTTAGTATGTATGTGCTGTGCACATTTGGCTGCCTTATTTGCTCCCTAACTGATTATACTTGAGAAACTAATTCTTTGTCTACACAGTGCTTTATGACGTCTTGAAAGTTGGAGAACAATTACATAAAATGAAGGCTCCAGTGATTAGTTTGAAAATTTGTATCCCTAAGCATGGCATATAACATTTTTCTTGATTCATTCCTGATGAAGTCCATACAAACCTCCAGGATATATTAACTGGCAGCTTAAATATGTGCCTATAAATGTTTTGATCTAACTATCTGATTAACTCATTATCAGGTGTTGATGTTTTTAAGGTGCAAAGCTGGCTGCGCATTTTCATTGCTGAAGGGAGCAAATGTTGCACAAAGCACATAACTGGAGGCAGCAGAAGCTCACCAGCAGGTGACAAAACATGTCTGCATGCCTTTGCTCCATGGCAGAGAGGGTGCTCGCCATCATTGTAGCAACCATTGCTGAGGCCAGAGCCAGCAGCAGGCTGAAACCATTGAAAACACACCATCATTTATCACTTCCACCCACCAGTTCAAGCACTGGCATTGCACATAATTCACAGGGTAGAATAGAGATGGGATTGAGACATGATGAGACAATGGGCAGAAGTGCTCTGTAGCCAGGGCAAGGGGTAAGGGTTGCGCAGGTGCCAGCTTTCCAGAGGATGAGGTTGTGTAAGCTTTCTAATGCAGAGGACTCAGAAGAGGACTTTGATGGGGTGGCGTAGTCTACTGAAAAAGGCTGATGGTTTTGCACAATGAAATGCTTGGGGCATTGGCAGACCTGCCAGAAAACCTGTGTGCAATGTTTAGGAGTATTGACGAGTCAGCACACATTTGGCATAAGGCTTTACCCAGATGTCTAACTCCTTGAGTGCCTGTGTGGACCCAATACTGATGTCTTAGCTTCTATTGCTGCACAAGAAGCAGCTGTCTCATGTCTGAGCCCTGCCATGGAAACTCAGATGCTCTCGCACAAGCTGAGCTTACTGCTGTGCAAAGTTAGACTGTTGCCTTCGTGGCTGCAGATATCATTGTTCAAAGAGTCTTGCAGGCTGTTGTAATGATCCCACAATCTGTCCTCCAACAGATTACCAAAGACAGTATTAGCCCTACCATCACTGCCATTCTGCCAGTGCCCTTGCTGGCGTCTGTCGACCAGGCAGACCAGACTGTTGTTCGTATGCCAAGATGATGCAGTCTAAAGTAGGGCCTTGTTGACTCAGAGTTGATTGAGGTCATCCTCCAAGACCATCTGCAGTCTTCCCTGATGAACCAGTGGGGTAGCACTGCGTAAGAGCGCTAGGACAGACAAAGGCACATGGAGGACAAGCACCAAGGGAATATATGAGGGTGATAATGTTTGTATGCAATGTGACATGGCTTCATTTATAAATTTGGTTTGGCATGCCTATTTTATGTTGGTTTTTAATTTTGCATTTTGGCTAAATGGGCACCGTGATGGTCAGTTACAGAGAGAAAGCAAGTTGTGGTTGTAACTAAATCAGATGCCTACCTTGGTTTTGAATCGGCAGTCGCAGTTCAGGAACTACAGTTCCCAGCAAGGTCTTCTACGCATGCGCCCAGCCGGGAAATGACGCACATGTGCGGTTCATTTTTTTTTACATCGCTCATGCCTTTCACACATGACCCGGCCGGGAAAGGGCGCAGTTAGTCTTTTTTACTTTCTTTAGGCCGGGAATCAGCCCTGCGCATATGCGCAGAAGGAAAAGAAGATAAGAAGTGAAACTGTGCAAAACTGCAGATCAAGTTACCTGAATAGGAGTGCCATTCGAGAGAAGGTATGTCCCAGGGAGCAGGACATGGGAGGAGGAGGACAGGGAAAAGGTCCAAAACCAAGAACAAGGTCCTAAACCAGGGAGTGGGGCAGAAAGAGATCCCAGAAGAAAGTCCTAGGCAAGAACAAAGACAGGGATCGGAGATAGAACCCATTGAGCCAACAGCTGAGAAAAAGGCTCCAAATTAAAAGAAGAGCTGCGGGGAGCATACTTGGAGCAAAGTGGCATGGGGGAAACCCTGAAGATCCAAGGGGGCAGCTGAAGGTTGGTGACTCTGTGCTACAGGCCATAAGGGCAGGGGTACCCTTTTTAAGCAGTGGTGTTTGCTTAGCACGGCCGAAGATCTTAAAGTGTGCTTGGAAGGTGAAGCTTGAGTGTACTCGGAAATCCAAAGGAGAGGAATCTCGGAAGGTGACATTGAAACCCGGGAGGTGAATCCAAATTGAAGCTGTCTGAGTGGGAACAACATTTGGAGAGAATTTCAAGGCAAATCCTTCAAATGTGGAGATTGGAAAACCTTGTGAGAAAGACAGAGTTTTAGTGAGACCAGTTGGCTCATGGTGTGACAAGCGTCTGTGTAGGTTGTCGAGAAATCCACAGGATCTGCTTTGGTTGCATCTGTCTTTTATGGTGGAGTACGATAATAGTTCGCCAGTTGTCACCTGAATGTTAGAGCATTACGCAGATATGGTAAATTGTTTTATCTTTCCGAATTTAACGTGTCTGTCAAGATATGGCTGGGGTGAAGGAATAGTGAGTATTTGAATCATTTTCTTGTGTTTGAGGTCTTTCCAACCTTTTTGTCTGGTGTAATATAGGCAGGAATCGTCCATGCCCACTAGCGTCAGGTGTGTTTGGTGGCGCAAGCAGACAATGTGGTGAGAAGGCCAAAAATCAGTATCACGACGTCGTGAAACCAGTTTGCAATCGTTTGCTCAGCCTGTCGATGGCGGGCCACATTCCCATCGAACGTTGCCCATCGGACGTCGAGAAACTCATTGTAATACATCAGCAAATCATTATAAAGCCAGCCCGCCAGGCTCAACTCCACTGCTGGATCATCCACCCACGTCGGCAGGAAAACACACCAGTGAAGAACACACCTTGACAACTGTGACGAGCAGAAGTTGGGACATACCGCCAGGGCCTTGCTTACATTGCGGACATCCAAGGAGCAGAAGATGCTGACAGCAATGTCACATTGGAGGAATGTCCATGACATACTGGGTGGATTCTCATGGGCGTGGCTCTGGTGTGAAGCAGCTCACGGAAGTTGGAAAGTCACCGTTGATGCCCACAATGGATGATGGTTGAGAGAGTGGGAGATGAAGGATCTAGGATCAGCAGAGAGAGGAAGAGGTGTCGGGGGTGGGGAAGGGGTGGTGAGGTTGGGAGGGAGGGGATGAAGTTGTCAGAGGGGTGAGTTTGGGATGGGGAAATGAAGGTGTTGGGTGGGTGATGTTGGAGGGGGTGAATGATGTTGGGGGATGGAGTACCTGGGAGGAGGGGGTAACAGGAGAAGATAGCATCTGGGGAAGTGGGTGAAAGGGGGGTGGAAGGTGTTCGGAGAGGGGAGGGAGTCCGGGGGAGGAAGGAGTGTGGTGCAGGGAAGGAATCCAGGGGGTGGGAATGAGCGCAGAGAGAGGAGGGAGTCTGGGGTGGGGGAGAGAATGGAGTCCGGGGTTGGGGGGGGGTGGGGGAGGGGGAGGGGGTGTTAGGAAAGACTGCGGAGAGGGGAGGGAGTAAAGGTGGAGGAAGGATTAGGAAGGGAGAAGGAGGAAAGCTGGAGGAAGAAGTAAGGGTGTCAGAGGGAGTCAGGAAGGGGGAAGGAGTAAGGCTGGAGGAAGAGGAAAGGCTGGAGGAAGGAGTTGGGAGGGGGGAAGGTTGAAGGGTGGTGGAAAAATTAAGAGTGTCTGAGGGAGTTGGGGAGGGACGAAGTGGGGGCGAGTCTGGAGGGCGATGGGAGGACGAAGTGGTGGGGAAGGGGTTCTGGGGGGAAGGGGTCCGGAAGAGGGCGGGGGTCCAGAGGTGGGAAAGGATTTTAAGGGCGGATGTCCAGGTGAACATGTGAGAGAGGGGTCTGATGGGTCCTTGATTGCCTCCTGGGGAGCGATCTGAGGGTGGGCGTGGTATGAGGGAATGTAAGAATGACCGACGGCAGAGTTAGCGGGTTCGACGGTAGCAATAGAGGGGATGGTGAGGGTTTCCACCACCCTTCATCCTTCCCCCCCTCCCAACTCCTTCCTCCAGCCTTTCCTCTTCCTCCAGCCTTACTCCTACCCCCTTCCTGACTCCCTCAGACACCCTTACTTCTTCCTCCATCTCCCTTCCTACACCTTCCTCCACCCTTACTTCTTCCCCTCAACGCAGTCTTTCCAACCCACCCCCCCCGGACTCCATTCGGAGGCAGACATGGACCCTGCGGTGAAAAGGTGGAGGTCGGGGAGGTTAATGTGGATGGGGGTGGGATTTTCGGTAAGGAAGGGAACATGCATGTTCATCTGGACATCCCCAAAGCAAAAGGGTTGTGGCTGGTAGGTCATGGAGGGGAGGTGGAACTGTCAACTGTGATGGGGGAAAGGAAATTAGTGACTGGGGAAGGGTAAAGGACGGGGGAGCGAAAGTAAAACTGAATTAGCACCATGCTATCCAAATGAAAGGGAAACGAGATTCGTGGTGGGTGAGATCAGGTGCCTCATGGGAGTGTGATCAGTGGGTGGGCGGAGATGCAGGTCAGCTCAGATGGGCAACTGAAAGTGAACCCCAGCAGGCAGCATTGAAAATGCTCAGGACATTGAGGTGAGTGTGACATGGGAAGGATCCGCGTGTGTGGGAGAATGGGTGAAAGGCCCTGCCACGCGCACACACTTCTCCCTTCAGAATCACTTGTGGGCCAGCTGCTCCCTCTGCAGTGACAGAGAACGAGGTTTGTGGCTCACAGGCTAAGAGGACTCGGAGGGAGAGGACAGCCGCTGAGATTCCTGAGTGGAGGACCCAGGGGGCATGCATCTGCTTCCCGTCCTCCCTTCAGGTGCCCGAGGGCCCCGGCCTGACTCATTGAGGGGAAGGAGCATCTGGAGGGATGTTGAGGTGCCCCGTTTCCCCCTTGTGTTGCCACCGCAGGAACTCACCCATGGCTCCTGTGATGGAGTGCAGGTCTGCATGCATTTCTGCATTCTGCTGGACAGGGACTCCATAGCATCTGCCAACCTCACCAAGAGACCTCCTCCATACGTAAACATGTGGGCACCACTTCATCAGAGAGCAGGCGGATGCATTCCTCTGACTCGTCAGCCACTATATTGAGGGCTTCCAACAGCTCTGTGTGATGTTCCCCTGCCTTCTGCTGACTGTCCAGGATGAGATGGAAGGCTGAATCCAGAGGTTCATCACTGACTCGGACTTCACAGATGCCTGACCCTCAACAGTCCTCCGAGTGCCAGACAGCTCAGCTGAACCTGCCTCTTCCTGCCGCAGATGCATGTCCATGCGGTGACCACCAGATTGTGAAGCCAAGCCTGCTCTAGATCTAGCTCCCATGAAGGCGTGTGTCTCTGTGCTGGTGGAGGGTGCGGGTAAGCACCGTGACGGGTCATCCAGGCTGCTTATTTCCAGTTCTTCATTGGAGGAGGTGTCGCCTTGGTTGGAGGTGAGGACATCGATGGAGCTGAGGGATGTCGGTCGCTTGGGAGAACTACCTGTGTACCGAAGATAATTAGTGCATGGCCGCAGAGTCAAAAGTAGGAGAGAGAGCACTCATAGTTGCATTGAGAGAGGGATGATGTGGTGTAGGATCCTCAGGTTGGTGTTCGCTTCAACCCCACCGTCGCCACAGGAGGTTCCATGTCCTCACAGTCAGCGCGATGGCATGCTCTCAAAGTGATTGAGGGGCCTAATGTGGGCCACTCCACCCCCGGTCTGGGACCTCTCCCTGCTGATGTGAGCAGGCTTCTCTTGCATGGAAACAGATGGAGAGAGTGTGAGCAGGACACATGGCACTGCATGGAGTGTTTGTATGGTGAGCAGTGCCATGGATGGGATGAGGATGCGAGCTCAAGAGGTTATGAGCCTGATGGAGATGTGAAGATGTGTGTGAGAGTTGGTGTTGTCCCTTGAGGTGTGAGATCCCTGTGGATGTGTGTTGTGTTTGTGAGTGTGTGAGTTAAGAGTGATGAGAAGAGCTGAGTTACCTGTGTGGAACGGATGAGACTATTTATCCTGTAGTGGCACTGGGTGGCTGTCCTCTTTTGCAGGACATTGGCACTGACCACCCCTGCCATCGCCTCCCAAGCTGGTTTGGTGATGCTGCTGCCCATCTTGGAGTAGAGAACATCACGGCGCGCTTTTACGGTGTCCAAAAGGTGCTCGAGGGACCTGTCACTAAACCTGGTGGCTGCAGTCTTTTTGCCTTTTGAGGCCATCCTGTCTTCTGTGCAGCAATTGTGTGCTGGAAACACTGAGAGGTGTGCATGTGGTTGAACTTTAAAATATGGTGCCTGGCGTGATGAAGCAATGAGGTGATGGCATGGCGGGCACGTGAGAGCTCGCCCGCCATGGAAATTGTGTGTTCCCTGGAAATGCTTAATTATGTGCGGCAGGTTTGGGATGATACGGCGTGAAATGCCGCCATTGTGGCCGGCAGCTGAAACGTTGTTTTACCTGCCCGCTACCGCACTTAGTGCAAATCTGGGGCGATTCCTCCCATAGTTTTTTTTTTTGTTTAATAAAGGTTTCATTCTATGTGTTAAACATTCACCAGCAGACTCCTGTGAATTTGTTCAGTAACTTTGTTCCACGGTTTCTAAAAAAAAGTTAGGGTATATCAAGCCAGGTTTCGCTCTGGGATTTGACTTGTCCAGTATTAACATCAGCTGGGATTGTAACATTGTGAATGGGGAATTGGAGTTGCATTTCCTGCAGTTGGATGAATTGCTCATGCATAGCCTTGCCAGAAAGGGCTGTCTAGATTGCCTCCTCCCTTCCTCCTCTTCCCGCTTAATCTGCTCCTCACATACTCGTCATATAGTTGTTGGTAAGGGCTGTCCCCTCATGATGATGAGGTTTGCAGCATGCATCAGTCCACTATGACTCTTGACACCAATTCTGCTGAGTACTGCAGGGCTCCTGTAGATTGGAAGCGTTATTTCAGCACCACAATGGTCTGCTCTATTGCATTTCAAGTGACCGCATGACTTTCATTGTTTGCATGCTGTCCACAAGTCTGTGGGTTGTGCACCAGAGTGATGGATCACGTCATCAATGGTTAGCCCTTGTCTCTCAGTAGCCATCTTGTACTTTGCCACTTTGGTTCAAGTACATTTAGCACAACAGATTGCTGGAGATGGAAGACATCATGACCGCTGCCAGGTTACTGAGCATTAACTTGCATGATTCTGTGTATGGTTTCACAGCAACTAGACATTGAGAGAATGGAATCCTTTTCCCTTTGGTACATCTTTGGAGTTGACATGCGGTACCTGCAAGATGAGGTGTGTGGAATCAATGGCACCCTGGACTATGTCAAAACCTGCAATCCTTGTGAAGCAGCGTGCTCGCACCACTTGTTGTTCTATGGGTAAAGAAAATGAAGTGTTGTCACCTATCTTTGCCTAGAGAGCATCAGTAACCTCCCTTACAAAGCAGTGGATGGCAACTGGCAATATGTTGCAAGTGTCTCCACCTCCAGCTCAGAAGGAGCCTGACACAAAAGTTCATAGCCATGGTCACCTTCACATCCACTGGCAATATGATTCACGCCCTGCTCTGAGATTGTAGTTGTGGCCGCAGCTGGTGGCAGATTTCATTGAGTACTCCCTTACACACATGTCTCACACACCTTCTAAGATTCAGGTAGGAAAATTGTTCTCTGAATACCCTGGGCGGATATGACTGCCTACTGAGATCCCTTATCTGGCCGCTCCTCTTTTGCCTCCTCCCTCTTCTCAAAGTTCATTCTCCTCTGCATGCCCTCTGCTTATTCTCCCAGTGATGCTGTATTCCAAGGGAAATGCAGACTACTATACCCTGTGTGGGAGCAACTGGTTTGTACAGAAGCCTTGATGTCAGGACAAAGTCCTTCAGGATCTGTCACACCAATCCCTGTAGACTGAAGCAAACTTAAAGCACTCAAGAAACCACCAAATACTTTGTACAGCCATAGCAGTGGCCAGTCGAAATCAATCAACATCTAACTTGCAAGTAGTTCATGATATCTTTAAGTAATGCTGGTTGGGGAAGGGGAGTCTTTTCTGTTTCTGAAAGCATGTTAATCTTTGTATGATTTAGAAAAGGCTTTTTAGCTGGATCGTTGAATTCAAAAATGGCACTGTTGACATCAATTCAGTTTTACATGTTGATGTCATGATTTGTCTACCTTGCATACTTCTGACAGACAATTATTATGTGTGCATATATCTTGACTAGCGTGATGTCTGGTGTAACTTGCACCAGAGGCATGCATGTGTGCCTCATGGGCTTCATTTTGGACCACTAAGGCCACTTGTATCTCCCAAAAAACAGGCACTGCAGATCCGAAATTTGCATCGCATGAGTTTAGCTTCAAAAATTACAGTGTACTTGCAAGGGTATATTTTTCAGTTAAGTATTCAGGTTAAAATCAACTTGACCCTGGAGTGGAATTTTCCGTGCCTGCTGGCATCTGGCTTCATGGCGGACATGAGCAGACAATATGGTGGGAAGGCCAAAAATCGGTTTCATGATGTCATGAAACCAGTTTGCAATCATCTGCTCTGCCCTTCAATGGTGGGCCGCATTTGCTGGTGCCGCACGTCGGAACTTTCATTGTAATATATCTGCATATTGTATAAGCCCAGCCTGCCGAAATTATCCCCCCATGTCAAATTTACCGCCCACGTCGGTGGGAAAACATGCCTGTGTAGAACACGTCTTGACCAGTGTGACGTGCAGAAGTCAGGACTTACCATCACGGCCTTGCTCACATTGCGGACATCAGAGGAGCAGAAGATGCTGGAGCCCAACAGCAATGGGACCCTGGAGGAACGTGCATCACATGCTGGGTGGATTCTCATGGACATGGCTCCGCTGCAAAGCAGCTTACGGAAGAGGTCTCCGATGAGGGTCTGCTTCAGGACTTCAGTGTCTTGGCTGTGGTCTGCTATGGATGATCGTCAGTGGGGTGGAGAGGAAGGTGTAGGTTTGACTGGGAGAGGACGGTATGTCAAGGGGGAGTGAGGTTGCGGGGAGAACAAAGATGCCAGGGGAGGTGAGGTTGGGAGGGGGGAATAAAGGAGTTGGGGGTTGAGGTTGGGAGGGGGAAATGAAGGTGTTGGGGGGTGAGGTTGGGAGGGGGAGGGAGTACGGGGGGAGGAGGGGGTAACAAGGGAAGAATACAGTAACTGGGAAGGTAGATGTAAGGGGGAGCAAAGTGCAAGGGAAGGGGTCTGATGGAGGAAGTAGTTCCAAGGGGGCCGGACTTGGGGGGGAGGGGGAGAAGTAGGAGTTCTGAGGGGGTAAGGAGTCCCTGGGGAGGGAGGAGTTCAGGGGGAGGAAGGGGGAAGGAGTAAGAGTGGAGGAAGGAGTAAGGAAGGGGGAAAGAATCAGGAAGTGGGGAAGGAGTCTGGAGGGGGGAAGGAGAAAGTTGGGGGGTGGCCAGGTGAATTGTGAAAGGGAGGGGTCTTTGAAGTCGATGACTACCTCCTGGGGAATGAAATGAGGGTGGGCGTGGCAGGAGGGAATGGTGAGAATGAGAGGGGGCAGAGTAACAAGTAGGGTAGGAGGGTGAGGGTGTGACGGTATTGGTAGAAGGGACGGCAAGGATGGTTGGTAGGGACTCGGTGGCAGACACGGACCCTTGGGGTGGGAAGGAGGAGGCCGGGTAGGTTAATGTGGATGGGGGTGGGGTTTTCAGGAAGGTAGGGAACATGCACATTCACCTGGACATCCCCGAAAGAAAATGGTTATGGCTGGTAGGTGACGACAGGAGGTGGGGGATCGACAGTGATGGGGAAAGGACATGGGTGACTGGGGGAGGGGAGAGGATGGGTGACTAAAGACGAATGTTACACGCACCATGCTTCTAAATCCCCAAGCGAAAGGAGACTCGTGGTGGGCGGGAACAGGTGCTGCACGGGAGTATGATCAGTGGGTGGATGGAGATGCAGGTCAGCTCAGAAGGACAACTGAAAGAGAATCCCAACAGGCAGCATTGAAAATGATCAGGACATTGTGATGAGTGTGATGGAGTAAAGACCCACATGCCTGGGAGAATGCTTGCATGAAGCTCCAAAACGCCCTCCCACATACACACTTCTCCCTCCAGAAACACTTGTGGGCCAGCTGTGTGCAGCTGAACTGCCAGTGGGTGGGCATGGTGGGTGGGTGGGTTGGTGGAATGCAGTAACTCTTTCGAGTTATCAACAGATCGCATGTAACTCTTTCGAGTACTTTCACAGTTCTTGGTTTCCGGGAGTGGGACATGAACCCACAACCTTCTGATTCAAAGGCGAGGGTGCTATGAACTGAGCCACAGCTGACACCTCGAATGCAGTAGGTGAACTCGTGAAGCCTGTCAATGAAGCTGAAGGACAACATTACACATTATTCAGTGAAAGTGAAGATATTTTTATATTATAAAGTGACAAAATGAGTTCACCCATGCAACCAATAGTAATCAGAATTTCTTAACTTTTCTAGGCCTAACACTTCTAGGTGCTGCCCTTACATCTGCAGCATGGGTAGACTCAGCCTGTGCAATGGTTGACTCTGTTGCCTCTGATGACTTCAGCATGGGTCCTCTGGAGAGCTGAGGTCTTGGGGGACCTGGCTTGCTTTGGATGTCCTCCTGGGGGCCGGCTGCTCCCTCTGTGATGACAGAGGACGAGGTTGAGGGGGTCACAGGCAAAGGGGACTCGGAGAGAGTGGCCAGCCTCTGAGATTCCTGAGTGGATGACCCAGGGGTGTCCAGCTACCGCTCCTGCTCTCTTTGGGTGCCTGGGGGCCCTGGCCTGACTTCTTGAGGGGAAAGTGCACCTGGAGGGATGTTGAGGTGCCCCCGTTCCCCCTTGCATTGCCACTGCAGCAACTCACCCATGGTTATCGTGATGGAGTGCAGGTCTGCGTGCATCTCCGCGTTCTACTGGACCAGAGTCTCTATCCTTCCCATGGAGTCCTCCGTGGGTGCACAACTTCATCAGAGATCAATACCATTCTGTTGAGGGCTTCCAACAGCTCTGCGTGATGTTCCTCCACCTTCTGCTGACTCTCCATGATGAGTTGGAAGACCGAATCCAGAGGCTCGTCATCTGACTCCGACCTCACAGATGCCTCTTCCCCAGCAGTCCTCCGAGTGCCAGGGAGCTCGGCTGAACCTGCCTTTTCCTGCTGAGGACACATGTCTGTGCAGTGAATTCCAGGCAGTGAACCTGAGCCTGCTCTAGATCTAAGTCCCACCAAGGTGTGTGTCTCTGCGTTGGTGGAGGGTGTGGATAAATGCTGTGATGGGTCTTCCAGGCTGCTTATTTCCAGCTCTTTAATGGAGGAGATGTCCCCTTGGTTGGAGATGAGGACGTGGATGGAGCTGAGGGACTGGCTGGCTGAGGGTGCCGGTCGCTTGGCAGAGCTCCCTGAGAACCAAAGTAGAGATAATTAGTAACAAAAACAAAAATAGCTGGAAAAACTCAGCAGGCCTGACAGCATCTGCGGAGAGGAATACAGTTGATGTTTCGAGTCCGTATGACTCTTCATCAGAACTTCTGGGTGGTTGTTCTGTTTTGCAGGGCATTGGTGCTGACCAGCGCTGACCACTGCTGTCACCGCCTCCCATGCTGGATTTGTCACCTTACTTGCTGGCTTTTTCCCAGACTGGGGGTAGAGGACATCACGGTGGACCTCCAAGGCATCGAAAAGGTGTTCCATGGACACATCACTGAATCGGGGAGGCTGCAGTCTTCTTGCCTTTCTGGGCCATGTTTTCTGTGCAGCAGTCCTGGGCTGGAAGCACTGAGAGGTGTGTATGTGGTTGCACTTTAAATATGGCCCTGCGTGAGGAAGCGGCGAGGTGACGGTGGGGTGGACAACTGAGAAGCCGCCCACCAGCGACCCGTCATGTTTCCCGGCAATGCCTGAATAATGAGACGGGATTGGGCCATTATGACGTGAAAAGCCGCCGTTGCGGCCGGCAGGTAATGCATTCTTTTTGCCGCCTGCTGCCTTACTTAGTGCAAATCTGGGATGATTCTGCCCCAGAACTTTTGAACCAATTTGTATGCCTTACTTTTCCAAAGTAATCCCTGTAAATTTATGAGTTTGGCTACTTCAGTTTTAGTGCATTTTGGGAATTTTATGGGTTTAGTTTTGCTCTAAAATCAATAATTTTTCTGCTGTGGCTTTTTGAGATTGTGATATCTTATGTGGAGTGGAGCATTGTGATTATTGACCTATACCAGAATGCTGTAACTCTTCGAAGAAACCATTAAAAAAAAATGGTGTGTGGTCTTTTTTTGAGTATTAACTAGAACAATTCTGTGGGGATAGTTTTGATTGAAAAGGGCTTTTTCACTTGGATAGTCTTAAACACTTGCTTCCAAGGGAAGGTGTCGATACTTTTAATATGTAAGGTTTAGATTGAAGGATCTTATTGTGGAGCAGGTTTCTTAAGAACCTTCCAATTTTTCTGCCAGTTAGGAAGGTCACAATAATAGCAAAATGACGGAAGTAGCAACGTGACATTTACCATAAGAGTAAATTTCTACCTTTCATGTACATAAAAGAATTAACACTTGGGGCTAAATTTTTAGCTCAGCGCGGGGTGCGCACCTGACCTGACTGAGCGTAAAATGACGCGTGATGATATTGGGTGAGCGTCTCGAAGTCATTGCGCACCCGCGTGATATTTCGGTCGGTGGGCACACATCAGAGTCAGCAGCGCGCTGGCCGACAATTAAAAGGCCAATTAAGGCCATTAAAGAGATAATTAAAAGAAATTTTTCACTGCCTTTCCAACCTTATAGGTGAAAGATCCATAGCAGATGAAAAGGCCAAGCGGCCTTTGCGTTTTTTGGAAACCTCATCCATGGGCGGGATGAGGTTGCCAACATCAAATGGGACATGTTTTATAACATTTTTAAGATATTTATTTTTTATTTTGAAAACTGTTCACCTCCCTGAGGCAGCTCTGTGCCTCAGGGTGATTTTCAAACGTGTACCTGCGCACATGCGCAAAGTTCGCTCTCGCCCTCCTCCTCCTCCCACCAACACAGGCAGTGCTGAGTGCTGCCGCTTGCATTTCATGCTGGGCGGGCCTTAATTGGCCCGCCAATGTGAAATCGCAGTGTGACCCTGATCGCGGGCGGTGGTCAGCTTCCTGCCCTCCCCCGCTGAGCCCGCTCAACATTCTGCCCATAATCTTCTTTCAAGCATGTAGTTTTGTGTCTTTTTGGATAAAGTATATGCTTAAAACTATGTTTCTTTAAAGAAAAAGCTTTGTTCAGTCGTTGTGAAATAAAACTCTGTATAAATTAATACTGCAATGTCACCAAAATAAATTTTCTAGGTAATGAACTAAGGCTCTTGGGCTTGAAAATTTGTTCTGGAGCAGAGGAACCTTGAATAGCAGCCATTTAGAATGAAAATGACATTGGGACTCAACACTATGGCTAAACAAATTGAAGATTACAGTCAGGGAAAACATAGTCAAGGCTGCGAAAAGTGGATATGCCCAATATACTGTATTATAGAACTTTTTGATCTGGGGGCTCAAAGGCTGACTATAACCCTGAAATTGGGAATCTGCCATAGATAACTATTCTATGATATATGATGCTTCTTCCTCTTTTTGCAAGTAAATTTTGGCTTCTTTGTGCTCCATCCAAGTTAGGGTCATCAATACTGGGGAAACAAAATTTTTTGAGAACGCATACTGTCAGCATCAAAAGCCCAGGAGCTGCAAAGTAAAGCTCCTGCTCAGCAATCAAAATATGCCTAAACCTCAAATGCATTTCTCACTACACCAGTGCAATATTTTCATTCCACAGCTCAATTGCTGTTATAGCCATTCTGAGGGAAAGTGCTGATTTAAGCCCAATGTTCAGACAGTTTGATGTTGTGGGCCCACATCAACCAAGAATTGGATTTAGACCAGTCAAATTTATTTTGGTAAAATTTTCAGAGGGGAAATTTCTACCTTTTCAACCTGACTTTGATTCAAACCCGTATCTCAGTGAAAAGACCATTTTGTGAGCTGTCCCTTATTCTTTAAAGAGTTGTGATAGACAAAATTTTAAACCACTCTCTTTCTCTTCCATCTATAATCTGAATTAACCTTCCCAATTCTTCTGTACAATGTTTTAATTGAAACATGCACAAACATGTCTTCATCCATTCCCTGCTACTTCAAAATGCAAAAGAAAATTTTAGTATCTCAAACTAACTTTGCGATTACAAATTAATGATCTCTGTTAATGATTGAACAGTTGCCTCTTGACATTTTTCAAGTGCACATAGTACCCGCTCCCTCTGAATAAAACCTTTATGATCTTGGACATTGAAATGTTTTAGTTCAGCGATAATTATCTTCAAATTAATGTGAACCTCGAGCTGCAAGGTCAAGATTTAAAATTAGTATAATTATGCAGAGAATAATGGATATCTGAGGAGATTCTAAGACAATAAAGTTTTCAGAATATTAGGAAATAGAGATAGTTTAAGTAAGTTATATTTGTATTTGTGGGTGTGAGGAATGAATTTTAGCTTTAAAGTTTAAGTTTGATTTGTATTTCTGTATCTGTGTGTTGAGAGGTCAAATGGAGTTTTAGTTTCACTTTAAAAGGCTGCTTGCATTTCTAATGAGAAGTTTACGACCCCTATAAAGTAAAAGTAAACACACAAGAGTAGAAAGAATTGTGCTATTGCTTAGCAACAGGGGGCCAGATAGGCAGGTTCCTCCCACAGACATACAGACAGAAGAAGAAAGACAGCAGTTTGATTTGGAAGCTGTTGGAGTTTAGCTGGTTTTGAAGTTGCTGCCAGGAGAGACTGGAGCAAAGGGGACAGATAGAAGTCCTGAGCTAAAGAAAAACCCCAAAAATCCAAAGGAGTGGAAGAGGGGAAAATCCAAAGAAGACCTTGTAGTCAAAGGAAGGACAGAAACCTGAGAAAAGGCCCTGTTAAGTGAAGTTAAGGGTGAGGGGCAGAGAGAAAGGCTCCAAGCTTCAGATTTAAAGGGAGAACAGCTTGAAAGAAGCAAGAAGTTTCAAAGAGATGACTGAAGGTCTGTAATTCTTTACTTTGGGCACGTGGAACAGTGGTGTACTGTTAAGTCTGAGTTGGTGAGAGAGAGTGCGTGAAAGACAGCTTGAATGCATGTGGTGATCCAGGGAAGAGGAACATCAGAAGGAAAGTTTGGAGCCCTGGAGGTGAACCCTTGTAGAAGGTGCTTGAGAGAAAATGTCAGTTTGGGGGAAGATTCCAAGGTGAGGTCTTGGAGAGTGGAAATTGGAAACCCTCGTGTGAAGGATGGAATTCAGTGAGACTGGTTGGCTCACGGTGTGACAAGCGTATGGGGAGAGTTGAGAAGAGATCCATAGCATCTGGTTGAGGTGGCATCTGTTACTTGAGGTCAGAGTGTGGTGTGTCTGACCACAGGTTGCCATAGATTTACATGGACTGGGTACTTACTGTTCTTAAAGTATAAGATAGCTTTTGTGACTTGTGTTATCCTTACAAATCTGTATATATCTGTAAAGATATAGTTGTGGGTAAAGGAGTATTGTAATATGGTTCACCTTGTTGAATAAATGTTTTATTATTTTGTAAAAAGTTCATCAGCTGACTTCTGTGACTCTGTTCAGTAGCTCCTCTCCCCCGTATCTAAACAAACAAATAAAAGTTAGGATCCATCAAGCTGGGTTTCACTCTGGGATCAGGCTTGTCCAGGGGAACCTCAGCTGAGGATCATAACAAGAGGATGTGATGAATCTAGAATGAAACTTAAGAAATGTATATGGTTTTGAACTTAAAGTGATGGGGCCTTTTCGAACAATGTTGCTTTTGTTGTAACTTGAGCGATTCTCGTTGGATTCAAAAAAATTATCCTAAGAGCAAAGAAAAAAATCAATTTGCTTGGTGTGCACTCCATGTAGTTAATGCAGTGAAGTAGTCAAGACCTACTCCATGCAACATTTTTCCAGATATGGTCAACAGCTGATTGCATAATATTACAATCATTATATATTAATTGTCATTGTCAGTAGGCTAGTTCCTTTTGTTGAATTTTGTGAGGATGTAAGATCTGCCTCTCTGCAGCTTTTTTTCAATTTACAAACGAGTATTGCACTAAGTTGATTACTTGTCGACGCAAAGGCAGACCAGATCAATTTTTCCACTTCCTCCTCTGCCTAGCATCTCTCGACATCAGTGATTGAGATGTAGTATTCGGTGGGATGCAGAATTGAAAATACACCTGGTGTCCAGCATTTAGCATCAGGTAGTGATCACTTGATTTATTTTGTGGTTTGTTTCAAATACCAATGTTCAGCAGCAATTTCAAATACACGCTAAGCTGTAGTCTGTTACGGAATGTAGTTACTTGTGGTAGCATGTCCTGAGTCACATGCAGGTGAAGTGATCATAAACTGTATAATTTAACACTTGTCAACCTGAAAGTTAGCAGTAAAAGAGAAACTTGTGGTCGAGGAATACTGTTGAGTTCAATTTAATTACAGGATTATTGGCATTATGAATAGAAGCATTGAATACAAAAGTACGGAAGTTATGTCTTATAAATCACTGGTTAGATGTCAGCTTGAGTATTGTGTCCAATTCTGGCATCACGCTTTAGGAAGGATGTCAGAACCTTGGAGAAGGTGCAGGGGAGATTTTACGAATGTATGAAATAGGAGCAGAAGTTGGCCTTTCGGCATCTCGAGCCTGCTCTGCCATTCGATAAGATCATGGCTGATCTGTTTGTGTTTCGAATTCCACATTCCTATCTACCCCTGATAACCTTTGATTCCCTTGCCTAACAAGAATCTATCTACCTCTGCCTTAAAAATATTCAATGACCTAGTCTCCACCGTCTTCAGAGGCAGAGAATTGCAAAGTCGCACAACCCTCTGGGAGAAAAAATTTCTCTTCATCTCTGTCCTAAAAGGGCAACCCCTAGTTTTAAAGCAATGCCCCCTAGTTCTGGACTCACCCACCAGAGGAGACATCCTTCCCACCTGCATCTGTTCAATACCGTTCAGCATTTTATGTACTTGAATACCTTCACTCTTTTAAACTCCAGTGGAAACAAGCCCAGTCTGTCAAACCTTTCCTCATAAGATAATCCGCTCATTCCAGGTATCAGTCTAGTAAACCTCCTTTGAACCTCCTCCAATGCATTTACATCCTTCCTTAAATAGAGAGACCAAAACTGCACACAATATTTGCAATATGGTCTCACCAATGCCCTGCATAAATGAAGCATAACATCCTTACTTTTGTGTTCAATTCCTCATGTAATAAAGGATAGCATCCCATTAGCCTTCTTAATGACTTGCTGTACCTGCGTACTAACATTTTGTGACTCATGCACTAGAACACCAAGATCCCTCTGCGCGTCGGAATTCTGCAGCTGTTCTCCGTTTAAGTAATACTCTGCTTTTTAAAAAATTTTTTTTCTCTTATAACCTGGGATTTCAGGTGTGTAGCAAATCCAGAGAAGCTGGGATTGTTCTCCTTAGACCAGAGGTGGCTAAAGCGAGATTTAATAGAGGTCTTCAAAATTACGTGGGGCTTTGACAGGGTAAATAGGGAGAAACTGTTTCCATTTGTAGGAAGGTCAGTAGCTTGATACAGATTTAAAGTAAGTGGCAAAAGAACCAGGTGAAACTTTTTATTCAGCGAGTTATGATCCGGGATGCATTACCTGAAGGGTTAGTGGAAGGAGATTGTATCATAAAGTTTCAAAAGTTCAAATTGGATAAACAGTAAAAAAAAATTCAGTGCTATTGCGAAAGAGGTGGGGAGATTTGTTAAATCACGATGCAGTAAGTCAAGCACCGCTGATTTTTAACAAAGGTACATGAACGGCTTCGACAACGGGAATGAGCAGCTTGCTTCATGTAATCGTCGACGCCAGCACGGGGATTGAACCCGCGACCGTGGCGTTATTAGCACCACGCTCGAACCATCTGAGCTAACTGGCCCTGAAAGAGGTGGGGAGTGGGACTAATTGGACAGTCCTTTCAAAGAGCCTGCACAGGCAGGACAGATCAAATGGGCATCTCCTATGCTGTATGATTCTTAATAAACTAACACTAACGAACCTGGAGGAAGAGCAGTAAAGGTACCTACCTAGGAAGTAGGCTGCCTTGCTTTGCATAGTGGCTTGGTGACACCAGAATGAGGAAGGGGGA
This sequence comes from Cetorhinus maximus, assembly GCF_964194155.1. Lineage (NCBI taxonomy): Eukaryota > Metazoa > Chordata > Chondrichthyes > Lamniformes > Cetorhinidae > Cetorhinus > Cetorhinus maximus. The sequence continues at coordinate 26,979,499 of NC_135892.1, read as the reverse complement.
AGAACCAAAAACAGACATGCCATTAAAAAAGAAATTTTGTTCAGTGAACAAAATTTGTGCTAAACTTGTGCTTTGAAGTGTTGTGTAATGCTCACATTTTTCAGGAAGTGACATTGCTTGGTTTCATAAACATTTCTTAACTTGTGATTTTTGGTAGGACTTAAAAGTTCATGTGCCACACACTGTAACATGTTATGCAATCCTTGCATGTGCTGAATTATCTGTTGAAAGCTGGAGCCGTAGTAGTACTTTGTAGTACCTTGTAGTAGTTGTTTTATCCAGCATGTTTTATTTCCAGTGGTAAAGCATAGCATTTTTCATAAATTGTGACTGATGCATACCTGTTCATAGTGGTGTGAAACATTTTGCTGGCAGATTAATGGAACCATGAATTACTGCTGTAAACTCAACATCTGTTGTTTGGTTAAAAAAAAATCTCTGAACCTTCTCTAAATTGGGAGTACAATCAACCTGGGGATCAGAGTTTTATTTTATACAGCATTTAAAGAATGCAATGCCAGGGAGAGATTGTAAGGTTGCTAATTCATAGAAACATAGAAAGATTAATGGCAGAGAAGGAGGCCACTTGGCCCACCTTGTTCATGCCGGCCATTAAAGAGCTATCCAGTCTAAACCCAGTTCTTGATCCATATTCCTATAAGTTATGGCACTTCGAGTATATATCCAAGTATTTTTTTTTAATGTGACGAGGTGTTTCTGCCTCTTCCACCCTTTCCAGCAATGCATTCCAGATCCCCACCACCCTCTGAATGAAGATATTACTCAGATGCTGTCTATTCCTTCCACCAATGACTTCAAAATATAAGCCCCTGTTTATTGACCTCTCTGCTAACAGAAATAGGTCCATCCTATCCACTCTATCTAGGCTCCTTATGGTTTTATGCATCTCAATTAAATCTTCTCTTAGCCTCCTCTGTTCCAAAGAAAGCAACCCAACCTATCCAATCTTTCCTCATAGCTAAAATTCTCCATTCCTGGCAACATCTTTATAAATCTCTCTTGTACCCTTGCTCGTGTAATCACATCTTCCTATAATGCGTTGAGCAGAACTTTATGCAGTACTCTAGCTGCAGTCTAACTGGACTAGCCATATAAATACTGTGGCTACAACAGCAAGTTAGGCTAGGAATCCTGCGATGAGTAATTCACCTCCCGACTCACCAAAAGCCTGTCCACCATCTATAAGGCACAAGTCAGGAGTATGATGGAATACTCTCCACTTGCCTGGATGAGTGCAGCTCTAATAACACTCAAGAAACTTGACACCATCAGGACAAAGCAGCCCGCTTGATTGGCACATCATCCACAATCACTCACTCCCTCCACCACCAACGCACAGTAGCAGCAATGTGTACCATCTACATGATGCACTGCAGAAACTCATCAAGGTTCCTTAGACAGCACCTTTCAAACCCATGACCACTACCATCTGGAAGGATAAGGGCAGCAGATACATAGGAACACCACCACCTGGAAGTTCCCCTCCAAGCCACTCACCATCCTGACTTGGAAATATATCGCCGTCCCTTCATTGTTGCTGGGTCAAAATCCCAGAACTCCCTCCCTAAAAGCACTGTTGGTGTACCTACACCACATGAACTGCAGCGGTTCAAGGAGACAGCTCATCGCCACCTTCTCAAGGGCAATTAGGGATGGGCAATAAATGCAGGCCTAGCCAGAGAAGCACACATACCTTGAATGAATTTTAAAAAGTGCTTTATACAGCTCTAGCAAAACCAACCTGCTCTTATACTCCAAGCCTCAGCTAGTAGAAGAAAGTATCCTACATGCTTTCTTCACCACCTTACCTACTTGTCTTTTTATCTTCAGGGCTCTGTGGACATATACACCAAGGTCCCTCTGTTTCTTTTCCAAATCCTATCATTTATTGTGCATCTCCTTGTCTTGTTTGTCCTCCCAAACGTATTACCTTACGCTTCTCTGGATTGAACTCCATTTGACACTTTCTGCTTACTGATATCTTCCTGCAGTATATTGCTTTCTTCCTCCCAATCAACCACATAGCCATTTTTCGTATCGTCTGCAAACTTTGTAATCATGCCTCCTTAATGTTTAAGTATAAGTTATTGATACGTACCACAAACAGCGAGGGACCCAACATGGAGCCATGTGGAACTCCACTGAAAACATCCATTCAGTCACAGAAACACCTGTCAACATAATTCTTTGCTTCCTACTTTGAATCCATTTTGCTAATTTCCCTTTTAAGGAGCTTTTAATTGACTGACCAGTCTGCCATGTGGTACCTTGTTGCAAGCCTTTCTAAAATCTATATAGACCATGTCAAATTTACTACCATCATGATAACTCACTGTTACTTTCTCAAAAAAATTCAAACAGTTTAGTCAGATATGGTCTTCCCTTAACAAATCCATGCTGACAGTCCTTGGTTAATCCTTACTAAATGAGTATTTATACCATCTCTCAGGACTTTTTCCAATAAGTTGTGCACTACTGATGTTACAGTGACTGGCCTGTAAAAACTCAGGCTATCCCACCTTCCCTTTTTTAACAATGGTACAACGTTAGCAGCCCTCTGGATGCCTGTAGCTGGAGAGGATTGGAAAATGAGGGTCAGAGCTTCTGCTTTTTCTTCCCTTGCTTCTCTTAGCATATCAGTGCAAAAAATAAGGCTGAAGCATTTGTAACAATCTTCAACCAGAGGTGCCAGTCTTCAGCCAATTCGATTCACTCCACGTGATATCACGAAACGATGAAGGCAATGGATACTGCAAAGTCTAAGGGTCCTGATAGTATTACGGCAATAGTACTGAAGACTTGTGCTCCGGAACTTGCCAGCCCTAGCCAAGCTGTTCGAGTACAGCTACAATACTGGCATCTACCCAGCAATGTGGAAAATTGTCCAGGCATGTCTTGTACACAAAAAGCAGAACAAATCATACCCAGCCAATTACTGCCCCATGAGTTTACTCTCCATCATCAGTAAAGTGATAGAAGGGCTCATCAATAGTGTTATCAAGCAGCACATGCTTAGCAATAACCTGCTCACTGACACTCAGTTTTGGCTTCACCAGGGTCACTCAGCTCCTGACCTCATTACAGCCTTGGTTCAAACATGGACAAAAGAGCTGAACTCCTGAGGTCAGGTCCCTTGACATCAAGGCAGTATTTGACTGAATGTGGCATCAAGGAGCCCTAGCAGAACTGGAGTGAATGGGTATCGGGGGAAATCTCTCTGCTGGTTGGAGTCATACCTAGCACAAAGGAAGATGGTTGTGGTTGTTCGATACAATCATCTCAGTTCCAGGACATCACTGCAGGAGTTCCTCAGGGTAGTGTCCTAAGCCCAACCATCTTCAGCAGCTTCATCAATGACCTTCCTCCCGTCACTAGTTCAGAAGTGTGGATGTTTGCTGATGATTGCACAATGTTCAGCACCATTCGCGACTCCTCAGATACTGAAGCAGTCCATGTCCAAATGCAGTGAGACCTGGGTAATATTCAGGCTTGTGCTGACAAGTGCCAAATAACATTCGCGCCACAGAAGTGCCAGCTAGTGATCTCCAACAAGAGAGAATCTAACCATTGCCCCTTCAGATTCAATGTCATTACCCCATCCACAAAAATCACTCCGTCCACCACCGATGTACAGTGCCAGTAGTGTGCACCATTTACAAGATGCACTGCAGGAACTCACCAACACTCCTTAGACAACACCTTCCAAACCCATGACTGCTACCATCTAGAATGACAAGGGTGGCAGACACATGGGAACACCACCATCTGGAAGTTCCCCTTCAAGCCACTCACCATCTTGACTTGGAAATATGTTACCGTTCCTTCATTGTCGCTGGGTCAAAATCCTGAAACTGCCTCCCTAACAGCACTTTTGGTATACCTAAACCACATGGACTCCAGCAGTTCAAGAAGGCAGCTCACCACCTTCTCAGAGATATCAGGGACGGACAATAAAGGCTGGCCTAGGCAGCGACGCCCACATCCCTTGAATGAATAAAAAATGCTAGGATACATTTCATCCAAACTAGTTTATTTACCCTCTTTGAAGGATCTTAAATGCCTAAATATTTCCTCCCTCACTATGTTTACCCAATCCGATATTTCACACTCCTCATTCTTAACCACAGTGTGTGCTTTGACCTGCTATTTTATGGAGACAGATGGAAAGTATTCATTAAGAACCATGCTCATGTCTTGTGCCTCCATACACAGGTGACCTTTAATTGGCCCTACTGTTTCTTTAGCTGTCCAGTTGCTGTTTATGAATTTATCAAACATCTTTTGCTTTTCCTTGATTTTACTTGCCAAATTTTTTTCATGCTGTCTCTTTGCTTTCCTTTTTTTAATTTCACCTTTGCACACTCAACCCCTAGGCTTTCTGCAATACTGAGCTCTTTGCATCTGGCACAACTTTCTTTTTTGCCTTATTTTATCCTGTTTGCTCTTTGACATCCACTGGGGTCCAGGTATGTCAGTTGCACCCATTTTCTTTGTTGAAATATTTTTTTTCTGAACTGTATCTCCTCTTTAAACGCCTCCCACTGATCTAATGATTTATCTTCAGGTAACTGTTTCCAGTCCACTTTTGCCAAATCACATCGCAGCTTAGTAAAATTGGCTATTCCTCAATTTAAAACTTTCATTCTTTGTCTGTAACAACCCTAAACCTAACCTAATTATGATTACAATTTCTAAAATGCTCTCGAACTGATATCCTTTCCACCTTGATTGATTGATTGTTCCCTAAAACTAAGTTCAGAACAGTCCTTTCTCTTTTCAGGTTGGCTATGCACTGGCTGAAAAATGTTCTGGATAATTCTTTTAAATTCTGTACCCTCTGTACCTCCTTTTATCCCAGCATCCCAGTTAATAATAGGGCAGTTGAAATCTCCTACTATTACTGTATTCCTGTTTCTGCAGTTTTCAGCTATTTGCCTACATATTTGATCTTTTTATATATTTCTGTTTGGGAAGTGGGGTGTCTATAGTATACTCCCAGCACTGTAATTGTCCTTTTTTTTTCTCATTCAAACCATATGGCTTCATTTGGTGCTCCTTATAAAATATCATCCCTCCTCACAGCTGTGATTGTTTCTTTAACCAATATTGCGACATCACTCCCTCTTCATCTCCTCTCTATCCCTTCTGAACACCCTGTAACCAATGTTGCCATTGCTGCATTTCTTTAATCACGTTCCAGTAATAATGATGATATCATACTTTCAGGTGTTTATCTATGCCTTCAATCCATCTGCCTTATTCATTAGACTCTTTGCATTGAAGTTTATACCACTAATCACTGGGCAACTCCTTTGTCGTCCGTTTTTTAACCTTTGTTTTCTCGACCTTCCGTATTCGCTTACAAATTTTCTGCTTTCTATTTCCAGTTTTGCTTCTCCTGCTTCTGAATCTGTGCTCAGGTTCCCAATCCCCTCACCAGCTTGTTAAACCCCCTCCATTAGTAAACCTTCACACCAAGATGTTGGTCCCAACCCCATTGAGGTGCAGTCCATCTGGTTCTGATCCCAGTGTTCCAGGAATCTAAAATCCTCCCTCCTGCACCATCTCTCCAGCCACATATTCAGCTGCACTATCCTCCCATTTCTGTACTCAACAGATCATGGCATTGGGAGCCATCTGGAGATTACTACCTTTGAAGTGCTACTTTTTAATTTCTTTCCAAGCTCCGTGCAATCTGCCTGCATGACCTCATCCCTCTCCCTACCTATTATCATTTATACCAATATGAACCATGACCTCCAGCTGTTCACCCTCTTCCTCAGCTGCTCAGTGACATCCTTGACCCTGGGATCAGAGAAGCAATGTAATCCTGAAGTTATATCTGTGCCTACAGGAATACCTGTCCGCTGCCATTGAGTCCCCTACCACTATTGCTTTCTTCTTCCTCCATCTTGCACAGTTGAACCATCCATGGTCCTGCAGACTTGACCATGGCTGTATTCCACAGAGGAAACATTGCCCTCGCCTGTATTCCAAACTGAATAGCAGTCGGAGACTGAGATGTACTCGGCTGATTGCTGCATTACCTATCTGCTCCTGCTTGATTATCTGGTGGTCACCCAGTCCCTTATCTGCCTGCACACTCCAAAACATGCTCACTGCATAGCTCTCAACCTTGTGGAACATCACCGCAGTGATGTTAGCTGATGCTCAAGCTATGACACCTGAGAATTGAGGTAATAATTATAAAAATCTTTTGTGTTTTATCATTTGAACCCCTGGATCAGATTCCTGTCTTTTGTCTGCATATGTTCTCTTTTTAAATGAGATGTTTATTTATATTAAAACAAGCATAAAGATTTCTATACTTATCAGATTTTTTTGATTAATGGATTTGCAAGTTTAAAACAGTATTGCTCTACATTTACTATATTAAAATGAAAAGTACAGCATACCTGTTTTCAACAAATTAGCAGCAGCAAGTGTTAAACTGAAGCGCAACTATTCTTGCACGTTTCTGATGATATGCTGTTTTACTTTGATAACTCCTACAAAATGCCTCTAATTCTTGTTGAGAACTGGGGAACAGGGAGAGAAGCCGGGAACAGGGAAAGAATCGGTGGTTTTTAGAGAGCTAATGTTGGTATGTACAGAGAGAAATCTGATTTACTTTGAAGTTCAACTGTGCATTGAAGTGGTCAAACCTTTATCTTTGCCTGGCAAGTTTGCATGCTTCACTCATACAGCTGAATGTCTTCCTACTCATTACAGACATATTTGTGGTCAGTAATTTAAGGAATGTTGACAGACTGAAGCCAACAGGACACAATGGATAGATAATCAGGGAAAAGAAGCAAAACTGAAGCTAAATATATATACAGATTTTAATTTTTTGCCAGCAGGGCTGTGCCACGCTGTTGAGGTAGAAGAGCCTTAAAAAGGAAAAGAATGCATTGTGCTTCTGGTGAACAGCTGATGGCCTTATCAGGTTCTTACGACAGCTAAGGTCAAACATTTTTGGAAGGACAACTGGTGGCCTAGACAATGCTTCTATTTTAACCAATTTTGACAGCCCAAACAGCAATCGTGATGGGCAGCAGCTTTTTGTGATCTAAGAGATTCAATTCAAAAACAGTTTACCATCTGAAATAACAAGTTTGGCACTTATTCAATCAAAATGTTACCTAATTTTGTAAATAGACCATTCTAAAATTTATGGTTTCATCTATACAGGCAAGTTGTAGATCATCTGCGCATGCCCTTTGCAGCTAAGCTACAATAATGTTTTTAAAGATATAGTTTAGTTTTAGCCATATCTGGAAATTTTATAAAGTTTCCTTTAACTTCTTGACATCTTTAACTCTCCCAATATAATGGTTTTCAAATTGTTCTTTCAGAATTGGTTTTCTACGTTCCGTGGCTGTTACACCAGTTTTCGGAACTGTAAACTGTTTCTTAAGTAGATATATCATAAGTTTGTACATTTAATGTTTAGTTTCTTTCCATGTTCAAACTTGGTATTTAGTGCTGTAATGATTCTGCCAGTTATATGAATTTTTGACGGTTACTCACTGGTTTTTCACTTTAGTGTGAATTAATACTTATGAAAGGAGATACTTAGGAATGGAGCAAAACTTGAAGAGGAATCTATCCTTGTGACATAATCTTTCAGACTGCTGAGATTATTAGATATTAGGGTCCTAGCTCCTTGACACTTAGTACCCTGAGGACAAACTCATGCATTTTTTGCTCCACCTCTAGAGTAAATTCTCCATATATGCTTTTGCTGTGGAATTCATCAGAAATGTGATTTCCAAATGTTCTAACAAACTTTGTGGATGGTGCTCAGCTTTATTTCCTTTGCCTTTTGCCGGGGGCGCTCTTGACAGTCTTTCATGAGAAGTGTCAAGTATGCTCCTTTTTTTCTTTTTTCTTTTTTTTATTCATTCATGGGGTGTGAGCTTCGCTGGCTGGGCCAGCATTTATTGCCCATTCCTAGTTGCCCTTGAGAAGGTGGTGGTGAGCTGCCTTCTTGAACTGCTGCAGTCCATGTGGTGTGGGTATACCCACAGTTCTGTTAGGAAGGGAGTTCCAGGATTTTGACCCAGTGACAGTGAAGGAACGGCGATATATTTCCAAGTCAGTATGGTGAGTGACTTGGAGGGGAACTTCTAGGTGGTGGTTTTCCGAACTGTCTGCTGCCCTTGTCCTTCTAGATGGTAATAGTAATGGGTTTGGAAGGTGCTGTCGAAGGAGCCTAGGTGAATTCCTGCAGTACATCTTGTAGATGGTACATACTGCTGCTACTGTTCGTCGGTGGTGGAGGGAGTGAATGTTTTTGGATGTGGTGCCAATCAAGTGGGCTGCTTTGTCCTCAATGGTGTCAAGCTTCTTGAGTGTTGTTGGAACTGCACTCATCCAGGCAAGTGGAGAGTATTCCATCACACTCCTGACTTGTGCCTTGTTGATAGTGGACAGGCTTTGGGGAATCAGGTTATTCGTCGCACTATTCCTAGCCTCTGACCTGCTGTTGTAGCCACAGGATTTATATGGCTAGTCCAGTTCAGTTGCTGGTCAATGGTAACCTCCAGGATGTTAACAGTGGGGGATTCAGTGATGGTAATGCTATTGAACATTAAGGGGCGATGGTTGGATTCTCACTTGTTGGAGATGATCATTACCTGACACTTGTGTGGTGCGTAGGTTACTTGCCACTTGTCAACCCAAGCCTGGTTATTGTCCAGGTCTGGCTGCGTTTGGACATAGACAGCTTCAGTACCTGAGGAGTCGCAAATGGTGCTGAACATTGTGCAATCATCAGCGAACATCCCCGCTTCTGACCTTATGATGGATGGAAGGTCATTGATGAAACAGCTGAAGATGGTTGGGCTGAGGACACTACCTTGAAGGACTCCTGCAGTGATGTCCTGGAGATGAGATGACTGACCTCCAACAACCACAACCATCTTCCTTTGTACTGGGTATGACTCCAACCAGCGGAGAGTTTTCCCCTTGATTCCCATTGACTCCAGTTTTGCTAGGGCTCGTTGATGCCACACTCTGTCAAATGCTGCCTTGATGTCAAGGGCAGTAACTCTCACCTCGCCACCTTCGATTGGTCAAGCAAAGTTCAATAACTTTGAGGATGAATGACTGAGCAAACCTCCATGGGATTCAAACCAATGTTTGAATTGTGAACCGAACAGGTTGACAAGTGAGCTATCACAGCCTTTTGTGCTCATCCTATTCCCCACTAAATCAAGTCTGACATTTAATGGCTCATTTTTTGTAATGTTCTGTTAATTCTTGTTGCCTAAAATAAACATAAGTAGTTCCATCACCCCCTACACCTCAACCCCCTCCCACAGCACCTTCCCATGCAACCGCAGAAGGTGCAACACCTGCCCCTTTACTTCCCCTCTCTTCACCGTCCAAGAGCCCAAACACTCCTTTCAAGTGAAGCAACATTTCACTTGCACTTCCCTCAATTTAGTCTACTGCATTCGCTGCTCCCAATGCGGTTTCCTCTACATTGGAGAGACCAAACGCAGACTGGGTGACCGCTTTGTGGAACACCTTCGGTCTGTCCGCTAGCATGACCCAGACCTCCCTGTCGCTTGCCATTTTAACATTCCACCCTGCTCTCATGCCCACATGTCCGTCCTTGGCCTGCTGCATTGTTCCAGTGAAGCTCAATGCAAACTGGAGGAACAGCACCTCACCTTCCGACTAGGCACTTAACAGCCTTCTGGACTGAATATTGAGTTCAACAACTTTAGATCATGAACTTTCTCCTCCATCCCCGTCCCCTTTCCGATCCCCCTTTTTTCCAATAATTTATATAGATTTTTCTTTTCCCACCTATTTCCATTATTTTAAAATATATTTCCATCCATTGTTTTATCTCTACCTTTTAGCCTATTTCGATCCCTTCCCCCCACCCCATCCCCACTAGGGCTATCTGTACCTTGCTTGTCCTGCTTTCTACCCTTCATGTCACCTATTAGCATATTTCTTAGCTAATATCACCACCGTCAACACCTCTTTGTCCTTTTGTCTATGACATCTTTTGGCATATCTCCACCTATCACTGGCCCTCTATCCAGCTCTACTCGTCCCACCCCCCCCTTAAACCGGCTTATATTTCATCTCTCTTCTATTTTCCCTTAGTTCTGTTGAAGAGTGAAGAGTCATACAGACTCGAAACATTAACTGTATTTCTCTCCACAGATGCTGTCAGACCTGCTGAGTTTTTCCAGATATTTTTATTTTTGTTTTTGTTTTGGATTTCCAGCATCTGCAGTTTTTTGCTTTTATATTATATAAGTAATGGAATATCTATGTTGGTAATTTAACTATTATAAAAAATTAGTATCTTTTAAATGGACCAATTTATAACATTTTTTCCCTCCACCCCTACCCCCGCCACCCCGGGACTACTGAACATCTTGTTTGAAAAATAAATTTCGATTCATGGGGCACTGGTACCAGTACTGGCGAAAGAAGGAACTGTACCATTGAGATATTCCAGTTTTCACTTGAACCGAGCTGGGTCCAGTGTCCCAGCGAGTCTCATAAATGGACTGTCAAAGCGATTTAAACTAAATAATGGAGAGGGACGATTCACCTGAGGGGAGATTTGGAAAGTTAAAGAGAAAGGATTAGGCAATAATGCAGGGTAGCGATACAGGTAACCAGAGTGTGTAAGGAAGGGACAGAGCATACAAACATAAGAGTGCACTGGTAAATTTGGTCAAAGTAGGAGAAAATGGCTTTAAAATAACAAGGCTTTAAAATAATAAGGGGGATCAGGTGAAGGGATATTTAGAAATCCAAAAATAAAGGTTGAGGCAAGAGAAAAGTATATTGATGTGGGTAAAGACAAGTTGAGCAGGACAGGAAGGGACAGAGTTTTTAATGGTAATAGTGCAAAAAAGTATAAGGTCCATGTAGGGAATAGTATTAAAAAAAATTGAAGCTACCTTATCTGAATGCAATAAAATAAGTGAACTCGTGGGGAAAAATAGAGATCGGTTTAGATCTAATCACCAATGGTTACAAGGTGATCAATATTTGGAAATAAATATTCAAGGTATATAACATTTTGAAAGGACAAACAGAATGGAAAAGGAAGAGGAGTAGCCCTAATAATAAAGGATGACATAAGGACATTAGTGAGAAAGGACCTTGGCTCAGAAAATACAGAAGTAGAATCAGAATGGGTGGAGATTAGGAATAGCAAGAGTCAGAAAAAGCTGGTGGTAGTATAGTTTATCGTCCCCCTAACAGTAATTATACCGTTAGACAAAGCATTTAACAAGAAATTATTGGAGCTTGTAACAAAGGCAATGTAAAAGTTGTGGGAGACTTTAATCTTCATGTAGACTGGACCAATCAAATTGGTGTATTGTTCATTGAGGCAGGGTTAGTTAGTAATGTCACAAGAAAAGACCCGGTAAATCGTGATCAAAATACAGCTGAATTCCACATTAAGTTTGGAAATGATATGCCCTAATCACAAACAAGAATTTTAAACTTAAACAAAGCCAGTTACATAGATATGAGGGGAGAGCTGGCTAAGGTTGATTGGGTAAATAGAGCAAGAGGTATGGTGGTAAATAAACAGTGGGAAACCTTAAATGAAATAATTCAAAATGTTCAACAAAAATTCCATTGAAAAACAAAAACTCAGCAAGAAAGATCCTTAGTAAGAAAAAGATGGAAGTTAAGGATAATAATATTAGATGAAAAGGGGCGTATAATGTTGCAAAGAATAATAATAAGCCTGAGGATTGGGAGTGCTTTAGAAGCCAGCAATCCTCTCAATTCTGGTATGTTCCCAGCCGATTGGAATTTTGCAGTTATAACACTACTATTCAAGAAAGGAGGGAGAGAGAAAACAAGGAACTAAAGACCAGTTGGTCTGACTTCAGCCATTGGAAAAATGCTGAACTCCACTATTAAGGAAGTCTTAACAGTGTGCTTAGAAAAATTTGATATGATTGGTTTTACAAAAGGGAAATCCTGTTTGACAAATGTATTTGTTTTTTGAAGATGTAACTAGTAGGGTAGATAAAGGGGAACCAGTAGATGTAGCATTCCTGGATATGCAAAAGGAATTTGATAATGTCTAACACAAAAGGTTAATTAGCAATGTTGCGCATATCTAGTTCATGCTTTGTGTTTTAGAATATAACTTTTAGGCCTGGATTTTCACCACGACGGAAAAGCTGTGGCGAAAATCCCAGAAATGACCAAAATTTCGAAGTCCCACCCCGAAACCTGGCTTTTCCTCACTTCACGGGGTTGGGACTGACATCGGGCCAGGGTTTGCTCAAATTGCAAATGTAACTGGCCATTTAAAACACCAGCTACCTACACTGAAGTGGGATTTTGGAAGGCCAGGAGTGTGAAATCCGAAGTGTGCAGATTAGAACAGGTAAAAGGAGGTCTGAACTTGGTGGATTTGTTTGGGTAGCCAGGGTACCCTTTTGGATAGGGTCCGAGGACATCTTTGGGAGAGGTCAGGCGCCCTTTGGGATTGTTAAAAATGAATATGATTATGCACTTTTTACACACAAACTCATTAGCACCTTCCAACTGTCAAGGAGCTGTTAAAGAGCTTTCCAGCTATCAAGGAACTGCCCAGCTGTCAAGGAAAATTGAAAGAGCTGTCCAGCTGTCAAGGAATTGTCCAGCTGTCAATGAACGGTTAAAGAGCTGCCCAGCTGTCAAAGCTGTCAAAGCTGTCCAGGAAGTGCCAAAGCTGTCCAGGAAGTGTCAAAGCTGTGTCACAAGGCTATGCCCCTTTATTTTTGAGAACATGATTTTTCAATTTTCAACTGACTGGAAATTTTGCAATTTGATCTGAAACAGACCAAACTGCTTAAAAATGCAAGGCCACATTCCACGGTGAAGGTGAGAAACAAGCAAATCACCCTCGGGAGTGTGAAGAGAGAGACATTTCCTATAATCCAGACACCCATCGAAGCTCGTAACTGTCTAAGGAAGAGATATCAAAAATGAAAAGTATTTGATATTGAAACAATGGCTGCCACTGATAGATACACCCAAAACCTCTTGGAAATACACAATGGGTGAAGTATTTCAAGTCAAGGCTGCCCAGCCACTAGTGAGAGATTGCAAATGATCCAGACAGTATCAAGAAGGTCTTCAGCAGAGGAAACAGGCTGAAGGCTGCTCTCTCTCTTTTGGAATAAGAGTGTTACCTGTTTCGAGAAGCCATCTCTACCAGAAACCTAACAGCAAACTGAGATCCCATAATAGTTGCAATGTCTTCTACATTTGACCGCATCCTAGAAACCAGCTAACCCTGATCGGCTGCAGCGTTTAAAATCTGAAACAAAGGAGACCTAACTATATTATTTTACCTTTTCTTGTTAGACTTTAACACCCATTATTTCTGATGCGTGCATGTGTGTGTGGGCCCAAATCACTGCCTGAGGGCCGAATATTTGAAGTCGTATTTTAATTATTTTTCTTGGCGTTAATGGTTAATAATTTTATTCTTTTTTTCATTCAATGAAACCTTGTTTGTGAGCAATAAGGAACCAATCAGCTTAAATAGTTAAATACATGCTGATTTTGAAAAGGCATATCCTCGTAAAAAAGAAACTTTAAACCTTTGTTGTGACCAACCAAGGAGGTTGAATAGAGGGGAGGATATGGAGGCAATGGGGGTGAGTGGGAGGACATGGGATGGCATGAGGGGTCATGAGGGGGCTGGTGGGGGCATGGGTGGGCACAGGGATATGGGTGAAATGGGGTGGTTTGGGGGCATGGTTGGCATCAGGGTTGTGAGGGGCCATGGGTAGGTGAGGGACATATGTTGGCATAGAACCGCATGGATGGGCCATAGAGAATGTGTGGGGGGATGAAGGGTGAAGGCTGGAGGGATGCTTTTTTAATTTTTGTGAGGGACTAAAACCTTATCGTATATATTTTTTTAAGAAAATTGCTATTTCTAAAAATTTAAAACTGAACAAAGACCTTTGACATGGCTGAATCTATGTTTGTGACCCCCAAATGAAAGCTGCCTGACAATATCAGGGAAACTTGTACATCGTTATTTCTGTGGAGCCACTAACAATCCCTTGTGAGCTGCACAGGTCAAATTCAAAGAGAGCTGTACAAAGGCCATTTGCATTTCATAACCCAGGCTGGCCAAAAGAAGCCTGCTTATCTGCTAAGACAAAGGGCCCCGCAACCTTCGTTTCAATTCCTCGTGTTTGAGACATTTAACAATCTTGGGGCCCCAGACGAGGGATACAATCCTTTCTCAAAGACAGCCTGACAAGGTGGGAGTCATGTGACATTGGCTTCTATCTTGTGGAACCAGTAATATTACCTTGCTGAGCTGCATGGTCTCAATCTGCTGTTTACCATCTGACCAGCAGCCTTACAGAAAAAGAGTTCTGGCCCCACCGTCACTGCTTCTGCTGGAAGTTCTGTGTCATTGCCTACAAGACTTGATTCATCTCTGCAAGCCTATCTCATCAGGTGAAGTCAACACCACCGGAAAAGTGAATTATCCAGCATCAGTTTTCAACCTTCTGATGTCTGCGAAGGAATATCTCATGGGACTTAGATTCTGCACTCTGGAACCCACATGAAACAATATTTATTTTTTTCTGTGTAATCTGTACTATAAATCTTTCTTATCTGCATACCTCGCTTTACTATCAGAATCCCAGGGGGTGTTGCGAACCCTCTTACATGTTTTGAGAGTGTTTGAGGTCATCCTATCTCGAGTTTGCTGTAGGGTTATTATTAGAATATTGGATCGCAACAAAATCGAGGGTTGGGAAATATGCACCGCTTATAAAGAGGGAAACTGATCATAACACCTTTCGGTTTACAGATGAGTGGTGAGAGGAGATATTAGTACTTTAAAATTAACTCCCTTCCTGTCTGTAACTTTTTAAAATTTCTTTAAACACAGTGCCAGAGCTCAAAGGCAGTCTTGTGCCCAGCCCGCCTCCATACCTGGCTGCCTCCGTGCTCATTCCTGGGTTGCCCGCCCTGATTCCTAAATTAGCCAGCACCCGCCCCCCCAACTCTGTGAACCCAAGCAAGGGACAAAAATCTGGGTTCTGTTTTTAGGAATTAAAGTTTTAACTATAGACAATGGGGTGAATAAATTAAAACAAGCTTGGAGTCTGTTATACTGATAGGGCTGTGGCCATGTTGATTTAAGAGGTTAACAGCTAGAAAGGAAAGATCATAAAACAGCAGGTGGAGAAACTTAAACAATGCATGACCTATCTGTGGGCCTTTTGATGGAGACAGGACGTCTGTAATCATTTCAGTAAACAGTGCCAGAGCAATGTCTATGTTTTGTGAGTTGGAGCTAAATTAGTTTAAAAACATTCAGTAAACCATAGAGGGTTGCAAAATCCATTTTTTTCATCAGATCAAAGGAGAGAAATGGGGCATTTTCAAGTTGGCAGGCAGTGAATAGTGGAGTGCAGAAAGGATCAGTGCTGGAGCCTCAGCTATTTTCAATCTATATTAATGACTTAGATAATCGTTCGGTCCTGTTGGTGTCAGGCGTTATGACGGTGGGGTGGTGGGGGGGGAGCAATTCGGTGTGAGGGGCAGAAATCGGTTTCATGCTGGCGTGAAAGCACAGCGGGATCATTCAGTCGTGTCTGCCATAGCAGAATTTGAATCCTGCTGGAGACCAGCGTGAACCTGATTTGCGTCCCAGCAATGAGATGCAAAGTAAGGCCCGACTGGGATCATCCCCTCACGCCAGATTTACCATTACGCTGATGGGAAAACACACCCACCCAAAACATGTCTGGACAAATATGTTGTGCAGAAGTCGGGACTTAGCGTTAGGGGCATGCTCAGATCACGGACATCTGAGAAGATGATGATGCTGCCTACAGCCCTACAGCTACTGGACCTGGAGGAACAAGTGCACTGCATGCTGGGTGGATTCTCATGGATGTGGCTGCGCTGCAAAGTGGCTCACAGATGGTGGGAGGTCTCTGTTGATGCTTAAGGTCTCTGCTTTGGAAAATCACGGTCTTGGCTACAGGTTGCTATGGATGATTGGCAAGGTGGGGGGAGAGGAAGGTGTACAGTGGGATGGTGGGTGCGTGGGAGAGGATTGTCTAGGTTTGACTGGGAGAGGAAAGTGTGCCAGGTGCAGAGTTAAGTTGGGCTGGGGGGACGAAGGTGCCGGAGAGCTGAGGTTGGGCAGGGGGGATGAAGGCGTCGGGGGCTGAGGTTAGGGGGGGGGCGAACAAAGGTGTCGAGGAGGGCGATGTTGGGAGCAGGAGAGAGTGTGGGGAGAGGAGGGTGTAACGGGGAGAATGTGGCAATTGGGGAGGTAGGTATAAGGTGGGAAGAAGGTGTAATGAAGGGAGTGTGGAGGAGGGGAAGGAGTTCGGAAGGGGGAAGGTGTCCGGAGGGCAGAGGAAGTTCGGAGGGGGGGATGGTGTCCAGTGGGGAGGAGGGTGTAAGGGTGGAGGAGGGAGTAAAAGTGGGGAGATGTCCAGGTGAACGTGTCAGGAAGGGATATGTTGAGTCAATGACTGCCTCCTGGGAAGTGAACTGAGGGTGGGTGTGGTAGGAGGGAATGGTGTGTATGAGAGAGGGCAGGGGGAACTGGTAGGGTGGGAGGGTGAGGGTGCGTTGGTAGTGGTAGAAGGGATGGTGAGGGTGGTTGGTGGGGACTTGGAGGCAGATACAAATCCTGGTGATGGGAAGGAGGAGGTCGGGATGTCAATGTGGATGGGGTGGGAATCTCAGGAAGATAGGGAATGTGCATGTTTACCTGGACATCATGGAAAGACAAGGGTTCGGGTTGGTAGGTGATGGTGGGGAGGTGGAATGTTGTGCCAGGAGGTTTGACAGTGATGGGGAAAGAACATGGGTGTTTGGAGAGGGAAAGGACATGGGAAGCTGACGATAAACTTGACAACTACCATTTTGCAGAAATGAAAGTGAGTGGAGCTTTGTGTTGGACAGGCACAAGTGCTGCACGGGAGTGCAAACAGTGGATGGGTGGAGATGCAGGTCAACTCAGACGGAAAACCCCAGTAGGCAGCATTGAAAATGCTCATGTCAGTAAGATGAGTGTGATGGATGAAGGCTCCGCTTGCGTGGGAGATGCTTGTATGAGGCTTCATAAGATCCTCCCACACACACACTTCTCCCTCTAGCATCACTCGTGGTCTGGCTGCGTCTAGCTAGTGGAGAGGGCTGTAGTGGGAGTACTTGTGAAGCTGTCAATGAAGCTGAAAGATATTACACATTATTCAGTGAAAGTGAATATGTTTTTAGATTATAAAATGACAAAATGTGTTTACCTGTGCAACCAGTTGTGATCAGTAATTCTTACCTTTGCTAGGCCTACCCCTTCTTCTATGTGCTGCCCTGACATCTGCAGCAGGGATGGAGACTGCCTGTGCAATGGTTGGTCTGTTGCCTCTGATGACTTCTGCATGCGCCCTCGGTAGAGCCGAGGCCTTGAGGGCTCCGGCTTGCTTTAGCTGTCCTCCTGTGGGCCAGCTGCTCCCTCTGCGGTGACGGAGGATTAAGTTGGGGGGGCGTCACAGGTAAAGGGGACTCGGAGGGAGTGGACAGCCCCTGAGATTCCTGAGTGGATGACCCAGGGATGTCCAACTGCCACTCCTCCTCCCTTTGGGTGCCCGAGGGCCCATCCTGACTCCTTGAGGGGAAAGAGTACCTGGAGGGACATCAAGGTGCCCATTTCCCTCTTGCGTTGCCACTGCAGCAACTCACCCAAAGCTACTGTGATGGAGTGCTGGTCTGTGTGCATCTCTGTGTTCTACTGGATCAGGGTTTCCATGGCGTCTGCCATCCTACCCATGGAGACCTCCATGCACGCACATGTGGGCTGCACTTCATCAAAGAGCAGGCGGATGCACTCCTCCAACTGACGTGCCACTCTGTCGAGGGCTTCCAACAGCTCTGCGTGATGTTCCCCCACCTTCTGCTGACTCTCCACACTGTTGGAAGCCGAATCCAGAGGCTTGTCATCTGACTTGCACCTCAAAGACGTCTCTTCCCCAGCAGTCCTCTGAGTGCCAGGGAGCTTGGCTGAACCTGCCTCCTCCTGCTGCGGACATGAGTCTGTGCGATGGCTACCAGGTTGTAAACCTGAGCCTGCTTTAGATCTAGGTCCCACCAAAGTGTGTGTCTCTGTGCTTGTGCAGGGTGTGGGTAAGCGCTGTAATGGGTCTTCCAGGCTGCTTATTTCCAGCTCTTCAATGGAAGAGAAGACCTCTTGACCGGAGATGAGGACATGGATGGAGCTGAGGGACTGGCTGGCTGAAGGGGTCAGTCGCGTGGCAGAGCTCCCTGTGAAGCAAAGTTGAGATTATTAGTGCATGGCAGCGGGGGTAGAGGACGTCACGGTGGCCTTCCACTACATCCAACAGGTGCCCCAGAGAGGCATCACTAAATTTGAGGGCTGCCAGCTTCTTTGCTTTCGGGGCCATCTGTCGCTTGGAGCAGTCCTGGTCTAAAGACATGATGTAGGCTGCGTTCTGGTGCACTTTAAATATGGTGCCCAACCGAGGAAATGCTGAGGTCATGGTGTTGTGGGCAAATTCCAAGCCCGCCTGCCAGCGATCTGAAGTGTTTCCTGTGAATATGTTATCAATGAGGCAGGAATGGGATGATGTGCCACAAAAACCCACCTTTGCGGCCGCTGGGTAAAATGACTTTTTTTCACGCCCACTACCTCACTTAGCACAAATTTGGGACAGTTTCGCGCAGTGAGTAATGTACTTTCAGTTTGCTGGTGATAAAAAGCTGGGTGGAAAGGCAAGCTACCAGACAACACAGGCTGCAAAGGGACATAGATAGGTTAAGTGAGTGGGCAATAAGATAGGAAATGGAATTAAATGTAAGGAACTGTGAAGTTACTCAGTTTATTCATAAGAATAGAAAAGCAGAATATTTTTTAAAAGATGATAAACGTGTAAGTGTTGATTTTCAAAGAGACTTGGGGTGTGTTCGTACAAGGAACACAGAAAGTTAGCATGCAAGTACAACAGCAATTAAGAAAGCAAATGCCATGTTGGCCTTTGTTGCAAGGGGATTGGAGTATGGGAATAAAGAAGTCTTGCTACAATTGTACAGGGTTTTAGTGAGACCACATCTAGAACACACATTTAAGAAGAGATATACTTGCATCGGAGGCGGTCCAGTGAAGATTCACTAAATTGGTCCCTGGGGTGAGGAGGTTGTCCTATGATGAGAGGCTGAGTACATTTGCCCTGTATTCTCTTGAGTTTAGAAGAATGAGAGGTGATCTCATGGATGGAAACAGAAACAATCCACGATTGCAAAAGGAAATTGGATGGGCACTTAAACAAAATACTTACAGGGCTATGGGGGTCCAGCAGGGAAATGGGACTGACTTGATTGTTCTGTGGGGAGCTGGCATGGACTTGATAAGCCAAATGGCCTCCTTTGGTGCCATGAATGAATCTATGGACGGAATCTTCTGCTCTCACTGGTGGTGAGCTTAGTGGCAGGAAAGGCATGTAATTAGGCAGGATGGTAGCGTACCAGAACTCTGCCGTCTTCCTGCCTCATTCAGAATTAAGTTCTGGGTGGGAAGGCCCATGGTTGGCTTTGCTGCTGCACCACCTATTGAGGTCCTCAAGTGACCAATTAATGACCACTTAAGGGCCTCATCCCACCACTGTTGGTATTAACTCACCCGTAGGGAGGTGTCAGCTGTGGCTCAGTCCATAGCACCCTCGCCTTTGAATCAGAAGGTTGTGGGTTCATGTCCCACTCCCGGAAACCAAGAACTGTGATTGTACTCAAAAGAGTTGCAATCTGTGACTGTTGATAACTCGAAAGAATTAACTCACCTGTGGGTGGGTTTGTCACCATGCGGCGTGCATAACAGCTAAAACTGTGTGGTCAGCTTGTTACCTCCATGGGGGTGCCCTCGATCAAAGGCACTCAGTGGCTGATCAAGATATTGGATATCGGGAAGGGGGAGCCCACTAACAACCATCCCCATGCCCTTGCTGCAGATTCCCCTGCACCACTATCCCTGCGAACCCAACCGTGCAAACCCCAATCCCCCCCCCCCCCATGTTACTTACCTGTGCCCGTGTTGCTCCATGATCCCAGGACCCTGGTGCCTGTCCTTCTGGCAGCAGCCACTACTTCCCCAGTGGCGCTGCTGAGCACAAGAGCTGTTGTCCTCTAATTGGCCGTTAGATTTTGGTAGGCGAGATTTCCACCCCTGGGGTCTTGTTTCCAGGGAAAGGCCTGCTGCTGGCCTCGCCACTGCCAGATTGACTTGTGGCTCGGTGGGCCTTCCAAAAAAAAGGCACTGTGTGTCTCCTGCCGGCAGGTAAGACCCCTAACACCTCAACAAGATTCTGCCCATTGACTCACCTCTGGACAACACTGCTTGTCTTGATTATCACAGTGCCATTGGGCACCAGCTTCTTTCTGGTATATTTCTCAATCAATGATTTTTCATGCGATCCAGGACTCAGTGACAGTAGGCTGATTTAGTGAAGGGGGCAGGGTGACATCTTAAGAGGGACTAGAGAACTTCTGTCTGCACTCAAAATGCATACATTTCTGCATCCAGTAGCAAGTGTGGAAACTAATTAGAAGCGGGAACTTTGGTCATTTACTTTCCACTTCCCAGTGAGACCAGCTGTTTCAAGCTAGACCAAGGATTAGACACAGTACCTTCCTAAAATAGGCTTGGAAACTATTTAAGCTAGGGTGATATTCAATGCAGCATGGAGAGAGACCTGCACTTTCAGAAAATGGTGTAATTTTTCAGGTGGGATGTTGAATTGAGGCTTTGGCTGCTCCCTTGGAACATATCCCTCAATCAACCCCACAGAAACAAATTCTCTGGTAATTTATCTGATTGCTGTTTCTGGCACCTTGATGTGTGCAAATGGTCTTGCTGGCTATGTTAGCAGGAAGTCACAGCGGCTAAAATAATACAATCTGGCAAGTTAGAGTTTACATTTTGAAGCCAGTAACACTATCTTCTGGGCTTGTGCACAAAATCCTTCTAGATCGAAACAAACAGGCTTATTTAGAAATGCTCCTTTAATCAGCACTGGATTGGGGCATTAGTATTTGATTAGTATTTGGAAGCCATATATATTGCAGAGAAACAGTCAAATGCTGTTTGTAGTAATTTTCATTGTTCAGTCAAATCACTTCCCAATGAAGATTTTGGCTCAAATTTCATGTTTGATGGTTTCTTACCAGAGCTATTATTGTAGATAACAGCATATTTTAGTAGTGACACTTGTTAAGTACATATGTTCCTATGGTCTAACATGTAAAGGTAAACTATTTACCATGAGCAATCTTACCCATGAGAGCCTGCTACTGTGGAGCCAAATTTCATACAATTGTGTGATACTATAAGACCATAAGACATAGGAGCAGAAATTAGGCCATTCGGCCCATCGAGTCTGCTCCGCCATTCAATCATGGCTGATAAGTTTCTCAACCCCATTCTCCCGCCTTCTCCCCGTAACCTTTGATCCCCTTACCAATCAAGAACCTAGCTATCTCGGTCCTAAATACACTCAATGACCTGGCCTCCACAGCCTTCTGTGGCAATGAATTTCATAGATTCACCACTCTCTGGCTAAAGAAGTTTCTCCTCATCTCTGTTCTAAATGGTCTTCCCTTTACTCTGAGGCCGTGCCCTCGGGTCCTAGTCTCTCCTACTAATGGAAACATCTTCCCCACGTCCTATCCAGGCCTTTCAGTATTCTGTAAGTTTCAATCAGATCCCCCCTCATCCTTCTAAACTCCATTGAGTATAGATCCAGAGTCCTCAAACGTTCCTCATATGTGAAGCCTTTCATTCCTGGATCATTCTCGTGAACCTCCTCTGGACCCTCTCCAGGGCCAGCACATCCTTCCTGAGATACGGGGCTCAAAATTGCTCACAATATTCTAAATGTGGTCTGACCAGAGCCTTATAAAGCCTCAGCAGCACATCCCTGCTTTTATATTCTAGTCCTCTCAAAATAAATGCCAACATAAATGCCAACATTGCATTTGCCTTCCTAACTACCAACTCAACCTGCAAGTTAACCTTAAGAGAATTCTGGACTAGGACTCCCAAGTCCCTTTGCACTCCAGACTTCTGAATTCTCTCCCCATTTAGAAAATAGTCTATGCCTCTATTCTTCCTACCAAAGTGCATGACCTAACACTTCCCCACGTTGTATTCCATCTGCCACTTCTTTGCCCATTCTCCTAACCTGTCCAAATACTTCTGCAGCCTCCCCGCCTCCTCAATACTACCTGTCCCTCCACCTATCTTTGTATCATCTGCAAACATAGCCAGGATGCCCTCAGTTCCTTCATCTAGATCATTAATGTATAAAGTGATAAGGTGGGTTACTTGAATTTGGGATAGCAAAACCTTTGAACTGTACTTTTGAAGTGATTCTACGTTAGAGAAAGATTTGGAGTTTTAAGATTTTGCAAGTGGCTATGGTGTCTCTCAATTGTGACATTAATGTTACTTGGCATGGAGTTTTGAACTGTAAATAAACAAAGGATATTTTACCCTTGTTAGCTGATCAATGTGTTCTCCAATTCCTTGGTAAAAACCTGATTATCACAGTTACTTTCCTGGCAGCTCCAATGAAATACACAAGCAGAAAACAAGCCTTCTCATTCAACATGCTTTATGAGATCAGCTCTGATTTGAGGGCTGACTCTTGCATGCTGAGTGCTGGGTGGCTCCATCTGAGCGCCTGGAAATTGAAAGGTACAGTTGCACTTCCCTCAGCCACATTGATTTGGATTTTAGCCAATTTATACATCTCACTGGTCCTCTGTCAGGCAATTATTTTTGAAATCAGACTTTCACATTCTGATATTTCACTGGATATTTATTCATTTCAGTTTGTATTCTTTTTCATTCTTACTCTACAATGCAAATAATAGTTAAAAAACCTAATATTCCATGGAAAATGTTGCCTTTTTAACATTGTTAAGCATCATGCTGGATATTGTAAGGCCTCCTTTAAACAGGAAATAAAAATATTCTATTTTATGGTTGAGAAAAACTAAGGCCCAGATCTTCTGTTCTCTAGGGGGTTGTACCCCAGAGGAACTCCATAAGTTGCACTGGGGGACCCCCCCGGAGGTCCCCTCGCAAGGACTGCGTGGGAATTGCCCAGGAAGTTTAAACTTCTGATGGGCAATTACCCTGCACCTGGAATTATCCAAAACTCCAATTTAAATCAGAGACTTGGGATGGTTTTGACTTTCTTAGCAGAATAGCTAGCCAGGAAAAGTTAGAAGAATTAAAAACACTTCTAACTGCTGGTACCTATGGTACTGACCGTATACCCCCACCCCGTCCCTCTGTCCCCTCAACTGGACCCCTCCCCCACCCCCCGACTACCCTCCCACCCACCTGGCTATGCCCAGCCCCCAGTTTACAGCAGTTTGCACCATAAAAAGGGGGCATAACTTCACTTCCCCGATGCTGCTACCCTGCACTGGAAGAACTCCAGAGCTGCTACGCTGCACATTTTTCACCAGGCCCGGGTCAGAAGGCCAGGCGAAAAATGTGTAATTCCTGACTAGTCGGGGGGTTAGGGGTCTAGTTGCGGGGGGTGAAGAGGATAGCCAGGGGCGTGGGGCTAATCAGGGGGTTGGAGAGGGAAGTCGAGATTTGGGGGTAGTCCGGGAGGTGATCAGATAGTTGGGGGTGTGGGGGGTAGTCGAGGGGGTCAGGGGTGTGGTTGGGGCTGTAGTCAAGGGGTAGCCGGAGGGGGGGGGTGCAGGGGTGGATGCTACTCAGGGGTGAGAGTGTAGTTAAGGAGTCCAGTGGGGGTTCGGGGGAGGGGGGGCGGGGGCGGGTTGTCAGTTCTATAATTACCCAGGAGATAGAAATAATTTTAATCTTTCTAACCTTTCCTGGGTTTCTGTCCTGCTAAGAGAGTTGAAACCATCCAAAGTCTCCAATTTAAGTTGGGGTTTTGGATGGTTCCCTGTGTAGGTTAACTGCCCATCGGAAGTTTAAACTTCCCAGGCAATTCCCATGCAGTACTTGCAAAGGGAGCTATTGGGGGTCCTCCAGCGCATTTTCTGGGGTATCTCCCAGGTATGAGATCTGGGGAAACAGAAGTTCCGGGCCATTATCTACAAATAACTGGGTCATGTTAAGGAAGCATTTAGGATACAGCTTTAGCATTACAGCATCACACCATCACGCTGATGCTGAAAGTTGTGATGTAAATATGGAGTAAAATCTGACTGGAGAGAGGCAGCACAAGATTCCCTGGGGGAAATATTCTCACACCACTTGCATTTGATATTGCATGGTGTACTGTGAGAATGGATGTTATTTCTTAAAACATTTTTGGAGAATATTGTGTTATTCTGTGAAGAAGGGTGTGTGGTGTGTGTGTGGTGTGTGTGTGTGTGTGTGTGTGTGTAAATGATTTAATTAAGCTGGGACAAAGTTACTAGAGGTAGGTTGTTTGGGAGGTTAAGACATGAAAGGATAGAGGTGTTGGGTGTGCATTTGTAATGAGATATTATGGTGAGTTTGAGGTACAAGTAAATAGGTTGGATCTAACATTTGCGCTTTCGGATAAGTTGAGAGTTCGTTTGAATATCAAAGGGAAGTCAGAGGTGTCAAGGAATATTTTTGCACCTTACAGGAGTTCCGTGGGTAAACAGAAGAGGGAATATTATCTTGTATTGACCCGAAAGCAGAGACAAAATAGAAACATGAAATATTTCAGGGGCAACGTTTTCCCCCAGTCGGGGGAATGTGCGGGCGCGGGCGGGCGGATTCCCGATCGGCGCCTCCAGTTGGGGGCGCGCCGCCATTTTACGTGGGCGGGCCAATTAAGGCCCGCCCAGCGTGACATGTGCCAGGAAGCGCTCTGCGCTCCCTGTGCGGGCAGGGGGATTCCCTGAGCGAAAGAGTGCACCGATCTCCCTGAGGCAAAGTGCTGCCTCAGGGAGATCGGCTCAGACTTGGAACTTTAAATAAAGATGAGAAAAAAATTTCGCTGCCATGTCCCCTCACATGACACTGTCACATGAGTTGGGACATGTCCATAACTTTTATTTTAATACACTCTGAAATTTTAAAATTACTCATGAAACCTCATCCTGCTCGTGGGTGAGGTTTCATGCTTTTTTAGAAGCCCGCCAGAGCTCCCGGCCTGCCCACCAACCTTAAGGTTGGACGGGCAGGTCCATTAATGGTTTCAATTGGTTTTGTAATGGCCTTAATAGGCAGTTAATAGGTTGGCGGGCTCGCAGCCGAGTCGGCTGCGTGCCCGTCGACCTGAGAATGTAAATGATGCAAGGTGACATCAGGATTCATGGCCGATGTCACCCCGTGTCATTTTACACTTTGGTGAGCAGGCCCCGCCCCTGCTCGCCGAACAGAAGATTCTGCCCATATTTGGAAGGATTTGAGGTTCAAAGAGGTGTGCGAACAATGGAACCCGAGATGAAAGGGGGGAATGAAGATGAAGGCCAACCTTCAGCTGCCTAGGCCCTAAACTCTGGAATTCCTTCCCTAAACACCCCTGCCTCTCCCGCCTCCTTTAAAACACTCCTTATAATTTACCTTTTTGACCAAACATTTGGTCAACTGTTCTAACATCTGCATATGTGACTCAGTATCAAATTTTATTTGATAATGCTCCTGTTAAGCCCCTTGTGCCATTTTATCATATTAAAGGTGTGATATAAATGCTTGTTGTTGTTGAACCAAGTTTCAGAAATGGCCCTTGAACATCTTGACAACTATCTTTTTAAAGCATACTTTACACAACTTAAATGTTTTACAGAGGCTTTGTGTCCTTCTGAGTTTGAACTCTTGCGCACTGTTGTATTTTAACTGTTATGAGTGGAGCTCTGTATGTGTGTAAACACGTATGTGCAGAGCTCTCTTCTAGGTGTGAGAATTGTTCTATAAGAGCAATAGCTACAGTGTGAATGTAGAGTAAAACACTCAAACATTGAGATTCTATTTCGAGAAGAATTCTGTATTTATAATGACCCCAATAAAACAGGAAATATATAATGAAAGTATAATATTGAATTTTTGAGTAGTTCAAATGAGTTTAGATCATAGGATACAGTTGGTTAGAGTTAGCCCTCAAATGAATCTTGATTGTATGACGTTGGGATTACAGCTGTAAACCTTTGAGAAACCACATGAAAAAAGAAGTATATGAAACAAAATGAAAAGCAATAGGCAGCTCTTTTCCAGGAGACATTCACTACTTGCTGCAGTTTGGAGTTAATGTCACGTTAGTCGATGTGTTCTGGACCACTGTGTTAGATCAAGATGTTTACAGCTACGATGGTCCTGGATTAATGTGCTAAACTCTTAAGGGCTGCAGAATACAATATATCATAGACGAGATGGTGCATTTGAGAACAAACCCAGGAAGCATATCTTTTCTGGTAGTTGAGCAGATAAACAGATTTCTGCATTCAAGTAGGATTTTTATTTATGCTAGGGTGGTTTAACTTGTTTGTTAATCTAGATTGCTGCATGTGATTACTAGTATGCAGAAAGCATTACAGGTCAACCGTTCAGTAATTATTTAATATATTGCTTATGTTGTCAGTTATTTTCCCTCATTCTCGGTTTATTTATTTTTCCCTGAGTCTTACTCCTGTCCCTGGGTTCTTGAAAGTGTTAGTGAGTGACACTAATTGATTTATTCTCTGATTTTCATTTTTCTTTCTCACATTAGAATATTAAGTAAGCTTAAGAAAATGTCCAAGATTGGCCAAAACTGCTTTTAACCCTGCATCCTACCATAGCATGGTGCAACATGTTTAAACAAAATACATCAGACTGCTATTACTTTACTAAGAGCATTTATCTATAAAGGTCGGAGCTTAGCACTGTCTGTTTAATAGCTACTGGGTAAATTATGCTTCTAAATTAGCTTAAAATGATCTGTGTGTTTAATAAGAGTTAATGGATTAGTGAAAATTATGAATCAGTTTTGGAATTTGTACAGACTGTGGCAATTTCTAATGATATTATGAATTATGTTAGCGTGAAATTATGGAGATTGTGAGTTGTGTTGTGACTTGGATTATGCATGTGCCATCTGTTACAATGTATTGTAAATGGTTTAAATCACAAGGGTTTAGTACTTGTGTCTGTAGTGTGCCCATGGTCCCCATTTTGAAAGATTATATCCAATGACATTATACTCCTGGGCAATGCTAGTGGCTAGAGTTATTTTCAGCATGCTAAATTCTCTTTCCATCTATCGCTTTTCCCTTTCCTTCCTCTCACCTTCCTTCTCTCTTCTCTCTCCTTTCTCCCTCTATCTCCTCCTGCTACCCTTGCCTTGCTCCCACCTTCCCTGTTTCACCCTCCCAGTCACCCTCTCTCCTAACTTCTCCCTCTCCCTCTTCTTTCCTCCTCACTTGCTCTCTCACTCCTACCTCCCTCCACCACCCCCCTGCCCCACCCTTCTAAATATTGATGCTCAGAGAGACTGGTTTACTTGTGCAAGGAACATGCCTGCAAAGTTAGCAGGCAGGTACAGCAAGCAATTAGGAAGGTACATAGCATGCTGGTGTTTATTACAAGGGAATTAGAGTTCAAGAATAAGGAAGTTTTGCTACAATTGCACAGGGTTTTGGTGAGACTAGAGTGTTCCACATGGTTTTTGTCTGTATCTAAGAAGTGATATACTTACCTTGAAGGTGATACAGTGAAGATTCACTAGATTGGTTCCAGAAGTATGAAGGTTGACCTGTGATAAGAGGCTGAGTAAATTGGGTCTATATTCTCTGAAGTTTAGAAGAATGATAGGTGGTCTCATTAATACATACAAGATTCTGAAGGGGCTTGACAGGGAATACATTGGGCGGTTGTTTCCCCTGGCTGGGGAATCAAGAACATGGGGGCACAGTCTCAGGATAAGGGGTTGATGATTTATGATTGAAAAGAGGAGAAATTTCTTCACTATAAGGGCTGTGAATCTTTGGAATTTTCTAGCCCAGAGGGGTGTGGATGCTCCATCGTTGAATATATTTAAGGCTGAGATAAACAGATTTTTGGTGTCTCAGGGAATCGAAGAATAAAGGGAGCAGGCAGGAAAGTGGAGTTGAAGCCGAAGATCAGCCATGATTGTACTTAAGAGGCAGAGCTGGTTGGTGGGGCTGAATAGTCTACTCCTGCTCCTAGTTCTCATGTTGGTCTTACCCAGTTAAATTGGTTTTCCTCCAATTAAGTATTTTTTTCTCTAGATTGCTCATCCTTTTCTGTATTTAATCCAAATGTTATGATATAATGATCACTGTTCCCTAAATGTTTGCCTGCTGACTATTAATCCACTTGATTGACCTTATTGTCCAGAACCAGATTCAACAATGCTTCATTCTTCATTGGGCTGGAAACATATTAATAAAGAAAATTCCCTTGAACACAATTCAAAAACTCTTTCTTCCCTCTCTGCCCTTTGCAGCATTAGGATAATTCAAGTTGTCCATGATCACTGCTCTATAGCTTTTGCACTTTTCTGTAATTTCCCTGAAAGTTTTCTACTCTGTAGCTTTCTCACTAGTTAATGGCCGATAAAATACACCCAGTTGTGTAATGATACCTGTAATGTTTCTGAACTCTAACCAAATAGATTCTATTCCTGACCCCTCCAGGGATTGGAATTTTTTTATGATTATTGTTACTTTTTCCAGATGTGTATTACCTCATTTTTTGGTAGCTTTGGTTAGTTGTATTTTGTATCTTGGTAATATTTCCTTTGCTAACACAACATTTAAATGACCTTAAAGCTATGTATTAACACATCTTACTTTTTGTGTCAACGTTCTGATAAAACGCATGTGCAAAGAAAAGGAGACTGCAAAGTAAAGTCCTTTATTAGGTATTCTTGAGATTCCCATGAGCACTTGCTGAAAATATCACAACAGATGTCCTGTCTTGTATCGTCAAATTAGAAGTTTCCTCCTGCAGTTTTTCTCGTACCCTATTTTCTGGTGCAAGGCAGAAATTGGCTGGCTAGGCTAACTGTGTCATTTCAGAAGAATTGCTAACCTCTTAGACTTGAGTATAGTGGGAATATACTGTCAACTGGTCTGTTTCTCTAGAAATTAAGTCAATAGTACATTAGTTCTAGTGTCTGTACAAATTCTGACAATGAATCATAATTTTCACTAGCGCAGGTAATGTTCTTCAGACTCATGAAAAACAATAAGTATTTGCTATTAAACAGTGCACCACTTAAAGCCAGCAATTTTGGTAGACAATTTTGCAATCAAAACAAAAATTGTTGGAAGTACTCAATAGATCTAGCAGCATCTGTGGCAAGGGAAACGGAGTTAAAGGTTGAGATTTTGTCAGTGCAATGAAGACAGGCTGGCAGGCAGGACAGATGGGAAAATGGTGTTGAGTGGCGTCAGGAGGGAAGACCAACATGTTTATGCTGCTCAGGGATATTCCCAGAGATGGTTTGGCTTGAAGGCAGTGGGAAGGAAATAAAACCTGTTAAACAGGCTATTATGGTCAGATGAGAAGTGGTAGAATAGCTCCCCTCTTTTCCCACTTCTCAGTTGATGATAACAGGTGCTTTTTTAAGAATTTGCTTGCCTATTCAGTGAGTATTTAACTGTTTAAGTGCTGTGACTATAAAAGGTACACACACACAGGTTTTCTTGAAAGTTTTTAAAAATGAAAGAAAATGGATTTATTGTACTTAACGCCTGATCTAAATAAATTAGTAAAAATGCTTCAACCCTCACTCTCCCCACTCGAGATTTTTTACCTTTGCGGTTCCTCAACTCTACCCACACAGATTCTACATCATCTGACCCGACGTCATTTCTTGCTATCGATTTAATTTAATTTCTTACTAACAAAGCAACCCCACCCCCTCTGCCAATCTGCCTATCTTTTCGATAGGATGTATATCCTTGGATATTTAGCGCCCTGTCCTGATCCCCTTGCAGCCGTGTCTCCGTGATGCCCACCACATCATACCTGCCAATTTCAATCTGTGCCATAAGCTCATTTACCTTATTTCGTATACTGCGTCCTGTTGACCACCCTATTTACCCTTTTCGCTAGAACATTGGTCCCAGATCGGTTCAGGTGGAGACCGTCCCAACGGTACAGATCCCTCCTGTTCCAATACTGATGCCAGTGCCCCACGAAATGGAACCCCTCTTTCCCGCACCACTCCTTTAGCCACGTGTTTACTTCCTTTATTCTTGCGTCCCTTTGCCAATTTGCACGTGGCTCGGGTAGTAATCCGGAGATTATAACCCTTGAGGACCTGTTCTTTAATTTAGTTCCTAGTTCCTGATAATCCTCAAACAGGTCCTCTTTCCTAGTCTTACCTATGTTATTTGTCCCGACGTGGACCACAACAACTGGATCCTCCCCCTCCCTCTCCAATATCCTTTCAAGCCGGTCAGAGATGTCCCTCACCCTGGCACCGGGCAGGTAACATACCATGTGGGACTCTCGATCCTGCTTACAAAGGATGCTATCAATTCCCCTAATTATAGAATCCCCTGAAACTACCAGTTGTCTTTTTGCTCCCCCCCTCTTGAATGGCCTCCTGTGCCACGGTGCCGTGGTCAGCTGGCTCATCCTCCCTACAGCACTGTTCCTCATCCACACAGGGATCAAGTACCTCGTACCTGTTGGACAAGGTCAAGAGCTGAGGCTCCTCTGTTCCTGAACACAGGATCCCTCTACCTGCCTCACTTGCAGTCACACCCTGCTGACCCTGACCACTGACCGAACTTGAGGTACTTAATTTACCGGGTGTGACTACCTCCTGAAACAAAGCGTCCAGGTAACTCTCCCCCTCCCGGATGTGACGCAGCGTCCGGAGCTCGGACTCCAGCTCATCAATTCTGAGCCGGAGTTCCTCCAGCAACCAACACTTGCTGTAGATGTGGTCACTGCGGCTCGCAATGGGATCTGCCAGCTCCCACATCATACAGCTACAGCACATCAACCGCCCAGCCATCTCGACTTAAATAATTAATTTATTAATTAGCTTTGCAGTTTTTTTTTTTCAAATTTGTTGCAGATTTCCTACCAACCAATCAGGTCACAGCTTTCCTGTGATGTCACTTTTTTTAGTTTTGGCTTCAGTTACTCTGTGCCCCAAGGTCACCGCTCTGGTGCTCCTCCCTCCGAGTCTGCTCCCTGGAGACAAGGCCGCGAATCCCGAGGTAAGCTAGATTTATACTCACCGCTCCAGTGCTCCTCCCTCCAAGTCTGCTCCCAGGATTTACTCACCAATCAGCTGCTTTTTCTTTAAAATCCACTTTCAGAAGAGTGTCCCTTGCAGGTCTGGTGCACTCCTGAAGGCACTGCCTCTTCCTTGCTCTCTTTTTAGGTTTGAGGAGGAGGGAGGGATGGAAACATTACAGCAATTTAATGTTTGGGGCTATTCCGTTCTTTGACAGTGGGTCCGCCTCGATTCCCTCCTGAGTCGTGGTGGCTGCCGTGACTTCTCCCAGAATGCTTCAGTCACTTCTCACCAGCGCCCTCTGTTGGATGCTCTTCCTCCTGTTGAGTGCAAGAGTCCTTCTTCTCGATTCCCTCCTGAGTCGCGGTGGCTGCAGTGACTTCTCCCAGAATGCTTCAGTCACTTATCACCAGCACCCTCTGTTGGATCTAGTCCAACATTTAGGTATAGGTGGGAAGGCAAGTGGTGGGGATGACACCAAGAGTCTACAGAGGGATGTAGACAATTTAAGTGAGTGAGAAAAACCGTGGCAGATGGAATATAATGTGGGAAAGTGTGAGGTTATGCGCTTTGGCAGAAAGAATAGAGGAGCTGAATATTATTTAAATGGAGAAAGCTGCAGCACAGAGGGATTTGGGTGTCCTTGTGCCTGAATCCCAAAAAGCTAGCATACAAATTCAGCAGATAATAGGGAAAGCAAATGGAATGTTGGCCTTTATTTCAAAGGGAATGGAGTATAAAAATAGGGAAGGCTTGCTAAAACTATACAAGGCACTAGTTAGACCACACCTCGAACACTTTGAACAGTTTTGGCCCCTTATCTAAGGAAAGGTATACTGGCATTGGAGACAAACCAGAGAAGGCTCACTAGGTTGATCCCAGGGATAGAGAGATTTTCTTATGAGGACACAGGCTGGGTCGATTGGGCCTGTATTCATTGGGGTTTAGGTGGATGAGTGGCAACTTTATTGAAACATATAAGATTCTTAGTGGGCTTGATGCTGAGAGGTTGTTTCCCCTTGTGGGAGAGTCTGGGACCAGAGGGCATAATCTCAGAGTAAAGGGTCGCCCATTTAAGACCAAGATGAAGAGGAATTTCTTCTCTCAGAGGGTAGGGAATCTGTGGAATTTGTTACCACAGAGAGCTGTAGAGGCTGATTCGTTGAATATATTCAAGGCTGAGATAGACAGATTTTTAATTAGTAAGGGAATCCAGGGTTATGGGGAAAAGGCAGGAAAGTGGAGTTGAGGATTATCAGATCATCCATGATCCCATTGTACGGCGGAGCAGACTTGATGTGCCGAATGGCCTACTTCTGCTCCTATGTCTTATGGTCTTATGCTCCTTGTTTAGAACTGATTAGATTATGGCTAAAGGAGTTGTCTTCTCAGCCAGTGATTGTTGTCCAAAGTGGTTAAGTCTAATGGCTTGTCCCACACCTAGGTAAATACACAGGTGTATGTCTGGATGTTTTGTGAATAGTTAAGGAAATGGGTCATTCCACACCCATCGAAGTTGATTGTCTAGAGTTAGTCCACCAGAGACAACCTGACTCTGCTCTAATAGCTTTGGAATTTATAGGGTACAGTTATGCTAATGTTAGGGGCTACTGTTTAGTTATTTGACATGCTATTGTTCAGTTTTTTTACTTATCCGGTGGCTTCACCCGACTCATTCAATAAAGTCATGATATAAAAGAATCCTTCCTAAAGTACAGTGATCAGAAGTGGATGCAATATTCTAGCTGTGCCCTAATCAGAGCATTATAAATAATCAACATAACTCCCCTGCTTTTGTACTCATACCTCTATTTAAGAAGCCCAAGATTCCAAATGTTTTGCTTACTACTTTCTCGATATGTCCTGCCACCTTTAAAGGTCTATGCAATGAACACCAGGTCCATCTGTTCCTGCACAAGCTTTAGAACTGTGGCATTAAGTCCAAAACTGTCCAGCCTTTAATTATTAGGAATGCCCTTAAATCCTTTTTTAAATAAGGGTGTCACATTTGCCACTACCCAATCCTCTGACACCTCCCCCGTATTTAGGGAAGATTATGGCAAACCTTTCTACTATCACCTTTAGCAACCTGGGATGCAAGCCATCTGGACCAGGCGACTTATCCACTTTAGGCATAGCCAGCGTTTCCAGTACATACTTCTAATAAATTTTCACCCCATCCATTACCCCAACTATCTCTGCTTCTACTGATATTTTGTCTGCATCCTTTTCCTTAGTAAACACCGATGCAAAGTACGCATTAAGTATTCTAGCCTTGCCCTGCACCTCTAAGCATCCCCAAACCGGATCCACACCGCCTCTTACATTCCAATAGAAGATTTTTGGATTACCTTTTTTTAACTGCCATTCTATTCTCCTATTCTCTTATTGCCAGTCTTATTTTCCTCTTCAGATCCCCCCCTCAATGTGTTTGCCCGGGTTCTCACTTGAAGAATTCACCTGACATGCATCACACACACATTTTTTTGTTTCATTATATTCTCTACCTCTCTTGTCTTCCCGGGAGAGTCCTAGCTTTGGTTTTCCTTCCTTTCCCTCTTGTTGGAATGTACCTAGCTTGTACCTGAAATAACTCTTCCTTTAAGATTACCTATTGTGCATCAGGTCATTGATCCTCTTTCAACACAGCCACAAATGTGGGACCATCCCATGGCTCCTCTGCTATCTCCATCCATGCTGGTTTGAAATGATAAGCCGTTCTCATCCTCCCATCCTGACGGAACAGGACTTCCCTCCAAGCACATGCAATCTGGTGGAACACCTCCAGGATGCATCGGAGAATCTGGACACCACTCTTACACTGCCTTCTGCCATGTCACGACTTCTTCAGTCGCCAGGGCTCCCTCATTGTTGTCTCCTGGGCTGCTGCCCTTAAAGGTACTGCTGGCTGCCTTTTAAAGATGGTACCAACCTTGGCTGTTCCAGTATTTCTTGCAACCGTGCCTCCTAACTGGCTGACATCCATGCCTGCTGGCCATTAATTTGATGGACCCAAAAATTTTGCACACCCACTTCCGTTGACCCCACCCATACAGCCACGCCGCCCACTTTAGGTTCTAACATCAGGACTTTGTTGCTGGCGGTAAAATCCTGGTCAATATGTTAGGTCAATGACCTTTCATCAGAACTGGCAAAAGATGCTGAAGTAATACAGTACAGATCTGGCAAATGCAGCAATAATAAAACAATTTAAACTTTAAGTATTTGTTTTGAGGGATTCAAGCTAAAATGTTAAGCAAGAAAGAGCAATTTTGAAATATTGGAGGTATAACATATACTTCTTGTATTGCAAGATAATTTGACGTAGGAGGTAGGCAGTGGTATGTTGGTATTGTTACTGAACTGGTAATCCAGAGACCCAGGTTAATGTTCTGGGAACACGGGTTCGAATCCCACCATGGCAGATGGTGGAATTTGAATTCAATAAATACCTGGAATTAAAAGTCCAATGACACCCATAAAGCCGTTGTTGATTGTTGTAAAAACCCATCTGGCTCACTAAGGTCCTCACCTGGTCTGGCCTAACATGTGATTCCAGACCCACAGCAATGACTCTTAAAAATGCCCTCTGAACAATGGCAATTAGGGATGGGCAATAAATGTTAGCCAGTGATGCCCACATCCCACGAGTGAATAAAGAAAAAGTCCTCAATCAATTAAATGCGTTGCAGTTTATTAGAATATGATGTTTACTCTTCATTCAGAAGAATGAAATGTTGAAACTTTTGCACCATGTGTGACATAATGGCTGTAAGATGCATGCTTTGAAGAACATGAATCTATAATATGATATGGTAAAACTTCAAGTATTTTGGTAGGTGTTTGGGATCTAGATAGGGTTTCTTTAAGGTCTGTCTGTTACCCTAAGGATGATAACATAGACCGTTATCTGTAAAAACCATTCTTGTTTATTTACAGATCTGTATACATCTCAGTACTCTACATGAGGTTGTACTACTGCTTCCCACCAGGTTGCAATCTCTTAGTCATATGACATTGCATCACAGTTACATCAGTATCAGGTGCTCCTGGTATTAACCCTTTACTCTACAGTAGGAATTAGGGATGTTTTGTTTAAAGGCTGTTTTAGACCATGGTTGTGTGATTTAAAACAAGTTTCAAACAATCCTGTCCCTGTATCTTCATCAAATAAAATCTATTGTAATTTTTTTTTTTAAAGTTGTGGCCTTTCATTGGAGTGTTGAAGGGATGGGATGTGCAAAATTTAAAAAATCTCAAACCCAACCTGCCTCGAACACTCCAGTGCTTTTCCAGCACTGCCCTGGGCACCCTGGGCTAACCTGGTTCCCTTTTTGTGGTTGAATTTTCCCCCACCCCACAACCCCAATGATCACCCCCAGATCCTGCAAGCTACTCTGTACCAACAACCCTCCCTCCCCCACTCCCCCAGCCCACCCCAGCAATTTCTTCCCCAGCAGCAATATTAGATGATTAGAAGCTGATTTTGCAGACTATCTCAATGCTGCTTTCCATTATTTCTGGACCACTTCTGTTGTATATTATTGGAAATGATGCATTAAATTTATAGTGATCCATTTTGTAAATAGGTTTTGTAAAGTTCACTTTCCATAAATGTAGGTATTCAAAAGCAAGCTGTTTTAATATGGTGAAAACAAATTTTCTTCCTGTTCAATGAATTGGAAAATAAAGTTAGTTATACAGATTGGGAACACAATGGCACATGTGCTTGTTAGGGAGATTAGTTAACTTAAGGAACAAGAAAAAACTGTGAATATTATGAAACCAAATAATTGCCATGTCTACCTTTCAGAGCGTAAACCTAATCTTCATCTTTAAAAATGTGTCAAGGACAGCCTGCTATATGTACAAAAGTATGATATAATAAGGCTGAAATATTTTGTATGAAAGCAGAGTGAAAGAGAAATATTGAGCTTGGAATTCAATTGCAGTGCTACGAAGGCCTACCTGTTTTCCCGCATGCAAGGCACTACAGGCTGATGCCTGTGTGATGTAAATGAGCTGGAGTAACTTATGCAGGTGTGTCCCCTGTGAGTCCCCTCCGTGCGCTCAGACGCTAAACATGCGTGATCACGAGATTACAGTACTGACGTCAATGGGCTGATACAATGCCAGGTCACCAAAATTGGCCATTGAATGTGCAGAAAAATACTTTATTCACTCCTGCAACAACAAACATTATAAAGCAAGGCCTTGCTCAGGGGCTATTTAAAGGGTGACTCAACAAGTTGCAGTTGAGGTACTTTTGACTTATTTGGTCAGGTAAAGTTTGTAGAAGCACTGTGGTGATTTGCTGGAGGTATTTGTAGGTGCCTTGCTGTACTTTTGTGATGGTGATTTTGAAATGTTTTGGAATGTTCTTCCAGATATTTTATGAATAAAGTATATTTTTCAAAAAAAAAATTATTTGTAGGTGCCTTGCATAGGCATGAAGGCAGTAGTTGCAGTGCCAACTGCTCTGCAACATAAGCAAGACAAGCAGAGGAGGAGACAGAGAGGCAATCTATGTGAGGAGGGAGATGAAGGAAGCCTATCCTTTAAGGCCCTACCCAGAAAGGGTCTTCCGGAGCACCACTCTATGTTGCAATGATCTAAGAGCAGTGCCTCAGGAGGCTACACTTCTGAAAGTAGTTAGTGACAAGAGTTGAACCATCTCCTTCATGATGCCTCAAACTAGAGAGAGGACAACTGTCGCAGTTGTTGTGAAGGTCACCATTTTTTTTCTATGCAACAGGATCCTTTCGGGTGGAGGCAGGTGACACTTAAATCTAAGTCAGCAATATATATTAAGAAAAACAGTGGCCCAAGCATCAATCCCTGGGGAACCCAACTGTATATCTTCCTTGCAGTCCACAAAAAAACCATTTGGCACTATACTCTGTTTTCCATCACTCAGCCAACTTTGTATCCGTGCTGCCATTGTCCCTTTTATTCCATCAGCATCTACTTTGCTGGCAAGTCTATTATGTGGCACTCTATTAAACAAACCACCTTTTTGAAGTCCATGTACACCATGTCAACAGCACAACCTTATCAAGCCCCTCTGTTTCCATCTCAAACAACTCAATCCATTTGGTTAAACACAGTTTGCTTTCAATATTTCCATATTGGCTTTCCTTAATTAATCCACTCTTGTTACAAAGATTTTGTCCCAGATTATCATTTCTAAAAGTTTTCCCAAAACACAGATTATACTGACTGGCTGTAGCTGCTTGGTTTGTTCTTACACTTTAGTTCGAAAAAAAGTGTAACATTTGCAATTTTCTAGTTTTCTGGCACACTAGCTAAGGAAGATTGGAAGATTATGGCCAGTATCTCCAAAATTTACATCCTTACTTCCCTCAGCATCCTGGATGCATCCCACCCAGCCCTGGTAATTTATCAATTTAAGTACAGCCAGGCTTTCTAATATCTCATCTTCATCAATTTTTAACTCATCCAGTATCCCAACTACCCCCTCCTTCACTTGGGGCAGAATTTTCCCGTTGGCGTGTGGGGACAGGCCCCGCACGCTGACGCGTAAAATGATGCACGGTGATGTCAAGCGAGCATCCCAATGTCTCCGCACGCCATTACGATATTTCGGTGGGCGGGCGCGCGATGATCTCCGAAGCACGCCCGCCATTAATTAACGGGCCACTTAAGGTCCTTGAGGCACCAACTGACGGCGATTTTTCGGGGCCCGTGTGATCTTAAGGTCATCGCATGGGCACAACGGGCAGGCAGGTGGGACACATTTTTATAAACCTCATCCACGGGTGGGATAAGAGAGGTCAGTGGGGTCGTGAATGCGCTCAGTCAGATATTTAATTTGGAAAGTTACTGATACTTGTCTGTGTGAGCAGAAATACTTCAAAACTCATATCAGCTGTTTGGACAGGACTCTCAACCTTCAAGTCAGCACTCTACAGTGAAGATCCCTTTTGGGGTCTGCAGGTTTCAGGAAGCTTTCCCTTAGCCTGGGAATGGGAGTTGTGTTCTCCACTGGATGCAGCGGTCACTGGCAGAGGGGTGGAGGAGCTGCTGCCCTCATCCGGAGTGCCCTGAGAGGAGCCCGCAGAGGAGGAAGGGAGGGCCAGAAGGGGGAGGAGGCCAGGAGTCCACATTTAGCCTTCAGGGGAGCCATCTTTGGGAGGAGAGGTGCAGGCTCAAGGAGCACAGGGCCAACAGGAAGTCTAAGGTGGAAGGGGCTGCAGAAGACACCACTATCCTGCTGCCAGGGTATACAGGCGGCGAAGCAGCTACCTCAATATGTCTGAGGTGCGGTGCCAAAGGAGGATCCGTTTCTCAAGGGAGACAGTCAATTATATCTGATGATAGGCCCTGAGATCTCCGCTAACTTTGTGGGTGGACACCCCATGTCAGTGGCTCTAAAGGTCACAGCTGCCCTCAACGTCTATGCCTCCGGCTCTTTCCAGGGCTTGGTGGGTGATCTTTGCGGTGTCTCCCAATCAGCTGTGCATACTTGTGTCAAGCAGCTGACAGATGCTCTATTCAGGCGTGCATTGACGTTCATTCGCCACCGCTGGGACCAGGCCAGCCAGACAGAGCGAGCCAGAGGTTTTGTTACAATTGCTGGCTTCCCCCACGTCCAGGGTGCAATCGACTGCGCACATGTGGCCATATAGGCGCCAGCAGGTGAGCCCGGTGCCTTTGTCAACAGAAAGGGATTCCACTCCATGAACGTGCAGATAGTGTGTGATCACAAGCTGCAGGTTCTGCAAGTCTGTGCAAGGTATCCAGGCAGCTCCCACGACGCCTACATCCTCAGACACTCCCAGGTGCCGAGGCTCTTCAGTGCTCCAGCTTGGCTGGATAGATGGCTGCTGGGTGACAAGGGCTATTCCCTCAGAAGGTGGCTCATGACGCCTCTCCACCATCCAAGAACAGTGGCTGAGCTGCGGTACAATAGGAACCACGCCTCCACAAGGGCTATGGTGCAGAGAACTATCGGTCTTCTCAAGATGCGCTTCCAATGCCTGGACCATTCAGGGGGCGCACTCCAGTACCCTGATAGTGTGTCACTGATAGTGGTTGCATGCTGCGTTGGAAAGGGGCGACGCTGTGGACGAAGAAAACGTAGACGCAGTTGCTGTGGCGGCACACGATGAGTCCAGCAGTGAGTCCGAGGGTGAGCGTGTGCAGGGAAATGCTGAGGGGGTAGACGCTGACCCGGGCATACTCCAGGGAGGCAGGGACACCCGGGACGCTTTAATCAAATGAACCTTCAGCTAGAACACCACAGATGGACCTCCAACAAAAGCCTGTGCTGCAGGCTCCATACTTGATACCTGAGTGCTAAATCTGCCTGGATAGGAACATTAACTAAGGGCCTTGTCAGTAAAGCTCAATGTGACACAACTCACTCATAACATCTTGGGTAACCATCCTGCT
Organism: Cetorhinus maximus; assembly: GCF_964194155.1. Classification (NCBI taxonomy): domain Eukaryota; kingdom Metazoa; phylum Chordata; class Chondrichthyes; order Lamniformes; family Cetorhinidae; genus Cetorhinus; species Cetorhinus maximus. The sequence goes on along the minus strand of NC_135892.1, from coordinate 26,939,834 downwards.
GCAGAGGAAAAGAGATACCCTCAGCCATGGTCACATGCCTAAATTTAATGATATAACAAAATTAACTTAAGGAAACAAAATGAGAAAGCTGTTAAACACCACACCAACTGATCATGACCTCATTGCGGTGCAACACAAAAGTACCAATGGGAAACCCGGGGTGTGCCTAAGGTGCCTTCAATTTACGCTTTCGGGTGCTACGTTTTGGTGCTGCTGGCACTGGCATCTGAGACAGCCTGCTCACTGTGTTGTCCTGTTGGCCTCGATGACCTTGGCGGCTGTCCTCTGGCCCGTGGAGCCTGTGCTGGCCCTACCTGGGAGGGAGCGGCCAGTACCGGGGCTGGCATCTCCCCAGTCGTCGCAGCCTCATTGGATGCAGCGATCACTGGCAGAGCAGCGGAGGAGCTGCTGCCCTCATCTGGAATGCCCTGAGAAGAGCCCGCAGAGATGACAGGCAGCTGCTGCGCTGACGTGAGGTTGCTTCGGACCTCTCTGCTCAGCATAGATGGATGGGGGGCACTGAGCTGGGAAACTTGGCGTCCAAACCATCTCCCATAGGGGCAATGACCAGATGAGATCAATGCCGATGTGAGGGCCTGCTGGTCCGAGCACATCCCCAGGAAGCCCTACTTGGTCTCCTGGAAGAGCCTCTCCGCAAGAGTCGGCACTCTCTCCATGGAGGAAGCATGGCGCTCGGCCATGAGGCTCATTGCATTGGCGATGGTCCGCGTGGACTCCTCCACCACGGAGACCAAGCCAAGCATAGCCTCATGTGTCTCTGCCAGATCCTCCCGCACAGCCTGCTGGACTTCCAGCATTTGCTTCCTCATGGATGACTCCAGAGGCACATCATCAGCCACTGACTGAGCATGTGCCTTGGCCCCTGCAGTCATCTGACTGCTGGCACCATGGGCACTCTTTGTCTCTACCAGCTCCTCCAGTGACTGTGAAGTGCCCACACCACTGTGCCCCGGGACACTAGCCGATGATCTAATTCCAACCGAGGTGCTAGTATCTGCGCTGGCGCCAGCCTGGCAGAGATGGTGTGACGCTGGTGGGTCAGAGACTTCATCGTCCTCAGGTGTGAGAGGTGGCCCTGTGTCTCCTTCTCCCGGCCCTGAACCACTGATGCTGAAAGGAAGAACCAGGACATATGATTAGTTAACGTGGAGACAATGTCAATGTGCATCCCTGTCCCCCAGATCATTACGCACTCATCCTTCCATAAGCAATGGTCAAGCCATGTTGCAAACTTCAATCACTGAACGTTCAGCAGCGCCATGGCTGCTGGGACACTAATGGTAACCTCAGTGGTGGGCTAACATACCTGCTCTTGGCATCCCAGCCTCACTGACATAGGTGGACCTGGGCACATGGCGTCTCACCAGATCGAGGGCCTCCTGCTCGAGCCTGGTAATGATGGCCAACTGGGCCGGTCCTCCGCCAGTCCTCAACCGCTCAGCGGCATTATGAGCATTCTTCGCCTGAAAAGGAGATAAGAGCATTGATTAGTGCAACTTGTACCTGGAATCTCTTCGCTACAGTTCCACCATAACCAGAGTGGAACATTGCAGGGCTCCAGAGCCTCCTCACTCCGCAGCTGCTGCACCCTCATACAATGATTCCAGGCCTGCCCCCCCCACCTTGGCCAAATGTAGCCTACATCACATTCGGCACCACACGATCCAACCTTGCAAAGCAAGAAGGCGCAAGCACGTGAAACGCAAAGGGCAGCAGATGGATCAGCGCCCCACCACCTGGAAGCTCCCCTCCCTGCATGTCAGCACCCTGACTTTGACATGTTTTGCTGTTCCAGCACTGCGCCTAGGTGCAGATCCTCCAGGTTGCCCCCAAAACAGTAATGTGGGTGTCACTGTACCACATGCTGCAGGTGCAGAACCGATCTCATCACCATCCTCTCAGGTTGACCTCGGCATGGCCAATATCTGTTGGCCCACCCAGCAAAGGACACATGCTGTCAATGATTCAATGCAGTAACTGCACTCGGAGTTGGGAGAGGAGGGTGGTCAGGGGGGAAAGCCTACCTGCTGGGTTAAGTGACCAATGCCAACATGGTACTCACCCTTCCAGAGCACAAAAGGTTGTTGAAACGCTTGCGGCGCTGGATCCAGGTGCATTGCACCACGTCGCCGGAGCTCACTATCTCCGCCACCTCCTCCCAGGCATGTTTGATCATGTGGGGGGGCCTCCTCCTCCTCCCGTCCCTGGGAACGAGGACCTCCTACCTTGCTGTCACCTCCTCGAGGAGGGCAGCATGGCAATCATCTGAGAAATAAGGGGCACAGTGCCCCCCTGCCCTGCCATCCTGCCTGGCCTGCTCATCAGCAGCACTCTGGGGAGCCCTTCTGTTGGCCATGTTTGACAGCCTTTGCAAGGTTGCAGGAGCACTTTTAAACAGGCCGCTGGGTCGCCATTGGACCTGGTGGTCATAGCAGACCCGCCACCGCCCGCCCACTCCCGCTGTCCTTGGGATCTGCGTTTCACGCTGGGCGGGCCTTAATTGGCCCACCCGTGTAAAATGGCGGCGCAGACCCGATGGCGGGCGGCCATCGGGTCTGCACCCGCTCCCACATGGCCAACCAGGCAGGCAGAAAATTCTGCCCTTGGACTTTGGCAGAATCATCTTTCTTGATAATACTTATTTAGTATCTGAGCCATGCCCTCTGCTTCCATGCATGGATTTCCTTTTTGGTCACGAATTGGTTCTCCCTTTACTACCCTATTTATTATTTAAATGCCAATGGAAGACTTTTTAGGATCCCTTTCATGTTAACTGCCAGTCTCTTATAATCTTGTTTTGTATCTCATATTTCCTTTTTCATTTCCCCTCTGAAAATTCTATACTCAGCATGGTTCTCACTTTTATGAAGTTGTGATGAAAAGGCTCAGAGAAGCCTCACCGTAGGGAAGGGAATCAGAGAAGATGTGTAGGTGAGAGGAGGTTCAAACAAATTGATCACAGAGGAAAGGATCAGTTAAATGATCTGGAGAGGTGTTACAGACAGGAGAGAGAGAAACTGAACTTCTTTATCCTCTTCCCATCTGTCCGTAAACAGACACTCCCAGGCATGAGATGGGTCTGTTAACAAATGTGCAGGCGTAACAAGTTTCAATCTGCAAGACTCCTGGTTTTAGAATTATAATGTACTTCCAATTGGGTGTGGGATTTCATGATGATGAGAGGATGATTCTTTTGTTCTTGTAACTTCTGTTGGTTCCTTCCAGGACAAAGGGCCAATCCTGTGGTCATGTGGCTTTTAGCAGCCATCTTTTTGGTTCAGCAGAAAGTCCACTTTAAAAATAGGAAAAACCAACGAAGCTGTGATACATGCAGTTTTGGATTTCTTTTCATGTCTTATTAACAAAGGGAAAAGAAGCAGGAGCAGAAGTAGGACAGAGAATCTGTAACCTGTAACGCAGTGAATACAACCAAAGATGCCAGATTGCTTTTATGGCTGTGTGCCTTTTCAGTAGAGACCAGTCAGGAGATTGGCATTGCCATGGTACAGTGCATTGGGAGAGACATAAATCGCTGTGGTTTTTGTGTGATTTACTTAAAATTTAGAGAATTTAGAGAAACTTTGCTCTGCTGTGGTGGCAATTTTCATCAAGAAAAATGTGTGCAAATAAATATGTAAATAAAGCAGAAAAAGAAAGTGTATGACAGTCACAAAAAGTTTCATACTATAGAAAGCCAAGAAGAATGTCGAAAGTACAGGGATGAAGTAAAAGAGGAAATTTGGAAAACAAAGAGAGGATATGAAAAAATATTGGCAGGTGAGTGGCAAATTAAATTCAATCTGGAAAAGTGAGAGGTAATGCATTTAGGGAGGGCAAACAAAGCAAGGGAATACTCAATAATTGGGAGGATATTGAAAGGGGTTGAGGAAGTGAGAGACCATGGAGAGCATATCCAAAGGTCCCTAAAGGTGGCAGGACAGTTGGATAAGGTGATAAAGAGAGCATATGAAATGATTTCTTTTAGTGGGTGAAGTATTGAATACAAAAGCAGGGATGTAATGCTGGAACTGTAAAAAACACTGGTTAGGCCTCAGCTGGAATTTTGTGTACAGTTCTGGTCACCACATTATAGGAAGGACAAAATTGCTCTGGAGAGAGTACAGAGGAGATTTACAAGAATGTTGCCCAGGCTGTAAAATTGCAGCTTCGTGGAAAGATTGGATAGGCTAGGGTTGTTTTCCTCAGAACAGAGGAGGCTGAGGGGTGGGTGACCTGATTGAGGTGTACAAAATTATGAGGGGCCTATGTAGGGTAGACAGGAATAACCTGTTTCCCCTAGCTGAGGTGTCAATTACCAGTGGGCATAGATTTAAGGAGATTGGTAGAAGGATTGGAGGGGACATGAGGAAAAACATCTTCACCCAGAAGGTGGTGGGCATCTGGAATTCACTGCCTGAATTGGTGGTTGAGCTGAAATGTTCAACTCATTTAAAAGGTACTTGGATCTGCACCTGAAGTGCTATAACCTGCAAGGCTACTGGCCAGGTGCTGGAAAGTGGAATTGAAATGAGTGGCTAGTTTCTTATTTTTGTATATTTTGGCCAGCGCAGGCATGATGGGCTGAATGGCCTCTTTCTGCACTGTAACTAGCGACACCAGAGAATGCTTAAAGACAGATCATCCTTTGCTAGTGTCATTTTCTGTTTGGTTACCAACGTGGTAGAATGCATAGAAACAGGGTTAACCCATTCAGCCCCTCGAACCTGTTCCACCAGTGGATCATAACTGATCCCTATTTCAACTTAATTTATGCACTTTCGTTCTTTGACCCGTTAAAAATCTTTCAATGTCAGGCTTGGAAAATTGCAATTGTTCTAGCTTCCACAGGCCGAGATTTTTCATGCCTGCTGGCGTCACGCGTGTTTGGTGGCATGAGCGGACAATATGGCGAAAAAGCCAAAAATCGTGAAACCAGTTTGCGATCGGGGTGGAGGGAGGGAATGAAGGTGTTGGGAGGGGGGGGAAAGAAGGTGTTTGGGGTGAGGTTGGGAGGCAGGGAAGGAAGGTATTGGGAGGTGAGGTTGGGAGTTGGTGGGGGGGGCGCGGGGAAGGAGGGGGTGGCAACTGGGGAGGTAGGTGCACAGCAGGTGGAAGATGTAAGGGAAGGAGTTCAGAGAAGGGAAGGAGTCCGGTGGGAGGAAGGAGTGCGGAGAGGGGAGGGAATCTGGATGGGGGAAGGAGTGCGGAGAGCAGAGGGAGTAAGTGTGGAGGAAGGAGTCGGGAAGGGGGAAGAAGTGAGATAATCTCAGGGAGTCAGGAAGAGGGAGGGACTAGGTGGTTGGAGTTGGGGGGCTTAGGGGGGCTAAGGAGGGGAGGGCTTCTGGGTGGGAAGGAGTTCTGGGGTGGGGGGAGGAGTCCGGAGGAGTCCAGAGAGGGGGGGGAAGGGATTCTTGGGGGAAGGGGTCTGGAGGGAGGGATGCCCAGGTGAACGTGCGAGGGAGGGGTCTGATGGGTCCATGACTGTCTCCTGAGGAGCGAAATGAGAGTGGGCGTGGTATGAGGGAATGGTGAGAGTGACCAAGGGCAGAGTGAAGCGGTAGGGTGGGAGGGTGAGGGTTCGACGGTGGCAGTAGAAGGGACAGCGAGGGCGGTTGGTGGGGACTCTGAGACAGGGACCCTGGAGGTGGGAAGGAGGAGATCAGGAGGTGAATGTGGATGGGGTGGGATTTTCGGGAAGGAAGGGAACGTTCACCTGGACATCCCTGAATGAAAAGGGTTGTGGCTGGTAGGTGATGGTGGGGAGGTAGACAGTGATGCTGGAGGGCTTTAACTGAGATGGTGGAAAGGAAATGGGTGACTGCGGAAGGAGAAAAGTTAGGGGAGTACATGAAAAGCTGAATCCAGACCATGCTGTCCAAATCGAAAGTGAAATGACAGTTGAGGTGGGTGAGGTCATGTGATGCAAGGGAGTGTGATCATTGGGTGGGTGGAGATGCAGGTCAGTTCAGATGGACAACTGAAAGTGAATCCCAGGAGGCAGCATTCAAAATGCTCAGGATATTGAGGTGAATATGATATGTGAAAGATCCGCGTGCGTGGGAGAGTGCTTGCAAGAGGCTCTGAAAGGCCCTGCCACACACACATTTCTCCCTCCAGAATTACTCGTTGGCCAGCTGTTCCCTCTACTGTGACAGAGGACAAGGTTGACGGGCTTACAGGCAGAGGGCACTCAGAGGGAGAGGACAGCCTCTGAGATTCCTGAGTGGGTGACCCAGGGGTGTCTGCTGCCGCACAACCTCCCTTTGGGTACCAGGGGGCCCTGGCCCAACTCCTTGAGGTGAAGGAGCACCTGGAGGGACGTCAAGGTGCCTCGTTTCCCCCTCATGTTGCCACTGCAGGAACTCACCCACGGCTCCCGTGATGGAGTGCAGGTCTGCACACATCTCTGTATTCTGCTGGACCAAGGTCTCCATGGTGTCTGCTATCTTCCCCATGGAGTCCTCCATACACGCATATGTGGGCACCACTTCAACAGAGAGCAGGTGGATGCACTCCTCCACTCTGCTGAGGGCTTCCAACAGCTCAGCATGATGTTCCCATGTCTTCTGCTGACTATCCAAGATGAGTTGGAAGGCCCCAAATCTAGAGGCTGATCATCTGATTCAGACCTCACAGATGCCTGATCCACAGCAGTCCTCCGAGCGCCGGGGAGCTTGCACAAACTTGCCTTTTGCTGCAGCGGACATATGTCCGTGCAGCGATCACCAGATTGTGAAGCCAAGCTTGCTCTAGATCTAGGTTCCACCGAGGTGTGTGTCTCTGTGCTGATGCAAGGTGTGGGTAAGTGCTGTGACGGGTCTTTCAGACCACTTATTTCCAGCTCTTCAATGGAGGAGGTGTCCTCTTGGCTGGAGGTGAGGTCGTGGATGGAACTGAGGGAATGGCTGGCTGAGGGTGTCCGTTGCTTGGCAGAGCTCCCTCTGAACCAAAGTAGAGATAAGTAGTGCATAACAGCAGAGTCAAAAGCAGGAGAGAGAGCGCTCACATTTGTGTCGAGAGGGAGATGATGTCGTGCAGGATCCTTGCGAGGGTGTTTGTCGCCGACTTCACTGTTACAGCAGGCATGGTCCACCTCCTCACCAGTCAGTGCAATGGCACACTCCTCAAAGTGAGTCAGGGACCTAATGTGGGCCACTCCACCCCCACTCTGGGAGCTCTTCCTTCTGATGTGAGCAGGCTTCTCCTGCATGAAAACAGATGGAGAGAGTGTGAGCAGGATGCATGTTATATGTATCATGTTATATAGATACATATATGTGGAATGTTGTGTGGTGAGTGGAACCATGGACAGGATGAGGAAGCGAGCTCGAGAGGATATGAGCCTGATGGAGTTGTGAGGGTGTGTTAGAGAGTTAGTGTGTTGTTCCTTGAGGTGTGAGATCCCTGTGGATGTGTGATGTGTTTGTGAGTGTATGAGTTGACAATGATGAGAAAAGTGAATTTCCTTGGTGGAAGAGATGAGACCATTCATCCTTTTTCGATACTGGGTGGCTGTCCTCTTTTGCAGGGCATTGGCGCTGACCTCCGTCCCCCAGGCTGGATTAGTGAGGTTGCTGCCCATCCTGTGGCCACAGCAGGGGTAGAGGACACATCATAGTGAGCCTCCACTGCGTCCAGAAGGCACTGGAGAGTCGGGTCATTGAATCTGGGGGCTGCAGTCTTTTTGCTTTTCGGAGCCATCCTGTCTTCTTTGCAGCAGTCGTGGACTGGAAGCACTGAGATGTGTGCACACAGTTGGACTTTAAATATGGTGCCCAGCGTGACAGAGCGGTGAGGTAATGGCATGGTGGGCGAATTAGAGCCCTCCCGCCATGGAAACGGTGTGTTTCCCAGGAATGCATAATTAATGCGGCGGGTTCGGAATGAAATGGCGTGAAAAGCCGCCATTGTAGCCAGCGGGCAAAACGTCGTTTTACTTGCCCACTACCGTACTTAATGCAAATCTGGAACGATTCCTCCCACAACCTTTTGGGGAAAAATAGTTCCAGATTTCCACTACACTTCTTGTGTGGGGAAAAAATGCTTCCTGATTTCACACCTAAATGGCCCAGCTGTAATTTTAGATTTACATTCCTTTGTTCTTGATTCCGCCACCAAAAGAAATAGTTTTTCTGTATTGGCAGATTGAATCCATTTGTCAGTTGACACTCATTAGTTAGATCATCCTATAATTTCTATACTGAATGGAATACAAACTAAGTTCATGCAACATGAGTTTCAAATTTAATCCTTTAAACTCTGTTGTCATTTAAGTGAATCCCTTCCAAGACCATTTATTATTTGTGAAATTCGGTGCAGAAAGACTGAACACTGCCTGACCAAACCTTCGTATAACTGAAGAGCTACTCCTACTTCCAATCGACTTCAGATAAAGACTAACTGAATGTTGAAATTTTCAAATACTTTTTCTACCTGTTCATGAAATGTTACTGATATGTGTACCTGGATAACTGAAAACCCTTTGCTCCTCCACTGCTCCTGAAAAATATTTTAAAAATATTCCAGTTGTCTTGCTCAAATCCAAACTGGATGTCCTTATGTACTCCATCAGCCATTGTTTTGACTATTCACTTAATCTATGTCCTTTTGTAACTTCCTACTCCCATCTACAGATCTAACTGTGGCTCCTAACTTAGTAACTCTCACCACGTTCTGTCCACCCATTCTGCCTGCACTCGCATTGGATCCTGGGCCATTAATGTCTCGATTTCAAAATTCACATCCTCATTTTCAAATCCTACCATGGCCTCGCCCCTTCTTACCTGTGTAACTTCCATCCAGCCCCATGGCGTCTCTGTGCTTCTCAAATTCGGGCCTCTTGTGCATCCCCAATTTTCATTGCTCTATAATTGTTGGCTGAGCCTTCAGCTATCTAGGCCCTCAGCTCTGGAATTCCCTCTCTAAACCTCTCCACCTCTCTATTTCCCTCTCCTTTAAGACACCCCTGAGCATCTACCTCTTTGATCAAGCTTTTGGCCACCTGTCCCAAAATCTCCTATTATGGCTTAGTGTCAAATATTGTTTAACACTTCTGTGTAGTGCCTTGAGATATTTTGCAACGTTAACAGTGTTGTATAAATGCGAGTTGTTGTAATTAGATCAAGAAATAGAGTTACATATCTGGGTCATCAGTATTTATGGGAGGAAACTGAGGACTCAAACAAATTCTTGGAGAGCATCACTCGTCAGACCCAGCTAATTAGAAAATGTTCCCTTTGTCTTTACTCTGTCTCCTACCTGACAACAAATTACCAACCTATGTCACTTCAATATCATTACCAAATCTATAATTCTCACTATTATAGTCTCCCTTGCGTCCATTCTTATTGGATTCACATTCCTCTTTATTGCTCTCTTTTTCAATACATTTAGAAAAGCTTCTATTAGTCTTTTTTATCATATTCCCTTTTTGGCAACACTTATTACTTTCTTATCAACAATTTGTGTTGCTTTTTAGAGCAATGCAGCCTACTGGATTTGTGTGTATGTACTGGCTTTTGGAAATAGACTTTGCTGTGATTTTATCTTGTTATTATCACTTTGCTGTGCATGGAACCTCCACTGTTTGCAAACTGGCTGCTATATTTCTTACCATACAACTGGACTACATTTCAAAAAGTACATAATTGTGTTCCAGTCCCTCCAAAGCCTCTCCTTTCCTTATTTCCTATAATCCCCCTCAGCCCTACAACCTTCCAAAATTGTTGCACTCCTTCAATTCTGGCCTCAAGCACATCCCCTATTTCCTTATGACCCTTCATGCTCTGCTGAAGGGTCATGAGGACTCGAAACCTCAACTCTTTTCTTCTCCGCCGATGCTGCCAGACCTGCTGAGTTTTTCCAGGTAATTCTGTTTTTGTTTTGGATTTCCAGCATCCGCAGTAGTTTTTTGTTTTTATCCCCTATTTCCTTCATGCCCACCATTTGTGGCTATGCGGTCTAGGCACTAAGTTCTGGAATTCTCCTCTTAAACATCTCTGCCTTTCTCTCCTCCTTGAAGTCACCTCTTTAAATCTACCTGTTTGACCAAGTTTTTGGTCATGTGTTTGAATTACCCTATGTGGCTGATAAGGCTCCTGTGAAGTGTCTTGAGAAGCTTTACCATGTTAAAGGTACTTCTTGTTGTTCTAAAGCAATTTGGGATGTCCGAGTGCTATATAAATTATTTTTTTTCTTTTGGATGATGGGTGGTGTGAAAAGGCCCACCACATTTGTCACATCAACAGCAGTAGGATGGATTTGTGGTTGGGGTTGCAGGTAACTTTTAGTTCTCACTGTCCCACTTTCCTTTCCATCCCCCAATCATTCGAGCATCTCACCGTGCACCTCATTCCTTTATCTTCCCACTATCCAACCCCCTTTCTCCCACCTTCTACTATTGCACTCCACGCAACTTCCATATTCTTCCCTGCTTCTTGCACTTAACCCTCCAGCTATTTTTTCTCTCACCCTTTAACTCTTTTATTCATTCATGGGATGTGGGCATTACTTGCTAGGCCAGCATTTATTGCCCAAACCTAATTGCTTTTGAAAAGGGGGTGGTGAGCTGCCTTCTTGAACCGCTGCAGTCCATATTGTGTAGGTACACCCACAGTGCCATTAAGGAGGGTGTTCCAGGATTTTGACCCAGCGACAGTGAAGGAACAGCAATATATTTACAAGTCAAGATGGTGAGTGGCTTGGTGTGGTACTTCCGGGTGGTAGTGTTCTCATGTGCCTACTGCCCTTGTCCTTCTAGATGGTAGTGGTCATGGGCTTGGAAGGTGCTGTCAAAGTTGGTGAGTTCCTGCAGTGCATCGTGTAGTTCCTGCTGCCACTGTGCGTCAGTGGTGGAGGGGTGAATATTTATGGATGGGGTGCCATTCAAGCAGGCTGCTTTTTCCTGGATGATGTCAAGCTTCTTGAGTGTTGTTGGAGCTGCACTTATCCAGGCAAGTGGAGAATATTTCATCACGCTCCTGACTTGTGCCTTGTGAACAGGCTTTGGGGAGTCAGGTGGTGAGTTACTCACCATAGGATTCCTAGCTTCTGACCTGCTCTTGTAGCCACAGTATTTATATGGCTAGTCCAGTTTAGTTTCTGGTCAATGGCAACCCCCAGGATGTTGATAGTGGGGGATTCAGCGATGGTAATGCCATTGAATGTCTGGAGGTGGTGGTTCGATTCTCTCTTGCTGGAGATGGTCATTTACTGGCACTTGTGTGACTCGAATGTTACTTGCCACTTGTCAGCCCAAGCCTGGATATTGTCCAGGTCTTGCTGCATTTGGATATGGACTGTTATAGTATCTGAGAAGTTGCGAATGGTGCTGAACACTGTGCAATCATCAGTGAACATCCCCATTTCTGACCATATGATGGAAGGTCATTGATGGAGCAGCTGAAGATGGTTGGGCCTAGGACACTACCCTGAGGAACTCCTGCAGTTACATCCTGGAACTGAGATGATTGTCCTCCAACAACCACAACCATCTTCCTTTGTGCTAGATATGACTCCACCAAGGGAGAATTTTCCCCCTGATTCGCATTGACTCCAGTTTTGTTCAGGCTCCTGGATGCCACATTTGATCAGATGCTGCCTTGATATCAAGGGCAGTCACTCTCACCTCACCTCTGGAGTTCATCTCTTTTGTCCATGTTTGAACCAAGGCTATAATGAGGTCAGGAGCTGAGTGGCCCTGGCGGAACCCAAATTGAGCGTCAGTGAGCAGGTTATTGCTAAGCAAGTGCTGCGTGATAGTACTGTTGATGATCCCTTCCATCACTTCACTGATGGTGGAGAGTAGACTGATTGGGTGGTAATTGACCAGGTTGGATTTGCCCTGCTTTTTTGTACAGGACATAACTGGGATATTTTCCATATTACTGGGTAGATGCCAGTGTTGTAGCTCTACTGGAACAGCTCGGCTAGGGGTGCAGCAAGTTCTGGAGCACAAGTTTTCAGTACTGTTGCTGGAATATTGTCAGGGCCCCATAGCCTTTGCTGTATTCAGTGCCTTCAGCCATTTCTTGATATCACGTGGAGTGAATCGAATTGGCTGAAGACTAGCATCTGTATGCTGAGGACCTCTGGAGGAGGCCAAGATGAATCATCCACACAGCACTTCTGGCTGAAGGTATTGCAAATGCTTCAGCCTTATATTTTGCACTGATATGCTGGGCTGCCTCATCATTGACGATGGGGTTATTTGTGGAGCCGCCTCATCCAGTGAGTTGTTTAATTGTGCACTACCATTCACGACTGGATGTGGCAGGACTACAGAGCTTAGGTCTGATCCATTGTTTGTGGAATCACTTAGCTCTGTCTGTCACTTGCTGCTTGTGCTGTTTCGCATGCAAGTAGTCCTGTGTTGTACCTTCACCCATGTTGAATTTTAGTTACTGAAGGGAAAAAATTGGCAGATAAAAAATTATTTCTGGAAAGCATTTTGAATGATGAGCTATCTGGCCACTAGCTTCTCCCAAAGTCAGAGTAACCAGCTTATATAGGGAAACCATCTGATGGGGGAAAATCTGACACAAAATGTGTGACAAAAACATGATCACAGAAAGTTGAGCTATGCAAACAGGAAGTATGTGCTAATGTAAGATTTTTAATACTTCAAAAATTGTTGTATAAGTCTGCTTAAGGTCAAGTCGAATTAAATCATGTATTTTTATTTCAAATTAGGCTTGCAAAGCTAGATTGATTCCTTTCAGTTCCTCCTTGTTGTATGATGTCCTCCATAATAATTACACATGATTTACTCCATACATCTAACCTGTTACACAGCTCCAGATCTGAATTACTTCAAAGTGCTCTCTATTCTCAAAACCTAGTGCTTAAGTTGTAAAATTTGTCGTGGTTCCTTGATAATTATAAAAAAAAGTTCACTTTTTAACAGTGAAACACTTTCACTGATGTCAATGTCTCATTAAAGGACTTTAGTGATATTTCCTTTTTCTCCCTTAACTAGTTCAACTTTGTTGGAAGAATTCTTGGACCCAGGGGGCTAACAGCAAAACAACTGGAAGCAGAGACAGGATGCAAGATTATGGTGCGAGGAAAGGGCTCAATGAGGGACAAGAAGAAGGTGAGTCTAATGTAACTAGATGGCTTTGAAATAGCATTTTCTTTAGTACAAATGTACACACATTAATTCTTGTCTAGCATTCCAGTAAACTCTAATCTCAGAAAAATAATTCTTCATTTGATTCAGAATAGCCTCTTTTACTTACCCAAAATGGAATATTTCCCAATGTGGAACAAATAGTTCAATCCATGAGACTTGATGCTATATGTTGTGCCCAACACTCCCTTGCTGATTAAAGTTGCGTACCAGATCAGGTTACCACTTCAATGTGCTTGCTGTAGTTGGGGTGTTTTGTCAGTATTCAGCTAATTTGACCTTGGAAAAGAAATAAGCAACACAGTTCATCTGACCCACTGTATACTTTCCTATCCTGCCACATGATCAGAGGGGCAGCTGTGATGCTCCTCGAGTATTTTGTATTCATTATGTAATTTTTTAAACTCAGGTTACGGTAATCAATTTGTTTACTTTGGATGGAAAGTGGGAACAAGCTATGTCGTCCTCTGTTAAATCACGTAATATTTTTTGATTAGTTCAAACAGCTGGATGAATATTAAAGATTGGATTGAAAGTATAAGGATAAGTTTGAAGATGTAGCTGATGATGTGAAAAGATCTGTGGAATATGACTCATCAAGGTCAAATGATAAATTGCTATCCTGGAAACTCTGCCTATTTACCTTAGAAGTGAAGGAAAAATTATTACTGAAGTTGTGGTTATGCAGAATGAATAAGTTGGGAGAGTCAGCGATGGTGGATAATTTGCATGGTGCATTATGAACTGATTTGATAAGCCACATGGCCACAATATTAGGAACCAAAAAAGTTTCTTGCACTGTATTATTTACAAACAGGATGTGTACCTGTACTCACCACGGTGGGAAAATACTGATTTGCGTTTGGAATGTCTTCTGTGGGGCCCATGTGTTTGAACCACAATCCATTGCTCCAATGATTTTTGTTTTGTGCAACTATTTGAATTCTATAAAGACTTTAATTCTTATTACAATGGTTACATAAATCAGATGCTTTCATTAATGTGGTTAAGTTTACCAGTATATTGTTTAAATTTAGGTTCTGCCATGGCATCCACTCTGCAATATCATTAGTTCCAATTTATAATAACTGATTTACTGCTCACAGAAAACATGAAGATTATAGTTTGAAATGCAAAACTAACAAGCCAGATGATTAAAATTCAAATAGTAGATCATGAATGGAAAGTAGTGAATTTTTGTTAGTTCTGAATGGTATATAAATAAGAATAGCATACTCAAATAAGTTAAGCTCTTTGTAGATTGATTTACAGTGTAAAATAAAATGATTTAAGACACTGCTTTAGATAAGCTACTTGATTAAGTTAGTTTATGGGTGTTTTTTGGATTGGAGGAAAGTATATAATCATGTTCCCCTTGAGTTGGTACTAGGACTAGGACCACTGCTATTCTTGATCTACAGTAATGACTTAAGAGTGGGATTTTCTGGCCCCACCCACCACTGGGATCATTTGGTCCCACCAAAAGTCAATGGACTTTTGGCTGGGCTGCCACATTCTCCGTGGTGGGTCCTGCCATGACAGGGCCGGAAAACCCCAGCCCTAGACTCGGTGCGCATGGCACAATTTCAAAATTTGGAGATGGTGCAAAACTTGCAGATGTAGTGACCTGTGAGGAGGATAGTGAAAGACTTTAAGAGGGTGTACAGGCTGGTGGATTGGGCAGATACATGGCAGATGAAATCTAATGCAGAGAAGTATAAAGTGATACATTTTGGTAGAAGGACTGAGGAGAGGCAACATAAAATAAAGGACACAATTTTAAAAGGGGAGCAGGGGCAGAGGGACAGGGGTATGTGCACAAATCATTGAAGGTGGCAGGACAGTTTGAGAACATGGTTAATAGGCATACAGGATCCTGGGGGCTTTTAAAATAGAGGCAAAGAGTACAAAAGCAACTTTATAAACCTTCATGAATCTTAATGTAACATTAGTTTTGCCTCAAATGGAGTATTGTGTCCAATTCTGGGCAACACACTTCAGGAAGTATGTGAAGACATTAGGGAGGGTAGGAAAAGATTTATGAGAATGGCTCAAGGGACGAAGGACTTCAGTTATGTGGATATATTAGAGAAGCCAGGGTTGCTCTCCTGAGAGAGGAGAAGGTTGAAAGGAGATTAGATAGAAGTGTTCAAAATCATGGAGGGCTGGACAAATCAGATAGGAAGAAACTGATCTCATTGGTGAAAATGCGAGAAGCAGATGTCACCAATTTTAAGGTGAATGGCAAAAGAACCGAAGGTACATGAGGAAACACTTTTTTACCCAGCCAGTCTTTAGGACCTGGAATGCATTGCCAGAAAATATGCTGGATGTAGATTCAATCATGGCTTTCAAAGGAAATCGAATAATTATCTGAAGAGAAAAAATTTGCAGGGCTATGGGGAAAGGACTGGAGTTTGGGGCTAGCTGAGCTGCCCTTGTAGAGAGCTGGCATGGACATGAAGGGCTGAGTGGCTGCCTTCTGTGCTGTAAACATTCCATGCTTCTGTGATTACTTAATTATTGGTCAGTACAATTTTTTTGCATCAGGAACATACAGCATTTTATTCCTTATTAACATAGGTACTGTATGGCCAGTGAACTTTTGCAGGATATTTTGGTTATAATTTTAAGGACTCTTAAGGGTTAGCAGTTATCATGGAGGCAAAACTTTCAGTTGCTGCTGAATCAGAAGATTGTGGGTTCAAATCTCACTCCAGGATTTGAGCACAAAAATCAAGGTTGACATTCGAGTGCATTGCTGGGGGAGTGTTGCAGTGTCAGAGATGCCACCTTTCAGATGAGATGTTAAACTGAGACCCCATCCGCCCCCCCCAGGTGGTTGTAAAAGATACCATGCCATTAATTTAATGAGGATTAGGGATTTATCCCAGGTACCCTGGCCAATATTTATCTCTCAATTAACATCGCAAAACAGATTATCTAGCCATCATTACATTGCTATTTGTGGGAGCTTGCTGTGCACAAATTGGCTACACATTTCCTACATTACAAAAGTGATTATACTCCAAGTGTACTTCATTGGCTGTGAAGTGCTTTGAGACATCTTGTGGTCATGAAAGATGCTGTACAAATACAAGTCTTTTTCTTTATCTCATAATGGAAAGTCTTAAAAAGGCTGATGCCAAGACTAAACGGTTTTGAAGTGTGACACTAAATTTGATGGTTTTCATCTGATCATATGTGGGCCAATAACAGGGATAAGTTAAGCTACTTGACACTCCTTGTTTGAGTGACTCTGTTATAAGTGAATTATATTGGTTGTCTGTTATCAGATATTTTGGTCACACATGTAGTTTTATGTATTCAGTAGTAGCTAACAACTTAGTTTACATTTTGTTGTGACTGTTTTCCACAAAGGGTGATTGTTTATATCATGGGTAATTAAAGTTAGATAGCACAATGACAAGTTTTAATGTGTTTGTTTTTATTGAAATCCGCATTCCAACTTTGTTTCTACTTTTCTGAGGGGAGAACATATTATGTAGTAAGTCAAAAGTAAGTGACCCCTTTCAGGTAAGGTTTATGATTTTGAGCACCATGACGTTGTACGTAGTAAGTGTTCATATTTCACTGCAGGATGGTAAAATTGATTTATCGTTCAAAATTTATATATAAAGAATATACTGCTGATTTTTCGAGAAGTTTACCAAATTAAATTTGGGCCTGTTCAAGGTATTTGAATAGCTCTGTGGGTTGGTAAAAACAGAACAATTGTGGAGGTGATTGATGCACGGTATTGATTAAAATGCAGTTTCTGAATTACAACGAAATAATGTGAAAGTAGGAAGCTTAAATGTTAAATTTTAACTTTGATTTCTTAAGGGAATGGACAAAAGAGTTGCCTTAAAAAAATTGTTCTCGTGCTTTGGTGTAAAAAGAAACTGGGCAACACTATTCTGCATGAGCTATAA
Organism: Cetorhinus maximus; assembly: GCF_964194155.1. NCBI lineage: Eukaryota > Metazoa > Chordata > Chondrichthyes > Lamniformes > Cetorhinidae > Cetorhinus > Cetorhinus maximus. Next base: position 26,922,749 of record NC_135892.1, on the reverse strand, counting down.
CCCATAGCAGCTAATGTTACAAGTTTTACAATTAATGTTTATTGGTCTCTTGTGGCATTGATCATGGGTATTCAATATTAAATATAGTTTTCTGGTGAAGTGGAATTGGAATGGAACATGATTGAACCCAAGGTGTGCGAACATAATTCAGATACAATTTTGAAGTTGCGTATTCAGTCCTGATTTTTAAATTCTATTTCTATTTTTATATGATTTATGATTAATTAGTAAAATTCACAACATTTTTGGAAGTGCAAAGTTGGTTGGAGCACATGCTAAGGAGTTGGGAGATGTAAAACGGGGATCCTACAACATCACCACTGGAAAGTCTTACTTCAGTTGTATAGAGAGCCTTAGGTAGTACCTGTAGTACTGTGTGCAGTTTTTGTGCCCTTACTTTAGGAAGGATATTAGTGCCATAGAGAGAGTACAATGATATTTCACCAGACTTGTTCCTGGGATGGTGGGACTGTCCTATGAACAGAGATTGCGAAAACTGGGCATGTATTCTCTAGATTTTTGAAGAATGAGAAATGATCTAGTTGAAACCTTCAAAATACTTAAAGGGATAGATAGCCCAGAAGGAAAAAAACAGTTTGGACCAGTACTCTTAATTCCCCGTTTTACTGGTATTCCATTTTAAGGTATACAAGTCCAGTTTGGAACAGTATTCTTATTTCCCAGTTTTTACTGTTTTTTTTTCCTTCTGGGAGGGTAGATACTTAGAGGGATAGACAGGTAAGATGTTTCTGCTGGTTGGAGAGCCTAGAACCAGAGGACAAAATTTCAAAATAAGGGGGAGGCCAGTAGGACCGAGTTGAGGAGAAATCTTTTTACTCAGAGGGTTGTGAATCTTTGGAATTCTGCACCCCAGAGGGCTGTGAAAGCTCAGTCATTGAGTATGTTTAAAGCAGAGATTGACAGATTTCTAAAAAGCAATGATATAAAAGGATATGGGGATAGTGTGGGAAAAGGCGTTGAAGTGGATGATCAGCCATGATTGTATTGAATGGCGGAGCAGGCTCGATGGACTGAATGGCCTACTCCTGCTCCTATGTTCCTAAGAAAATGTAATATGACAAGTTTATAGAGGCACTATCTATTATCAATGTAGACATAGAATTTATAATAGAGAATATTGACACTAGATGCAGGTGTAAGATTTTTAACATATTAATATAAACTGTAACAAATCATGTCATTGTCTCTACAACAATCAATATTATCTCAATCTAAACGCGACTATTTTAGCAAATAGAAATTATTAATCTTTCAACAGTTTTGTAACTTATCACTTTTCCAAATTAAGTTTTCTGTTTTCAGTAAAAACTGTGAATCCAATTTGAACTTTCCATGATGGCGTACTTTCTGTTCTGAGCACTTTCTATATTGCAATTTTAAATGGTGATAATTTGTTATTTTTAGTTTAATTAGCAGTGCATGACATAAATTTGAAGAGACTGCGAGCACCAAATCAAGTGTTCTCAGTAATGTGAGCTTATGATTGTGGTTTGCAGAGGGAAACCAGCTGATCATGAGCTGCTGTTCTTCAGAGCAAGCAAATTTTTCTCTACTTGAGGCTAGATAAATTAAGTAAATGGAACTCTCATTTCCCTGTAGTTTACATCCATCTGAGAGGGCAAATCTCCAGTATTGCAGCACTCCCTCTGTACTGCATTTAAGTGTTAGGCTAGATTATTTGTTCAAGTGTTTGGAGTGGGACATGAATGAACAACCTTCCTACTTCAAGACAAGAATGATATCCGCCGAGGCTGACACTACACTCATTACCCTTATAGCCTTGATAATTTAGATTGGATGGTAAATAAGCCTTTGCATCTGCAGTTGAGGGAAACAGAGAGAAAGAACAAACTGACACACAATAACAGTTGTATCTGATAAATACGTAATTACCCAACAAAAATCTAAAACTACATTGCTTGCAAGGTAGCACGTGTTAGTGATTTAGTTCTAGGGGCAAAATTCAGTATTTGCCATGCAACTTGAAGAAAAGACCGTCAGAGCCATCAATCTCCCATCGAATGAATGGGGCGACTTTGCACAGAGTTCATCCATCCTTCAAACATGCTATCCCATGGGAAAGGCAAAAAACCTGTGATAATTTAAAGTAAAATTTTGGAATATTCCTCTCCTTTCTGTCAATCAAGCAAGCTCCAGCAGACTACATTTGCTGAGTTATAATCAGCAACATATCCCCTATAACTGGAAATGTCCCCTTCCCTCAGAAACTTGTCAAGTTTCCTTTTCAATGACGGTTACATTTCAGTACTCATTGCTTGTCCTTGCAGTTTATTACAGAGCATGATGACTCTCCGTGAAAAAACATACGACCTTGCATCTAACCTAACTTTGTTTGCCTAAGAATTTTATAAGCATGATCTCTAGTGCTACCATGTAAAACTTTTTCAAGGCACATATCTAAATAGATTCTATCCAAACACCATAATTTTGAAAATATCAATCAAAATATCTCTAACCCTGCATTGTCCAAGTAAAGACTAACTCTAGAATGTAAAATTTGCTAATCACCTTGGTAACCCTTCTCTGCAACCTCTCTAGAGTCTCAGTATCCTTTACCATGGGCAGAATTTTTCATATGGCGGGCGGGAGTGGCCGCGGGGCCGATCACTGCCTGCGATCAGCTCTGTGCTGCCATTTTACGCGGGCAGGCCAATTAAGGCCCACTCAGTGTAATACGCGGCCGGTGGCGCTCAGCGGGGGAAGGAGGGAGAATTGGGGCCAGTGCTCTTTCACATATGCGTGCGAAAAAGCGCTTCAATCTCCCTGAGGCAGCTCCGTGCTTTAGGAAACCTCATCCCACTCATGGATGAGGTTTCCTAAAAAACACGAAGGCCGCTTGGCCTTTTCGCCTGCCTGCCAGCCGTCGTTAACAGGTATTTCAATTCATTTCTAAATGGCCTTAATAGGCTGTTTACATATCAGCGGGCCAGCAACCGACTCTGGCACGCACCCTCCGAACGAAATATCGCGGGACTGTGCGATAACATTAGGACGCACACCTGATGTCATCGCGCATCATTTTATGCGTTGCCGTGTCGGGCCCGCCCCCGCACGCCTACTGAAAAATTCTGCCCCATACGTGGCAATCAAAGCAAGACACAGATCTTCCAAGGACAGATGCCCCAGAGACTTATTACCCTTCATTTACGCATTTTATGGTCCTGATAATACAATTTCTTTTGCCATCTATTATTCCTTGTGTGCTTTATTTAGCAATCAGCTGCTATACGCTGTTCTCCTTTAGCCACTTTATTTGACTGGTGCTCATGCATTATGTAAACATGCCTTACAGTTTCCTATGTCTGCCAGTAGGCCCCTTACCCAGTACATAAATCAGCAATGAACCACTGGATTTTGTTCTGAAGTACTAACTGATGAATTTATGAATGCTATCATTTAAGATAGAAAGTTAAGTTGAATTCTCCTTTTAAATGATACTATTACTTTACAGAATATTCATTTTACACTTTATGGTAATGGTAAGTTTTAGCTAAAAGTTTCTGCGCTATTTGTTTCTTTATTTTATTCATTTCTTATCCACACCTCAAATCTGACCTCTATTGAAAATACTGCCTGGAAGTGGCTTATTTTAGTGCATATAAGGAAAAATGACATTGGCCAAGCAAAATGTACCCTTGCTGCACACTACAATCTGCAATTGCAGTCAACTTTAGATAAACGCGCAGATAAACACAAATATAGAGTTCCGGCAGATCAGACCACTTCCTATTCATCCCCATTGGGTAGAATTCTCAAACCCAGGAGCATATGCAAGTATTTCTGATCCAAGCATACTTCACTCCACAATTTCCTTTATTCTCCAATTCCAAAGCCCACCAGATGGATTGTCCATTCCAAATTTTGCCTATAACTTGCAGATCACTTTAGAAATCATTTTTGTGTAAAGTTTTTTTTTAAATGTTCTGGTTTTGTTTTGACTCAATTGTTGCATGAATAATCATCCTGGTTTAGGGCTTTGCAGTTTGGCTATTTTTATTTGTAGTGTATAGAATTCCTAATGCAACTAAATAATTTTTTGACAAACTTGTTGTCTGTATTATGGTTTAAATGTATTCTCTATTGATCTCTCTGCATTTGGCCTCATTAGTAGAACTGTTGTCATGTTACTTGTGAATCTACACTTTTCTAGGAGTGTGTACAACAGAAAACAAACCATTGGATGACTTGAAGCTTATGCCTTGTAGTAAGTGATGCCATCAGAATATCATTTATATTGCTGTTTGGAATTTCAACAGTTGCCATTAGTCTATATTGCTTTCATGTAGGGTTACCATGACAACCAATTTTTCACAAAAATACTGTGGGCATGTGCTGACTAAAAAGTTTCTGGTATGTGTGCTGCATTCTTGCTAGCATTGTATATTAGAGCATCAACATATAATGGTCAAGTTACCATAACACAATTACATGCTGTTGTGTAACATTGACATGCCAGACACGTATATTTGAAGTGACTGCTTTGGTAGCAGGCCTGTGTAAACTGGTCTTTTCAGCCTGCTGTGTGCTTACAATGTACTGTTTGAGAACTGAGAGTTTGAAACAGCTGAATTTGAGGCTTGAAAATAATCATTTAACCTATCAAGGTATTTAGAAACATGGTCATTCTGGAAAATAATGGAATAATACACTTGTAACCTATCTTTATTCAGTTATGTCATGTTTGATCTGTGCCTCAATTCCATTTTACCTGCCTTAGCTCAATTTCGCTTGATATTTTATCCAACAAAAATCTATTGGTTTTTGCAGGTTGAGTATAGATAAATTTCCTGACTCAAAAAATTGCAAATTTTCAGTTAAAACAGCTGGATGGAGGCTGCCAGGTTTTCCATCAAGAAAGAGCTGGGATCTCTCAGACTGCACAGGTAGCCCTGATCCTCAGCTACAATTAAGAGTCTTAGCTTCACAAATGATGTATGCTGCAATGTTCTACAATATGATTCAATTTAGTTTCTAGTTTTACATCACTCCAGATCTTATTGGAAAAAGACACTCTCCCAATTCATTTACAGCTGCACTTTCAGAATCTTACTGTCTAGCCTATGATCCTCCAATCACCACAATATTTCCTCAGCTACCAGTCTTCTGAGCCACATTCTCATCTCCACACCCTTGGATGCCCTAATGCCCGTTAAAACCATTACTCGCTCTCACCCTGGTCATTCCCCCTGGTAAGGCCCCCATTTGCTGCTCCCTGAAAACAAAGGGATGGGGGCATGAATGTCTATGGCAGACAACTAGTTTCATTCATCAACAGATAAGGCTGAACCACACAAATCACTATCAGGTCTTGCTCTTCTCTGTCAAAACTGTACATTATTCTAGGATTCTGCCTCGGCTGCTTTTCCATGCTGCAAACTACATTCGTTTAAGGCATGTTGCCTGCACCCTCATAGAATCAAACAGTGGTTATAGCATAGGAGGAGGCTATTCGGCACAATGAATCCATGCAAGCTCTTTGCAAGTGCTATTTAGATGGTCCCACTCGCCTGCCTTTCTCCTTAGTCCTGCAAAGTATTTTTTACTTTCAGGTGCCTATCCAATTCTCTCTTGAAAGTCACCATTAAGTTTGCCTCTACCACCCTTTTAGGCAGTGCATCCCAGATTGTAACCACTTGCTGCATTTAAAAAAAAAGTCCTCATGTTGCCTTTGGTATTTTTGAATTTTTTAAATTGGTGTCCTCTGTTTCTTGACCATTCTCCCTTGGAATTCATTGCCACAGAAGGCTGTGGAGGCCAGGTCATTGAGTGTATTTAAGTCTGAGATAGATAGGTTCTTGATTGGTAAGGGGATCAAAGGTTACGGGGAGAAGGCGGGAGAATGGGGTTGAGAAACTTATCAGCCATGATTGAATGGCGGAGCAGACTCGATGGGCCGAATGGCCTAATTTCTGCTCCTATGTCTTATGGTCTTATGGTCTTGGGAAGTTTCCCTCTATCTACTCTGTCTAGACCCCTCATGATTTTGAACACCTCTATCAAATCTCCTCTCGACCTCTTTTCTAAGAGGAATGCCCCAGCTTCTCCACTCCATTGATATAATTGAAGTCTCTCATCCCTGCAGTGATTCTCATGAATCTTCTCTGCATCCTTCCTAATGTCTTCACGTCCTTCCTAAAATGTGGTGCCCAGAATTGGACACAGTACTCCAGCTGTTGCCAAACCAGTATTTTATAAAGGTTCATGAAGTTTTATAAAATTTTCTTTCTAGAGAAAAGAGTCCTAGCTTTGTTCAGTCTTTCCTGATAGTCATAATCTTAATTCTGCTGGATCTGCTCTAGCTATAATGCTGCTGCATGACAACCTGGGCATGCCTTCTTTCTGCCCTATAAGCGGACACTGGAGAGGCTGGCAGAACTCTATACATATGCTGCTATTCTGAAAGATGAAAAAAATCATCTCAGTGCATGGTTGCCAATTCCCACTAGGATTTCACACTGGCTCAGCATGAACAGACCTCTGTGAAAGTGTCCCTAATTGTACCAGTGAGATCATCAATGCCTTGCCTCAGATTGTCTGTCACACCACTTGTCATACCTGTCAAGGCTGGAAGAGACAGCTTATTCCAATCTGGCTATCCAGGGCTCTATGGCAACAGTCTAGACATGTACTGAAGTACCCAGAGGGTACAGAGAGACTACCGACTGAATGCTCTTAAGAGTTTCAGTCCTGGGACCTCTACCACAGATGTTCCTATACTACCACATGCAGTGCTGTTAAATTACCTTCCAATGTTTTGCATTCGTGACAAGTGGACTTCTCCACCTGAACCCACAAATTTAGATTCGGACATGAAAGAGAATGTTACCTTCATATGCTAACGGACTAATGAGTGGCAATGAGTTATGGTCTCTTGTAGTGTATTCTTTCCACAGTATTTGCTCTGCAACAGGATCAAGCCTAATTTAAATATAAACAAGGTTTTCTGTATTAATGCTTTGACAGACCAATTAAATACCACTCGTAATATCTTACCTAAATTAATTGGTTAACACCTGACCATATTTTCCATAATTTTCTGAAATAGGCTATGTGGAGGGTAAAATCAAGATGAGGAAACTTTGGTGTAATGTTTAAATGCCCTTTTTTAAAAATTAAGTTTTTGGTTTGTTCTGTTAATAATGAAGAGTCACCTACTGGATTCACTTAGTTGAAAACAAACCTAGGCAAGGTCACAGGGCTCCATTCAGGTTAGCCCATAACAGCTTATTGCTTTGTTTAACTGCAGTTTGCAGTCTTCATTCAATGTCATGGGTTAGGTTTCAGAAAATGTTGGCCTTCTTGCGATGAGGGGCAATAAATTGCATTACAGATCTATGTGGGGCTACTTTACTTGGTTATTTTAATTAATTACATGCACATGATGTCTAATAATAAAAAGTACATGGGTTCACAGCCAAGTTGCTTCAAGTATAGTTGCTGCAGAGTGGATGAAGAGAATCCTCTTCACTGTGGCATGTTGATACTGTATGTAATGTTCTTTAATTCAGTTAGACATTGTAATGCATGAAGTCAGTCTTGTAATTTCATTGGGCACTTCAATACATGGCCAGGCTCCAATTATGCCAACTATTGTAAAAGATGAGCAATTGCCATTTTGTTGTGCAGATAGATGGCTCTAGCTGTTCATTCTGTTGAACATAATGAATAAACTAGAATGCTTACGTTTAGGTACTGAATTGCCTGTGGCTCCAGGAATAAATCTGTAATGCTTCAGTATATTGTAGCTCAAATTGTAGATAAAATAGTACAAGATGGATAATTTGAATTTGCCTCATGACTTCTAAAAATTTGATTTTTACATAAATGTATTTTCACATTCTAGTCAATTTTGAACTGTTTGTCAGATTTGTCTGTGGTAACATTTCTTTTAACTCGAACACCTAGAAGAAAATTTCCACAATGTGTCATTGAAGCACCAGCGGAAAGGCTGCCTTTTAGTCTCAGAGCCCCAGATAGAATCATAGAATGGTTGCAGCACAGAAGGAGACCATTGGGCCCATCGTGTCTGTGTTGGACCTCTGAAGGGGCAATTCATCTAATGCCACACCCCTGTCTTTTTCCCTGTAATGATTCAATTCCCTTTTGAAAACTTCGGTTGATCCTGCCTCCACCACATACTCAGGCAGTGCATTCCACATCCTAACCACTCATAGCATGAAAAGATTTTTCCTCATGCTGCCTTTGCTTCTTTTGCCATTTACCTTAAATCTGGTTCTCGATCCTTCCACCAACGGGAACACTTTCTCCCTACCTACTCTGACCAGACCCCTCATAATTTTCGGTACTGCTTTTAAATCTCCTCTCAACCTCTCTTCTCCAAGGAGAACAGTCCCAACTTAAGAACAAAGAACAAAGAAAAGTACAGCACAGGAACAGGCCCTTCGGCCCTCCAAGCCTCCGCCGATCATATTTCCTGTCAACTAAAACATTTTACACTTCCGGGGTCCATATCCCTCTATTCCCATCCTATTCATGTATTTGTCAAGCTGCCTCTTAAACACCACTATCATACCTGCTTCCACCACCTCCTCCAATCTTTCTACGTAACTGAAGTTCCTCATCCCTGGAACGATTCTCATGACTCTTTCATGCACCCTCTCTAATGTCTTCAGAGCTTTCTTGAAGCGTGGTGACAGAACTCGCAATGCTCCAGTTGAGGCTGAACGAGTGTTTTATACAGGTTTAACGTAACTTCCTTGCTTTTGTAAACTATGCCATATTGATAATGCCCAGGATGCCTTTTGCTTTATTAACCGGGCTCCAAACCTATCCTGCCATCATCAGTGATTTATTCACACATACACCCAGGCCCCATGTGTTCCTGAGGCTCCTTTAGAATTGTACCCTTTATTTTATATTGTCTATATGGCCAGGATTTCCCGGTTGGCAAGCGGGTGGCGGGGCCCGCTCGCTGACGCGTAAAATGACGCGCGGAACTCCCGAAGTCACCACGGCCCATTTGAACTTTCAGGTAGGCGGGGCTCAGCAGAATCAGCTGTGCACCCACCGACCTGTCAATGGCCAATTGAGGTCATTGACAGAGTCATTAAATTAATTAATGGACCTGCCTATCCAACCTTAAGGTTGGTGGACAGGCCAGGAGCCCTGGCGGGCATTAGAAAAAGCATGAAACCTCATCCGTGGGCGGGATGAGGTTTCATGTAGGTTTTTAAAAATGTTATTAAAGTGTATGTAAAAGTTATGGACATGTCCCAACTCATGTGACAGTGTCACATGAGGGGACATGTCCGGGATTATTTTTTTTTATTTTTCAGATTTTTAAATGTACAGCCAACCTCCCTGAGACAGCACTTAGCCTCAGGGAGATGAGTGTGCTCTTTCGTGAGCTTGTGCGAAAGAGCGCACTCTTGGTTTAAGGAATCCACCCCCCGCCCGCACAGGGAGCGCACAGCGCTTCCGTGCGTACGTCACGCTGGGCAGGCCTTAATTGGCCTGCCCAAGTAAAATGGCGGCATTCCCCCAGTCGGGGGCGCCGATCGGAGGCGTGCCTCCGCGCGCCTGTTCTTCAACTTCCCCCCCACCTTGACAGGGCAAAAATTCTGCCCTACGTTCTTCCTATCAAAATGAATCACTTCACACTTTCTCTACATTCAATTTTATTTGCCATTTATTGGCCCATTGCATGAACCTGTTTATGTCCTTTTGGAGTTCTACACTACCCTCCTCACTGTTCACAATACCTCCAACTTTTGTAACATCACAAATTTTGAAATTGTGCCCTGTACACCAAGATCTAGGTCATTAATATTTATCAGGCAGAGCAGGAGTCTGAACACCGACCCCTGGGGAACTCCACTACAAACCTTCCTTCAGTCTGAAAAACAACTGTTCGCCACTATTCTAGATCCAGGAACAAGGAACATACTGGGCAATTTCAAGTTAACAATCTCACTCAAGAGGTCATTTCGATGGATATCATCTGGTGTGGACAATTGAAATCCCTCATTGGTACAATTGGAAATCCTAATTACTAACTGGGAACTGCTGCTGGAACTAGGGATGTGGTCAAGCTCTGTTATGATGGCTTAGTTGTTGAATAGTTCACTGATCATTGTCCAGGCTGACACATGTAGGATTATTATGGGATAATTACCACAGGGCCACAATCTTGGAATGTATTTTACCCGCTAGTCCCAACTGCAAGAATGTAAAATGAGGATGGAAAATTGGAAAGATTAGGGGAAGATTGTAATTTTATTCTTGCATGAACTAATATTGAAATGATAAACTGGTTGAATAGAGTTCATACGAAAGGCTTCAGTCTCTGATCTGTGCTTTGTTAACTGTATACCAAATTAGTAGCCAGGGTTCTAAAGTAGGTCTCAGTTCCTTTGATTAGGGAGGGAATATGGATCAAGGTTGTTGCAGAGTGAGTTTCAGTGGCTTCTGTGGGACGGATATGTGGACTTCAAGTGCAGGACCTGGTGCCTCTTCAGTCAAAAAGCCTGCTGACTGTAGCTGTTAAAGCTCACATGTTAAGAATTGCCTGTTAAATGATATCTCATAAAGAGCTGATATCATGAAAAGATGTGAAATAATAACTCAAAGAAAAATAGGATAAGAATCCCCTTCTTTGTGTCATTTTCAGTTGTATTCAGGAAACATACCAATTGTGACTGAGAATACAGGTGCTTGTTTTATGCCTAGGTCTTCATTATTGCTACTTTGCTTGCCCCAAGTGGTGTGCGAGAGACTTAGTGATGACTTGTCTAGTTTTTCTCCTGTGTAAATGCTTGGCCTTGGTGTTTGCAGTCAATGATCTGAAAATTGTGATCATGGTGCTGCATGAGGAATGATGGGTGATTTCATAAGCACTCAATGGCACAAACCGTTGGGTGTTCCAAGTTGCCTGTTGAACTTTTTCTTTCAAAGTTATGATTTGAAAAGACATACCAGTATGAGGAAATATTTTTAAAATAAATGCTATAGGTTTGTGTGGTAACTTTAAAATATTTTCTTGTACTTATGTTGCTAATGGTTGAGTCTTGAGTAAGATGTACAAGTAGAACTTTAATAAATGCAACTACTGTATTTATGAGTGAAACACATTAAAATTAGAGCTGATAGCAACATATGCGTACAAAGCTCAATATGAGGTGCGAATATGTCAGATTAATCAGCTCTTGCTGATCAACACTGAATACAGGCACAATATTTTTGAAAATTATGCCAACCTTTTAAATTTTCCAAGGGCGTGATTGTCTTGACGATGGCCGGGATTTTCCGTGCCTGCCAACGTCGGGCATGTTCAGTGGCATGAGCGGACAATATGGTGCAATTGGTTTCAGGACAGTGTGAAACCAGTTTGCAATCGTCCCCTCGGCCCGCTGATGGCAGGCCACGTGTCTCGCCATTGGATGTTGGGAACCTCATTGTAATATATCAGCATATCATTATAAGGCCAGCTTGCTGGACTTATCCCGCCCCTGCTGGATCACCCACCTACATCAGCGGGAAAACATGCTAATGTGTTTCACAACAGCACATAAGCGATGTGCACCTGGCGGGCTGCACTTTGCTCGGGACTTCAAGGGCAGGATTTTCCCCTCGTCGGGCAGGCGCAACAGGCAGGCCTGGGTACGGCCATGACACAGTCCACCGTCCGCAATTGGGCCTCGAACCATGGTTTCATGCTGGCTGGCCAATTAACGGCCAGCCAGCATGAAACGCGCACTGAGAGCCTCAGTGCTGCCAAGGCGGGGGCGGGAGGAGCACCAGTGCTGAAGTTTGCGCATGTGCAGGGGTGTGCACATTGAAAGCTCCCTGAAGGCACAGAGCTGCCTCAGGAAGCTGAAGGATTTAAAAATTAAAAGTAAAGATTTGAAACATAAGGGAAACATGTCCCCACATTGACTCTGTCACATGAACAAGGACATGTTAAAAATGAGTTTAAAAACTTTTCACTTTTTTTTAATTCACTGTTGGAAACCTCATCCCGCCTGTGGATGAGGTTTCACAAAAAATGCAAAGGCTGCCTGGCCTATTTGCCCGCCCGCCAACCATAAGGTTGGACGGGAAGCGAAAAATTCAACTTAATTACCAGCCTTAAGGGCCTTAAAAGGCCTCTTAATTGTCGGCGTGCACGCTGCTGACTCTTGCATGTGCCTGCCAACCAAAATATCGCGCAAGAGCACGATGATGTCAGGATGCTCTCCCGACCTTGGGATGCTGTCCTGACATCATTGCGCGCTATTTTACGCTTGGGCGTGTCAGGCACACGCCTGCATGCCAAGCTGAAAATCCTGCCCCAAGGTTTGTTTGCCTACCTCGACTAGGTCAGCACTCGCAGTCATCAGCACCAGGCTTCACAGGCAGCATCGCATCACTTATAGGGGGATTCACAGGTAGGCCTCTACCTACAAGGTCAACCATATGTGAGTGGCTTTTCAACGGCTGCAGGGCAAGGTCTTGCTTGGGGAATGGGGAGAAGTGGCCTCAGGCAAGGGAAGAGAACCCAGGACGAGTGTTGTACTGGGGATGGAGGGTATCCCAGGGTGTGTGTGGGGGTGCATGTTGATCTGTGTAAGTGCCCTCAACATGGTGAAGGCTGAAGAGGCAGTCTCTAGAGGAGATGAGGCCAGATGGACATGTGAGGGTATGTTGTGAGAATGGGTGGTGATGTCCCTTGATCTGGCAGTGAGTGAGATGCCAGTGAATGTGTGCTGGGCTTGAGTGTGTGAGTTAGAGTGATGAGATGGTTGCTGTACCTTGGCTGCACGGATGAGATCATTCATCCTCTATCTGCATTGGATGGCCAACCTCTTCTGTGCAGCATTGGCACTGACCACCGCTGCCACCACCTATCATGCTGGATTGGTGATGCCGTTGCCTGTCCTGCAGCCAGAATAGGGGTAGAGGACATCACGGCGGGCCTCCATGGTGTCCAAATGGCATTCCAGTGATGTGTCATTAAACCTGGGGGCTGCAGTCGTCTTGCCTTTCATGGACATCTTCCCTGCAGTAGTCGTGGGCTGGAAGCACTAAGATGTGTGCGCTTGGCTGGACTTTAAATATGACGCCCGGCATGAAGAAGCGGCGAGGTGATGGCTTGGTTGATGAATGAGAGCCTACCCACCATTGAAATGATGTTTTCCGGGAATACATAAATAATGTGACAGGTTTGGGGTGTTACAGCATGAAAACTCGCCATCGTGGCCAAAGGATGAAACAACGTTTTACCTGCCTGCTACCACACTTCGTGCAAATCTGGGATGATTCCACCCGATGTATTTGTTGTGTTCATTATTTTCAAACTTATGACATGATGATGTTAAAAGTTAACGTTCTTGAATTGACACAAAACTTTGATGGTTTTTTGGAAAGAAGATTTGTCAAACAGATTTTCAGAAAGTTGGCGTCCTTTAGACACATAATTAAAATAAACCATGTGTTTTTATTTTACATGATGGTTGAGCAGGCTGTCATTGTATGGGTCTTGATAAAGTGTTTTTTCCTTGTTGAACATGTCAGCAAAAACAGTTAGATGTTGTGTTTTAGGACTGTGAAGTAGTGTTTTGATGCAGAATAATAGTTTGGATCGACGCTTGACTCTGCATTGTAGATTGGTTTCATTATCTCTGCTGGGCCTTTCAATAATATGGTCTGAAAGTCGATTAATGCAGGATATGAAATGGGCCAAGGATGAAAGCTGCTGTCTTGGTTACAGTACACAGCACAGAGCTTTTCTGGGTGAGTTGAGATGAAATGTTGCTGAGTCGCCGACTGATTTGAAACTGATTAATGGGGAAAGAAAGATGCAGTCCTGACATTTACGTGTAGTTGATGCATGAGCCAGAAGCAACAAGAGTTATGCAGGGAAGAGTGTTGAACTTTTAAAATAAACTTTTATTGTAGTTCTGTCAAGTTGATTCCTGTATTTCTTCAATTAGACCTGAAAACTTACTCAGGCTGAAAATTTGACCGTCAGATAGGTTTGTTTTATTCTTTCGCATTGTACCAGTGGAACTGTGAGGAAGGAGACTTGAAATATTCAACTGATAAGGCAATACTGTATGCACCATAACAAAAGTGCATTGTTTGGAAGGTGAAATAATAGCCATACTTGGAAATGATTCCTTAAATATTGCACGCAGCCCTGATAAGTATTGAAATCAGCACTGATTTTATAGACCTTTGTAAAATGCTCCACTTTTCCATAGCGAAAAGACAACAGTGATGTGTGGTTCTTAGTTTGCATACCTTGTTATGAGTATTGTACCTATAAGCACCTAGTAAATGGTCAATGCAATGAGTAGTTTTATCCTAACTCACCCCTGGAGATCTGTTTGTGGAGCGAAGAACAGTAACTATTTTAATTAAAAGATTTGAATGCATGGGGAAGAATATTTTACATTAATTGATAGTTGCCCAAAGTCTTGTTCGAGTGCATTTTGAAAACACCTTTATTGTTTGGGATTTCTGGGTACAATGTGTAGATTATAGTATGTTTGATGCTTGCTGAAGTTGTCTTCTTACATTGTTATTCATGACAGGTTGGAGGTCTACATAAAGACACTAAAATTTATAAATAATAGTTAATGACCAGTGTATTTTCTGCACACCATGCTACCATTAACAGTTTTCAATATGTGAAGAACTTGGTGTTAGGGAGTGGTATATTTGCCAGTAATGGCACCCAGCACAGCATCGAGTATGTGCAAGTCAGAAATGGCATAAATGAAGTACACAAAATTATTTTGCTCTGCTTGAGCCTTATATTTTGAAGGTTACCCAGCGTGAATTTTCTAGTTTTCCATGTTTCCCATCTTTAGAGGCACAATTGAGTGAAGTTGGCATTTGGTGAACGCTTTTGTGCTTTGAAGCCAGCCTGCACTTTCACTTGCTCAAAACCTTACATTTCTAGCTTTCCCAGTTCTGCGGGAAGATCATTGACCTGGAATGTTAACTCTGTTTCTCACTTCACATACTGAGTATTTTCAGAATTTTGTTTTTATTTCAGTTATCCAGCATCTGCAGTATTATGCTTTTGTATTAATGTTTAATTCGCTTCTATTTCTTTTCTAGGAATGCCACCTTGAAGATGTCATGCTCTTCTGTCTAATGAAATTTCTGTTTGTCATTTTTAACTTGTTCAGCCTCATGACTTACTATTTCCCTTATTGTGTTTGATCAGGTATCCACAAAAACTCTATTTTACAGCCACATCTCCTTCTTTAGCAATTGTCTCTGATTCCAACTTATTCCCTGTGGATTCCAACTGAAATTCCACCCTTCGTGTATCAAATCCATCCACGAATACAGATAGCCCCTAGACATTCAGCATTCATTGAACCATTGTACTTGCCGCATACTGTGATATATGTGGAACATTCTTTTTTCTAGTCCGACTCAGGCCCCCTCACCTCCGGCACATTGATGACTGTATCAGTGCCGTTTCGTGCTCCTACCTGAACTGGAAAATTTAAACGACCTTGCTTCTAATTTCCACCCATCTCTTGTCGTCTTATGGTCAATCTGTGACTCTTCCCTTCCTTGACTTTACTGCCTCCATTTCTGGGGATAGGCTATTAACAAATATTCATTATAAACCGACTGACTCCCACAGCTACCTTGACAATAGTTTCTTACATCCTGCTTCCTGTAAGAACTCCATTCCATTCTCCCAATTTCTCCAGCTCCGTCACATCTGTTCATACAATGCAGCCTTCTAGCGCGTCTGATATGTCTTTGTTCTCAACTGAGGATCCCCCACCCAACTCCCACAGGGCCCTGGACCATGTCCACTCTATTTCACACACTCCTGCTCTGACCCCTCCCCCTCCCTCTTAGAGCCATGATAGGGTTTCCCTTGTCCTCATGTTCCCTCCAGCCTCCATATTCAACACATCATCCTCCATCATTTCTGCCACTTTTTGTATGATGGCACCACCAAATACATCTTCCCCCGCCCGCACCCACTCTCTCTCCGCATTCTGAAAGGATTATTCCCTCTGCGATACCCTGGCCCATTCCTTTGTCACCCCCAATAGCCCTTCCCTTTCCTATGCAAGAGATGCAACACTGCCCTTTTACCTCCTTCCTTCTCATCGTCCAAGGCCCTGAAGACTTCTTCCAGGTGAAACAGCGATTTACTT
This sequence comes from Cetorhinus maximus, assembly GCF_964194155.1. Classification (NCBI taxonomy): domain Eukaryota; kingdom Metazoa; phylum Chordata; class Chondrichthyes; order Lamniformes; family Cetorhinidae; genus Cetorhinus; species Cetorhinus maximus. Next base: position 26,906,571 of record NC_135892.1, on the reverse strand, counting down.
CAACTTTCAATTTAGTATACTATATTTGCCGCTCATGATGTGATCTGATTTGATGTACACTGGAGAGCCCAAACACAGACTGGTTGACCTCTTTGCAGAACACGCTCATTAAATTTGCAGTTGTGACCCTGCGTTTCCAGTCACCTGTTATTTTAATTCTCCATCTTGCTCCCACTCTGACTTTTCTGTCCTTGGCCTGAAATTCTTTGGAAATTCCAATGAATTTCAATGCAATCTCAAGGAACATTATCTCTTCATTTAACTGGGTACTTTGCAGTGTGTGCAACATTGAGTTCAACACTTTTGAATTGTCGTTTGGTAGTACAGAACTTGAGTATTGCTGAAAAAAGATACATTTTTTTGTCAAAGCTTTTCATTATACACTCGTCAGACTTTTGTTCTTCTTCCCATCCTTGCTGCCTATTTCACTTGCTGAAATCCTCTTACATTTCTGACTTACCAGTTCTGATGGAAGGTCACAGACCTGAAAGGTTAACTCTGATTCTCTCTCTCCTCAGATGCTGCCAGATCTACTAAGTACTTCCAGCATTTTCTGTTTCCATTTCAGATTTCCAACATCCTGTAGTATTTTGCTTTTGTATGTGTCTGTTGGGAATTGCATTTATTCCAGACAAACTAGTTTTCCAATTGACCCCTACAGCTGGAGGATGGACAATTGCAAGGACAATTCACAAGAATACCAAATGTAAAGGGAACAACAATCTATACTATATGAGAAGAGTGCTGATTGGTTGTCAAGTGGACTCTGAACATGTACACATGTACACCTGTTTCAGCTGAACAAAATAAGAGACAGCCATTCACTGGTTCATTCCTTAGGGCAATGCTTTGATCAATTAGAGTTAAGCTGCCTTGTTTAAATTTCAAACAATGCTTAGCAATTAACTGTCAGTCACTATCAACATTCTCCATTACAACACCCCTACCAATCAGAGTCCGCTCACCAACCAATCAGCACTCTCTTCTCATATAGTATAAAATGTTCCCTTTACATTTGGTATTCTTGTGAATTGTCCTCATGAGTGTAAGATGTAAAGTTTCAATAAAAATGTCTCTCTTTTTCAGCAATGCTCAACAATTTTAGATCATAACCTTTGCCCCCATTTTGTGTGCTGGTTTATTTGTTGATCTCTTGTTTCTCTCATTTCCTTTACGTTTGGATGGCAGCTATTAAGGATTTTGCTTTTCGCATCTCTTCTAGACATCTTTTGTTTCTTAATTTGACCCATTACCACCCGCTTTGGCACTGCACCACCAACTCTTTTGTCATTTAATCTCTTCTGCCCTCCACTCTATCACTGTCCTTCTCCCTTTTGTTGTTCCTCCCATCCTTGCTGCCTATTTCACTTGCTGAAAACCTCTTCCATCAGAATTGGTGAGTCAGAAATGTAAGGTCACAGACCTGAAATGTTAACTCTGATTCTCCCTCTCCTCAGATGCTGTCAGTTCTACTGAGTACTTCCAGCATTTTCTGTTTCCATTTCAGATTTCCAACATAGTATTTTGCTTTTGTATGCATCTGTTAGAAATTGCATTTATTCCAGTCAAACTGGTTTTCCAATTGACCCCTGCAGCTGGGGGTTGGACAGGGACCTCATCAGTTCAGACTATAAATTTAAAGCATGGGCTCAGAAATGATAAGGGCAGTAAAGGTTAAAAAATTCATCCTCAAAAGATCTGTTTGTGTAATATAATTGTTTAAAGGAGTGGCTTGGTATGATAACCGATAATGCGGTTGCCAACAGTGCCAAATAGGTAAACTTAGAACTATGTCTTTAGAATATTTTGTTTTATGATTTAGTGACCAGGGTCATTCTTGGACCTTTGCCAAGCTTGTCATCTTGGGGAGCAGTCTACCGCACATTTATGCTAACCTATGCCAGACCTTTTTCTCTGCAGCATTTCAAAGATTAAAACATTAAGCTTTATTTCTATGTCTGTTCCTTTATTTGACCCAGAACAGCTCAGAGTATTAGGGTACTGTCAGGATCAAGGATATCATTTTACTGAGTAATTTGTGGACAAAAATAATAAATTCATAACTTTCAAATGGATAAAATTAGCCTTATTTTAAATATACGGCCTTTGTTTTTAGATGCAGGTGAAGGAGAAATTTCCTCTTCTGTTACAATACATGAAAACTTCTGACAGTTATTTCCTGCAGATGGTTGTCAAGTAGACGTTGATGACTCACATCTTTGAAACTATTTCCAGCAGCTCAGGCATGTTGATGTCTGTTGACCAATTTCTCTCCATGCCTAACCAACATGTTACCATACATTAAATGTTAGGATCAATGCTGTGGAAGTTGAAGTGGGGTTGTTATCGGTGAATTGAACCAATTATCTCAAAATGAGATAGCATGTCAAAACTCATGATCATAGCTTCAAACATTGAGCCTTTTGAAAGGATACTTCAGGGCTGTATTCAACTCATGCAGGAGTAGAGTTGAAAGGGTTAAAAATGATTTGACTAAGTAGTCAGCAACTGACTGGGTTCCAGTTCTAAATATGTGGAATAAGAGTTATAGCACCCAAGCTGTAGGTGTTCCATGCACTTGGATACTGAATCAAGCTGCTTACTTTGTAAAACTGGTTGCTAAAAATGTAATAGCGAATCTTCATTGCAATACTGAGCTGGTGCCTGTACCACTGGGGATCTGGGATAGAGAGTGTTGCATTATGCAGTTTCATCAAACAGGTTTCTATTATTTTATGAACTGCCAGACTACCTGTATTTTTGCAATCAGGATGAGATGGATTTTCATATTTGTGTTAATTTTGAGAAGCTACAGCCCCTCTTCCACAGTTGCTTTTAAACCTCTAGGTTTACGCTCTTGAGCATTGATCGCCTGGCGTGGAGGGCCGTGGGCAAGGTGGTCACCCAGATTCAGGGTGGATGCTGCCCATAAGACTGGTCTTGTTGGCTGACTGCCTCTCTCTACAGTCTTGTCCACATCTGGATAGCCCTGGAGAAAGGGTGACTGGTGTATGCTGGCACGTTTGAGGCCTTCCTTGACCAGTGGGCACTGGAAGAGGGTGGAGTGCATAGTTTAGACAGAAAATAATATTTAACTTTAGAAGTTCTCTTTGTTTTATGGTTTAGCTCCTCTAAAAAGGGGGCATTTTTGTTGGATTTTGTTTGTTACTGGGAAAACCCTTATGGGTTTATTAGAAAAGTGTACTGCATTGATAAAATTGGGTGCAATCAAAACCACTCAAATATGCTGTGACATATATGAAACTTTGTCACAGATACATCTCCGGGTGTTTTGGGCATCCTAGAGTCAACAATTACTTACTATATTCTTTAGAAGCCTTCTGATTTTGAATTATTAACTATTATGTGACGGACACTGCAGTTTTTATAATTTCAGAAACACTATACGCGGTACTTGTGACATAATACTAGTGCAGCTTAAAGCAAATGCATTATGCTATCCAACTTGGAATAAGCTGGTTACTTCTAGGTTGTATCTGTAAAAGTCAGAAGTGCAAGTGGAGCTGTCTCAGCACTGTGAATGTGAGTACAAGCAGTGTGTATTGTGGGGTTAGTGTGGGATTGACACAGTAAATTTGTGTTTTGTGTAACCAGCTTAGGTGGACTTGAGCGGTTGTATGCTATGTTCTGGTTTTATTTGCGTTGTGCGTATGAATAATTCTTTCCACTTTTTGTAGTGCAAAATTAAGATACCTGTAAATCGAGGCCCATAGCTGTAGATATTCAAAACACTAATGAATTCTCACTATTACTCCATGTACAACTATGAAATTACAATGTAGTAGTGAAGTAATGTACCTCAGTGAAAATGCTAAGTGCATTTTAATTATTAACCTATCTTTCATTACTTGGTACAGTCATATCCATGCCTTGGAAGACATTTTGTAATGTATAACACCACAATACACAAGTGATTTGCGTGAACCAAGCTGATGACTCAAAGATCTCAATGCTGCAGTTATATCACTGACTTTTCCCATTTTGCAGTCATTTCAGACTGTTGGTAAACTACCTGATCCGCTACTGTTCCATATAAATTGTATTTTAAGTGCTTGCACATTTTAAAAAAGTAAATTTCAATTTTATCAGCTTGTAAAATAGTGCTGGAATTTCACTAGCCAAGCCTAATATTTATTATAGCGTTGTAACATGTTTACAGTAGGACATTCTGAACTATGTAACTCTTTAAGAGATGTGAACTTGGTGTTTGATTATCTAACAGCTGGGTAGCATGCTTTGCAATTCCCAAACTGAAAATTTTCAGATGGATGTTGCTATACTTGTATTGCTGACTCATAAGAACATAAGAAATAGGAGCAGCCCCTCAAGCCTGCCCCGCCATTCAATAAGATCATGGCTGATCTGCCCCAGGCCTCAACTTGTCTTTTGTGCCAGCTCTTCATAGCCCTCAACTCCCCGATATTTCAAAAATCTATCTACCTCCTCTTTAAATACTATGAGGAGAATTTTCTCCCTGTCGGGGGTGCTGAGCAGGGGTGGGTGGGCGCGCAGCCAATCGCCGCCTGTGATTGGCTGCGCGCCGCCATTTTAATGCCCACCCAGCGAGATGCGCGCCCGGAAGCGCTGAGTACTCCCTGTGCGGTCGGGGTCAGGAGGCTGTCGGGGCCTGCACTCTTTTGTGCATGCACGTGAAAGAGCGCAGAAATCTCCCTGGGGCACGGAGCTGCCTCAGGGAGTTTAATTTCATTTTAAAAAATTTAAATCAAGAGAAAAAAGAAAATTTCAGACATGTCCCCTCATGTGAGCTGGGACATGTCAATGAATTTTAATTTAAAAATTTATTTGATTTATAAATCCTTCATGAAACCTCATCCTGCCCGTGGATGAGGTTTCATGATAAATGCGAAGGCCACCTTAAGGTTGGACGGGCAGCTCTGTTAATTATTTTAATTAGTTTTCAAATGGCCTTAATAGGCCTTTGACAGTTCAGCGGGAGTGCAGCCGATCCTGGTGCACGCCTGCCGAACTGAAAATTTGAATGACATGCAGTGACGTCAGGACACAGGCCCGACGTCACCATGTGTCATTTTACAAGTTGGCGAGCGGGGCCCACCCCCGCAGGCCGACCTGAAGATTCTGGCTTATAAGAAGTAATGCACAGTCCTCCAAGTGACCTGGTTCTGACCTGTGTCACGTAGACATCATATTGCCTGGGACACCCAAAAGCCTGCAGTGTTCAAATATATATGTAAGATTAATGTGTTCTAACGCAATTACACTTTTCTAATATGAGGTAATTTAGTTTCATATTGATGACCACCTTCAAATCAGAGCAAGTATCCTTCTTGTAGAAGCAGAGTTGTTTCTGCTGAGTTTTAATTTAGTTTGGTAAACAAAGCCATACTTCATTGTATATTCTTAAATAGCATGGATATATATTTGAGAGGAATATTTCCTTCAGATCTATTGCATTTTAAAATGTAACCATCTTGTATTTAAGGGATAAAAACATAAAATGCTAGAAAAACTCAGCAGGTCTGGCAGCATCTGTGGAGAAAGAAACAGAGTTAATGTTCTCAGTCCGTATGACTCTTCAGAGCTAAACAGGGTTAGAAATGTGATGGATTTTATATTGTTTAAGAGGGGGTGGAGCAGGTGGAGCAAAATAGAAAGTCGAGGATAGGTGGGAGCTCAGGAGAGATTTGACAAAGATGTCATGGACACAGTGTTAATGGTACTGTTAAAGACTAAAGAAGGTGCTGATAGTGGCATTAAGGTAAGATAGCAGAATGTGTTAAAAGCAGAACAAAGGTCAGCTCTCTCTGAAAGCAAAACATAAGAACAAGCGACAGATGGCCCTGTGGGATGGAGTTACAGGAAAAAAAATTGGATAAAAAAATGAGTTTGTAATTTCAAAAAATTGGATTTTTTCCCATGAAAAAAAATCAGTGACAATTTGAGATTCAATTCCCAGAAAATGCTGAGACACAAATTTGTAGTGTTTTTATCTTTTTGATAAGTCGCTATAAAATCGAATGGACATGTTGCACATTACACAGATCCTATGATTGTGAACCAGAGTGTGAGTCAGCGCAATCTCTGACCTCTTTGAATGTTTGCCTGCTGAAAGAATGTTAATGCAACTGTTTAGATGAGTGCATAGAATTTTAAATGGGTCAGAATTTTGACGTCGATCGCTGCTCATAATCAGCTGCGCGCTCCCATTTAACATGGGCAGGCCAATTAAGGCCCGCCCAGTGTGACCCACGGCTGGTAGCGCTCAGTGCTGCCTGTGTGGGTGAGGGGAGGAGGGAGAGTCAGGGCCTGCGTTCTTTCACGCATGTACGAGATTAAGTATATAATAAAAGTTTTTATATAATAAAGTTAAAAATTATTTAAACATGTCCCCTCATGTGACAGTGTCACATGAAGCTGGGACATGTTTGTGAATTATGCAAAAATAAATTAATAATTTTACAAAACTTCAGGAAACCTCTTCCCGCCCGTGGATGAGATTTCCTGAAAAACACGAAGGCCACTTGGGCTCTTCACCTGCCCGCCAACCTTAAGGCTGGATGGGCAGTGTTGATAACTACTTTAATTGGTTTTTTAATGGCCTTCAAAGGCCGTTGACAGCTCGGCAGGCATGCAACCACCTCTGGCACGCACCCACCAAACGTAATATCTAAATGACATCGGGACGCACGTCTGACGTGCAGAAAGTTCTCCCCATGGTGTAGACTGATAAACTGCAGGACTGTCCCTTTGACTCTCTAGGACAGACAGCATTTCTGCCTCAAATAAAATGGCAGATGCTTGTATGTTTTTGCCTCCACAAAGTTAATTTTCTGTTGCTCTTCACCTTTGATCACAACATTGGGTCATTGGTTCTTTGATTCTGGAGGGCAAGGGCGGTTGAAGCTTCACGTGAATTTCTATCTAAGGGCAGGACTTTCCCCCCGTTGGGGGGGATGTTGAAGTGCGGGCGCACAAGAGTCGCGCCTCTGATCGGCACCCCCAATTGGGGGCACGCCGCCATGGTGACATCTGCACGGAAGAGCTATGCGCTCCCTGTCCGGGTGGGGGGGATTCCCTGGGGCAGGATTTTCCCGTTGGCGAGCGGGAGGTGGGGCCCACTCGCCGACGTGTAAAATGACGCATGGTGACATCGGACGGAACTCCCGACGTCACCGCGGCCCATTTAAATTTTCAGGTAGGTAGGGGCGCAGCAAAATCAGCTGTGCGCCCACCGACCTGTCAATGGCCAATTGAGGCCATTGACAGAGTCAACGAACTAATTAATGGACCTGCCCATCCAACCTTAAGGTCCAACCTGAGGCTAAGTGCTGCCTCAGGGAGATCGGCTTACTGTCAAAAATATTAAAAATAGAAAAAAATATCCCGGCATGTCCCATCATGTGACACTGTCACCTGAGTTGGGACATGTTGATAACTTTAAAAACTTTAATTAAATTTTTAAAAAACCTACATGAAACCTTATCCCATCCATGGATGAGGTTTCATGCTTTTTATGAAGCCTGCCAGAGCTCCCTGCCTGCCCGCCAACCTTAAGGTTGGATGGGTAGGTCCATTAATTAGTTCAATGACTCTGTCAATGGCTTCAATTGGCCATTGACAGGTCGGTGGACGCACAGCTAAATATGGGGCGCGGTGACGTCGGGAGTTCTGCCCAATGCCACCGCGCATCATTTTACGCATCAGCGAGCGGGCCCCACCCCCAGCTCGCCGATGGGAAAATCCTTCCCTAACAGTCAGACCAGTGGACTGATGTGTTCTACCAGCTGAGGGAAATGGATTTATTTGAGGCAACCGAAATATGCGTCACTTGGTTTGGAATTCAGTGTACATACAGTAATCATCTGATACATGCTTGAACCACTACACGATTGCAATTTACTATTTTATTTCTGGAATAATATTTTGTTCTTTACAAGTTCCATAAAGTTGTACTGGGAACTTCAGTAACATCTGTTGCATAGAAAAATTTTGTATCCTGAATGGTGCACAATAAATAAAGCATTTGAATAAAGATTTCCCAAGGAGTCTCTTCAATACCATGCGTAAAATGTAGCACAAATGTTGTTAGTTAATGTTAAAAGCAGTTTTGTATACATATACAGTTGTGTATGCCATATGAGAACGTCTGTTGAGTAAATTGCAATTTCAGCAAAGTCTGTAGAAGGAAGTAAATGTAATACTTTATGCTCCATGGATATGTACCATCTCCCTTATGTGGCTAGTCATAGCCAGCTGTTCAAATCAAAATGACAGGGCCTGATCTTAGTGGAAACATTTCAAAGCTCCTCTGGGATATTGGAAAATTTCCATTTTGATTTTCTAAAGAAGTAAAATTAACAGCCAGAAAATTAGACAAAAGGTGATTTTGAAAGTAACATGAACAAAAACACATTCTGAATTAAGGACAGAAAGTTTTGGCACTCCTCAGGTGGTATTTATGGAGGCAATGGCGGTCTCACTCATAGGCTGGAGAGCCAGCGAGAGCCCCATGTTGCTTCTTTTAAGGAAGGCCTGCCTTGTTAAGTGCCCATCAGGCACTTAACTGGGCAGTGGCGGGCCTTCCCCAGGATCAAGTACCACGGAAATCAGAAGTTCAACCCACCAGGAGCTGCTGACCAGAGGCTGGCAGCTCTTAATTGCTCATCAGTGCCACTGGGGAGACAGTGGCAGCTGCTAGCACTACCCCCACCCGATGCCTAAGATCGCCATGTACCCAAGCACAGGTAAGTGATGGTGGGAGGAGGGACATGTGGTCTTTAAGGGCATGAGGTGGTTCTCAATGGACAGCTCTCCCTTCCCGATGCTGTGTCCTCAATCAGGCACTGAATGCCTGGCAATGAGGGACTCTTCCCTGGAAGCTCGCAAGCAAATATGCCAGGGTTTACTTTTTGGGCTTCCCCCATGCTGATTTCTCCATTGGGTGAATCCCAGCAGCGGCGGGATGAGACACTTAAGTGGACATTAATTACCCACTTAAGGGTCTCAATTAGTGGCGGGATGGCAAGCTGTCCATGGGCCTTCCCTCCACAGACTTAATCAGAATAGTGGTAGGTAGTGGCAGAGTCCACACCCACCACCCTCTCGCCTGATTAAATGCCTCCTGACACCAAAGTCGCCATGGGGAGGGCACTAAATTCCGCCCCTCATATTTAATTGCCTTGAGGTTCTGTATTATGGAACAGTATTCATCCATTTTGCTATTTTACCCAGAGTGAATAGTTGGACAGGGTAGTATCTTTTGAGAACAGTTTAAATTTAAACATGTTACATTGTGCATTTTAATGGTCAGAATCCCTGCTCTACAGTCAATTGGATTGTGTAACTTCTCTTCTTTCAAAGGCATATTATTTTCACTGGCAAATATGCCCACACTACTTCAGAACTCTGAAGATGGCAAACAACCTTGTGCCATTAAGGCTTTGCCAATGCTGTTCATGTTCCAAATATTAACCAATTGCAAAAAGAACTATAGTGAATTTGCTATATTCTTACTTTTCCCTCTCTCCTGGCTGGGGATCTCCGAATGACACATCTGACATTAGGAACTTGCTATTGTGCAGAATAAAGGCACATGCTAACGCTCAACTGTTCTGTAGTATGGTATATTTGAATATAGACAAAAGCTGCATCACTACCCCTTGTGAGATTGTATAATTATACTTAACTCTACTGATACAGATTAGGTTTATTCTCCTTAATAAATGAAGTCCATTTTTCCAGTTAATAGTATCAGGTTTTTTTCCTGAAATATTTTTATGGTGGCATGACTTGCAGTATAATAGGCAGTGCTGTGGAAGCAAAGCCTATTCTGTTTTCCTCTGAGGACACTTTCTGTAATCTATTTTATGTGACTTGAGATAGTCCTACTTCTATGAATTCTTCAGACAAATTCCTTTGTCTCTGGAGCTAACCATCAATCATTAATTATTATTATTTTTTATTCATTCACAGGATGTGGGCTATGCTGGCTGGGCCAACATTTATTGCCCATCCCTAGCTGCCCTTGAGAAGGTGGCGGTGAGCTGCCTTCTTGAACCACTGCAGTCCATGTGGTGTAGGTACACCCACAGTGCTGTTAGGAAGGGAGTTCCAGGATCTTGACCCAGCAACAGTGAAGGAATTTTGCATGTTGACCAATCCTTGTGGCAGTGTTATTCTATATGCCTTTGTGTCTGAGCTTCCTTGATTATAATTGTAAATTAAATAAAACAGGAGGTCATAAATATAACAGTCACCAGAAACAATCCAGGAGAAACTTGATTACTCAGTTAGTGATGAGAAGGTGAAACTCATTACCACATGGAGTGGTTGAGATGAATAATACAGATGCATTTAAGGGGAAGCCATTTAAGTACGAGGGAGAAAGGAACAGAAGAAAATGCTGATAGGGTGAGAGAAGGATCATGTGGAGTATGAACATTGGTGAAGGCCTATTGTAAATTCAATGTAAAATTAAACTATTCATTTTCGTTCAAGGATGGTGCTCTGACAATTGGGCTGGAATGTGATGGACAACCGTATGGTCCTTGGTGTGCAGTGTTGTGGTAAAAGATGAATTGTTAATCTGGGGTCACCCTGTGCTAATCATGTTTCGCTTAAGGATGTAGGATTCAGTTCAGAGAAGAAGTAGGTCTGCAGAAGGAATGCTGCATTTTTAGTGTGAACTCGAGTTTGGCATGATGAGAAAATTTTCTATTTATCAATGTTTTGACAATAATACATATCATTTGCTTAATCTGTTTGGTTATGGGCAACACTCCTGCATTCTGTTTCTCCTTATAGCTTTGAGAATGCAAAAATGAAAATTATCCTGTTACTGCAGTTAATATACACGAAAATACTGAAGGTTTGTTATATGTCTCAAAATAGGTGTTTGACGTTTTCTTCCTTAATTCAGGTGATGTGGCAGTGATTACAAATGAATAATCTGATTGAAATGTCCATTGATAGAATCTGTGTTCATATATGTAGCTGTTGATTGAAGAACATGGCTACTACCACAGTTACAGTAGTGTTCTCCAGAGTAGAGTGAATTTTTGTGACAATTTTAGTAAATAGGATAAACAACTGTAATTTAAAAAAAACAGTGACAATGAAGTAAATTAGCATACTATAATCCTGCAGTTGAAATTATTGATTGCTCCATGCCTGTTGCCTTTGGGTGATTTACATAGAGGAACAATGATCTCGGGTTTTATAAATTTCACCATGAAAAGTGTGCTGCTTCTTTAAGACTATTTATTTTTGGACAATCCATTTTAAATGAATAATAATGCATAGAGTACATACAACAACACATAGAAAGGAATTCCAATCTTTGAAGAGATTATTTGTAATTTCCTAATCATGTCTGACTGAAATTGCTGCTAGCTTGTATGCGTGGTGTTTTGTAACAAAGTTCTGTCAATTGATTCAGCAAATCTGCGCACAAGAGCTTTGATTTGGAAAATATATTTTCCCAATTGCGGAGTGATAGTATTGCAGGCATTAAGCTCATCTCAGTGAAATGGCAGGTTTTCGGATCGTTTTCAAAGAATGTTGCAACTGTTCTGACTTTGTTGTTCCACCTTTTCCTGCATTTGAAAAGTTTAGTAAATTTCAGGGAAAACTTCAAATATGACTGCCCCTTAATATTTTTACATGATGATCTGGCAACAACAACAAATTACATTTATGCAGCATTTTTAATTTGTAGTAAAACGACCCATAATAAAATATTAGGCATAACCCAGCCAGAGATTGAGATATTGGGACAGGTGACCAAAAGCTTAGTTAAAGAGGTAGTTTTTATGGAGCATCTTAAAGGAGGAGGAGAGAGATGAACAGGCGGAGAGGTTTAGGTAGGGAACTTCAGAGCATAGGACTGAGACACAGCCAAAATGTTGGAGTGAAGGAACTCTGGGACGCACAAGTAACCCAAATTGGAGGATTGTGGAGATCTCAGAGTCGTTGGGCTGGGGGAGATTAAGGAGATGGAGTGGGGTGATTTGAAAACAATGATGAGAATTTTAAACTTGAGGTACTGATGGACTTGGAGCCAATGTAGTACAGTGAGCACAGGGCTGATGGATGATCACGACTTGGTGAGAGTTAGGATATGCACAGCAGTTTTTGGATGAAATCTAAGCAGTTGCCAGAAGGGAGGCTGGCCAGGAGAACAATAAAACAGTTGGGGCTAGAGGTAACAGAATCTTGGAGGATGATTTCATCAGATAGGTTGAGGCACAGATGGAGTCAGGAGATGTTACGGAGCTGGAACTGGGTGGTCTTCATGATGGAGAGGATATGAGGTCAGAAGCTTGACTCAGGGCCACGTATTTTATAAACTAATGTAGAGTTGATTTTGTAGCTATGGGATTTATCTGGTGGGCTATTTGTCTCATTGCATGAAAACGTGCTTGGTTTATAATTGAAGGGTTCAAATAGAAATGATTTTTGCATTGTTTTAATTTTTTTGTACCACAATGGAGTTCACATTTCTTTATTATGTTTGTAGCATAGGATAGGGCCATGTTTTAGTAGAATGTATTGTGCCACAGCAGAAGGAAGTGGTCCAAAAGCAGTGACATCTCGCATATGGGCAGTTTGTGACCTTCGTCATTGAGGGAAGAGCCAAGAGCAGGCAGGGTGCATGCTGAAGGTAGGAGAAATCATGTGATGAATCATCTATAGGCACGTTCTTGTGCATTTATTAACAAATGGGTGAAGTGCAGCATTAGTTGATCACAAAATAGAAGCAAGAATAGCCCATTTGGCCCCTTGACCCTGCTCCGTCATTCAGCAAGATGATGGTTGATCTGATTGTGCTGTTACACATCTGCACAAGATAGAGGTTTCAAATGCTGATAGCTTCTGTTGTTGATTGTAGCAACAGCAGTCTTTTTTAATGATAATTATGAATGGGTGTTGTTTTTAAGCAGTTCCTCTCATGACATTGTTACTATAGGGTTAATTGGCTCTGTACAGAGTGTATACTGGGGTGAATGGGCATGGAAGTGCCATAAGTTGGCATGGAGGAGGTGAAGGGCCATTGGGAGTGGGTGGTGGGGTGGGGGCATGATTTGGCATGAAGGGTTTGAGCGGCCATGGGAGGGAGTGGGGTCATGAGTTGGCATAGAGGGTATGGGGGGTCATGTCATGTTTTGGGGCGGGGGGGGACATGTGTAAGGTCTTCTGGCCTTATCTTTCAAAAGGTTCCCAATTCCAGACAACAGTTCACAACTCCTGAGAGGCCGTGAATCTCAAATCATTCAGAAGCTGGCCTCACTTCAAGAAAATTGCGGGGTGCTAAGAAATGCCTATCCCTGCAGTGGAGCTGGCCGTGTCGGTAGTGCAGAGTGCAGGCTTGCTACCCTTAGCACCCTTATTTTGCGCCTCTGAAAATTGGGGGTGCCGGGAATGGGGTGGAAATTCTGGAATCAGGTCCTGTCAGCTATTTTTAAATCTCCCTGCCACTGTTTTGACACAGACATCTGAAAATCCAGGCCCTTGTGTCCTCTTTGCAACTTGCCTGAACTCAGGTCAGCTCCATGTTGTTTAACCAGCCAGAATAACGCATTGTATTGGAAGATTATGTGGAGAGTCAAAAATAAATTATACACCACAAATTGGTTTTTAACTTGATCATTCTGGGTTATCATTATGAAGCCCCTTGTGGCAGCTGGCATTCATTCTGTGTACCTATAATAAATACTAAATTTGTTGACTGCTTGACTGAGAAGCACCAAGAGGCATCTAGAGTAGTGAAAGCATACATATTTAACTCACTTATTCAATTGAAGATGAGATACTGAGTAAAAGCTGAGGTGTCAGTTTACCTATGGGTTATTTGATGTACTTTTACTTCTCATTTGCCATGGTCATGGCTGAGTTAAATGGTTGCCGAGTGAAAAGCAATTTGGATGATGAGGTAAAATTATTTTAAAATGTAGACAATTATATATCTGCATAATTGTGCAAATAAAGTGAAATGTTAGAAGTAGGTATTAGTTTAGAGCAAACTTTGTGTCCCAGAGATAAGCAGCAGTTCAGCTGTGTGGTAATTGTGTGGAAAAGAGAAATGTTTGAATAGGTTTTATGACATTGGTTATAAAATATTCTTACTAACATGCGTAACTTGTGTATTTAAGACCGAGATAGATAGGTTCTTGATTGGTAAGGGGATCAAAGGTTACGGGGAGAAGGCGGGAGAATGTGGTTGAGAAACTTATCAGCCATGATTGAATGGCAGAGCAGACTTGATGGGCTGAATGGCCTAATTTCTGCTCCTATGTCTTATGGTCTAAAAATAGCCTATCCGATTAATATCAAGAGCACCAGTGCTACAGTAAAACAAAAACAAGACGATTTTTCAAAATCGTTGCATGCTAAAGGTAATAAAATGTTATTATTATTTTAGAGATGTGATTAGAAAATTGGCATGAGTTGCCTGAGTAATAGAAATAAATGTTAATGCTTCTCAGAATTTTTCAGGGATGTATATACTGTTATGAAGTCTCAATTATTAAGCACCTTAATAATTATAAATTTGATGCAAAAATTGTCTTTCTTTTCTGCAAGACAACACCTTCCCAGCACAATTACATCTACAGATTGGGAAGCTTTATGTTTGTTTGTACCTGGGAGGATCACATGCTTCTCCACACAGATGTTTTAAAGTGATTATAGCAGCCATGACAGTTTGACTTCAACCTACATAACAATTTTGCTTGATAGCATCCAGACTGAAAATGGCAAAAGCACTGTTCCTTGAACTATTTGCCTATCTCATCCTGCACTTTTCAATACAGGTCTCCAGTAATGCACATCAAATTCACCTTACAGCTCTGATAGAGATTAGGACCCAGATGTTTGCCATGATGGAGAAGCTCTCCGTCATAGTGAAAATAGTGGAAATGGCTGAAAATCCTAAGTCCTGCCCCAAACACAATGGGCAGGATTTTACCAGCGGGGGGGCGGGGCCCACTCGCTGACGTGTAAAATGACGTGGGATGACGTCGGGCAGAACCCCTGATGTCACCCCGCCCCATGTAAATTTTAAGGAAGGCGGGGGTGCAGCAAAATCAGCTGCGTGCCCACCGACCTGTGAATGGCCAATTGAGGCCATTGACAGGATCAATTATGCAATTAAAGGACCTGCCTGTCCAACCTTAAGGTTGGCGGGAAGGCCAGAAGCCCCGGCGGCAACTAGAAAAAACATGAAACCTCATCCACTGGCGGGATGAGGTTTCATGTAGGGTTTTAAAAATTTTAATAAAGTTGCTATGGAAATTATGACCATGTCCCAACTTATGTGACATGGGGACATGTAAGGGAATTTTTTTTCTCTATTTTTAATATTTTTAAAAGTAGAGGCAATCTCTCTGATGCTGCACTTAGCCTCAGGGAGATGAATGCGCTCTTTTGTGCGCATGTGCGAAAGACCGCACTCTCGATTTTAGGGATTCCCCCCGTCCGCACAGGGAGTGCATAGCGCTTCTGTGCGGACGTCACGCTGGGCAGGCCTTAATTGGCCCGCCCGCGCAAAATGGCGCCACGGTGCGTGATTGGGTCAGCCCCGCCCGCCCGCCAAATGGAAAATTCAGCCCAATATTTCTTATTTTTGCGGGGGTGGGAGTGGAGTTGGGCCATGGTTTGCACATGACTGTTTTACAGAAGCAGCTGGCCATTTAATACATCAGTTGCCTCCACTGAGGTAGGCTTTTGGTAGCTCACAATTGTGAAACCCGGGCTGTGCAGATTAGACCAGGTAAGAACTGGCCTGAACTTGGTAGATTTGTTTGGATAGCCAGGGTATTTTGAAGAGATAAGGTTCCCCTTTTGATATGGCCCCTGTACACAACTGGGGTGGTAAGGCACCCTTTGGGATAGGTGAGGTACCCTTTGGGATTGTTAATAGTAGACATGATTGTACGTGAAAAGTGTACAAACTCATTGGAACTGCCAAAGAACTGTCAAACTGACAAAGAGCTTTCAAGGCTGCCAAAGAACTCTCAAAACTCATTGGAACTGTCAATGGATTTAACTCTGCTGGGCTTTAAATATTTAAGAAGTCTGGAGAAATCAGTGCTTGATATTTCATTTTGCCTGTTGACACATGCCTGAGGGTTATTTTAATATGATTTGTGCTGCAGGGACTGATTTTGCAACATTATCATGGTGGGGTGCCTGGTAAGTGATCTGTTTGATTGACAGCCCCAAATTTGTTTTCATAAGAGATCAGTTGAAGGAAGTTCTACCTATTGAATGTCTTTTTAGTTTTTGTTTAAAATAGTGATTCCATCAATGGACACGTTATTTTATGTCATCATGGCTCCTGAGGTTTATCCATGGTGGATATTAGGTAAGTTGGCACGGAGGGGGTAAGGGCAAAGGGTGGTGTGTGGGGGACATGGGTTGGCGTGAGTTGGTATGAAGCACGGGCATATAAAGGACCGTGGACATGTGGCTTGGCATATGGGTATGAGAGGCCATGGGGGTGGATAGAGGGGTATCTGTTGGTATGGGGATATGAGGAGCCATGGGGGGTGGGATCATGAGGTGGCATAAGATGGCATAGGACATGGGGAATGGGTGGGGGTGAGGGCTGGAGGGCTGTTTTATGTTTTGATCATTTTTTGTAATTAAATTCAACAAAGTGCCGGAGCACATAGGAAGGCCTCATGCCCAGCCCGCCTTCGCACCTGACGGTCTCCACACTCGTTTTGGGGGCGGCAGGCCCAACTTCTAATCCAACTCACCCCTGTGGAATGAAAATTGGAACTGCGGGCCGCCATTTTTAAAGGTTGGGTTCGCAGAGCCGGGAATTCCCCTGTGCCTGCGCACCCAACCCAGGAGCGAAAGTCTGGGCATAATTGTACTGTCTCCAGGAAATCTGGACACAACGTGGACTCTGGTGTGGCCATCTGACTGTCTTGCCAGCAGAACAACTGGGTTTGGAACAAAGCTGGTGGTTTTTATAAGTTTTATGTGTTCCCCTCTCAAGGCCACCAGCTTGCAGACAGTGAAGTTGGAACAACGGGGGCTGACTTAGAGGAAGAAAACTATAATTACCAACTGAGGAAGGAAGGACATTTTTTTTTATCTAGCTGAAATCACTTGAAACGCTGACATTGAGAGGTAATTGTAGAACTGAAAGTGCTGAGCTTAGGACACGTCTTTCAATAATTGAGTAAATTTGAGCCATTTCTGTTCTGGAGCTCCTCGCTGATATGAAAGTGAGCAATGCTTATGTATTTCAACGATTTCAACCACTCTGCAATTGCCATTTTGCAAGACACTTATTTATGCACCAAACTCTAAAATGAAATTTTCTTTTTATTTCCTTACCAGCAACTTAAAATGGATTTTATCGGCATGATTATTGTAACATTAAACATTATGTTTGTTGCACTGACTTACAAGAAATAGCTTCTACGCTAAAAACCAGTTAACGCTCATAGAATCGTAGAATGGCTACACACAGACAGAGGTCATTCGACCCATTGTGTCCGTGCCAGCTCTCTGCAAGAGCAGTTTGGCTACTCCCACTTTCCTGTCTTTTCTCCTGTAGCTCGGCAATTTTTTTCCCTCAGGTGTTTATCTAATTCCCATTTGAAAGCCGCAATTGTACCTGCCTCCACCATCCTTTCAGGCAGTGCATTCCAGATCCTAACCACTCACTGCATGAAAATGTTTTTCCTCATGTAGCCGTTGGTTCATTTGCCAATCAACCTTTCCACCAATAGGAATAATTTCTCTCTATCTACTCTGTCTAGACACCTCATGATTTTGAACATTTCTGTTAAACCTTCTCTTCTCCAAGGAGAAGAGCCTCAGCTTCTCCAATCTATCCATGTAACTGAAGTTCCTCATCCTGGAACGACTCCAGTCTTTTCTGCATAATGAAACCATAGAATAGTTAGAGCTCAG
Source organism: Cetorhinus maximus (assembly GCF_964194155.1). Lineage (NCBI taxonomy): Eukaryota > Metazoa > Chordata > Chondrichthyes > Lamniformes > Cetorhinidae > Cetorhinus > Cetorhinus maximus. The sequence continues at coordinate 26,888,640 of NC_135892.1, read as the reverse complement.
AAGGAGGCCATTTGATTTATTGTGTCTGTGCTCCTCGGACGGAGCAATTCACCTAGTTCCACTCCCCTGCCTTTTCCCCATAACCCTGCAAATCTTTCCTTTTCAAGTTATAATCCAATACCTTTTGAAAGGCTGAATTGACCCTGTCTCCACCCCACACTCAGCCAGTGCATTTCAGATCCTAACCAATCACTGCGTAAAAAAGTTTTTCCCCATGTTGCCGCTATAGAAGATACAAAAAAAATTCCAGTAATAGCTGTAAATCAGGAGTTGGAAAGGAGAAAAGACTTGGTGAAATTATAATCACTAGGGAAGCAGTACTGAGTAAACTGATGGAGCTGTGGCCTGACAAGTCTCCGGGACCAGATGGACTTTATCCTAGGTCTTAAAAGAGGTGGTTAATGAGATAGTTGGTGTTAATTTTTCAAAATTCCCTAGATTCTGGAAAGGTCCCATCAGACGGAAAGTAGCAAATTATAGGCCATCATAGCTTGACATCTGTTGAGGGGAATGTGTTAGAATTGATTAAAGACGTTATAGCTGGGCACTTAGAAAAGCTGAAGGTAATCGGTAAGAGTCAGCATGGTTTTGTGAAAGGGAAATCGTGTTTAACCAATTTATTGGAGTTCTTTGAAGGAGTAACATGTGCTATGGATAAAGGGGAGCCTGTAGACATACTGTACTTGGATTTCCAGAAGGCATTTGCTAAGGTGCCTCATCAAAGATTAATGTGGAAAATAGAAGCTCATGGTGTAGGAGGTAACATATTAGCATGGATAGAAGATTGGCTGGCTGGCTGGGAGAGAACAGAGCGTGTGCATAAATGGGTCTTTGTCTGCTTGGCAGGATGTGATGAGTGGAGTCCCGCAGGGGTCTCTGCTGGGGCCTCAACTTTTTATAATTTACAGCAGTGACTTAGATGAGGGGATCGAAGGCCTGGTAGCTAAATTTGCAGATGACACAAAGATAAGTAGGAAAGTATGTTGTGAAGAAGACATAAGGAGTTTTCAGACAGATGTAGATAGCTTGAGTTAATGGGCAAAAACCTGGCAGATGGAGTATAATGTGGGAAAATGTGAAGTGGTTCACTGGAGCAGGACAAATTAAAAGACAGAGTATTAGTTAAACGGAGAACGACTGCAGAATTCCGAGATAGAGAGGGATCCAGGTATTCTAGTGCATGAGTCACAAAAAGTTATCATGCAGGTACAGCACATAACCAAGAAGGCTAATGCAATATTATCATTTATTACGAGAGGAATTTAACATAAAAGTAGGGATGTTATGTTTCAGTTATACAGGTTATTGGTGAGGCCACATCTCAAATACTGTGTACAGTTTTGGTCTCCTTTTTTAAAGAAGGATGTAAATGTGTTGGAGGCAGTTCAGAGGAGGTATACTAGGTTGATACCTGGAATGAGCGGATTGTCTTCTAAGGATAGGTTGGATAGGCTGAGCTTGTTTCTACTGGAGTTTAGAAGAGTGAGGGGTGACTTGAATGAAGCACACAAGATCCTGAATGGTCTTGACAAGGTGGACATGGAAAGAAAGTTTCCGTTTGTGGTTGAGTACAGGACCAGGAGACACTGTTTTAAAATTAGGAGTCGCCTTTATAGGACAGAGATGAAGAGAAATTTTTTCTCCCAGAGAATTGTACAACTTTGGAACTCTCTGTCTCAGAAGGTGATGGAAGCAGGGTCTTTGAATATTTTTAAGGCACAGGTAGATAATTCTTGTTAGGAAAGGAATCAAAGGTGATCAGAGGAGATGGGAATGTGGAATTTGAAACACAAACAGATCAGCCACAATCTTATTGAATGGCGGAGGAGGCTCAAGGGGCCAAATGGCCTACTTCTGCTCCTCTTTTGTATGTTCATATGATTTATGCACCTATACACCCAGGTCCGTCTGTTCCTGTACCCCTCTTAGAATCACATCTTTCCGAAAATGCAGTGCCCAGATTTGGACGCAATATTCCAATTGAGGCCAAATCAGTTTATAAATGTTCTTCATAACATCCTTGCTTTAGTACTGTATACCTCTATTTATAAAGCCCAGGATCCCTCAGGACTTTATAACCGCTTTCTCAACATGTCCTGCCCATGACTTGTGTGTTGGTCCCAATATGGACCACCACTCCTGATCTTCAGAGTGCTTTTCAGTCACTCAGTGACATCCTTGACCCTGGCCTAGTGAGGTAACATACTACCCTAGAATCACGTCTGCGACCTTAGAACATCTGTTTGTTACCCCAACTATATAATCACCTATCGCAATTGATTTCCCAGCCTTCCTCCTCCCCACAACCCCTCTCCGTGCTATGAACTTGGCTGCACTCCCTAGAGGAGTCTCACTTAAGGGGAAGATTTGTTCAAGTACAGTAGATAAGCTTGTGTTAATAATGGCAGGGCAAGTAATCAGGAGATTACTTGTTGCACATCCCAGTTTAAACTAGTTGCTGCTGCTGACCCCTAGTGATAGATAGGAGTAACTCGAGTAAATGCTATTTGTCAGAAGATTGACACTCACCATCTTGTGAAGAGGAAAATGCCGGGATTTATTTGTCATTGGCATTGAAGATTGTGATGATTGTCACTTTAAAATCAGTTCAACTGAGTGGGAGTCATGTAATTTGTTCAACCAATGTGTGGCTAGCGCGGGGGAATAAATTACATGAACCCTACTCAGTTGAACTGATCTTAAAGTGACAGTCATCACAAAGGTGCTAGTGCTTTAGTGAATGGGAAAAAAAGCAGGGTTTGTACATGTTGTGTAGAATTAAATGTACAATTCTGTCTAATTTGTTTTTCTTAAAGTATAATGTGTACTCACAATGAGCATTAGTGATGTTTGCTGCAGTAAGTTCCAATCTACAAATTAATAAGGCAATGACTTTCAAACTTTTTGGGGTCACCAAAAATTTCTCAGAGACTCTTAGTGCACCCTCAGTAGAGGCTTAAAGATGTGTATGAGCTTTCTGGGTGTTGGAATGGGGAGGAGTTAAGTTTTTCCACCAAATAAAGTGTCAAAATTTTTAAAAGGCAAATATTTCAGGGTTTCTTTTTCCATATCATCTCACTGTTTTTCTCCTATTTGTTTCCCCAGTTTGCTATCTCCATTATTTTTTCCCCTTTTACCTAGCCTAGCTTTGAGTGCTCTCAAGGGAATAGACGTGTGGGTTTAATGTACAAAGTTTACAGGTGCTGTATCAAAGAGTAAGTTTTGGTAATGAGAGAAGTAAACATGTTAAGTCACCAGCCCCACTATAGTGCACATGAGCAATTAAGGTGCAGCCCATGGTAACTGACAGCCCTGCAGTCCTGACATAGCTACAGTGAAATTTCAATGAGGCGGAACCCCTTTTGCAGGTTGCGCCAATGGATTTTCACTTGTTCCTCTGTCAATAGCATCTTCCACTTATGTAGTACCTGTAATACTGAAAATGCCCAAATCTCTTTACATAGGTCAGAGAGAAATATATATATAAATGAATAGATGCTGAGCAAATGGAGGGAGAGTTCAGGAGGCCACTGAAAACTTTTTCATTAATGTGGGTTTTGACAAGGCTTCAGAATGCGGAAAGCACGGGTTCAGAGAAGGAAGAATTTGGCTACAGCAGCTGAAGGCCCTGCGGCTAGTGTAGGGGTGGAGCGTGGGCAAGGGGCACAAATAGCTAGAGTTAAAGGACCTGAGGATGCAATAATGATGCAAGGCTGGAGGCAATTGCAGAGAAGGGGTGTTGCAATGCCATTGAAGGCATTGAGGACAAGGATGAAAATTATGCTTTAGTGAGCTAATGCAGGTTCGCAAGAATGGAGCGATGGTTGAATGGGTCTTTGTGCAGAGCAGGCTATAGATAACTAAATTTCAACAGATGAGAGTTTGTTGGGGGATGAGGACAGGAGACTAGCAAGGTTGGATAAGAAGTGGGCAGTGTTAGGAAATCAAAGTAAGGAGGTTTGATGCATATGATGTATAGCTTGAACCTTAACTCAGGGTGCTCAGGGGTGTAAGGTTTTATCTTATCAGGAGTGAAGTACTGAAAATGTTGGTTACAACGCAAGCTTCTACTTAAAGTTCCACTTTGTAATTACCACAGAAATGCAGTGATGTGCTGTTGCCCATTTATTCAGTTGAATTTTGCTGTATCCCAAATGGACATACCTTAATTACCACCAATTAGAGATGCTCACAGTTTGAATATCAGAAAGGTTAGGGATATTTGATACATTGAAATTCATCTTTCTAGTAAGCTAATTCTTTATTTCAGCCAGGGCCATTTTGAACAACTTGAATGGACTTGATAAAAGCGAAATACTACAGACGCTGGAAATCTGAAATAAAAACAGAAAACGAGAAAAACTTAGCAGGTCTCACAGCATCTGCGGAGAGAGGAACAGAGTTAACATTTCAAGTCTGTATGACTCTTCTTTAGAGCTCGATTTTGGTACCCTGCCTGGCAGGTATTTCAGTGACAACAACTTGTATTTATATAAAACCTTTAACATAATAAAAATTCCCAAGGTGCATCACAGCAGTGTTATAAAACAAAATTTGACACTGAGCACGGAGCAACATTAAGCCACAAACTTGGTGAAAGAGGTAGATTTAAGCAGTGTTTTACAGGAGGAAAGAGAAGTGGAGAGATGGAAAGGTTTAGGGAGGGAATTCCAGAACTTGGGGCCTTGACAGCTGAAGGCACAGCCACCAATTAAACCAATTAAAATTTGGGATGTTCAGAGGTCAGAATAAGGTGAGCCCAAATATCTTGGAGGTTGTTGAGCTGGAAGAGATTATATAGCTAAGGAAGGAAAAGACCACAGAGAAATTTGAAAACAAGAATGAAATTTTTTTAATTGAGGCATTGCTTGACTGGAAGCAGTGTAGGTCAGTGAGCATGGGGGGGATGGATGAATGGAACTTGGTGTAAGGAAGGACTCAAGCAGTAGAGTTTTGGTTGACCTCAGGTTTACAGACAGTCAAATGTGGGAGGCCAGCCAGGAGTACTGAGTGGTCAAGTTGAGAGGTAACAAATGCATGGATGAAGAATTCAGCAGCAGATGAGCAGAGTCAGGGATGGAGTCAGACAGTGTTTATAGAATGGTTATAGCATGTTATAGAGATTGAATTTGGTAGTCTTAGTGATGGCACGCATAAATGGCTGGAAGCTCATCTTGGGGTCAAATATAATGCTAAAGCAGGAATTTTTCAGCCTCTTGTTGGGGGGTGGGGAGTGGTGGTGGTCGTGGGAAACAATATGGCGAGAAGGCCAAGAATTGGTTTCACTCTGATGTGAAAGCATAGCAGGACCATCCAATGGTGTCCACCATGGCAGAACGCTAATCCCGCTGGAGGCCGGCGTGAACCCAATTTGCATCCCAGTAATGGGATGCAAAGTAAGGCCCAACTGGAATCGTCCCCACACCAGATTTACCGTTTCACCGGCGTGAGAACACGGCGACCTAGAATATGTCTGAACAAGTGTGACGTGCAGAAGTCGGGACTTACTGTTAGGGCCTTGCTGAGATCAAGGACATCCGAAAAACAAAAGATGCTGGAGCCCTACAGCTACCAGACCCTGGAGGAACATGTGCATCACATGCAGGGTGGATTCTCATGGACATGGCTCTGCCATGAAACAGCTTGCAGAAGGTCTCCGTTGATGTCTCAGGTCTGCTTCAGAACATTAGGGCCTTGGCCATTGGTTGCTATGGATGATTGGCGAGGGGGGCGGAAGAAGGAGGTCCATATGTGAGTGGGAGAGGAAGGTCTAGGCGTGAATGGGAGAAGAAGGTGTACCGTGTGGTGGGGGGAGGGTGATGGACGGTGAGGTTGGGTGTGTGGGCTGATTAAGGTGTCAGAGGGTGAGGTTGGGCAGGGATGAATGTGTCGGGAGAGTGAGGTTGGGAATGGGGAGGAGGGTGTAACTGGGGAGAATGCAGTAAGTGGGGAGGTAGGTATAAGATGGGGGGGGAAGGAGTTGGGAGGAGAGAAGGTGTCCGGCGGGAGGAAGGAGTTCGGAGGGAGGAAACTGTCCCGGGGGAGGAGGGAGCTCGGAGGGGGTTGGGGAAAGGTGTCCGGGTGGAGGATGTCCAAGTGAACATGCAATGGAAGGGTCTGTGGAGTCAATGACTGGGTCCTGGGTAGCGAACTAAGGGTGAGTGTGATAGGAGGGAATGGTGAGTATGAGAGGGGGCAGAGGAAGCCAGAAGGGAGGAAGGATGAGGGTGAGTCAGAAGTGGTAGAAGGGAAGGCGAGGGAGGTTGATGGGGACTCTGAGACAGACACGAACCCTGGGGCGGGAAGAAGGAGTTCTAGAATGTCAATGTGGATTTTGTGGGATTCTCAGGAAAGTAGGGAGCACGCATGTTCACCTGGACACCCTGGAAAGACCAGGGTTTTGGTTGGTAGGTGACAATGAGGAGGTGGAAGGTGATGTTAGGGGGTCATCGACAGTGATGGGGGAAAGGACGTTGGTGACTGGGGGAGGGTAAAGGGCAAGGTGAGCTGATCAAAAACATGACTACCACCATCATTGTCAAAATTGAAAGTGAGCGGAGCCTTGTGTTGAATGAGCACAATTGCAATCAGTAGTTGGGCGGAGATGCAAGTCAACTCAGATAGACAACTGAAAGAGAACCCCAGCAGGCAGCATTGAAAATGCTTGGGACAGTAAGATGAGTGTGATGGATGAAGGCTTCGTGTGCATGGGAGAGTGCTTGCACGAAGTTCTGAAAGGCCCACACTTCTCTATCCAGAATCACTCATGGTCTGGCTGTGTGCAGCTGAACTGCTGGTGAGGGGAAGGGGTGATGCAGTGGGAGGACTCACAAAGCCTGTCAATGAGGCTGAAAGACAACATTACACATTATTCAGTGAAAGTGAATATATTTTCAGATTATAAAGTGACAATGTGCTCATCAGTGCAACCACTTGTGATCAGAATTTCTCAACTTTTCTAGGCGCTGCCCTGATATCCGCAGCAGGACTAGAGACACCCTGTGTAATGTTTGGCCCTGTTGCCTCTGATGACTTTGGCGTGTGTCCTCTGGAGAGCCGAGCCCTAAAGGGCCCTGGCTTGCTTTGGCTGTCCTCCGGTGGGCCTGCTGTTCCCTCTGTGTTGACAGAGGACAAGGTTGAGGGGGTCACAGGCAAAAGGGACTTGGAGGGAGTGGACAGCCTCTGAAATTCCTGAGTGGATGACCCAAGGGTGTCTATCTGCAACTCCTCCTCCCTTTGAGTGTCCGAGGGCCCTGGCCTGCCTCCTTGAGGAGAAAGAGCACCTGGAGGGACATCGAGGTGCCCCCTTTCCCTCTTGTGTTGCCATTGCAGGAACTCACCCATGGCTACCATGATGGAGTGCAGCTCTGCGTGCATCTCTGCATTCTTCTGGACCAGGGTCTCCATGGTGTCCACCATCCTTTCCATGGAGACCTCCATGCATAGAAACATAGAAAATAGGAGCAGGAGTAGGCATTTGGCCCTTCGGGCCTGCTCCGCCATTTAATATGATAATGGCTGATCCTCTATCTCAATGTCATACTCCCACTCTCTCCTTTAGAGTCTAGAAATCTATCTATCTCCTTCTTAATTATATTCAGTGACTTGGCCTGCACAGTCTTCTGTGGTAGACAATGCCACAGGTTCACCACCCTCTGAGTGACGAAGTTTCTTCACATCTCAGTCCTAAATGGTCTACCCCAAATCCTGAGAATATGACCGTTGTTCTAGACACCCCCAGCCAGAAGAAACATCATCCCTGCATTCAGTCTGTCCAGTCCTGTCAGAACTTTATATGTTTCAATGAGATCCCCTCTCATTCTTCCAAACTCCGATGAATACAGGCCCAGTCGACCCAATCTTTCCTGATACGACTATCCTGCCATTCAAGGAACCAGTCTGGTGAACCTTTGCTGCACTCCCTGTATGGCATGTATATCCTTTCCTCGGTAAGGAGACCAAACCTGCACACAATACTCCAGGGGCAGGATTTTACTGTCGGCAAATGGGGGCGGGGCCGGCTTGCCGACGCATAAAATGACGAGCGATGATGTCGGGCAGAACTCCCGACGTCACCGTGCCCCATTCAAATTTCCAGGAAGGTGGGAGCGCAGCAAAATTAGCGGCGCACCCGTCGACCTGTCAATGGCCAATTGAGGCCATTGACAGGATCAACTAAACAATTAAAGGATCTGCCCGTCCAACCTTAAGGTTGGCGGGCAGGCCAGGAGCCCCGGCGGCAACTAGAGAAAACATGAAACCTCATCCATGGGCGGGATGAGGTTTCATGTAGGCTTTAAAAATTTTTAATAAAGATTGTGTACAAATTATTGACATGTCCCAACTCATGTGACAATGTCACATGAGGGGACATGTAAGGGAAATTTTATTTTTCTACTTTTATCTTTTTTACATGTAGAGCTGATCTCCCTGAGGCTGCACTTAGCCTCAGGGAGATGAGTGCGCTCTTTTGTGCGCATGCACGAAAGAGCGCACTCTCGATTTTAGGCATTCCCCCAGCCCGCACAGGGAGCGCATAGCGCTTCCCTGCGGACGTCACGCTGGGCGGGCCTTAATTGGCCCGCCCACATGAAATGGCGCCGCGCCTCCGATCGGGGGCACTGATCGGAAGTGCACCCGTACGCGTCCGCCCATCAACTTCCCCCCTGACGGGGGAAAATTCTGCCCCAGGTGTGGTCTCACCAAAGCCCTGTACAGCAGCAGTAAAACATCCTTGCTCTTGTACTCAAGTCCCCTTGCAATGAAGGCCAACATGCCAATTGCCTTCTGTTTGGAAATCGAGACAGTTTAATTAAGTTATATTTGTATTTATGGGTGTTAGGAATGAGTTTTAGCTTTAAAGTTTAAGTTTGATTTGTATTTCTGTATTTGTGTGTTAAGAAAAGGCCAAGGTGAGTTTTAGTTTCACTTTAAAAGGTGCCTGCATGTCTAATGAGTTTTTCATGACTGCTGAAGAGAAGTTAAAGCAAACACAAGAGTAGAAAAAACTGTGCTGTTGCCTAGGAGCAAGGGTCCAAAGAGGTAGGCCCCACCCACATACGCACAAAAAAAGACTAGAAGAAGCAGTTTTGAGTTCAGTTGCAGACAGTTGCCAGCAGAAGCAGCCTAGAAGGGATAGATAGCCAGTCCCAAGCCGCAGTTCAGTTGAAGCCAGGACTCTAGAGAGACTGAGCACTGGGAGAGGGAACTGCGGAGTGAGAATAGATTTCCCAAAAGAAAGGTCCCAAGGCCAAGGAGTGAGACAAACATGAGAAGTCCCAAGAAGACCTTCTAGTCAAAGATAGGACAGAGAGCTAGGAAAGGTCCTGTTCAGTGAAGTTAAGAATGAGGGGCAGAGGGAGGCTCCAAGCTTCACGCTTAAAGGAAGAAAAGTTGCAGGAGGCAGATTTAAAGTGAGAGACCAGAAGGTCCAAGGAGACAGCCAAAGGTCTGTAACCCTTTGGTATGGGCATGTGAAGCAGTGTACTGTTGACTGCTGAGTTGGTAAGAGAGAGTGCATGGAAGAAAGCTTGAATGCATGTGGTGACCCGAGGAGAGAAACATGGAAAGGAGAGTTTGAAACCCTGGAGGGTGAACCCTTCCGGAAAGCATCTAAGAGAAAGTGTCAGTTTGGGAGAAGATTCCGAAGCGAGTTCTTGGAGAGTGGAGATTGGAAACCCTCATGTGAAAGACGGAGTTCAGTGAGACTGGTTGGCTCACGTTGTGTCAAGCATCTGGGGGGAGGATGGGAGATTCATAGCATCTGTTTGGAGTGGCCTCTGTCACTTGGTTTCAGAGTGTGGTGTGCCTGACCACAGGCCGCTTATTAGTTTACATGGACTGTGTACTTACTGTGAACCTTAGAGCATAAGATAGCTTTTATAACTAGTTTTATCCTTACAAATCTGTATATATCTGTAAAGGTATTTGTGGGTGAAGGAATAATGTAGTATAGTTAATCTTCTCTTGTTTACTAAATGTTTTATTCCTCTTAAAAGTTCATCACCTGACTCCTGTGACACTGTTCAGTAGCTACTCTCCACATTTCTAAACAAAAAATAAAAGTTAGGACCTTTCAAACTGGGTTCCACCCTGTGTTCAGGCTTGTCCATTGGTAACATCAGCTGGGATCATAACACTTTCTGCATGCTTGCTTTCAGTGATTGGTGTACAAGGACACCCAGGTCCCTTTGTACATCAACATTTCCCAATCTATTACCATTTAAATAATACTCTGTTAATCTGTTTTTTCTACTGAAGTGGATAACTTCACACTTATCTACATTATATTGCATTTGCCATGTATTTGCCCACCGACTCAACTTGTCTAAATTGCCTTGAAGCCTCTTAACATCCTCCTTACCACCCAAATTCCCATCAAGTTTCATGTCGTCAGCAAACCTGGAAATATTACATTTGGTTCCCTCTTCCAAGTCATAGATATATCAAATCATTGATAAATATTGTGACTAGCTGTGGCCCGAGCAGTGAACCCTGCGGTACCTCACTTGTCACCGCCTGCCACTCTGAAAATGACCCATTTATTCCTACTCTCTGTTTCCGGTCTATTAACCAATTCTCATCCATGGCAATATATTTCCCCCAATTCATGTGCTTTCATTTTGCATACTAACCTCTTACGTGGGACTTTATCAAAAGCTTTCTGAAAATCCAAATACACCAAACCCACTGGTTCTCTTTTATCTATTCTGCTAGTTATCTCCTCAAAAACGTACTAGAGGTTTGTCAAACATGATTTCCCTTTCATAAATCCATGTTGGCTTTGTCTAATCCTGCTGATATTTTCTAAGTATCCTGTTATCACATCCTTTATAATAGACTTTAGCATTTCCCCTACTATTGATGTTAGGCTAACAGGTCTGAAATTCTCTGTTTTCTCCCTCCTTTTCTAAATAATGGGGTTACATTTGCCACCCTCCAATCTGCCACGACTGTTACAGAATCTACTGAATTTTGGAAGATGACAACCAACGCATCCACTATTTCCATAGCCACCTCCTTTAGTACCCTCTAATGTAGATTATCAGGCCCTGGGGATTTATCAGCTTTCAGTCCCATTAATTTATCCAGCACTATTTCTCTTAGTAGTACTTATTACCTTCAATTCCTCTTCCTCACTAGACCTTTGGTCCCCTAGCATTTCTGGGAAGTTATTTGTGTCTTCCTTTGTGGAGACAGAACTAAAGGAGTTGTTTAATTGCTCTGCCATTTCTGTGTTCTCTATTATAAATTCTCCCATTTCAGATTGTAAGGACCTACATTTGTCTTCACTAATCTTTTCCTTTTGCATACTTATCAAAGCTTTTACAGTCCATTTTTATGTTTCTTGCAAGTTTACTATTGTACTCTTTTTTTTCCCCCCTCTTAGTCAATCTCTTGGTCCTCCTTTGCTGAATTCTAAACTGCTCCCAATCCTCAAGCTTGCTACTTTTTCTAGCAACTTTATGTGACTCCTCTTTGGATCTAATACTGTCTTTAATTTCTTTTGTTAGCCATGGTTGGGCCACTTTCCCTGCTGTGTTTTTGCACCAGAAAGGAATGTATAACTATTGCAATGCATAGATTCATTCCTTAAATATTCGTCATTGCCTACCCACTGTCATGCCTTTTAATGAAGTTCCCAATCTATTTCGTCAACTCACTCCTCATACCTTTGTAGTTTCCTTTGTTTAGATTGAGGCCTCTAGTTTTGGATTGGACTGCTTCACTTTCCACCCTAATAAATGGTAGAATAAAGAATTCTATCATGTTATGGTCACTGTTCCCTAAAGAACCCTGCACAACAAGTTATTAATTAAACCCTTCTCATTGCACAATACCAGGTCTAGGATGGCCTGTTCCTGAGTTGGTTCTTCAATGTGCTGTTCTAAAAAACCATCTCGTATGCACTCCAGGAATTCATCCACCACAATATTATTGCTAATTTGGTTTGCCCAGTCTATATGTAGATTAAAGTCACCCATCATTATTGTAGCACCCTTGTTACATGCATCTCTAATTTCCTGTTTAATGCCATTCCTTACCTTACCACTACTGTTTGGAGGCGTGTAGACAACTTCCACTAATGTTTTCTGCCCCTTGTTGCTTCTTTCCTCCACCTAGACTGATTCTACATCTAGAATTCCTGAACCAATATCCTCTTTCACTATTGCACTGATATAATTGTTAACTAACAGCGCCACCCCACCTCTTTTTCCTTTTTTGCCTGTCCTTTCTAAATATTGAGTACTCTTGGATATTCAGTTCCCAGCCTTGGTCACTCTGCAACTAGGTCTCCGTAATTGCAATCATATCGTACCTGTTTACATCTATTTGTGCTGTTAATTCATCTACTTTATTGCGAATTCTCTGTGCATTTAGATACTGTGCCTTTAGACTTGCGCGCACATGTGGGCACCCATTCATCAGACAGCAGGTGGATGCACTCCTCCGTCTCAAGTGCCACTCTGTTGAGGGCTTCCAACAGCTCTGTGTGATGTTCTCCCACCTTCTGTTGACTCTCCACGAAGAGTTGGAAGGCCAAATCCGGAGGCTTGTCATCTGACTCGCACCTCACAGATGCCTCCTCCCCAGCAGTCCTCTGAATGCCGGGGAGCTCGGCTGAACCTGTGTCCTCACGCTGCGGACACATACCTGTACGGTGACCACCAGATTGTGAACCCAAGCCTGCTGTAGATCTAGGTACCACCGAGGCCTGTGTCTCTGCACTGTTGGAGGGTGTGGGTAAGTGCTGTGATGGTCTTCCAGGCTGCTTATTTCCAGCTCTTCATTGGAGGAGGTGTCTTCTTGGCTGAGGGTGGACATGGATGGAGCTGAGGGACTGGCTGGCTAAGGGCCTCGGTCGCTTGGCAGAGTTCCCTGTGAACCAAAGTAGAGATAATTAGTGCATGGCAGCAGAGTCAAAAGCAGGAGAGGGAGCAGTCCCAATTATGTTGAGAGAGGGATGCTGTGGTGCAGCATCCCCACATGGGAGTTTGCAGCCGACCTCACTTTCACTGTAGGCACAGCGCATGTCCTCACCATTCAACATGAGAGCATACTCCTCAAAGTGAGTGAGGGGCCTAATGTGGGCGACTCCACCCCTGGTCTACCTCTCCCTGCTGTTGTAAGCCAGCTTCTTCTGCATGAAAACAGGAGAGAGTGTGAGCAGGACGCATAGCCCCGCATGGAATGTTTGTGTGGTGAGCAGAGCCATGGACGGGGTGAGGATGTGAGCTCCAGAGGATATGAGTCTGATGGAGATATTGAGTGTTTGTTTGAGAGTTAGTGGTGTTGTCCCTTGAAGTGTGAGATCCCTGTGAATGTGTGAAGGGTTTGTTGAGTGTGTGAGTTGAGAGTGATGAGATGGTTGCCTTACCCTGGCGGAACGGATGAGAGTATTCACTCTCTTCCTTCATTGGATAGCTGACCTCCCCTCTGCTCCAGTGGCACTGACCACTGTTGCCACCGCCCCCCCTCTGGTGGATTTCCTGTGGCCAGAGCGGGGGTAGGGGACATTGCTGCAGCCTTCCACTGCGGCCACAGCAGGCGCCCCAGAGAGGTATCACTAAATTTGGGGACTGCCGTCTTCTTTGCTTTTGGGGCCATCTGTCGCCTGGAACAGTCTTGGTCTGTAGACATGAAGTAGGCATGTGCTCTGGTACGCTTTAAATATGGTGCCCAGAGCGAGGGAGTGCTGAGTTCAAGGTGTGGCAGGCATATCCGAGCCCAGGTTTCATTCTAGTAAATCTCTGCTTTACTTCCTCCAAGGCGAATATATTCTTCCTTAGGTGTGGTGCTCCGAGTTGCTCACAGCACTACAATGTGGACTCTCCAGGGCTATGTATGGTTGAAGCAACATGACTTCTACCCTCTTCTGTTCCAGCCCTCTAGATATAAAGAGCAGCATTCTATTAGCCTTTTTGATTGTGTATTTTAATGACCTGGACCCCAAGTCTCTTTGGACCTCCAGCCTTTCACCATTTAGAAAGTACACCTTTTCATCCTTTTTAGGTCTAAAGTGGATGACTTCTCATTTGCCGACATTGAAATTCATTTTTCAGTTTTTCCCATTCACTTAATACCTCTTTGTGAGTTAATGCTTCCATCCACACTGCTTACAATTCTGCTATCTGTCCTGCTAATTATTGAATCCCCTACATACCACATTAGGCTTTCCCTCCTCCTCCTCCTCCACCCTTTGGGTAGCCTCCTGCTCTAAGGTGCCAAAGGCTGCCCTTTGGACAATCTTTATCTTTAAATTCACTGGTAGCAAGTACATTGTACCTGTTGGATAGGATCAGTTTCTGTGGTTTCTCAGTCTCTATCTCACCTGGGTTCCTCCTACTCTGCACACTGACAGTCACACCAATCCTATTTTGAACCTGCACCTCTCTATGAAGTGTGACTGATGTCTGTGGAAATTTGTTGAGATATTGCTCCCCTCCCTTATGCGTCAAGAGTGCTTCCAACTTCAACTCCAGCTCAATGAATTTGAGCTGAAGAGATTTGAAATGCTGACACTTAGTGCAGAGTGTTTACTCAGGACAACAAACTTGCTGCCAACAAACTCCCACATTCTGCAATCCAGGCTTTTAATGTTCTCTGCCGTATCTTAATTTAGATTATGTACGTTTTCTAGTTTGTTGTAAGTTTTTTTTCCTACATTAATTTACACTGATGAATTGCCAAAACTTTGAATATTGCCCCAATCTTACACAAGTGTTAGAAAACTTGGACTGGATTAATTTGAAATCATAACTTTGTTTTACATTTTTTTCTACCAGTTAATAATCTATACATTTTCATCTGGTTCCCTGTTTAACTGCCTCCTTTCTAGGCAAAGGTTAAGCTTCAATGTTCTTTCAATGCACAATCCCTTTACATTTGGGAAAACCTACATTTCTCTTTCCAGTGCATTTGTTACAACTTTTTGTGGCATGGCATGGAATGAAAGTACTTTGCTCATTGCCAAATATTTTATAAATCATCTATTCACTTGTTAAGTCATCCTGCATGGGATCAGTGTCTTTTGCCAAAGTGAACTTTAAATGTTTTGTTTTTTTTAGACTGACAACAAAATTGGCTTTGGGAAGTTGTTTTCTTTTATGATATTTTCTAGTGTACATTAACAAATGCAATAGCCAAGACATTTGTCATTTAACTTAATACATGGTTGACAGCTCAGGTAATACTGTGCATTATGTCTCAATTTTATTACATTATTAGATGAACATTGAGATAACTCTGCTACAAGCTAATGTACTTGTATTGCTGATTGAAACTTTCCTCTTGCATTGCCATTAGAACTATTCAGGAATTTCATTGAGCAACCTTCCAGTGTAACACTAAGGGGTGCTAGGACCTGCCAGTTCACTACAAGAGCACTCAACTAGTCCCATTCCTTCGTCCTTTCCTTGTTGCCCTCCAAATGTTTTCCCTTCAAATAGTCAATTCCTTTTTGAAAATCAGAATGAATCTGCCTCCAGAACGCTCTCAGGCGGTACATACCAGATCCTAACTACTCTCTACAGAAAAGTGTTTTTCCTCATGTCTTCTTTGGTTCTTTTGCCATACACCTAAAATCAGTGTCCTCTGGTGCTCGACCTTCCACACCGGGAACAATTTCTCCTTATCTATTCTATCTAGACCCTTGATGATTTTGAAGACCTTTATCAAATACCCTCTCAATTTTCTCTTCTCTAAGGTGAACAACCCCAGCTTCACCAATCTATTCATATAACTGAAGTTCCTCATCCTTGGAACCATTCTTGTAAATCTTTTCTGCACCCTCTCTAGTGCCATCACATTCTTCCAAAAAGTGATACCCAGAATTGGGCACAATACTCCAGTTGATGCCAGCCCAGTGTTTCATAGATGTTCATCATAATTTCCTCACTTTTGTACTCCCTTATTGTCCACTTTCTCAACCTGCTCTGCCCAGCTTCAATGACTTGTACACACATGCCCCAGATCGCTCCGCTCCTGCACCCCCTTTAGAACTGTGTCCTTTAGCCTCTTCTTATTCTTCCAACAGAAACGTAACACTTCACACTTCTCCATATTGCATTTCATCTGCCCTGTGTCTGCTCATCTTACCTGCGTGTTTATGTCCTCTTGAAGTCTATCAGTATCCTCCTCACAATTCATAACACTTCTAAGTTTTGTGTCATCTGCAAATTTTGAAATTGTGCCTGGCACACCCAAGTCTAGGTCATTAATATAGATCAAGAAAGGCAATGGCCCTAACACCAGCCCCCCGGTGAACCCTACTGTATACCTTCCTCCCGCCTGAAAAACTACTGTTCACTCTACACTCTGATTTCTGTCACTCAGCCAATTCCATATCCATGCTGCCACTGTCCCATTGATTCATGAGCCTCAACTTTACTGACAAGCCTGTTATGTGGCACTTTATCAAACATCCTCTGGAAGTCCATGTACACCTCATCAACCCTCTCTGATACCTTATCAAAAAAATCAATCAAGTTAGTTAAACGGGATTTGTGCTTAATCGATTTGTGCTGGCTTTCATTAATTCATGTTTGTCCAAGACAGTTTTGTCCTGGATTATTGTTTCTAAAAGTGTTCCCACCATCAAAGTTAAATTGACTGGCCTGTAGTTCCTGGGCTTATCCTTATACCCTTTTTTCGAACAAAGGTGTAATATTTGCAATTCTCTAGTCCTGTATCTTAGGAGGTTTGGAAGATTATGACCTGTGCCTCCGCAATTTGCACTCTTACTTCTCCCAGTATCTTCGGATGCATCCTATCTGGTCCCACTGACTTATCAACTTTTAAGTACAACCAGCCTTCTTTATTAATTTTTAGCCCATCCAGTGCCTCAACTACCTCCTCTTTCACTATTTTGTATGGAGCATGATGGCTGCGATGAAAACATACTGCAGTTTTCTGTAGTTCATAGAATCACAGAACATAATGCTGGCTCTCTGATGGAGAAATTCACCTAGTGCCACTACTCCACCTACCCCTCATAACCCTGACTATTCTTCCTTTTCAGATAATCAAATTCCCTCTTGAATGTCTGGATTGAACTTGCCTCCACCACACTGTTATGCAGTTCATAGACTATGGCATTGGTGCATTGAAACATTGTCATTTGTCTGTACCTGACAGTTACAGCACTGAGGAGTTAAAACACTTTTTTTTTAAAAAGCGTGCTGTCTTCGGACAAGATGTGAAAAAAAGGGGAACGATCCCTATCATCTCTCTCCTGTCCATGACTTTGATCAAAATCCTGTCTCGAGCATCATGGATATACTTGACTAATGTGCTAAATGAAGAGATTTACTATTCGGCTTTAAGGAGGACATGCTGATAAACTAAAAATGTTTAGCTTCGAAATATATAGATCACGGTGATGTATAGGTTTTACAATTTTAATATCACGTTGGTCTTTATGCGTTTCTGTTGAAATTGTTTTGTTTAAATAACCAAGCAGTGCTGATGTTGTGGGAAACAAGTTCAGAGGAGGCCTTCAGCCTGATTGTATAAGAAACGTGAATTAACAGCCAAAGCTGAAATGACGATTACTGAAGCACCTAGGTTAGTAACTCTATCCACTTCGATTAATTTGGTGCCTTCATGCACAACTGCATGTTTAGAAAATCAACCTAAGTGCACAAAAATGTTAAAAAGTTAATCAGAATTCTTAGTAACCAGTTTATTTTCCTTCAAAAAGAACCACTGATAAAAACGTTCTTTTAAACCTGTATTAGATTGTTAAGGAAATCCTCAGAGAATTGTGCTTAGCCAATAGAAAACGGATTTTCATTTAACCGAAAATAGAAGCTCATTTGGAAACAGTTATAATCAAGTGGTAATAATGAATGCAAAAATTGGAATTGCGCTTTAGCAGAGCTTCTGGTTCACCATACTTGATGCTTTAAACAATGAATGCACTTTAAACAGTGAGCGCATGTTTAACAGTGATGTAAAAGAGCCAGAAGAACATGCATTTTCAAAAAGGATTGCAGTTTCTAATAAATAGCTACAGTAAACTTGGTGTTATCCGGCACTCCACCAACCTAAATTCTTTGAGTAACTGGAATTTTTAATGGCTCGTTTTTTTTAAAGCCGATCACTGTGTTCAGATAACGTGGTCTTTAGAAAAAAACTAAACTAATAACAACAATAGATTGTAAATCTGCAGAAATTGTACTTAGGCTTTACGTTGAAGCTAAATTATTGGGTCAATTTTGGTTTTCGTGCCTGAGCAAAGACATACTGCCTCTTGTCTTATGTCTTTTGATAAACTGGCACCACCCATTCCCCGAGCATGCCAGATAACAAAGATTTTGCTGTACAATTGTTAAGCTTGGTTAATTATTTCCACCACAGTAACATGTCCTGTTTCCATTCCTGCCACAGCTCTTCTGCTGCTAAAACTCTCATCCAGGCCTTTGTTACCTGCAGACTTGATTATTCTAACACACTCCTCTGTCAGCTTGAGCTCATCCAAAACATTCTAATTCACACCAGTTCTCATCCTTGTTTTCAGATCCCTCCATGGCCTGGCCACTCCCCACCTTTATAATCTCTTCCAGCCCTACAACCTTCCAAGGCTTCTGCATTCCTGTAATTCCAGCCTCATTCCACAATTGGTGGCTGTACCTTCAGCTGCTTAGGCACTAGGTTCTGGAATTCCTTTCCCAAATCTCTCCACCTCTCAACTTCGCTTTCTTCCTTTAAGGCACTTAAAACCCACTTCTTTGATACAGCTTTTGATTAACTGCCCTAATATCTCCTTATGTGGCATAGTGTCATGTTTTGTAATGCCTGTGAAGCACCTTGGGATGTTTTATTATGTTAACAATGCTATATAAATACATGTTTTTAATATAAATATGAAGTTAATATTGAGGTAGTGCAATTCTGTATCAATTTATGTATGCATGTACAAGTCACGGTATGTTCAATTCTAATTCACATACAATTCCCTACATGTTGATTTCAGAAGACCACACAGTGATTGATGAGAAATAATGCATGAAGTCAGTTAATGTTTTTGGAGTTGTATTTCTGGAAGCCTGCATGCATGTTTGTGAAAAGAATCTCATTTAAAAAGTTAATGAACTATCTTGTTTGGTGACAAATTTTAGATGGATGTTTATGTATGCACAGATCTCAGAATGGCCATTTTTCCATGTATGTTCACAAGAAATCAGTTGAATGAGTTTTATGCCATTTGAAATATCAGTCTTCCACTTGCAACCTTGTTGGTGTCATTCACCACTGGGTGGAAGAGAAATCAATTGCAGATGAAGTTGAGCATCTTTAGCCTTTGTACAAAATAGCTTGCACTATAAGTTCCAGGATCAAATTTTTTTTGAGGCTCTCCTTGAGATTTTCTATGTAGTATAAGGGTCTGACACATATAGGGCTAATGTGGGATTGAGTACAGTACTGCCATTGATGTAAGAGAGCACATGACCTGCACCCAGGATTAGCTGAGCGTTTTACAGAGCCGTGTGCATCAGCCAGCATGGAGACAGCTCCTAGCTTGTAATCTTTACTGTATATTTGTAACTAGTTCTAAGAGTCAATAAAGACTTAGAGCTAACTTGCATATGATTACGGAGACTTTTTCAGATCTACCGAACTGTAACCAACACCGTACAAATGGTGGCAGCTCTTTGAAAAAACCTAAAACCTCGCTAAAATACAGAGACAATCTGAAATGCTGGAAGACTGGGGAAAAATTCAAAAATGCATTCTGACCTGAAAAGAAGCTTCAGAAGCAGAGGCACAGAGGAAAATTTGCCAGGAAAAAGTTCCAAAAAAAAGGTTTGGAAGCTGAAGAGAGCAATTTAAAATTCCTTATTGCAGAAGAAGACTCCATTGAATCTCCTTTGGAAGCCCAGCTTCAGAGTGCAGAGTTCGCAGAACTTGCAAGGGTGAGCTAAATATTTTAAAATTCCTGGCTGTGGCAAATGCTGAGAAACCTTTGAAGTAATTCAGAGTTAGAAATGCAGTTTGAAAGAAACCCATTGCTAAAACCCAATCCCCGAGTCGGACCCTGAACATGTGGCATCCAAGCCACCATAAATGAAAAAAAATCGAATGAGTTAATTAGATATTCCGAGAACATTACAACCGTTCAATTAGGTAAAAGGCAGGCAGAAGTTTGAACTCGAAGGGCTCGTGAGTTAAAAATGTAAAACGCTGAACAAGAGAAGTCTGCAGGCAGCCAATCCAGGCAGCCATAAAAATTTATTTTCAAGTTAAGCGCCATTGCTATTGTTGCAGAGCCCACCAAAACCAGCAAGTGCGGGAAATCCCTTTGTCTCTGAGTGAATGGCGATACCATCTTGGAATTCAGACAGCTCTTAAAGGAGAACATACACTTTTAAAATTTTGAACATGGATTAGAATTCCACACTCCCAAGTCAATTTAGACTAATCCAAGGCCCAGATCAATCACAAAATTGGGGACTTTGGAGGAAAGGATTCTTAATTTCAGCATTGTTACAGGTTTAAATAAAAAGTCAGAAGAAGAGCAGGTGAACACGCTGCTTTACTCAGTAGGCCCGATTGCGGACAACTTCATTGCAAAACTGGGAATTAATAAATTATCAGCAAAATTTGAAGAAGCTAAAAGCTTTCGACTTTTTTATTTATTTTAATCTAAGAAGCAATAAAATACTCGAAAGAGCTAAATTTAACAGGCAAGTCTGGAGAACTTGTCAATTCATTCTTCATGATCTGTACAGAGTGGCAGAAGGTTGTGAATATAGATCAATCTCCTGCAATTTCAGCCCAATGCTTTCAGTGCAACAGGATTGGACACTACAGAAAACTGTACAGGGAAAAATCTATGAAACACACAGAAGGCCCAAGGATTATCCATAAGGTCAAGACTGCAAGCCCAGAAGACACATAGCCATGTTTCTTGGGTGAGGTCAAAGGTCTTGGTTTCTCATTCTGGAATGCGGGCATTTCAGTCAATGGCCATTTAACAGATTTTAAATTAAACGCACGAGCCAGCATAACAGTCCTGTCAGGCAAGGAACAATGGTGGGTGACCCAGCAGCTGATGCTGCCCACGACACCCCTATAAGGGGCAAGAGGCTTAAAGCTCCCAGTGAAAGGCGCCCTGCAGGCAACACTGAATAAGGCACTGAATACAAGAATAAAACAATACGTGTGACCCTCTTTGTGATCCACAACCAGGACTGTTCATTACTATGCAGAAAGGCCTGTGTTGAACTTAACCTGTTACAGAAGATTGATGAGGTCAGCCAACGAGGGCCTGGCCCAAAGAACAAATGTGCGTTCCCAAAACTCTTCACAGGACTGGGGCGACTGAAAAATGCATGCAGGTTCACACTTAGAGAGATGAAGCAGGTGCAGCAGCAGCTGGATGAGATGCCATACATGGAAGTCTTCTCCCCAGTCACATAACCAACTATGTAGCGTTCCGGGGTGGTCACTGTCCCAAAATCAAACTGGTTCATCCATATCTGCGCTGACCTGACATAGCTCAATAAAGCCATAGCCAGAGAAGTACATGCCATGTCCTCAGTGGACAAAAGCCTGACTAAACTCTTTAAGAGCATGGTATTTTCAAAACTGGATACAAACAGCGGCTTTTGGCAACTCCCTCTTGATGAAGAGTCCAGGCTGCTGATGGCATTTATTACCCACTTCAGCAGATTCTGCTTTAACCACCTGCCCTTTAGAATCACGTCGGTGCCAGAAATATTCCAATGTAAGATGTCGGCCATTTTTCAGGGCCTTTAGGAGGTCATTTGCCAAATGGATGATGTATTGGTTCATGGTGTAACAGTAGATGAACATAACAAGACAATCACAGCAGTCTTAGAGTGCCTGCAGGAAGTAGGACCAACACTGAATGACAAGTGCGAATTTTCCTAAACATCAATTTGATTCCTGGGTCACATTGTCAGCACTAAAGGCATCACGACAGACCTTCAAAAAACCAAGCCTATCAGGAGTTCACAACCCCATCCTCAATTCCAGACCGCCAGCGATTCTTGGGGGTGATGAACCAGCTGACCAATTTTTTTACCTAATTTGGCACATATCACAGGTCCCTTGAGGCATCTACTTAAGAAAGACCAAGCATGGTGCTGGGCCTCACATCAAGAGCAAGCTTTCAGTCTCCACGGACATTCTGGTCCACTACAACCCAGTCCTGCACACTACCATAGCAGCAGATGCTTCTCCACATGCCTGAGAGCGGTCCTGTTCTAGGAACAACTGGATGGAAGTTGCCAACCTGTGTGCTACACATCCAGAGGGCTGTCGGACACAGAGATGAGGTATGCCATCAGATAAAAGGAAGTTCTCACAGTTATGTAGGCATGCGAGAAGTTTTCAAACTATATCATCAGCCTCAAGGTTATTAATCGAATTGGACCACAAGCCACTAGTGTCCTTATTAGACGGGAAGGAGCTAGAAAAGATGCCTTCCAGAATCCAGAGGCTTTGCCTGTGACTCATGAGGTTCATCTATGAGAAAATATACGTCCAAGGTAAAAATCAAACAACAGCCGACACACTTTCAAGGGCCACAGTGGGCCTCCTGACAAAAAAGGATGTCAATCTCATTGAACAACTGAAAGTCTACACCTAGTTGGCAAGGAGATTCCTACCAGTGGCCATGAGTAAGCTCCAACAGATCCACCATGAACAAATGTGCGGTGAGGAGTGCACCCGCATCCGCATGTACTGCCAACAAGGATGGCCTCAGCAGGGAACAAATGGAGAAACAATGAAGAACTAGTTTGAACAACAAAAACACATTATGGTTATAGATGATCTGCTGGCCTACAATTAGCGGGTGGTCATCTCAGTCTCACTGCGGCGAGATGCTTCAAAAAAACAAGCCAGGGCTATCTGGGCATCACCAAGTGCAGAGCATGGGCCCAATCCGGTGTCTGGTGGCCAGGCACTTCCAAGGCAATTGAAGACACCGTTGCAAATTGCAAGGTGTGTGCATTGCCCAGGCAGGACCAAAGACAGCCTCTCATCCTCACGTAATTCCCTACAGGGCCATGGGAGAGGCTGGGCGTTGATCTGTACATCTCCAACAACAAATCATTCCCTATTGTGGAATCTATAATCATTCCCTATGCCCTATATGGGTTGAGGCGAAGCAACTTTATACAACCACAGAGGCAGTCATTAAGGCACTAAAAGAGAGTTCGGGAGTCATTGCATCCTGGGCAGTTATTGGACACAATTTTGTCCACAATTTTCAAATGAGTACTTCATGTGAGTATTTCAAATGAACAGTCCATGTCCAAATGCAGCAAGACCTGGACGATATCCAGGCTTGGGCTGGCAAGTGGCAAGTAACATGCGTGCCACACAAGTGCCAGGCATTGACCATTCCTAAATAGATATGGTTAGACTATCGCCCCTTGGCATTCAATGGCATTACCATCACCGAATCCTCCACTATCAACATCCTAGGGGTTACCATTGTGCAGAAACTGAACTGGACTAATCATATAAATACTGTGGCTACAAGAGCAGGTCAGAGGCTAGGAATCCTGCAGTGAGTAATTTACCTCCTGACTCCCCAAAGCCTGTCCACCACTTACAAGGCACAAGTCAGGAGTGTGATGGAATACTCTCCACTTGCCTGGATGAGTGCAGCTCCAACAACACTGAAGAAGCTTGACACCATCCAGAACAAAGCAGCCCGCTTGGTTGGCACCCCTTCCCAAACATTCACTCCCTTCACCACCAACGCACAATAGCAACAGTATGTACCATCTACAAGATTCAGTGTAGGAACTCACCAGGGCTCCTTAGACAGCACCTTCCAAACCCACGACCACTATCATCTAGGATAAGGGCAGCAGATGCATGGGAACACTACCATCTAGAAGTTTCCCTCCAAGGCATACACCTTTCTGACTTGGAAATATATCGCCGTTCCTTCATTGTCGTTGGGTCAAAATCTTGGAACTCTCTCCCTAACAGCACTTAGAGTGTACCTACACCAGATGGACTGCAGCAATTCAAGAAGCCAGCTCACCACCACCTGCTCAAGGTCAATTAGGGATGGGCAATAAATACTGACCAAGCCAGCGATGCCCACATCCCATGAATGAATACCAAAAAACTTTGCGCACTTCAACACCACGTCCGGCTTCCACCATTGCACCAGCTCCCCAAGATAGCTACAGTCAAATAGGAAGGCTGAAAGACAAGTCCGTACATTAAAAGTCCTTCTTAAAAAGAACAAGGACATCCCACAGCACAGCTCACATACAGGTCCACCCTTTACAATGAGGCCTGTCTCCATCCAAACTCCAGATGCGCAGGAAACTCTGCACGCAACTTCCAATCCTGCCAAAAAAACTCACCATGGTTGGTAACCAAGGATTAGCAGGACATCCAAACAAGAGAGTAGCCGTACAGGCAGAAGCAAGCTTCCGCCTAAAACAGAAGGTACTATACCAGACACTTGCCACAATTACTGAAAGGTGGCAAGGTCTGGATTAAAGACCACAAGAGAAAAGGTGCCACCATTAGAAAGGACGAGGACCAACCTCACTCCTACCTGGTTAGTACCGCAGAGGGCACAGTCAGGAGAAACAGGAGGAGTCTCCAACTTATCCCTAGACTGCCCATCCCCACTGTGCAATGGAGTGGTGTCAAGGAACATACCCAGATGCCAAAACCACCTCCAAACCTACAGAAAGAACCAGTCGTGACTGAGCCTACCACTCCTCCAACAGCAGTGTGAACGATATATGGAAGAGTATAAGGCCTCCAGACCGCCTGAATGTGAATTCAATGACTTTAAGTGGAGAGAGATGGGGTAGTGATAATGTATAATGACCAGTGTAAATGTATGATAATAATAACAATATAACACATTTGGTAAATTATAATCACTTAAAATACATTGGATAAAGACTTGGGCGCAGGCGTAGTATAAGGGTCTGGCATATCTAGGGTTAATACGGGACTGAGTGCAGTACTCTCCACACAGTGATGTAAGAGAGCACATGACCCGCACCCTGGGTCAGTCGAGTATTGGACAGTCATGTGCATTAGCAAGCATGGAGACAGCTCCTAGCTTGTACCCTTTACTCTATATTTGTAAAAAGTTCTAAGAGTCAATAAAGACTTACAGTTAACCTACATTTGACAACGAAGACTTCTTCAGACCTACCGAACTGAAACCAACACCTTTTAACAGTCTAGGGGGCTACTTTTTAATTGTCAGGGGCTTTTTTTTCATTCTCACTAGCTCCTTTATTAGGAGATGCAGTTGTGTAGTAACATTACCTTCAGTATTTTTGTTCATTTTTAAGGCTTCGTCCTTCGGTTAGATAAGGTAGCACAATATAAATCCTTTTACTTGAAATTTATAAATAAGATGGTTTTGTTAATTTACTATAAATAAAGCCCCATATTCCATTTTCAAAATGAAATTTTTTACCCATTTGAAATTGCACAAGCCTGTCAATGTATAAAAAGAATAATACAGAGTTTATTTTTGTCTTCACTCTCTGCTTTGGAATTAACATGATGGTGGGGGGTAGTGGGGGATCAACCCACAATTGTTAGATATTTTTCAACAACAGGGCCAGGATTTCAAGGCGCTGCTGCGGTGTGTCTCCCCCCAGCAGATGCGGCGAGCTGTTTAATTCTCCATTTAGTTTGGCGGGACAGTAATATCTCACCGGGCGGGAGGGTCCATAAAATCCTGGCCCAGGAAATGATAAATGGCACCTTTTAATTACAGTCAGTCAAGGGGTTGAGGGAGGGCATCAAAAGAAGCCCAACCTACTGGGACATTGCTCCTACAGATAAATTCTCCAGTTGTTTGTAGATCTTTATTAATTTTTTGACAAAAAAAGGAAATAACTCCCCATCCTGGACACTTGGGTCTGGTAGAATCCAAACTGAGCATCAATGAGCAGGTTATTGCTGAGTGAGTGCCGCTTAATAGCATTTTCAATGACACTTTCCATCGTTTTGCTGATGATTGTGATTAAACTGAGGGCGCGGTAATTGGCCGGTTGGATTTGTCCTGCTTTTTGTGGGTAGGACATACCTGAGCAATTTTGCACATTGCTGGGTAGATGCCAATGTCGTAGCTGTACTGGAACAGCTTGGCTTGGGGCCCGGCTGGTTCTCGAGCACAAGTCTACAGTGCTATGCTGGAATGTTGTCAGGGCCTATAGCCTTTGCTTTATCTAGTGCCTTCAGCCGTTTCTTAATATCACATGGAGTGAATTGAAGTGGCTGAAGCTTAGCATCTGTGATGGTGAGGAGCTCAGGAGGAGACTGAGATGGATCATCCACTTGGCACTTTTGGCTAAAGATGGCTGCAAATACTCCAGCCTTGTCTTTTGCACTAATGTGCTGGGCTCCTCCGTCAATGAGGATGGTGATATTTGTGGAGCCTCCTCCTCCAGTTAGCTGTTTAATTGTCCACCACCAGTGATAACTGAATGTGGCAAAACTGCAGAGTTTGGATCTGATCCACTGTTTGTGGGATCACTTAGCTCTGTCTATCGCATGGTGCTTCTGCTGTTTGGAATTCAAGTGGTCTTGAGTTGTAGCTTCACCAGGTTGACATCTCATTTTTAGGTATGCCTGGTGCTGCTGCTTTCATGCTCTCCTCCAATCTTCATTGAACCAAGGTTGACTACTACTACTACAAGGTTGACACCACTACTCTCCTCCGTCTGGCTGAACTTGTTCTCACATTGAACAATTTCTCCTTTAACTCCTCTCACTTCCTCCAAATAAAAGGTGTGGCTATGGGTACCCGCATCTATGCCTGTCTCTTTATGGGGTATGTGGAACATTCCTTGTTCCAGTCCTACTCCGGCCCCCTCCCACAACTCTTTCTCCGGTACATCGATGATTACTTCGGTGCTGCTTCATGCTCTTGTCGGGACTGGAAAAATTTATTAATTTTGCTTCCAATCTCCACCCCTCCATCATTTTCACATGATCCATCTCTGACACTTCTCTTCCCTTCCTTGACCTCTCTGTCTCAATTTCTGATGATAGACTGTCCACCAATATCCATTACAAGCCTACCGACTCCCACAGCTACCTCGACTATAGCTCCTCACACCCCGCTTCCTGTAAGGACTCCATCCCATTCTCTCAGTTCCTTCGCCTCCGTCGCATCTGTTCTCATGACGCTACCTTCAAAAACAGCTCCTCTGACATGTCCTCCTTCTTCCTTAACCGAGGTTTTCCACCCACGGTCGTTGACAGGGCCCTCAACCGTGTCCAGCCCATATCCCGCGCATCCGCCCTCACGCCTTCTCCTCCCTCCTAGAAACATGATAGGGTCCCCCTTGTCCTCACTTATAACCCCACCAGCCTCCGCATTCAAAGGATCATCCTCCGCCATTTCCGCCAACTCCAGCATGATGCCACCACCAAACACATCTTCCCTTCACCCCCCCTGACGGCAATCCGTAGGGATCGTTCCCTCCGGGACACCCTGGTCCACTCCTCCATCACCCCCTACTCCTCAACCCCCACCTATGGCACCTCCCCGTGCCCATGCAGAAGATGCAACACCTGCCCCTTCACTTCCTCTCTCCTCACCGTCCAAGGGCCCAAACACTCCTTTCAAGTGAAGCAGCATTTCACTTGCATTTCCCCTAACTTAGTCTACTGCATTCGTTGCTCCCAATGCGGTCTCCTCTACATTGGAGAGACCAAACGCAAACTGGGCGACCGCTTTGCAGAACACCTGCGGTCTGTCCGCAAGAAAGACCCAAACCTCCCTGTCGCTTGCCATTTTAACACTCCACCCTGCTCTCTTGCCCACATGTCTGTCCTTGGCTGGCTGCATTGTTCCAGTGAAGCCCAACGCAAACTGGAGGAACTGCACCTCATCTTCCAACTAGGCACTTTACAGCCTTCTGGGCTGAATATTGAATTCAACAACTTTAGATCTTAAACTCCCCCTCCCCCCATCCCCACCCCGTTTCTTCCCCCTCCCTTTTTTTTCAATAATTTATATAGATTCTTCTTTTCCCACCTATTTCCATTATTTTTAAATCTACAACTAATACCTTGTTAGTCTTTCCACCCCACCCCCACTAGAGCTGTACCTTGAGTATCCTGCCATCCATTCTTAATTAGCACTTCTCTTAGATAATATCACCACCTTCAACACCTCTTTGATCCTTTTGTCTGTGACATCTTTTGATTATCTGCTCCTATCACTGCTTGCTTGTCCCCACAACCACCTCACCCTCAACTTCTCTCTCCCCCCGCCCCCCACCTTAGACCAGCTTATATTTCACCTCTCTTCTAACTATACTTCAGTTCTGCCGAAGGGTCATGAGGACTCGAAATGTCAACTCTTTTCTTCTCCACCGATGCTGCCAGACCTGCTGAGTTTTTCCAGGTAATTCTGTTTTTGTTTTGGATTTCCAGCATCCGCAGTAGCTTTTAGCTTCTTGTTTTTATCAAGGTTGACCCCCCCGGCTTGATGGTAATGATAGAGTGGGAGATATGCCAGTCCACACGATTGCAGATTGTGGTTGGTTCAATTCTGCTGCTGCTGCTGGCCCACAGCGCCTCCTGGATGCCCAGTTTTGAGTTTCTAGATCTGTTCAAAATCTATCCCATTTAGCAAGGTGGCAGTGCCACAAGACACAACGGAGGGTTCCCTCAATGTGAAGACGAGACTTGTCTCCGCTAGGACTATGCGGTGGTCATTCTTACCAATACTGTCATGGACAGATGCCACTGCAACAGATAGATTGGTGACGATGAGGTCAGGGAGGATTTTCACTCTTGTTGGTTCCCTCACCACCTGCCGAAGACCCAGTCTAGAAGTGGCAAAAGGAGTACAGCTGACTAACTGAGTGAAGACTTGGAGCTTGGTGAAAAGGGAGTTCGTTAAAGGGGGAGTTGTTCATTTCCTCTTTCTATCTTGCTCACCCCATAGAAATTGGTTCTCAGGGAAAGGAACTCGCTGTTTGGTGAGCATCTAGTAAGTGGGTAAGTTCTATTCTAACCTTAAGGTTTAAAATAGTACACAATTTGGTGGTAAAGTTAATAAAATATATAAGAAAGCAACATAAATAAGTGATTAATATAATTAAGTAATTATTTAAAACGCACTAAGGAGGCAGGACAGGTGATGTGTCTGTCAAGGCTGTAGCACGTGGGAGCTCCTGGGTAACATTGTGATCCAGGGCAAACACGTCTGCAGTAAGTGTTTGCGGCTTGAGGAACTTCGGCTCAGAGTCACTGAGCTGGAGGCTGAGCTACACACTCTGCGACACATCGGCGGGGGGGACAGTTGCCTAGATGCTTTATACCGGGAGGCAGTCACACCACTTAGGACAGGGTCTTCTGATTTGGTCAGTGACCAGGAACAGGAGGGTGTGACTGCGAGTGAAGCAGGTAGCGGGACCCAGAGGGCAGGAATGCAGGCGTGTGAGCCTCTGCAATTGTCCAACAGGTTTGAGGCTCTCTCTGCTTGTTTGGATGAGAATGGGGACTGCAGGGTCGATGTGTGGATGCGCAAACTGACCCTGGCAGCGTGGTACAGGAAGCCATCCAAGTAGGGGGAGCAAAAAGGAATGTTGTGGTAGTCGGGGACAGTATAGTAAGGGGTTTGACACTGTTCTCTGTAGCAAAGAGCGAGAGTGTGGGAGTGGTGTACAGGCCCCCTAATTGTAACTACACAGTAGGACAGAGTATAAAAGAAAAGATAATGGGAGCTTGCCAGAAAGGTACAGCAATAATCATGGGGGATTCTAATCTACATACAAACTGGAAAAATCAGGCTTTGTGCCTGCCAGGTGCCAGGCTTCGGGACATCTCCTTAGGGCTGGAGAGGAACTTGCAGTGGTAGGGGGAGGATCCAGTGGTTGTGGTCCATGTAGGTACCAACGACATAGGCAGGATGAGGAAGGAGGCTCTGCATAGTCAGTATGATGAGCTAGGCACCAAATTAAGAAGCAGAACCTCAAAGAATAATTTCTGAATTATTACCTGAACCACATGTAAATTGGCATTGGACAAATAAGATTAGAGAAGTGAATGTGTGGCTCAAAGACTGGTGTGGAAAAAGTGGGTTCCGGTTTGTTGGGCACTAGCACCAGTATTGGGGAAAGCGGGATCTGTAACGTTGGGACGGTCTACACCTGATCCGTGCTGGGACTGGTGTCCTCATGAGCTGACTAACTAGGGAAATAGAGATGGTTTTAAACTGAATAGTGAGGGCAAGGGATCAAATTTGGGAAGATGTGGTAAACCAAAGAGCAGAGACAAGGCAAGAGAGACAGGTATTAATATGGGAAATGATAAACAGACCGTGACAGGACAGAGAGTACAAATCTAAGTGCGAATGAGCAAATAAGGCTAGATGCTACAAAAATAATAAAAGAACAAAGCTAAAGGCTCTGTATCTAAATGCATATAGCATTTGAAACAAAACAGATGAACTGATGGTGCAAATGGAAATAAATAAGTATGATCTGTTAGCTATTACAGCGACATGGCAACAGGATGACATAGATTGGGACATGCATAGTGAAGGGTATGTGACATTTTGGAAGGACAGGATGTTAGGAAAAGGTGGAGTGGTGGCTCCACATTGAGTTTCTATAGATATTTAAATAAGAAAAGAGTTAACAAAGTGAGCGTTGGTCCGATAGAGAGTGCATCTGGGGAATTGATAATGGAAAGTGGGGAGATGGCAGATGAATTAAACAGGTATAAAAACAAAAAGCTACTGCGGATGCTGGAAATCCATTAAACAGGTAGTTTGCTTTGGTCTTCACTATAGAGGACACAAGTAACATCCCGAACTATAAATCAGGAAATGGGAGGGAGGAACTCGAGAAAATTACAATCACCAGGGAAGTATTATTGAGAAAATGGTTGGGGCTGCGGGCTGAGAAATCCTTAGGTCCAGATGGACTTCACCCTAGAGTCTTGAAAGAAGTGGCTTGTGATTTTTAAAAAAAAATTGTTCATGGGGTGTGGGCGTTGCTGGCTAGGCCAGCGTTTATTGCCCATCCCTAACTGCCCTTTTTTCAGAGGGCATTTAAGAGTCAACCACATTGCTGTGGGTCTGGAGTCACATGTAGCCAGACCAGGTAAGGACAGCAGATTTCCTTCCCTAAAGGACGTTAGTGAACCAGATGAGTTTTTACAACAATCGGCAATGGTTTCACGGTCATCATGAGACTTTTAATTCCAGATTTTTATTTAATTTAAATTTCACCATCTGCCGTGGTGGGATTCGTGGTATTCCAGAGCATTACCCTGGGTCTCTGGAATAGCAGCCCAAAATACTACTACACCACAGCCTCCCCAAAATGAGATAATTGATGCACACGTTTTAATTTTCCAAAATTCCTGAGATTCAGGGAAGGTTCCATTTGACTGGAAAATAGCAAATACAGAGAGAGACAGAAAGCAGGAAACTATAGACCTGTTAGTCTAACATCTGTCATAGGGAAAATTTTGGAAGCAATTTATTAAAGATGTTATAGCAGGTCACTTAGAAAAAGATCAAGGCAATCAGGCAGAGTCAACATGGTTTTGTAAAAGGGAAATCATGTATAACCAATTTCTTGGAGTTCTTGGAGTCACATGTGCTATGGATAAAGGGGAACCGGAGGATGTACTGTACTTAGATTTCCAGAAAGCATTTGATAAAGTGCCACATCAAAGGTTATTGTGGAAAACATATTGGCATGGATAGAAGATTGGCTAGCTAACAGGAAGCAGAGAGTTGACATAAATGGGTCTTTTTCTGATTGGTAGGATGTGACGAATGGTGCGCCGCAGAGATCAGTGCTGGGGCCTCAACTTTTTACAATTTATGTAAGTGACATGGATGAAGGGACCGAAGGAATGCTTGATAAATTTGCTGATGTCACAAAGATAGGTAGGAAAGTAAATTGTGAAGAGGAAGCAAGGAGGCTACAAAGTGACATAGGTAGGTTAAGTGAGTGGGCCAAGATCTGGCAAATGGAGTATAATGTAGGCAAATGTGAAATTGTTCATTTTGGCAGAAAGAATAAAAAAACTTATTATCTAAATGGTGAGAGATTGCAGAGCTCTGAGATTAGAGGAATCTGGGTGTCCCAGTGCATGAATCACAAAAAGTTAGTATGCAGTGTCAGCAGGTAATTAGGAAAGCTAATAGAATGTTATCATTTATTGTGAGGAGAATTGATTACAAAGTAGGGAGGTTGTGCTTCACTTGTACAGGGCATTTGTGAGATCACATATGGAGTATTGTGTACAGTACTGGTCTCCTTATTTAAAGAAAAATGTAACTGTGTTAGAAGCAGTTCAGAGAAGGTTTACTAGGCTAATACCAGGAACGCGCGGGTTGTTTTATGAGGAAAGGCTGGACAGGTTATGCTTGTAACTCTTTCGAGTTATCGACAGATCGCAAGTAACTCTTTCGAGTACATTCACAGTTCTTGGTTTCCGGGAGTGGGACATGAACCCACAACCTTCTGATTCAAAGGCGAGGGTGCTATGAACTGAGCCACAGCTGACACCTCCGGTTATGCTTGTATCCATTTGAATTTAGAAGAGTAAGAGGTGACTTAATTGAAACAATTAAGATCCTAAGGGGTTTTGACAGGGTGGATGTGGAGAGGATGTTTCCTGTTATAGGAGAATCTAGAACCAGGGATCACTGTTTAAAAATAAGGCATCACTCATTTAAGACAGAGATGAAGAGAAAATTTTTCTCTCAGGGTTATGAGTCTTTAGAACTCTCTCCTCAAAAGGCGGTGGAAGCAGAGTCTTTGAATATTTTTAAGGCAGAGCTAGATAGATTCTTGATTAACAAGAGGGTGAAAGATTATCAGGGGTAGGCAAGAATGTGGGGTTGAGGTTACATTCAGATCAGCCATGATCTTATTGAATGGTGGAGCAGGCTCGAGAGGCAGAGTGGCCTACTCCTGCTCCTAATTCTTATGTTCATATGTATGTATGTATATCCTTTAAGATTTGGCCAGCTCAATCAGTAGTGGTGCTACCGAGCTATTCTTAGTGATGGACATTGAAGTCCCCCGCCCAGAGTACATTATGTGCCCTTTTCACTCTCAATGCTTCCTCCAAATGGTATCGAACATGGAGGAGTACTGATTCATCAGCTGAGGGGGGACAGTAGGTGGTAACCAGCAGCAGGTTTCCTTGCCTATGTTTGACCTGATGCCATGAGACTTCATGGGGTCCGGGGTCAATGTTGAGGATTCCCAGGCAACACCCTCCTGACTTTATACCACAATGCCACCACCTCTGGTGGGCTTGTCCTATTGGTGGGACATGACATACCGAGGGATGGTGATGGTGGTATCTGGGACAGGGTCATACTTAGGGAATGATACCTTACAGACAATGTCAGGCTGTTGCTTGACAAGTCTGTGGGACAGCTCTCCCAATTTTGGCACAAGCTCCCAGATGTTAATATAGAGGACTTTGCTGTGTCCACAAGGCTGGGTTTGCCATTGTTGATTCCAGTGCCTAGACCTTTGCCGGGTAGTCTGTCCGATTTCATTCCTTTTAGACTTTGTAGCGGTTTGATACAACTGAGTGGCTTGCTAGACCATTTCAGAGGGCATTTAGGAGTCGACCACATTTCTGTGGGTCTGGAGTCACATATAGGCCAGACCAGGTAAAGATAGCAGATTTCCTTCCCCAAAGGATATTAGTGAACCAGATGGGTTTTAATGACAGTTGACAATGGTTTCATGGTCTCCATTAGACTAGCTTTTAATTCTAGATTTATTAATCAAAATTAAATTCCACCAGCTGTGGCTTAGCTGGGTCTCTGGATTACTAGTCCAGTAACATTACCACTATGCCACTGCCTCCACCTAATTACTGCTCATGTTTCAATATGTTAGTGGCTTTACTTTTGGTGCTGATGCGGTGCTTCACCCACATTCCCCACCCACCCAGGCCTTTTTTGTGCTGTAGTGGGGACTTGGTGTGCCCGAATTGGCAGGACAGAGGAGGTAGGCCGCCACTGCCACTGCTCCAGTGCTTCAACTCATGTGCCGCCACTTGCTTTCCCACTGCTCCTCGAATCACAGGCTATTTCTCTCCAGCATTTGGTACTTATTGGAATTAAGCCTATTGGCAGCAAGTACGGGAGCGAAACAGCCTGTGATTGGAGGAGCAGATCCTCACAGGTTCTCTCACTTCCATGTGCGGGGTGACTTTTTACCCCTGTGATTGAATTTTCCTGGGATTTTTGGTGGTTTTGAAGGGCAAATTTGCTTGCCATCCCGTGTATTTTGAAACCTGTAATGTTCCTTACCTTTGTAAAGAAATTTAGCTCACCTCCATTCAACGGCTAGTGGAATGTTGGCTTTTTATTTTAATCACTCTGGAATTTAAAAAGTGGAGATTATGTTTCTGTTGTACAGAGCTTGGTCAGACCCCATCTGGAGTACTGTGTTCAGTTTTAGGCATTGTACCTCAGGAAGGATTTCATCTGATTCAGCAGAATTATACCAGGGCTTCAAGGGCTTAATTATGAGGATAGATTACACAAATTTGAATTGTATTCCCTTGAGTTTATAGATTTGAGAGGTGATCTAAAATGATTAAGGGATCCAGTAGAGTAAATACAGAGAAACTATTTCTTTTGGTTGGGGAATCATGACTAAACTGGCATAACCTTAAAATTAGCTGGGCCATTCAGATGTGAAACCCAGAAGCACCTCTTCACACAAAGGGCAGTGCAAATTTTGAACTCGCGCCTGAAAAAGGCTGTGAATGCTGGGTCAATTGTAATTTTCAGGATTGACATCAGTAGATTTTTGCCTGGTAATATCAGCAGATATGAGTAACCTAGAATAAACAGATGATGCTGAGATGAGAAGAACGAGCTGTGCTACTCTAATTATTAATTGGTCAGATATGCCACGAGTTATTCAAACAGAAACAAAGCCCTCCCAATTCTCTGCTATATTCATATTGCTGCAGGTTCTTTGCCCACAGCTGATTTTACAATCTGGGCCATAACTTGAGCAGTTATGTGACTGTTTAATCACTTGAGCCTTGTGGAACAATTGGTAGTATTCTTCCTTCTGAGTCAGAAGGTTGTGGGTTCAAATCCTGTTACAGGACCTGAGCAAAAAAATCAAGGCTGACTCTCTAGCACTGAGAGAATGCTGTGCTGTTGGAGGTTTCGTCTTTGGATGAGGCATTAAAGCAAAACTTGCCTGCCCTCTCAGGTGGATGGAAAAGAAGCCATGGCACTATTTCAAAAGGTTATGCCTAGTGTTCTGGCCAATATTTATTCCTCAATCAACAACACAAAAATAGATTATCTGTTCATTATAACATTGCTGTTTGTAGGTGCTTGCTGTGTGGAAAAATTGGCTGCTGTGTTTCCTACACTACAACAGTGACCATGCTTATAAGTACTTCATTGGTTGTAAAGTGCTTTGAAATGTCCAATGGTCATGAAAGGCACTATTTAATGCAAATGTTTTTCTTAAAAATGAGAATTACTGGAGTACGTCCTCATCGGCCAGGTTTGTGATGCTGAACGTTAGTGTGTCTGAAAGGAGCTTCCAAGTAGGTAATGGATGACAGAAATATTTTGAGCCATAGCCATTGAAATAAATAAGGAAAGGTTGATGCTTCTAAAAATAGAGCACATGTTCTTTGTTTGGAAATGACCTGAATAGATAAGCTATATTTTGAAGTCACAAATGTATAAATGCTAAAGTCAACATGCCTTATTGTTGTTGACTTTCCTCTAAGTGACAAAGGGATGTTCACATCATGCATAGTTGCCCATTAATCCTTTGCAGGCTTGTTAGTGGAGACTTCAAGTCATCTGGCATCTGACTCATTGCAGTGTCCCCGCTGAGGAATCTGTGGCATCTGAACAAGTCAAGCAATAGCAAGGTTGTTTAACCAATCAGTTTGACCAATCTGCACAGAGCCACACAGTCTAAAACAGGATGTATAAATTACATTTTAATCATTTATAGGAAGCATAATAAAGATTAGGAAATACAGGTACGATTAAGGGAGAAAGATAAGAGATAGACAGAAAATACTAAATTATTTTTTCTTAATCTCCAAAAGTAATTTTCTTTTGAGAGAATGAGATCCAACACTTTTAAAATTCATTTTTAAGGGTCAATTACTTATTCCACCATGTGAAAAAAACACTCTTGAATGCAGTCGCCCTAACATTTCCTGCCACTGTTACTATGGAATTAATGGGTAATTACCCCAAGTTGATGGCATTACAATGATTGCATTGTCGACGAGGGCTAAAACGGTACATCCTGTGGAGGAGCAGGGTATAATTGACAGCAATTTCTGGAATTCCGTGATTACACATGTGTGGAGCTAGATGTTGCTCCCAGATTTACGCTGTAATGACCGCAATTGCTCATAAGCCTCGCTGTTTGTATAATAGCAAAATCTGAACAAGCGTTCATGAATTTTCTCAGTAGAACAAGACAAATTTGATGACCTTAACACGACATTTTTATTGTTCGCCTTGTTATATTAAGTTTAAGGAGGGTAGAACTAAATGCTGATTGTTTTAAGCCAATAGGGTAAACTTCAATCTCAGATTGTTCTCAAATGCGCAATAAGGCTTCAGTTCTGTGTAGTGTAAAAACTTATGAAGTTATTTCTGTAATTTAATAGTTAACCCACAACGGTAGTTAGTATTTAGATGTTATACAAGTTTGCAAACCCTGTTAAATCATCCAAGAAAATGGAATGACCCTTTCAGGCACCAATAATGGAAAAGATATGTTTGCCACTAGGTGTGGTGCTGAAATGCTGTGATTAAGGTGAGGCTGGAAACACCTGAACTGCCAAAATGAACTCCAAATAGGAATAGTAATGTAAGTTAAAGCTACAGGACTGAACAAGCTCAATGAATCATTTTCAAACAATAAACCCATAAAGGATACAAGTTTCTGTTTGGTAATTAAAGATCTTGATACTAGCTAGCTGCTAGCTAGCCCCGTGCATGAAAATTTCTTATGTGGTCAGGGCAGGCATAATGAGTCATTGTAATAAACGCTTTTACGAACTTGCATTTCTAAAATAAAGGAGCATGAAATTGTGATTTTATTTTTATTTTAATGAATATTCCAGAAATTATTCTGGGGCTCTGAAAACGTAACCCTTTATTTACTGCATTTACACTCATTCATGGATGTCAACTTGGGTTCAACACTGGGAGCCAGAAATTAGATGTAAGGTATGGGCCATTTATCTGGCCATTTATATGAAAGCTGCCATTTTGAATTTATCAACCACAATTCAGAATTTCCCATGATCTGTGCAGCTTTACCAGCATTTGATGATTTTTTTCCAGATAAGTAAGTTCATTCCCCTCATTGCAAATACCTGCTCTTCTATCCCAAATTTAAGTTACCAACTCTGGTTGGATGTATTCTGAGAGGTGTCATCACATGGCTTGTTTCCAACTGCATACCTCCATACTTCCTGCCATTATTGATCCAACATGTCCATCCTTGTGTTGCACCAGCTTCCCACACCAGTTGAATACAAATAGAATCTTCATGACTAAATTGGATATGCATGACTGTCAAACGACCTTATATCTTATGTCCAATATGTTTGTCACAAACATAAGAACATAAGAAAGAGAAGGAGAAGACCAAACAGCCTGTCAAGTCTTCTCCATCAATCATGACTAATCTTGGGCTTCAACTCCACTTTCCCATCCACTCCCCATATCCCTTGATTCCATGAGAGATCAAAAATCTGTCTATCTCAGATTTAAATATTTTCGATGATGGCATATCCACAACCCCCTAGACTCACAACTCTGAGTGAGGACATTTCTCCTCATCTCAGTTCTAAATGATCAACGCCTAAAACTGTGCTCCCTTGTTCTAGGTTCCCAGGCCAGGGGAAACAATGGGCGAAATAGTTTTTGCACTAAGTATGGTAGTGGCCACAATGGCAGCTTTTCACGTCGTGTTGTCCCAAACCCACCACATTAATCATGCGTTCCCGGGAAACACGTCATTTCCATGGTGGGCGGGCTCTCATTCGCCCGCCATACCATCACCTTGCTGCTTCAGCATGCTGAGTGCCATATTTAAAGTCTAGCAGCGTGCACACATCTCAGTCCTTCCAGCTCACAAAGAAGACATGGCCTTGAAAGGCAAAAAGACTGCAGCCCCCAGGTTCAATGACATGACCCTTGAGCGCCTTTTGGACACAGTGAATGCTTGCCGTGATGTTCTCTATCTCTGCTCTGGCCGCAGGATAGGAAGCAACCTCACTAATCTGGCTTGGGAGGCGGTGGTCAGTGCCAATGCCCTTCAAAAGAGGACAGCCATCCAGTGCCACAAGAGAATGAATGATCTCTCCTGTTCCGCCTTAGTCGCTCTCATTTCAGTCATCTTCGCTCTCTGTATGCTATTTCGCTAGGCTCTATGATCCTGATGTACTTCTCCTACAGGATGAAAGAGAGAGACACGTGGTTAGCCCGGGTGTACTAAGAACCTGCTCTGGTTAAGTCTGAAGGCCCCTTAACGCTTCCTGGAGAGCCTGGCCACCACTTGGATGGCCAGAGATTAGTGTGCTGCATGTCTACCCAAAACCCCATCCACCTCCGCCCCACTGCACCCAACCAATTGGTGGCAGCTTTGCCCATTGCACTGCAACTCTCAGCTCAGACGCAGGCATTCTCCTAACCCGCGCAGCAAGGCTGCACTGTTAGCATGAACCATGGGTAGACTGGTCCAAACTGGGATAGTGACATTCCAAGGGGTTGTGAGTGCCTCCACCAGTGACTGCTCCATGGCCAGATTTAGTGAGGAGATTGTAAAACGTGCCCAGTCGTCCAAATGTTCTGCAGTCCACTAAAATGGTCATTACTTTGCAGTCTGTGCCCTAGGGGTGAAAAGCTTTGGAGCACTTGGTGGTACTTTAATGCATCTGCTTTAGTTTGAGTGGGCAGAGAAGCTAGAGGCCCAACTCCAATATTATCAATGTGGCTGAGCCTGAACTGTCTCAGCTGTAGCGGAATGGCCACTTTATACAAAGTTTTCCTAATGTGAGGCCGCTTCCCCGGCCCACTCCCCCCAACCCCTGCATTTCAGTTGCAGGACAGCCCTTGCCCCCCACAACGGGCCTCAACAGCAAGGAAGTCCTTGTTCTCCCCCCCCACCCACCCAATGCGCCTCAACCTTGATGTCCAACAGGTGTCCCAGGTGAGCACTCCGCAACGTTGCTGTGTACTCACCTCCGAGTTTCCCTCAAAGTGCAGCCCGCCAAGTGCACTCCTTTTATATACTGTTGTAAAGCACGTTGGCGTGCTTGGGGGTCGATTTTGTCAGGCTGGGCTTATAATGATATGCAGATGTATCATCAGCAGGCGGAGTGAATGATGTGAAACCGATTTTTGGCCTGCTCGCCATATTGTCCACTCACGCCACCGAACACATCCGACACCAGCAGGCACAAACGATTCCACCCAATGTTTCATTATCTACCCCGTTAAGCCCCTTCATAATCTTGAATGTTTCACTGAGATCACCTCTCATTCTTCTAAACTCGAGAGAATATGTACCCAATTTACTCAACCTCTTATCATAAATCAACCCTGTCTTCCCAGGGACCAATCTAGTGAACCTTTGCGAGACTGCATCCAATACAAGTATATCCTTCCTTAAATATGGAGACCAAAATTGCACACTGTATTCCCGGCTTGGTCTCACCAAAGCTTAATACAATTGTAGCAAGATGACTTTATTCTCGCACCCCAATCCCCTTGCAATAAAGGCCAACATGCTATTTGCTTTCCTAATTGCTTGTTGTATCAGCATTAAGGTTTTTGTGTGCTTTGTTCAAGCATACCTAGTCTCTCTAAATATCAACATTTACAAATTTCATACCTTTTAAAAAATATTCTTCCTTTCTATTCTTATGACCAAAGTGAATTACCTCACATTTCCTCACATTATACTCCATCTGCCACCTTGTTGCTCTTTCACTTAACCTGCCTATATCTCTTTGCAGCCTCCGTGTCCTCACAGCTTGCATTCCCACCTAGCTTTGTATCGTCAACAAACTTAGGCATATTACTCTCTCTCTCTTCCCCTAAGTCATTAATAGATATTGTAAGTAGATGAGGCCCCAGCACTGTTCCTTGTGGCACTCCACGAGTCACTGCGTGCCAACTTGAAAATGCCCTATTTATTATCCCTACTGTCTGCTTCTTATCCATTAACCAACCCTCCATGCATGCTAACATATCACCCCTTATGTTCTCTATTAACCTTTTGTGTTGCACTTTATCTAATGCCATTTGGAAATCCAAAAATACTATATCTACTGGTTCCCCTTTATTTACCCCAGTTACATCCTCAAAAAACCTCTAATAAAAAATTGTCAAACAGGATTTCCCTTTGGAAAACCACGTTGGCCTGTTCTATTCATGGTATACTTTTCTAAATGAGTTGTTAAGACTTACTTAATAATAGATTCCAGCACTTTCCCAATGACTGATGTCAGGCTAACTGACACTGTTTTTTCTCTCCCTCCTCTCTTGAATATATTCTTATATTTCCTAACTTGCAATCTACAGGGACCGTTCCAGAATCTAGGGAATTTTAGAAAATCATAGCCAGTGCATCCACTATCTGCAGTTATCCCTTTTAGAACCCTCAGATGTAGGCCATCAGGTCCTGGGGATTTTGGTCCCTCGAGTTTCTCCATTACACTTTCTCTGCTGACATTAATTACCTTAATGTCTCACTCTTATTAGCCCCTAAATTTCCATTATTTCTGGAATGTAACTTGTGTCTTCGACTGTGAAGACAGACACAAAATATTTGTTCAGTGCTCTGCCATTTCCTCATTCCCTATGATAATTTCTCCTGTCTCT
Organism: Cetorhinus maximus; assembly: GCF_964194155.1. Classification (NCBI taxonomy): domain Eukaryota; kingdom Metazoa; phylum Chordata; class Chondrichthyes; order Lamniformes; family Cetorhinidae; genus Cetorhinus; species Cetorhinus maximus. Next base: position 26,847,746 of record NC_135892.1, on the reverse strand, counting down.
GCTTCTAAGGGACCAATGTTTACTTTAACTATTCTCTCCCATTTTATATACCTGTAAAAGCTCTTACAATCTGTTTTTATATTTTTGGCTAGTTTACTGTCTTCTCTATTTTTTTTCCTTTTTATGAATTTTTTTAAAAACACACCCAATCCTCAGACATGCTGCTATTCTTTGCAACAATATAATCCTCTTCTTTTAATCTAATACTATCTTTAACTTCCTTAGTAAGCCACAGGTGAATCTTTTTTACTGAGATTTTTTTAATTAAATGTATTTTTTTACTACTTTGAATAACTTCTTTAAATGTTTCCCACTGTTATTTACTACTTAGATAATTTACCCAATCAACCTTAGTTAGCCCTTCCCCTCCTACCTATGTCATTGACTTTGTTTAAGATACTTCTTTGTGATTGGAGTATGTCATTTTCAAACCTAATATGAAATTTAGTTGGACAGTGATCGCTATTTGACAGTGGATCTTTTACTATTTTATTAATTAACCCAGCCTCATTGTACAATACTAAATCTATCTAAAATAGCTTTATCCCTAGCTGGTTTCACAACATAATTTTCCAGGAAACTGTCACAAAAGCATTCTACAGTCTCATCTTCCAGACCACCTTTGCCAATTTCATTGGTCCTGTCTTTATGAAGACAAAGTTCCCCACAATTATTACATTGTCTTTTTTACAAGCTCCAATAATTTTTTGTTTATTGCTCTATCCAATGGTATAATTATTGTTTGGGAGCCTATAAACTACTCCCACCACTGTTCTCTGATCCTTGCTATTCCTAATCCTCACCCATATTGATTCTACATCCTGATTCTGCAAGCCAAATTTCTTTCTCACTAATGTCATTACGTCATCCTTTATTAGCAGGGCTACCCCTCCTCCTTTTACATTCTGCCTGTCTTTTTGAAATGTTGTATACTCTGGAATATTTATTTCCAAACCTTGATCACGTTTCAACCATGTCTCTGCAATAGTGATTATATCAAAACCATTTATCTCTATTTGTGCCATAAGCTCATCAATCTTGTTGCGGATGCTCCACATTCAGATAAAGTGACTTCAAGACTTCAATTTTATTCCTCTTACTACTATTCCCTGCATGGACCTTACTCTCTGATGCACTATTGCCGTTAAACTCTCTGTCCCTTCCTGTCCCAGTCACCTTGTCTTTACCACATCAATATACTTTTCTATTGTTTCATCATTTAACTTTGGGTTTCTAAATTTCCTTTCCCTGAACCCTCTTACCACTCTGTTAGTTTAAAGCCATTTCCTTACTCTGACCATATTTGATAGTGCACACTTATGTTTGTATGCTCTGTCCATTCATGTCACACTCTTGTTACTGTTACCCATATCGCCACCCTGCACTATTGCCTTCCCTAATCTCCCCTTAGGTGAACCCTCCCCCCAATGTTTTTCTTCCTTTGGATGTGGGCATCGCTGGCAATGCCAGCATTTGTTGCCCATCCCAAATTGCCCTTGATAAGCTGGTGGTGAGCCACCACCTTAAACTGCTACAGTGAATCTGGTGCAGGCAGACCCATAGTGCTGCTGGGATGGGAGCTTCAGGATTTTGATCCCTTGACAGTGAAGGAATGGCGATCCAGGTCAAGATGGTGCGTGGCTTGGGTGTTCCCTTCTGTCTGCCTCCCACGTCCTTCTGAGTGGTAACGATCACAGGTTGAAACGTGCTGCTGAAGGAGTGTCAGTGAGTTGTGGCGGTGCATCTTGTAAATAGTACACACTGCAGCCACTGTGCATCAGTGATGGAGGGAGTGAATGTTTAGGTTGGTGGATGGGGTGCCGATGAAGCCAACTGCTTTGACCTGGATGATGTTGATGTTAAGTGTATTGGAGCTGCATTCAGCCAGGCAATTGGAGAGTATTCCATCACACTCCTTTTAAATAGTGGGACAGGCTTTGGGGATGTGAGTTACTCACTGCAGAATTCCCAGCCTCTGACCTATTCTTGTAGCCACTTGGTCAGTGGTAACCCTAGAATATTGATAGTACGAAATTCAGTGATGGTAGTGCCATTGAATGTCCACGGGAGATAGTTAGTTTTTCTGTTGTTGAGGATGGTCATTGCCTGGCACTTGTGTGGCATGAGCGTTATTTGCCACTTATCAGCCCGAGCCTGAATGTTGTCCCGGTGTTGCTGCATATTGGCATGGACTGCTTCAGTATCTGAGGAGTCACAAATGGTACTGAACATTGAGCAATCATCAGTGAGCATCCCCACTTCTGATCTTATGATGGAGGGAAGGTCATTGATGAAGCAGCTGAAGGTGGTTGGGCCTGGCACACTACCCTGAGGAACTCCTGTAACATTGTCATCAAACCTGCTGACAAGGGTGGTGCTGTTGTTGTCTTGCACACTGACCTCTACCTCGCAGAGGCTGAGCGTCAACTCGCAGACACTTCCTCCTACCTCCCCCTGGACCATGACCCCACCACTGAACATTAAGCCATTGTTTCCAGGACTGTTGCTGACCTCATCTCCTCTGGAGATCTTTCTTCCACAGCTTCCAACCTCATAGTCTCCCAACCTCGGACCGTGCGCTTCTACCTCCTACCCAAAATCCACAAACAGGACTGTCCCGGCAGACCGATCGTGTCAGCCTGTTCCTGCCCACGGAACTCATTTCTTGCTATCTTGACTCCATTCTCTCTCCCTTTGTCCAGTCCCTTCCCACCTACATCCGTGATTCCTCTGACACCCTACATCATATCAACAATTTCCAGTTCCCTGGCCCCAACCGCCTCCTCTTCACCATGGACGTCCAATCCCTCTACACCTCCATCCCCCACCGGGATGGTCTGAGGGCTCTCCACTTCTTCCTCGAACAGAGGCCCGAACAATCCCCATCCACCACAACTCTCCTCCGTCTGGCCGAACTTGTTCTCTCACTGAACAATTTCTCCTTAAACTCCTCTTACTTCCTCCAAATAAAAGGTGTGGCTATGGGAACCGGCATGGGCCCCAGTTATGCCTGTCTCTTTATGGGGTATGTGGAACATTCCTTGTTCCAGTCCCACTCTGGGCCCCTTCCACAACTCTTTCTCCAGTACATCGATGACTGCTTCGGTTCTGCTTCATGCTCTCGTCTGGACCTGGAAAAATTTATTAATTTTGCTTCCAATTTCCACCCCTCCATCATTTTCACATGATTCATCTCTGACACTTTCCTTCCCTTGACCGCTCTGTCTCAATTTCTGGTGATAGACCAATCAATATTCATTACAAGCCTACCGACTCCCACAGCTACCTTGACTACAGGTCCGCACACCCCGCTTCCTGTAAGGACTCCATCCCATTCTCTCAGTTCCTTCGCCTCCGTCGCATCTGTTCTGATGATGCCACTTTCAAAAATAGTTCCTCTGACATATCTTCCTTCTTCCTTAACTGAGGTTTTCCACCCACGGTGGTTGACAGGGTCCTCAACCGTGTCCGGCCCATCTCCCGCGCATCTGCCCTCAAACCTTCCTCTCCCTCCCAGAACCATGATAGTGTCCCCTTTGTCCTCACTTATCACCCCATCAGCCTTCTGTCCGCAAGCATGACCCAGACCTCCCTGCCGCTTGCCATTTCAACACTCCACCCTGCTCTCATGCCCACATGTCCGTCCTTGGCCTGCTGCAATGTTCCAGTGAAGCTCAATGCAAACTGGAGGAACAGCACCTCACCTTCCGTCTCGGCACTTTACGGCCTTCCGGACTGAATATTGAGTTCAACAACTTTAGATCATGAACTCTTTCCTCCATCCCCACCCCCTTTCTGATCCCCTTTTTCCCAATAATTTATATAGATTTTTCTTTTCCCACCTATTGCCATTATTTTTAAATGTATTTCCAACCATTGTTTTATCTTTACCTTTTAGCCTATTTCGATCCCTTTCCCCCAGCCCACCCCCACTAGGGCTATTGTCCCTTGCTCATCCTGCTTTCTACCCTTAATGTCCCCATTAGCACATTTCTTAGCTAATATCACCACCGTCAACACCTCTTTATCCTTTAGTCTATGACATCTTTTGGCAATCTCCACCTATCACTGGCCCTCCATCCAGCTCTACCTGTTCCACCCCCCCTTAAACCAGCTTATATTTCACCTCTCTTCTATTTTTCCTTAGTTCTGTTGAAGAGTCTTACAGACTCAAAACGTTAACTGTATTCCTCTCCGCAGATGCTGTCAGACCTGCTGAGTTTTCCAGGTATTTTTATTTTTGTTTTTGTTTTGGATTTCCAGCATCCGCAGATTTTTGCTTTTATCCTGTAACAGTGTTTTGTGACTGAGATGATTAGCCGCCAACAACCACAACCATCTTCCTTTGTGCTATGTATGACTCCAACCAGTGGAGAGTTTTCTCCCGATTTCCATTGACTTCAATTTTGCTAGGGCTCCTCGATGCCACAACTCTGTCAAATGCTGGGTTGATATAAAGGGCAGTCGCTCTCACCTTCCTGCATCACTTCCGCTCTTTTATCCATGTTTTGACTAAGGCTATAATGAAGACAGGAGCCAAGTGGTCCTGGCGGAACCCAAACTGAGCATCAGTGAACGGGTTATTGCTGTGGAGGTGCCATTTGATAGCACTATCGACAGCACCTTCCAGCACTTTGATGATGATAGAGAGGAGGCTGATGGGGCTGTAATTGGCCAGATTGTATTTACCCTACTTTTTGTTGATGGGACATACCTGAGGAATTTTCCACATTGTCGGGTAGATGCTAGCTGTACTGGAACAACTTGGCTGGGGCATGGCATAGCTAGTTGTGGAGCACAAGTCTTCAGTTCCATTGCCGGATGTTGTCAGGGCCCATAGCCTTTGCTGTATTCAGTGCCTTCAACCATTTATTGATATCATTTGGAGTGAATTGGATTGGCTGAAACTTTGGGGACCTCAGGTGGAGGCTAAGATGGATCACCCACTCGGCACATCTGGCTGAAGATGGTTGCAAATGCTTCAGCCTTGTCTTTTGCACTGATGTGCAGTGCTCTCCCATCAACAAGGATGGGGATATTTGTGGAGCCTCCTCCTCCTGTTTAATTGTTTACCATGTTTCACGACTGGATGTGGCAGGACTGCAGAGTTTAATTCTGATCCATTTGTCATGGGATCACCTAGCTCCACCTATCACATGCTGCTTTCGCTGTTTGGCATGCAAGTAGTCCTACGTTGTTGCTTCATCAGGTTGACCCCTCATTTTTAGATATGTCTGGTGTTACAATCTCCATAGAGACTGATAACATTTAAAAAGAAATTCAGACGCCCAGTTAACAGGTGAAAGGCTGACACAAGATTTCACCTTTTAGGACATTTACTGTAACAAAAGACTAAAAGCACTATGACTAAACATTATCTTTGTAGGTACCTTATACTTAAAACTACAGAACAGAATACCGCTTTTTTATTTTTAGCACAACTAAAACCACCTGTCTGTGATAATAAGTGATATTTTAAGGACACCTGAAACTGCCTTCACCATTGTCTGCAAGTGTGAATATCTTGGACCTTTTTTTCCAGTAAAACAATCTACACTTTCCTTTAATCTTTAGCAGCCCCATCATGGAGTCCTGTTGGAGCTGCTTTCATCCAGGCAAGTGGAGAGTATTCCATCACACTCCTGACTTGTGCGTTGTAGATGGTGGACAGGCTTTTGGGAGTCAGGAAGTGAGTTAATTGCCGTAGAATTCCTAACCTCTGACCTGCTCTTGTAGCCACAGTATTCATGTAACTAGTCCAGTTCAGTTTCTTGTCAGTGCTAACTCCAGGATGTTGATAGTGGGGGATTCAGCAATGCTAATGACATTGAATGTCAAGGGGTGATGGTTAGATTCTCTCTTGTTGGAGATGGTCATTGCCTGGCATTTGTGTGGCGTAAATGTTGTTTGCCACTTGTCCTGCTGATTAGGTGGGGCAGGGAGGCGGGGAGAAAAAAAGTATCTGGGGAAAAGGTGGGGAGGAGTGTCCAGGGAAAGCCCGCTGCTTCTCGAACGAGTGCCTGTACACTCTCGTGGAGGCAGACTGTACCAGGTGGAACATCCTGATGCTGCAGGATGGCAAGAGGAGGCCACCAAAAAAAGTAGTCCTAGGCAGAGGTGGCAGCCCAGGTCAGCGGGCATGACGTGGTGCACCGCACCTGGATTCAGTGCCATAAAAGTTTTAGTGATCTTCTCTGCTCGGGAAGGTTAAGTACCAATTTGGCGTGGTACTGTATGGCGAAGTCTTGAAGGGTGGCAGTCCTTCCTGGCGCTCAGGGGTATGTGATTCCGAGTAACAGAAGGCACATATATCTGTGCCTGCTAAGGCTGGGAGATCAGACCGGTAGCATTGCGTGCATTTAAGGGTCAGGTGTGCAAATATAACGGGCACTTCAACCTGATTTCCGGCAGGGGGTGCGGGTAGTGTTGCAGTTGAGGGTGGACTAATCAATGGACCTCTGTCCATACAGGTGGTGGGGTGGCCAACCTGCTCACCCTGAGCAAATATGAGATGGATGCCCTGGAGCTAAGCGCGAGTGTGCACCAAGGTCATCAGGTAGTGGAGAGGCTGGTGTCCCAGAGGAAGGTAAGGGTCCAGTGGACAGATGAGGGACAGGTGGAGAATGCAAACAATGTAGGGTCCTCTCATCTCAAAAGATAACTTCTGATCAAGAGTCCCCAGTGATCCAGCAGTGACGATGGCACCGTGATGCTGTTGTCCATTGTCTCACCAGGTCGCCTAACATGCACATTCAATATCTGATGATTGATGCCACTGCTTTTGTCTTTCTCCCTCAGATGTGCCATCCTCCAGAGGCACCTAGGACCCTCAATTGACACTGGAGGAGGAACCACACACAGATACACCTGCGTCACACACTCTCTCGCTGCCAGGCACAGGTCAGATACAAGGATGTCAGTGGGCTGTAGTTCATCGGCTCAGGTGGCTGTGCACTATGGGGAGGTCACAGCATACTCGCATGAGGAGCTAGAGGAGGCAGAGTGCCCATGGCACCAGCTGTTGGAGGGTTCCTGGAGACCAGGATGATAATGAGCCACTGGAGTCGTCCATCAGTTAGCAGATGCTGGATACCCAGCAGAATGTGTGGGAAGATCTGGCAGAGACCCCTGAGGAATTGCGTGCCATGGTCTCTGCCATGGAGAAGTACTTGAGGAGCTTGAGCACTGCGTTGACCCTGGGCTCCGAGCGCACAGCCTCCTCCATTGACAGATCGGTGACTCTCATCAAGAGGCAGCTCCAGGAACAGAATCAGGGGTTCCTGGGGTCACGCTCGGACCTGCACTCCCATGCACCGGCAGTGCCCACTGCCAGTGTGAGAGATGGATGAGGCACTTAGTCTCTCTGCTAGGTGCCCGTCCATCAGTGGTGAGCAGGGAGATCGAGACGTCCCTCACACTGGCGGGCGAGCTGCCTGTCGTCTCCTCTGCCCCTCTGCCAGTGACTGTGGCATTTTTTAAGGCCGCAACGACTGATGAGCGCCCAGCCATGTTGCTGGTTGCAACCTCCCAGGCAGAGCCTGCTCAGGCCCCATCGGCCAGAGGACAACTGCCAAGGTCATCTGGCTGACATGACAGCAGAGTCAGCAATCTGCGTCCAGTGCCATTGCCAGCGAGAGGAGGGCACCAGGACGTAGCACTTGCAAGCGTATGTTTAAGGCACCGTGAGCACAGGATGGGATTATCACAGATGACATTCTTTCATTTCATCATTGTTACATATTGTTTTTGTGTGACAGTAGCAACAAAATTTTATTATTTTCCTTTTTTGCAACTCTGGAAAAGATATAAATCTAAATTTTGTTTCAATGCCCTGAGTGTCATTCATGTTTTCCATAGGTGCAGCTTGCTCCGTGCCTTAGGATAAACGGCTTTATTACAGAGATTGTGAGGCGACATTGGGGTAATGGAATTTTCTCCTCAGAAATGTGTGTGAAGGAGGCGGCGTCCTTGTAATGAGAACAAAGCCATGCCTTGGCAGCCTGGTTGAAGGTGCATTGAATCAAGGCCTCCCTGATGTCCCTGCCTCCCTGAAGGTTCCTTAAGTCTGCCTCCATGTCCTCACCCTGTGCCTGCACAAGGTTTCTCATCAGGTCCATCAGTAGAGCCTTCCTCTGAGGCCTGTGGAGCTGCGTCACTATCCTCATCCTCCGGTGGGTCCCCCCTTGACAGTGCCAGTTAGTGCAGAGGCAGCAGACAACAATGAAAAGCGACACAAGCTCCGGAGGAAAGTGCAAGGCAGCCCCGATCAGTCCAGCCAGCAGAACCTCATCTTCAGCAGCCCAATGGCCCTCTCAACCACCACCCTTGTGGAGGCATGACTCCTATTGTACCTCCATCATCCAGCAGCCAACCATGCAGCCGAACTGGAGCCATGAACAGTCTTGACACCTGGTAGTGCCAGAGGATGTATGCGTCATGGGAGCGGCCAGACTTGCAGAATCTGGGTCTTGTGGTCACGTACTATCTACACATTCATGGAGTGGTAACTCTTTCTATTCACGAAGGCACCCAGCTGACCCGCTGGCACCTTGATGGCCCCATGAGTTCAGTCTATGGAACCCAGCAATAGCTCCAAAGCCTCTGACTCACTCAACCTGGCTGGCTTGGTCTGTCCGGTAATGAATGAATGTGAAGACACATCTGAACAGTGAGTCAGTGAGTCAGCCTGACACAACTGTGGACAGCTGATTGGGACACTCCACACAGATGCCCCACTGACTCCTGGAAAGATCCAGAAGCAAAAAAATTGAGGGCTACTGTGACCTCCAGAGCCACTGGCATTGGGTGCCCACCCACACAGTTGGAGGTGATCTACGGACAAATCACCTGGCATATTGATGTCACGTTGTCCCTCGAGAGGCAGAGCCTCCTGCGGCACTGGACCTCAGACATGTTGAGGTAGCTGGATGTACATTCTGGCAGCAGGATAGTAGTGTCTTCTGTGGTCCCTTCCGCCTTGCTCTCCCTGCACCCCCTGTGCCTGCTCCTCTCCTCCCACAGGTCTGTCCCTGTGATGCTGCCTGCAGACACCTGGCCCCCTCTCCCTCCTTCACCTGTCTTCCTCCTCAGAGGAGGTCCCCCAGTGGAGTACACAATCCGCATCTGCTGAAATGCAGATGACACTGTCCCATGCACTGAAGGCTGCACTCGGCAGAAATGTTCCAAGAGAGTCCTCAAAACAAGAGAATCCTCAAAACAAATCTAACAAAGCAAAAACTTCAGAAGAAACCACAGGAAAAGAGTCTGAAATCTCAGCAAACAAGCAGCAGCAAACTCTCACCTGAACTCCTAACAACTCAAACAGGCAATGCTCTGCTCCCCTTTTATCCCACTATTGGATAAGAAAAGTGAAAAAACGAATTGGCCGCCTGTCTGTGTTGCCCGTGTGATGAGTGCAAAATCTCACAGGCAATGTAAAATTGCCTTCAATTGCACTTTTAATTGCCTTAAGTGGCTGATTAATTGTTGGCGGGCTTCTGAGTCCCGCATACACCCACCAACCAAAATATCGCGCGAGTGCACGATGACATCGGGATGCGCACCCAATGGCTTCTCGCGAGATTTAACACTCTTCCGGGTCGGGCGTGCACCTGCTATTAGCGCGTAAAATTCTTGCCGGGGTATTTTTTGGAGTTTGTATTTTCTGTTCTCACTGAGAAGTTTGTACTTTCTTTTATGTTCCAGGTCGTTTGAAATGCTAAGTATTAGATTAAGAGTTTAATGGCACAAGCTGGGACAGAACATAAAAATACAATGCCCCTGCACGTATTGGCTACTGATACTCCTTCATGTGATAATCATTAAAATTTCGAAAATGATTTACAAAACCAGTCATTTCATACTGTTTTTTTTCTGACCTGGAAATTCACCAGCATCTGCCAAACTACAAATTTTCCACACCAAAGAAATTAATAGTAATATTGAGATTTAGAACTATGAAACTTTGTGGATTTAAGGCAGATCAATTTAAGCCAGCTATACAGTAACACCAGAATAATACATTACTGTTAACATGGTGTAATGTTTCTATTGTTACAAAGTACTATATCATCCTAATTACTGGGAACAGTGCCTTGGATGGTCCATTCATGTGAGAAATATTTTCGGATTTTCTGTTCATGCGTAAAAGGGGCATGATAAATATGAAGCACTCTAGTTTGAGAGTAGAATCCCCTCACAGTAGCACAATGCTCAACTTATGTAGAGCGCCTTTTACTGTATTGTTATGGCATCTTCCACACCATCAGTCCTCATTTGTGTTTCTGAGTGAGATTTTTCATTTAGTTAATTAATGTTGAAACTGGGATAGGTTATAAATTCATGCTCTTCTGGCAATTACTAATGCATAAATTGAGACTGAGCAATTTAATTTCCTTTTGGGCCTTCATCATGAACTGCTGCAGGCAAAGCGAAGTTTTCTTTTCTTCCAACCCATCCCCTTAAACCAAGTCTACTTTTCAGTCTAGTGCCTCTATCACCCTCATGCAAAGTTCACTTCTATCCAGAGTGAATATCCTACTGTTTCCTTGAAAAATTGGTGATTTGTGCAGAAAGACTTGCCCCTCCTCCCCACCACTAGCCTTTTATCATCCAACTGGCTTGTAAGTGAGCTCAGACAGTATACTGACAAATTGCAAAGAAGCTTGATCCTGTCTGTCCTTAAAATTCAGGCACATGTACTTTCCAGCAGGGCTTACTTGGAATAAGGATCAGGCACTAAGTAGCTCCATTCTCCCCACATCTGCAGTTACCTGTAGTCGTAGTACCCTTATTACCCTGGCTAAACCTATCTAAATTAGAATAAAACACAGGAATTTAATGAGAAATCTGCTTAGTCTATAATTGGCACATTAGACATTTACCCATTTAACTGTTGATGAATCTTTATCCCATGCCTACTTACTTTTAGGTTGTCATTTGGACATAAAATTGGAGGTCTACTTTAAGAACATAGTGAGAAATTGAAGCAGGAGTAGACTATTCAGCCACTCAAGCCTGCTCTGCCATTTGATACGACCATGGCTGATCTTCTACCTCTATTTACCTGCCTGCTGCCCATATTCGTTGATTCCCTGAGAGACCAAAGACCTATCAATCTCAGTTTTGAATATACTCATGATGGACCATCCACAACAATGTGGGATAAACAAATTCAAAGATTCACAACCCACTGAGTAAAGAAATTTCTTCTCATCTCAATTATTGATCCCCTGTCCTGAGGCTGTTTCCACATCTTCTCGATCCCCAAACCAGGGGAAGCAACCTCTTGGTGTCTGTCCTGTCAAGCCCCTTTAGAATTTTGTATATTTCAATTAGATCATCTCTCATTTTTCTGGACTCCAGAGTATAGGCCCACTTTACTCAGCCTTTCATCATAAGACAGTCCCCTTATTCCAGGGACAAATCCAATCGACATTTGCTGTATTGCTCCAATGCAAGTATATCCTTCCTTAGATATGCAGACATGTTCTTATGTAAAACTACACACAGTGCTCCAGGGGTCTCATCAAAGCCCTTATAATAAGACTTCCTTATTCTTGTACATAAATCCACTTGCAATAAAGACCCAACATTCCATTTGCCTTCCTAATTGCTTACTGTATCTGCATGCTAACTCCTTGTGTGAGTACACCCACGTCACCCTGAAGATCACATAAAATGTTCACACCCTTTAAAAAATATTGTTTTTCTATTTTAGTACCAAAGTGAAAACCTCACACTTCCCCACATTATACTCCATCTGTCACCTTGTTGCCCACACACTTAACCTGTCCGTTTGCTTTGCAGCCTCTTTGTATCCTCCTCACAGCTTGCATTCCCAGCATACTGTATTGTTAGCAAATCTTGATACATTATTCATGTTGTGTTCGTCTTAAGTCATTAATATAGATGGTAATTAGCTGAGGCCCTAGCTGATCCTTGCAGACCTCCACCAGTTAGATTCCCAACTTGAAAATACTCCATTTATCCCTCTCTCTGCTTCCTGTGCAGGAACCAATCCTCCATCCATGCTAATATATAACCCCCAATTCCATGGGCCTTTAGCTTGGATGATAACCATGTGTGTGGCATCTTACTGAATGCCTTTTGGAAATACAGGTATTTTTTAAAAATTCTTTAATGGGATGTGGGCATCATTGGCAAGGCCAGTATTTGTTGCCCATCTCTAATTTCCCTTGAGAAGATAACAGTGACCTGCCTTGAACTACTGCAGTCCAATTGGTGCGGGTACTCACCGTGCTATTGATAAAGAGATTCGGGATTTTGTTCCAGGGAAAGTGCATGAGCGGTGATATAGTTCCAAGTTAGGATGGCATGTGGCTTGGAGGGGAATTTGCAGGTAGTGGTGTTCTCATGCATCCACTATCCTTGTCCTTCTAGGTGGCAGAGGTCACAGGTTTGGAAGGAGCATTGCTGAGATGCTGCATCTTGTAGACACTGTATACACTGTCGCCACTGTGTTTCGGAGATGGAAGGAGTGAATGTTTAAGTTGATGGATGGCATGTTGATCAAGTGGACTGCCTTGATGCATCCTGGACGATGTCGAGTTTCTTGAGTGTTGTTGGAACCATACTCATCCAAGCAAGTGGAGAGTATTTTCTCAAACTGCTGACTTGTGTCTTTTAGATGGTGGATGGCTTTGGGGAGTCAAGAGGTGTGTTACTCACCTCAGAATTCCCAGTCTCTCACCTGCTTTTGTAACCACAGTATTTATACGGCCCGTCCAGTTTAGTTTCTGGTCAATGGTAACCCCGAAGATATTGATAGTGGGGGAATCATTGAATGTCATGGGGAGATGGTTCCTCACTCTTTTGAGCCCCTTTGTTACATTCTGTCTTCTACTGTGAAGACAGACACAAGATATTTGTTCAACATCTCTTTCATTTCCTCATTCCCCATAATTTCTCCTATCTCTGAAGGGACTAGTGTTTACTTTCACCACTCTCTGTGTAAACTCTTAAAAGCTCTTACAATCTGATTTTATATTCCTGGCTAGTTTACTCTCATATTCTATTTTTTCCATTTTCATCAACTTCTTGGTGGTCCCATTTGCTGGTTTCTAAGATATTTCCAATTCTCAGACTTATTACTATTCTTCGCAACCTCATAAGCCTCTTTTATTCTAATACCATTCCATACATAACTTCCCTAGTAAACTACAGATGGATCTTTCTTGCTGAACTATATTTTTTAATGGAATGTTTTTATTGAACATTTTGAATAATTTCTTTCAATGTTTCCCACTGTTTATTTACTGCCACATTTTTAAATCTATTTACCCTATTAACCCTAGTCAGCTCTTGCCTCACAACTACGTAATTGGCTTCGTTTAAGTTTAACTGCTACTAATTTGTCTCGTCTTACTTCAGTTATCTTTTAGAGAACGAACAGCCTGCCCAAATCACTTGAGGGCTGTTGAGAATTGGTTTTACCATGGAGCAGGTCACTGTCATCACTTTGCATGGGTTATGATATCCTGCAACCAAATGTGAGTGATGGAATTTCCTATTACGACTGTGGTATTCCATCATTGGGCTGAAATGGGGATTTTGTAGAACACTGATGCTGCTTTTAATTTACTTTGTAATATCAGATTGTAGGTATCTTTTTTAAATGGACATGCTGAGGCCCATTAGTTCATGCGTCCTGGAATACAAATGTGTTTAGGTTAATGAGTTTAAAATAGATGGCAGAAAATCATGAACCCTCTGGTAACATATGAACTGAATTGTGTGGCTTGAAGCTCTCATTTGAAGAATGTGTGACTTTTAATTTATCATCAGCAATTTTAATGCTGTTTCAGTGATTCAACAGAAATTGAAATAACTGGAAAAAGTTGCTTGGTTTGGAGAAAGAGAAAGGATATACTTTACTTTCAATACTCATCCTCCCCACCCAAAAAAAAAAATTGCCCAAGGATAGAGTAAATCCAATAATGCATCTTACCTTTCATCATGCATCATTACTGGGCCCCTGATCTTTATCTTGGCCCCAAATACTGACTGTAGTATTGTATGATTTCAAAAGAAGTCCCAAATAGGGCTACAAGGCAAGCAATTGAAGATGGATCCCTTAACTACTTTTTGACAGGGGTAATAGAAATGAATACTTTCCAGTAAGTATGGTGATTTTTAAAAAAAAAACATTGATATAATGACCAACCAGCTATTCATCCTTTCTTGATGAAGTAGTTTGTTGATGCTTGACTATTTGGGAATCTGTTCCAGAAATCAGTGAGAAAATAAATTATTCTAGAATATTGTCTGCAAGATATGATAGAAGTTTGATGTACATTATTCACAGAAACGAATATGATTGAGTAGACTTGCAGTTCAGAAAGGATTTTATAAGTCTTGACAGAGACAGTAAAGTGGGGAATTTGAAATAACATGGAATGCATGACATTTCCTTTGCACTGTGGCAAAACTTTTAATACGTTCATGGCTGAATCAGGAGAATGAATTTGAAAATGGCCAACAAAGGTTATTTTAGATAATTGTCCACTAAAAGAAAGGAGGGAATGGAGACAAACGAATCTAATAAAGAGAATTACAAATGGGTATCTCTATATGGATGATAGGGATGCCTTTTGTGGAAAATCTAATAGAAGAGCTAGAGGGTATTATTCGAAATGAAAGAAGCCACAAACTAAAAGTCTAGGTTGCAATTGTACCACTTCCATGTTAATGTCAAATGGTTTTGAATGGACAAATGCACAAATAGCAGTTTATCTCGGAGGCACAAAAACCCTGAGGTGAAAGGCACCTTACTCCACGAACAGAAATCACTCGAGTACAGTATAAAGCTAGCGTTAGGGTAAATTTAACACCTGATGCTGAGTTGAAGCATTTACAATTAGACCAATTTCTGAAGCAGACAGAAATGAAACGATGTGAATCTTTGGGAAAAGCTGAAAACTGGTCAAATCAGGTCATGCACCTGGAAGGTACTAGATGGCCATTTCTCAATCCTGTATTCCTGCTTTAGATTTTTACTGAACAAAGTCTTTTCCATCTTCCCTCCTTCTTTCCCTACCACCCTCCCAGCCCCAGCAAAAGGTTTCTCTTCTATGCTACACTGAGATTATTTCAAAATGAGCCATCAGATGATGGATCATTGGATGAATTTTAGCAACAGAGCAGTGTCCTGTAGTCATGGCAGGTGTTCCAGATTTAGCTCTTGTGTATGGTACAACAGTGGTGCGTTTTTAGTTTCTGCTGCCCATATCCTAATTCGTACAAGCCTCATCTACACATCACCCCTATCCTCGCTGACCAATATTGGCTCCCATCCCAGCAACACTTGGATTTAAAAAATCTTCATCATCTTTTTCAAATCCCACTATAGCCTTGACCCTCCCTATCTCTGTAACCGTCTCCAGCTCTGTGATCCTTCAAGACTGTGTTAATGAATTTTAACGTCTCCTACAACTCCAGTTTACTTTACTCCACTATTAGCAGCCATGACATAAGCTCTAGGCCTGAATTTCTTGCCTGAATTTCTCTGCTTCTATCTCTCTCATCTTTTAAGCTGTTTCTTTAAAATCTAACTCTTTGACCAAGCTTTTGCCACCTGCTCTATTATCTGCTTATGTAGTTTGGTGTCAGATTATGCCTGTTAACACTCCTGTGCAGCACCTTGAGAAGCCTTTCTCCATTAAAGGCACGATATAATTGTAAGCTACTGGTAGATGACCAACTTTTGATAGTTTCTGTTGTAGCATCTCAGCAATGGCCCTGAATCTTAAGCACAGCCATAGCCTGCAGCAAGAACAACAGCTTTCCTGCATGCAGTAAGACCTGAGCAACATTCAGGCTTGGGCTGATAAGTGGCAAATAACATTCACACCAAACAAATGCCAGGCAATCACCATCTCTGAAATGAAAGTGCCTAACTGCCCCCAATTGTCTCCAATGGACCATCTACATAAATACTGTGGCTTCTGAGGAGAGTAATTTACTTCCTAACTACCCAAAGCCTTCCCACAAGGCACAGTCAGGAGTGTATTGGAATCCAAAACAAAAGCAGAATTACCTGGAAAAACTCAGCAGGTCTGGCAGCATCGGCGGAAAAGAAAAGAGTCGACGTTTTGAGTCCTCATGACCCTTCAGCAGAACTGAGTATAGTTAGGAGAGGGGTGAAATATAAGCTGGTTTAAGGGGGGAGGGGTGGGCGGGTGGGAGAGAAGTTGAGGGGGGGAGGTGGTTGTAGGGACAAGCAAGCAGTGATAGGAGCAGTTAATCAAAAGATGTCACAGACAAAAGAACCAAAGAGGTGTTGAAGGTGGTGATATTATCTAAGAAAATGTGCTAATTAAGAATGGATGGCAGGACACCCAAGGTACATCTCTAGTTGGGGTGGGGTGGAAAGACTGACAAGGTATTAGTTGTAGATTTAAAAATAATGGAAATAGGTGGGAAAAGAAAAATCTATATAAATTATTGAAAAAAACAAAAGTGAGGGGGAAGAAACGGGGTGGGGATGGGGGGGTGGGAGTTTAAGATCTAAAGTTGTTGAATTTAATATTCAGCCCGGAAGGCTGTAAAGTGCCTAGTTGGAAGATGAGGTGCTGTTCCTTCAGTTTGCGTTGGGCTTCACTGGAACAATGCAGCAAGCCAAGGACAGACATGTGGGCAAGAGAGCAGGGTGGAGTGTTAAAATGGCAAGCGACAGGGAGGTTTGGGTCTTTCTTGCGGACAGACCGCAGGTGTTCTGCAAAGCGGTCGCCCAGTTTGCGTTTGGTCTCTCCAATGTAGAGGAGACCGCATTGGGAGCAACGAATGCAGTAGACTAAGTTAGGGGAAATGCAAGTGAAATGCTGCTTCACTTGAAAGGAGTGTTTGGGCCCTTGGATGGTGAGGAGAGAGGAAGTGAAGGGGCAGGTGTTGCATCTTCTGCGTGGGCACGGGGAGGTGCCATAGGTGGGGGTTGAGGAGTAGGGGGTGATGGAGGAGTGAACCAGGGTGTCCCGGAGGGAACAATCCCTACGGAATGCTGCCGGGGGGGTGAAGGGAAGATGTATTTGGTGGTGGCATCATGCTGGAGTTGGCGGAAATAGCGGAGGATGATCCTTTGAATGCGGAGGCTGGTGGGGTGATAAGTGAGGACAAGGGGGACCCTATCATGTTTCTGGGAGGGAGGAGAAGGCGTGAGGGCGGATGCGCGGGAGATGGGCCAGACATGGTTGAGGGCCCTGTCAACAACCGTGGGTGGAAAACCTCGGTTAAGAAAGAAGGAGGACATGTCAGAGGAACTGTTTTTGAAGGTAGCGTCATGAGAACAGATGCGACGGAGGCGAAGGAACTGAGAGAATGGGATGGAGTCCTTACAGGAAGCAGGGTGTGAGGAGCTGTAGTCGAGGTAGCTGTGGGAGTCGGTAGGCTTGTAATGGATATTGGTTATAGTGTATTGGAATGTTACCCAATTGCTGTATGAGTACAGTTCTGGAGAAGTTCAACATCAACCAGGACATTTGATTGGAACCCAATCCACCACCTTAACATTCACTCTTCCACCGATGCACTTTGGTTGCTGTGTTTAACATCTATAAGCTGTAGCTCAGCAAATCACCAAGATTCTTGGACAGCACCATCAAACTTGTGATCTCTACCACATAGTATTTATAAAGTGCCTTTACTGCAATAAGATACCCCAACGCGCAGGAGCATTATAAAGCAAATTGTGAAGCTGAGCCACGTAGGAGATATGAAGGAAGGTGACCAAAAGTTTGTCAAAGAGGTAGGTTTTAAAGAGCATTTTAAAGGAAGAAAGTGAGGTGGTGAGGGGGAAAGATTTCATGGAGGGAATTCCAGAGCTTAGGACTCAGACAAGTAAAGCATGGCTACCAATGGTGGAGTGATTAAAATTGGGAATGCATAAAGACCAGAATTGGAGGAGCACAGATATCTCGGAGGGTTGCGGAACTGGAAATGATTACAGCAACAGGGAGCAGCAAGAGCTTGGAGAGATTTGAAAACAAGGATGAGAGTTTTAAGATTGAGACATTGCTAATCAGGAGCCAATTTAAGTTCCCGAACATATGGTTGATGGGTGAATGGAACTTGGTGCAAGTTAGGATACGGTGACAAAGGTGAAGCATTATTTCTTTAAAATCTACCTCTTTGACCAAGCTTTTGATTGCATATAGCAATAACATTCAGTCATGTTGCATAGAAGTCTCTTGGAGGCAGTTCAGCACCACACACAATGCTGTTTATTTTTGTATTAGAGTAACTATTTTTATCTGGTCCAAAGTTTAAAAACAAATATGTGCGCAAGCATGGGCAGGGATGGAACTCCTACCCTCTTCCATTTCATGCACCCTTGGTCTGACCTGTTAGATTCATGTGCACAATCATTTAAAATCTTTCTACCAGGTGTTCATTTTTCAGAATTGCTAAGTAACCAGAGTAACTCCAGCAACTTGATGACCTGGCTTAAAATTGGACCGATGTTCACCCTACTCTTCATTGTCATTTCCCAACGCACACAACCAAATAGCAGATCCGTTCACACGGAATCCGAGAAATTCAAACTCATGCAAACATTGTCCCAATGTTTGTTGTTATTTTCTTCCCTTAGTTTTATCATGAAAGATATGATGCTGATTGGGGAGAAGTGATCAACCAGAGGAGATTAATCAAGTTACATATATATTCCTTGTATATTATTGATACCATATTAATTTCACAAACTGGGCATCTGTGACTGAGAAGGGGGACTTTGGGGAGGGGAGGAAATCAATTTTGTATTTAGCTTTTCACTTTGTACTCAAAATGGCAGCCAAGTGCAGGTGATCTTTAATAATCTATTTGCCTGGAATCATAGCATCATTGAAACTTAAGTACAGAAAGAGACCATTTACCCTGGAATGCCTGTGCTGGATGTTTGAAAGATCAGCCATGCTTAGTCACAAATCCCTGCTTTTTGTCCATAACCCTTGGGATACCACTGCTGGACATTTGAAAGATCAGTCATGCTTAATCACAACCTCTGCTTTTTGTCCATGACCCTCAAGTACCTGTCCAATTCTCTTAAAATTATTTATAGAATAAGCTTCCACCAACTTTTCAGATAGAGCAAAATACTGTGGATGCCAGAGATCTGAAATAAAAACAAAGTGCTTAAAAAACTCAGCAGCTCTGGCAGCATCTGTGGAGAGAGAAACAGAGTTAATGTTTCAAGTCCAATATGACTCTTCTTCAGAACTATACATTTCAGATTGAGCGTTGCAGACCCTGATAACTCTGAGTGAAGTTAAGTCTCCTTATCTCCCCTTCACATCCTTTTCCAATGACTGAAGTTCTATGATCTCTAGTTATTGACATTTTGCTTGAGATAACAACCTTATTCAATAACTGCTATTAAAATCCCTTCATCAACATGCAAACCTCTATTAGGCCACCTCTTAACCTTCTATGGCCAGGATATTGAGGTCGGTGAGCGGGGGGCGGGGCTCCCAAAGTCGCCCTGTGCCATTTCAATTTTCAGGTCGGCGGGGGCGCAGCCGAATCAGTTGTGCGCCCGTCAACCTGTCAACAACTTATTGAGGCCATTTAAAAAGTAATTCAAGTAATTAATGGACCTGTCCATCCAACCTTAAGGTTGCCGGGCAGGCCGGGAGCCCTGGTGGGCTTCAGAAAAGCATGAAACCTCATCCACGGATGGGATGAGGTTTCATGAGGGTTTTAAAAAATTTAATAAAAGTTGGATTAAAAGTGATGGCCATGTCCCAACTTGCGATAGTGTCACACGAGGGGACATGTCAGGGAAATGTTATTTTCGTGCAGTGACTATTTTTAAATTTGGCACCGATCTCCCTGAGGCAGCACTTAGCCTCAGGGAGATGAGTGTGCTCTTTCACAGGCATGCACGAAAGAGCGCACACCCGGCTGAGGGAATCTGCCCCCGCCCACACAGGGAGCGCATAGCGCTTCCTGGCGGACGTCACACTGGGTGGGCCTTAATTGGCCTGCCCATGTAAAATGGCAGCGCAACCCCAATCGGGGGCGCTGATCAGAGGTGCGCCTGCACGCACCCGCTCCTGCACGCGCCCACTCCTGCACTTCCCTATGTTCCAAAGAGAACAGACCTAACTTTTCTGACCTCACATAACTGATGTCCCTCATCCCTGATTTTTTGTATTCATTCATTGGATGTGGGCATCAGTGGCTAGGCCAGCATTTATTGCCCAACTCCAATTGCCCTTGAGAAGCTGATGGTGAACTGCCTTCTGGAACTGCTGCAGTCCATTTAATGTAGGTACACCCACAGTTCTGTTAGGGAGGCAGTTTTAGGACTTTGACCCAGCAACAATGAAGGAATGGTAATATATTTCTAAGTCAGGATGGTGAGTGGCTTGAAGGTTAACTCCCAGATGGTGGTATTCCCATGCATCTGCTGCCCTTGTCATTCTAGATGATAGCTGCCATGGGTCTGGAAGGTGCTGTCTAAGGAGCCTTGGTGAGTTCCTCCAGTGCATCTTGTAAATGATACACACTACTGCCTCTGTGCGTCGGTGGTGGAAGGAGTGAATGTTTGTGGATAGGGTACCAATCAATTGGGCTGCTTTGTCTTGGATGGTGTCAAGCTTCTTAAGTGTTGTTGGAGCTGCTCTCATCCAGGCAAGTGGAGAGTATTCCATCACACTCCTGACTTGTGCCTTGTAGATGGTAGACAGGTTTTGGGGAGTCAGGAGGTGAGTTACCCTACATAGAATTCCCAGCCTCTGACCTGCTCTTGTAGCCACAATATTTACATGGCTGGCCCAGTTCAGTTTCTAGTCAGTGGAAACCCTCAGGATGTTGATAGTGGGGGACTCAGTGATAGTAATGCCATTGAATGTCAAGGGGCAATGGTTGGATTCTCTCTTGTTGGAGTTGGTCACTGCCTGGCACTTGTGTGGCATGAATGTTTCTTGCCGCTTGTCAGCCCAAACCTGAACATTGTCCAGGTCTTGTTGCATTTGGACATGGACTACTTCAGTATCTCAGGAGTCATGAGTGGTGCTGAACATTGTGCAATCAGCAAAAATCCACACTTCTGACCTTATGATGGAAGTAAGGTCATTGATGAAGCAGGTTGGCCCTAGGACACTACCCTGAGGAACTCCTGCAGCGGTTCCCTGGAACTGAGATGATTGACCTCCAACAGCCACAGTCATTTTCCTTTGTGCTAGGTATGACTCCAACCAGCAGAGAGTTTTCCCCTTGATTCCCATTGACTCCAGTTTCTCGGGCTCCTTGATGCCACACTCAGTCAAATGCCACCTTGATGTCAAGGGCAGTCAGTCACTCTCACTCCACCTCTGGAGTTCAGCTCTTTTGCCCATGTTTGAATCGAGGCTGTAATGAGGTCAGGAGCTGAGTGATCCTGGTGGAACAAACTGAGCGTCAGTGAGCAGGTTATTTCTAAGCAAGTGCTGCTTGATAGCAGTGTTGATGACCCCTTGGAGAGTAACTGATGTGGATTATGTGGATAGCATGTTTAAAGAGGTGGTCACACCACAACTAAGAAGTACAAAGGCAGAGAGGGAATTGGTGACTGCCAGAGTATCTAAGAGAAAGAGGCTGGTAGTGCAAGAATCTCCTGGGGCTATCTCGTTCTCTAACCGCTTTTCCATTTTGAATACTGGTGAGCGAGATGGTTCCTCAGAGGACTGTAGCAAGAGCTAAGTATGTGGCACCACAGGTGACTCAGTTGTACAGGAGGGTAGGAGGAGGAGTGGAAGTGCTATAGTAGTAGAGGATTCCATAGTTCGGGGAGCAGACATGTGGTTCTGCGGCCATAGATGTGACTCCAGGATGGCATGCTGCCTCCCTGGTGCCAGGGTCAAGGACGTCACGGAGCAGCTGCAGGACTTTCTTTTGGGAGAGGGTGAACAGCCAGAGGTCATGGTCCACATTGGGACCAATGACATAGGTAGGAAAAGGAATGAGGTTCTGAAAGCAGATTTTACGGAGTTAGGAAAGGGAATTACAAAGCAGGACCTCGAGCAATAATCTCAGGATTACTTCCAGTGCCATGTGCTAATGAACATAATAATAGGAAGACTGAGCAGTTCAACTCTTGGCTGGAGAAATGGGGTAGAAGGGAGGGCTTTAGGTTTCTGAGGCATTGGAATCGGTTCTGGGGCAGGTGGAACCTGTACAAGAAGGACGGGTTACACCTTAACAGGACTGGGACCAGTGTCCTCACAGGAAGATTTGCTAGTGCTGTTGGGGAGAGTTTAAACTAGATTGGCAGGGGGATGGTAACCTGGGGGGAAATTCAGAGTACAGAGGAGAAAAACTGGCAGCGGGAAGTAGCGATGTATCAACTGATAATGAGGATATATCAGAGAGTTGCATCAAGGTAGATAGAAAACTTGGAAAGTTTGATAGAATTAGAGTGGGCAAACAATATGTCATTAGATGGAGTCAGAATAAGCGGGAAAGTAAAAAAAGCCTAAATCAGGGCTAATGTGCATGTATATGAATGCACAGAGTGGGGTTTATAAGATTGGTGAACTGCAGACACAGGTTGACAAATGAAATTATGATATTACTGCTATAACAGAGACCTGGCTCAAAGAAGGGCAGGAAGGTGTTTAGGAGAGACAGGAAAGGAAGAAAAGTGGGGTGGGGGAATGGCAATATTGTTTAAAGATGGCATTACAGTGCTGGAGAGAGAGGATGTTCCAGAGGGGTCGAGGACAGAATTTCTCTGACTAGAGGTAAGGAATGGGAAAGGTGCAATAACATTGATGGTCTATAAACTACACCAATCAATGAGTGGAAGGAATGTGGAGAAACATATTTGCAAAGAAGTTACAGAGCGGTGCAAGAGTTATAGATTAATCATAATGGGAGAATTCAATTAACCAAATATAGATACAGGGATAGGAATAGTACAAAAGGAAAAGAGGGGCAAGAGTTCCTGGAATGTGTTCAAGATAATTTTCTCCAGCAGTATGTTTCTGGACCAACAAGAGGACATGCACTTTTGGACCTGATTTTGGGGAATGAGTTGGCCCAAGCGGGTCAAATATGAGTGGGAGAGCCTCAAGGGGACAGTGACCATGGTATCATAAGGTTTAGGTTAATAATGGAAAAGGACAGTGAACAATCCAGAGCAGGGATAATTAATTGGGGGAAAGCCAACTTCGATGAGATGAGAATGCATCTGAGTCGAGTGAGTTAGAATCCGGTGTTGGCAGAAAAGACAGTGGCTGAACAATGGGCCACCTCCAAAGAAAAAGTATTGCAGGCAATGTCGAGATATGTTCCCTTGAAGTGGAAAGGTAGCACAAGTAAATCCAGAGCGCCCTGGATGACGAGACAGATAGAGGTAAAGATGAAAAGGAAGAAGTGTGCGTATGACAGATGCCAGGTAGAAAATACACTGGAGAGTCAGGCTGAATATAGAAAGACCAGAGGGGAAGTAAAGAGACTAATAAGAAAAGTAAGAGGAGAGCATGAAAAGAGGCTGGCAGCAAACATAAAAGGGAATCCCAAGGTCTTCTATAAGCATGTAAATAATAAAAGGGTGGTAAAAGAAAGAATAGGGCCCATAAGGGACAATAAAGGGGAATCGCATGTGGAGGCTGGAGAAATAGTGGAGGTGTTGAACGAGTACTTTGCATCTGCCTTTACAGAGGAAGAACTTGCTACCCAGGCCGAGGTGAGAGAGCAGGTAACTAGTATACTAGAAGAGCTTACAATCAGGAGGAAGGAGTTGTTGGAAAAGCTATCTTTACTTAAAATAGATAAGGTACCAGGACCGGATGAGATGCATCCAAGGGTACTTAGGAAAGTGAGAATCGAAATTGCAGAAGCACGAGTGATAATCTTCCAGTCTTCCTTAGACACAGAGGAAGTGCCAGAGGACTGGAGAACTGCAAATATTACACCCTTTTTCAAAAATGGGTGCAAGGATAAAGCTGCCAACTACAGGCCATTCAGTTTGACCTCAGTGGTAGGGAAACTTCTGGAAACTATAGTACGGGATAAAATCAATAATCACTTAGGCAAATGCAGGATAATTAAAGAAAGCCAGCATGGATTCCTCAAGGGAAGACCATGTTTAACTAACTTGCTGGAGTTTTTTTGAGAAGGTAACAGAGAAAGCTGATAAAGGGAAACGTTGTTGATGTGTATTTGGACTTTCAAAAGGCATTTGATACAGTGCCACACAACAGACTTGTGAGCAAAATTCTAGGTCATGGAATAAAAGGGAAAGTAGGCACTTGGATAAGAAATTGGCTGAGTGACAGGAAACAGAGAGTAGTGATAAATGGTTGTATTTCAGATTGAAGGAAGGTTTATAGTGGAGTTCCTCAGGTGTCAGTGTTGGGACCAGTGCTCTTCTTGATATATATTAATGACCTAGACTGTGGTGTGCAGGGCTTGATTTCAACATTTGCAGATGATACGAAGATTGGAAATGTTGACAGTTGTGACAGGGATAGTCTCAAACTTCAGAAGGACATAGACATGTTGGTGGATTGGGCAGACAAGTGGCAGATGAAGTTCAGTGCAGAGAAGTGTGAGGTGATTCATTTTGGCAGGAAAGATATGGTGAGACAGTATAAAATAAAGGGAGAACCTCTAAAGGAAGTGCAGGAACAGAGGGAACTCAGTGTATATGTACCTAGGTCATTGAAGATGGCAGGGCATGTTGAGAGAGCAGTTAATAAAGCATACAGTATCTTAGGCTTTATTAATAGGGGCATTGAGTGCAAGAGTAAGAAGGTCATGTTGAACTTGTATAAGACACCAGCTAGGCCTCATCTGAAATACTGCGTCCAGTTCTGGGCACATTACTTGAGGAAGGATGTGAAAGCATTGGAGAGAGTACAAAGGAAATTCACAAGATTGATTCCTGGGATGAAGAACTGTAGCTATGAGGATAGATTGGAGAGGTTAGGACTGTTTTCCTTGGAGAAAAGAAGGCTGAGAGGAGGCTTGATAGAGGTATTCAAGATCATGAAGGGTATGGGCAGTGTAAATAGTAAGAAACTATTTCCCCTCAAGAGAACACCAAGAACTAGAGGGCACAGATTCAAAATAATTGGCAAAAGGAGTAAATGTGGTGTGAGGAAAAATGTTTTCATCCAGAGGGTGGTTGGAGTCTGGAACAAACTTCCTGAAAGGGTGGTGGAGGCAGGTTCAATCGAGGCATTCAAAATGGAATTGGATTGCCACCTGAAAATAGAGAATGTGCAAGGTTATGGAGATAAGGCAGGGGAGTGGGACTAGGTGGAATGCACTTTCAGAGAGCCAGTGCAGACGTGATGGGCCAAATGGCCTGCTTCTGCACTGTAAAGATACTGTGTTTTGGATTGGCTTTTTGTTGACGGGACATACCTCGGCAATTTTCCACATTGCCGAGTAGATGTCGGCGGTGTAGCTGTACTGGAACAACGGCTAGGGGTGTGACAAGTTCTGGAGCACAAGTCTTCAGTACTATTGCTGGAATATGTGAGGGCCCATAGCCTTTGCAGTATCCAGTGCTTTCAGCCATTTCTTGATATCACGTGGAATGAATCGAATTGACTAAAGATGGGCATCCGTGAGGCTGAGGATCTCTGGTGGAGGCCAAGATGGATCATCCACTCGGCACTTGTGGCTGGGGATTGTTGCAAATGCTTCAGCGTTATCTTTTGCACTGATGTGCTGCGCAACCCCCCCCCCCGCCACCATCATTGAGAATGGGGATATTTGTGGAGCTTTCTCCTCCAGTGAGTTGTTTAATTGTCCACCACCATTCCCAACTAGAAGTGGGAGGAATGCAGAGCTTAGATCTGATCCATTGGTTGTGGAGTTGCTTAGTTCTGTCTGTTGCATGCTGCTTACGCTGTTTGGCACGCAAATAGTCCTGTGTTATAGCTTCACCATGTTGAGAACTCATTTTTAGGTATGGCTGGTGCTGCTCCTGGCATGCTCTCCTGCACTCTTTATTGAACCAGGGTTGATCTCCTGGTTGGTGGTAATGTTAGAGTGGGGGATATGCCATGCCATGAGGTTGCAGATTGTGGTTGAGTACAATTCTGTTGCTGCTGATGGCCCACAGTGCCTCATGGATGCCCAATCTTGAGTTGCTAGATCTGTTCAAAATCTAGCCCACTTAGCACGATGGTAGTGCTACACAACACAATGGTCTCTACAAGGTCTGTGCGGCAGTCACTCCTGCCAATGCTGTCATAGTTCTGTGGCAGATTGGTGAGGATGAGGTCAAGTATGTTTTTCCCTCTTGTTGGTTCCCTCACCACCTGCTGCAGACCCAGTCTAGCAGCTATGTCCTTTAGGACTTAGCCAGCTCGGTCTGTAGCTGTGCTATCGAGCCATTCTTGGTGACGGACATTGAAGTCCCCCACCCAGAGTACATTGTGTGCCCTTGCCACCTTCACTGCTTCTTCCAAGTGGTATTCAACATTCATATTTGATCTGATGCCAAGAGACTTCATGGGGTTCAGGGTCAATGTTGAGGACTCCCAACTCCCTCCTGACTGTATACCACTGTGCCGCTATGTCTGCTTGGCCTTTCCTGCTGGCGGATGATAATGGTGGTGTCTGGGACATTTTCTGTAAGGCATGATTCCGTGAACATGACTATGTCAGGCTGTTGCTTGATTAGTCTGTGAGACAGCTCTCCCAATTTTGGCACAATCTCCAAATGTTAGTAAGGAGGACTTTGCAGGGTTGACAGGGCTGAGTTTGCCCTGTCGTTTCCTGTGCTTAAGTCGATGCCAAGTGGTCCTTCTGGTTTAATTCCTTATAGTGGTTTGATACAATTGAGTGGCTTGCTAGGCCGTTTCTTATAAGCCAGACCAGGTAAGGATGGCAAATTTCCAGATGGGTTTCTTACAACAATAGTTTCATCCGCCTTTTAATTTCAGAATTTTATTGAATTCAAATTTCACCATCTGAACCTGGGTCCCCAGAACATTACCCTGGGTCTCTGGATTACTAGTCTAGTGACAATACCACTGTGCCATGTCTCCCTTTACCAGGTAACATCCTGGTAAACTTCACTCTGCCCTTTCTAAGGCCTTTGTGCCTTTTCTGAGCTAGGTTGTGACCAGAATTTTCTACAGTACTTCTGCTGAGGACTAATCAGTGATTTAGAAAGTTTTAGCATGTCTTCTTTGCTATTATATTCTATGCCTTTATAAATCCAAGTAACTAATTTTTTAACCAACTTGTCAACTTGCCCGGCCACCTTTAAGAATTTGTGGACACAAGGCCTTTCTATTCATCTATATGTTTCAAAATCATGCCATTTAGTATACTGTATTTCTTTATTAGTTTTCAGAAAGTACGTCACTGCACACTTCTGTGCATTGAACTCTATCTGCCATGCTTCTGCCCATTTCACCAACCGGTCTGCCATCCTGAAGTCTGCAAGTATCCTCATCACTATCTATAATGCAACCAAGTTCCATATCATCTGCAAACTTTATAATACAGCCCACTAAACCCAAGTCTAGGTTATTTATAAAATTTTATGAGTAATGATCCAAAACTGACCCTTGGGGAACACCAATGAAAATCACCTTCCAAGTCTGAAAAACATCCATTGCCACTCTCTGCTCCCTGTCACTGAACAAATTCCATATCTATATTGCCACTTTCCCTTTAATTCTATCATTTTCCATGGAGTCCTTTTTTAAAAAAAAATATTTGTTAGGGCTTATCTTGTGGGTATGGTAAAGATCACTTTGCTGATAGTAGTGGTGAAATAAGTAGGGCAGTTCAGGTGGATCTAAACAAGTATAAACAGTTGACAGCAGGACTAGCTGCTGTGACATTTCAACAGTAAACCACAGTTTGAATACTTCTATGCTGGCAGGCAGCTGCAGCATTAGAACACACTAGATGGGTAGGTCATGACAGGCCTCCAAGGTTCATGACTAAGAAGTTTATTGCTTGTCCTTATATTTTAATGTGGTTTGGCTGCTTGATAAACCTGAGCAGAGACTGAAAAAAGTGGTCTGCGAATGATTGTTTAAGATTACATGATTCAAATAAATTGTTTTCTTGGCCTTCAAGTGGATTGTAGGCCACTTAACCCTGGTCACATTGCAAAATACTTGGACAGATCCCTTCCCGTATACAATTTCCCTTTTAACTTTGTTCAGGCTGTAGTTGCTTCCTTTCAGTGCCTGTTTTCTCATTTCCTCTACAAACTGCGTCATTGCCCCTGAGTCTGCTTCCTCAGTTGCTGGTGGCATTCTTTCCCCTTTTCTATCATTGCTTCCTGCCATTTCATTCTGTTGTAGACAGAATGGATTTGCCAGATAAAATGGAGGAAATCATTAAGTAAACAAAATAATGGAAATTTTCCTGAAAGGATAGAGAAAAAAGATGTTAAATCCAAGAATTTATCCAGTGAGAAGAAGAACCATATAGACTAGGAAGGTCCTAGGTGTAGTTGAGGAGACGACTCATGAAGTACAAAATGAGTTCCGAAAACTGCTGAAATGTGCAGTGCATTGACAGATGAAATTTAATAAGGACAAGTGTAAAGTGCTGCACATAAATAGAAGCTGGCAGCATATGTCTTCGATGAATGGTGTTGAAATATCTGAGGATGAAGTTGAGAGAAACCTTTAGGTCTTAATAAACTCAATTTCCAACTGCCAAGCCAGGATTACTAAAACAAGTAGGAAGCCAGAGTCAAAACAGAATACAAATTGAAGGAATAATTGTTGTGGGAAAGTGGGGTGAAAGAGGGGTTCTATTTCATGGGACACTGGCAGTAGTACTGGGATAAAAAGGAGCTGTACTGCTGGGATGGGCTGCACCAGTAACAGGTTGAGAACAAGGACCTGGCTGAAAGGGTAAATGGGGTATAGAAAAGAAAAAAGATAGGCTTTCATTTATAAAAATGTTTTTTACACCCTCCGTTGTCCCAAATCACTTTATAGCCAATTAAATACTTTTGTAGTGTGGTAATGTACAGCACGTGGCAGCCAATTTGCACATAGCAAGCTCCCACATACAGTAAAGTGGTAATGACTAGATAATTTAGTAATTCTGGTTGAGGGATAATTAGCAGCCAGGACACAGGGGAGAACTCGGGGAGAAGTGGGGTCTTTGATGTCCGCTAGAGAAGGCAGATGGAGCCTCACTTCAATGCTGTCTCTCAAAGATGGCAGATCTGACAGTTTAGCACGCCCTCTACTGCATTGAAATGTCAGCCTAGATTTTGTGCTCAAGTTTCTGGAGTGGGAGATGAACCCACAGTATTCTGATTGAGAGACATGAGTGCTACCAACTGAGCCACAGCTTTAGACCAAAAGACTTCAAATCAGTAAAATGAGGGAAGGGCTGAGGCAGAAATCAAAATAGCCTAAAAATTTAAGAAATGGATGAGAGCGAAATCGAGGTCATGAATAGTGTCAAAGTAATAATACTTAAAGGTTAAAAAAAAAATGGAAATAGTAACAAAGTAACTGATGACAATGCATTTGAAGTGGTAGGAAAAGAAATAAGGGCAGGGATTGGGCGGGACCTGAAATTCCAACCCGAAGTCCATCAGATTTTCCATCCCGGCCAAGGAGTATGATAAGTCAAACCGTGTATTTAAAAACCTCAGGGCATAAAGGCAGGACAGGATCTATTCCCCAGTTTAAAGCTCTGTACACTAATGAACATATAGCATAAGTAATGAAACAGTTGAATTAGAAGTGTAAATTCAGCTTAAAAGGTATGATGTAGTACCCATCACTAAGACCTATTACAAGATAGGCATGACTGGAAATTGGGAAGGAAGAGGAACTGCAAAATCAACAAGTGAGATTAATGCAATTTATGGGAGAGGGAATATCAATGAGGGTGAGCAGGTAGTAGAAACGTCATGGTGGAACTGAGGAATAGAAAATGCTGCAGATGTAGGAATTGTTTCTAGACCTCCAGATAGCAGTGATAAAGTAGCGAGATAAATGCAGAGAATAGAGAAGATTGTTGTGCAAACAGAGTAGTCACAATGGGAAACTTACATTACATAAGCTCAGTGAGGCAGAACAACTCGAATCTTAAAGACAGCAAATTTCTTGAGTGTATTCAGGATAGTTTTCTGGAAAAATATGTTCTTGAACCAACAAGAGGACAGGCTATATTAAATTTAGTGATGAGTAATAAAACTGAATTAGTCAATAATCTAATGGGAGACAGATGGTCACAGATTTGTGCCCTTGTTGCGTAAGACCTCACACCTTGAAGAACTGCTCACCATGCCCTGCCAGTAGTTGTGAATGTCATTGTGGCCTTGAACTTCTTCACCTCTGGCTCCTTCCAAGGATCAGCAGTGGACCTTTGTGATGTCTTGCAAGCAACAGCAC
Source organism: Cetorhinus maximus (assembly GCF_964194155.1). Lineage (NCBI taxonomy): Eukaryota > Metazoa > Chordata > Chondrichthyes > Lamniformes > Cetorhinidae > Cetorhinus > Cetorhinus maximus. The sequence continues at coordinate 26,817,399 of NC_135892.1, read as the reverse complement.
GCTATTGCATCTCGCAGGTCACTGAAGTCCTATTTGTGAGATCTGGCCAATGTATTTGATTTCAACAGATGGGGCCTAGTTGGCACAGAGGGCCATGGGATTTGCCTCCATCACTGGATTCCCACAGGTGCAGAGCATCGTCAGTTGCACCCATCAAGGTGCTGAGTGAGCAGCCAGTGAGATTCATTAACAAGGGCTTCCACTCCCTCAATGTACAGCTAGTTTGTGACCACAACAAATACTTCATACATGTGTGTGCTTGCTTTCCTGGCAGCTGCCAAACTTTGTGGATGGATTCCAGGAGACAAAGATTATCCCTCGAAGAAATGGCTTCTCATTCCTTTATGTGACCCTGAGACGGAGGCACAGAGGTGGTACAACTGAATCCATCAGCTCACAAGGACCATTATTGAACAGGCCATTGGTTGAGTGGTGCCCTGCCATAGACTTCGGCAAGGGTCTTGTGCATTGTGGTGGTCTGTTGTGCTTTCCATAACGTGGCCCGCTAAAGAGATTAGACCTTGAAGGTGTTGAGGCCCTGGAATGACACAGCTGACCGGTGGAAGACTGCTTTCATAACCTTCAGTGTCACACTGTTGGGGAGGGCTTTAATTTCACAGTTTGATTGACAGCTCCAAGAGGCTGTTAAAGGACCAGCTGTCTTTGATGTGGGGTTATGAATACAAATGTTTGTTTTAAGGGATTAAGTACTTGAGGGGATTTGAATGTATTGAATAGGCTAGATACTTAGAATGTTATTTTATTTCATCTCAGCATGGCTCATTAGGTCTGCCTATGGTGGATACTGGGTGAGTTGACTTAGAGGGTGTACGGGTAAAGGATGGTGTTTGGGGGCATGGGTTGGCATGAGTAGACACTAAGTTGGTATAGTGGCTAAAAGAGGCCATGGGGATGCGGAAAGTCATGGGTTGTCATGAGTTGGCACTAAGTTGGCATTGGGACTACAAGGGGCCATGAGAATGAGTGGGGTCAGGTGTTGGCATGTTGGCACTAAGTTGGCATAGGGGCTATAATGGACCATGGCAGGTGGAGGGGCATAGTTTGGCATGGAGGGTATGAGGGGCCATTGGGGTGGGTAGAGGGGCATGGCCTGGCATAGGATATGGGAAGTAAATGGAGGTATGAGGGGTGAGGGCTCAAGGGCCTAATATTCAACAACACAACTGGGACTAAGTCCCTGATCACCGAGGCGAACCTTTCAACCAGGCTACCTCAGCACTCAGCAGCCCCTGTGGCTGCCTCTGATCTGCATCCAGGTGCAGTGGGCCCACCTCCAGCACTCCGGTTGAGTGCACTCCACTCCCTTCATCTAAAGATTTCAATATCTTTCCATCCTCTCCAACACGTATGCCCATCTCTCTTTCCCTGCCTTGCTCTTTGGGGGCCACCCTTGCGATTTCCATGGCTCCCTTCTCCATAGCAGTGCCCACGTGGACAGTGCTCTCCTCTGCCAGAGTCCTCTACATAGCACTGTGTGTCCATTTCTCCTCCATTCTGACCAATGCCAACGGCTCATATATATGAGAAGCTGCATGTGTCAATGTTGGCAAGTCCTCAACAGCACTAGATTTCTGAGCCTTGCTGAAGTGTTAATGAGTGCCTTGGGAACACAATACTCCATGTTCAGGGGTAACATACACCCTCAGGCTCAGCTGAAGTAACGGTGGAGGTAGAATACATTGAGGCCTGTCATCAGGGTCCAGCATTGCACTCGCCTTGCCAGGCTGCAGAAGGTCATTGAAACTTTTACGAAACTGAACCCAGTTTCTACGAATCACACTTCTGATGCTTTCAACCACCTCCAGCCATGCCTGCTTTTTTTAGCTGGGTGGCCTTCACCTTCCACCCCCTGGAAAGAGGAACTCCGTCCTCATTCTCACAGCCTCCAGAAGGACTTCGAGGTCGGCAATCAGAGAACTGAGAGGCAACCCTGTCCTGGGTGTCAGGCCTCTGCCTCTCCTGTGAAATCCCTGCTGCTTGCATTTTTCATTCAAACTGCAGCCACAATAATGGCTACCGTGATAACTTTAAATGGGGTCTGCACTTGCAGAATCCACCTCCATCCTGTACCTATTGCCGCTAACTGGCCATCCAGCCTGCCTTCCAGCCAATTAGCAACCTGCCTTTGCAAAAATTGTGTGCTCTGACTTCATTGCCAAACCTGGAGACAATGCCAGTGTTGGTTTCTCAACCCGGGAGGGAAAATCCTGCCTCACATGTTGGAATTCAATGTTAAGTTTGAGAGGGAGGAGGGTGAGTCACAAACTAAGTATTTAAATTTAGTTAGGGCTGATTTGAAGGGATGAGGAAGGAATTAACCACAATAGGCTGGGCAGAATTCTAAATGGCTAAAATTATGGATCAATAGCGGAAGGTGTTCAAAAAGGTATTTGGTCAAATGAAAAACCTGTACGTACCCTTAAAGGGCAAGGGCTCTACTTGAGTAATAGAACAACTTTGGTCAGCAAGGCAAATGAGAGAGAGAGTATGGTCCATAACGTCCAATCTCCGGGGCATCGTACTGGGCGGGGGGTGGTGTACCCCAAAAATGCAATACAGGATTCCCCACGTAAGGATTGCCTGAGAAGTTCAAACTTTATTCTGTACTGGGAACTATCCAATACTCTGATTTGAATCACAGTCTCCGGATGGTTCCGACTGTCTTACAGAATAATTACCTGGGAAAAGTTCTAAGTATTAAAACCCCTTCTAACTCCTAGGTAACTATTGTACTGACTGCGCCTCCTAAAACCCCCACGTGACCCCTCCCCCCCCGCCACCGACTATGCCCCACACCCATCTCCTGACTATCCCCTATCCTCCCACCTCCATGGGAACTCCGACTACCCTCCTGACACGCCCACTACCCCCTTGACATCCCCAACCGCCAGCTACTCCCCATCACCCAAATACATATCCTCACCAACCATCTCCCCACTGTCCACCCCCCCATTGACCATCCAAACCCCCTACTCACCCCCTAGTGACCCCCCAATGCCCCCACCACTGACCAATATCCCGCTGACCACCCCGACACTGACCAACACCTCACTGACCACCTGACCCCCTCACTGACCACTCCCCCACTGACCACCCGACCCCTCTTCTCGTTAACCACTCCTCCCATCCCACTGTCCACACCCCACTGACCAGCCAATGCTCCCCCCACAACCCGTCCTACCCCCCCCACAACCTGTCCTACCCCCCTCACTACCCATCCTACCCACCCCCAGCCTCCATCCTACCCACTTATCTTGTACACTTAACTTTCTCCCTAACTTCTCAAAGTGGCTGACCTTAAAACTTAACTGCTTTACTGCAGCTAGTGCCATAAAAAAGGAGCATGTCTTCCTTAACCTCGACTCTCTAGCACTTAGCTGAAGGAATCAAGAACTCACCGCACTCCATTTTTCTCACCCGGCCCAAGTTGAAAGGTTGGGCAAGAAAGGTGTGGCTGCGTTTCAGTGTAAGGAGGTAGGGGGGTAGCGGCAATCTGACTGTGATTGTCACTCCACAGATGTTATGGCCCTATATATAACTAAAACGGCTCATTTGATAGCAAAGATCAATAGAGATCCTGCAGGCTGTGACATATATAGAACAGCAATGGGATACAACGAAAGAGCTAACAACTGCAAAAGGAAATATGAGGAAATGCTTGCAAAAGATAGCAAAGATGGCACTAAAGATTTTTTAGAAATATTTAAGTAATTTTGGCTCCTTAATATGTTTTACACTAATAATATGATATACAACATTGTAATTGGCAATCAGGAAGCAACAGTTTTACTAAATATCTTCTTTGTAGGCCTTCACAGTAGAAGATGAGGATAAAGTACCAGAAATGCAAAGAAAAAGAAAAAAATAAATCAATGGGTGGAACTAACTAGATTGAATTAAGTGAAAAGAATGGTAATGGAGAAAGTAATGAGGTTAAAGATAGAAAAATCTCCAGGACTCAATGGTTTCCAACCCAGGTATTATAAGAAGTAGGTATGGAAATTGTTGATATGTCAGTCATTATCTTCCAAAACAGTTCATTCATGTATTGCTTTCCCTTGGATTGGAAAACTGCCAATGTCAACCCATTGTTTAAGAAGAGTCGGAGAGATAAACTCGGAAATTATGGCTCCATTAGCCTAGTGCCAATTGTGGGGAAGTTACTAAAATCTATTATGAGGGATAGTGTGATGGATCATTTGCACAAACATGAACTGATCAGAGAGAGCAAGTGTGGATTTGTAATGGGTAAATCATGTCTAATGAGCCTAGTTGATCTTTTTGAGGTGGTAACAAATGCGGTTGAGAATGTTACTTAAATGGATTTCCAGAAGGCATTCAGTACAATTCCACATAAGAGGTTGCTAACAAAATTGGGAGCACATGCAATTGAAAGCAATCTTTTGGTTTGGATAGGGAATTGGTTTGGAGGTAGAAGGGTAGAGATGATATGTACTCAAATGGGCAGGATGAGATATTGGTGCCTCCAGGGATCTGTACTGGAACCTCACAATTTCATTATATTTATAAATCACTTAGATGAAGGAATAGAAAGCAGTATTGCTGATTACACTAAATTAGATAGCACAATAAAGATGTGAGCAGAAAATTGCAAAAGGATATTGATAGGTTAAGCGATTGGGAAAAATTGTAGCAAATGGAGTACAATGTGTGGGAAAATTTGAGTTCAGCTACTTAGGACCCAAGAAAGCTAGATCAGAGTATTTTCTAAATGTTGAGAGCCTGAGCTGATCCCCAATATCACAGGATTTGGTTATGATGAAAGACCGTAAAACTCTCGACTATTGAACCTTGAAAGGAAGTGAGCAAAGAGTGACATTATAGAGGTGTATAAGATAGTAAATAGTATCGAAATGTTATAAAGGTGCGGCAAATTATCTCAACCTAAAGTACTACCTATTCTCTAAGTAATAAAAGATAAATTTAGTGCTGATATCAGAAGGTTGTTCTTTACACACATTTGACACTTTTTTTTATACTTTCAGTGAATGTTGGTATCACTGGCAAGCCCAGCATTTATTGCCCATCCCTAGTTGCTCTTGAGAAGGTGGTTCAGAGCCACTGTCTTGAACAGCTGCAGACCATTTGTGTCAGTGCACTCTGTTAGGAAGGGAATTCCAGGTTTTGGCACAGTGACAAGACTTGAAAGGAAGCTTGCAAGTGGTGGTGTTCCTTCCATCTGCTCCCTTGTCCTTCTAGGTGGTAGAGATCACAGGTTTGGAAGGTGCTGTTGAGGGAGGCTTGGTGAGTTGCTCCAGTGCACCTTGTATATGGTATACACTGTTGCCCCTGTACATCAGTGCAGGGAGTGAATATTGTGAAAATGGTGGGTGGGGTGCTGATTAAGTGGGCTGCTATGTCCTGGAAAGTGTTGAGCTCCTTGAGTGTTGTTGGAGCTGCACTCATCCAGGCAACTGGAGAGCACTACATCACATTCCTGATTTGTGCCTTGTAGATGGACAAGCTTTGGAGAGTTAGGAGGTGAGTTATTTGCTGCAGTGTTTCCAGCCTCTGACCTGCTTTTGTAGCCACAGTATTTGTGCCTGGTCCAGTTAAGTTTCTGGCTAATGGTAAGCCTCCAGGATGTTGATGGGGGATTCAGCATGGTAATGGTGTTGAATATCAAGGGGAGATGGTCTGATTCTCTCTTGGTCGAGAGGGTCGTTGCCTGGCACTTGTGTGACAAGAATGTGACTTGCCACTCACCAGCCTAAGCCTGAATGTTGTCCAGGTCTTGCTGCATATGGACATGAACTGCTTCAGTATCTGAGGAGCTGCAAATGGTACTGCAATCATCAGTGGACATTCCCACTTCCGACGTTATGGAAGGAAGTTCATTAATGAAGCAGCTGAAGTTGGGCCTAGGATACTACTGTGAGGAACTTCTGCAGCAATGTACTGAGGTTGAGATGATTGGCTTCCAATAACCACAGCCATGTTCCTTTGTGCTAAGTATGACTCCAATCAGTGGAAAGTTTTGATTTTCACTTTGACTTCAATTTTGCTAGGTCTCCTTAATGCTGCACTCAGTCAAATGCTGCCTTAATGTCAAGGGGAATCACTTTCGCCTCACCTCTTGAATTCATCACTTTTGTCCATGTTTGTACAAGGGCTGTGATGAAGTCAAGAGCCGAGTGACTCCGGTGGAACCCAAATGAGCATCGGTGAACAGATTATTGCTCTGTAACTGCTCCTTGATGACACCTTCCATCACTTTGCTGATGGTGTGAATTGACAAGATTGAATTTGTCTTGCTTCTTATGGGCAGGACACACCAGGGCAATTTTCCACTTTGTGGGGTGGTTGCTAGTATTTTTGCTGGTAGAGCTTGGCTAGGTGCAAGGTTATTCTGGAGCATATGTCTTCAGTACTACTGCCAGAATGTTGTCAGGGCCCATTGCTTTTGCAGTATCCAGTGTCTTTAGCTGTTTCTTGATGTCACTTGAAATGAATTGAATTGGCTGAAGACTGACATCTGTGATGTTGGGAACCTCAGGAGGAAGCTGAGAGGGATCATCCACTTGGCACTTCTGACTGAAGTTGGTTGCAAATGCTTCAGCCTTGTCTTTTACGCTGATGTGCTGTGCTCCCTCATCATCAAGGATGGGGGTATTTGTGGAGCATCGTCCTCCTGTTAGTTGTTAGACTGACCATCACCATTCAAGACTGGATGTGGCAGGACTGCAAGGCTCAGACCTGATCCATTGCTTGTGGGATAACTTAGCATTGTCTAATGCATGCTGCTTCCTCTGTTTAGCAGGCATGTAGTTTTGCATTGTGGTTTCACCAGGTTAGCACTGATTTTTAGGTATGCCTAGTACTACTCCTGGCATGCTCTCATGCATTCCTCATTGAACCAGGTTTGATCCCCTGGCTTGATCGTAATGATAGATTGAGGGATATGCCAGACCATGAGGTTACATATTGTGCTTGAATACAATTCTGCTGCAACTGGTGGCCCACAGCGCCTCGTGGATGCCTAGTTTTGGGCTGCCTGATCCATTCTGAACCTATCCTATTTTGCACAGTTGTAGTGTCACACAACATGGATGGTAAACTCACTGTGAAGATGGGACCTTGTCTCAAAAAGGACTTTGCAGTGGTCACTCCTACCAGTACTTTCCTGGACAGATGCAACTGCAACAGGTAGATTGGTGAGGGTGAGGTCAAGTAGGTTTTTCCCTCTTGTTGGTTCCCTTACCGCCTGCTGCAGGCTCAGTCTGGCAGATATGTCCTTCAAGTCCGTAGTGGTGCTACCAAGCCACTCTAGGTGATAAGCATTAAAGTCCCCCACCTAGAGTTCATTCTATGCCCTTCCCACCCTCAGTGCTTCTTCCAGTGTTGTTCAACATGGAGGAGTACTGAATCATCAGCTAAGGGAGGACAGTGGGTGATAATGAGCAGGATGTTTTCATGCCCTTGTTTGACCAGGTGTCATGAGTCTTCATGAGGCTTGGGATCAATGTTAAGTACTCAGAGAGCAACTCGCTCCAGACTGTATACCACTATGTCACCACATCTGGTGAGGCAGGACACACCCAGGAATGGTGATGGAGGAATCTGGGACATTGGCTGTGAGCTTTGACTTGGTAGGTATGACTATGTCAGACTGATCCTTGACTAGTCTGTGGGACAGCTCTTCAATTTTAGCATGTTCCCAGATATTAGTGAGGAGAACTTTTTAGGGTTGACTGGCCAGGGTCTATCAATAGCAGCGCTACTAAGCCACTCTTGGTGATGTGCATTGAAGTCCCCCACTCAAAGTGCATCCTGTGCCTTTGCCACCCTCAGTACTTCTTCCAAATGGTCGTTGTTGTTTCCACTACCTTGATCCATTCCGTGTGGACTGTCCAGTTTTGTGCCTTTTTGACTTTTCTGTTGAGTGGGAACAGTGGCGTAGTGGTGATCCAGAGGCCAGGACTAATACTCTGGGGACATGTGTTCAAATCGTACCACTGCAGCTGATAGAAATTAAATTCAATTAATTAATAAATCTGGAACTAAAAGCTAGTCTCAGTAATGGTGATCATGAAACTATCAGATCGTTGTAAAAAATCACCTGATTCACTAATGGCCTTTAAGGAATGAAATCTGCTGCCGGGTTTGGCCGACATGTGACCTCAGACCCATAGCAATGTGGTGATTCTTAACAGCCCTCTGAAATGACCCAACAAGTCAGCCCACTAAGAATAGTGAATGCAAAAACCCCAGAATCTTTTTAACAACCAGTTAGGAGCTGTAGTGGGATCACATTGTAAGATGGTTTGGCTAGCTGAGTTAATATGGGCCAATTGCCTTCATCATGACATATGTTCGTTTGCCTACTGGATTAGCTGACTTTAACTCGAACAGTGGTACCCCTTTTGACCTCAGTGCCCCTAAGTTAGACAGAGTGTAATTGGCCAGATTTCCCTCTACTGAAGTCTACTGGGCATGATGGGCTTAATGGCCTCCTGTGTTGGAAACGTATGACCCCGTTTAATCATTAGGAAAATGAGATGGGAAGAACAGGGAGAAAGGAAATAGAAAAATGAGTGAGGGAAATAGATCAGAAATAAATGAATTAAAAGAACCAAAGAGGAATAATCTCCTGCAGCCACTTACACTCCTCTCTGATTATAATGAGGAACTCATTGAAGAAAAAATAAAAGTGAAATGAAGTGAAAAGCAAGTTTAAGATAGGATTGAGTAAATAAGAGACTAAAACTAAGAAATGGAGATAAATTAGTAAGGAGTGAATTAAGTTGGAAATTTACTCACTTTTCTTTCACCTCTGGGATGTTAATTTGAATCCAGTCCAGACTGATGGGATGAAAGCCCTCAGTCTCTCCTAGCTATGAGTTCTAATTAACATAAGTTTGGGTGGTCTCCAACTGGCACCAAAAGGTTTAGGGACCCAAGTACATGATTTTACACTGTCTCACCTGAAGACAATTCACAAAGATGAAAATTGTGGGAAATAACACCTGATTGTTTTTCTTGGAATCAGATTAAGAGATATTGGGGTTTATTTTGGATCAAGGATAAAAACAGGTGCTAAATAGCTGCAGTGCTAATAAATCAAGCCTGTTTGAAAGTCTGGATTTAGCACACCACTTTGGTCCTAATTGCTGATTACCAGAGTTCGATCATGTCCGAAGAAACCTGCATGTTTAGCATTCAGGTGCCAGATGCAATATCCATGGAGCAGTTTTTGTAGGCCTCTTGCACTCACTTCACTGAAGGTGTAAAGTGCACTGATTGACGCACAGAAGCACGGTTGCAGGATGTCTCGGGGAGCCAAGAGAGACGGCACACAGGTTCTCGGATGCAACACTAGAGATCATGAAGGGGGCAGTCCATACGTGGCGGGATACCCTTTACCAGCAGAGGGGGAAAGGATGTCAACTCACCCTCCTGTCCCACTCCCCTGCAACAGCCAGTGCTGTTTGCCTGTCCTCATACCCACTTCCAATTCCTTGTCCAGACCAGGAGGCAAGATGTCCATGCCCATGACCAAGAACTGCCTTTCTCCTGGGTCCCTTATGAGGTATCTAATAAGCACAGCCTATGCTCTTTTTAGAAGTCCTCAGAGAATTTGCAGAATAAATCTAACTTGAGTGTTGAAGTCTTGACAGTGTCAGAGATTCTTTTCACAGCTCCAGGAGCAAGTTACCATTAAATGTTGAATATCCCTTTAAGGAGCACTTGAAATCAAAATCAACGCCATGTTTACTCCCAGACAGCTGTTTGCTGTTACGAGAGAGCATGAAGATAAGCATTAACCACGAAAATGTCATGCAGCCTCTTTAATGAGTGGTAGCAAGCACTTTAAATGGTGATCAGCCCCTTAACATGCTTTCAGGTGGCCATTCCTGGTGCAGGCTTTAACTTCATAGATAGCCACATATGAAATAGGAGCAGAAGTAGGCCGTTCAGCCCCTTGAGCCTGCTCCGCCATTCAATACGATCATGGCTGATCTGTTTGTGTTTCGAATTCCACATTCCGATCTAACCCCGATAGCCTTTGATTCCCTTGCCTAACAAGAATCTGCTTACCATTGCCTTTGAATATTCAGTGACCCCTGCCTTCACCGCCTTCTGAGGCAGAGTTCCAAAGTCGCACAACCCTCTGAGAGAAAACATTTCTCCTCTGTCCTAAAAGGGTAACCAACAATTTTAAAAACAGTGCCCCCTTGTTCTGGACTCAACCACAAGAAGAAACATCCTTTCCACAGCCACCTTGTCAATACCATTCAGGATCTTGTATACTTCAATCAAGTCACCCCTCACTCTTCTAAACTCCAGTAGAAACAAGCCCAGTCTGTCTAACCTTTCCCCATAAGACAACCCGCTCATTCCAGGTATCAATCTAGTAAACCTCCTCTGAACAGCCTCCAAAGCATTTATATCCTTCCTTAAATAAGGAGACCAAAACTACACACAATATTTGAGATATGGTCTCACCAATGCCCTGTATAACTGAAGCATAACATTCTTACTTTTATGTTCAATTTTTCTTGTAATATCGTCATTTGCCACCTTAATTATTTGTTGTACTTGTACTTTTTGTGACTTATGCACGAGAACACCTAGATCCCTCTGTACCTCAGAATTATGCTGCCATTCTCCGATTAAGTAATACCCTGCTTTTTTATTCTTCCTGCCAAAGTGAACAACTTCACATTTTTCCACATTATACTCCATTTGCCAGATTTTTGCCTGCTCATTCAACCTATCTATATCCTTCTGCAGCCTCCTTATGTCCTCTTCACAGCATACTTTCCTACCTGTCCTTGTGTCATCTGTAAATTTAGCTACCATGCCTTCACTCCACTCATCTAAGTCATTGATATAAATCTTAAAAGGTTGAGGCCCCAGCACAGACCCTTGCAGGACTCCACTTGTCAACATCCTGCCAACCAGAAAAAGACCCATTTAAGCATACTGTTTTCTGCCAGCCAGCCAATCTTCTATCCATGCTCATATGTTACCCGCTACACCAAGAACATTTATTTTCCATAATAATCTTTGATGTGGCACTTTATCAAATATCTTCTGGAAATCCAAGTTGGCCTTCACACAGGCTAAATCAATGTTTCAGCTTAAGACTCCATCTTGACCAAGGAGGATCGTTGCCGCTTGAATGCGCTGCCAAAAATTACCCCTTTGGATCTGAGAAATATGAGTTACACTATAGGATCTGGCTGTGATATGCCTGGCCGTGGACTACTTGATGTGAACATGAGTGGTAGGAAGGTAAAGACATTGGGCGTAATTGTCCCAGATTTGCACTAAGTGCTGTAGCAGGTGGGAATATGAACGTTTTATCTGCCAGCCGCAATGGCAGCTTTTCACCCCACATCATCCCAATCCCGCCTCATAAATCATGCATTCCCGGGAAACATACTGTTTCAATGGCGGGCAGACTCTCGTTTGCCCGCCACGCCATCACTGCACCACTGCCTCACGCCGAGTGCCATACTTAAAATGCAGCCGAGCGCACACCTCTCAGTGCATCCGGCCCAGGCCTGCTGCACAGGAGACATGGCCCCCAAAGGCAAGAATCGCACAGAATCTCTGTGTAGAAGAGGCCCTTCGGCCCATCGAGTCTGCACCGACACATGAGCAACACCTGACCTACCTACCGAATCCCATTTACCATCACTTGGCCCATAGTCTTGAATGTTATGACGTGCCATGTGCTCATCCAGGTACTTTTTAAAGGATGTGAGGCAACCCGCCTCCACCACCCTCCCAGGCAGTGCATTCCAGACCGTCACCACCCTCTGGGTAAAAAGGTTTTTCCTCACACCCCCCCCCAAACCTCCTGCCCCTCACTTTGAACTTGTGTCCCCTTGTGACTGACCCTTCAACTAAGGGGAACAGCTGCTCCCTATCCACCCTGTCCATACCCCTCATAATCTTGTACACCTCGATCAGGTCACCCCTCAGTCTTCTCTGCTCCAACGAAAACAACCTAAGTCTATCCAATCTCTCTTCATAACTTAAATGTTTCATCCCAGGCAACATCCTGGTGACTGGGGCGTCCTTGGCCTGCTGCAATGTTCCAGTGAAGCTCAACGCAAACTGGAGGAACAGCACCTCATCTTCTGACTAGGCACTTTACAGCCTTCCGGACTGAATATTGAGTTCAACAACTTTAGATCATGAACTCTCTCCTCCATCTCCACCCCCTTTCCGATCCCCCTTTTTCCAATAATTTATATATTTTCTTTTCCCACCTATTTCCATTATTTATAAATGTATTTCCATCCATTGTTTTATCTCTACCTTTTAGCCTATTTCGATCCCTTCCCCCCACCCCACCCCCACTAGGGCTATCTGTACCTTGCTCGTCCTGCTTTCTACCCTTAATGTCACCATTAGCACATATCTTAGCTAATATCACCAACGTCAACACCTTTTTGTCCTTTTCTCTATGACATCTTTTGGCAATCTCCGCTCTACCCTCTATCCAGCTCTACCTGTCCCACCTCCCCCTTAAACCAGCTTATATTTCACCTCTTTTCTATTTGTCCTTAGTTCTGATGAAGAGTCATTTGGACTTTAAACGTTAACTGTATTCCTCTCCGCAGATGCTGTCAGACCTGCTGAGTTTTTCCAGGTATTTTTGTTTTTATCCTGGCGAATCTCCTTGGCACCCCCTCAAGCGCAATCACATCCTTCCTATAATGTGACGACCAGAACTGCACACAGTACTCCAGCTGTGGCCTCACCAAGGTTCTATACAACTCCAACATGACCTCCCTACTTTTGTAATCTATGCCTCGATTGATAAAGTCAAGTGTCCCATATGCCTTTTTCACCACCCCACTAACATGCCCCTCTGCCTTCAGAGATCTATGGACACACACCAAGATCCCTTTTTTCCTCAGAACTTCCTAGTGCAATGCCGTTCATTGAATACTTCCTTGTCAAATTACTCCTTCCAAAGTGTATAACCTCACACTTTTCAGGGTTAAATTCCATCTGCCACTTATATGCCCATTTGACCATCCCCTCTATATCTTCCTGTAGCCCAAGACACTCAACCTCACTGTTAACCACCCGGCCAATCTTTGTGTCATCCACAAACTTACTAATCCTACCCCCCACATAGTCATCTATATCATTTATATAAATGACAAATAATAGGGGACCCAGCACAGATTCCTGTGGTACGCCACTGGACACTGACTTCCAGTCACTAAAGCATCCTTCTGTCATCACCCTCTGCCTCCTACAACTAAGCCAATTTTGAAACCACCTTATCAAACTACCCTGTATCCCATGTGCCTTTGCCTTCTTTATAAGTCTCCCATGTGGGACCTTGTCAAAGGCTTTGCTGAAATCCATTTCAACTACATCAACTGCACTACCCTCATCTACACACCTGGTCACCTCCTCAAAAAATTCAATCAAATTTGTTAGGCATGACCTCCCTCTGACAAAGCCATGCTGACTAGCCCTGATCAAACCTTGCCCCTCCAAGTGGAGATAGATACTCTCCTTCAGAAATTTCTCCAATAGTTTCCCTACCACTGACGTGAGACTCACTGGCCTGTAGTTCCTCAGCTTATCTCTACAACCCTTCTTAAATAGCGGAACCACATTAGCTGTTCTCCAGTCCTCTGGCACCTCCCCCGTGGCCAGAGAGGAATTAAAAATTTGAGTCAGAGCCTCTGCGATCTTCTCCTTTGCCTCCCTCAGCAGTCTGGGGCACAAATCATCCGGACCTGGAGATTTGTCCACTTTTAAGCCTGCCAACACCTCCAATACCTTGTCACTCCCTATATCAATTTGCTTAAGAACCTCGCAGTCTCTCTCCCCGAGTTCGATAGCTTCATCCTCATTCTCTTGGGTGAAGACGGACATGAAGTATTCATTCAACACTCTAGCGATGTCCTCTGGCTCCACCCATAGATTGCCCCCTTGGTCCCTTATGGGCCCTACTCTTTGCCTGGTTATCCTCTTCCCATTGATATATTATAGAATATCTTGGGATTTTCCCTACTTTTACCAGCCAGAGCTTTCTCATATCCCCTCTTTGCTCTCCTAATTGCTTTCTTAAGCTCCACCCTGCACTGTCTGTACTCCACTAATGCCTCTGCTGATTTGCTTCCCTTGTACCTGCTAAAAGCCTCTCTTTTCCTTCTCATCGTAACCTGAATATCTCTGGTCATCCATGGTTCTCTGGGCTTGTTACTCTTTCCAGTCACCCTAGAGGGAACATGTTGAGCCTGTACCCTCCTCATTTCCTTTTTGAACACCCCCCACTGTTCCTCTGTAGATTTCCCCACAAGTAACTTCCCCACAGGAGTTTCAGCAATCTCACCAATCCTGCTTGGTTGGCGATGCCCATGGTGATCAGTGCCAGTGCTGCACAGAAGAGGTTGGCTATCCAGTGCAGAAAAAGGATGAATGATCTCATCTCTGCTGCCAGGGTAAGGCAACCATGTCACCACTCTAAATTCACACACTCAAGCCCATTACACGTTCACCGACACCTCACTTTCTGCTAGCTCAAGAAACATCACCACTCACTTTCTCTCACACACCCTCACAACTCCACCTGGCCTCATCTTCTCTGGAGACTGCCTCCTCAGCCCTCACCATCTTGAGGCCACTTGCACAGATAAACTTGTGCCCCAACACACACGCTGGGATACCCTCCTTCCCCAGTACAGCCCTTGCCCTGCAGCCTCTTCCCTTGCCTTTTGCCGCTTCTCCCCCTTCCCCAAGCAAGCCTTGGCCCTGCAGCTGTTGAAAAGCCACCCCCGCATTATGGATGGTCTGGTGGGTAGACACTGCCCGTGAGCCCCCCTAAAAGTGCTGTGGTGTTGTCTGCGAAGCCTGGTGCTGATGACTACGAGTGCTGCCTGAAGCAAAGTCGGCAAACAAAACTCAAAGTCCGGAGTGAAGTGCAGATCGCCAAGTGCACATCACTTACGCTCAGTTGTGAAACACGCTGACAAGCAATCATGCTGACGTGCTCAGATGATCCAGCGTGGGGAATGATTACAGAGAGCTGGGCTTATAATGACATGCAGATGTATTACAATGAGGTTCCTGATGTCCGATGGCGGGAAGCACGGCCCGCCATTGACGGGCAGAGCGGACGATTGCAAACTGGTTTCATGACGTTGTGAAACCAATTTTTGCCATATTTTTGACTCACCTGCCAAACACGCCTGACGCCAACAGGCACAGAAAATTCCACCCATTATATTTGCTGATATTTATTAGAAAATAAATTTGACTTTAGTACTGCTCCTGAGCATTCCAAACCCTTCTTTGAGAGTAATAAATAAGTACTGGCAGAAAGAGATGAAAAAGATACTTTAACTGGTTAGGGTTTGAACACTTTGAAACATTCTGCAGCTGTAGTACACGTTTATATTAAAAGTAAGTATTTTAATCTGGTGAGACCTTCAAAGACTTCCAGCAGAAAGTAATGCAGAGCAATTAGTTATACTGCAGTGAATACAGTGAGTGCGACCCATATTACATGTAATACGTGCATGACTTGTAGGTACTACCTAAACAAAAGGTGTAGTGGAAGACAATCTGCTATCTGCCTATGGTGGTGAAGCAGTCAGCAAGGACATTCATGTTCACCAGGGAGGCTGTGATTGTGGTATGCCACCTCTGGAGCCCTGCAGGGGCAGGAAATGATTTGCAGTATTCTACCAATGGCAGTAAAGGTTACCATTGCCCTTAGTCTTCATGCTATTGGAACATTCCAAGCACCTACAGGGACATCTGAAGAATCAGCCATTTTCACCACTCCATTAAAGAGGTACAAGGAACTCTGTGGAGCTGCAAAGTCTACTTACAAAACACCCCTGCAAGAACCATCAGGCCAGCCACTGTCGACAGGTGTGTATAGGGTGGCCACTGGCAGAGGCCAGGAATACAGGACACAGACTACGCCCCCCAGCCCACCAACCCCAGCACATGCAAATACACAAAAATGGCTAGAAGCTAAGGACTGGCTGGCCTGCCGATTATAATGAGTTCAAACGAGCATGGAGCTGTACTGCTGGAATTGCATTGATCATTTTATTGATTAGCTTTAAGCAATAATTACCAGTAATAACTGAAAGAACAACTAATATATGTAGTATAATAACCAATATATAGTACAATAACTAATAACAATATCAATAATTAAAGCCAGTGAACCCACCATGGGAATGACTAGTATTTATACTTTTATCCACTCCTGGCACCATTCGGAAGTTATATTGCATATATTTGCATTCTTCCAGCTTCCTATTCATGTCACTCTTCAGCTCATACACTGAGAGGATGAACAACTTGGCCTCTAAATCTTCAATACAGTCCATGAATAATTTCAGAGCATTGCTGAGACAGAGAAAGTAAAGTTCAGCCACTTATTGGCAACCCTCTCGTCCCAAAAGCATCTCCATAGTATTTTGGGGAACTCTATGAAAGTAGCCTGTCGCAGGTTTGCAGCATTTCAGCAATCTGTCAATAGCCCGCAGTAAAGAAAGCCACCTGATCACAACGTACCTCAATAGATTGCACTCCTCCACTTCAATAGAGTCACAGAACTCCTTCAGTTGTTGTGTTCTACTTGCAAAAATGCTAAAGTGGGAACATACCTTGAGAATGATGTTTTCTGCATCAAGGATAGTGCAGCGTGTTGCATTTGCAAAATATGAACCTAACAGTTGCTGAAACAATATTCTTTTGAGCACTTTTCAGTTTTTGGGAAACACTGTTGTGCTTTCCATAATTAGCACTTGCTTTGTCAGCTGAATACATGTAAAATCTCTCTAGGCCGAGGTTGAAAGCACTGAGTTTGGTTTACATTTCTATTGCGATTGCTTCTGAGGTTTCCTGGTTATTGCTATAGAAATCCAACAGTAAATGCTGGACCCCCTTCTTAAAATTGAAGTATCTCAAAATTAAGGAAAAATACATCATTGCACCATTGTTTGAGGTATCAGTTGCCAAAGAAAAAAAAATCAAAAAATCTAATTGCTCCTGTATAGAACATGACACTTGAACTGAGTCATTATAAATTTATCAACTTTTACCCTGCAGTCGAAACTTCTTATAGTGCCTCACGTCATGGTAGACTTTACATAGTTCAGCAGCAGTCATTCTATCATTTTGAGGCAATGCAGGTAATTTTAAAAAGGAGTCCCATGATGATGCACCAGCACTGAGAATTAAATTTGTGCTTTTCCAATAAAACCTGCTGATTCACATATCCCTTGGTGGCTGGCAATGATATCACATCGGCATGGTGCATAATGCATAAAGTTTTCCCGTTCCATTTTTTGCTATGAATTCATGTTCTTCTGGCCATTCCAGATTGAACAAAGTCTTTCTCTCTGGGAATTTTGAATGGTGAATGATGGTGGGTGTCAGGGTGTGGGTGTGATGAGGACAAGTGAGGATCTTTTTTCGCAGATACTCACCCACCTAGAAATGATTTTGAATGACTGACATTTGTATTAACAAATGATACTAGTCGGACAACATCGCATTGAGAGTGGCGTCATAAGGATACAGAACAGGTCCATTAGGACCTTAATGCATGGGCACACTTGCCAACCTGGAAATGATCATGACCAATATTTAACCAATGAGGCTGGTAGGGTGACCTTTTGGAATTGGCCAGCCTCTAATTGGTTGACTTTGATATAATTCATTTGTGAGTTATCACCATATTGGTCAACGAGTGTCCGTTAATGAATGGACCTTCTTTCAGGCTGGGTTGCAGCGTTGCGAACTTCAAAATACTGGACCTAAGGGCCCGAATGGGGCCTGATCTGAAATCCAGACTGTCTGATGCAAAACTGGATGTCTTGCCACCATGGATGTGCAAGCAGGGGCCTCAGGCCTTGCAATGAACTCAGCAAGTGAGCACCATTATTTTCCAAAAATGAAAGCAAAATATTGTGGATATTGGAAATCTGAATCACAAAAGGCTAGTATGTAGATGCAGCAAGTAATTAGGAAAGCTAATAGAATGTTATCATTTATTGCGAAGGGAATTGAATACAAAACTGGAGAGGTTATGCTTCAGTTGTACAGGACACTGGTGAGACCACATCTGGAGTACTGTGTACCATACTGGTCACCTTATTTAAGGAAGGATGTAAATGCTTTGGAAGCAGTTCAGAGAAGGTTTACCAGACTAATACCTGGAATTGGTGGGTTGACTATGAGGAAAAGTCAGACAGACTAGGCTTGTATCCGCTGGAATTTAGAAAGTAAGAGGTGACTTGATTGAAACATATAAGGTCCTAAGGGGTCTTGACAGGGTGGATGTGGAGAGGATGTCTCCTCTTGTGGGTGAATCTAGAGCTAGGGGGTCACTATTTAAAAATAAGGGGTCGCCCATTTAAAACAGAGATGAGACAAAAATGTTTCAGTCAGAGGGTTGTGAGTCTTTGGAACTCTCTTCCTGAAAAGATGGTGGAAGCAGAGTCTTTGAATACTTTTAAGGCAGAGGTGGATAGATTCTTGGTAAGCAAGGGGGTGAAAGGTTATCGCGGGTAGGCGGGTGCAGATTTCAGCTTACTGTCAGATCAGACATGATCTTATTAAATGGCGGAGCAGGCTTGAGGGGCTGAATGACCTACTCCTGCTCCTTGTTCACATGTTTGAATGCTCGTAAATAAAAACAGAAAATGCTTTAAATGCTTTGCAAATCGGGCAGCATCTGTCCTAAGAGAAACAGAATTAACATTTGATACCGGTATATCATAATATACCAGTAACATAGTGGATATGCTATTGGGCTAATAATCTAGGGGCCTGCCATAGCAGCTGAGGAACTTAAAGTCAATTAATCAAATAAAATCTGGAATAAAAAGCTAGTCTCAGTATTAGTATCCTTGAAACTACTTAATTGACATAAAAACCCATCTGGTTCACTAATGTTCTTTAGAAACAAATTCTGCTGCCCTTTCCCTATCTGGCCTACTCTGGATCCAAAACAATGTGATTGACTCTTAACTGCTCTGTGAAATAGCCTAGCAAGCCACTCAGTTTTATCAAACTAGCGTGAAAAAGTTTAATAAAAGTAAAATCAGATGATCAATTTGATCACGTCGAAGCCACATCCAGTCCAGACAACTCTGCAAAGTCCGCCTCACTAATATCTGAGGACTTGGCAAAATTGGGAGAGCTGCTCCACAGAGTAATCAAGTATGACATAGTCATACATGCAGAATCATACCTTTCTCTCAAAGTTCCAGTCTCCTCCATCACCATCCTTGTGTATGTCCTGTTGCACTGGGAGGACAGATCCACCCAGAGGTGGCAGCACAGTGGAGTACAGTATAAATAGAGCTAAGTGATCCCACAACTAACAGATCAAAACAAAGCTCTGAATTCCTGCCTCAACCAGTCATTAATTGTGGTAAACATTAAACAGCTAATGAGAAGTGGCGATTCCTTGAACATCCTCATCCTTAATGATGGCGAAGCTCAGAATGTGCATGCAAAAGACAAGGCTTAAGCACTTGCACCAATCTTCAGCCAGAACTGCCGAGTGGATGAACCATCTCTGCTCCTCCTAAGTTCCTCATCACAACAGATGCTGGACTTCAGGCAATTGGGTTCACTCCATGTGATATCAAGAAAGGGCTTAATACACTGGACACAATGAAGAGCATGGGCCCTGACAGCATCCTGGTTTTCATGCTGAAGACTTGTGCTCAAGAACTAGCCAAGCTGTTCCAATACAGCTACAAAACTGGCACCTACCAACAAAGTGAAAAATTGCCGAGGCATGTACTATCCACAAAAAGCAGGACAAATATAATCTGGCCAATTACTGCCTCATCAGCCTACTCGCAATTATTAGCAAAGTGATAGAGTGTGTCACCAATAGTACTATCAAGTGGCAGTTACTCAACAACAGACTGCTCATTGCTGTTTGGGTTTTATCAGCATCACTCATCTCCAGACCTTTGTTCAAAACGTGGGCAAAAGAGTTGAATTTCAGTGGGTAGAATGACTGCCCTTAACATCAAGATAGCATTTAACTAAGTGTGGCATCAAGAAACCCTAGTAAAATTTAAGTCAGTGTGAATCAATACCACCCAGGATAAAGCAACCTGCTAGATTGGCATTCCATTCATCCATCATGGTAGATACTCATCCCCTTCACCACAGGCTCACTATGATGCAGTTGTACCACCTATAAGATGCACTGCAGCAACTCACCAAGGCTTCTTCATCAGCATCTTCCAATCCTCCCTGATTCTTATTGACTTCAATTTTGCCAGGGCTCCTTGATACTACACTCAATTAAATCCTGCCTTGATGTCAAAGGGCAGTCACTCTCATCTTCCTTCTCGAGTTCAGTTCTTTTGCCCAAATTTGAACCAAGGCTGGAATCAGGCCAGGAACTGAGTGGCCCTCGTGGAATCTAAACTGAGCATCAGTGAGCATGCTATTTCAGTGTAAGTGCTGCTTGATAGCATTGTCAACGCCACTGTTCCTATTCCCCACTCCCTGCAACCCCCTCCCCACCCCCACGGCAAAAGTGGTGGGTGCTGGTTTCAGGACTGGGATTCCTGGAATCAGGGCTTCGGTGCCATTTTGGATATGCCAGAGACCCTCTCCACCCCACGGAAAATTTAGGCCTTAATGTTTCAGGTAGATGATCCTCCATCTGAACTGGGGAATATTACTGCTCAATGAATGTTGGTCTGTTTAGTAACTGTGTGACGAGAGCTGAGTCGAGAATTCCCAGTTTGTTTTGTTTCAGACTCCGACAGCAAATTTAATGTGCAAATTTTCATTCTATGCACTGGGCAGATCTTCAGGCATTATTATGGAGAACAAAATAATATTTTCTGGGAATGTTTTCTCCCCACACTTCTGCCCCCATTCCCAACATTCCCCCCCCCCCCCCCCCCCAAAAAAAAAATTGGTCTGATTAGTGTTATTATTGAAAGAGATCTGAAAGCTGGGTAAGTGTTTTATCTTTTTCACTTCAAGGAAAAATTGAATTGTATCCACATTCTCACAGGCACGAAGTAAAAATCTGGCTCAGTAATAGAGGGGTATCTTTACTCTTTCCTAAGGTATGGCAAAGAAATTATTGGGCATGTAATGAGAGGCCACATACAGAGAATGAATGGAGCTGATTGCATGCATTATGAAATTGTTAAAAAGCTTTTCTTTTCTGCAGAGTTCCTGATATTTGCATATCTAATTGTAATGGGAACCAAGCAATTCAGGGCTGTTTTAAACTTTGCGATAGAAACTAATCAACTAAGAAAAGGAAAAGGATGCTGCTGAATGTTAAGATTATATTCTATTTAATTATAGGCATCTGAGTGAGCAGTAAATTTGGGGCTGTATAGTAAAGGAATGAATATGACCCTGAAATGTCAGTTCTGCTTTGCTGTAGCATAGTATTCGCACTGAGAGAATTTAGCAGTGCTGTGTATTGCACTGATAAGGGAGAGAGCTAGAATAGCTGTTAATTACCTGCTTTGTTTGATGTGGAAACTAGCAGTTCCGCACTTTCTTCCCATCAGTGACAGTACTCAATTAAAACTCATATTAACAGTGATAATGCCCTCGTTTATCTGGTGAGGAGACGTGAGGTGAAGAAAATGAACAGGATATTGTCAGTTGCTGCCAGATGCTGAAAACTTGCCTCGTAATCCAGAGGGATTGAAAAGCTGTTACTAGAAAGTGTTGTTTTGTATGTTCCTGTATCTTTAAACGAGTTGATTTATTTTATCACAGTGGCCTTCTTAAAAGAATTACTGCTATCTTTGAGCTTGCTGAGGGTATTGATGATTAACGTCATTCTTCAGAAAATTCACTCCTATTCTTTTAAGTTATTCAGTGTCATGCAACCGAACCGATAGAGGAGAAAGGGAAAAAATGACACTGAAAGGTGTACTTATTTAATGTATTGTAACTTGCTTCTGATCTCCCTGTGGTAATTGGAGAAGAATTAATAAAACTGCAAACAGGCTGAAATAATCAAAAGAAATTCTAGGTGTACAGTAACTGATGAAATCTTGCAAAGCTATCATGTGAGAGAAAATCAGTTTTTGTTCATGAGGGAAGATTTGTGTTTAAGGCCTGTCTTCAAAGAGTGCTTTACTGAAATCCACATCCATGGTTTATGTCCTATTCCCTATTTTTCATCCCCACCCACAGAACTGGACACCAACCTCAAGAATGTCCTGCTATTGACTTTGTTGGCAAAAAGCTCTGCTGAATGTTAGTTTTATTTAACATTAATGTTTAGATTTTCTTGTTTTAGTTGCAGGCGTGCTTTAATAACAAATCCATTGGGTAGAATTTTTCATCCCATGGGGAGGCACGCGCCTGACTCGATCGGGAGTAAAATAGTGTGCGATGATGTCGGATGAGTGTCCGGGCGTCATTGCACACTCGCACAATATTTCGCTCAGCAGGCAAGCACACATGCCAGAGCTGCGCCCGCCATTAATTAACAGGCCACTTAAGGCCCTTAACAGTCCAATTGACTGTGATTTTACCTTGCCTGTGCGATTTTCTGCTCATTGCATGGGCAAAATGGGCAGGCGGCCTGCCGACATTTTCACAAACCTCATCCAAGGGCTGGTTAAAAAGGGTCAGCAGCATTGTCAATGTGAGTAGTGAGCAGTTTTGGAGGTGGTTTGCAGCTGGTTGCTCATTGGTGCTTGGCAGCTTCAGCCCTGTTCGGGGCTTCATTCTTAGCATTTCCAGGCTTCATTTCAGGACCCATTGCTGTCTGCCAGGTCCCTGGAGGATTCAGACCATGTGGACCCTCCAGGTATCAGACTGCCTTCCCTTACCCTAGCAATGGGGATTGTGGTCTCCGCTGGAGGCACTTCCTCTGAGGAAGGAGAGATGGGCAGAAGGGGGAGGAGGCCAGGTGTCCCAATGCAGCTTCCAGGGGAGGGACCTGTGGGAGGAGAGGCGCAGGCACAAGGGGCGTAGAGTCAGCAGGAAGCACAAGGCGGAAAGGGCTGCAGAAGATGCCACTATCCTGCTGCCAGGGTTTACAGGCGGCGATGCAGCTACCTCAATATGTCCGAGGTGCAATGCCGAAGGAGACTCCGCCTTTCGAGGGAGACCGTGACCTACATTTGTCAGATGATTGGGCCTGAGATCAGCTCCAACTGTGTGGGTGGACACCCCATGTCAGTGGCTCTGAAGATCACAGTGGCCCTCAACATCTATGCCTCTGGTTCTATCCGGGACACAGTGGGGGGATCTTTGTGGAGTCTCCCAATCAGCTGTCCACGGTTGTGTCAAGCTGGTGACAGAAGCTATGTTCAGGCGGGTACTGACCTTTATTCTTTACCATATGGATGAGGCCAGCAAGGCTGAGCGAGCCATAGGCTTTGCAGCGATTGCTGGGTTCCCCCGCATCCGGGTGAAATCGACTGCATACATGTGGCCATCAAGGAGCCAGCAGGTGGGCCCAGTGCCTTCACCAACAGGAAGGGATCCCACTCCATGAACGGGCAGATAGTCTGTGACCACAGGATACATATTCTGCAAGTATGTGCAAAGTACCCTGGCAGCTCCCATGACGCATACATCCTGAGACACTCACAGGTGCCGAGGCTCTTCAGTGTTCCAGCCCAACTGGATGGATGGCTGCTGGGTGACAAGAGCTATCCGTTGTAGAGGTGGCTCATGACGCCTCTCCGCCACCCAAGAACAGAGGCAGAGAAGCGTTACAATACAAGTCATGCCTCCGCAAGGGTGGTGGTAGAGAGCACCAGGGGTCATTTCAAGATGCGCTTCCGATGCTTGGACCGTTCACAGGAAGCACTACAGTATCCCCAGAGCGGGTGTCACTGATCATGGTTGTATGCTGCGCTCTCCACAACCTGGCATTGGCAAGGGGGGCCCCACTAGAGGAAGAGGATCTTCGCGCAGCTGCACAGGCCACAGATGATGAGTCCAATAGTGAGTCCGAAGATGAGCACGGTGAGGAGAACGCTGAGGGCATGGAGCCAGACCTTGGTAATCTCCAGGGAGGCAAGACACCAGAGCTGCCTTGATCCAACATTCCTTCAGCTAAGCTACTAAAGTTCAGCTTCAAATGCATGCCAGCGCTGCCTCCTCCATCCTGGATGTCTGAAAGGACCCTTTCATTTGAACACAAAGAACACTCAGTGCCTGTACAATAAAGTTCGGAGCCACTTACGTCCAGCATTACATACTGGCGTTCCCTGCACCAGCAAAATAAAAAGGTGAAGCATACACAGGCCATGATGACAAAAACAAAATTTATCTCCTTGTGACAGTTCAAACCTATTTACATAAACATTTCTGGTCTTCAATCCCAGACCAGTACAGATAAAGTAAACAGAAATGAACATAAAATCACCCGTGACTTAACCCTCTTGTGCTCATGGTGCCATTAACTTATGTTTGCGAGTGCTACATCTATGTGCTTTCCCCTCGCTGGCAGCGGCATTGGAGACAGCCTGCTGACTGTGCTATTTTGTTGGCCTTGATGACATTGGCAGTCGTCCTTGGGCCAGTGGAGCCTGTGTTGGCCCCGCCTGGGAGGGAGCAGCCAGTGCCACGGCTGGCATCTCCCCAGTCGCTGCAGCCTCATCAGATGCCATGGTCACTGGTGGATGGGCGGAGGAGCTGCTGCTGTCATTCAGAGAGCCTTGAGAGGAGCCCGGAGAGATGACAGGCAGCTCGTGCCCCAACGTGAGGATGCTCTGGACCTCCCTGCACACCATTAATGGACAGGCACCTAGCTGGGATACTGGATGCTCCATCCATCTCACACACGGACACTGACCACCTGAAGTCACTGTGAGGGCTTGCAGGTCTGAGCGCAAACCTAGGAACTCCTCATTCTGTCCCTGGAGCTGCCCTTCCATGAGGGTTGCCACCCTCTCAATGGAGGAGGCAGTGCGCTCTCCCATGACAGTCAATGCAGTGCTCATGATCCCCATGGACTCCTCCATCACAGAGGCATGCAGCCCCTCATGGATCTCCGCCAGAACCTCCCGCACATCTGGCTGGACATCCAGCATCTGCCACCTAATGGACAACTACAGAGGCTCATCATCAGCCTTCGACTGAGCTTCATCCTGGTCCCCAGCAGTCCTCCAACTGCTGTCGTCCTGGGCACACTCTGCCTTTGCCTGCACCTCAAGTGACTATGAAGTGCCCTCACCAATGAGCACCAAGATACTAGCCACCTATATAATGCCCACCGAGGTCCCGGTATCTGCGCTGGTGCCTGCTTCAGAGAGCGGTTGTGACGTTGGTGAATACTCCTCTGGTATCAGGGTTGGCCCTTCGCAGTCTGCAGATCGGACACCTGCTGGCAAACCTAAAAGGGAGAAGAAGGACATGTCATTAATTAAAGCCATCACTATCACTGCCACTACCTGCATGCCAGGCACCCTGGTGAGACAGTGGAGATCTGCATCATGGTGCCATCGCCTTTCAATGATCAACGGGGATTCCAGGTTTGAGGCGACAGTAGAATGCTTCCACAATCCGAAAGTCTCACCTTTATGCACTGCGCTCTTACCGTTGTCTGGCACCCCCGTCACTCCATGCCCAGTTGCACGGGGAACGTACTGGCACTCGAGCTCAAGGGCATCCTGCTCGAACCAGGAGAGCAGCAGCAGGTTGGGCGGGCCTCCGCCTGTATGTGCCCTCTCAGCTTGGTTTTGGCTTATCTTTTCCTGAAAGGACAGAGGAGCATTGATTAGTCCACTCTCTACCTGCAGCGCCATTGCAGTCTGGCCAACCCCAGCTGAGGAGTACCTGGCAAGGCACATCCGAGTTGTGGCCCTCGAACCACAAGGCACTCAGCCCAAGCAGCCGGGGCTCAACCACTTGGCCAGCTCTGGCATGACTGACAGTTGGCACTCAGACTTTAGCACCCCTGAGGTCCACTGGGGGATGGTCACACTCCTGCACACTGACCCATGCCAACATTGTACTCATCCTTCCTGAGAGCAGCAGGCCATTGATGCACTTCCGGCACTGGACCCAGGTGTGCTGCAGCACGTCGTGGCTGCTCACCAGGGCTGCCATCTCCTCCCATGCCCTCTTGGTGAGGTGAGGTGGCCTCTTCCTCCCATCTCTGGGTCAAGGGTATCCCTCCTGGCAGCCACCTCCTCCAGGAGGACAGCAAGGCACTCATCATAAAAACAGGGCCCCCCCTGTCCAATTGCCCACCCGATCTGCCCTCCCGCCTGGCGTCCGCACTCAAGCTCATCATTAGAACAGCAGACAGAAATCCTTCCCTGGCAGCCTTGCTGGGACTGCCTGGGCCATTTTAAACCAGCCGCCTGGTTGCCATTGAACTCGACAGGCCCCCGCTCGGCTCTTCCCGGCCAATGTGGAGCCACATCTCACGCTGGGCATGCCTTAATTGGTCTGCAAGCTTGAAAATCACGGCCGGAGCCCAATCGCAGGCGGCATTCGGGTTTGCTGCTGTTTCCAGGCCCGCCCGACAAGGGGAAAACCCTGGCCATTGTCAACTTTTACCTTTTTTTTAAAGTCAATATCGCGTTACTGAATGCATCTGTCATGACGTCTATTTAAATTCCGGGTTTATGCAAGAAAATAAATTGCACAAGCAGTCCATGTCCAAGTGCAGCAAGACCTGGACAATATCCAGGCTTGGGTTGACAAGTGGCAAGTAACATTCATGCCAGGCAATGACCATCTCCCACAACAGAGAATCTAACCATCGCCCCTTGATGTTCAATAGCATTACCATCACTGAATCCCCCATTATCAACACCCTGGAGGTTACCATTGACCAGAAACTGAACTGGACTGGCCATATAAATACAGTGGCTACAAGAGGAGGTCAGAGACTAGGAATCATGTGACGATTAACTCACCTCTTGACTCCCCAAAGCTTGTCCACCATCTACAAGACACAAGTCAGGAGTGTGATGGAATATTCCCTACTTGCCTGGATGAGTACGGCTCCCACGACACTGAAGAAGCTGGTCACTGTCCAGGACAAAGCAGTCCGCTTAATTGGCACCACATCCACAAACATTCACCCCCTCCACCACCGACGCACAGTAGCAACAGTGTGTACCATCTACAAGATGCACCGCAGGAGTTCACCAAGGCCCCTTAGACAGCACCTGCCAAACCCACGACCAGTACCATCTAGAAGGACAAGAGCAGCAGATAGATGGGAACACCACCACCTGGAGGTTCTCCTCCAAGCCACTCACCATCCTGACTTGGAAATATATCGCCG
This sequence comes from Cetorhinus maximus, assembly GCF_964194155.1. NCBI lineage: Eukaryota > Metazoa > Chordata > Chondrichthyes > Lamniformes > Cetorhinidae > Cetorhinus > Cetorhinus maximus. Next base: position 26,790,128 of record NC_135892.1, on the reverse strand, counting down.
TTCCTTCACTGTCGCTGGGTCAAAATCCTGGAACTCCCTCCCTAACAGCACTGTGGGTGTACCTACACCACATGGACTGCAGCAGTTCAAGAAGGCAGCTCACCACCACCTTCTCAAGGGCAACTAGGGATGGGCAATAAATGCTGGCCCAGCCAGCGAAGCCCATATCCTGTGAATGAACAAAAAAAAAGCTTGCACTGAGAGATACAATAGCAACCAGCATCACTCATGTCAAGGCGCCTCCTAAATTAGAATATATTGGAGGGCAGATGTGTCATTCTTCCAATTTCTTCCTTTATTGTCCCTGCACCACCACCTCCACGCACCGCCCCCTCCCCACCCCTCCAAAGTGTGTCTTTTAGTGTTTCTCTGCTCTTTTACAAGAGTATTTTTTCCTGAAAATTCCTGACTTTTTTATTGGGAGCATATTTCAAGTACAAGGAATCAAACAGGCCACTTGTAGCCACTGTTTGAATTTGTTCTCTGACTTGAATTTAAATAAAGTTGATTTTCTAAGCTGTCAGACTAACATCAATTGACGTGCTGGAAGATGAAAGTGCCAGTGATTTTATTTCTAGAAAATATCTACACAGATATTTAACAGCTTCTCAGATTCTAATTGATGTGATCTAACTAACTAGGCCACCCAAATTCCTGAAAAACATTTAGGTAATATGTAACATTAGTGGGCAAAGGAGAGATTGGAAGAAGGTGGTGTGGTTAAAATTTCAATGAAGAATGGAGAACAGGTCCTAAGACAGCTGCAAATTCCAGCACGTGGCTACTATTCACAGTAATATATAGAATTGTGATACTAATCTACTAAATGATTAAGTACAAAAGCTTTTTAAATATTGTATATGGCTTTGGCAAAGTTTGAATCTTAGCAAATGAAAGACCCAACCATCTTCAGCTGCTTTATCAATGACTTTCCCTTCACCATAAGGTCAGAAATGGGAGTGTTTGCTGATGATTGCACAATGTTCAGTTTCATTTGCACCTCCTCAGAAAATAGCCCCTGCCCATTTACAGCAATACCTGGAGAAGATTCCACTTCAACTGATAAGTGGCAAGTAACATTTGCATCATACAAATACCAGGCCATGACCATCAACAGGAAGAATGAGCCTACAAGGCACGGATCAGGAGTGTGATGGAATACTCTCCACTTGCCTGGATGAGTGTGGCTATAACAATATTCAAGAAGCTTGACACCATCCAGGACAAAGCAGCCCATTGATTAGCACCCCATCCATCATCTTAGGCATTCATTCCCTCCATCGCTGACACACAGTGGCAGTGGTATGAACCATCTACAAAATGCACTGTATCAACTCGCCAAGCCTCCTTCAACAGCTCCTTCCAAACCCATGACATCTATCACCTCGAAAGATAAGGGCAACAGATGCATGGGTACACCACCCCTAATTTCCCCTCCAAGCCACACACCATCTTGACTTGGAACTATATCACTGTTCCTTCACAGTTGCGGAGTCAAAATCCTGGAACTCCCTCCCTAACAGCGCTGTGGGTATACCTAGACCAGATGGACTGCAGGGGTGCAAGAAGGCAGATCACCACTATATTCTCAAGGGCAATTTAAGAATGGGCAACAAATGCTGGCCCTGTCAGTGACACTTACATCTCATTAAATAATTTTTATAAAATGAAGATGTTCCTAAACCAATTACATAAACTAGGGATCTCTTGTGGCATTTCTGGCAGGGTAGAGAGAAATGTGTCTGCACATTGGTTTGACCTTTTTTTAAATCATGGTGTTCACCTGGGCCAGAAACTTTACCTCGTCGTGCGGGCACTCGTCCAACCTGAACGAGCATAAAGTAACACGCTATGACGTCGGGCGAGCGTCCCAACATCATCGTGCACTTGCACGATATTTCTGTCGGCGGACGGGTACAGGAGTCAGCAGCGCACCCACTGATAATTAACAGGCGTATTAAGGCCATTAAAGTCCCAATTAAATGCTCCCTGACCACCCCCACCAAGCCGGTCCGACAAGGGCAAAATTCTGCCCCTGAGATCTCTGGTCTGTGAAGCGAGTGCAGCCCCTCGCATAAGGACAAAGCTGGGTTTGAGGCTGGAGCAGGGAGATGGTGAAATCTAGACTCAGTACTTGAAACAAATTTGTCAGGGTGCAAGAGGTAGAAGCTGATAAAATAGAGGTGGACACAGGATTAGAGTACATAGGCAAACCAGCAGTCCAGCATGCAGGCTACTGAAATTGAGTTGAACATTTCTGCATGCTTGAATAATGTTTTGGATGCAATACATGAATAATTTGAGATATATTAACATAATTTTTTTCAACTGGGTTCTTATTGCAACCCAGTTGGACTGTGGAAAATAATGTCACTTTTGAAAGCTGCAAAATCTCTCCATGCATTCCAACTCCTGGGACTGTAATGTTTAATATATTGCATATCATATCTCTTGAGATTTTTAAGTAACTTGTGCTCTACGTCATCCAAATGGATATATCAAGAAAAATATATACTTGACATTAAAAGAATTCTTGCTTAGTTGTCAAAGTGGCTTGAATAAATTAAAGGTTACAAAGTGCATATCGGTTCTGACTCAGTATTCATAACTTTCATAATCAAATCGAGTGTGAATCCAACTCAATCCAGAGTACAGTTACTTAGAAATATCTAGTTAGATTTGCTCTTTTAAAAACTGTTCGCTCAGCGTTCTGCACATGTTCAACAATGTATTTCATCACAGTATATCCCATACGAAGGATGGGCTCAGACTAGCTGAAAGAAGACAAGTGACTTGATCTATTGTTCATAATGCCAATAGTGGTTTAAACTGCTTTCTGTGAACATGTAGCTCAGTTTTCTCTGATGATACATTTGGAGGTAGAAATGCATGCGGAAATAAACATCTTGACAATTTAGAAATTTAATCACCATGTGCCATCCCACTGTAATTCAAAGATTAGCAAGTACACAAGACTGCAGAGATAAAAGAGAAACGGTGGCATTCCTAGCTCTTCCCTCTCCCTTTCTTCTGCAACCTTCAAACTATTAAATCCCAAGATTGGCAGCACCTAATCAATATTTTTTTAATCTATTTTTTAAATAAATATTCACCGAAGTTGGAATGCAGGAATCTAGATCTTTTATCTTAATTTCTGCAAATGTGTCCAGTGGGGTTTCACAGGGATCGGTGTTGGTCCCTTGCTGTTTGTGGTGTATATAAATGATTTAGACTTGAATGTAGGAGGGTTGATCAGTAAGTTCGCGGATGACATGAAAATTGGTGGGGTGGTAAATAGTGAGGGGGATAGCCTTAGATTACAGGAGGATGTAGATGGGCTAGTCAGATGGGCTGATCAGTAGCAAATGGAATTTAATCCGGATAGGTATGCGGTGACGCACTTGGGCAGGACAAATAAGGCACGGGAATACACGATGAATGGTAGGACCCTGGCAAATAACGAGGATCAGAGGGACCTTGGTGTGCATGTCCACCGGTCCCTTAAGGTAGCGGAACAGGTAGATGTGGTGGTTGAGAAGGCATATGAGATACTTGCCTTTATTAGCCGAGGCATAGAATATAAGAGCAGGGAGGTTATGCTGGAACTGCATAAAACGCTGGTTAGGCCACAGCTAGAGTGTTCCACATTATAGGAAGGATGTGATTGCACTAGAGAGTGCAGAGGAGATTTACCAGGGCGGTTGCCTGGGCTGGAGAGTTTTAGTTATGAGGAGAGATTGGATAGATTGGGGTTATTTTCCCTGGAGCAGAGGTGATTGAGGGGGGATATGATTGAGGTGCATAAAATTATGAGGGTAGACAGGAAGGAACTTTTCCCCTTGGTGGAGGGATCAATAACCAGCGGGCATAGATTTAAGGTAAGGGGCAGGAGGTTTAGAGGGGATGTGAGGAAGAATTTTTTCACCGAGAGGGTGGTGGGAATCTGGAACTCACTGCCTGAAAGGGTGATAGAAGCAGATACCCTCATAACATTTAAGAAATATTTGGATGTGCTCTTGCGATGCCATGGCATACAAGGCTATGGGCCTAGTGCTGGAAAACGGTATTAGAATAGTTAGGTACTTATTTGACCGGCGCAAACTCGATGGGCTGAATGGCCTTTTTCTGTGCTGTGGACCTCTATGACACTAAATGAAATAGAAAAATGGCTTGAGCTGAATTCAAGAAGAGTTATTAGCAGCAAATGCCCCTCCTTCCAGTTCTGCTGCACTAAGTAATTCTACTTCCTAATTTTGGCAAATATACTGTAATAAGCTGCTGTTAACAAAACTAAGTCATCGAAGAATATGCACATTGCTGTGTACTTCCTCTGATGCAATAATGGAAAATGTGTAACTAAAATCAGAATATACTGAGAATATTGTTTGGCAGCGAGAAAGAGAACATTTCAGGTTGATGACCTTCCATCAGAACTGTTGAAACTGATCAGTTCTGATGAAAGGGCATAGAACTAAAACACTCCACAGCTGCTACTAGACCTCCTGAGTATTCCCAGAATTTACTGTTTTATTTCAGATTTTCAGCATCTGCAGTAGGTTGCTTTTGTATTAGTGTTGTAATGTAAAATTTGAATTTATTGACTGAGCTACACAAGGTCTGATAACTGTTTCCAGTCTGCCAACACATGACCCAAGTATAGACCACACCAAATGTAAATGCATAGTGATGGACATTCTGCAGCTCAAATGGAGGACTATCTTGGCCTGCAAGCCCAGAAGCCGCAAATCTACCTCATAACGTTTAACTTTCCTCCAGCCCTGAGGTAGGTGACAAAAGCCAGTGCACATATAAAATAGGGTTTTAACCCGATTGAAAATGTTGCATTATGTGATCAACTTTTTGATGACCATATAGTAATTTTGACTTGCAGCATAGTTAGTCTGAACATGAATTAAATAATTAATTGGTTCACTTATTAAGGGCATCAACATTTAACCCACAGCTATTTCAGATTAATAGTGGTGCACTTTAAATAATACAGTAAAAGCCAAAGAGCAGGTTTGAAGTTCTGACCAGTTCAGCTCAGATTGAATTATTAAGATTAAGAAGATATATTCTTGGTCCAATGGAAGCAAAGCATGTCAGAAACGTTTTAAGGCTCTTTTTAAGCAGACTGAATGCATGGTGTTGAACTTGTATATAAATGTAGACACTATTCATTGTGACTAGAATCTTGAACCTGATTTCAGAACTGGACTCAAAAATGTTGGAACCTGTTCAAGGTGATGAACTCAAATTTAGAGGGAAGGAAAAATATCATTGGAAGCAATAGAAATGGCAAGATGTACTTTTCTTCTGTACATTGTGCACAACTACATTGCATGGCATATTGCCAATGTTGCACATCACTGCACCATTGATGATGTAATTCACTTTCCTTCCAAAGGTAGTGTTCAGCTGCCAAGGGCAATGTGTATAATGTGGCTCCAAACATCAGCAGTGTTCTTCTTTCCTCCCTGCAAAGGCAGCAGATATTAGAGAGGCAAAGATGATTTTTATTTCAGTACCTGTGATATAGGCAGACTTTCCATTACATGGGTAGCTTGCAGGGAAGTTGCTGGTGTACCAATCATTAGCCAGTTATTGTGAAGTAAGGAAAATCATAACATTGGAACTGTTGAGTCCTGTGATTTCAATCAAGGCTCATCAATAGCCAATTTAGTTTGAGTAAAGGTGACAAAGTCAAGGTCAGCTCAGGGAACAGGTATTTCAGCAGTTATTGACAGAAGTGCTGTGAATTATTTCTTCTGAAAGGAAAAGGTCATTGAAAACTAAACTTGAACATTGCAAAGATTGAATTGCAAAACATATGGATGAAGAAAACTACCAGTGTTCTATTCATCATAAGTCATTAATGGAATTAATTTTAAACATTTAAATTTCGTTTGTATCTGTAAACTAATAGTTTTTTTAAAATTTCCAGTTCATTATTACAATAATCCTAAGACTACGTTGCACAATTATGAACAGAGTTCAAGATCCTTTCCTGTGACTTAATATGTTGCCCCATTATCGGTGGGTCAGAAAAGTGATTTGAATATTGACACCAAAAATATGCAGCAAATGTAGAAGTATTCTAAAGATTAAACTGGCATAATGACAGCAACTATTTACTGAAGATTTTTTATAAAATTTTCTGTTTATACTTTTTTGCTACAAGAAGCTATGTGGCAAGCACTGCTGGAAATATTTCACCTGCAGTTATGCTTTCTAAACTATTCAACTTATATTTATAAAATGTACATATTGCATTATAGTTTCTTCTGATCAAATTTTATAATTCAAAATTGACACTAACTCAAACTAATAACTTAAAGTCCTCTTCTGAGTGCATTCTTAAACTAACTGAACTATTGTGGTTTGACCTAAACTAAAAACGAATCATACTTTGAGGTTGATTTTCCAAGTTGCTAATGTATTGATCTGGTTTTATTTCCTGAACCTTATACATCCCAAATTCTTAATAATTTGGTACACTGGGACCAGAAAACAAACAGTAGACTTCAAAATAATGCAGAGTAGTAGAAAATAAACCAACAATCGGGGGGGGTGGTGCGTGGATTTCGACTAATGTGCTATTGCACTTTCATTATCTCAAAATATTGGAATGAGTAATAGTTGCTGGTTCAGACTCTAATAAGTATTTCAAGCTACTACTGATTATGTGGAGGAAGACTAAATTGTGGTAGAATATCTGAGTTTGTACAGAAGATTGTATTACATACAAGAATAAAGGTCCAGAAAGATGATGGTTGCTGTGTTTTCAGAGGAGAGTATGCAAGTAAAGACTCATTGGGCAGAATCTTCTATTTGGTGTGTGGAGGGACAGGCCCCGCATGTCGCCGCGTAAAATGACGCATGGTGACGTCGGGCGTGTGTCTCAATGTCACTGCACGTCATTCCGATCTTCAGTTCGGCCGGCGCGCACCGGAGTCAGCTCCGTGCCCACCGAACTGCCAAAGGCCTGTTAAGGACACTAATGAACTAATTAAAGTACTTGTCGGGGCTGCCCGTTCAACCTTAAGGCTGGCGGGCAGGCGAGGAGCCCAGGCGGCCTTCGCATTTTTCATGGAACCTCATCCACAGGCAGAATGAGGTTTCATGAAGGGTTTATTAATTAAATGAAATGTTTTATGAAAATTCATAAACATGTCCCAGCTCATGTGACAATGTCACATGAGGGAACATGTCTGAATTATTTTATTTTATTTTACTCATCTTTATGACTGCACAATCTCCCTGAGGCAGCACAGGTAGAGCTGTGCGCTTCCGGGTGCACGTCATGTTGGGTGGGCCTTAATTGGCCCAACCACGCAAAATGGCGGCGCACAGCTGATCGCAGGTGGCGATCGGTTCCACGCCCACCCGCGCCCGCTCCCACACCCGACCAGCCTGCCCAACGGGGAGAAAATTCTCCCCATGAAGATTATTTTGCATTAGGAAATTATTTTGGGTTGAGCAGAATTTTTTTGATGTGGTGGGAATGTAAAAATTGCATTTTCACTGCAATTCACCTTTGAATTAAGTAGCTAAAGTGGTTCACAGTAAGAAAGACTGTAGAAGTTCAAGTGACTTTATTTTACCAAAAGCATTGGGATGTGGCACAATCCAAAATAACAATCTTCTGAAGTGATATTTGGGTCAAAACATTAAATTCAAGCTTTAGTATGAATTGAAATATTCAGAAAAGGTTTTTCATGTTGATAGAAATAATTGAACTTTTTTTGTTCTTGTTATTTAACGTAATTGACTAAGATGTATATCACAGATATTTCAAAATGACCTATATTTGTACAGTATCTACCGAATTAACATTTTGCATATTACCATAAATCTATCCGAATGTGCAAATGAGCTTCCAAATTACCTGAAAATAATGGACCCCATTGATGTCGGCATTTGTTTATTGGATATTTGCATTATCTTTTAGCCAATTACTATATTCCCATTCCTCCCCCCCCCCCACCCCTCCATCGGCCCCCGGGCCCCCAAGATGAACTATTGAACTTGCCCATAGAGGAAATTTGAATCTGGATGTTATCACAAAGCACCCTATCTAAATGCCAAGTCCAGTTCTTACAAAGCTATGTGGTGAGCACTTGAGTTTGAATATTGTTTGAGTCCTTAGAATGGGAGCCTAATATATAACTAAACTAATCTGTTGTAAGGGATTAAAATTCAAACTAAATTAAATTAAAATTCTAATGTTAAATCCCCTCATTGATATTTTAAAGAAATGGTTTCCAGATAGTCTTTATGTGTCTTTTATGTTGCTAAAACTTGTTCCCTGCTTCTGCTGCAGTTTAAAGTAAAATGAACATTGTTGCATTGTGGTGGAATAATTGGAGAAGGACTGTTCTGCAAATAACAAAAAAACAGATTGCAAGAAGCCTTCTTTCCCATCGCAGAGCAGGTGATCCGTTCTGTCTCTAATATCTAGGTGTGTGAAATGAGATTTGTGATTTGAGAAGTTCCCTTACTCTCGTCTGAGATCTTCCAGTTGTGGCCAATCGAAGATCTGGCCAAGCAGGAGTAAATGTTGCTGGCTTTGGTTAAATTCCAATGATGGCAGCAAGCAACAGAAGCAAAAAGAGAGCAGCTTTTGGGCACGTTAGTATAATGGTATTCTGGCTCAAACAAGGGCAGGAGTTGGAACCTAACATTACCAGCTACAATCTATTTAGGAAGAAAGGGGAAGGATAAAAAGGAGCGGATGGGAGGGGGTTGGCTGTATAGATCCAAAACATTGAAGTGCAGTTGCTTTTTTAATTTTTAAATTTCATTATCACACGCCTCAAACAAAAAGAGATACCTTAAATTGATCAGGCAAGCAGTGCATATTGCTAAAACTGCTTTTTACAATTTGTAACAATCATCTTTAAAAAAGAATATTGCACACCCATCAATGCAAAAGCAACCTACTGTGTGTACAATGAAACCTGCATTACTGTGTGGTCTTTAATATTTCAATATTATTCCCAGTACATTTATGCCAAATGTAGACTATTCTGTTACCAGTTGATATGAACTGTTAATTCACAGTAGGTTGGTGTTTATATTCAGTAGTATTTGAGACATGTCAAGTACAAATATAAGATCTCAATTTCCTGACGTGAGTAGGTAAACTAAATGTTTTCTCTCCTAAGTGTGAGTACCTTTTTCCAGTTTCACCTTTGAGAAGAGATGGAAAGAGGCTGATTGGTTGTTTACAATGAATTAACGCTGCACAGTAAAGTTTAGGAGATTGCCTGGTTTATGCAACTGTACCTTGCAACAGCTTAACCTGCCACAGAAAAAAAAATCCTCAGAGACACCAATTATCCAGTCAAATAGATTTTGGTTCTGGCCTTTTGGATTTTATATTTAATTTGGTGGCTCAACAGCTGGTGCATGCACCTCCAGATTAATATCAACTCTTTGAACATTTTCCTTATCTAGTTTTGCATTATTCTGACCATTTTACAATTCATGCTAATATTGTCTCACTCATGCTCCTCCAGAGTGATCCACCTGATGTTGATTCCTTGAGTTCTTTGAGTAGATTTTTGGTATGTCTTAAATGTATTTTTTAATTGTTTTCTGTAATAGTTTCTTGCTCATTTCTCTAATTTATTCCATTGTCCTTGATTGCAGTAACTGGCACTTTTGCAGCAATGGAAAATGGTTTTTGTTTGTGAATTTATTTGAAAGTGGCCACAAATTTTGGAGTTGCTTGCTGCTCTGACTCTGGAATACGCTAAAGTGAAACCCTCGCCAGGTTGCAATTGCACAACTATGTTTGATATGATGTGGAATATGACTCAGTAGTGTAAATTTGGATTTTAAAAAGTGCTCAATACTTTCTAACTGTACTGCAGGGACTGCTCAGTGTTATGAGAAACTGGATACTGCTCCATGCACTGTCATGATGTTAAATAAAAAGTTATTTTGAGAGTGCAGCTCATCCCTCATAACCGAGTACAGTTCTCCTTCAGCAAGGCTCACAATGTAAACTGGCATGTTGCTGGCTACACTTTGTGCTCTGTAACTGTTGATCTGGATAGGTCATGTGGTATAATAAAGCCTGCATCAAACTTACGCTCCAGTCACCCTCTGGAAGTTAAAGTCACTGGCCTGGACTTTCGCCATGACGGAGAGGCTGTGCATCATGACGAAAGTGCTAGAAATGGCCAAAAATTCTAGAAGTCCCACCCCAAACCTGGCATTTTCAATCTTCGTGAGGGCAAGAATGGAGTCCGGCTGGGGTTCGAACATGCACGATTCGATGAGGCAGCTAGCCATTTAAATCACCAGCTGCCTACACTGAATTGGGATTTTCGAAGAACAAGAGTGTGGAATCCAGAGCATGCAGATTAGAACAGTTTAGAGGAGGTCAACTTGGTGGATTCTTATGAATAGCCTTTTGATTAGGTCCCGGAACACCTTTGATGGAGGGAAGGCAGCCTTTGGGATTGTTAAAAGTGAACATGATTATGCACTTTTTATGCACAAGCTCATTGGAACTGTCACGCTGTCAAAGAGCTGTCCATCTGTCAAGGAAATGTTAAGAAGCTCTCCAACTGTCAAGGAAATGTTAAGGAATAAAGCTATCCAGAAAGTGTCAAACCTGCCAAACCAACCAGGAAGTGCCAAACCTATCAAATCTGTCAAAGCTATCCAGGAAGTGTCAAAGTAGTCAAGGAACTGTCTAAAGATACTAGGTGAGTTGGTATAGAGGGGGTAAGGGCAAAGGGTGGTGGGTGGGGGCATGGGTTGGCATGAGTTGGCATCAGGGTATGGGGACAAAGGGGGTGGGTAGAGGGGCACTAAGTTGGCATTGGGGTATGGGGGCCATGGGGTGGGTGGTGGGGCATAAGTTGCAATAAGTCGGCATGGGTGGAGCAGAGGAAGTGTATTGAGGTGAGGGAGGTAAGGGATGAGGGCTGGAGGAAATTTTTTTGTTTATTATTTTTTAATTATTGAAACACAGTGCCAGGGCATCGTGGCAGGTCTTGCGCCCAGCCCACCTCCACACCCAGCACACTGCGCATTCGTTCTGGGGTCGTCTGCCTGGACTGCTGTTTCAGCCTGCCTCCCCACCCCCCGACTGAAAATTCGACCTGCAGACGAACATTTTTAAAGATAGGTTCACCAAACCAGGAAATCTCCTGACTCGGCAAACCTGAACTGGGGATGAAAATCTGAGCTACTGTGTTTGCTTTTGATGAAAAATGCTTTTTATCTGTGTGTTAGCGCTCACTATTTTGGTGTTGCCCAATGGAAATGGGTGACTAGCAGCCACAAGTGCAGCTATGGTGATACCTTTTAGCCACATCATTTTTATACACAGCACCTTAATAGGTTTACACAATACAGGTAAAAGTACTTAACGTGCATATTTACTTAATATACATCTGCCAGCATTCAGTAATCAAGGAAGTAAACTCTCACAATTATCAAAAAAATACTTGCAGCTCTGCTTATAGTCTTACCATTTTACCAGCAAATTAAAGGTTAATGTATCCTGTTATGATCCAGTTAGGGGCCGTGAAATTTCAACAAGAAACCTGAACACCTTGTTTTAACCATAATTTGTTTTTAAACAAAAACAAACTTTATTTAATATAAAAGACTTAAACAAAACAAGCACAATTTACTTAACAAAATAGGCTCTGATAATGTTTTACTCAGTTTTGCTTCTTACTTCCCTCATACTTTATGGAGAGAATTTTCTCCCCGTCGGGCGGTCGGTTCAGGAGCGGGCGCGGGCAGGCGCAGTGCCGATCGCTGCCCGCGATTGGCTGCGCGCTGCCATTTTGCGTGGGCGGGCCAATTAAGGCCTGCCCAGCGTGACGCGCATCCGGAAGCGTTCAGCGCTACCTGTGCAGGCGGGGGGGGGAGGAGGGAGAGTCAGGGCCTGCGCTCTTTCGCGCATGTGTGCGAAAGAGCGCAGAAATCTCCCTGAGGCACGGAGCTGCCTCAGGGAGATTAAGAATAAAATATTGCAGAAAAGAAAAAAAAAATACTCAGACATGTCCCCTCATTTGACAGTCGCATGAACTGGGACATGTTTATCTACTTTAATAAACATTTTTATTTAATTTATGAAGCCTTCATGAAACCTCATCCTGCCCGTGGATGATGTTTCATGAGAAATGCGAAGGCCGCCTGGGCCTTAAGGTTGGATGGGCAGCCCAATCAGTTCAATTAGGTAATTAATGGTCTTAACAGGCTTTTGACAGTTCCACGGGCGGGCAGCGGACTCCAGTGCGTGTCCGCCGAACTGAAGGTCGGAATGACGCCTGGTGACATTGGGATACACACCCGACATCACCGCGCATCATTTTATGCATCGGCGTGCGGGGCCCGCCCCCACCCCCGGCTGACGAATGGAAGATTCAGGCCTATATTTTAACAGTAGAAAATGGCAACCTGGTTGAGAAACTGGTTGAGAAAAACAGCTCTACCTTTCTAGATGGCCTTTTAAGTCAACATGGCCCAGCCTTTTAAGTGTAATTAATTCCAAGCTTGTTCTAATTGCATTTACTTCAGAGCTGCTTTTCTCAACCAGACTCCTGTTTTTACCGTTAAAACTTTAATTCCTAAAACCAAAAGTTATATTCTAAAACACATGAACCATGGAATAAATATTTGCAACAACGTAAACATACACTATGTGAATATGAGTATTTAGATCAAATGCCAAGGACACTACTAATTTTTAATTTACTAATCAGGCATGCAATTAGCAATGTTTGGATTCCCAATTAACCATATCTGGCTAGGAGCTAACATATTGGACAATGATTTTACGTCAGTAAGGAGACCCTGAATTGGTTATCATTTGTAGTTCAAAGTTAATGGAGTTTGTAAGTGGCAATACATTATGAGGAAATTTTTCTGGTTTTGGTGAAGTTAGTTTGAAGAGAGCTAATCATCTGTACTCTGCATTTGGAGATATTGCTTAGTATTATTAACAACTGGTGCTTTTTTTCTCAATGGTGTTTTTGATTGTAATGCGTGTCATTCTTGAATTGTTGTGCAGTTTGGAGGCTGAGAGTTTAGTTATGTTTATTTCATGCCTATCCAGGGTTATTAATCTGGAAGCACTTCAACCACGGTTAAGGGTTTGCTGTGTCCCCAGTTGCAGTTCAGACTTTGTTCCTTTATAGTAGAAAGGATTTTTTGCATGTTGAAAGGTGTCAAGTTCAGTCAGTATCATGTTTCATCATAGAAGAAATTGAATAAGAACATGACTTCCTTCCGTTGGTATTGATTGTGAGAACAAGGATATCACTTTCCCTTGAGTTTTTTTGTTTAGATACACATTTTCTTTGATTTTTCTCATTCATCATTCCTCTGAACTACAGACAAGTGCTGCTGTTTTAAACCTGCTATTTTAATAGTCTTTTCTGTTCCCTTTGAGCGTCCATTGCTGTATATGTTCACCTAGTTGTGTTTTATTATAGCCAGCTTCTCTGCTAAGAGTCAGTCCATGTTTAAATCTTCAATCATTATTTGTGTTTTTTAAAAATCTGATGTTCTTTGCTTTTTTCAAGATCAAATGCTTCTAAAGGTTTTTATCAAAACTTGCATGCTGATGTAGGGATCTTGCACAGTTGACGCTGAACACTCCAAACTCCACATGTTCAACACAACAGGCAGTGACTTTATGGTGTGTTTCCCAATGTGAGATTGGAACAACCAGCTCCCCTGCTGATCTGTTCAATGTGCTGAATCAATTCAGTGCATCAACATCCCATTCACTTGCACTTAGTTTGTGTTAAGCTTTATTGTATGCAATTCATCCAAAATAATTAGTACAGGTATTAAATCAGATAGTAAGCATGCTGCATTTAAAGATTTGTCTTAGGTTTAACTGTTTGTTGAAACCCCTTTCCACATGGCACATAGAAACTTGGGATAGCATCTTGCCTATGCCAGGCAGGTGCAGAGCCTATCACCATCCGTGATCGGCTGCACACTGCCATTTTATGTGGGCGAGCCAATTAAGGCACGCGGCCAGTGGCGCTCTGCGCTACCTGTGCAGGCGGGTGAAGGAGGGAGAGTCGGAGCCAGCGCTCTTTCGCACATGCACACGAAAGAGCGCAGCAATCTCCCTGAGGCACGAAGCTGCCTCAGGGAAATTAAGTTCATAATAAAACTCTTGAATAAATGAATGGAAAAATTATTTAAACATGACAGTGTTACATGGGATGGGACATGTTTGTACATTTAGCAAAATTTATTTAACTATTTTATTAAACCTTCAGGAAACCTCTTCCCGCCCGTAGATGAGGCTTCCTGAAAAAGGCGAAGGCTGCTTGGGCTCTTCGCCTGTCTGCCAACCTTAAGGTTGCACGGGCAGCATTGCTAATAACTTTAATTGGTTTTTTAATGGCCTTAATAGGCCATTGACAGTTCGGCTGGCGCGTGCCCACCGAATGAAATATCTAAATGACGCGCGATGACGTCAGGATGCATGCCCGATGTCATCGCGCGTCGGCGTGTTGGGCCCACTCTTCCATGCCTACAGCAATATTCTGGCCTTGATTTTGCTCATGTCCACTTTGCCAGTCCCTTCTCTTCCTCAAACTTCAACTCATTCTGAATTCAGCTGGCAATATACTGTCATGTCCACCCATCACCGATGTCTTCACTGACCTACGTTGGGTCCGTTGTTACTTTAAATTTACAATCCTAATTTTCAGATAGCCACGGCGCCTCATCCCACTCTATCTCACCCGTCTCCCAGCCTGACATCCCTACCCACACCTCAGTCACCATTCCTAACTATGTACCATGGCTTGCCAATCCATTGAACTGATTTATTTTCTTCCCTTTCCAGCCCTTGCAAAAAAAGTCCTTTGGAATGTTGGGAACTTAAAAGTTATGTAAATACACTTTTTTTGTTTTGTAATGTGCTCTAGATACAGGCTATTATTGATTCGAAGATTAAATTGCGTAATTTAAGCTACTGCAAAACTCAGATTTTAATTGAACCCAAAATTACTTCAAACAAACAGCACAAACAACACCAACCTCAGCGTCCAGCACAAATACAAAAATAAAATACTGCAGACACTGGAAATCTAAAATAAAAACAGATAATGCTGGAAATGTTCAGCAGGTCAGTCAGTATCTCTGGAGAGAGGAGCAGAGCTCATGTTTCAAGTCAATGACCTTACATCAGAACTGGGAAAAGTTAGAAATGTACTGGGTTTTAAGCAAGTTAAAGGGGGAAGGGTGGAGAAAGAACAAAAGGGTGGAAGACAGGAGAGATTAAATGACGAAAGAATTGGTGGTACAAAGCCAAAAAGGATGGTAGTGAGACAAGTAAAGAAGCAAAAGATATGTCCAGAGGAGGTGTGAGTGACAGAATGATGACTCTCTGCCCCTATTTTGTTTCCCTTTCTTTGCTTACTTTGGCGTTACTCTTGTCTTCTGCTTGTCAGGGGCTAAAAGCAAATATAGGGCAGCATTTTCCGGTCGGCAAGCGGGGGCGGGGCCCACTCGCTGACGCGTAAAATGACTCGAGTGCTGTCGGGCGTGCGTCCCAACGTCACCACATGCCATTTAAGTTTTCAGGTAGGCGGGCGCGCAGCCAACTCGGCTGCGCACCCGCTGGTCTGTCAAAGGCCACTCAAGGCCATTAGTGAGATGCTTAAAATGCTTAATGGACCTGCCTGTCCAACCCTAAGGTTGGTGGGCAGGCTAAGAGCCCAGGCGGCCTTCAGAAAAAACATGAAACCTCATCCACAGGCGGGGTGAGGTTTCATGAGGGTTTTAAATTCTTAACATACTCTTCAAATAAATGTTATGGACATGTCCCAGCTCATGTGACAGTATCCCGCTCCCGCACAACCACCCCCACCCCCCCGACAGGGGGAGAATGCTGCCCATAAAGTGGGAGAGCAGCTTCTGAGAATGAAACAAATAAAATAACATTCCAACTTTTAAAGCGCTTTTTTCTTATTAATTCTTGGGATGCTAGTGTCATTTGCAAAGCCAACATTTATTACCTTTGGGAAGGTAGTGGTGAGCTGCCTTGTTGAATCACCGCAGTCCATGTGGTGTGAATATGCCTACAATGCTGCTAGAGAGGGAGTTCCAGGCTTCTGAACCAGCAACAGTGAAGAAATGGCGATATGGTCCCAAGTGAGGATGGTTAGTGACTTGCAGGTGGTGGTGTTCCCATGCTCCAGCTGCCCTTGTTTTTCTAGGTGGTGGAAGTCATTGATTTAGAAGGTGCTGTCAAAGGAGCATGTTGCTGCAGTGCATCTTGTGCATGGGACACACTATTGCAACTGTACACTGGTGGTGGAGAGAGTAAATGTTTAAGGTGGTGGATGAGGTGTCGATTAAGTAGGCTTCTTTGTCTTGTATGGTGACGAGGTTCTTGAATATTGTTGGAGCTGCATTCACCCACACAAGTGGAGAGTATTCCATTACATTCCTTAACCTTGTAGATGGTGGACAGGCTTTGTGGAGTCAGGATTTAAGTTACTTGCTGCAGAATCCCTTGTCCCTGGCCTGGTCTTGTAACCGCAATATGTATATGGCTGGTCCAGTTAAGTTTTTCGTCAATGGTAACTGCCAAGATGTTGATGGTGGGGGAATTCAAGGATGGTAATGCCATCAAATATCAAGCGGAGATTGTTAGATTCTCTCTTGGGGATGGTCATTGCTTGGGACTTGTGTGGCACGAACGTTACCTTCCACTGATCAGCCCAAGCCTGAATATTGTCCAGGTCTTACTGCATTTGGCACAGACTGCTTCAGTATCTGAGGAATTGTGAATGGTACTGAACATTGTGCAGTCATCACTGAACATCCCCAATTCTGACCTCATGATGGAGGGAAGGAGATTGATGAAGCAGCTGAAGATGGTTGAGCCTAGGACCCTGCCCTGAAGAACTCCTACTGCAATGCCCATGGGGTGAGTGATTGACTTCCAACAAGCACAAGCATCTTCCTTTGTGCTAGGTATGACTCCAGGAGATGGAGGGTTTTTTCCCCTTTATTCCCATTTACTTCAATTTTGCTAGGGTTCCTTGATGTCAAAGGCAGTTACTCTCACCTCACCTCTAGAATTTAGCTCTTTCGTCCATGTTTGGACCAATGTTCCAATGAGATCTGGAGCTTAGTGACCCTGGCAGAACTGAAAGTGAGCATCAATGAGCAGGTTGTTGCTGAGTAAGTGTCGCTTAATAGCATTGTCCATGATACCTTTCCATCACTTTGCTGACGATGGAGAATAGATTGACAGGCAATAATTGGCTGGATTAGATTTGTCCTGCTTTTTGTGGACAGGACATATATGGGAAATTTTCCACATTGTCAGGTAGAGGTGACAGCTTGGTTAAGGATGTGGCTAGTTCTTGAGCGTAGGTCTTTAGTGCTATTGCCAGGATGTTGTCAGGGTTCATGGTGAGGACTTCAGGAGGAGGACACGATGGATCATCTACTCTGCACTCCTGGTTGAAGATGGCTGCAAATGCTTCAGTATTGTCTTTTACATTAACATGCTGGGCTCTCCCATCATTGAGGATGGGGTTTTTTTGGAGCTTTCACCTCCATTTTGTTGTTTAATTGTTCATTACCATGCATGACTGGATGTGGCAGGACTGCAGAACTTTAATCTGATTTGTTGGCTGTGGGATCACTTAGCTCTATTTATAACATGCTGTTTCAGCTGTTTAACAGGCCTGTAGTCTATGTTGCAGTTTCACCAGTCTGGTACTTGATTTTAGTGTATGCCTGGTGCTTCCCCTGGCATGCCCTCCTGCTCTCCTTATTGAATTGAGGTTGGTTCCTGGCCTCCTGGTAATGGTAAAGTGAGGGGCATGTCAGGCCATGAAATTACAGAATGAGGTTGAATGTTGTTGGTCCACAGCTCGATACCCAGTTTTGAGCTGATGTATCTGCTCTGAGTTTATCGAATTTAGCATGGTGGTAGTGCCACACAAAAGAATAGCCTTCATGTGCTTCTATTTCTTATGGGGCAGGATTTTGCCCTTGGCGGGGTTGCTCGGCGGGGGTGGTCGGGCAACCAACTGCTGCCCACGACCACAATTTCACGTGGGCGGGCCAATTAAAGTCCGCCCTGCGTAGATCGTGAGTGGCAGCACTTAGCGCTGCCTGTGAGGGCGGGGGAAGAGGGGGAGCCGGGCCTAGCATGCAGTTGCGTGCGAACAGGCACTTCAATCTCCCTGAGACATGGAGCTGCCTCAGGGAGATTGAAGTGCTTTTTGAAAAAATTAATAAAGACAGTAAAAATTTAATAAAACATGTCCCATCTCATGTGAAAGAGTCATATAAGGGGACATGTTTTTAATTACAAAATGAAGTTTTTATTTAATGTTTATTTGCTTTAGGAAACCTCATCCCGCTCGTGGATGAGGTTTCCTAAAAAATGTAAAGGCCACTTGGCCTTTTCGCCTGCCCGCCAACCATAAGGTTGGACAGGCAGCGTAGAATTGAATTTCAATTAGCTTGTTAATGGCCTTAATAGGCCTTTTAATTATCGGCGAGCGCACAGCCGACTCCGGCGCCTGCACCTGCCAAACAAAATATTGCACGAGTGTGCGATGACGTCGAGATGCACGCCCGATGTCATCGCATGTCATTTTACACTTGGACGTGTCGGGCACGCGCCCGCACGCAGACTGAAAAATTCTGCCCATGATCTTATCTGTCGATACAAGCTAGCTAGTTTTGAACATAGAGATTTACATAACGCAGTACCTTATAGAGTTACAAGTAGAATTATTTCTCATTATTAAGAATGGATTTGTACATCAACTTAACCTTGCTTGGAATTTTCAATGCTATGAATCCATTTCAAAATTTGTAGATTTTCCTGGATGTATTCTTACCGATTTAAAGATTGGGAAACATTCAGAATTTAAGTTTCCCATCTGATGATTGGCCTCTTTTCTGCAAAGAATAAATTCCTGAATTTTCGATTAAAACCTAATAAAACCCTGAAATGTCACCAACTGCATATTGCAATTCTAACCTGCCCCACATGGCAGCTTCCTGCTGGGACAGGGAACTCTTCATCATCTCCCTGTTACAACTAGCAACTTTGACTTAAAGTAGGCCTTCAGTTGTCTGCATCATGTACAGATGAGTAAATGAAGTTCCATGGGGTTGAGGTTGAAGTTACTATTCCAGGTTAACTCTGTTCATCATTACTCTTTCTTTGACATCTTTTATTTCTCCCAAAATTGTTTGATTAATTAAATCAAGGTTTTTTTTTTTGATTTTCAAGCATTGTGTGTGGAGTTTTTTGGATCCAACAAAGCATACATTTGCCTGCAGCTGATTTTACATTTTTTAAAATCCAAATTCAAGAAAAAATAATACTCCCAAGATCTAAATCCCTAATAACTAGTTGGTTGCACAGGTATTTTTGTGTGATTTTAATCTGTTTTGTTTGCTCAACAAAGTAATTTTGTGGCGGGCTATGATAGTTGGTCTATCTCTTCTCATTCTCCCAGCAGGTCCCTTTGGTTTGGTGATTGAACTAACACCAGCAGCAGCTCCAATGCCTCTTAAATTGAAATTAGGGACAAAGGGCCATGACACTGGGAGTAATCTTGCTCTCCTGGTCAGCCTTTCATCTTGTGCTCTGTAAATTTTAGCTCATCCAAAACTCCCCTGGCCGTAACCTAACTTGCGTTCGAGCCCATTCACCCAACACCCTGCCGATCTACATATATTTTCAGTCTGGCAGCACCTTAATTTTAAAATTTTCGTCCTTGTTTTCAAATTGCTCCATGGCCTCATCACCCCTCTTTGTAATCTTCTCCACCCCTACAACCGTCTGAAATCTTTGCAATTCTAGTTTCTTGCAGATCCCCAATTTTATTGCAACCCTATTGGCAACTATGATTTGAGCTGCCTAGACCCTAAGCTCTGAAAGAACCTTCCTAAGCCTCTCTGCTCTGTCTCCTTTGTGACTTTCCTTAAAACTTACCTCTTTGACAAACTTTTAATCACCTGTAATAATGGGTAGAATTTTCTGTTCAGTGTGCAGGGTGGGCCCTGCACACCGTCACGTAAAATGATGCGTGGTGAGGTCAGGCGTGCGTCACGACACGTCATTCTGATCTTCCATTTGGCGCGCGCGCAGCCGACTCCAATGCACGCCCGACAATCTGTCAAAGGCCTGTTAAGGTCACTAATCAAACAATTAAGCCAATTGAGAAAGCTGCCCGTCCAACCTTAAGGTTGGCAGGCAGGCGAAGAGCCCAGGCGGCATTCGCATTCTTCATGAAACCTCATCCACGGGCTGGATGAGGTTTCATGAAGGGTTTATAACGTTAATAAATATTTTTGGAACATTTGAAAACTTGTCCTAGCTCATGTGATGCTGTCACATGAGGGGACATATGTAAATAATTTTTCAACTTAATCTCCCTGAGGCAGCTCCGTGCCTCGGAGATTTCTTCACTCTTTCAATGTGCTTTGTTGTCCCATTTGGCTACCTAAATCAAATAACAAGGCAGCATAAGTTACTTAAGTTGTCAATATATTTTCGCCATGATTTAGAACAGTGGTTCCCAAACTATTTTCCAATGTGACCCCATTTCAACACTTGAAAATTAACATGACCCCAGTCGCAAGCAAAAACGTAATAGTTATAAAGCAGCATAATAACATGCAAATAATTATTCAAGTTTGTGTATAATGGACCAACAGGTAATACATAGGGAAAAATTTTCCCCCCTTTGGGGGGGAAGTGCGGGAGCGGGCGTGGGCGGGCACACCTCCGATCAGGGGCACGCGCTATTTTACGTGGGTGGGCCAATTAAGGCCCGTCCAGCCCGTCTGCCAGGAAGTGTGATGCACTCTCTGTGCGGGCTGAGGGGGTGATTCCCTCAGCCGGGAGTGTGCTCTTTCGCGCGTGCGCGTGAAAGAGCGCACTGATCTCTCTGAGGCTAAGTGCTGCCTCAGGGAGATCAGCTCCGAATCAAAATTCGTAATACAAATGATAGGAAAATTTCCCTGACATGTCCCCTCATGTGACACTGTCATGAGAGTTGGGACATGTCCATAACTTTAACTGAAACCTTTATTAAAAATTTAAACACCCTCGTGAAACCTCATCCCGCCCGTGGATGCGGTTTCATGCTTTTTCTGAAGCCCGCCAGGGCTTCCGGCCTGCCCGCCAACCTTAAGGTTGGACGGGCAGGTCCATTAATGATTTTAATTAGTGTCTCAAAGGCCTCAATAGGCCATTGACAGGTCGGCAGGCACGCAGCTGACTCAGCTGCGTCCCCACCGACCTGAAAATGGCAATGACGCAGGGTGACTTCCAGAGTTCCACCTGACATCATCCCATGTCACTTTACGTGTTGCTGACCAGAAGATCCTACTCATAAATATGAAAATCTCTGTTTTTAAAGTACTTTTTAAAAATTAATTTATGGGATGTGAGCATCGCTGGCTAAGCCAGCACTTGTTGCCTATCCCTAATGGCCCTTGAGAAGGTGGTGGTGTGCTGCCTTCTTGAACTGCTGCAGTCTCTGTGATATGGGCACACCCACAGTGCTGTTACGGAGGGAGTTCCAGGACATTGACCCAGTGACAGTGAAGGAACGGCGATACATTTCCAAGTCAGGATGATGAGTGGCTTGGAGGGAAATTACAGGCGGTGATGTTCTTATGTGTCTGCTGCCCTTGTCCTACTAGATGGTGGTGGTCGTGAGTTTGGAAGGTGCTGCCTAAGGAGCCTTAATGAGTTCCTGCAGTGGATATTGTAAATGGTACCCATTGCTGCCACTGTTTGTTGGTGGTGGAGAGAGTGAATGTTTGTGGATGGGTGCCAATCAAGTGGGATGTTTTGCCCTGGATGGTGTCAAGCTTCTTGAGTGTTGTTGGAACTGCACTCATCCAAGCAAGTGGAAAGTGTTCCATCACACTCCTGACTTGTGCCTTGTAGATGGTGGACAGGCTGTGGGGAGTCAGGAGGTGAGTTACTCGCCACAGGATTCCTAGCCTCCAACCTGTTGTTGTAGCCACATTATTTATATGGGTAGTCCAGTTCAGTTTATGTGCAATGGTAACCCCCAGGATGTTAATAGTGGGGTATTTAATGATGGTAATGCCATTGAATGTCATGGGGCGATGGTTAGATTCTCTCTTGCTGGAGATTGTCATTGCCTGGCAGTTCTGTGGCGTGAATGTTACTTGCCACTTGTCAGCCGAAGCCTGAATATTGTCCAAGTCTTGCTGCATTTGGACATGGACTGCTTTGTAAAAATGTTATTATTTCATGTACTCATCTATGTTTCGGCCAAGCTCTCCGTTGTCCCTTCTGACAGACGACTCAATGAAGTCCGTCTCCCCCCACTCCCAGACACAAATCATAATCAATCCCTCACCTCAAACACCACACACACACACACACACACACACGCACACACATGACTTCCCCCACCACACTCACACGCCCATCTTCCCAAATCCCTCCCTCACTACACGTACACCCCAGCCCTGCTTTCCAGCCCGTCTCCTGCTTCCCAATCCCTCCCCGCTCAGCAGCCCCTCCCCAGGCTCCTGCCTCACCCCTGTCACACATACACCCAGCCCCTCTCCACTTTTGGTCTAGCTGCCGATGTCTACAAAACAGAAACGCTATCCTGGGGTAAAGAACTTGTACAAAAGACAGACAAGAGCAGAACACAACAAAGAACAGAATTTTTCACTTGGCGTGTGGGTGCGCGCCTGACACACGTGAGCGTAAAATAGCGTGCGATGACGTCAGTTGAGCGCCCCAATGTCATCACGCACTCGTGCGATATTTCGGTCGGCAGGTGTACACTAATCTCGGAAGCTCACCCGCCGACAATTAAGAGGGCTATTAAGGCCATTAACGGTGCACTTTTTTGCCGCCCGTCTAACATTACAGTTGGCGGGTGGGCGAATCAGCCTGGCGGCCTTTGCATTTTTCAGGAAATCTCATCCAAGAGCAGGATGAGATTTCCGATATTAATCAATATTAAAATTTCAATTTTAAATAAAATGTTTGGACAGAATTCTCATGATGTATATGTTCAGATGACTGTTTCTGATGCGTGGGTATATATTCCTGGATTTTAAAATCTTTATTTTTTGTTTTTAAATTCTTCAGCTCCCTGAGGCAGCTCTCTGCCTTCAGGGAGATTTCATTCTGTGCTCCCCCACACCTGCGCTGATTTCAGTGCTCGCCCTGCTCCTGCCTCAAACCCAGGCAGCGCTAATCGTTCAGCGTGTGCTTCACACTGGCTGCCCGTTAATTGACCAGCTGGCATGAAATCGCGGTCGGGGGTCAATTGCGGTCGGCTGTCCGTTTTCCGACCGGTCCCAGGCCTGCCAATTGCGCCGGCCCACCTGCCGAGCTGAAAATTCAGGCCAAAGTTTGAAGCCGCCACTCATCTTCCTGACTCAGCCGCATGACCTCCCAGTTTTTCCTGTACTCAGTCATTGACTGAGTTACACTTGCCAGTGCCAAGTCGGCACACAACTATTCCAGGGCCACATGAACTCACCACTGAAAGTGGTCTCTGATGCTAAAGGGCGCTTTGGGCTCACCATCCGCCCCTTTGCTGTTTAACGGCATTGATCCAGTGGGTCCAAGGTTCCCGCCAGAGCCTTCGGAAAGCAGTGGCTAAATATATTTCAGTTTATTTTCCGAATGAAATTGATGAATGCATGAAAATATTGGGATGATAGTGCACAATAATATGCAAATAAATCCATCAGCTGGCCTCTACTGTAACTCAACTACACAGCACAACGTAATGGGTGAGGGCCAACCATTCTAAATCAACACCTGTAATATAAACTGTTTCCAATGCACTGTTTATTTAAGGCACTTTATTTAAAGCGCAAATTGAATACTAGTGGGAGGATATGTTCCTCGTCCAATGCTCCATTTTTATTCCTCCAAAGATGAGTGCACACTTAACAGAATTAAAAGACATCTTAACAGTGATGAAGTTCAGACTTCAGTCATTCCATGTGGGATGGAAAGGAGCAATGAGCAGTTAAATTTATTTGCCAGGTGATGGAATCCTTTGATTGTGTTTTGAAGTAAAGTGGAAACATTGACAATTTTCTTCAGGGAGTGTGGAAGTCCTGACAAATTTCAAAAATGGCAAATCGAAACTGTTTAATCCTTGTTTTAAGTAGATTGAGCTAAACATGAAATAATGGAATAAATCCAGTACACTACTGCTTTGTAAATGTGCATGGAAAGTGCAGTATGCAGTAATTGCATTGAAGGAGGTGGAGCAGAGCACCATGTTCTGTGATGGGTGTACTTATGCAACAGGCCATTGGAAAGTTTTGTTATAATGCTTATATTAAATGCCTGTGATTTATGTAAGCGACCAAAAACACAAAGGCCAGAATTTTTCCCTCGTGGGACAGGCTCGGCGGGAGCGGACAGGGGCGGTCGTGAAGCCGACCCGCGATCGGCTCCGCTCCGCGATTTCACGCGGGTGGGCCAATTAAGGCCCACCCTTTGTGGATCGCAAGCGGCAGCACTTAGCTCGAGCTGTGCGGGCTGGGGGAGGAGGGACAGCAGGCCTGGTGCGCAGTTTACACATGTGTGCAAAAGAGCGCTTCAATCTCCCTAAGGCTCGGAGCTGCCTCAGGGAGATTGAAGTGCTTTTTAAAAAAATTATTAAAGACAGTAAAAAAAAAGTTTTTAAATCCCCTCATGTGACTCTGTCACATGAGCTGGGACATATTTTTCATTCAAAAATAAAGTTTTCAGTTAATGTTCATTTGCTTTAGGAAACCTCATCCCACTCATGGATGAGGTTTCCTAAAAAATGTAAAGGCAGTTTGGCCTTTATACCTGTCCACCAACCGTAAGGTTGGACGGGCAGCATTAATTTGATTTTAATGAGCTTGTTATTGTCCTTAATAGGCCTTTCAATTATCGGCGAGTGCGCAGCTGACTCCGGTGTGCACCCGCCGAACGAAATATCGCACGAGTGCGCGATGACATTGGGACACATGCCCAACGTCATATTACACTCGGGTGTGTTGGCACGCCGAACATAAAATTCTGGCCAAAGTTCTGCAAGGTATGTCACCCATAATGATGCAAGATTTTGTTGAGGAAAAGTTAAAATTATAGTGACTACAGGTGACAGTAATGGCATTCCTAATCCATTTTTTTTTCATCTTAAAAAGCAACTTGAAGTTGCCATTATTCCTATTCATAATTAAATAGTTGCCATGAAGAGTTAGCAATAAAGGGCCTTATTCCTGATGACAGAAGAACTATTTAATCACTTTTAATGAAAAGGAACTTGTTATACAAACAATGCACAGTTTGTTACAAATGGTTTGTCCATTTTTCTTTCTGTTACTGCATATACTTCTTAGTTACTATTTTTCTGCTCCTAATCTACAAAAGGTTTGGGTTTGTATCCATTTACATTTACTAATATTGGGATTACATGCTGTTCCAAGCACACTTTGGTGTCAGTATTTACAACAACAGGGGAGGGTTTAGGGGAGCACGGTATCATGGGACACACCTGGCAAGGCTGGGCATGCGGAGACCCTGCCAAATTTAACAGTAGAACCTCATCATAATTTGTTTTTGGGTTGACCAAACTATTAGATTGGCCAACTGCCAGATGGGAAAACCAGCAGCAGGAGGCCGCAGCAGCTGACCCTTAAATGGTCCACAGCAATTGGGAGGGGAGAGGGAGCAAACAATCTTAGAATAGAATGGTTACAGCACAGAAGGAGGCCATTCAGTCCATTGTGTCTATGCAGGCTCTCTGCAAGAGCAACTCAGCTTTTCCCCCATAGCCCTGCAGTTCTCTTTTTTCAGGTGCTTATCTGATTCCCTTTTGAAAGCCATGATTGAATCTGCCTCCACCACACTCTCAAACATTGTATTCCAGATCCTAACCACAAGCTGTGGGAAAAGTTTTTTTTTGTTTTCTCAGGGCTGCAAGGGGGGGGGTGGGGTGTCAGTGGTAGGAGTGAGAGAAGCTATTGTAGGAGGGAGGAACTGTGAGATTGGAGATTACAGTGCTAAGGTCTGCGATTGTGATAGATGGAAGAGAGAGCCACGATAGACAGAGGGGAGGCAGAAGGCTTTCTTATGAGCTTGGGGGAAGCACGCCTGCACCTCCTTGTCCACAAGGAGTGCTGTTACTGGCATGTACTTAATTAAGTTGGCGGCTCCCGCCTCCCTTTTTGGCTGACGTCATTGTTATAGTGGAATCTTTGAGATGAAACTTTAAACCTCTTATAAGTCTTTGATTTGACCAGGGATTAGAGATTCAGATCATAATGTTTGTGCATCTCTTCATTAAGTATCAACAAAAACTGAAAACAGTAAAACCTGGAAGGAAAGTGGTTAAAGCCTGGGATAATGTGGCCATTCAAGATCTGAAATATTAGCTTTGAAATCTAGAATTGGGATATTTTTATGGAGAATGAAGATGAAGGATGAGACCGTTAACAAGCGCGGAGAGAGAGAGAGAGAGAGAGAGACAAGAGACCATTAAAAAGCACAGAGAGAGAGAGAGATAAGGGACCATTAAAGAGTGGAGAGAGAGGCATAAGATGATTAAAGAGCATGGAGAGAGAGAGATGAGAGGCCATGAAAGAGCGTGGAGAGAGACAAAACCATTAAAGAGCATGAGAGGGAAAAGAGAGTGGAAAGCGTTGGATTGGTGAGTATTTCTAGGCTTTAAAGTAAAAGTAAGGCCTTTAGTTTGTGTTTAGGTCTCTAGTCTTTTTTTCCCTTTTTCTTAAAAATAGCTTGTTAAATATAGGATCGATAGTGGTGTAAAAAAATAATTACAATAAAGTGTAAAGAGCGGGGGATTCTTCAAGTGTATAGAGTAGGGATACTAGAGTAATTAATTAATAAATTAAATAAAGTACAGTAACGATGGCCAGGACGGGTGATGTGTTGCTGTTGCGGCATGTGGGAGCTGCTGGACACCAAGGTGAGCCAGATCAAACACATCTGTAGTAAGCGTTTGCAGCTCAAGGAACTTCAGATGCGAGTTGAGGACCTGGAGTCTGAGCTGCAGACATTGCGCCACACCTGGGAGGGGGAAAGTTACCTGGACACTTTACTCCAGGAGGCGGTCACACCCCTCAGATTAGGTGATTCAAATTTGGTCTGTGATCAGGGACAAGAGGGTGTGAATGCAGGTGAAGCAGGTATGGGAATCCAGAGGGTAGCGTTTGAGGAGCCTTGGCCCCTCAACTGTCCAACAGTTACGAGATTCTTGCAAGCGGTGGGCAAGAGCAGGGACTGCAGGGAGTGAACTGACCACGGCACCATGGTGCAGGGAGCTATTCAAGTGGGGGGAGGAATAGGAACATAGTAGTGGTAGGGGACAGTAAGGAGAATAGATACTAACAAAAGATAACCAAAAAAAATAAAGAGGAAGAAAACAAAATTTGAGGGTAAACTAGCAAGTAATATAAAAATGGACAGTAAGAGCTTCTTTAAATATATAAAAAGGAGGAGAGAGGCCAAAGTGAATATAGGCCCCTTCAAGAATGAGGCTAGGCAAATAATAATGGGGAACCAGGAAATGGCAGAGTAGTTGCATAAAAGCTTTGCATCAGTCTTCAGAGAAGAAGACACTAATAGCATTCCAAGAATAGTAAATAATTAAGTGGCAAAAGTGGGGGAGGAATTAAATACAATAACCATCACTCGAGAAAAAGTACGAGAGAAACTAATGGGGCTATAGGCTGATAAGTCCTCTGGGCCTGATGGGTTACATTCTAGGATATTAAAGGAAGTAGCTACACAGATAATGGATGCACTGGTAGTAATCTTCCAAGAATCCTTAGATTCTGGGAAAGCCCCAGAAGATTGGAAAACTGCCAATGTAACGCCCTTATTCAAAAAGGGAGGGAGACAAAAAAACAGGTAACTATAGGCCAGTTAGTTTACCATCCATCATTGGGAAAATGTTAGTCTATTATAAAGGATGTAATAGCAAAGCATTTAGAAATACATAATATAATCAAGCAGAGTCAGCATGGCTTCATGAAGGAGAAATCATGCCTGACAAGTTTATTAGAATTCTTTGACGAGGTAAAAAGCAGGATAGATAAAGGGGAACCAGAAGATGTAATATATTTGGATTTCCAAAAGACACTCAATAAGGTACCGTGCATGAGGCTCCTTAATGAGATATGGGCCCATGGTGTTGGGGTAGTAAATTAGCATGGATAGAGGATTGGCTAACTAATAGAACACAAAGAGTTGGGATAAGGGGGGCATTTTCAGGATGGCAACCTGTAACTAGTGGAGTGCCACAGGGATCAGTGCTGGGGCCACAATTATTTACAACATATATTAATGACTTAGATGAGGGAAGTGAATGTACTATCGCCAAGTTTGCGGATGACACAAAAGTAGGTGGGGAAGGCAAGTGGTGGGGATGACACCAAGGGCAGAATTTTTCCATTGGTGAGTTGGGGGCAGGGCCTGCTCGCCGACACGGGATGACGTTGGGGGAAACCCCCGATGTCATCCCGCCCCATTTAAATATTCAGTAAGGTGGGGGACGGCGCGATCAGCTGTCCGCCCGCTGACCTGTCAATGGCCAATTGAGGCCATTGACGGTAGTTAAATCAATTAAAGGCTCTGCCCGTCCAACCTTAAGGCTGGCGGGCAGGCCAGGAGCCCCAGCAAGCTTCTGAAAAAAACATGAAACGTCATCTACTGGCGGGGTGAGGTTTCATGTTGGTTTTAAAAAACTTTAATAAAGTTTCTGTGATGTTTATTAACATGTCTCATCTTGTGTGACATTGTCACATAAGGGGGACATGTTAATAATTTTTTTATTTTCCTATTTTTAAACTTTCAAAAACTTTCAGCGCTCTCCCTGAGGCAGCACTTAGTTTCAGGGAGATGTGCTTCTCATCAAGCAGCCCGCCGGGTGGGCCTTAATTGGCCCGCCCACTTAAAATGGCGGTGGGGCCCGCCCACCCATCAAGGGCAAAATTCCGCCCCAAGAGTCTACAGAGAGATATAGACAGGTTAAGTGATTGGGCAAAAAACTTGGCAGATGATATATAATGTGGGAAAATGTTAGCACGCATAATAGAGGAGTTGAATATTATTTAAATGGAGAAAAACTGCAGAAGGCTGCAGCATAAAGGGATTTGGGAGTCCTCGTGCATGAATCCCAAAAAACTAACATGCAGGTAATAGGGAAGACAAATGGAATGTTGGCCTTTATTTCAAAGGGAATGGAGTATAAAAATAGGGAAGCCTTGCTAAAACTATATAAGGCACTAGTTGGACCACACCTAGAAAACTGTGAACATTTTTGGTTCCCTTATCTAAGGGAAGATATACTGGCATTGGAGGCAGTCCAGAGATGGTTCACTAGGTTGATCCCAAGTATGGAGGGATTTTCTTATGAGAAGAGGTTGAGTCGGTTCGGCCTGTACTCATTGGAGTTTAGAAGAATGAGAGGTGACCTTACTGGAACATGTAAGATCCTTCGGGGCTTGACAGGGTAGATGCTGAGAGGTTGTTTCCCCTTGTGGGAGAGTCTAGGACCAGAGGGCATAATCTAAGTGTAAAGGGTCGCCCATTCAAGACAGAGATGAGGAGGCATTTCTTCTCTCAGGGGGCAGTCTTCACCACAGAGGGCTGTAGAGGCTGGGTCATTAGGTATATTCCAGGCTGAAATAGACAGATTGTTAATCAGTAAAGGAATTAAGGGTTATGGGGAAAAGGCAGGAAAGTGGAGTTGAGGATTATCAGATCAGCCATGATCTCATTGAATGGCGGAGCAGACTCGATGGGCTGAATGGCCTACTTCTGCTCCTGCGTCTTACGGTCTTATAAATAAGAGCACAGATATCATAAATGATTTTACCATCTTCTCTGAACAGCTTCATGTCCAAACTAAAATTAAGATCTATCCAAATGAGAAATCCTGGATACCAAGGGCTTAAAAGCAATAATAAAGGAAAGACAACTTGCATTTTATGTAGGGAACCAAGACAAACTTAAAAATCAAGGTGAGGTAGGAATGCAAAAGATGCATATACAGAAAGGCTGCATAATTGTTTTTGGACAACTAATCCCAGAGATGCATTGAAGTGTATGCATAAAATTTCAAACTTAACACAAAAAAAGAGAAATGACCCCTTTTTGTCCACAGACAATCCTTGTGATGTTGCAGATGAATTGAACTGATTTTTTAAATCCAGTTTGAAAATGATGAATTTGAGGAACATGTGATTTTGCAGCAGGCTTCACTTTGTGAATTAGAAGGATCTTGTGTTACTATCAATAAATGAGAGTTAGAGAAGCAATTCAAGTGAGTGAATCCATGCAAAGCATGCTGCCCAGATCAGCTCACCCCAAACATTCTTAAGGAATGCGCTCATCAGTTAGGAGTTCCTTTCTCTCTGGTCTTTCAGAAATCATTTGAGACTCATACTGTTTCTTGCTGTTGGAAATCAGCCATCATTGTTCTGGAACAATGGGATTTACTTTAAAAAGGGAGAAACATGTATAAAGGAAATGAGGTTATGTGTAAAGAGAAAGTATTCTAAGATCTAGCAAGTATGAAAAGCCTCCAGCCTCTATGTACCAAGCTGCTGCCCATTGGAACCGAAGCTAAGAGAATTCACTGTGAATATCCCTGTCCTGGGTATCGTGTGCTTTGCCTGGGTCTGTTCAAATTTATTTTGTTTTTACTGTTGTCATATTGGGGATGTAACTGGGAGTCAGATTAATTAGGGGAGCTAGGAGTTATCATAGTAGTAATTTGTAGACCCATGTATGTGTTTAAAATCTTTTCTTTTATTAATAAATCTTTAATTTAGCTTTGTAAAAGAAACAAGAAGACTCAGTGGACTTATTACTTCTGAATTCAAGGCACGCATCTCAAAATAAAAATACAAATTGCAAAACAGCTGTGGCAGTTGTTTCAAATTTCCCTCTGGGATTTGAGCAGCTCGGCATTTACCATCCGCTGTGCCATGACAAATTTCAGATCATGAACTCTCTCCTCCATCTTTATCCCTTTTTGAATTCAATTTTTTTTTCTTTTTCCTCAACCAATTTTCCATTCAATCTTATTGAGAAATTGAAAAACCTTGATGTCAATCCTACTCTCCTACTTTGGATTGTTGATTTCCTTCACAACAAGACCCAACAGATGTTAGTCTCCAGGATTTACTCGGAGCCCATATTTTAATGAACACTGGATCTCCTCGGGCTGTGCACTTTGCTTTTCATCCTCTACATGAATGATTGCCAATCAGAACATGAAGACATAATGATTCTGAAATATGCTGATGATACAGTACTTGTGGACTTCACCAGAAATAACGAAGTAAACTATAGGAACTCGGTGGAGAAGTTCGTAAAAATAACAACTCTTAAATTGAATGAAAACAAGACCAAAAAATTTGTTATAGATTTCAGGAAAAACACAATAATATTGTTCCCATGAAGATTCATGATGTGGACACTGAAGTATCTCGGTATCAAAGTAGATGATAAATTGAATTCGAAGTAACCGTGTACAGGTGTGGTGGCCAAGGGATGTATACAATTATATCAGAAAATTAAAATTCTTTCAAGTAGATCCCATAATTATTTAACTCTTCTATATGGCTATACTTGAGAGTGCTTTCCTTTTTGGATGTGTCTCCTGGGTACTGTTTGTCTTAGGAAAGTCGACTCTAAGCCAATTTACAGCAAATGAAATACTTATGAAGCATAGTCATAGTTGTAATTTAGGAAATGCGCCAGCCAATTTGCAGACAGCAAGATCCCACATACAGCAATGTGATAATGACCAGATAACCTATATTTTGATGTTGATTGAGGAATAAATATTGGCCAGGAGACTGAAGATAGCTCCCCTGATCTTTGAAATAGTGCCATGCAATCTTTTACATCCACCTGAGATGGCAGACAGGGCGTTGGTTTCAATTCAAATCAATTCAATTTCACTTAATTGTCCATATGGAAATTCATTTTAGATGCATTGCTTGTTTGTTTAAAAATTACATGTGAATGAATAATAAGAATAAAGAAAAAATGATCCTATCACAGAGGTCTAATTTTAGTTAAAATATGTATCAGAAACTATTCCAATGCATTAAAATAGTCAGTCAGTGAATGCCACTGTGAGTGCGTATCCTCATCCATACATCAAACTCCTGTTAACAGTTCTTACAGAGAAGGATACAAAGGAATTCAGGAACCGATTTGGCATCTGAGGGATTGTAGTCTTTTTCCCTAATGCATCCAACAGCAATACTGAGATAAGTGGTGGTTCTCATCATTCCTGACATTCTTTATTTTTGTCAAAAATGTTGAAAAGCAGATTTCAGCAAGAAAGATCTGCTCATCAAAAACCCTTCCTGCCTGGTTCAGTAATCTTAGCCTTGTACCCTTTTTACCCTGCATTACTCTATAAATATTATACGGATACACAAAAACCACACACATGGACCGATATGTTTTTAATTCATTCATGAGTTGTGGGCATCACAGGCTAGGCCAGCATTTACTGTCCATCCCTAATTGCCCTTGAGAAGGTGGTGGTGAACTGCTTTCTTGAACTGCTGCAGTCCATGTGGTACACCCTCAATGCTGTTTGAGGGGGAGTTCTAGGATTTTGGCCCAGTGACAATGAAGGAATGGCAATATATTTCCAGTTCAGGATGGTGAATGGCTTGGAGGGGTCCTCCAAGGGTTGATGTTCCCATGCATCTGCTGACCTTGTCCTTCCAGATTGTAGCAGTCGTGTGTTTGGAATGTACTGTCTAAGGAGCCTTGGTGAGTTGCTGCAGTGCATTTTGTACATGGTACACACTGCCACTGTTCGTTGGTGGTGGAGGGAGTGAATGTTTGTGGATGGGGTGCCAATCAAGCGGCTGCTTTGTCCTGAATGGTGTCAAGTTTCTTAAGTGTTGGAGCTGCACTCATCCAGGCAAGCGCAGAGTATTCCATCACGCTCCTGACTTGTGCCTTGTAGATGGTGGACAGGCTTTGGGGAGTCAGGAGGTAAGTTACTTTCTGCAGAATTCCTAGCCTCTGACCTGCTCTTGTAGCCACAGTATTTATATGGCTAGTCCAGTTCAGTTTCTGGTCATGCACACAAATGTATAAACACAATCATACATACAAAACCGCACACTATATATAAAAAAACACAAATATGAAGGGGGAAGGAGAAAAGCCTCGATATTAACCACTTCATGATGAGCGGGAGAGAGTCACTGGGGTTGGGGTGGGTGTTAAAATTTTTTAAATGGGGTAGGCCTACCTGCCAATACACCCGTTGCTATTTTTATAGTGGCAGATTTTGTGTCATGCGTGTGCCGCACCATCAAGAGGACCGACACTTCATTAACATTTATATCGGGCTTCCCTTGTGCAATGAAACCCTGATTTAAATTTTACAGTTGTCATATACATTTTCCAAAGCTCAAGAAGTCCGGCGCTAAAAGAAAAGAAAGAAGGAAGACATTGCTTGTACCCAATTTAAGGGTACAAAGATTATTGAACCAGGCAGGAAGGGTATTTGATGAGCAGATCTTTCTTGCCAAAATCTGCTTTCGAATAATTTGCCAAAAGTAGAGTGTCATGAACAATGAGAATCACCCCTTGTCTCAGTATTACTGATAGATGTGTTTGGGGAAAAGGCTACAATCCTTCAGATGCAGGACAAATTGGTTCCTGAACTTGTTTGTGCTCTCTATCAGAATTTTTAACAGGAGTTTGATGTATGAAAGAGGAAATGCACTCATGGTGGAGTTTACTGACTGATTATTTTAATGCATTGGAGTAGTTTTTAATACATATTTTAACTAAAGTTAGACCTCTGTGATAGGATAATTTTTTTCTTTATTGTTATTATTCATTCATATGCAATTTTTAAATGAATGAGCAAAGTACCCAAAATGAATTTCCATATGGACAATAAAGTGAAATTGAATTGAATTGAAATTTGAGGCCCTGTCTGCCATTTCAAGTTGATATAAAAGATCCCACTTCACTATTTCAAAGAAGAGCAAGGAAGTTATCTTCAGTGTCCTGGCCAATATATATCCCTCAATCAACATCAAAAATAGAGGTTATCTGGTCAATATCACGTTACTGTCTGTGGGATCTTGCTGTCTGAAAGTTGGCTGCCATATTTCTTAAGTTACAAGTGTGACTATGCTTCGAAAGTATTTCATTGGCTGTAAATTGCTTTGGGATATCTTGTGGTCATGATAGGTGCTATACAACTGCAGGTCTTCCTTTCTTTCTTTTGGTACCTGATTTTATGAACTTTGGAAAATGTGTATGACAACTGTAAAATTTAAATCAGGTTTCCAATTACACAATGGGAGCTCAATAATAATGTAATTGAAGTGTCTGTCCTTTTGATGGTGCAGCACTCGTGTTACAAAAACTGTCACTGTAAAAATGGCAACAGACACATTGACAGGTAAGCAGCGCTTTCTGCATTTAAAAATTTTTAAACCTCCTTTGAATCTCTCCTGTCCATCATGGAATGGTTAATATTGAAACTTTTGTCTTTCCCTCTGCACACTTGTGTTTTTTAAAAATAGTGTGCATATCTAAAACAGGTTGTGAACAGCTACACTACTTTAGGAAGCTCTGTTAAGTTGCATTACTAAATAAACATTATACAGGCACACAAAAACCACACAAATGGTCCTATATGCACCTATTGTGAGTCTGTATAATGTTTATTTAGTAATGCAGCTTAACAGAGCTTCCTAAAGTAGCTGTGTACAGCCTGTTTTAGACTTTAGGTTCCATCCCTGCAGTGATTGCACTTTCAATTACTGCCGTCTTGATAATTTATACCATTTTTATCCCATATTTTCTGTGTATGAATTTGTGCCATCAGGTGCACAGTAGGAGAAAAACCTGTGGTTAATTTGTCTGACTGGAAATGTACAATTAAAAACATTTACCAGTAGGGGGTTGAGATAATCAATGCGTCTTGCTGCTTCATGTTATGAAATTCCTTTTGTTCAAACAGCTACATAATCATCATTTTGAACCTGTTTTGTCCATGAGGTGTAGCATGACTCATGGGAGATTAGTCATAAGTAATCCTAAAGTTAAGGAAATTGGATACTTCAGCTCTAAGAACGATAGTTGAATGTGTTGTACAATGTGAGTTCTTTGCATACATTGGCATTTGTCAGGAAGATATAATCATTTCCATAATGTTATTGGAATTTATTGTAAAATAGAGTAATAGTGGGATGTATCTACGGGCAGAATTTCACCCTTGTCAGTAGGGCTTGGCGGGGGCAGGCAGGGGCGATTGGGAAGCCGACCGCCATCCGCGATCAGAGCTGGAAGACGATTTCATGCTGGTGAACCAATTAAGGCCCGCCCAGCGTGAAACGCAAGCGTTTCACATGAGCAGGGACATGTTACTAATTAAATTTTTACTTTTTTTATTTGCTTTTGGAAACCTCATCCCGCCCATGGATGAGATTTCCAAAAAAGCGCAAAGGCCGCTTGGCCTTTTCGCCTGCCTGCCAACCATAAGGTTGAACGGGCAACGAAAAATTCCTTTTAATTAACTTTTTATTGGCGTTTATAGGCCTTTTAATTACTGGCAGGCGCGCTGCTGACTCTGGCACGCGCCTGGAGACCGAAATATCATGCAAATGTGCGATGACATCGGGACGCTCACCTGACGTCATCGTGCGTCATTTTACACTCAGTCGGGTCGGGCATGCACCTGCCTGACGAGCTAAACATTTTGCTGTCAGCCTGTGTGTGTGTGTGTGAGAGAGAGAGACTTAATTGAATTAGAGGCAGCTAGCCTGGGTGCTTTGATGTAAGAAGAGAAACTAGGTTTGAAATGTTAGTTAGATAAACATGGGGAAGTTTAGAATGTGAAGTGTAAAGGGAACATTTGTATTTTTAACCAAACTATAGTGCCTTGAATTCAAAGGAGGGGGTGTAATGTATACCTAGCCAGCAGAAGTAGTAAGAAATAGTGTGTTTATTTATTTTTCCCAAAGATTACTGGTGGAATTGGTACTTTGATAGATTTTTTATTAGTAGAGAGGTAAAGTTCAAAAGACACGGTGAAACAATGGGAATTTGCATTCAAAGGGGAAAATATGTGTAAAGGAGAGAAGGCTGTTTGTAAGGGAGGCAGTTTATGATCCAACAAGTGTGAAAAGCCTGCAGCCCTGTATGTACCAAAGCTCCTCCAGGGACTGAAGTTAAGAGAACTCACTTTGAATTCGACTGTTCAGGGTATTGTTTACTTTGCCTGGGTCTTTTAAATTCTATGTGTCTTACTGCTGCCTTAACAAAACTGTAACTGGGAGTTAAATTAATTAGGGGGATTTAGAAGTTATTATAGTAGTAATTTGTAGATAACGTATGTGCTTACAATATTTTTTTTTAGTAATAAATGTTTAATTGAGTTTTATAAAAACCTCTTAAGATTTAGAGGTCTTATTACTGAATTCAAAGCCCGCATTATGAAACATACAAATTGAAAATTAGCTGTGACAGTTGTTTCAAGTTTCTCTCTGGGATTTGAACAGCTCAGCATTTATCATCTGCTGTGTCATAACACATTGGATATGTAAAGACAATTGAAACAACTTGAAGTGTGCATATGTCTTGATGCTGCATCTTTGAAACTACTGTGCTGTTCAATATTATTGCATTGCTATATTTTTAATTTTATAAGGGGGGTTCTGAAAAACTATGCTGCAGCTCTTATTTTATTTATTTTATCAGGTAAGCAGTACTTTAAAGTTCAGCACAGTTTTTACTATAAAACACAACATATGTTGCATATTAATTGTTTAAAAGTTAATTGTTTAGCCTCTTAGTGAACACTAATATAGGCTGAAAAGGACATTGAACCAACTGAACCATCAGCTGTGACTTGTATGCAAGATGATTCTTTTTTTGAAGGGCTACATTTTGCTAATTTTATCTGAAATGCTTGAAATACCACATTAATGTAATGAACAACCAAAACAAATGTGCCTATTACATCCATCATACAACTGTAAAAGAACTGCTGGAATTAAAATAAATACAGATCTGTAGAATCTGTAGAGCTTTTTGGCCAATGCTCATTTTTGGCATACACTCTTAGATAGTACACTTATTTATGATCTTAGACCTATTGTGATTTTGTACTGGGGTTAATTAGCATAATGATACATCCATACAACAGGGAGAAAATAGACTAATTGCTACACCATAATCACTGCCAGTGACAAACCTGTATCCAGCAGTTCTTCACTTTGGTATTGTATAGTTCAAAATGGTCTTTCATGACACTGGCTGAGAGCAATTCAAGTTAATATTTAACTTTCCCATCACTTCACTAAAATCTTACTGCCAATACTGCATTGCGATTTTCCTTATGTGCATTACTTATTTGTATATTGAGATTTTTTAATTAATAATTTCAGATTTACTTCATGCTAACAAATTATAAAAGGACATTTCAGTCCTGAATTACATTTCCTACAGTAAAATTCAGCCTCAAAACAAATTTGTTGTGAGTGTCATGCCACAAATGTTTGGTCTGTTTGATAGAGTGTTTGTTCATTTCTTTGTAATGGTAAATGTATTGGAATATTACTGATTCCTGCACCTGACTGATTCGCAATATCTTCAGTACTTAATGTTGTAATATGGGCTCTTTAGATGCCTCAATGATAAGACCCTGAGACTTGCATATTTAAACACAAACACTTTATTGCTAACCTTTAACTATTTACAGCTCCCAGGTTACTGTTATGCATGATGCTGTTACCTCCATGCAGGCTGGTTCCAGAATGTTCTCTCTAGACTGTTCTCTCAGTCTATTACCATGTGATTCTGTACATCATACCGTGGGCGGTGTTATTCTCCAGTCCCACAATCCCTTGCTTTGCCAAGCACCTTAACATTACAATCACATGCAGGCACATCATACAACATCGTCCTTTCTTCTCCAAAGAAAATTTCCCTTCCAATGGAACATAACGATTTGTAATACAATGTTTACTTGCTATCCCTTCTCCCCCATCTCAAATCTCTGACTTCATAAATTCAGACAGACAGTCTTGAGGCTTGACAGTTGTTCCACATCCCGTTCTGTCATGTTTGAAGGAATGGCAGTTGTATTCTGTTTCTGGTATGTGGTTATTTCCATTTGATTTGCTTTTGTTCTCCTTCGAGTTGCATTTCTCTTTATCAACAACTCGTCTGCTTTTTTCGGATGCTGGATGTTTGCCTCATTCCTTTGGAGGGGAATGTGCACTCCATTTATTCCTAGAGTGGACTCAAATTTTCTTTCCTGTCGTGTCTGCCATGTATGTTCTTGCTGGATGTATACGTTTCACAGATAGGACCTTCATTTCTATTCGTTTCACAATTTTAGCCAAACATTTGTTTGCTGTTCTGTTTTCAAACCATTTTGCAAGCTTATGAAGCTTTTCATTCAGCTTAGTGGTTCTTAACATGTCTGAGATATCCAATGCTTTTTCTTCTTCTAATTCCTTGTGCTTCAACGTCAAGTTTACATTTCCTGATCTTATTTCTGCCTTTGTTCCTTTGGCTGCAGTAGAACTTTGTCTTTGTCTTTTATTTTGGTTTCACTGTTAGCCAGGTCTGTCTCCGGCAAAGTCAACTATATCTGTCAGATGATTGGGCCTGAGATCACCACTAACTGTGTGGGTGGACACCCCATGTCAGTGGCTCTGAAGATCATAGCTGCCCTCAACTTCTATGCCTTTGGCTCCTTCCAGGGGTCGGTGGGTGATCTTTGCGGTGTCTCCCAATCAGCTGTCCACACTTGTGTCAAGCAGGTTACAGATGTTCTGTTCAGGCGTGCATTGACCTTCATCCACTACTGTTGGGACCAGGCAAGCCAGACACAGCGAGCCAGAAGCTTCGCAGCAATTGCTGGCTTCCCCCGCATCCAGGGTGCAATGGACTGCACGCATGTGGCCATCGAGGCGCCAGCAGGTGAGCTCGGTGCCTTCATCAACAGGAAGGGCTTCCACTCCATGAACGAGCAGATAGTGTGTGATCATAGGATGCTGATTTTACAAGTCTGTGCAAGGTACCCAGGCAGCTCCTGCGACGCCTAAATCCTCAGACACTCCCAGGTGCCGGGGCTCTTCAGTGCTCCAGCCCGGCTGGATGGATGGCTGCTGGGTGACAAGGGCTATCCCCTCATAAGGTGGCTCATGACGCCTCTCTGCCATCCAAGAACAGAAGCTGAGCAGCGGTACTATAGGAGCCACGCCTCCACAAGGGTTGTGGTGGAGAGAACCATTGGTCTTCTCAAGATGCGCTTCCGATGCTTGGACCGCTCAGGGGGCGCACTCCAGTACCCCCCAGATCGTGTCCCGGTGATAGTGGTTGCATGCTGCGCTCTCCACAATCTTGCGCTGGAAAGGGCTGCGACTGCACTTGATGAGTCCGAGGATGAGCAAGCACAGGGAAATGCTGAGGGGGTAGACGCTGACCCGGGCATACTCCAGGGAGTCAGGGACACCCGGGAGGCTTGAATCCAATGAACCTTCAGCTAGCACACCACGGATGGACCACCAGGACAAGCCTGGGTTGTAGGTTCGATACTCGACACCTAAGTGCAAAATCTGCCGGGTTATGAACAGTCACTAATGGCCTTGTTAATAAAGCTGAATGTCCAACAAAGCATGCATTACAATTTTGGAAACCATACACATGCAGAAGAAAAATGGCACCCTCAGCCATGGTGACATATCAGAATTTATTCTAAGATAAAAGCAAAAAACTGCGGATGCTGGAAATCGAAAACAAAAACAAAAATACCTGGAAAAACTCAGCAGGTCTGGCAGCATCTGTGGAAGGGAGCACAGTTACCGTTTCGAGTCCACATGACTCTTCAACAGTTCTGTTTATTCTGTCAAGCAAGCCAACTTAATCCAAAAAAAAAAGAGAACAGTGTTACAAATCAAAACAAATCATTAAGAACCTCATCTCGGGCCAATACAAAAGCACCTGAAAAACCCGTGGTGTGCCTAAGGTGCCTTATGTTTTCATTTCTGGGTGCTACGTCTTGGTGCTTCCCCATCGCTCGGAGTGGCATCTGAGATAGTCTGCTGACTCTGCTGTCCTGTTGGCCTCGATGACCTTGGCGGTCATCCTCTGGCCTGTGGAGCCAGTGCTGGCCCTGCCTGGGAGAGAGCTGCCAGTTCTACAGCTGGCATCTCCCTAGTCGTTGCAGTCTCACCAGATGCTACGGTCACTGGGAGAGGGGCAGAGGAGCTGCTGCCCTCATCTGGAACGCCCTGAGATGTGCCCGCAGAGACGCCAGGCAACTGCTGCGCCGACGTGAGGTCGCTTCGGACCTCCCTGCTCTCCGTGGATGGATGGGCACTGAGCTGGGAAAGTTGATGCCCAAACCAGCTCCCACACTGGCACTGACCATCTGAGGTCAATGCCGATGTGAGGGCTTGCTGGTCAGAGCGCATACCCAGGAAGCCCTGACAGGTCTCCTGGAGTAGCCTCTCCACGAGAGTCGCCACTCTCTTCATGGAGGACCCATGGTGCTCAGACATGTGGCTCATTGCTTTGGCGATTGTCCACATAGACTCCACCACCACAGAGACCAAGCCAAGCATAGCCTCATGTATCTCCCCCAGATGCTCCCATACACCCCATCACATTTCCTGCACCTGCTGCATCGCGGTTGACTCCAGAGGCACATCATCAGGCACTGACTGAGCATGCGCCTGGTCCCTTGCAGTCATCTGACTACTGGTGCCATTGGCACTCTGTCTCTGCCAGCGACTGTGAAGTGCCCTTACCACTGTGCCCAGGGACACTAGCCAATGTTCGAATTCCCAACTAGGTGCTAGTACCTGCGCTGGTGCCTGCCTCGCAGAAATGGTGTGACGCTGGTGAGACTTCAGGCCCCTCAGGTGTGAAAGGGGGGCCTCTGCTGCTCCTCCTCCCGGCCCTGCTCCGATGATGCTGAAAGGAAGAACAAGGACAATGGATCAGTTAACATGGAGACAATGTCAGAGTGCATCCCTGTCCCCCGGATCATTATGCGCTCATCCTCCCATAACCAATGGTCAAGCCATGTTGCAAAATTAAATCAATTAACATTCAGCACTGCCATGGCTGTTGGGAGAACAATGCTGACCTCGCTGTTGGGCATAAATACCTTGCCGTGGCACCCCAGCCTCACCGACACCAGTGGACCTTGGCGCATGGTGCCTCTCCAGATCCAGGGCCTCCTGCTCGAAGCGGCTAAGAATGGCAGTCTGCGCCTGGCCGCCGCCAGTCCTCGCATGCACTGCCACGTTATGAGCATTCTTCCCCTGAAAATAAGAGATGAGCAGTGATTAGTGCAAATTGCACATGGACTCTCTTCATGCACAGCCCACCCCAACCAGAGTGGGACATATCAGGGCTCCAGTGCTTCCTCACCCTGCTGCTGCTGAACACTCACAAAGATGCTAGGCCTACTCCCCACCCCCCTCCTTGAACACATGCTGCCTACATCACATTAGGCACCACAAGGTATATCCTTCCATAGCAAGGAGGCGCAAGCACGTGGAGCGCAGAGTGCAGCAGATGGTTCGTTGCCACGCCATCTTGAAGCTTCCATCCCAGCATGTCATCACCCTGACTTGGACATATGCTGGAGTTCAGACACAGAGCCTAGGTGCTGCTTCTCCAGGCTGCTCCCAAACCAGTCACGTGGAACTCAGTGTAACAGGTGCTGCGGGGACAAAACACACCTCTTCATCACCCTCTCAGGCTGCCCTCAGCATGGGCAGTATCTGCTTGCCCATCCAGCAAGGGACAAATGTCGTCAATGATTCAATGCAGTCACTGCACTCGGACTTGGGGCGGGGTGGGTGGGCAGCAGAGGGGTAAGCCGACCAACTCACCCTGCCAGAGCGCAACAAGTCATTGAAGCGCTTGCAACACTGGATGCAGGTGCACTGCACCACATTGTGGGAGCTCACCACCTCTGCCACCTCCTCCCAGGCATGTTTCGTCATTTGGGAGGGCCACCTCTTCCCATCCTGGGGAACCAGCACCTCCTGCTGTGCTGCCATGTCCTCGAAGAGGGCAGCAAGGCAGTCATCTGAAAAACGAGGGACACACTGGGCCCCCCCCTCCCCGGCCTACCCTCTGGCCTGGCCTGTCCCGATGCCCTACCCTCCAGCCTGGCCTGCTCTGCTGGCCCGCTCACCAGAAGCCCTATGGTGAGACCTTCCACTTGCCATTGTGAGCAGCCTTGCAAAGGTTGCCAGGTTCCTAAACTCTACTGCTGTTTTCCTTTCTTTTACTGTGTCCTACAGGTTTCTCACTTGACTCTGCCATCATTTTTTTTTCACTTCAGTGCAGCATGGCCACCACTGATGCACTTTGCTGAGCCCTGGGACTGCCACCTATTCTATAATGTAGGTACAGCTTTTTTATAATTTTGCTCACCGTCTCGTAAACTGACTAAGTTCTTTGCCTCTGCGTAACACAGGGTCTTGCAACTTTTGTAGTTTTGCGCACCAACTTGTGATCTAACTAAGCGTCACTCAGGGTCTTGCAAGTTTTTTAGTGTTGCTCACCTGTCTTCTATTTTAGCCATGCACCACTCGGCGGTCTTGCAACAGGCTTTTACTCACTCTGGTGGTATCCTCAACTTCTAAGTCTGTAGCAAAGCTCCTTCAACTGTTTGTTCAAGTTTTGTTCTTAGTTGCACATTTCTCTAGCTCAGCTTCAGCTGCTTTTAGTGTTTCATACCTTGGGATACAGTTCTGGGGTTCATTGTCTAAAATGCTGCCACCTTTTAGATCACTGCTGATGTAATATCTTTTAGAAGCAACCACTGCTTCCAACCATGTTAGATGTCTCAATGATGAGGTCTTGAGACTTGTATATTTAAACATGAACCTTTATTGTTAACCTGTAACTATTTACAAATCCCAGTTTACTGTTGTACATGGTGCTATTACCTCCATGCAGTCTAGTTTCAGAGTGTTCTCTCTAGACTGTTCTCTCAATCTATTACCATGTGACTCTATACATCATACCATGGGTAGTGCTATTCTCCAGTCCTTTACATTACAATGGTGTGCAGGCACATCATACAACATATAATGTATAATGTAATGAAATCCTATATTATGCATATATACTGTTTCAGTTCACATTCCATGCCAAAGGGGACATGTTCTAGAGAGAATTGGCATATCAATAAGTTTATTAGGATAAGTACATATGAGGGGAAAATTGATCCACCTTGCTCATCATTCCATAGAAATCTGCACTGCCTAGACATCTGAATCAGAGATTTACATATGCCAGTTTCTGTGCTGTAAAATTCATTCAGCTCAAACGGTCTAAGGGGATATTTATGTACCACACAAGCCTCCTCTCACTTGATTTACTTCATCTTGACTGGCTTCTTGCACACTCCCACAATTGCTCTACCATTGGTGGTTGTGCTTAGCTGCATAAACCCTAAGCTCTGGAATTTCCTCCCTAAATCTCTCTGCCTCCCTTTCCTCCTTTAGGGCACTCCTTTAAACCTTACTCTGACCAAGCTTTTGATCATGACAATAATGACTACACTTCAAAAATTCTTTACTGGCTATCTATTGGAAAGCACTATATAAATGCAAGTCTTTCAACTCTTTTTTATGTCTTAAAATTGCTTTACATAGCTAGTTGTCCAATATTACTTCATAATAATCATGTGAAGTACCTTAGGAATGTTTTATGACATTAAAGGTGCCATACAAATACAGGTTGTTGTTATCTCATCTCATCGTATCAACATGTTCTTTGATTCTTTTATCCCTCATGAACTTATCTATCTTTTCCTTAAATGCATCTATGCTATTCATCTCAACCACTTCATGCGGTAGTGAGTTCTGCATTCTCACTACTGTAAAATAAGAAGCCAGAGTTTCTATCTTCACTTGTCTACCTGGAAAACCATTCCAAGTATCAAAATAATCCTTGCATTACTATTTTTCACTGATATCAGCCTTTAATTTGCCATTTTCCAATTGGTGCATATGATCTCTTTTCCTGCAGCCGCAATAAACCTCACTTTAAATCTTGTATGCTTCTTAAAGGTCTCCTCTCAATCACCACATTTCAAGGCTACAGTTTAGCTTTGCCTGGACTCTTCATTACTTTATGGTCTTGGAATGCTTTCCTTGTACCTCGGTGAACAGAAAGAACACAATTTTCAAGCTGTAGCTTGGCTGGAGCTCTGCGCAAACCCCAGAATGACAGCTTCAAACTTATACTACCCTAATTTGGAAATACATCTCAGCATTCTGTTTAGTTTGTTGACTGTTTCTCAGCAATAATTGGATT
Source organism: Cetorhinus maximus (assembly GCF_964194155.1). Taxonomy (NCBI): domain Eukaryota; kingdom Metazoa; phylum Chordata; class Chondrichthyes; order Lamniformes; family Cetorhinidae; genus Cetorhinus; species Cetorhinus maximus. Next base: position 26,745,742 of record NC_135892.1, on the reverse strand, counting down.
TTCAATTTATTTTCAATGTCTTCCCAGCACCACCACCCAGTGAGAGTAGTCTTGATTTTTCTTTCATTTGTTGGGTTCCCTGTGACATGAAAAGAAACCCAAAGTTTTACTCTTTTGCCATTTTTTAAAAAGACTTTCCGCTGAACCAAAAAAAATGGATGCTACAAGTCACATGACCACAAGCTTGACCCTATGTTCTGGGAGCTACCACCAGGAGTTCTCATTATACAGACCTCTCGTAATCAACAAAAGCAGAGGAAGTGCAGATGAACTGGATCCCCAACTGGAACTATCACAAAAGAGAGAGAGATCGAAACTCATTATACGGGAAGAGATGCCGATAGCCACTTTCTCTCTCTCTCCTAAGAAGGAACAATGGAGTTCTGTCCAGAAGCACAGAAACTGCTTGCTAAGCTGCAATTAACCATTAATGGACCAAGTCACTCACTCACTAAGCAGCCCTTCCAACCACTCACTCAGCAGTCCCACTTCCCAACCCCCCTCTCCCACTCACTCGGTAGTCCCTCTTCCCAATCCCCTCCCCCCAATCACTCACTCAGCAGCCCCTCTTCTCAAATTCCCTCTACCACTCACTCATCAGCAGTCCCTCTTCCTGGACGCCCACCCCCACCTCCCCAGGAAGAAAAATCAGTTATCAATGGGTCTGGTTTTAAATAGAAACTGGAACGGGCCCAGTTGAGTACTCCCTGTCGTCCAGTTGAGCTGGCTCACTAACTCACTCTCAGCCCCTCTTCCCAACCCCCTCCCTGCACTCACTCACTCAACAGTCCCTCTTCTCAAACTCCTTCCCACCATTAACTCTTAACCCCTCTTCCCAACCCCCCACCCCACTCACTCACTCAGCTGTACCTTTTCCCAACCCCCTTCCCTACTAACTCAATCTCGGCCTCTCTTTCCAACCCTCCCTCAGCACATGCACTCAAAAGCCCCTTTTCCCAAATTCCTTACTGTACACATTCCTTTGTACCTCTGTGCGATGGCTCCACTAGGGTGATGGCCTCGACCAGGCAGTCTGTGTCCGCCAGCAGTCCGCTGACCTGAGGATCAAACAGTTGCCTTTACTCCTCGGACATTGTTTTGGCCAGCAGCTGCTACTATTATACCTTTGCCGGGCTGGTGCTCAGACTCGTGCCGCCGCTCACCTTCCTGTTGCTTGCTGCTCCTCAATCACAGGCTCATTCTCTCCCGCACTTGCTGTTAATGGCACAATTGCATCTCATCAACGTGCCTTTTAGCAACAAGCATGGGAGAGAAACAATCTGTGATCGGAAGAGCAGGGAGCAGTGGGAAGATGAATGGTGGTGCATAAACTTGAACGCCAGAGACACTTGCGTTGGGAAACTCTGGACTATGGAGAGGGGAAGGCGAAGGTTGGAAAAAATTCTCATCCCTGAAAATCCACCATTACACAATTAAAAGAAAAGTACCCTATAGAGACGTCTGTCGTACCCCCAAGAATAAGCGTACCCCACATTGGGAACCGCATAACCCAATGTAGGGAGGAGTGTTGCAAGGTCAAAGTGCTTTTCAAAGACAAAACCAATTGATACGATGGAATCCAGATATGAATCCTTAAGCAGCTTTATTTCTCAGCACAGACACACTCCAAAACATAAGATGTTTGCACCGCTCATGGGATTGATCAGCATCATTGTGTACCCAACTATCACATAAATATTAACCAGCATATACAAGAGGACCCCATATTACTTTAAAGCCAAGAAAGTAGGGCCTATGGATATAAATATAAATTAGTATAAAGTGAATTTGAAACCGGTAATAAAAGGAAGTTCTTAGTGAAAATACAGAACAACAATTATAATTGGTCGATTTAGTTCAAATCAGTACAACTTGTTGCTCACCATGTTTGACAAACAAAATAAATCCTAGCCACAGTCATGCATGTTCCATTCTGATAAAAACAAAAAACTGCGGATGCTGGAAATCCAAAACAAAAACAGAATTACCTGGAAAAACTCAGCAGGTCTGGCAGCATCGGCGGAGAAGAAAAGAGTTGACGTTGAGGACTCGAAACGTTAACTCTTTTCTCCTCCGCCGATGCTGCCAGACCTGCTGAGTTTTTCCAGGTAATTATGTTCCATTCTGAGTCTGGCCAAAGCTTACTCAAAGTTTTGTTTGTCGAGCTGACTCCTGTATCTCTCTTTTTAATCTCTCTGTTCATAGCCAGAAAGAAACAAAGACTTTCCAACATGCAGGTTATTGATATATTTATTTAACAATGGCTGAGACAGGCTAATAAATTTACTCATTACCAATGGGGCTACAGCTCCAAAGTGAGTTCATGGCTGTGTTTATTTGCACCAGATTTCTGATTGGGCACCTTGGAGGACCAGACACACCTAACATTTTGGAATGTGTAATTTGATTCCACCTGCTGTGGAGTAATTCAAGATCTTTGCAATGTGTAATTTGATCCAGCCATTGTCACAGAGGGGCTCCAGAGCTCTCAGTGCTAACGCTACTGCTTTCAGAGAACAGACAGGACCCAGACCTCGGGTTAGGAGCACTCATAGCACTCACACAGCTGATTTCAGAGAACATATAACACTCATGCTGTCAAGTTAAGAGAACCTGCAGAGCTCATACTCCTGGGTTCAGAGAATGCGCAGCTCCACGAGCTCAGAAAACACGAGCACTCCCACAACCGATTTCAGGGAACGCACAACACTCATGCTGTTGAAAACAAAAACAAAAATACCTGGAAAAACTCAGCAGGTCTGGCAGCATCTGCGGAGAGAAACACAGTTAACGTTTCGAGTCCGAATGACCCTTCAACAGAACTAAGTAAAAATAGAAGAGAGGTGAAATATAAGCTGGTTTGAGGGGGGGGGGCGGGGTGGGACAAGTAGAACTGGATAGAGGGCCAGTGAAAGGTGGAGATAACCAAAAGATGTCACAGACAAAAGGATAAAGAGGTGTTGAAGGTGGTAATATTATCTAAGGAATGTGTTAATTAAGGGTAGAAAGCAGGACGAGCAAGGTACAGATAGCCCTAATGGGGGTGGGGTGAAGGAATCGAAAAAGGCTAAAAGGTAGAGATAAAACAATGGATGGAAATACATTTAAAAATAATGGAAATAGGTGGGAAAAGAAAAATCTATATAAATTATTGGGAAAAAAAGGAGGGGATCGGAAAGGGGGTGGGGATGGAGGAGAGAGTTCATGATCTAAAATTGTTGAACTCAATATTCAGTCCGGAAGGCTGTAAAGTGCCTAGTCGGAAGATGAGGTGTTGTTCCTTCAGTTTGCGTTGAGCTTCACTGGAACAATGCAGCAGGCCAAGGACGGACATGTGGGCATGAGAGCAGGGTGGAGTGTTGAAATGGCAAGCGATAGGGAGGACAGACCGAAGGTGTTCTGTAAAGCGGTCACCCAGTCTGCGTTTGGTCTCTCCAATGTAGAGGAAACGGAAACCTCATTGGGAGCAACGAATGCAATAGACTAAATTGAGGGAAGTGCAAGTGAAATGCTGCTTCACTTGAAAGGAGTGTTTGGGCCCTTGGACGGTGAGGAGAGGGGAAGTAAAGGGGCAGGTGTTGCACCTTCTGCGGTTGCATGGGAAGGTGCCGTGGGAGGGGGTTGAGGTGTATGGGGTGATGGAGGAGTGGACCAGGGTGTCCCAGAGGGAACAATCCCTGCGGAATGCCACCAGGGGAGGTGAAGGGGAGATGTGTTTGGTGGTGGCATCATGCTGGAGTTGGCGGAAATGGCGGAAGATGATCCTTTGAATGCGGTGGCTGGTGGGGTGATAAGTGAGGACAAGGGGGACACTATCATGTTTCTGGGAGGGAGAGGAAGGTGTGAGGGCGGATGCGTGGGAGATGGGCCGGACACGGTTGAGGGCCCTGTCAACCACCGTGGGTGGAAAACCTCGGTTAAGGAAGAAGGAAGATATGTCAGAGGAACTGTTTTTGAAAGTGGCATCATCAGAACAGATGCGACGGAGGCGAAGGAACTGAGAGAATGGGATGGAGCCCTTACAGGAAGCGGGGTGTGAGGAGCTGTATTCGAGGTAGCTGTGGGAGTCGGTAGGTTTGTAATGGATATTGGTGGACAGTCTATCACCAGAAATTGAGACAGAGAGGTCAAGGAAGGGAAGTATCAGAGATGGACCATGTGAAAATGATGGAGGAGTGGAAATTGGAAGCAAAATTAATAAATTTTTCCAGGCCCAGACTAGAGCATGAAGAAGCACCGAAGTAATCATCGATGTACCGGAGAAAGAGTTGTGGGAGGGGGCCGGAGTAGGACTGGAACAAGGAATGTTCCACATACCCCATAAAGAGAAGGGCATAGCTGGGGCCCATGCGGGTACCCATAGCCACACCTTTTATTTGGAGGAAGTGAGAGGAGTTAAAGGAGAAATTGTTCAGTGTGAGAACAAGTTCAGCCAGACAGAGGAGAGTAGTGGTGGATGGGGATTGTTCGGGCCTCTGTTCGAGGAAGAAGCGGAGAGCCATCAGACCATCCCGGGGGAGGATGGAGGTGTAGAGGGATTGGACGTCCATGGTGAAGAGGAGGCGGTTGGGGCCAGGGAACTGGAAATTGTTGATATGATGTAGGGTGTCAGAGGAATCACGGATGTAGGTGGGAAGGGACAAGGGGAGAGAGAATGGAGTCAAGATAGCAAGAAATGAGTTCCGTGGGGCAGGAACAGACTGACACGATCGGTCTGCCGGGACAGTCCTGTTTGTGGATTTTGGGTAGGAGGTAGAAGCGGGCCGTCCGAGGTTGGGAGACTATGAGGTTGGAAGCTGTGGAAGGAAGATCTCCAGAGGAGATGAGGTCAGTAACAGTCCTGGAAACAATGGCTTGATGTTCAGTGGTGGGGTCATGGTCCAGGGGGAGGTAGGAGGAAGTGTCTGCGAGTTGAAACTCAGCCTCTGTGAGGTAGAGGTCAGTGCGCCAGACAACAACAGCACCACTCATGCTGTTGAGTTCAGAGAGCACCCAAGTGATCGCGCTATTGAGCTCAAAAAGCGTGCAGTGCTTGCGAGCTTAGAGAACATGCAGTCTTCGCACAGCCAAGTTTGGAGAACATGCAGCACTTGCACTGTTGATTTCAGAAATGCACAGCACCTGCACTCCTGAATACAGAAAATGCACCCTGTACACTGCTGAATTCAAATAAGAAGGGCTTAGGTGATGGAGGGATTTTAACATGAGGGTGAAAATTTTAAAATCAAGATGTTGGTATACCATGAGTCAATGGCAGTTACAAGAACAGGGGTTATGGATGAACAAGACTTGATGCAAGTTACAATACATGCAGCAAAGTTTTAAATAAGCACAAGTTCATTGAAGGTGCAAGATGGAAGACTGACCATGGGAACACAGAAATGGTCGAGTCAGGAAAATAACACACAAGTGTATTGTCATGCGTGTGGGTAGGACCAACGCAATGTAGTGTCATTTTCTTTAAAAACAGGTAACTCATTCTCAGGGTGCGGACCAGGCCAGCATTTGTTGCCTTTTAGAAGCTGTTGGTGAGCTGCCTTCTTGAACTGCTGCAATCTGTGGGGTGAAGGTGCTTCCACAGTGCTGTTAGGTATGGAGTTACAGGATTTTGACCCCGTGACAATGAAGGAAGTGATATATTCCCAAGTCAGGATGGAATGTGAGTTGGAGAGGAATTTAGATATGCTGGTATTACTATGTCCTTCCAGATAGTGGAGGTTGCAAGTTTGGGAGGTGCAGTTGAAGAAATCTTGGTGAGTTGCTGTAGTGCACCTTGTGGCTTGTACACACTGCAATCACAGTGAGTTTGTGGTGGAGTGGGTGTTTTGAGTGGTGGATGGGGTGCTGGTTAAGCAGGCTGCTTTGTCTAGTTTCTTAAGTTCCTTGAATGTTATTGGAGCTGCACCCATCCAGACAAGTGCAGAGTATTCCATCACATTCCTGACTTATGTCATGTGGGATATGGAAAGACTTTGGGCAATCAGAACCTGGACTCCCAGCCTCTGACCTGATTTTGTAGCCACAGTATTTCTGTGCTGGACTAGTTAGGTTTTTGGTCAATGTTTACCCTCATGATATTGGATATAGCTGAGTAACAACAAGAGGCAGAAAACACTATTGAAAATTGTTTATAGACCCCCCTAATGGCATCTGAAGTGTTGGGCAGATTGTAAAGCAGAAAACTAGCTAGCGCTAATCAAGCAAGAAGGCTTAGTTGGCTTGGTCTTGTGCACTGGATGGAAGATGGCCGCATCCCCAATAATATGCCATACGCGGAGGTAACCTGTGCCAGGAGACCAACAGGGCACCCAAAGCTCAATTCAAGCATACTGGAAGGAACATGAAAGCCCTCAACATCAATCACGAAAATTGGGAAACTTTAACTAACATTTAATGTAAATGACAACACCATGGAAATTGCCACCATGATGACATGTGATTTCAGAAGCTCCAAAGCAGATGCCAGCCCTGCAAACATAGCATCAGCAGAGATCATCTGCATCACAAGCAAGGGACAACATCATGTGTGACACTTGAGGCAGACTTTGCCTTTCCAGAATTGGCTTGTTCAGCCATCAAAAGGGGTGCAGCAAATTATCTCATCTGATCTCACCAAAGTCTGAGGCTGCATTCCCATCATCTCTTGCAGATGGAAGGATGTCAATTACCAAAATCAAACTGAAAATTAGAGGTACATGTAACAAAGGTAATACAAGAATCATTAGGGCTTTACTTTTTATATAGAATGGACAAATTAAACTTACAATAATAGTATGAAAGAGACGTTCACAAAAGGTATATGATAGTTTTCTAGATCGGTACATCAAAAAACCAACTATGGAACAGGCTACTTTAGATTTAGTATTGTATAATGAGAAATTAATAGACCTTATTGTCGGAAAGAGTAATCATAATACAGTATGATAGGATTTTATGCTGAATTTGGGAATGATTTAGTTATGTAAAAATCTAGGGTTGTAAACAAAGCAGACTAGTTAGGTATGGGGGCAAGTTGGATGAGGTATTTTGAGAAACGGGATTAAAAGATATGACAGCAAATAAACAATGGCAAACTTTTAAAGAATACATTCATAATTTGTAACAAATATACATTCCCTTAAAAAATAAAAATCCCATGGGGAAAAAAGGTAGAACTGTGGCTAATGACAATTTTGAAGATAGTAAAGCAAGTTTATCTGAAACTGCCAGACTTTTTAAATACTCAGATGGCCAATTTGCCTTCTAGGAGCAGTTGGCTGCTCACCCCTGTTTCACTTCTGTTAAACCAAGTTGTGGCGAATTCGATGTTTTTAAGCTTGTGACATCTCACCAAACCGACCTGTGTTTCCAGTTTAAAATTCACTGTAGAGACTTTGGTAGGGAAGACCATGTTGTTCCTTCTACTGTCACTCTATAAGCAATGAACAAAACAAACTAATTCACCTGCTATTGTACTATATTTTCCCAGGGATATTAATTTGTAATCCATCTAATAGCTCTGCAATTGGGAAATGCTGTCAGTATTTCCACAGTATGTTTCACATCTTAAGATAGTTGTCTGTATAACTGCTGAGCTTACAGTTGCATAAAGGTTAATGTTACAGCTACAGGCAGAAAAATACATTGTAGTGTTGCAGGTTATGAAATTACTGTTGCAAAGTTGGTTGAACTCTTATGAAATAATGGCCTGCTCTACCGTGTATTAATTTGCTCAGGTTTACATATTATTCTCTCACTATTATTAACTTATTAGAGTTGAAAGGATTCACTTTGCGCTAAACGGTTGCCGCCCTCCAGCAGTAGCACTCTTCAAAATGCAATGCATTTGAAAACTAAGTTTGTTTTAGGGTGCGGGAGCAATGTTTTTGTGCAGATCCAAGGTGAGAGTGTTATCCTTTCCCAAGCCAGTTGGTGAAGTATGAAACTAGACACTAATACTTTTCTTGATACAGGTTTATTCATAGAATGCAGCACTACATATGCCTGCTTCCTACCTACCAACTCAGCAGTCTCTCTTTATAAGTGCTTAAAGTACTTAATTAAACAATGCCCTTCACCTTAGTGTAACTTAATATAATTAACATATTGTTAACAGGAGATTCAGTGGCAGCAAATGAATTCCATTTTACTATCCTTTATCGGTACTAATTTCTCTCAATGCGGCCATCAGTAATGTTGCCCCAAAAATATGCTTTCATCCCAAACTGAGAAGACCACACATACTACATGTATTAATGTGAGGTTTCTAGTTTGCATATCAATAATTCTCGTAGCCCCTGAAATTAACAACTTGCATTGAATTATAGACTATCTTATCCTTTGGACTGATGCCCAATTGAAACTGAATTGGACTGGTCAAGAAACCTAATTTTCCTCAAAATTCTTGTGCTAGTTTTTAACTTTGGGCAATGGTTTAAAATGTGTGATTGGGAACTGGCAGTTCATTTTACATAGATTCATTTTTTTACTTCCATTAAAGTCAACAGAAATAAAAATAAGGAAAGCTGTAAAACCGGATGCTAATTCACTATCAACCATTTTACAGTATTTAACATCAAAATCTACCCCCTTGCATCCTGTGGAAAAACTTGCATTCTGTATAGTCAGGCTGCATTCAAACACGTTAGTGAGAAAACAGTGTTCTGTTTCATTGTACCACCCAGTACATTATTAATTTATGAACAAGAATGGAGATCTCAAAGGAACCACACTTTTATTCTGCAAAATGTATTCTGCCTATCCAGTGAAGAGGATAATATTCGAGACAGAAGTTGCACAACTGTAGTCCTAGATGAGACTCATGGTGACAATGAGCAACTAAGCGTAGATCTGTACTCCATATACAGTGTGTGTATGTGAATTTCAGAATCCTGTCAGCTACTGAAGTGATTTTCAGGTTTTGAAACATCACAGTAGGATGTAGGTTAGTAAAATATTGTAAGGAATAAGATTCAAAAAGAAATGTTACATTGCAACCAGAGATGAAATTTGGACCTTAAATTGGCATGTTAACTCTGCATTGTATAAATAAATGTTTCTAGCTTTTTGCATGAACAATTATGTAAGTCTAGTGCAACTTCAAACACTCTTAAAAGACTAGGATTCATTACCCACAATTATCAGGCTATTCATCATGTAGAGCAGTGTGCTGTAAGGTCACTATTTGGCCAATAACATTTTGTTGTGTCTTTCCAAAAGTATGACATTTTTAGAAAGATTTGCCTTAGTGTTAGAAAAAGTGATCTGTGCTGGGTAGCAGATCTATTACAGTATTTTATACAATGTCCTAGGTGAAAATAATTCCATTAAGTGCCCTTCAGAAATGTTGACAAGGTTGTCACAAATTTTGGACCACCAATACCCATCTTCAAAAAAATACCGTTCTATTAAGAGTGCAGTCTTTTTGACAGGTGGTATCCATTATGCAATATATTGAGTAAAATGGATTTTGGTCACTGTATTAGCATTAGACTTAAGAGAGCAGGGTTTTTTTTTAATGAATTCCTTACTGTTTAAATAGCCCTTATTGGTGTGCATACTCAAGGAATAGCAATGTCCTTTAGGCATGACGTTTACTTTTACTGCTTCAGGGTTATCAAGCACTAAAGTTTATTTAGAATGCTTACACTTGGAGGGAAATATTCTGAATGATGAAATTCTGAACCCTATCCAGTTTCCAGTGACACTGCTAATATCGGACAATCAACCGAATACTAAGAGGAAAGAGTATGTTATAGCAGTTATTGCTTTTATTCAGTTTTTTTTCCTTTACTTTCTTTAAACGAAAGATGGGCGGGCACAATAATTCATAGCAGAAATCCACATTGCAGTTAAGGATGATTTCTCGTAATTGTATTTATTTTCATAAATTATCACTGTAATTTGACAAAGTCTGAATTAATATATAATTTATGGTCCCAGATGTTGAGACATAACTAAGAAATCAATATTTTATACAAATCAAAAAGTCATGGTAGTAATTTTAGGATTAATTAAATATATATGAGTGGAAAATATTCATCTTCCTTGACTGTCAGCTTCATTAATCAGCCCAAGTAGCCTAAATGGATTTGGCTCGAGGGAATGTCCCCAGTCATATGGCAGTCCAGTATAGTCACTCCTACCATTTGTCACCCACATCTTGCAGAGCCTGCGGAGCCACAGCATCTCTTGAGGTTATATGATGAAATTTTGTTCAGAAGTTTGGTTGACCTTCAAACTTTGCTTACCCTGAATATGGAATTTTTGTCAGAATTCAGCATGACCCTTTTGGACAGCACTTTCCAATTGCAGAGCACTCTATTGTAGTGGGATAGGAGGGCAAGAGAAAATCCAACAAAAAAGATTATCTCTTGTGGCTTTGCTGTAGTTTCTGGCCATGCCAGTGTAGTGATCTTCAACCTGGAAAAGAAAATTGTCATTTCAGCTATGATGCAGGATATAATCAGAAAATGTTGGTTTATAAAATCAAAACCTAAATTAGAGCCTAAATTATAATTAAAGCTTAAAGCTTAAATTATATTAATACCCATTTCAGCACATTTAAGTTCCTGGAAGATTGAATTCTTAATTGGACTGCTGGGGCATAATTGGAGGTGTTTTTATTAAGGTGTTGGATTATATTTTGTAACAAATTAACTGAGGTGAAAATGTTATAGATCATTATTCGATATTCTTACACAACAATTCCAGCTAAAGTAAAACTTGATTATTACAAATGAATGGCCTGCCATGGCCCTACAGTGGAGGCAGTGGCATAGTGGTAATGTCACCGGACCAGTAATCTAAAGGCCCAAGCTAATGCTCTGGAGACACGGGTTCAAATCCCACCATGGCAGCTGGTGGAGTTTAATTCAGTTAATAAATCTGGAATTAAAAAGCTTGTCTCGGTAATATTGACCATGAAACAATTGTAAAAACCCATCTGGTTCGTGGAAATCTACAGATTCCAGACCCACAGCAATGCCGTTGACTTTTAATTGCCCTCTGAAATGGCTTAACAAGCCACCCACTTGTGTCAAGCCACTGGATGGATCATCCGGCATTGACTGAGGCACCAGGAACGACAACAGCAACCCCACCCCAGCTGATCCTGCAAAGTCCTCCTAACATCTTGGAGCTTGTGCCAAAATCAAGAGAACGGTCTTAGAGACAAGTAAAGCAACAGCCTGACATTGTCTATAAGGCACGTGAGTATGACTATATTCCAGACTCCTCCATCACTAGCCTTGGATATGTCCTGTCCCATGGACAAGACAGTCTCACCAGAGGTGGTGGCACAGTGGTATACAGACATGAGGGAGTTGCCCTGGGAGTTCTAAACATTGACTCCGGCCCCCATGAAGCCTCATGGCATCAGGTCAAACATGGGCAAGGAAACCTTCTGCTGGTTACCTCCTACCATTCCCCCTCAGCTAATGAAGCAGTATTCCTCCATGTTGAACACCACTTGGAAGAAGCACGAAGGGTGGCAAGGGGACAGAATGTACTGTGGGTGGGGGACTGCAATGTCCATCACCAAGAGTGGCTCAGTAGCACCACTACTGACCCAGCTGGCCAAGCCCTAAAGGACATAACTGCTGGAATGGGCCTTTGGCAGGTGCTGAGGGAACCAACAAGAGGAAAAAACATACTTACCTCAACCTCACTAATCTACCTGTCGTAGATGCATCTGTCCATGACAGTATTGGTAGGAGTGACCACCGCACAGTCCGTGCGGCGGCAAAGTCCCAGTTTCATATTGAGAAAACTACCAAGTTGTGTGGCACTACCATTGTGCTACATGGGATAGATTTCAAACAGATTACCAACCCAAAACTGGGCACCCATGAGGCGCTGTGTGCCACCAGCAACAGTAGAATTGTATACCTCATATAGCATATCCCCCATTCTACCATTACCATCAAACTGGGGGATGTGAGGGTGATATCTTTTCCCCCCTAATGTTACTGTGGGATACTGAAGCAGGCTTATGGGGACTGTGTGCATGTGTGTGTGTGTGTGTGTGTGTGTGTGTCTAGTTTAATTAAACTACAGACAGTCAGACTGCAAGGTTGGAATCATCAAAAGGGGTTAGGTGTATAACAGGCATTTGAAATGGAGATGAGTAAGCTAGGCTGAAGTCTCAGCAGATACAGTGTGAATGGAATTTGCATTTTTAGAAAAGTTGAGAGTTTGTTTGATTTGCAAAGGGATATGATAAGATGTTTACAACTGGCAAGATAAATAAAGTGGTTATTAAGTTTATTTTTCCTGAAAGTGTTGGCCATAATGACAACATGAAAGATTTTTATATCCTGTGAAAAGTAACTTCCAAAGCAAGGATGCAACAATGGGATTTACAGATCAAAAGGGAGAAATATATTTAAAGATGGAAAGCTGCATGAGGTGTGGCCGTGTGAGACCTTGAAATGTGCACTGTGTGAAACAGACTTGTGGAAAAAGCCTCTAGTCACCCTGGAGAAGTTTGCTGTTCCAGTAACCAAGGTTGTGTTAAAAGCCTTTGGAATTCCATTGTCAAGTGAGAGGGAGAAAGAAGCTGTGAAATACCTCCCTTATTGCAACAGTGGGTGCATGTGGTAATATTGCCGGATGTTTTATAGATTACGAACCTACTTAGGCTGTTGCCTGAAAGAGGTGTGTAGTTGGGAGTAGTGAAGTAGAAATCTTGTGGAACTGTTATAATACTAAATGTAACTGTGTAACTGTAATCTTATGTGTTTAAGTTTTCTTTTTTTAATAGATGTTTTAATTTAAACTTTAAAATCTCTAAAGGTGGTAGTGGACTCATTACTTCTGACTTCAGTACACAAACCTTCTTGTAATAAATACAAATTGCAAAATCATTGTAGTAGTGTGGCCAAGTTTCCTTTTGGGATTTGGTCAGCCCGGCAAATACCACTTGCCATATCATAACAGGGATCAACCCTGGTTCAATGAAGAGTGCAGGAGGGCGTGCCACAAGCAGCACCAGGCATATCTTAGAATGAGGTATCAACCTGGTGAAGCTACAACACAGGATTACTTGCAGGTCAAACAGCGAAAGCAGATGTTATAGACAAAGCTGAGTGATCCCACAACCAACGATTAGATCTAAGCTCTGCAGTCCTGCCACATCCAGTCGTGAATGGTAGTGGATGGACAATTAAACAACTAACAGGAGGAGGTGGCTCCACAAATATTCCCACTTTCAATGATGTGGGAGCCCAGCACATCAGTGCAAAAGACAAGGCTGAAGCACCTTGTAACCACCTCCAGTCAGAAGTGCCAAGGAATGATTCATCTCGATGTCCTCCTGAGGTCCCCAGCATCACAGATGCCAGTCTTCAGCCAATTCAATTCACTCCACGTGATATCGAAGAACAGCTGAAGGCACTGGATACCATAAAGGCTGTGGGCCCTGAGAACATTTCAGCAATAGTACTGAAGACATGTGCTCTAAAACTAGCTGCACCCTTAGCCATTCAGTTCCAGCACAGCTACAACACTGGCATCTACCCAACAATGTGTAAAATTGCCCAATTATGTCCTGTCCACAAAAAGCAGGACAAATCCAACCCGGCCAATTACTGCCCCATCAGTCTACTCTCGATCATCAGTTAAGTGATGGAAAGTGCTATCGACAGTGCTATCAAACAGCACTTACTCAGCAATAACCTGCTCACTAATGATCAGTTTGGGTTCTGCCAGGGCCACTCAGCTCTTGCCCTCATTACAACCTTGGTCCAATCATGGACAAAAGAGCTGAACTCAAGAGGTGAGGTGGTAGTGACTGTCCTTGACATCAAGGCTGCATTTGACCAAGTGTGGCTTCAAGGAGAGCAAGCAGAACTGGAATCAATGGGAATCAGGGGGGAAACTTTCCACTAGTTGGAGTCATGCCTAGCCCAAAGGAAGATGGTTGTGATTGTTGGAGGTCAATTATCTCAGTCCCAGGACATCACTGCAGAAGTTCCACAGGGTAGTGTCTTAGGCCCAAACATCTTCAGCTGCTTCATCAGTGACCTACCCTCTATCATGAGGTCAGAAGTGGGGATGCTCGCTGATGATTGCACAATATTTAACGCCATTCATGACTCCTCAGATACTGAAGCAGTCCATGCCCATATGCAGCAAAACCCAGACAACATTCAGGCTTGGGCTAATAAGTGGCAAGTAACTTTTGCGCCACATAAGCGCCAAGCAATGACCATCTCCTGCAAGAGAGAACTTAACCATCTCCCTTGGCATTCAATGGCATTACCATTGCAGAATTCCCGACTATCAGCATCCTAGGGGTTACCATTGACCAGAAACTGAAGCAGACCGGTCATATTAACATTGGCTAGAAGAGCACACCAGAGTCTGGACATTCTGCGGAGAGTATCTCACCTCCTGATTACCCAAAGCCTGTCCACCATCTACAAGGCACAAGTCAGGAGTGTGATGGAATACACTCCACTTGCCTGGATGAGTGTAGCTCCAACAACGCTCAAGAAGACGGACACCATCCAGGACAAAGCAGCCCTCTTGATGGTACCCCATCCACCACCTCCAACATCCATTCCCACCACCACCCATGTACAGTGACAGCAGTGTGTACCATCTACAAGATGTACTGCAGGAACTGACCAAGGCTGCTTCAACAGCACCTTCTAAACCTTAGACCTCTACTACCTCGAAGGACAAGGGCTGCAGATGAACAGGAACACCACCACCTGCAAGTTCTCCTCCAAGACACACAGCATCCTGACTTGGAACTATATTGCCGTTCCTTCAGTGTCACTGGGACATAATCCTGGAACTCCTTCCTAAACAGCACCGAGGGTGCACCTACACCACATGGACTGCAAAGGTTCAAGAAGGTGGCTTCTTGAACCAACCAATCAACTTCTTAAGGGCAATTAGGGATGGGAAATGTCCCATGAAAGAATTTTTAAAATGGCATTTACATCATAAGCCTTACTTAATCTAGATGTGAGTATATGGAACCATGTGACAATATTAGAAATGCAGGTTCCTTTAAGAGTAAACCAGGAACTAGCTACAGAGCGAATTGAGCACAGGTGATGCTCATTGACACCTGTACTTAAGAGCTAGGTTTTTCCCCAGTCAAAGGGTTTTGCTTCTAGACAGGGAGAGCATCCAAAAGGGAAGAGTGGAAACTGTTTTTTGTACTGAACTATAGTTTAACAATAAAACAGTTGTGATTCACAAAATATCTTGGACTGTCTGATTTGATAAATGGATATCCACCTATTAAACACCATATTGTACATTAATAATTTTTTTGAGGGAAATGTTACATCATGAATTGTTTAACGTGATAATTAGCGTGGGGGTGACAGAGGCAATGAAGAGGCTTGGACATGAGAATACATGTGTCTCATCTTAAACTTGGTGCGGCATTTAAATACTGCAATTTCTTGTGCCATTGAGGTGCAGGTTCATCTATCCCTCACCCATGACTTTGTGGCAGTTGGATGTATGGTGCTAAGCAGGGGACATGTTGTCTTAAGCTACTCTTGTAGGTGATCAGTTACAGAAAACCGCACATAGAGGCATAGAAGAAGATTCCATCTATGTGGGTCTTCTCAGTTGAATTATGGTCAGTTGGGTAAGAAGACCTAACAAACAAAAATAGTTGACTTCTGTTTTGTTTTTGTTTGTAAACAATTTATTTTGCTCTATTGGTGTTACAGGAGGAGCAAAACAGAGGCAAACCCAACTGGGAACACCTGAATGAAGACTTGCACGTATTAATCACTGTGGAAGATGCACAGAACAGAGCAGAAATCAAGCTAAAGAGGGCAGTGGAAGAGGTTAAAAAATTGCTTGTACCAGCGGTAAGTACCTTCAACAATAGATTCCAGTTTCTTCCATGTAATTTAACTGAAAGTTTCGTGTACAGAATCAGAAACAATTGAACAAAACATACAAACAAAAATTCCATAAAAGGAATTTTCTCTCTCATGTCAGTTTTTCCACTCATCTCCACAAGTTGTTGTTTGCTAGTAAGGTTGTGGTTCCATGCAGCCCCTCCAAAGCTTTGCTGAAATAATCATTTTTCATGCGAGAATCTTGACAATGAATGCTGGAAAGTTGTTTGCATGTACGTGTCATAAATGAGCATGTCCTCCCCCTGATATCTGTACATTCATAATGGGCTGATGGTAGATGCAAAAGATGTTATTCTTTGCTGATGTAAAATGTAACATATCATAGAAATCGATTCTCATGGAAAACATTACCAACATATGGCACCACTTTTGATGGTATGTAGGTTTGTGTCCACAATCCACAAAACTACTCAGTTTCTGCTATCAGTCGCATTAGAATGCAAGAGAGATCCACAGAAGGAGGGAAAGATAATGGCCAAGGAAGTTGATGTCAGCATACCCAAAATGGATGGCTAAAGGTGCAATAATTCAGGAGGCATGTGACTCTCATTCTATGTCCAAAGTGCACTGCCTGCCATATTACATGGTACTGCTCATTAGGCATCTGGGAACATGAATGAAACTGGTTTGATCCATTGCACAGACAAATCAGAAGCCTAGGGTAGAATCTTCGGCTCGGTGAGCGGGGGCAGGCCCTGCTTGCCGAGGCCTAAAATGACGCGGAGTGATGTCGGGCGTGCGTCCTGACGTCACCACATGTCATTCAGATTTTCAGTTTGGGGGCTGTGCACCCGCCGAACTGTCAAAAGCCTATTAAGGCCATTTAACAATCAATTAAATCATTGACCTGAGCTGCCTGTCCAACCTTAAGGTTAGCGGGCATGCGAAGAGCCCTGGCGGCCTTCGCATTTTTCATGGAACCTCATCCATGGGTGGGATGAGGTTTCATGAACGTTTTTAAATTGTTGGAAAAATTTTTATTAACATTAATGGACATGTCCCAGCTCCTGTGACAGTTTCACAAGAGGGGTCATGTCCTTAAAAATTTTTTCTCCCTTTATTCAATGTTTTATACGTGAAACTAATCTCCCTGAGGCACCTCTGTGCCTCAGGGAGATTTCTGCGCTCTTTCGCGCGCATACGTGAAAGAGCGCACTCCCTGACTCAGCCTACTCCTCCCGCCCGCACAGGGAGTGCTTAGCACTTCCAGGCACGCATCACACTGGGTGGGCCTTAATTGGCCCGCCCACGTAAAATGGCAGCACCCAGCTGGTCGGGGGCGCCGATCGGCTGCGCGCCCACCTGCGCCCGCCCCCGCACAATCCCCCCCCTCCTCCGACACGGAGAAAATTCTCCCCCCTAATGTCTGTTCCAGTCCAAATGACTGCTGAAATCAATTTCTTCAAGTGCTCAGCAGTCAAACCATTGGTCTTTCAAGGGATTACTTGAAGCTGCCACTTGAAATGCAAGTCAAAAATGTTTTGACTTAGCTTTTTGTAGAGGCGCAGGAGTGTCCTTCCTGGCTCCCTGTTAAAACTGTGGGTTGCTGACAGTCACCACTTGTCCCCATTCCTGACTGTTCCAGGATCTGAGTTGGCAAATCAGGCTGTTCCACCCATGACCGGTGAACAGCCTCTAAAGCAACGACTGGCACAGCAGCTCGCCGGCTCTATCTTAATGTTACGACAGAACAATTTGCCCCGGTCTTGCAGCCAACCTCATTAGGCACAGCACCCTAATAACACCTCAATTTGGGTTCAGTTCAATTTCTAGGATGATGAGTTGGATAGTCAACAACAGACTCCTTGTGGACACTACTTCTCAATGGCTTAGACTGAGGTTTTGGAGCTGTCATCTTAGCATCAGCTGGTGTTTATCATGGGAGGGAAATAAAATATCAACTTAGCAGAGAAAAACGCAATGAAAACTATTGTTAAGATGATTGGGAAGTGTCTTCACTGTTTTAGCAGGTCACATGGTACAAGCCCATTTATACCCTCTATTCAGATCATATTTGCTACCTCAGAAATTACATAGTTTTATTATTATTAACTCAATGTTTTACATCTATTTGCATATTGGTAAACTTGTAAATTTAATTTACCTGGTAGTTATAAGACTAAACAGGATCAAACATAGCAGTAGGGGAAAAATATGGTTGTAACTTGATTTTACTTGCATTTTTTTGTAAATAGTGGATTTGATAGTTTAAGAAGAAAATGAACATTATATGGCTTTGTCACTGGAACCATCTGTATCCTACATTAAAGTACTTATTGAGGGCATAGAATTTAGCTCAAGCTTTAGAGGTGAAATTTTATTTTCTTCTTGTTAGTGAATGTTTGACTTAGTCTCACATTTTGCTATTGGAACTAGGTTGCATTTTCAACATTGAGTCTGTTAATCCCACTTGGGCCTTTTGCTTTTCAGGGCTGTCCACTAGGCTTCTGTTTTTTTGGTTAAAAGTTTGCTGTTTGTTCACATCATAATACTATTTATGAAATGTGTTATTAAATACATCTAATTTTAAATTTAATTACTGACCTAATGGGATCTAGAGTTATATCATGGAGGTGTGGGAGATAACCTATTGTGCTTGCTAATTTGAATGTGAGATCACTCATTCGATGCAAATCAAAAAACTTGCTACCATACTGGACAGAGCAGTCTGCTTGATCGGCAGCCCATTCAGCACCTTAAACTCCCCCCTTAACAGTACTGTGGGCGCACATGGACTGCAGTGGTTCAAGAAGGCAGCTCACCTCCACCTTCTCAAGAGCAATTAGGGATGGGCAATAAATGCTGGCCTAGTCAGTGACGCCCACATCCCATGAATGACTTAAAAAAAAATCCACTTAACTGCCATGGCTGCAATGTGTACTGTCTCTAGGATGCACTGCAGCAACTTACCAAGGTTACTTTAATAGCACGTTCATAACCCATGACCTCCAGCAACTAGAAGAACTTTTTTGAATAAGGGTGTAACATTTGCAATTCTACAGTTCTCTGGCCCCACCTCTGTATCTAAGGATAATTGGAAGATTATGGCCAGTGCCTCTGCAATTTCCACCCTTACTTCCTTCAAAATTTCTGGATTCATCTCATCAGGTCCTGGTGACTTATCAACTTTAAGTATAGCCAGCCTTTCTAATACCTTTTCTTTATCTGCTGCTTGCAGCTCACCAACCTTATTTACCATGCTCTGTGCATTCACTTGCAGGCACTGTAAGCCTAACTTAGACCTTATTGCATCCAATTTTACTCTGACCTCACCGGATTCCGTACTATTCCTTATTCTAGTTCTATCTGCCTCTCCCAATCCTTTGTGCACCTTGTTTCTTCTTTCTAATGTCACATTCTAGCTTCCTGCCGAGTTATTTTAAACCCTCCTGAATAGCATTAGCAAACTGCCCCACGTGGACATTGGCTCTGGTTCTTCTGAGGTGCAACTTGCCCAGCCTATGTAGATTCCATCTTCCTGGAGCTGGCCCCATTGTCCTAGAAGTCTATAGCCCTCCCTCCTACAATACCTCTCTAGCCACACATTCATCTGCTCTATCCTTCTAGTTCTATACTCACTAGTGCACAACACCAGGAATAATCCAGAGATTATTACTTTTGAGGTCCTCCTTCCTAGTCTCCTTCCTAGCTCCTTAAAATCTGCCTGAAGGACCCCATCCTTCTTTCTACCTATGTCGTTAGCACTAATATGGACCCCAATCTCTGGCTATTCACCTCCCCGCTCAGAGTACTCTGCAGCTGCTTCATGACATCCTTGATGCTGGCACCATGGAGGTAACATACCATCCTGGAACCATGTCTGTGGCTTAAGAAATTCCTGTTTGTTCCACTATCTATAGAATCCCCGTTCACAATGCTTTTCCAATTTTCCTTTTGCCCCCCCATGCAGCTGAGCCATCATTGTGCTGTGGGACTTGGCTCTGGCTGCATTTACCAGCGCAGCTCTGTCTCCTGGAAGCACTGCAGTGACACCAGATGCTGCTCAAGTTCGAAAATCTGGAGCTCAAGCTGCTCCATCTGACACTTCCTATACATGTGGTTTTCCAGGTCATGAGAAGCATCCTGGAATTCTCACATGGAACAGAAAACGCTTAACCTTTCTGCTGTCCAGTCATAAGCATTAATCTTTACCCAGAATTAGTTAAGGATATTATCCTTTTATAACTTAAAATTACCAAATAGAGGAAAATTAAAGCAGAAATGAGGTATCAGGAAAAGGAATCATTTTCAATGAGAGTTGCATTCGTACAACTCTTTATCACTCTTTGATATCTCAAAGAACTTCACATTTAAAAAAAAAAATTCTCTGGATATGAGCACTACTGACAAGACCAGCATTTATTGCCCATCCTTAGTTGTCCTTAAAGGTGGCGGTAGGTTCCCTTCTTGAACCGTCAATTAAAAGTCAACCACATATGGCCACAAGAAGGTCTGACTGGGCAAAGAAAATTACTGAACCAGTTGGATGTTTACCAACAGCTTCATAGTCATTTTACTAGTAACAGTTTGTTTTTAGTTGCCATTATTTTTATTTTCCAACTGCCATGTTTGGATTTGAACTCTATGGGACTGAATTTTACCCAAAGCTGGGTCCACTGGACCCAAAAGGGGGTCCTGAGCCCAAGTGGATGAATGGCCAATTTTACCAGTGGTAGCCAATTAAGAGATCAGAAATGCTGGCCCAATGAGAGGACTGGCAGTTTGTCAGCCTTGGCACTGCCACCAATAGAGGTAGCTGCTGGGAGAAGGAAAGAGATCGTCCACTTTGAGGTGCCCTTGAACGACTGCTAAATTACTTTTAACATGCCGGGGTCAGGTAGGCAGGCCTTGGTGATCTGAGAGATGAACCCTCCCGCGGGGCCAACTGTTGCCGCCAGGGTGGTGGGGGTGGGGACCGTCCATGTGCCCTCAAGTGGCCAGAAAGGAAAGCCCCCATTTCTGGAAAGGTTCTGGGAAGCTTCCTCAATGTATCTGGTGGTGTCCCTGTGTGACAGAGAGCCGTTCAAATGCAGCTGGGGTGTAAAGTGGCCTTTAATCGATCAGTTAATTGAATTGATTGGCCATGTGTGCCATTCCTGTTACTAGGAGTAATCCATGGCAGCAGGAAGATGTTGTGCTTCCCTCCCGGCGCCTTCCACTGCCATTTTATGAACCCCCTCACCTCCAAGCTTGCCTGCAAGGGCTGGTAACATTCCGGCCATAATCCCTGAATTAGCAGTCCAGACAAATGGTTTCCTCATTTGTTACATAACCACTACACTGTTGTACCTCAGTTCCACATAATTATTTTGAGGTGTTTTGTTTATCGTTTGGTTGACTACTGATTTGCTAAACTGATGATTAACCAAAGAGCTGGAGGCATACTTCCCCTAATCTTTCAGCAATACTAAAGTTTTGTACTGCCAAAAGAGTACCTCCTAATTCATAATTCAACAATATTTTAACAGAACTTTATAATAGGATCCATAATATTCAGAAATGCAGTGATACCCAAAACTGTGTTAAAGTATGTTGAATTATAAAGTTTCCATGTTAATTCAGCAATATTTTAGCTGGACTTCATAGTGGGATCCACTATATTCAGAAATACAGTCCGCAGAATCGCAGATGCCAGCCTTCAGCCAATTTGATTCATTCCATGTGATATCAATAAATGGCTGAAGGCACTGGATATTGGAAAGGCTATGGTCCTGACAACACTCTGGCAATAGTAAAGAAGACTTGTGCTGCAGAACTAGCTGCGCCCCTAGCCAAGCTATTCAAGTCCAGCTAGAACACTGGCATCTACCAGATAATGTGGAAAATTGCCCAGGTATGTCCTGGACGCACAAATCAGGACAAATCTAACCTGACCAACCACTGCCCCAGCGGTCCACACTCAATCATCAGCAAAGTGGTAGAACGGGTTGTGGACAGTGCTATCAAGTGGCACTTGCTCAGTAATAGCCTGCTCACTGACACACAATTTGGGTTCCACCGAGGCCATTCAGCTCCTGATCTCATTACACCCTTGGTGCAAACATGGACGAAAGAGCTGAATTCAAGAAGTGAGGTGAGAGTGTCTGCCCTTGACATTAAACGAAGTATGGCATCAAGGAGCCTTAGCAAAACTGAAGTCAATGGGGGAAAACTTCTCCACTCGTTGGAGTCGTACCTAACACAAAGACTTGGAAGTCAATCATCTCAGTCCCAGGACACTGCTGCAAGAGTTTCTCAAGGTAGTGTCCTAGGACCAACCATCTTCAGCTGCTTCATCAATGACCTTCCCTCCATCATAAGGTCAAAAGTAGGGATGTTTGCTGATGATTGCATAATGTTCACCATTCGTGACCCCTCAGGTACTGAAGCACTCAATGTCCATGTGCAGCAAGACCTGGACAACATTCAGTCTTAGGCTGATAAGTGGCAAGTTAAATTTGTGCCATGCAAGTGCCAGGCAATAACCATCTGTAACAAGAGGGAATCCAACCATCTCCCTTGACCTTCAACAGCAGTATCATTGCTGTATCCTCTACTACCAATATTCTGGGGGTTACCATGGTCCAGAAACTGAACTGGACCAGCCATATAAATACTGTGGCTACAAGAGCAGGTCAAAGGCTGGGAATTCTGCTCCTGAGTTCCCAGAACCTGTCTGGCATCTACAAGGCACAAGTCAGGAGTGTGAATGGAATACTCTTCATTTGCCTGGATGAGTACAACTCCAACAATACTCAAGAAATCCAGAATAAAGCAGACCCTTGATTGGCACCCCATCCACCACCTTCAACATTCACTTCCTCCACCATTGATGCATAGTGGCAGCAGTGTGCACAATCTACAAGATGCACAGCTGCAACTCGTCAAGGCTCTTTTGGCAAATCCAGATGACGATATAGTAAGGGCAAGGGGGCATCTGGGACCTCAGTGAAAAGCAGTCAAAGGTTAACCAGTTTTATGAAGTGAGAAAGAAACAGGAGTGACTGAGAAGGACGGTGATTAAACTCATATCAGGCACAGTAGGAGAATTAGAGGAAATGAAAAGTTGGCTTAAGAGAAAAAATGTAGAGTAAGAAAAAATGTTTTTAAATGTAAATCTAACAACAGTTGACAATCTGCCAGAATGAGATTGAATCATTTAAATGTGTTTTTCAGTCCATTGTGGAGTTTTACTTGGAGCTGGTGTACTTGGTCACCGCCTTTGTCCCTTCCGACACAGTGTGCTTGGCCAGTTCCCCGGGCAGTAGTAGGCACACGGCGGTCTGGATCTCCCAGGAGCTGATGGTGTGCGCTTGTTGTAATGGGCCAGACGGGAAGCCTCACCTGTGATGCGCCCGAAAATATCATTCACGAACAAGTTCATGATGCTCATGGCCTTGGCGGAGATGCCGGTGTCGGGCTGAACCTGCTTCATCACTTTGTAGATATAGATGGAGTAACTCTCCTTCCTCGACCTTTGCTGCTTCTTGCCGCACTTTGCTGCCAGTTTCTTTAAGGCTTTCTTGGCTCCCTTCTCGGGAGCTGGTTCCTTTTCATCAACCATCTTGAGTTTCAGACTTAGAAGTTGTCCCCTATAAGGCCACACAGTTGATTGACAGTGCATTAACAATTATCATGTCCTTAAAAGAATACTTGCACTCTTAATTACCAGACTTAATTATCTGTGATGAGTTTAATGGGCAATAAATGTACAAATCCAGAAAGTTCTTAAAATTAACAGAGAGGCTAAGACCGAGATGCCATGTGGGCAAAGCAAGCGGTGAAACAGTGCAAATCAACCAGCAAATTCTGGAGATTCAAGAGTCGTGGCATATTTCCTAAACCTCTGAATTTGTTAGCTGATTTGCACATTAATATTGGGATGCTTCAGCAACACACACTATTTTTCCAGCGAGAAAAACACATTATGGGCAGGATATTGAGCTCGGTGGGCGGAAACGTGCCCGACCCCACCCAGCGTAAAATGATGCACAATGACGTCGGGCGAGTTCGGCAGCATGTCCACCAACAATTAAAAGGCCTATTAAGGCCATTAAAAAGGTAATCAATGTCAAATTTATGCTGCCCGTTTAACCTAATGGTTGGCTGGCAGGCGAAAACGCCAAGTGGCCTTTGCACTTTTTAGGCAACCTCATCCATGGGTGGGATGAGGTTTCCTAAAGCAAATAAAAATAAAAGAAAAATTTCACGCTTGAATTAAAAACATTTCCCTGCTTTTGTGACAGAGTTACGCGAGGGGACATGTTTTATGACACTTTTATTTTGTTCATTAAGGTTTTTCAAAGAGCGCTTCATCTCCCTGAGGCAGCTCTGTGCCTCAGGGAGATTAAAGCGCTCTTTCGTGAAGTTCGTGCTAGGCCCATTCGCTGCCCCTGCCCCCCCACCTCGTACAGGCAGCGCTGAGCGCTGCCGCTCGTGTTCCACGCTGGGTGGCCTTAATTGGTCTGCCCACGTAAAATCGCAGTGCGGTGCCAATCGTGGGTAGCGGCCGGCTTCTCAACCGCCCCTGCCGAGCACCCCCGCCTAGGGCAAATTCCTGCCCTATGTTTTCATAGCTAAGTACAAATGCTAGGAAAAGAACAAACAATTTTACTCCTGTATAAAAGTATTAAGAAGAGTTGCCCTTTTGAGAAACTTTTATTCTTAATTTGATTCCTTCTTTAGCCAAGTATTGTTCTCTACCAGCCTTATGAAAAGTTTGATTGCACCAACCAGCACCCCCACTATGTTCAGGCTAAAAGTATTTTTTGGTGGTGTCAAATGGGCTAAAAGTCTCCCAATGCAGTAATACTTCTGTGTGGGCAAGGCACTGAAGCCATTGGTCTCACTGTACTATAGAATTTGTAGTTTAATCTCCTCTTCTAAAATGTTATATTGTGCTGCCCGTTTATTCTATCCCTCGGTTTGCCCTTTCCCCTCCTGAAGTAAAATATTTTGTTGATAGATTTACAAATGAAATAATTATTTGATTCCCCTGCTGTTCTTCATTTTCACATATCTTATACAACCTTCCCTGCCCAAAGGAGAAAATAACTTATCCCTTCTGTACTGCTGAGAAGCAACTACACTCCATTTTGTGCAGATTCTAGACAGCAACATCTAAATCTTGCATATGAACAATCATAGATTCAAAGCTTAATCCTCTCTCTCTCTAGAGAAACAGCTTCCTGTCACACTCCAAAAATACAATTTCAAATTAAGACCTTTATTGATATAAATATGATCTTTCCTTAGAAGTCAAATGTGATGATTTCCACTATTGTCTTTCTAGTTTCTCTCCCATCTCTCACTCCCCGTGCCTTCTTCAAGCTCATTGCATCCTTAAGAGTCACCTCCTGATCCCTTTGCCCCAGTTCCCTTTTTGGCCTTCATGCCGGTTGATATTGCAAATTGTTACCCTCCATTTCAAAAACTTATCATTCTTTGTACAAAAAATAATAACCATTACAAACACCAGCTGTCTCCAATGCTCGTTGTCCTTTGCTCAGTTCAGTGAGATAATTCTCTTTTCTTTTATTCATTCAAAGGATGTGAACATTGTTGGCTAGGCCAGCATTTATTGCCTATCCATAATTGCCCTTGCGAAGGTGGTGGTGAGCCACCTTCTTCAATCATTGCAATCCATGTGCTGTAGGTACACCCACAGTGCTGTTAGGGAGGGAGTTCCAGAATTTTGACCCAGCACTTTTGAAGGAATGGCAATGTATTTCTAAGCCATGATGGTGCATGACTTGGAGGGGAACATTGCAGGTGGTAATCCTCCCATGCTTCTGCTGTCCTAGCTTGTCCTTCTAGGTGGTAGCGGTTGGTGGTTTGGAAAGTGCTGTCAAAAGAGTCTTGGTGAGTTGTTGCGCACCGTACACGCCGCAGGCACGTTGCGTTGGTGGCAGAGGGAGTGAATGTTTATCGTGGTGGATGGAATTCCAATTAAACGGGCTGGATAATATCGAGCTTCTTGAACGTTGTTGGAGCTACATTCATCCAGGCAAGACAGGAGCTTCCCATCACAGTCCTGACTTATGCCTGGTACATGGTGGATAGGGTTTGGGAGGGTAAGGAGGTGAGATACGAGCTGCAGAATTCCCAACTTCACTTGATTTCACCTTACTTATCCAACCTTCACCAGAGTATCTTGCAATGGCTTTTCTTCCAATGACTACGCAGTCATTTGGGAATCTCCAAAAGTTACATAGTAGGACCCTCACCAAATCCTTCTACCTTCTTTAAAACAGTCCTCAAAACCTGCTGCTTTGACCAAACATTTGACTTATCTTTCTAATATCTCCTAATTTGACTTGATGTCTGTTTTTTTATCTTGTGCAACTGTGAAGCATTTGGGGTATTTTTCTACATTTTCCTCTAAAACTTTCCCTCTATCCACCTCCCTCCAACTTATCTCCATCACTATCATCATTAAACCTCTCCCTCCCACTCTCCACCTCCCTCCACATATCTCTGTTCGTACCTTTATCCCTTTTGATCCTTCTCTCTCTCCCCATCCATCTATCTCCCTGCTTTTATCTCTCTTTCTCTCTCTACCCCACCTCTTTCCCTCTCCATCCCTCTGTTCATAACTATCTCTCTCCCTCCCTCTAACTCTCCCTCCTCCCTCTAGCTTTTTCTCTCTCTGCCCTTCCATCTTTTTCCCTCCCTCTATCGCACTCCCAGCCTCCCTCTCTCCTTCAGGCTAACACCTTTCTCCCTATGTCCCACCCTCCCATTAACATCCTCCTTTCCTTTATCCCTTTCTTTCTCTCTATCTCTTCCGCTTGTTAAGACGTTGCAGATGATGTGTGCCAGGTGGACCAAATCCATGAGGGAAACTTGGTTGCGCTATCACAACGGCTTTGCAATTTGTATTTATTATGAGATATGTGCACTGAATTCAGAAGTAATAAGTCCACCAAGGCCTTTAGAGATTTTAAAAATTAAATTAAAATATTTATTATCAAAATATAGATTTCAAACACATACATAAGACTATAATTGCTACTATAATAACGCCTAAAATTCCTAATAAACCTGACTCCCAGTTACAATCCCTTTAAGGCAACGGTCCAAAATAGATTTTAGATTTAAAACAAACTCAGCTGGTTAACACAATACCTTGACACAAATAGCTTTTCTCCTACTCTAGCTTCGTAAGGCAGCATACATATGCACAAATGCTGGATCTTCATTAAGGCTATTTCACATACTCCTGTTAGATCTTACATGGCCTTTTCCTTTTACATAGCCCTTCATTCTCCTTTATATATGTTTCTCTCTTTTTAATATATATATTCTATTGCTCCATATGTCTTTGAAACTGTATCTCCCTCATAATATAAAAACTTTGACGTTGTTACTATATATTGTCAATAACCTTTGGGAAAAATAAACACATTCCTTAGCCTTGCTTATCTGGCTAGTTGTAAACAGACTGAGATCCCTTTGAAATCCAAATATCCCTTTATTTATCTAAAAATGCAGATTCCCTTCACACCTTGCATGCTAAGCCAGCATTCATGTTTACTCATTAGCATGTCAAGCACTTAGCTTCTTTTGATGATTTAAACTTGCAGCCTACCTGACTATAAATGTAATTAAATCACACACAGACAGACCAAACTATACTTACCCCATAACCCGACTTCAGAATAAACCAGAAAAAGCATTATGAAAATTATTATACTTTCATGACACACTTTCTCTATGTCTCTTTCTCCCTTTATCCCTCCCCCCCCCTCTATTCTTTCTCTCCTGCCTTTTTCCATCGCTCTATCTCTCCCCTTCCTTCTATCCTCTCCTCTCTATCTTTCTCTCTCCTTCTATCCCCTCCAAGCCCCTCTCTTTTTCACTCTTTCATTCTCTTGTGGCACAGTTGGTAGCACTCTTGCCTCTGAGTCATAAGCTCCCCCATATACTCCAGAGAGACATGAGCACAACGATCAAGGCTGACACCCCAATGATTGTACTGAGGAAGTGCTGCATTATCGGAGGTGCTGTCTTTTGGATGAGATGTTAAACCAAGGCCACATCTGCCCCCTCAGGTAGATGTAAAAGATCCCTATTTGAAGAAGCACTATTTTGAAGAAGAGCATGGGAGTTATCCCCGGTGTCCTGGTTAATGTTTATCCCTCATTCAACCTCAGAAAAACAGATTATCTGGTCATTATCACATTGCTTTTGTGGGAGTTTGCTTTTCACAAATTGGCTGTCATGTTTCCTAAATTACAACAGCTACTACATTTCAAAAAGCACTTCATTAACTGTAAGGTGCTTTGAGACATCCGTTGGTTGTGTGAAGTGCTACATAAATGAAAGTATTTTTTTCTTTCTATTAAAGACACGATATAAATGCAAGTCCTTATGTAAAATGCCCAGAACAATTTCTGTGAAATTCAGTTAGACACATTAAAACAATGTCATCATTTAATTTGTACTGATATTGGTTCAGTTTGATGTCAAGTTCTTTTTATTTTCTTATCCTGCATCACACATGGAATTTTCTGAGTGCACTGCTTCTTAATGCTGTATTGCGACTGAAGCCTGAACCTGCTGCAGCACTGTTGGCTACCTAAAATTACTTCAAATTTAACAAACGGACAAGTAGAAGACCTCACAACTGCATTCTATTTATGGGTCAAAATGGCATCACAAATATTGACAGTATAGTGGAGTGCAGTGCTTTGGAAGTCGTGTAACTTATTTACAGATTTGTGGCTCTGAATTCTCTCCACACTCGGTCCATTTTAAATTCTCCAGTAATTGGAGAAAATTACTGTGTAGACGTAACATTGTATGAAAGGGGCAAATTCATTGTTTTATTAACTTCTTGGCACCCTTGGCAGGACTCTGTATTTATGTTCCCAGTTTGGAGATTGAAGTGCAGTACTTATATTCATATATAAATACCTATTTTAAAAGTCCCATTCTTTTAGATTATTGTAATTCTTTCTTAATGATGCAATGGAAATGCATTTTTGATGATTAGTGGACTGTATGACTATTAGTTTTTCATCTGTATCATTTTGATTGGGACCTCTTTGCTTGTAGACATCGACAGGCTCCCTCTAGTGAGAAAGTCTAGAAAGAATAAGGAATCTGGGCAGTATTCCTGGGGAACCACAGATTACTGGAAGAATAAACCAGAGCACATGAGTTTAAATTGCTGTCCTGACAGTTTGGCAATTTGCTTTTAGTTTTTAAAAAAATGGACTTTAAAAACAGGTGTCAGTAAGAGTGATCGCTATACTCCACTTGATGCTAACCAGAAATTTGTAAATATTTAGCATGACTTCATTGTTTTTGTATTTGCCGTGATAACAATGCCATTATTTATATAATTTTCTTCACTGCCTTATCAATGTGTCCTGCCACCATCAAAGACTTATGAATATGCACCTTCAGATGCAAATTTTAGATTATATTACCCTTCCATGTTGTTTCCAAAGTGCATCACTTCACATTTATCTGCATTAAATTGCATTTGCCATGTGTCTGCCCACTTTACCGACCTGTCTATGTCCTCTTGAAGTGTGAAACTATCACACTCACAAAACTTGGTAATGTAGCAAGTAGTATCATCTGCAAACTTTGAAATTGTACTCCCTATGTACACATCCAAGTCATCTATACATCTATGTATGCATGTAAAAGATTTTTGGACTCCCTTTTATATTACTGGCCAATCCTTTCTCTTACTCTCTCTCCCTTTCTTTCTCGTTCTCGGTCTCTCTTTCACTCTCTCTTTCGCTCTCTGCCTTTTTCAATTTCCCCTTGCACTCTCTGTATTGTGCCTGACTTTTCACTGTATTCTGTATCTGACATTTGTCTTAAACCTCTTTATTTCTGTTTTAGTTCAAGCTCCATTTACTTGTGGTTTTGTGAAAGGGAAATCATGTTTAATCAATTTATTAGAGTTCTTTGAAGGAGTCACATGTGCCGTGGATAAAGGGGAACCAGTGGATGTACTGTACTTAGATTTCCAGAAGGCATTTGATGAGGCGCCACATCAAAGGTTATTGCAGAAAATAAAAGCTCATAGTGTAGTGGGTAACATATTGGCATGGATAGAAGATTGGCTAGTTAACAGGAAGCAGAGAGTTAGCAAAAATGGGTCTTTTTCTGTTTGGCGGGATGTAACGAGTGGTGTGCCACAGGGATCAGTGCTGGGGCCTCAACTTTTAACAATTTATATAAATCACTTGGATGAAGGGACAGAAGGTATGGTTGCTAAATCGGTTGATGACATAAAGCTAGGTAGGAAAGTAAATTGTGAAGAGGACATAAGGACACTACAAGGGGACATAGATAAGTTAAGCAAGTGAGCAAAGATATGGCAAATGTATTATAATGTGGGAAAATGTGAAATTGTCTATTTTGGCAGGAAGAATAGAAAAGAAACTTATTATCTAAATGGTGAGAGATTGCAGAGCTCTGAGATGCAGAAGGAGCTGAGTGTCTTAGTGCACGAGTTACAAAAGGTTAGTATGCAGACACAGCAAGTAATTCGGAAAGCTATTAGAATGTTATCCTTTATTGTGAGGGGAATTGAATACAAAAGTAGGGAGGTTATGCTTCAGTTGTACAGAGCACTAGTGAGACCACATCTGGAGTACAATGTACAATATTGGTCTCCTTATTTAAGAAAGGATTTAAATGCATTGGAATCAGTTCAGAGAAGGTTTTCTAGACTTGGGGCGGGGGGGTGAGGGGAGGAGGTGGTGTAGTGGTATTGTCACTGGACTAGTAATCCAGAGACCCAGGGCAATGTTCCGACCAAGAAATTATTTTCGATTGTCGTAAAAACGTACCTGGTTCACTAATGTCCTTTAGGGAAGGAAATCTGCCATCCCTTACCTGGTCTGGCCTACAAGTGACTTCAGACCCGCAGAAATGTGGTTGACTTTTAAATGCCCTCTGAAATGGCCTAGCAAGCCACTCAGTTCTCTCAAGGGCAATTAATGCTGGCCTAGCCAGCAACGCCCCTATCCCATAGACGGATAAAAAAAAATACCAGGAATGGGCGGGTTATCTTGAGGAAAGATATATCCGCTAGAGTTTAGAAGAGTTAATGGTGACTTGATTGAAAAATATAAGATACTGAGGGGTCTTGACAGGGTGGATGTGGAACGGATGTTTTCTCTTGTGGGAGAATCTAGAACTGGGGTCACTGTTCAAAAATAAAGGGTCGCCAATTTAAGACAGATGAGAAGAATTTTTTTCTGAGGGTAGTGAGCCTTTGGAACTCCCTTCCACAAAAGGCAGTGGAAGCAGAGTTTTTCAATGTTTCCAAAGCAAACATAGATAGATTCTTGATAAACAAGGGGGTGAAAGGTTATCAGGGGTAGGCAGGAGGTTACAGTCAGATCAGCCATGATCTTATTGAATGGCATGGCAGGCTCGAAGTGCTGAGTGGCCTATTCCTGTTCCTAACTCATATGTTTGTATGTTAGTCATCCAGGGAGCTCCAGGTTTGGGTACACCATCTTTCCTCCTTATGTTAACATGCTTGGTGTGTATACTAGTGGTCTGTATCTAAGCTATTGCCACATTTCAGGCACAAATTAATCTCCTCAAACATGAGATCTTGTTTCTTATATAAAAGAAAACACTGTTTTCATGTACGTTTTGTCTTGCAGTTAGTAAGCATCAAACATATATTTAAGCGTGTTTGATTTGGCATTCTGACAGGATAGTCCTTTGGATTCACCTCCAATTTTTGTCTGAAGTTACTTCGCATTTTTGTTTGAGTTAAGAAATTGTTCTGTTACTTTATCTACTGCTGCTCGTCATCAGTGAAATGACATTCTGCCAGGTAGATTTTAGAAGAGTCCTAATATTGTCCTTATTGCGCAAGACAATTTTGAGGCAAACCTGTGATCACTGATTGGATGATTGAGTGCATCTTACTCTTCTGCCTTGTTATATAAGGAAGCCCAGGGACTGATCAAGAATCATTTCACCCATTCCATTCCTGCTGCTTCAACATTGCACAATAATGCTCCAGTTGATAACATATGTAATGCTGCCACATGGAGCAATCTCACATATTGACTGAACATTACTGTCAAGAATTTAACTGCACAACATGGAAAAGTCTTTAGCAAATTGGTTCTGATGGATGTTTTGAAGATGTAGGGCCGACAGTCTCCTACATCTGTGTGATTTTGATATTTTCCTACAGCACCCAGGGGTCTGAAATGAAGAAGAAAGATATATTGCTTAACACCTCAGATCTACTACTCTCTGGTACTTTCCATCCTGCAATCTCCTTCCTTCTCCCTGGCCTCTGCCTTCACACAAAGCAACTCTTCCTCATCAATTTTAAGCTTAACTTAAATTAACCGTCTCCTGCATTCATTAACTTCGTTGCTGTGCTCACCTCACCCTCCATGTTAACACTCTCACTTTTTAGAATGATTATGTTCCTTGATCTTATTATCTCAACATGCCTATGGTCCCTGTCTCTTACCAGCACTCCTAGATCACTTAAATGTCTTAATCCTTCTGCATATCCTTGTTCACACTGTTATTTTCTTCTTCTTATGCAGTCCCTCGAGATCAATGATGATTTTCTTCCAGCCCTTGGAAGATAACCCTTTCTAAATCCACTTCTAAGTCGAATCTGCCATGGCTTTGGCCTGTCACCCAGAATGAAATTGACACCTGCCTCAATTTGTTTCTTAACTGTCTTGTTTTTACCTTCTTTATCCTGTATCTGGCTTTCTTGCCAACCATCAGCTCACGCTGAAGCACCGAAAAGGATGCTATCCATTTTGATACCATCAGTATCTCTCAGCCGCTAATACTGAATCCATTAATATCCCTGGCTGTTACCTCAAACTGAATTTGGAAGTGCAGAAGCTTGGTTCTTGCTTAACCAAAAGCCCAGTACATCCACTTAGTTACCAAATCCACTTTCTTCTAACTTCAACCCCAAAGCTATTCCACATTAAGCCCAGGTCACCCATTAATCCAGTCCTTGTTTTTTATTCGTTTATGGGATAAGGGCAGCATTTATTGTCTATCCTTGAGCTATTATCAAGGCTCCTGTCTCTTTATGATTCTCGAGTTCTACAAGCCACTCTCTTTGGCCCCTTGTGCATTCCTGCTGCCAGTTGGTGGATGTACCTTCAACTGTCCAGAGCAGCTCTCTGATATTTCTCCCCACCTCTCCTCCTTTAAAATCTTTATTGAGTCCCACCCTGTGACTAAGCTTTTGGTCTCTCCTCTATTGGTTTGGTGCCACTGTAAAGCACCTTGGAACTTTATAGGTGCTATGTAATGCCAATTGTTGGCCGTTTTTTTTCTCTCCAGGATTGGTTTACCAACTGCGTGATTTCCAATGCACCTCTATTTCATTTCAAATCTCCTGCATCTACATTTACTCTTCAATTTACCTTATTTTATGTTGGCCTCTCCCCTGTCTTTTATCATCCTACTTTTTCCACATTCTTTCACTGTCTTTCCATTCCAGAATGGTTGAAATAATCTTTCACATCATCTAACCATTTTCTGTTAGGTAGATTGCAGATCATTCATCCATTAGCTTCCTCTTTCTCTGATTGGAGTATTGCTGAGTTTTCTCTCAGCCCTGCTGAAATGTTTGCTTATCTTTCTGAATTAGTCCTGATGTAAGTATATATCCAAACTGTTAGTTTATCTTTTCTTTTACAAAAGCTGATTAGCTTTGTATTTTGATCATTTTTTGTTTCCAGCATATTTTTTAATTGTATCTGCACGAAGAATCATCAATCAGTTAATTTGAAGGACCCAATGTTGTATTTTGTGCAAAGAACAAATTTGAGCAGATGTTCAACTTCATTCAGGCTTTGCAAAATAACTCTTCAAACCTTGTGTAATTGCTAATTCTTTTGTCAACTGTAATTAACACACCCAGAAATAGCACCTGTATCTTCACTGATTGATAGATCAAATAGCTGACCCTGGCTCTGCACCAATTTATTTCTGGGCCTCCATTTTGAAGTTACAATGAGTTGTGAACTTCCAACTTAACTGTAGTTACTCTAGCATAATGCTGCATTTAAAACTTCTTCCCCAGCTGATACAAGATGAAAACTGCTTTCAACATCAGAAAATGTTTACAGTTGATTTACAAGGAATGTTCTAATTCAATTTAGCTGTGGGAGAGCAATCATTGTGCAAATTATATTAGATATGGATTAGGTCGCCCCGTCTTTTTCTGCATGTGTTGCTTGCATCCTAGCGATAATCGCATTTTTCTGTGAAATCATGGACACCCCAGGTTCACTTAACTTCATCTGCATGGAAGCAATTAATGCAATTTTTTTCCTGCTTCTGCACTCATTTTTCTGTTGCAAGGCGGTTTCTGGATTAATAAAAATACTGCAGATAAGCGTGGTTTTTATGTTGTTTAAAAGGTTTAAATTCTGCTGAGTAGAAATAATTGCCACATTTAAAACATCATGTGCAAACTGTTCTAATGTATGAAAAGATCACAATAATATCACTCCACTATAGGCATCAGCCAGAGCTTGTAATAATCCTTGCTTCAGGCACATTTTCTTTACAGTGCAGTATTATGTGCTAAAAACCCAATTAGTTTTCAGATTTTAATCTATTTATGAATGAACAGAATGGATCTCAATTTAGTATTGTACCTCAAGACAAAAAAACAGTCAGTTATGGGCAAACATTGAAGATAAGATGATTACTATTTTCAAGCCTCAAGTATGGAATCAGACTTCATGTCCCTGTGGATGGAGATAGTAGTTCAATTGTGATAAAGAAGTATGAGAAAATGTGCACGTTATGTAAAGGAAAGAACTATTCTGAGATTAGGGGTCTCTTTAAAGCTGGATCTTATATATTACCTCATTAGAGTGTAAATTTGATGAAAACTAATAAATCTTATTTAAAACTACTTAAAAGGATGCTTTCAATTTTAATAAAGTTGCAATTTTCATTTTTCTCCCACTCCCTCACAAAGGCATTGGGTCGTGCTGGGCTATTTTTTATGCTTGTGCTGGCAGCCTTCTCCTGGTTTGGTATTCTCCACTTATGTGCCCAGTGAGTGTCAGCACCTTTTCAATTGATGCGGGCCATTACAAAATCGCCAAGATCTCCTGGAGGAACTTCAGCTTAGACTCATTGAGCTGGAGGCCAAACTGTAGACACTAACACATCAGGGAGGGGGAAAGTTACCTGACACTTTGTTCCAGGAGGCAGTCACACCCCTTAGGTCTAGGGTTGTCCGATTTCGTCAATGGTCAGGGACAGGATGGTGTGAGGTTCTTGCAGCCTGTATAAACAAAGGTGGGGGCTGCAAGATGGATGGGAAAACTGACCATGGCACCGTGGTACAGGAAGTCATTAAAGCAGGTGGGAATTAATAGGAGTGCAGGAATAGGGGACAATATAGGCAGTGGATAGACACAGCTCTCTGCAGCCAAGTGTGAGTCCCGCAGACTGAGTTGCCTGCCAAGTTGCAGGATTGGGGACATCTACTCTGAGGTGGAGAGGAACTTGCAGCGGGAGGAGGAGGATCCAGTTGTCATGGCCCATGTAGATCCCAGCGACATAGGTAGGACTAGGAAAGAAGTTCTGCTTGAGAGCATGAGCAGCTAGAGGCGAAATTTAAAAAGCAGAACCTCTGGATTATTATCTGAGC
This sequence comes from Cetorhinus maximus, assembly GCF_964194155.1. NCBI lineage: Eukaryota > Metazoa > Chordata > Chondrichthyes > Lamniformes > Cetorhinidae > Cetorhinus > Cetorhinus maximus. The sequence continues at coordinate 26,710,225 of NC_135892.1, read as the reverse complement.
CACAAGCAAATTGGAGTGGGGTAAATAAGACTAGAGTGTTAAATGCACGGCTCAAAGATTGGTGTAGGGTTTCGATTCATGGGGCACTGGCACCAGTACTGGGGAAAGTGGGACCTGTACGTTTGGAATGGTCTTCACCTGAACCATGCTGGGACAGTGTTCTGATGAGTCATATAACTAGGGCGGTAGAGAGGGCTTTAAACTAAATAGAGGGGACGAGGAATCAAGTGAGGGAAGGTATGATAAATTAAAGAGAGAGAACAAGGCAAGATAGCAAGGTAGCAATGAGGGAATTGATAACCTGAGTGTGACAGGAAGGGGCAGAGCATACAAACTTAAGAGTGCGCCAGCAAATAAGGCTAGAGGTTACAAAAATAATTAAAAGACAGAATTAAAGGCACGCTATCTGAATGCACACAGCATTTGCAACAAGGTAGATGAATTGATGGCACAAATGGAAATAAACAGGCTTGATCTAATTGCAGTTATGGAGACGTAACTGCAGGGTGACTAAGGCTGGGAACTGAATAGTCAAGGTATTCAACATTTAAGAACGATTGGCAAAAAGGGAAAAGAGATGGGCTAGCGCTGTTAATAAAAGATAAGATCAGTACATGAGTTAGAGAGGATCTTGAATTGGAATATCAATATTGAGAATCAGTTTGGGTGGAGCTAAGAAACAGCAAGGGGCAGCAAACATTGGTAAGAGTTGTTTATAGGTCACCAAACAGTAATGGCAATGTGGAACATGGTATAAATCAGGAAATTAGAGCTGAATGTAACAAGGGTAATACAGTAATCATGGGGGACTTCAATCTTCATATAGACTGGATAAACCTAATTAGCACCAATGCTGTGGAGGTTGAATTCCTGGAGAACCAACCAGAGAATAGGCTATTTTAGATCTAGTATTGTGCAGTGAGAAAGGGCTAATTAATAATCTTGTTGTAAAGGATCCTCAAGGGAAGAGCGACCATAATGTGATAGAATTTTTACAATAAGTTTGAAAGTGATGCAGTTCAATCCAAAACAAGGGTCTTAAACCTAAACAAAGAAAACTGCAATGGCATAAGGAGCAAGTTGGCTGTGGTAGATTGGGAAACTACATTAAAAGGTAGACAGGCAATGGTTAGCATTTAAAGAATTAATACATTGTTTAAAAAAAATTTACAACCCCTTTGAGGTACAAAAACCCAGCAGAAAAGGTTATCAAACCATGGCTAACAAGAAAAGTTTAAAAATTGTATTGTTCAAAGTAAGAGATTTACAAAGTTGCCAAAAAAAGTTGTCAGCTTGAGGATTGGGAGCATTTTAGATTTCAGTAAAGAAGGACCAAGATACTGATGAAGAAAGGCAAAATAGAATATTTTAACAATTACATTAATTACTTCCTTAATGCCTGTAAGAGCCTGTTTACATATTGGCAGGCGCACAGCCGACTCCAGTGCACACCCGCCGAACGAAACATCGCGAGACAGCACGATGGCCTCAGGACACACGCCCGATGTCATCGTGCGTCATTTTATGCATCAGCGTGTCCGGCCCGCCCCCGCCCCCGCACACCAATTGAAAAACTCTGCCCATAAAAATAGACTGTAAAAGCTTCAATAGGTATGTAAAAAAAAAAAGATTAGCAAAGGCACATGTGGGCCCATTACAAACAGAGACAGGAGAAAATATAATGGGGAATAAGAAAATGGCAAAGAAATTAAACAACTACTTTATGTCTGTCTTCATGGAGGAAGATACATAAAACCTTCCAGAAATACTTGAGAACCAAGGGACTAGTGAGATTGAAGACCTGAAAGAAATTAATGTAAGCAAAAAAGCTAGTACTGGAGAAATTAATGGGACTGAAAGATGATAAATCCCCTGGACCTGATGATATATTCTTGATTGACAAGGGGTGAAATGTTATTGGGGATAGGTGGGAGGTTACAATCAGATCAGCCATGATTTTATTGAACGGCAGACCAGGCTTGAGGGGCCAAGTGGCCTACTCCTGTTCCATGTTCCTATGTTTGCATCCCAGAGTGTTAAAAGAGATGGTTGTAGAGATAGTGGATGTGTCGGTGGTCATCTTCCAAAATTCTTTAGATTCTAAAATGGTTCCTGCAGATTGGATGGTAGCACATGTAACCCACTATTTAAGAAATGAAGAGAGAAAATGAGGAACCACAGACCTGTTAGCCTGACATCAGTAATGGGGAAAATGCTAGAACCTATAATAAAGGATGTGATAATTGGACACTTAGAAAATAATGGTAGGGTTAGGCAGAGTCAACATGGATTTGTGAAAGGGAAATCATATTTGGCAAACCTGTTGGAATTTTGTGGAGATGTAACTAGCAGAATAAATAAGGGAGAACCAGTGGGTGTGGTGCATTTGGATTTTCATTAAGGTCCCACACAAGAGGTTAGTAAGCAAAATTAGAGCACATAGAGTTGGGGGGAATATGCTGGCACAGATTGGCAGGCTGTGACTGGTGGGGTAACGCTAGGATCAGTGCTTGGGTCCCAGCTATTCACAATTATATCGATGATTTGGATATGGAGACCAAATGTAATATTTCCAAGTTTGCTAATGACCCAAACCTAGGTGGGAATATGAGTTGCGAGGAGGATGCAAAGAGGCTTCAAGGGGATCTAGATAGGGTGCAGGAACATGACAAATGGAATATAATGAAAGTGAGTGTGCAAGAACAAATGAAATATAATGAAAGTGAGTGTGCAGGAACATGGCAAATGGAATATAATGTGGAAAAATGTGAAGTTATCCACTTTGGGAGGGTAAAACAGAAATGCAGAGTACTTCTCCAATGATGAAAGATTGGGAAGTATTGATGTCTCTAGGGACCTGGGTGCCCTTGTTCATAAGTCACTGAAAACTGACATGCAGGTGCAGCAAGCAATTAGGAAGGCAAATAGTTTGATGGCCTTCATTGCAAAAGGATTTGAGTAATGGAGTAAAGGAGTCTTGCTGCAATTGCGCAGAGCCTTGGTGAGACAGTACCTGGTGTATTGTGTACAGTTTTGGTCTCCTTACCGAAGGAAGGATATACTAGCCGTAGATGGAGTGCAACAAAGGTTTACCAGACCGATTCCTGGGCTGGCAGGATTGTCCTATGAGGAGACATTGAGGAGATGGGTCTATATTCTCTAGAGTTTAGAAGAATGAGAGGTGATCTCATTGAAGCATGCAAAATTCTTTCAGGGCTCGACAAAGTAGATGCAGGAAGGATGTTACCCTGGCTGGATTGGGGGGTGGTGAGGGATGGGGTCTAGAACCAGGGGGCACAATCTCAGAATAAGAGGTAGGCCATTTAAGACTGAGGTGAGGAGGAATTTCTTCACTCAGAGTGTGGTGAATCTTTGGCTTCTCTACCCCAGAGGCTGTGGGGGCTCAAGCCATTAATAAAATCAAGACAGAGATCAATAGATTTCTAGATATAAAAGACATTGAGGAATATGGGGATAGCATGAGAAAATGGCATAGAGTTAGAAGATCAGCCATGATCTAGTTGAATGATGGGCAAGCTTGAGGGGTGAATGGCCTACCCCTGCTCCTATTCCCCACGTTCCTATGTCCCAGTCCCAGCGAATGCTAAGAGGTTCACTGTTATTGAGGTCCATAACAGAGTTGGAAGTTCCAGGGAGGCAACTTATGCCAGAACTTGAAACTTATGGGTTCGTCAGAAATGGCTCCGTGGGAACCACCGCTGATGGTTCCCAGCACCTATCAATGCGTAAACTTGGGCTGTTTCCCCAGGACTTACCTGTATTTTTGCACTGATTCATTAGTGCTCTTCTGAAAAAGTGTAGAACCTACTAGGTGCAGAACATTAAATCAGGAGAATTTCACACTCCTCTCACCCACGGTACTGCTGAGCCCCTCACCTACAGCCCTGTCTCACCCCACCGGACCCCTGGCTCAACCCCTCCACCACTCACACCCAAGGGTCACCTTAGGAGGGGGATGAGTAGAACCAGCAGATGGGGGAGCTAGGATAAAGAACACATGTAAAGTTGCCTTAAACACTTGCAAACAATGAAGTGAAAGGAGACCAAGAAGCCTGCCTTCAGTTCATGACGACAAAGGAGCATAGCATTTCTTAAAATATGCTTCCTCCTAGCTCACCTTGACATGGATCCAACCTGCAGGAAGGACAGAAAGTTCCCACTGCTGCCAACCGAAAATTTCAAATGTAGTCAGCAGCATAAGCCAAAGCTCCTCTGCTGAGGGGAAGATCCGGGTCAATGTGACCCTGCCCCTGTTATACCACAGTTTGTAAAGAGATTTTTAAACACAATTTGGTGTTTCTCCTCCTCTCATACAAGATATCTGCACACAAAGAGTTCCTGGATGCACTTTGGCGGGGGAAGGGGGGGTGGGAGGTGGTGGAATGCTAGGTTTTTATTTCTTTACTTTAGCACTCGTGGACTTTCTTGTCTTTCTATCTATTTCTCTCTTTTGATTTTTGAAAGGAAGTGCAAGTGAAACAAAAAGAAAAAAATACACTTTCTTTTGTTCTTGTTTTCTTTTATTGATTCTTGCTTTTACTTTTCTCTCTCACTCTCTCTCACCCTACTCCCTGATGGCACTAAGATCACTTGTTCTCCAAAACAGCATCCCCTGAAGGTTGGTTAATTTGGCACAGACATAACATAGAACTTGGACTGTTGCTGGTCAGTGTGAACACCCAAGCAAAGCCCCACAAGATTGGTGTGATTCTCTCAAAAGCATACAAGTTAATGACACAGAAGGAGGCCGTTTGGTCTCCTGCATTGTATTGGCTCTTTGCTAGAGCAGTGCAACAGTGCGCCCACTGTTGTCTTCCCTTTGCCTTGTATCTTCCTCCATTTATTCATTTTCCCTCAAAAAAGCAATGGTATTTGTCTCAATCCTTTGGCAAAGCATTCCATGAACTGCAGTGAGACCCCATAAACTTAACCTGAGATTCATAAAGTAAAGAAAAACCAAATCACAGGTTGAAAAGAAACCTCAAACATAAGAGGTTGGCAGACATATAATGAATAATTAAATATTGTTTATAAGTTTGTTGTACTTACATGGTCAAATGTAAATGTAAAGGATTTTTCATGAGCTAGGGAGGGAAGTTAAAATGTAGGTAGCTATCTCTGGATTACTCCCAGTACCAAGGCCAGCATGAGTAGAAATAGGAAGATATCTTTGAAATGGACATTAAAAACAAATAAACTTATAACAATCTAATCTCTAAGTGGCCAATCTGTTATAAAAACAAACATCTACTTCACTAACCAAATCAATGGCAGTTCTTTAATAACCTGTTAAAACTGTCAATCAAAATGTCTATACAACTGCCTACTGACGTAAGTGGTTCTGGAGCTTTTGAAACTCAGCCAACAATCATAATGGCCACAGCTGTCATAACAAACCATTCCAGCTAACAGGCTGTTGAAATTGCAAAAACAAATGGCTCAGTATTTTTAAGCTACACCAGATGGCCTGTCAATCAATGCAGTCCAGGAGCAGGTGGGGGCCTTTTCTTTTACTGACGGCTGTCGAAGGCATTTTTTTTTTAGAAGGACTCTGGGAATTTAAATCACTTCAGATTATTACACCAGAGATCCCAATCACTGCAGTAAAAGCACATCTAATTTACAATACAGCAACTAACTATTGAAACTGAAAGGACGTTTTTTTCTGCATTTCAAAGCCTGTCAATGAAAGGATTCCAGGAGCAGCTGAGTGTTTTTTTTTGGTTTCCTACTTGGAACTGGGGTTCTCCCATGCTTCACACCTCAGAACCACGACTTCTTCTGAAGGGGCCCGACTACACTAAAGTTGTGGGGGGATAGACAATATCAACATAATGGCACAGTTCTGAAGAGTGTACAGGGATACAAGGACCCTGGGGGTTCATGTGTATTGATCTCTGAAGATGGCTGGACATATGCTTTGTTCATTATTGTCCCAATATCTAGGGTTTCATAAATAGAAATATTTAGTACAAAAAAGCAGACAAGATATGCTGAAGCTTTACAAAGCTCTAATTAGGCAACAACTGAGTATTGCATCCATTTTAGGAATGATGTGAGGATCCTTGAGAGGACGCAAAGGAGATTTACCAGTATGCTACCAAGGATGAAGAAATTTAGCTACAAGGTTAGGTTGGTGAAGCTGGGGATGTTCTTGGAATAAAGGAGGTTGAGGGGAGTTCTGATTGAGGTATACAAAATTATGGCAGGTTTAGATGGAGGTAGACAAAGAAAAGCTGTTCCCCTTAACAAGGACCGAGGGACACATTTGTAGTTTTAGGGAAGAGATATAGAGGGTGATGTGTGGAGGAACTTTTTTATACAATGAATGGTATTGACCTGGAACTCACTGCCTACAGAGATGATGGAAGTGGAGATGATCAATGATTAACAAAAGGAAATTGGATGTGCACTTGAGGGAAATAAACTTGCAGGGCTACGGAGATAGAATAAAAGAATGAAACTGATTGGATTGGTCTGCGGAGACCAGGCATGGACTTGATGGGCCAAATGGCTGCCTCCTGTGCTTTTATGACTATTACGAAGGCTGGGATCAACAGTGCGATCCTGCCAATATACAGCAATTATATTCTTAGTGACAGTTGCGCTTCTAATTTTTAAAATCTCCAATGTAATTTTTCAGGTTAACCTTTTCAGCGATGATTTTGAAAATTGAAGACTACATCCCTATTTTATTTCCATTAACCCTTGAACAAAAAACGTTTACCCCTTTAACAAGGGACTTGCATATTTCTAATGTCACAGCTGCTTCAAGTGAAATAGTCAGATTTTATATACAGAGTATTTAGAGCTGTAGGAAATGGTTTCACAATCTGCACACAATGAGTTACCAATTTCAGCCTTGTTGTCATGTCAAGATGCTGATCTGAGAGGTAAGGCTGCTTGATTTCTAGTGGTATTACAGAAATCCTCAAATGGTCACTTAGGGTAGTAGTTATGACACTAAACTAGCAAACCAGGGTGATGAGTTCAAATCTTACCAATCCTACACTGCATTTGATTCTCAATGTCCTTTAATGTGGCCCAGCAAGTCATGCAGTTATAAATAATTGCTACAAAGTTCAACAATAATAAGAAAATTGGATAGACCTAAAGGAGGTCTGCAATCCAGACACAGTATCTGGAAAAGATAACTAAGTGATCCAGTAGAGGGACTTGTGTGAACAGGGGTGTACAGGAGGATTAAGATCAGGATAAGACTAAGACAATTTCAAAATACCTAAAATGTTCCTCAAATTTAGAAAATCATAATTGTTCCAAGTTTACTCCTAAAAGCTGAGCATAAATAAATTAAACATCACTTAATTCCTACTGTGGTTGCAGAGTTTTTAAATTGTTCGAATGCTAATTCAAAACAGTGGAGTTCAAGCATAGAGAAGGAATATGGAAAGAATTGGTAGTCACAGGATTTAGTGAATTGTACAGACCGTGGGCAGAATTTTCTACCTGTTGGGGGGGGGGTTGTGCGTTTGCGAGCGGGCGGGTTCCCAATCGGCGCCCCCATTTTACTTGGCCGGGCCAATTAAGGCCCGCCCAGTGAGACGTCTGCCCTGAAGCACTGTGCGCTCCCTGTGCGGGGGTGGGGAGGGATTCCCTGAGCAGGTCTGTGCGCTCTTTCGCGCATGCAAGAAAGAGCCCACAGATCTCCCTGAAGCAAAGTGCTGCCTCAGGGAAATCGCTTCAACTTTAAAAACTGTACTGAACGGAGAAGAAAAAAATGAATGACGTGTCCCCTCATGTGATACTGTCACATGAGCTGGGACATGTGGGACATGTCAATTACCTGAATGTTAAAACCTAATAAACATTTTTAAAACCCCCATGAAACCTCATCCCGCCCGTGGATGAGGTTTCATGTTTTTTCGGAAGCCTACCTGGGATCCCGGCCTGCCCGCCAACCGTAACATTGGACAGGCAGCCCTGACAACAACCTCAATTGGGAAACTGACAGGCTTTAATAGGCCTTTGACAGTTCGGCGGGCGCGCAGCCGATTTGGTAGTCACAGGACTATCTGCATGCCCTGACACACTGACCAGGAAATTCTGCCCTATGTTATACACCTCAACAGCCTGGTGAAGCTTTGGGCCACGTGATATTGTCGCATATGATTGGCTGGTATTTAATCAAACCATATTAAAACTCCCTAGACACAGTAACCAACTTGTCTTGAAACCTGTCCTTCATTTAGACATAGTGCTATGCAATAACACGACTGTGGCAAGTAATCTCATTACAAGCAGCCAAACTGATCACCAGCTTGCTCTATGTCCAAGCAGTGCAAGTTCATTTTGTGCCATTGAATATTCAAGGCTCTCGGAATAATTTACTTTAAAAGTGTATGTGTAATCCTCCCTCTCACAAGCAACTAATGTTCTCATGAAAGCAATCTTTCCCCTTCCAGTTCTTGGCAAAATTCTACAAGTGCTTTTGGGAATTCTCTGTGATGCAAATGTATCTAATTTAGCAAATGTATATAGTCTAGTATAAGTGATAGTGCTGCCCTTCACTAATGGTAGAAGCAATAAATCTGGCAGAATGCTCAGTCCAGTTTAATACTCTACATACTACATGATTTTCCAATTTTCATAACTCTAAAAATTCATAGCAATTGTTATATTTGCCTCCAAGGCCAATAACGAAATAAGAAATGAAGGAATTTCTCCTCCTAAAATTATCCCACATTGCACTACAAATTAATACTAGTTTGAAATTTACATACAGAAAGAGTGAATGTTGAATCATTTAAATTGCTTCACTATATATTCAGTTAAATGGGGCCATTTCCATAAAATATTTTATTTTAAAGAAAGAGTCAATATTAAGTTCATGCATATTCATTAAATTGTTTTTAATATCAGATATCAGACACTGTTTGCAACTTGCATATAAATTAACTCCTAGACTAAATTCCAATGTTTGGTCGTTATTGGCACAATATACTTTTCCAGTTTCTATACATTTCAGTACAGTTGTGCATTACCAAATTTATTTTTAACTGCTGGAAGTATCAGAAATGAAATCAAATTGAAATTCATCAGTGACTGGTAAACATTTGCACATGATGCACATTTTACTCCTTTTTATAGTTGCCTTTGAAAAGAGGTGACGGAGAAAAGAAAAGTGACAAATTGAGACTTAAAAAATGAAGAAAAATTGTACAGGTAATAGAACATGCTTTAAATGTAGGCAGCTGGGAAAATACATTGAGCATACTGCTGCTTCAACCCTTTACTGGTAACTTCCGATGCCCAGACAGAACAGGCTATAATTTTGATCTTGTGCAGCCATGCTATGCCATTATGCTTCAATTTTAATTATTAGTATTGAGTCAAATAAACAAAGATACAGCTGCAGGCACCCTTTTTGGAGCATGGTGCAGGCCATTAGTTACATAAAAATTAAATGAAGTTCAGTTTGGAATCCTGTCATGGAGTATATCATTTCTTAAAATTGCTGATGGCTGTTGATCCTGTCCAGTCATGGCCACTTTGGTAAGAGCCTTGGAGCAGCTTTATTGTGGAAATTGATTTACGACGCTGTATTTTGCATTCAATCTCTATCATTTATGAGTCAATTTAATTAAACGTTGGCTAATTCCACAAGCCCTGCAGCTCCTGCTGGAGTAGTGGAACTATTCCCTTCCATTGCAGCTATTTCGATCTGTAGAAATCTTAACAAATAGCGCCGAGAGCAAGCATGTTTTTAGAAGTTAATTAGTTACGCATATAGATTAGATGTCTCAATAGCAATAATAAAAAGCATGTAACGCTTGAATATTTACAATTTTTGCATGCACATACTCAGTGCAAATAACGCATAGTGTTCCCCTTAGTATATCTTGTATTCAGTTAGCTACATGAGTTCACTGCTACCCTTGACAATAAACTGAGAACGGTAACATTTTGGAAATTTAGCTGTAGTAGAAAGATTCTTTTTTATACAGCATTGCTTAAAAGGGAAATAATCATGTTGGCTTAGCTGGTTCAAGTAAATTATTCAAACTTCACTCCTGGCATTTTGGTACGGTCTGGATCTTTTGATTTGTTACTGCTTTCTAAACCTCTTCAAAAATTATATCCTTTGTTCAAAATTCTGATGTAATGTAATTTATTTTTAGGGTTGAACTTTTTATTATACTTTTATTCCATTTGAGTTTTTATTTAGCTACGCCCTATTTTGTAAATAGCCTCCCTGTTTATTTTTTGCTTTAAATTAAATTGATGTTATTACTTTCCTCAAATTGGCTAGTCCCCCATGTCTGAGACTGTGGCCCAGATTTTCACTTTGTGGTTGGATGAGCAGAGTTGGGAGAAGTCCTGGCTTGACGAACCCAACCTTTAAAAATGGCTGCCCGGACATCGGACTTTTGGTCCAGGTGAGCGGACTGGGTTTGAAGTTGGGGCAAGTGACCTTGGAAGAACTGGGATGGCTGTCAGAGGCCTGCCTCCCAGACCAGCACCATATCCAAAATTTAAAAATAAAGAATAAAACATAAAACATCCTTCCAGCCCTCACCCCCCCCACCCCCCACCCCACTGTCCACCACCACCCCCACACACACTCCCCAAGCCCATCCCTTCCAACCCATGTCAGTATACCTGTCGCTGACTCTCCATGGCCCCTCACACCCTCCATGCCAACCTATGCACCTCCACGCTCCATGGCCCCTTATACCATCAGTGCTAACCTATGCCCCTCCCCCCTCTTTATAGCCCCTATGCCAACTTACTGCCAACTCATGCCAATCCATGTCCCCCACCCACCACCCTTTGCCCTTACACCTACTATCCACCATGGATAGACCTCAGAATCCATGCAAAGATGAGATATAAAAAGAAATTCTATAAAATTACGTTCGGTGTCTATTGCAAACTTCACTGATTCATAAAAACCCACTTACTATATTTACATTCCTTCAACTAAATAAAGCCCTATAACAACAAGCATGCCATTCAATTGCACAATCCTTTATAACAACAAGCCTTGGAATTCATTGTCCCACTTCAAATAGTCTGTAACCATTTGTAGCTGTCAACCAAACTGAAATGGCAGGCACCCTACTGTGATAATTATGGTTGTGAAATAAGTCATGCAGCACTAATCCAGTAACGGAAGCCCTCAGACTTATGCAACAGACAGAGTGAAATAACAAGCAGTCATTTTTTTAACATTCCAGACATTTTTTTCAAAGATTTAAAATGCACACCTTTTAAATGCCTTGCAGCTTGACAGCTCCCTTTGACAGGTGCTTTTGGACAGTTCCTCTTTGCAACTTTTGGTAGCTCCCTTTGACAGCTCCTCTCGACATTTTTGACAGGTCTTCTTGACACTATTGACAGTCCTTCTTGAAAGGCGCTTTTGACAGTTCCTTTCGACACTTTTGATGGGCTCTCTTGACAGGTCCTCTTGACACTTTTGACAGGTCCCTTTGACAGGTGCTTATAGCAGTTTTGACAGGTCCCTTTGACAGTTGCTTCTAGCAGTTTTGACAGTTAATTTTGACAGGTCTGTTGATTGTTCCAATGAGCTTGGCAGTAATGAGTTTATGCACATTTATGCCTACTTTTAACAATTCCAAAGAGTACCTGACCTTCACCAAAAGTGTGCCTCTGCCAAAGATGTCCCTGGGACCAGATCCAAAGGGCTACCATACCTCTCCAAAGGGGAGAGCTATCCAAATAAATCCACAAAGTTCAGACCTGCTCTTACCAGGCCTAATCTGCACACTTCGGGTCTCACTTTCCAAGGCTGCCAAAACCCTACTTGAGTGGAGGCAGCTAACGATTTAAATGGCCAGGTGGCCCCGTAAAACTTGTATGCATGAAACATTTCCCAATTCCATGAAAATGGGAATTGCCATGTTTGGGGGTGGGACTTATGATCTTCAGCCACTTCTGTCATTTTCGCTATGGCAGGGAGCCTCTCCATCATGGTGAAAATCTGGGCCTGTCATTGCCAAAACTACTTAGACTTGGCTTCATGAGTAGCTTTTATATATGTAAATGCACCATATAATTGCTCAAAATATGGTGGCATTAATGTTATCAGCTATTGCAATACTGCATTAAGCTTACACTAAGCAGGAAAAACAACTGAATTTATTGACATGTTGGCCAATATTGGTTAAAAAATAATAACTGTCACATAAAATAAATAGAGAAGGGAATCCATTTGGTCCAATTTAACTTAGCCATCTAGATCTCTTCCATCACACAAACTAACTGACTTTTAAATGAGCTTGAAACTTCAGCCTCCACTATTGTACTAGAAAGATCATTGCAGGTGTTAATTCTTCTTCAGTACAACATGAGGTAGTTGCTTTGAATAATTTTGCCACAGACTCTGACTATAAAATAAGAGTCATTTTGTTTGGGTTAGCTCAAATCCCTATCAAATTTTTCTCCAAGAGCATATAGGAAATATTGGATCAGACGACTGTGTCTGTTGTCAAGATATTAGTAATTGAGTTACTTTTCCCTACATTTATCCACTTTTTGAGTATTCAATTTTTCTGCTTCCCCTTGTCCCACACTCCACCCCCACAGTCCCCGCCAAAAAAGAGGCCACATAAAACAAAGCAAGTCCCTCCAGTTTTGATTGTAGTGCAGTTTCATGAATTTCCTTTAAGTTTTCCCAAGGTGAAGTAGCATCCACTCATAAAAATTTATCCCTTTGACCTTTTCAACTTGTAGTCATGAAGCTCTGAGTTTAAAACCTTAACATTCAGCATTTACCAATGCATTTTTAATGAGTTAGCACAAACACTAAAAACAACTAAATACAGATATTTGTTTCCCTCCATCTTCTCCAGCTCTCTTCCTCTTCTTCCATTTACCATCTTCCTCTTTTCTCCCTCCAACCGAACCTCCTCTTTCTCTCCTTATCACTCCACACTCTCAGCTGTGGCTCAGTTGGTAGCACTCTCACCTCTGAACAAGGTTTCAGGTTCAAGTCCCTTCAGTGCTTCAGCGCAGTACTGAGGCAGTGCTGCGGTGTTGGAGGTGACGGCTTTTGGATGAGACCAAGACTCCAGCTGACTGTAAAAGATCTCGGGGCACAATTTTGAAGAAGAGCAGGGGAGTTATCCCCAGTACCCTGACAAATATTTATCCCTCAATCAACATCACAAAAAGCAATTATCTAGTCATTATCACATTCCTGTTTGCAGTTTCTGTGCACAATTTGGCTATCAAATATGGCTACAGCGACTCTGCTCCAAAATAATTTCATTTACAACTACCCGATGTCTCAAAGCACTACATAAATGCAAGCTTTTCTTTTTCTCCCTCTTGTCCTTCCTACCTTCTTCCCTTGATTCTATTAATCTTTTCCACATCCCCTTTTTGTCTCTCTTCTATTCCCCCACCAATCCTCTCTTATTTCCTTACCTGTCCTTACCTTTATTTTTTCCTTTGTGCTCTCTCTTTCCACCACTTATTTTGTTAACATTTGGACTGATACTTGAGTTGGAAAGAATTTAATTACTACAGTGTTTGAAGTCCACCAACCATTTGCTAATCATATTCTATGAAAGTAAAGGAGCATTTATTTTCCGCTGGATTTATCTTTTCTCTCCTACCCTTATGACCAACCCCTTGATCTTGTCACCTCATGTAGCCTCACTACCCCTATTGCTACTGTCACTGATAAGGAAATGATCAGAGATTGCCTTGTATCGTTTCCTACCCATATTTCCCTTCCCCCTCCCAATCCGCTTATTTCTGTGCCCACACTTGGACAAAACTCTCTTTCAAGTCACTTAACATTGCATTTTCAAATTCCCGACTATTGACTTTGGCCTACAATTCATAATATCTCTGCAGCTATCAGTTGACTAAATCACAACCTCTCACCACCTTTAATGCCCTTGTCCCTGTAAGAACTATTAATGGCGCTCACTCTAATCACCCTCTTGGTATTCCCCTTATCTTCTCTCCCTTGTCCAGGGAATGCAGATTTGAACATCTTTGGCAAACAACTGGTATAACCATGTATCGCCAGACCTGGCTGGACTAGTTAAAGCATTATTGGATTATTTTCTACATCACAACTGCTCATTATTCAAAGATCATGCAGAAATGGAAAGATAAATTGGAACCTCTCTTTTCCAATGCAAGCCATCTTCTTAAACCACCACCAACATAATTGTGGTGAGCTCATGGACTTTTGTCACAAAGACCAAGACCATCCATTCAACTGCCTCTGCCACTTCCCTTCCTTTCCATAACCTGTCAGGACAAGCTTCCACAAATGTTCTCCACGACCCCATCACTGATATCATGTCTTTCTCTAGATTCTATCTCCTGCAATGTTCCCTCTAACCTCAGCTTGTCCATGAATTAGGGAGGAAATTAACAAGTGGGACCTCAAAGGTAGTAATCCCTGGATTACTCTCCGTGCCCCATGTTAGTGAGAGTAGAAATAGGAAGTTGGGAGCATCAATACATGGCTTGGTGCAAGAGGGGGGCTTGAGATTCTTGGAACATTGGGACTAATTCTGGGGCAGGAGGCACCTCAACAAAACTAAGACCAATGTCCTCACTGGGAGGTTCAGTGTGGTTGAGTATTTAAACTAAATTGGCAGGGGAATGGACAACAGCATATAAAAATAGATTTGGAGGATCAGTGTGTGCTTGGGTAAAAATTGCCTTAAGGACAACAGAGAACAGTGAGTTATGGTAAATGGTTATTTTTTCATCTGGAAGATGGTAGACAGTGATGTTCTGCAAGGCACAGTGCTAGGCCCACTGCTTTTTTTTGATATATGTAAATACCTTGGATATTGGAATGCAGAAAAATTTCAAAACTTGCCATTGGTACCAAACGTGCAAGTATGGCAAACAGTGAGGGTGTTACCAGTCGACTGCAACAGGACATGGAAAGACTGGAAGAATGAGCAGACAAATGGCTGATGGAATTTAATACCGAGAAGTGTGAGGTGATGTATTTATGCAGAATGAATTGGGATAGGCAATTGATTTGCTAAACATTTTGAGAATAGAAATACCAGAACTACAATATGACTGACTTCTAATAACATTTATAGTGTGGACTCATCATTCTTTCCCTACAACGTTCATGGTCTTTTTTCATAATTCTTGTGTTCTTTTGATCCATTGAGTCAAATCAAAGATGCGTATTCACCGAATGTAAAAGTGATCCTCAGTCTGAATCAAAGCAATACTGTTAAATGTATTATTGTAGTCACTTATTTGAATTTTTATTCACTGTCATGTTTGAAAAATCACAGATAGCTGGTAGACATTAAAAAATGATGCAACATTAGCATTGCATTAATTATGTTGGTTACACACCATCTGAAGGGCAGAGGATGGTATGTAGTGGTTTACAACAGTGAGGCAAAAGATGATTGCTGCTGCAGAGGAGGTGTTTTTTTTTTAAAAAGAAAATAATTCTATATATTTTTGAGCAGCATTTGTGGAAACCAACAATTCACTCCACAACATATTAAACAAGTCACTGACAGGACATTTATTGATTACAGTAAAATTCTTACAAGCATAATCCCTGAGTTCAGTATTTATGTTTATTTTCCTTGAATCCTACAACTTGTCAATTTGCGAAGTGAATTGCAAATTATTTCAGAAATTGAACCATCACAGTCCTTAATCTGTTGAGCCTTTCAGTTGCTGGTTAAAGATATAGCTGCAGTTGCACAAGAACATGCATGTTCAAAGTTCTAATTCAAGATCTTCCAAAAACAAAAACTATGCATGATGTTTTAATGATTGGCAAGTAGAACAAAGTAAATGACGATAATTCTTTGTGCTTTGTCTTGAATGTTCAAAGATTTGAAGGTCTTTATTTCTCTGTGCAAAAGAATTCAAGTACTTATAAACATTAACTAATTCATATTTGGCAATTCACCTGTAATTTGCATGACATTGAAGACAATTTAGGTAATGTGTCATTGTGATAAATTTGAATTATATGTATAGAAATGAATTCCATGCACTATAAAATTGTTGGTCATAACAATGCATTAAAGTTGTTACTTCAAAAACCTTCCAATTATGAAAAGAACTTGAAGATCCTGCATATGGAAATATAATTGTATGTTGGGTTACAGGACCAGCATTAGTCAATCTGTGATATCTTGACATAATTTAAACTGAGGATTTGGACTAATAGTTTCAAGAATGGAGAAGCGAAAACAGCAGCATATGGAGATTTGAGCTCCAGTTAAGCATTTGACAGTGAGTGGCAGAGTAAGATTAATCAAACAAAGAGAATCCTTCAGATCCCATTGTGTGGCGCTAGCACTATCCTCATCATCTATCACTGGTTAGCTGTTCTGACCTTTCCTTCTCGATCAGCCAGAGAAAGTGACACTGCCATCAGCCAACATTGTAATTGTTACCACTGTCAACATTAACTTAGGGGAATTAAAATAAACTGTCTATTGTCCAGTGGGAAAAAAAATCAGCTTTCACCTTAACAGCAATGGACCAACATTTAACAGATCCCCAGGAGAATTTGCTTATAGCCTTAATTAATCCTAATCTTCAATTCAAAGGAGGACAATTAAATCTATTTTGATAAACTACACCGGCCTTTTTGTTTAAACTACAACAGGCCAGCATTTGAATCCATGCATGTTGAGATGTATTAGTAGGATTATAAACAGTGCCTGCCACTATTGCCTTCCCACTGAGGGTACAGCATTGTTTCAATTTAGTACAAATTGGTGTAAAAACAATACGTTTTGGCAAAAAAAACAATCAGGGAATCTAGGAGAAATACACCAGAGTAGATCATGCTGAACAGCTTTGTGAAAAGCTGTTTAATGAAACCATTGTAGTAGGCATATCAAGGATTTCTTTTAATGATTGGCATCTAGAACAAAGTGTTTGACAATAATATGTCATTCTTCATCCAATACAAGTAGTATGTTTCAGCAAAGGAAGTGAACTGCTCCATTTCTTTCTAAATGGGTTAATCACTGTTGGCACTGATTGTCAGTAGCACTTCTCTCCCCTGACCTTCCCATCATCTGAGCATCACCTAATGGAGCACTGAACTTGTGAAAGCTCTGGATCTAGTGTGGCCAATAGAATTCTCAGGCCATTGTAGAATGATCGTATCTGAAGCTGGTTTATAATGAACTGCCTATTGAAGTCTCTTTTTCCCTCTCCAATTTCTGGATATTCAATTATGTGATAGCGACAAATAGGCTCTTCAAAAATTGTTGATACATTTCTGCCTGGCATTTCAATATTAGGCAGCCAAAATGTGATTTCTGTAATCCCTGTGACTTGAACAAATATTTAGTTTTGTTCTTAGAGGCAGAAGGCCATGAAAGCTTTTGACTTGTAATAATGAGGCTGAAAAGCATACCTGTTCTATGAAGTGGCCCCAACATTAATGTTGACCTAAGCTAATCTTTCGCTACAAGCATATTGTATGGATTTGTACCCACAGTCACTGACATAGTGATTTGCAAATATCTGAGATTTCCCAGATGTTTCCCTGGCATAAGGCCAAGCATTTGAAAATATAAAAGACAAGCTAATCATGCTGCCCTTTCACTAACAGGGCATTCATTGAAATTTCTCTGGTTGTGAGGATCCTGCATGAAGTGACTTTGACCACTTTCAAATGGTCACAATTCCAATGCAGAAAATAGTGCATTTTGCCATAAATTAACAATCTTGATCTTTTTTCAAGGAGAGTGGATAATGTAGGAAAGGGATAGTATCATATTGGTGCAACAGAGCCCTAATTCTCTATGGATATGACAGGTAGAGGGAATGTTACCTTAGTTAAACCACAATGTACCCAACTGAGAATGTTTAGACAGATGCAAAGAATGGATCATTTTCATTTTCCAGAACTGACATTCTTCACCTTCAGAGGAAAAAAGTCCCAAAGAGAACTTTTTGTCTCATGTCAAAGAATTACCATGGTTCTCTTTTCTCCAAAGGTTAAATGAAGGGGGCATTTTTATAACATGATAGCATTTAGAGGAAAGCATTCCCATATATGATATATCATTCTAATTTGGCAATGAAAATAAGTTTTCTATCATAGTCATTTGTATGTAAAAGTTGAATTTGGCATTTTTTCATTGTGGTTGGCAATGTCCTCAATTTAATCTTATAAAGAAACAATTTGCAGTCCATAACTGGATCTCATCCAAAGATTCTATCTGTCTGAAGTTCATGCAATTCATGCAACACCATATGCTGAACTTTCAAACACAATATTATGGTACTCTGATAAAACAAAAGAAAATGGCCCTACAACTGCCTAAAGGCCAACAATGGTTGTAGGTGGTCTGTGGCTTTGAATAAGAAATGGCAAGATGCATGGCTGTTCTGAAACAAGATTCTGTAATTCCTGTGATGAATAGTTCACCTAGGTTTCTGAAGAGATGCTGTAAAGCAGGTTGCTGACATTGCTTTTTTTCCCTTATAGTTGTATGGGTGATTTGAGGAACTTCGAAATTAGGGTTGTAAAAGTAGTAAATATGATGCCAGTTGAAAATCCTATCGTGTGTCATCACTCGGCCTCCACAGACTTTGTTTGTTATTATTGATAGCAATAAACTTTTAATTTTTTTAAAAATTGGCTTCCTACTGGAAGCAGTGGAAGGGTAGCTTGTAATTAAACTTCTTTCAGTCTGCTGTTACCGGCATAAAGGCTTCAGTATTGCAAAATGGAAACAGCATAATCAGCCAAGCAAATTAGGGTTAATTGGGATTTGGGCAAAAGCAACCAAGTGAAAAGTTACTTTTGAATTGCAAAAGAAGAGTGCGGACAATTTTTGTCACTGTAGAAGAGGTTCAGGTACTTAAGATTTGTAATGAGCTGACTGGCCCTGCCAGTCAACTTATTCAAAAATGCCTGAATTGACATTTATATTAAATGTAGCTCATCTTTTGGGATCAGCACTGCAACAAATACAAAACTCTAGTCTTGCCAGTTTACACACAAATGTCCACATCATAATGGAATTCAATTCCAAAAATGCCACTAACTTGTGTAATGGAAACACAATTTGACTTGGTAATTCACCATATTATATTGGATCCTATGTGAAATAAAACAGCGTAGATTTAACTCCACAGAAGCTATCCCTTCGCCTCCCACCTCCTTGCCTCTCGCCCCCCTTGCCTCCTCCCCTCTCACTGCCTCTCTCCCCTCTTTAAAATAGAGTTGAAATTACTCTTCCAATAATAATAAGCACTGAAAAGCAATACCAAAGCTGTTTACCACATGAGGATTCTTTGATATCGGATCCTAAACCAGATCACAGTGTGCAAAAGAAGCATGACAAATAGAACAACATATTGTCCAGAAAGGTTCGCAAGATTTTTTGTTTTGTCTGTATACCTCCCTGAAGGCTGAGAAGCTGTGTGTTTGTCTAGAGCTTTATCACAATGCCCAGAACTGGCCTATGCGAGCACATTTACATTGTAATTGTAAGCACCAGAATTGATGATTTCTAAATGTGTTGCCAATATTTTGAAGAAATGAAATGCTCACATTGTGCAATGGACAGCTGTTAATATTGTGGGGAGTCTCAAAGTCATTTTGGCTTGTGTAGAAACAGTTGCTGTAAGAACTAAAGCCTCCAAAGCCAATCTAGAATGACTTCAGAGATATATATGGAGCCTAGCCCCCATAGAATTGTGAAGTTAGTCAGCAAAAGCATTTTCTGAAGCCAAGTTGGAAGAACCTTTGTTTTCAACCACTGCTTATATTGAACTACATGATATTCTGAATAGGGAATATCAATGGGGGGAGGTTAATAGTTTGTGTGCATGTGCACAATATTTCATTAAAAATGAGAACAAGGAGTCAGGAAATTGTTCAGCTGAGGCATGGATTTCATTCTGAACTCTGTAAATTATGTTCTTTAAATTTGGTGACTGCCATTCATAAAACCCAGCAGCTTTGATTTATGCAAAAAGTTTTCATTGGGCAGAATTTTCTGCCTACCGGGTGGGCCCGACCCAATCTCCGGCGGGCGGGGAGCCGATCCCCGCCAGAGAAGCGGGCCCCGCGGCCATTTTAAGTGGGCGGGCCAATTAAGGCAATGCACTTCCTGTGCGGGCGGGGGGGATTCCCCAAATGCGAGAGTGCACTCTTTCGCGCATGCGAACAAAAGAGCGCACATCTCCCTGAGGCTAAGTGCTGCCTCAGGGAGATCGCTGAAATTTGTTCAAACATTAAAAATAGAAAAATAAAAAAATCCTTCACATGTCCCTCTCATGTGACAATGTCACACGAGATGGGACATGTTAATAAATTTCACTAAAACGTTATTAAAGTTTTTTAAACCCTACATGAAACCTCATCCCTCCGGTGGGTGAGGTTTCATGTTTTTTCAGAAGGCCGCCGGGGCTCCTGGCCTGCCCACCAACCTTAAGGTTGGACGGGCAGGTCCTTTAATTGTTTTAATTATCCTGTCAATGGCCTCAATGGGCCATTGACAGGTTGGCGGGCGCACAGCTGATTTGGCCTTCCTGAAAATTTAAATGGGGCGGGATGACATTGGGGGTTCCCCTCGATGTCATCCCGCGTCATTTTGCGCGTTGGCGAGCGGGCCCTGCCCCTTGCTTGCCGACGGCAAAATTCAGCCCATTATTATGTGGATTAATAATGCTGCAACCTTCCAGATTCACCTGCCCTCCATTTCTACTTATATGCTATGACATAGTTACTTTGCTAATATGAGAACTGATATGTGCCAAATAATGCACTCTGTAATTGCTCAATTACAATAACTTGATTATAGATTTTTCTTGTAGCAGCAGGTGTCTTGGACCTTAGAGTGGGATGTAGAATTTCATACAGACATTTACTTTTATGGAACCTCAATGTGCTTAGACTTTTTTTTACCTAATGCCACGAGAAAACAACCATCTGGTACTTAGGTAAAGCAGTGCCATAAAAATGCCATTAATGTTGGACATGGGTCATAATGCTAAGAAGCCCATGTTAAAGGAATACACCAAAAATTGGCCACTAAATAGTAGGCGGAATCGTTCCAGATTTGCACAAAGTATGATACCGGGCAGGAAAAATGTCGTTTTACCCGTTGGCCACAATGGTAGGTGGTCGCGCCATATCATCCCGATCCCAAGCATCCTGCCTCATTAATAATGCATTCATGGGAAATAGGTTGGATTGCTGGCGGGCAGGCTCGGATTTTCCCATCCCGTCGTGACCTCAGTGCTTCCTCGCTACGGGCGCCATATTTAAAGCACACCAGACTGCATGCCTACTTCATGCTGACAGACCAGGACTGCTCCAGGCGACAGATGGCCCCGAAAGCTAATAAGATAGCAGCCCCTAAATTTAGAGACGCTTCTCTAGGGCGCCTGCTGAACGCAGCGGGAGGCCGCCACAACATCCTCCACCTCCGCTCTGGCTACAGGTGATCCACCAGAGCCACCGATCTGGCCTGGGAGGCGATGGCAGCGGCAGTCAGTGCTATCGGAGCACAGAGGAGGTCAGCCATCCAGTGCAGAAAGAGGATGAATGTCCTCATCCGTTATGACAGGGTAAGTCAACCACCTCATCACTGTCAACTCTCAGACTCACGAACCCATCACACATCCACAAGGATCTCACACCTCAAGGGACAACACCACTAACACTCTCTCACACCCTCACATCTCCATTAGGCTCATATCCTCTGGAGCTCACATCTTCATCCTGTCCATGGCTCCGCTCACCACACAAACATCCCATGCAGTGCCATGCGTCCTGCTCACACTCTCCATCTGTTTTCATGCAGGAGTAGCTGGCTCACAACAGCAGGGAGAGGTCCCAGACCAGGAATGGAGTGACCCACATTAGGCCCCTCACTCATTTTTAGGAGCATGCCATCACGCTGACATGTGAGGACGTGGACCGTGCCTGCAGCGATGGTGAGGTGGGCGGCGACCATCCACGTGAGGATCCTGCACCACATCATCCCACTCTTAGTGCAACTGTGAGTGCTTTCTCTCCATTTTTTAACTCTGCTGCCATGCACTAATTATCTCTACTTTGGTTCATAGGGGGCTCTGCCAAGCAACCGACACCCTCAGCCAGCCAGTTCTTCAGCTCCATCCAGGTTCTCACCTCCAGCCAAGAGGACACCTCCTCCATTGAAGAGCTGGAAATAAGCACTCTGGAAGACCCGTCACAGTTCTTACCCACACCCTCCACCAGTGCAGACCCGGGTTCACAATCTGGTGGTCACCACACGGACATGTGTCCCAGCAGGACGAGGCAGGTTCAGCTGAGCTCCCCGGCACTCGGAGAACTGCTGGAAAAGGGTGTGAGGTCCAAGTCAGATGACGAGCCTCTGGATTCGGCCTTCCAACTCATCGTGGAAAGTTAGTAGAAGGTGGGGGAACATCACACAGAGCTGTTCGAAGCCTTCAACAGAGTGGCACACGAGCCGGAGCAGTTTGTCCACCTGCTTTCTGATGAAGTGGTGCCCACATGTGCATGTATGGAGGCCTCCAAGGGAAGGATGGCGAATGCCATGGAGACCCTGGTCCAGCATAATGTGGAGATGTGTGCAGACCTACAATAGCCATGGGTGAGTTCCTGCAGTGGCAACGCGAGAGGGAAACGGGGCACTTGACATCCTCCTAGGTGTCCCTTCCCCTCAAGGAATCAGGCTGGGGCCCTCAGGCACCCAAAGGGAGGAGAAGCAGAAGATGGACACCACTGGGTCATCCACTTAGAAGTCTCAGAGGCTGAGTGCTCCTTCCAAGCCTCCTATACTTGTGACCCCCCTCACCCTTGTCCTCTGTCACTGCAGAGGGAGCAGCTGGCCCACTAGAGGACAGCCAAAGCAAACCGGGGCTCTCAAGGCCTCGGCTCTCCAGACGACACGCCAAAGCCATCAGAGGCAACAGGGCCAACCATTGCACAGGCTGTCTCCACCCCTGCTGTGGATGTCAGGGCAACGCCTAGAAGAAGTGATGGGCCTAGAAAAGTTAAGAAGTTCTGATCGCAAGTGGTTGCACGGGTGGACACATTTTGTCAATTTATAATCTGAAAATATATTCAATTTCACTGAATAATGTGTAATGTTGTCTTTCAGCTTCATTGACAGGCTTCATGAGTCCTCCCACTGCAACCCCCCACTAGCAGTTTAGATGCATGTAGCTGGATCACGAGTGATTCTAGAGGGAGAAGTGTGTGTGTGGCTGGGCCTTTTGGAGCCCTGTGCAAGCACTCTCCCACGCACACGGGTCCTTCCAACCATCAGACTCACCTCACTGCCCTGAGCATATTCAATGCTGCCTGCTGGGGTTCTCTTTCAGTTGTCCATCTGAGCTGACCGGCATCTCTGCCCACCCACTGATTACACTCCCATGCAGCACCTGTGCTTGTTCAACATGAGGCTCTGCTCACTTTCAATTTTGACAACAATGCTCGTAGTCAGATTTTTGCTCATCTCCCCTGTCCTTTCCTCTTCCTCAGTCACCCATGTCCTTTGCCCTATCACTGTCAATCCCCCTGGTATCACCTTCCAGCTCCCTACTGTCACCTACCAACCCGAACCTTTGTCTTCACAGGATGCCCAGGTGAGTGTGCACATTCATAGAAACATAGAAAATAGGAGCAGGAGTAGGCCATTTGGCCCTTCGAGCCTGCTCTGCCATTCATTATGATCATGGCTGATCATCCAACCCAATAGCCTGCTCCTTTTTTCTCCCCATACCGTTTGATCCATTTCACCCCAAGAGCTATATCTAACTCCTTCTTGAAAACATGCAATGTTTTAGCCTCTACTACTTTCTGTGGTGGCGAATTCCACAGGCTCACCACTCTCTGGGTAAAGAAATTTCTCCTCACCTCAGTCCTAAACGGTCTGTCCTGTATCCTCAGACTGTGACCCCTGGTTCTGGACTCCCCCATCATCGGAACCATCCTTCCTGCATCTACCCTGTCTAGTCCTGTTAGAATTTTTTAGGTTTCTATGAGATCCCCCCCATTCTTCTGAACTCCAGCGAATATAATCCTAACCGACTCAATCTCTCCTCATATGTCAGTCCCGCCATCCCAGGAATCAGTCTGGTAAACCTTCACTGCACTCCCTCTATAGCAAGAACATCCTTCCTCAGATAAGGAGACCAAAACTGCACACAATATTCCAGGTGTGGTCTCATCAAGGCCCTGTATAACTGCAGCAAGACATCCCTGCTCCTGTACTCGAATCCTTTCGCTATGAAGGCCAACATACCATTTGCCTTCTTTACCACCTGCTGCACCTGCATGCTTACCTTCAGCGACTGGTGTACGAGGACACCCAGGTTTCATTGCACATTCCCCTCTCTCAATTTATAACCAATCAGATAATCTGCCTTCCTGTTTTTGCTACCAAAGTGGATAACCTCACGTTTATCCACATTATACTGCATCTGCAATGCATTTGCCCACTCACTCAGCTTGTCCAAATCATACTGAAGCACCTCTGCATCCTCCTCACAGCCCACCCTCCCACCCAGCTTTGTGTCATCTGCAAATTTGGAGATATTACATTTAGCTGCCTCATCTAAATCATTAATATATATTGTGAATAGCTGGGGTCCGAGGACCGATCCCTGCGGTACCCCACTAGTCACTGTTTGCCAATCGGAAAAAGACCCGTTTATTCCCTACCTTGCTGAGAATCCCACCGCTATCCACATTGACCTCCCCGACCACCTACTTCCCACCCCAGGGTCTGTGTCTGCCTCTGCGTCCCCACCAACACCCTCACCGCCCTGTCTACCACTACCGACGCACCCTCACCCTCCCACCCTTCTGGCTCCCTTTACCCCCTCTCATACTCACCATTCCCTCCTTCCGTGCCCACCCTCAGTTCGGTCCCCAGGAGGCACTCATTGACACCTTAAACCCCACCCTAGACAACCCCCACCTCTTACTCCCTCCTTACTCCCTCCCACCCCCATCCTACAGAATCCTTCCCTTACACGATCCTCTCCCATGCACCCCACTCCCCCCGCACCCCCCACCCACCTTCCCCGGTACACCTTGCCACCCACTCCGGACTCCTTCCCTTATACCTCCCTTTCCCACTCATAACTGCATAGCTGGACCCCCCTCTCCACCCCCGCCCCCCCTTACCGATCATTCTTAGCAGCCCAAGTCCAAGACCCTGATGGTCCGAAGTGGACCTGAGATATCAACAGAGACCTCCCACCTTCCGTGAGCTGCTTCGTGGTAGTGCCATGTCCATGAGAATCCACCCAGCATGAGACGCACATGTTCCTCCAGGGTCTGGTAGCTGTAGGGCTCCAGCATCTTCTGCAGCTCGGATACCTGCGATCTGAGCAAGGCCCTGATGGTAAGTCCCGACTTCTGCACCACACTTGTCCAGATGTGTTCTGGGCCAGTGTGTTTTCCTGCCGGCGTAATGGTAAATCTGGCGTCGGGGGACAATTCCAGTCAGGATTTACTTTGCATCCCATTAGCGGATGCAAAGTGGGTTCACGCCAGCCTCCAGCGGGATTGGCATTCTGCCATGCCGGACACAATCAGATGATCCTGCTGTGCTTTCATGCTGGCATGAAACCAATTTTTGGCCTTCTCGCCATATTGCCCCCCTGACCCCTGCCTGCCATGACGCCCGATGCCAACGGGGCAGGAAAATTCCAGCCAGTCTTTCTTTAATTGTAACGGAGCCCGCAAATTAGAGGACAATTTGTAGAATGATTGCTTAACTGACATACCTTTTTGCACCCAGTTTTCAGGGTGGCTGGACATTGATATCTGGCAATGGTAAATAATATGAAAAAATGTTGTAAATGGCAGGCAGAGAATATAATAGAATAAATAGTTAATCCCAACTATTAGAAGAGGCTGAAATAGTACAGTTGCAATGAAGTCCAGCCCATAATGTGCAATAGGCATCAGCTGCCTTTGAATTTTTGATTACACTGTAATCAGACTGTGGAACGCCTTACAGCATTACTCGATATTAATGGCACTATATAAATGCAAGTTGTTGCTGTTCATAGGGCATTGGACACTTTCTGAAGTGGCCTCCCTGTCCCCATGCAATATCTTTGGCAGAAATTGTGGGCAGAATCTTCTGGCTGGCGTGCAGGTGGCAGAGCCTGCACGCCAGCGCTTAAAATGTCGCGCGAGCGTCCCGACGTCAGCGCGCAGCATCACGATATTTCGGTCGGTGGGCGCGCTATGCAGCGGGACGTGCCATTAATTAAAGGCCTCGTTAAGGCCCTTAACTTGCCAATCATGACGATTTTGAGGGGGCCCGTGCGAACTTCGGCTTGGCGCAGGGGCCCAAGGGGCAGGTGGGTAGGTGATTTTTTAACAAACCTCATCCAGTGGCAGGATGAGGTTTGATAGCGGTTTTAAAAAAGTTTAATAAAGTTTTTGTTTATTTCATTAACATGTCCCATCTTGTGTGATATTTTCACATGAGGGGGCATGTTAATTATTTTTTTATTGTTCTGTTTTTTATATTTGCCAGCCTTTCAGCAATCTCCCTGAGGCAGCACTTTGCCTCAGGGAGATGTGCGCTCTTTCATGCGCATGCGCAAAAGAGCGCACACTGACAGTTGGGGAATCCCACCCCCCCGCACAGGAAGCACATAGCGCTTCCCGTCGGGCGGCCCACTGGGTGGGCCTTAATTGGCCCGCCCACTTAAAATGGCGGTGGGACCCGGTTCGGCAGCAGCGATTGCCTGCCTGCCCACTGCTGAGCCGGTGGGGCCCGCCTGCCCATCAAGGGCAAAATTCTGCCCTATAAGATGAGTTTCCTCCAGACATCTGCCCATCCTACTTTGAAACTGCCTATGTGGGAGTGTGAACTTTTGTGATTCTCCCTCTTACTGGTCTCCCACCCGCCTTGCGGGGAAGTGTATAGTTGTCACCCAAAGCCTCCCGATACAGTCACAATTGAGATTGGGATATCAGAAACACACGGGTGGTGACCTGATGTATAACACTTAACCCTAATTGTGTTTAAGTATGTTGGTGTGTAATATGCATAAGATATCCTGGTTTGTGTATCAAAAGATAAATAAGATAGTAATGTTTGGTGTATTGATATTCATGCAATGATGAATTATTATGTTGTTTCTAGTTAATGATCCCATTAACACTAACTCAGTGAACAACATTAAATTGGGATGTGCTATATGGTTAATCTCAGAAATTTAAATACAGTAAAATAAACTGCTAAGAAATACCCAATATAGTCATAAGCATTTAGAGTGGACAAAGTTAATGAATAACAGGTCACACCCACTTCCAGAAAGAGGCTTTATTTAAAATGGTTGCTGATTTTTCTGTGTACTCGAGTACTGTTTAACTCCAGCAGACTGTAGTTGTTCCTCCTAATTGCAATTTGCTTCCTTTCATATGCTGAAGAATTAATATGGGATTTAAGTTTTGCTGTTACAGCAGATTAGAGACAAAGTCTGAGGCAGTGCAGATGTGTGATTGGAACAGCATTTAAACTGATGGCAAGTGAGCACTTTTGTGTTGTTTGCTGTCAAATAGATTATTGGGACTACTTAAATTTCCTTTAAAGCATCAACTTCAAATTTAAGAACTATCATCTGAACTGAACATGTGGCAACTGCTGACCTCTGCACAGTTCTTAAGACAGAACATATTGAAGTCTTTATACATAAGATCCATTGTTCCTCACTAATCATTGCTTGTAATGTTTGGTGTGTTAGATATTTAGATTTAGCAGTTTATTGATATGGGTAAGTACTGTGCTTGCTTGCAGTGTAAAATCCCATCAGCATGTTATGTTGCTTAGTTGTGACAGCGATACTATTTTTGAAATAAAGGATTGTTTTTAGGATTTGCAAGAGTATTTTTCTTAATTGTTTTCTTGTTATTTTTTTACTTCTCAGAGACAGCAACCTAGACTAGAGTACTTATGTCTTGTGCTTGATGCAATCTTTAATTGATCATGATTTGACAGAAAAAGGAGGCAGTTGTATGGATATCATCATGACATTTATAATTGATAAATGTGGCTTATTATACACCGTGAAAGAGCGCACTATTTCTCGGAGAGAGAACTAACATAGGCATGATCTGTTACAGGATGGTTTTAGAAATGGGATTATTTTTTATTGAATTAAGTGCAATGTGACCATTTTAATAAAATCTAATTTTCAGGACGTAGCTAGAATAATTTACGAATGCATTATTTCTTGCGACTCCTTTCTTTAGGGCAGTTCTTTTGCCCTGGCTTTACATAATCGGTCGCCTGTTTTCAAATGATGTAGCTTTGATTATCCAGTAAATTTTAGACTTTTAGCAATCCTTTCCTGTACCCTGTCCCATACTGACCAGTAATGAAGTACATCCTTATCTGAACGGCTTCCTTATGTTAGCACTTCCTTCAACTGGGTGAGTGCAATGGTCTCAACAATGAAAGGTGGCACTTTCTAAATTGTGTATTGTCTTACTCCTGCCAATGCCACCCCCCTCCCTTGAAGCAAGACTGAGCACTCAACTTCCATTTTGGGGCCCAGCCAAGAAGGGTGAGGAAGAAGAGATTCTGCTGTGCATTATCAAAGCTGGGATTCACACTAGGGCATCCACACAAAGATACAAAATCCTTAACGTCAAGAAAAAGTAATTTGAAACTCCATTTTTTAATTCAACTCCATGGGCAGAAATTTTTGCTCGATGGGCGGGCTCACGCGCAACCCACAAGAGCATGCAATGACGCGTGTTGACGTCGAGTGTGCTGACGTCAATGTGCAGTCATGCGATAGATCAGTCGGCGGGCGCGTGCCGGAGCCAGCAGCATGCCTGCCAACAATTAAAAGGCCAATTAAGACCATTAAGTAATCAATTAACTTAGGATGGACAGGCAGACATAAAGGCCAAGCGGCCTTTGCATTTTTTTGGAAACCTCATCCACGGGTGGGATGAGATTTCCAAAAGCAAATAAAAATAAAATAAAGTTCTAAAATTGAATTAATAACTTGTCCCTGCTCATGTGACAGAATCACATGAGGGCACATGTTTTATTACATTTTTATTTTTAGTTTCTTTTTTTAACAACGCTTCATTTCCCTGAGGCATCTCCGTGCCTCAGGGAGATTATGAAGCGCTCACTCGCACGCATACAGACATTGTGTGTCCTCCTCACAGCTTTTCCACCTGGCTTTGTATCATCAGCAAACTTGGATAGATTGCAATCAGCCCCTTCATCTAACTCATTAATATAGATTTGTAAAAAGTGATTGATATAGATTGTAAATAGCTGTGACCCCAGCACTGAGCCCTGCAGTACCCCACTGGTAACATGCCAACCTGAAATTGACCAATTCATTAATATAAAATGTTATGACTTAGCAGATGATGTGCGCCAGGTGGACCAAATCCACAAGGGAAACTTGATCAAGCTATCACAACGTTTGTGGAATTTGTGTTTATTATGAGAAGATGTGTGCACTGAATTCAGAAGTACTGAGTACACCTAGACCTTTAGAGATTTTAAAAATTAAATTAAAATATTTATTAATAAAAGAAAAGATTTCAAGCACATGCATAAGACTACAATTACTTAATACTATAACAAACCCTAAAATTCCTAATTAACCTGACACCCAGTTATACACCCCCTTCAAGACAACAGTCCAAAATAGATTTTCGATTTAAAAACAAAACCAGGAAGCTAACACAGTACCACCTGACAGTGGAATTCCAAATGGCTTTCTCCAACTTTGGTTACTGGACACAACAGACTTATGCACAAATGGCTAGAGGTTTCTTCAAGGCTGTTTCACACACTCCTGTTAGACCTTACATGACCCCCAACATAGCCTTTCATAGCCCTTTATATACGTTTCTCTCCCTTTAATATGTACGATCCATTATTCCATTATACTATATGTCTTTGGAACTGTACCTTTCCCATAGTATAGAAACTTTCATGTTGCCAATATTGTCAGTAACCTTTGGGAAAAATAAATACACTGCTTAGCCTTGCTTATCTGGCTAATTGTAAACAGACTAACATCCCTTTGAAATCCAAACAATCCCTTCACTTATCTAAAAATGAAAATTCCCTTCACGCCTTACGTGCTAAAACAGCATCCATGTTTACTCATTAACATTTCAAGTACATTTCTACACCTAGCTTCTTTTGATAATTTCAAGTTTGCAGTCTACCTGACTCCAAATGTAATTAAATCACTCAGATCGAACCATCTACTCTCTCATCCATAAATCTACTTTACAACAAACCAGAAAAATATTCTGAAAATTATTATACTCACATAACAAAAAGTAAAATACTGCGGATGCGGGAAATCTGAAATAAAACAGAAAATGCTGGAAAAACTCAGCGGTTTGGGCAGCATCTGTGGAGAGAGGAAAGCAGAGTTAACGTTTCGAGGCCATGTGACTTTTCTTCACAGGCGAATAGAGATATAAATGTGCTGGATTTTATACTGTTTAAGAGGGGGAGAAGCAGCTGGAGCAAAGTAGGCCAGGGATAGGTGGGAACTCAGGAGAGATTTGACAAAGCTGTCATGGACACAAGACAAAGGGAGTGTTAATGTTAGTGTTAGAGACTAAAGAAAGTTTATTCCTACTATCAATTTTCTTCATTACAAGTAGAATTCAATAGTAACATTCAAAAATAAATTGAATATATACTTGAAAAGGAAACACTTGTATGGATATGAGGAGAGAGCAGGGAAGTGGAACTAATTGGTATCTCTTTCAAAGAGCCAGCATCCTGCAGCATGGTGGGTCGAATGAACTTCTGTGCTGTGTTATTCTATGGGATATAATCACTCCCTTGCTTTGTGTGCATTTCACTTGCTGCCTGTGATAGTCCTGCAGAGATGGTTTGGCTGGTAAGGTCCGATGTGTTATATTTGATATTTAGCTTTCTCAAAATGATCCAGCAGCTTTACCATTATTTCCACAGCTTTGTTCCCAGTGGTGCCATAGGCATGCAGCACATTGTTTATCATGTTCATATTCTACAAGACATTTCATTCAGATAGGGTGACATTCCACCTCATTTGAACATCTTGTCCAGGAGATCTAGGAAATTAGCTGGCTACCTAGGTTTAGTTTAAAAGTTGTAATATTTAAAAATGAATTCCTGCAGATTGAATATATATGCAACCAGTGCAAAGCCCAAATAATATGAAGATATCACCTCAAGAAATGTCTGGAATTGCTTTGCAAAATTCACCATTGACCTGTAACTGGTAACATGCAGCAATCATGCTGCAACAATGCCAGTATTTAAACATAATGGGGCCAAGGTGGTGCTGTAAGCGATACTTTAGAGAAGATGACACAAAGACAGCCATTAAAACTGACACTGAGGGATAAATTTTAAAGGCACTTTGGGATCAGGGACAGGTAAACCCACAATTTTGTGCTGCCGGCTGTCATGCTGATTCAGCGCCACGATCCTGACCTCGGGCCATTTTTGAAGATGCCTATTAAAGACCCCATTCTTGCGCCAACTGGGATTTCCAGTGGGCACTGCAAGCAAGAGACATCAGCCTGGACCATGGACAGGCAACCATGGCTGCTTCACATTGGTAAAGTGGGGAGGGCCACACTTCATCCCTTGGGGGACCTCCCCACCTGCACCAGTCAAGGCCACCAGGCTAGCCATCCTGTGGAGGGGTTGTCTCTCCATGATCATGGGCAGGCTGTTGTGGCATTTCTAAATCTGAAAAATTCTAACCTTTGCTTCACATTGCCTCCCACTGGCCCTCCTGCCTTGGGATTTAGCTAAGGCTGGTGAGCCAGTTTCCTGCCATTAATTGACCTGGCCCTTTAAAAGTCTGGGTGGGTGTGACTGGAACACGCCATGTGGGGTCGGTCCTGGAAATGGTCCTGACTTCGAGTTCCTGATCCCGGGCTGAAATTTCAGCCCTGGATGTCTGAAATGGAATTATGTTCTGTTTCCTAGTTCTGTAACTTGATAAGCACAGAAATTCGTGGAAGAATAATGACTATTTCTAAGTGGTAAATTTAATTTTTTTTTCTTTCCATGTTGTATGTTATTTCCCAATTAAAATGGCTTTCTAACAAGTCTTTGCCAGTTCCATTTTTGAGCTAGTTAGGCCAAAGCTAACTTGCAAATGTTGTAAAAGTATGCTCAGCAGACTGTCTTTGTTTACCCTATCACCTTCTATACGGGGAAACATTCAGTCCTCAATTGGCTGCTCTCCTTAACAGTTTGAATTGGACTGGAAATTGCCACATCCAGTCATTAAGGAACACTGTGTAGTGGAACCAAAACTTCTGTTCATTTTGTAAAAATGTTACAATGCCCATTTAATTCTCTGCAGTTTATTACTGTAACTGTTTATCCTTGAACTCTTGAGTATCCTAACACGTATGTTTTACAAGTGGAACCTCCTATGTCTGCCCATGGCGGATTCTGGGTGAATTGGCATGGAGGGTATAAAGGCAAAATGTGGTGGGTGGGGGCCATGAGTTGGCACTAAGTTTGCATAGGGGCTCTCAAGGGGTCATGAGGATGGGTGGGGGCATGGGTTGACATGGAGAGTATGAGGGCCATTAGGAGTAGGTGGGGGGACATGAGTTGGCATGTATGGGCATGGAGACTGGGTGGTGGGTTGAGGCTAGAGGACCTAATGTTTTAGAAAACAGCTGGGGCAAAGTCCCAGAGAACCAAAGTGGCCCTTTTAACCAGGCCGCCTCGGCACTCGGCAGTCCTTGTGGCCATCTCTGATCTACATCCATAGGCGGCAGGCCATACCCTTGCCCCAGGAACAAAGATCCCGTCATTTGGGGCAATTTTTCCTGGGGCAGGTGCAGTGAACCTGGAAATTCCCCCACTACCAGACCCGTAATGAAGCCTGCACTCCAGAGGCGAAATCTTGCTCGTATGAACCCTGCCTGCAAGGCCTGTTAGACCCCATAACTATTTTTCCATAGTGTTCAAACTATTGGTTCTTCAAAGCTCAACAAGGCAAACTCATTTTGCACATAAACTATAATGGACCAACATTGCAGAGGAGGGTGGTTGAGGGGTTAATGAAGCAGCAAAGCCTAGGGCAGCACAATTGGAGAGCTATACAGTGAGGCTGCATAATATGGAGAGCTAAACAGCAGTGAGGGTAGCACAGTATGGAGGGCTAGAGTGAGGCAGTACAATATGGAAGACTAATCATTGAGGCAGCACAGAAGGGAGGATTGGACAAAGAGATACAACAACTTGCATTTAAAAGGCACCTTTAACGTAGCAAAATGCTCCAAGGCATTTAACCAAAGTATTATCTTTGACCCCTAGGCACATAAGGAGGTATCAGGACAGAGGAGAGTTGGTTGTAGGCACATCTTAAAAGAGGAAAGAAAAGTAAAGAGGTTTAGGAATAGAATTCTAGACATTAGGCCAAAGTAGTTAAAAGCACAGTACCAATAGTTGAGCAACTGGGGATGCGCAGGAAGTTAGAATTGGAGGAATGCAGAAATCATGGAGGGTCCTAGGCTGGAAGATTTTACAGATACAGAAAGGAGTGAAGTGATGGAAGGGTTTGGGACCAAGGATAAGGATTTTAAAATTGAAATGTCATCAGATTGAAACGGGCAGTTGAGTTTTGTATGACAACAAGTTTATGTCAAGTGGGAAGATGGGAGGCCAAGGAGCATTGGAATCATCAACTCTTGCAGTATCAAATGCATTGGGTTAGGGTTTCAGCCACAGACTGAGGCAAGGTCAGAGTCACGCTTTGAGGTGGATGTAGATAGTCTTCTATGTCTTGATGATGGAGCGGATATGTGGTTGGAAGCTCATCTTGAATGCAAATTCAAATGCAGCCTGAAGTTTGCAAACGGGCTGACTCAGTTTCACAAGAGTTACTAGAGGAAGAGGTCAGGGAATGGAGTAATGGTGGGTACCGAAGACACTGACTTTGATCTTCCTAATGATTAGTTGGAAGAAATTTCTTCTCATCCAATACTGGAGATTAGTATGACAAATCCGAAACAGGTAGAGCGGTCGAGAAGTGGTGGTGAGATAGAGTTAAGTGTCATCAATGTGCAAGAAGAATCTGCTGTGATGTCACCAAGGGGCAGTATGTAAATAAAAAATGGAAGGGGCCCATGGATAGATTCTTGGGAGGCTTCTGGAAGTATGATGTGGGAGTACAAAGAGAAACCATAGCTATAATTAAATAGATAAGAATGGAACCAGGCGAGGGCAGTGGGGAGGGCTGGACAGTGAGGCAGCACAGCACGGTGGGCTGGATGGTGACGCAATACTGCAACTATAGGGGATGAAAATATTGAAAATGGTCTTGAAAAGATTGGTAAGCAATAATACGAAAATTTAAATCTAAATATTAGGATAAAAGTTTTGAATGAAATGTATAAGTGGCAAATATCAGCTAAGGAGGTAACTGGCAAGTGATAGTTTAAATTACAGCAGATTGTGAAAGACTCCTTTCAAAGATACTTTAGATTCACATCCTTGTTAATTGATAGAGGGTTCAAAACAATTAGTATAATGGCACTTTTTATTTTTGAATACATTTCAAAGATGATACAACAGCTTTAAAAATATTTTAATTCAAATTTGATGGCTACAGCTGAAGGTTTTAATAATGTCAGGTGCAGCAAAAACCTGAACATTTGCTTCATGTTATTGAGAAAAAAATTGGATTAATTGCTTCAATTTAATCGAACTCAAAGCAAGTGCATTATACTAACCACTGTTATACACTTCTAACAAATGAATACATAAAAATCTGAATTTAATAAAAGCTGGAAAAGAGTTTAGAAAGGATTAATCTATTTCTAATATAATTCAAATGTTACAATAACGGAAAGGAACTTAAATTTGTAAATTCCTGATAAAACACTCCAGTAAGATGAGAAAAAATAATGTATGAAGCAACATAATACCCAAGTAGAATTTCTTTAATTAGTTTTCTAACAGTTCAAATAGTTTATGTCCTGAAGTATTCTTTGAATTTTGGATATTGTCATATGTTTATATGTGACCCATGAGGATACATGAAAAAAGGCTCACATCCATGATTACTTTAACACCACTTGGAAACACTCCAAATCCACAATGGATTATAGGGTGGAATTTCCCGTGCCCGCTGGCGTTGGGTGTCATGGTGGGCGTGAGCAGACAATATGGCAGGAAAGCCAAAGTTGGTTTCATGATGTCATGAAACCAGTTTGTAATTGCCTGCTCCGCCCTTCAATGGTGAGCTGCGTTTCCAGCCATCGCACACCAGGAACTTCATTGTAATACATCTGCATATCATTATAAGCTCTGCTTGCCGGAATCATCCCCCACACTGGATCATCCGAGCACGTCGTGCCGACGTGTTTCATAACAGCATTTATAAGGCGTGCACCTGGCAAGCTGCACTTCGAGGGGAACTTGGAGGTGAGTGCACAGTAATGTTACGCAGCTCTCACGAGGGTTGCCTGTTGGATCTCAAGGTTGAAGCGTCGCGTATTCAGGTGTGGGCGTAGGCAAGTCATGTTTACTCGTCTGGCTGACAGTGCGGTGCCGAAACAAGAACTACATTGCGGTTGATGCGAGTTGTTGGGGGCAAGGGCTGTACTGCAGTTGAGGCGAGTTGTGGGGGTGGGGGGCAAGGGCTGCACTGCAGTTGAGGCGAGTTTGGGGCAGGGGCAAGGACTGCACTGCGGTTGATGGTAGCGCACAAGCACGTGCTGGGAGGGTGAGTAGGGAAGCTGTCACGCATAAGGGAAACCTTGTATAAACCTTGAGACAGTTCAGGCACAGCCATGTTGAAGTGCTTGGAGTTGGGCCTCTAGCTCATCTGCCCACTAAAGCAACGCAGAGGCCTGAAGGTGCCACCAAATGCTCCAGAGCTTTTCACCCCTAGGGCACAGCCTGCAAACTAATGAGCGTTTTCGTGGACTGCAGAATAATTGGATGACTAGGCACGTTATACAATCTACCTACGAAAGCTAGCCACGGAGCAGTCACTGATGGAGGTGTTCACAGCCCCTTGCAATGTTATCATTCAGGTTTGGCCTAGTCCCCGCCATGGTTCAAGCTAACAGCGCAGCTTTGCAGTGCAGATAGGAGAGTTCCTGCACCTGAGCTGAGAGCACAGCATGCAGTCCAGTGGGCAAAGCTGCCACCAACTGGTCAGGTGTAGTGGAGCGGAAGTGGTTGGGGTTTCGGCCAGCCATGCAGCGCACTGCACTAAACTCTGCTATCCAAGTAGTGGCCAGCACTCTCTGGGATCCGTTAAGGGGCCTTCAGACTTAACTAATAGAGGTTCTTGGTACACCCAAGCTAATCCACACGTGTCTCTCCTTCATCCTGTAGGAGGAGCACATCAGAAGCCTGGAGCCTGGTGACCCAACTGTATGTATCATGACTTACAGAGAGCGGACACAGAGGAGAAGAGAGCGTTGGAGGCGCCTGGCTATTGCAGAGGGAGGAGCAGCACCCTCAGGAACAAGGGGGTGGCTAGGCCTCTCGTACATGCCCTTGAAGAGCCACAGTGAGCCATCGCTGGTCAGTGCCTAACTAGACTCAGGGTGTATAGACGGCGCTTGTCATTCCTGTGGGTGACCGGGAACCAGTGTCCTCGAAGACTGCTCATGTCCAGGGAACTGGTTGGTCAGATCTGCCACCTGCTGTAGGATTTGGCGCCGGGGGACATGGAGGGCATCCACTGCTAATGGCCCTGAAAGTGATCGCTGCACTCTTTTTAAAACAGTGGCTCCTTTCAGGGCTTCACAGTTGACCTCTGTAGGATATCGAAGCCTCCACTCACAAATGCATCCATGAGGTCACGGACGCCATCTTCGCGAAGGCACACAACTTTGTGCATTTCGTCCAGGATCACGAAAGCCAGGATGCAAGAGTGCTGGGATTCTCCCAGGTCTCAGGTATTCCACAGGTGCAGGGTGCCGTCGACTGCACTCAGATCTCCATGGCAACAAACGGCCAACCACAAGGGCTTCCACTCACTTGTGTTCAGCTTGTGTGCAACCACCACAAATGCATTCTACAGGTCTGTGCACAGTTCCCAGGGACCGTCCACGACTCCTACATTCTCAGTAGGTATCAGATCCCTGACGTCATCCAGGTTCCAGAGAGATGCAGGGTTGCTCCTCGGGGACCAGGGCTACCCGCAAAGGACGTGACTGATCACATACATACAGCCTCAGAATGCAGCAGAGAGAACGTATAGTGAGGCTCATCCTGAAACTCACATTTTAGCAGAACAAACCATCGGAATGTTGAAAATAAGGTCCCGGTGTCTGGACCGGCCTGGTGGAACCCTGCAATACAGTTCACGGATGGTGTTGCGCATCCTCATCGCCTGCTGCAGCCTTCACAACCTGGCTTTGCAACGGGGCGAGGAACTAGCTGAGCAGGAGATGGAGGAGCTGCATGTCTCCTCCGATGAGGACGTCAATGGGGATCAGGGTGAGGAGGTCCTCTAAAGCGAGGATGGCAATGATGAAGCCATCACACTGGCCAGACAAGGCATGCATGCTCTGGAGGCCCTCATGGCCGCTAGATTTGTGGAAGATGATAATGACATGCAGTGAGGAGAGACCACAGATCCTCACATTGCACCTGTCAACGTTTGACTCCTGTCTGGCTGATGGCAGTGCACATACCCTCCTGTGATAAGACTCCTGTCATGGAGATGCAGTGGATGCCCATAGTTGCTACATTTCAGGAAGATGATAATGAAATGCTGTGGGGACACTCCAAAGATCCTCACATAGTTTATCTGAATGTCTGACTCCTGTCTGGCTGATGGCAGATCACTTGCACTCAGTGAACAGGGTCATTGTCATGGAGATGCAGCAGGGAAACTTGAACTTCTCCTGGTCCTATGGCATCCTTCATGAGCTGAACCCTTTAGGACCACACTGTCACCGGACACAGATGCTGATGAGATTAGGGGCCAGGTGCACATCAAAGATGCTGGGAGCATGCCGTGAGAATTATGGAACTCTGTGCCATTGGCCCAGTATATTCTGGCAGCAATGATAAGCCCCATTGAAGTGCAGGTATGACTGATGTGACCAGTGACTGTGAAGGCACACCATCAGTGTACTGGGAAGGTTGCATAAAGCACAAGGAAGAGGCCCTGGACTAAGATACTTACCTTTATCTTGTGCAGGGACCAAGGTTTCACAAATGAGTGACACGAACACTGCACTTCAGAACCAGGAGCCGTGGGCAAGGAGATATTCTTGGGAGTTTATTAACAAAGTGAACATTTTGTACATGTGATTAACACCCCTGCCCAGGCTGTGCAACTACATCTTCTTAATCCTCCTGCTACATCTTGGTGCTCCCCTGACATCCACAGCGGAGTTGGAGGCAGCCTGCTGACTGCTACGCCCTGTCTGCGGTGACCTTGACAGGCGTCCTCTGGAGGGCCAAGACCTGGAGGGCTCCGGCCTACTTTCGGTGATGCGGTGTGGCAGTGGCACCCTCCTCGATCCGTGGTGCTGGAGCTGCTGGGGTCACAGGAAGAGGGTATTCGGATGGGCTGGACACTCCTGGAGTTACCTGGGTGGATGGCCCCAGGGTGGGCATCTGCAGATTCTCCTCCCAATGGGTGCCCGGGGGCCCCTGGCTGACTCCTTGAGGAGAACGGGAAGCTGGAGTAAGATCGAGCTGCCCCTCATCCCTCTTGCGTTGACACTGTTAGAGGCCAACTATGGCGACAGCAATGGAGTTCAACCTGTGCAGCAGTGCAGAACCGGTGCCCTTGACCAAGGTCTCCATGGTAGCCGCCATGCTACCAGTGTTGACATTGGTACATTGGCATGCCGGCACTATCACCACGGACTGAAGGCTGAAGGACTCCTTCATTGTGCCTTGCCACATGAGGAGTGCAGTGGGCATCCCTTCCTGATGTTCCCAAGCTTGTCTTTGCAGCTCTAGAAATGAGGTATGACCGAGTCCAGAGGCTCGACAACTGACTCGGAGTCAGCAGATTTCTGATCTCCAGCAGTCCCCAAAGTGCCAGAAACCTGGGACGTCCCTGCCTCCGCCTCTGTGGATCAGACCGTGCGATGCGCTCATCAGATTGTGACTCCTGAGGCTACTCTAAAGCTTGGTCCCGCCGAGGTGTGTGTCTCTGTGCTGGTGGAGGGTGTGGGTGAGCGCTGTGAAGTATCTTTAATTAGGGTTTCAGCAGATTCCCTTCTAAGGCTTGAGTCAAGGACCTGGGTCGTGAACTCCCTCGGCTTTTTCCCACATGTTCCTGTGAAAGCAAGGAAAGATAATTAGTTCATGGCAGTGGCCTGTGAAACAGGACACATCACTCACATGGTGGTTGTCTGATTGATGTTGCACTGCTGGACTCACTTGGTTGAGCACTGCCAACCTCACCGTCAGCACAGGAATGGTCCAGATCTTGGCCAGCCAGCTGGATGGCTCTATTTTCAAAGTCTATGAGGACCTTGATTTCAGATATTCCTCTACCAGTCTGCAACCTCTCCCTTTTTGTTGTGCGCCAGCTTGTCCTGCATGAATACAGATGGAGAGAGTGGAAGCAAGATGCCTGCCAGGCCAGGTGATAAGTATGCCTGGCATGTGTGGGTGGTGAATGGTGCTATGGGTGGGATGAAGACAATGAAGCTGTTTGTGAGAGAGTGAATGGTGATGCCCCTTTAACTAGCAGTGAGTGAAATCCCTGTGGACGTGTGATGGCTTTGTGAGTGTGAGAGTTGAAAGTGATGAGAAGAGTGACTTACCCTGGTGGAACACAGGAGATCATTCATCCTCTTTCGGCACTGGGTGGCTGTCCTCTTTTGCAGGATGTTGGCACTAACCACCTCTGCCACTGCTTGCAAGCCGGATTGATGATGATGCTGCTCCTCTTGCAAGGGTAGAGAATGTCATGGTGGGCCTCCATGGCATCAAAAAGGTGTTCCAGGGATGCGTCACTGAATCGAGGGGCTGCAGTCTTTTTGCCTTTCAGGGCCATGTCTTCTGTACAGCAGTCCTGGGCTGGAAGCATTGAGAGGTGTGCACACAGCTGCGCTTTAAATATGGTGCCAGGCGTGAGGAAGCGGCAAGGTGATGGTGTGGCAGGCGAATCGGAGGCTATCTGCCAGCGAAACAGCCTGTTTCCAGGGAATGCATGATTGGAACGATGTGGCGTGAAAAGCCGCTATTGTGGCTAGCAGGTAAAATGTTCTTTTTCCCGCCCGGAAAATCTACTTAGTGCAAACCTGGGACGATTCCACTCAATGCTTGTTAGGTGAACAAACATAACAGATAAGTTGTGCACAATGAGACAAAGGATGAGAAAGTTCCTTTTTTGTTTGTGTTAGTTGAGGCAGTAATAGTGCTATGGGAACTTTAATATCTACAGGAACATAGATGCAGGCCTCTATTTACATCACATCCAACAATGACCTACAGCTATTTCCTGGTAATGCAGCACTAAATAAAAGACAGAGGTATTTTTGGGTCGCCCTGTTATGACCAGTGCTACTCAAGATGCACATATGCTCTATGTATAATACACAGAACTAACTCAAAGGTCCAAAGACAACAAAGTAAAAAGTAATCATTGGGCTATCTTAAATAATGGCCTAAAATGTATTTTTGTATGTTTGTATATATAAATTGGGTTGTGAGAAAGAGCTGGAACAGAACATACTGTGCATATTATCAGCAATATTGAGCAATACCACTTTCAGAGACAGTATATATAGAGTTGGCTCTTCATAGAAGCTAAAACCAAACTAACAGATCATCAACTGGTATTTATATGGTTTTAACATGGTATAACATTCTTAGATCATTCACAGGAGCATTATCACACAAATTTTAACACAAAAAGAAAAGA
This sequence comes from Cetorhinus maximus, assembly GCF_964194155.1. NCBI lineage: Eukaryota > Metazoa > Chordata > Chondrichthyes > Lamniformes > Cetorhinidae > Cetorhinus > Cetorhinus maximus. The sequence continues at coordinate 26,669,356 of NC_135892.1, read as the reverse complement.
CTTGCATTTATAACACCTTCGCAACCATAGTGCGCCCAAAATGCTTTGAAACCAATTAAGTGCTTTTGAAGTGTAGTCATTGTAGTAAGTAGGAAACACAATTTATGCACAGCAAGCTCCCATTGAAGAACAATGTCATAATGACCAGATAATCTGTTTTTGTGATGTTGATTGAAGGAGAATTATTGGTCTTGACACCAGGGATAGCTCCACAAACTAGAATTGTTGGATTGAGAGGGCAGATGGGCCACAGTTTAACATATCATCTGAAAGATAGCACTTCCAACGGTGCAGCATTTCCTTAGCACTGTGCTGGCGTATCAGTGGAGATTTTGGTTCTCAAGATCTGGAGTGGGACTTGAAAATAGGAAATATTGGGACACAGTCAAAGATAGGTTTTTGAGGAGCATCTACAGGAGGGTAGAGGCTCAGAGGTTTAGGGAAGGAATTCCAAAGCTTAGGAACTAAGGGCAGGATTTCCCCTTGTCAGGCAGGCACGATGGGCGGACCCGGGAGTGGCAATGAAATGATCGCCGCCTGCGATCAGGCCCCAACCACGATTTCAGGCTGGCCAATTAATGGCCAGCCAGCGAGAAACGTGAGCTGAGAGCCTCAGTGTTGCGGGTTGGGGGCGGGAGGTGTGCGAGCGCTGAAGTTTGCGCATGCGTGGGGGTGCGCTTACTGAAAGCTCTCTGAAGGCACAGAGCTGCCTCAGGGAGATGAAGATTTTTAAAAACAAAATTAAAGATTTCAGAAATCTGGAAAAAATGTCTGCTTGGCGGACTCATGCACCTTTACATGATGAATATTACAATCCTGCCCAAACGTTTTTTAAAAATTTGATTACGGAAACTTCATCCCGCTCGTGGATAAAGGCCACCTGGCCGATTCACCCAGATGTCAATCATAACGTTGGACGGGCAGGGAAAAACACGGATTAATTAATTGATTAATGGTCTTAAAAGGCCTCTTAACTGTCGGCGGTACGCTACTGACTCTCTCACATGCCCGCCGACTGAAATATTACGTGCTATTTCACGCTTGGGCATGTCGGGCCCACGCCCGCACGCCGATCTGAAAATCCTGGCCTAAGTAGCTGAAGATATGCTGTCCTTAGTGGAGCACTATAAATTGAGGATTACAAGAGGCCAAATGAGAGCAGTTTTCATTTTAATTCCTGTTCATACTTTCAGGCTGACAGTGTGGTGTTGTGTGCTTTAGCATCAAAGTATAGTGCTGCAAAGTGATGGGCTGCTGACTCAGTTTCCGCTCCCCTTCTATCAGTATGTCAAGAAGTCAATCTCAGTCATGTTGCTGTGTGGAGGGAGCAAGACCATTCTTCCTCTTCATTGCTCACCATTTGTGGAGTTAAGTAAAGAAAATAGTTCAAATGCTCCCAGATGAATTAACAGTATGAAATGAGAGAGAATTAAAAAAATTAGAATTGATTGCATCCTGACATCTGTTACATGGAATATATTTGATCAACTGTTGGCTGTGAATAAACTTGATTAATTGCCTAAAATATCCATTGTGTTTCCTCCATCATAAGGTGGAAATGATTTTTAATTTTCCTGCACTTTCTGAGGCCATTTATATATATATTCCCCTCCCACCTTTCCAGCTCACTTCTTTCTGTGTCCGATCCTGAAAAAACTCTCCCCCAAGTCATTTACTGCTGCACTCTCAAACTTCAAACTCCCTAAACTTTGTCATTTAATCCATCATGACACCTCAACAGCTGATGATTTGCGAGATCACACCCTCTCCACCACCCTTGATGCCCTTGTCTGCACTAGAACTATTACTCCTTTCCACCCTAATCGTTCACCTAATATACCCCTCACCTCCACTCATGTAAGTCCAAGGGACGCAGATTTGAACGTCTTTGGCGAACAACTGGCCTTCATTCTGGCTAGACCACTTAAAGCACTATCAGACATTGCTCTTTATCACTGAAATCATCTGCTATTCAAAGATCATCAAGAAAGGTAAAGATAACCCATGACTTCTCTTCACCGCTAATGCTCTTCTTGAACTACCCTCCCTTGTCTCCTCAACCCTCACCTCCAACAATAAGTGTGATGAGCTATGGGCAGAATTTTTTGCTTGGCATGCAAGTGCACGCCCGACATGCTTGAGCAAGCATTGACGTTGGATGAGTATCCCCATGTCATTGTGCACTCACACGATATTTCGGCCGGCAGGCACACGCTAAACTTAGAAACACGCCCACTGACAATTAAGAGGGCTATTAATCCCATTAGCAGCACAATTAACTGGGATTTTTCGCTGTCCATCCAACGTTATGGTTGGCGGGCGGGGCGAATCGGTCAAGCGGCCTTTGCATTTTTCAGGAAACTTCCTCTAAGGGTGGGATGAGATTTCTGTCATTAAATTTAAAAAGAGCCTGCACAGAATTTTTATGTTGTACATGTTCAGGTGACTGTTTCTGATACGTGGGCACTTTTTCCGTATTTTAAAATCTGTTTTTATTGGATTTGAATTCTTCAGCTCCCTGAGGCAGCTCTCTGCCTTCAGAGAGCTTTCTGTGAGTGTTTGCCCTCCTCCTACCCCCACCTCAGCAGCGCTGAGCATTTCAGAGCACCTTTCATGCTGTCTGGCCATTAATTGGCCAGCCAGCATGAAATTGCAGTTGGGCCGATCGCAGGTGGCGGGCCGTTTCCTGGCCGCTCCCGGGCCTGCCGATCACGCCTGCCCACTGACCACAAAATTCTGACCATGAAGTTTTTTGCTAAAAATATCAAGACCATCCGATCAGCTGCCTCTGCTGTTTCCTCCTCCTCCCCCTAATCCACCATCGCCATCTCTGGGTATGTCCTGTCCCACCAGCAGGATAGGCCCAGCAGAGGTGATGGTACAGTGGTATACAGTCAGGAGGGAGTCCTCAACATTGACTCCAGACCTTAGGAAGTCTCATGGCATCAGGTCAAACATGGGCAAGGAAACCTCCTGCTGATTACCACATGCCCTCCTCCCTCAGCTGATGAATCAATGTTCCTCCATGTTGGAGCAAGCACTGAGGGCGGCAAGGGCGCAGAATGCACTCTGGGTGGAGGACTTCAATGTCCATCACCAGTAGTGGCTCGGTAGCATCACTACTGACCGAGCTGGCTGAGTCCTAAATGACATAGCTGCTAGACTGGGTCTGCAGCAGGTGGTGAGGGAACCAACATGAGGGAAAAACATACTTGACCTCATCCTCACAAACCTGCCTGCTGCAGATGCACCTGTCCATGACAGTATCAGTAGGAGTGACCACCACACAGTCATTGTGGAGATAAAGTCCCACCTTCACATTGAGGATACCCTCCATCATGCTGTGTGGCACTACCATTGCGCTAAATGGGATAGATTTCAAACAGATCTAGCAACTCAAGACTGGACATTCATGAGGTGCTGTGGGCCATCAGCAGCAGCAGAATTGCACTCGAACACAAACTGTAACCTCATGGCCCGGCATATCCCCCACTCTACCGTTACCATCAAGCCAGGTGATTAACCCTGGTTCAATGAAGAGTGCAGGAAGGCATGACAGGAGCAGAACCAGACATACCTAAAAATGAAGTGTCAACCTAGTGAAGCTGTAACACAGGACTACTTGCACGCCAAACAGCATAAGCAGCAAATGATAGACAGAGCTAAGCGATCCCACAACTAACAGATCAGATCTAAGCTCTGCAGTCCTGCCACATCCAGCTGTGAATGGTGGTGGACAATTAAACAACTCACTGGAGGAGGAGGCTCCGCAAATATCCCCATCCTCAATGATGGAGGAGCCCAGCACATTAGTGCAAAAGATAAGGCTGAAGCACTTGCTACAATCTTCAGCCAGAAATGCTGAGTGGATGATCCATTTCGGTCTCCTCCGGAGGTCCTCTGCATCACAGATGCCAGTCTTCAGCCAATTCGATTCATTCCATGTGATACCAAGAAACGGCTGAAGGCTCTACTGCAAAGGCCAAGGGGCCTGACGATATTCCAGCAATAGTACTGAAGACTAGTGCTCCAGAACTTGCCGCGCCCTTAGCCAAGCTGTTCTAGTTCAGCTACAACACTGGCATCTACCTGGCTATGCGGAAGATTGCCCAGGTATGTCCTGTACAGAAAGGCAAGACAAATCCAACTGAACCGATTACCACCCAAACAGTTTACTCTCGATCATCAGTAAAGTAATGGAAGGGATCATCAGTAGTGCTATCAAGCGGCGCTTGCTTAAGAATAGCCTGCTCACTGACGCCCAGTTTGGGTTCCACCAGGGCTACTCAGCTCCTGACCTCATTACAGCCTTGGTTCAAACATGGACAAGAGAGCTGAACGCCCGAGGTGAGGTGAAAGGGACTGCCCTTGACATCAAGGCCGCATTTGACAGAGTGTCAAGGAGCCCTAGCAAAACTGGAGTCAATGGGAATCGGGGATAAGTGTCCGCTAGTTGGAGTCATACCTAGCACAAAGGAAGATGGTTGTGGTTGTTGGAGGTCAGTCATCTCAGCTCCAGGACATCACTGCAGGAGTTCCTCAGGGTAGTGTCCTCAGCCCAACCATCTTCACTGCTTCATCAATGACCTTCCTTCCATTATAAGGTGAGAAGTGAGGATGTTTGCTGATGATTGCGCAATGTTTAGCACAATCATTCGCGACTCCTCAGGTACTGAAGCAGTCCATGTCCACATGCAGCAAGACCTGGACAAAATCCAGGCTTAGGCTGACAAGTGGCAAGTAACATTCACGCCACACAAATGTCAAGCAATGATTATCTCCAACAAGAGAGAGTCTAACCATCACCCCTTGATGTTCAATGGCATTACCATCACTAAATCCCCCACTATCAACATCTTGGGGCTTACCATTGACCAGAAACTGTACTGGAATAGCCATATAACTACTGTGGCTACAAGAGCAGGTCAGAGGCTAGGAATCGTGCAATGAGTAACTCACCTCATGACTCTCCAAAGCCTGTCCACCATCTACAAGGCACAAGTCAGGAGTGTGATCAAATACTCCCTAATTGCCTGGATGAGTGCAGCTCCCACAAAACTCAAGAAGCTTGACACTGTCCAGGACAAAGCAGCCCACTTGATTGGCACCACATCCGCAAACATTCACTCCCTCCCACCATCAACGCACAGTGGCAGCAGCGTGTACCATCTACAAGATGCACTGCAGGAATTCATCAAGGCTCCTTAGACAGTACCTTCCAAACCCACCCACTACCATCTAGAAGGTCAAGGGCAGCAGATAGATGGGAACACCACCACCTGGAACTCACCATCCTGACTTGGAAATATATCACCATTCCTTCCCTGTCGATGGGTCAAAATCCTGGTATTCCCTTCCTAACAGCACTGTGGCTATACCTACACCACATGGTTCAAGAAGGCAGCTCACCACCACCTTCTCAAGGACAACTAGGGATGGACAATAAATGCTGGTCCAGCCAGCAAAGTCCACATCCCATGAATGAATAAAAAAAATCCACTGGGCCTAACTTCTGCAAATGTTCCGTCTTGCCCTAACCCTGAACTTGCATCCTTCTCTAGTTTCTCTCCTGTCTCCCCTCATGCCCTCCTTAAGCTCAACTTGTCAATGAGACCCACCTCTTCCTCTCTAGATGCTATTCCTACTAAACTTCTAACCACTCAAATTCTTTTCCTGACTCGTGTTAGCTGATATTATTAACAGTTCCCCCTCCTCAGATACTGTCCCCTCTCCTTCAAAACTGCCATCATCACCCCTTTGCTCAAAAAAGCAACTTTTGACTCCTTCGCCCCATCTTGAACTTCCGTTTCCTGTCCAATATCCTTGAATGTGTTGCCACATCCCAAATCATGCCCATTTTTCTCGGAACTCCCTGTTCAAAGGTTCGCTCATGCCGTTGGGGAGGGTTTAAACTAACTTGGCAGGGGGATGGGATCCTGAGAGGAGGTTCAGTCGAGGGAGATGCACAGCCAAAATTAGAAGAGAGAGCAAGTGAGTCTGGAAGGCATAGAAATTATAGGCCAGTTAAGGCACAAGGGAGTTTGGCAAAGGTTGGATGGTATTTATTTTAATGCAAGGAGTCTGACAAATAAGGCAGATGAGTTGAGGGCACAAATTAACACATGGAAGTATGATGTCATTGCTGTCACAGACATGGTTGAGAGAGGGGCAGGATTGACAGCTCAATATTCCAGGATATAGGGTCTTCAGGCGAGACAGGGAAGAAGGTAAAAGGGGAGGGGGTATCATAATATTCATCAAGGAATCAATTACAGCAGTAAGGAGAGATGACATCTTAGAAGGCTCCTCAAATGAAGCCATATGGGTAGAACTGAAAAACAAAAAAGGAGCAATCACATTACTGTGAGTGTATTATAGGCCCCCAAACACTCAGAGAGAAATAGAAGAGCAGGTATGTAGGCAAATTTCAGATAAGCGTAAAACTAATAGGGTAGAAATAGTGGGGGACTTCAACATTGGCAGGTAAAATAAAGGAAAATCCAAAGTTATTTTGCAAGTACATTAAGAGTAAGAGGTTAACCAGGGAAAGAGTCGGGCCCATTAAGGACCATAGTGGTCATTTGTGTGTGGAGCCGGAAGACATAGGTAGGGTTTTAGTCGAATATTTTGTGTCGGTGTTCACAAGTGAGAGGGGCGACATGGGTATGGAAATCAAGCGGATGGACTGTGATATAATTAAAGAAATTAGCATAGAAAGGGAGGAGGTTCTAAGTGATCTGGCAGGCTTAAAAGTAGATAAATCTCCAGCCCCGGATGAAATGTATCACAGGCTGTTGAGTGAGGCAAGGAAGGAGATAGCAGGGGCACTGGCAGTAATTTTCAATACCTCTCCGGCCACAGAGGAGGTGCCAGAGGACTGGAGGACAGCAAATGTGGTACCGTTATTCAAGAAGGGAGGAAGGGATAAACCAGGGAACTACAGGCCAGTCAGTGCAACCTCAGTGGTTGGGGAAACTATTGGAAGCAATTCTGAGGGACAGAATTGATCCACACTTGGAGAGACAGGGATTAATCAAGGACAGTCAGCATGATTTTGTTAAGGGGAGGTCATGTCTGACCAATTTGATTGAATTTTTCGAAGAGATGACCAGGTGTGTAGATGAGGGCAATGCATTTGATGTAGTCTACTTGGACTTCAGCAAGGCTTTTGATAAGGTCCCACATGGGAGACTGATAACAAAGGTAAGAACCCACGGGATCCAAGGCAATTTGGCAAAGGGGATCCAGGATTGGCTGAGTGGCAGAAAGCAGAGGGTGATGGTCGAGGGGTGTTTTTGTGACTAGATGCCTGTGTCCAGTGGGGTTTCACAGGGACCGGTGTTGGGTCCCTTGCTGTTTGTGGTATATATAAACGATTTAGACTTGAATGTAGGAGGTTTGATCAGTAAATTCGCGGATTACACGAAAATTGGTGGGGTGGTAAATAGTGAGGAGGATAGCCTTAGATTACAGGAGGATATAGACAGACTGGCCAGATGGACTGATCAGTGACAAATGGAATTTAATCCAGATAAGTGTGAGGTGATGCACTTGGGCAGGACAAACAAGGCACGGGAATACACGATGAATGGTAGGACACTGGGAAGTACCGAGGACCAGAGGGACCTTGGTGTGCATGTCCACCGGTCCCATAAGGTAGCGGGACAGGTAGATAAGGTGGTTAAGAAGGCATATGGGATACTTGCCTTTATTAGCTGAGGCATAGAATATAAGAGCAGGGAGGTTATGTTGGAACTGTATAAAACGCTGGTTAGGCCACAGCTAGAGTATTGCGTGCAGTTCTGGAATCTGCATTATAGGAAGAATGTGATTGCACTAGAGAGAGTGTAGAGGAGATTTACCAGGATGTTGCCTGGGCTGGAGAGTTTTAATTATGAAGAGAGATTGGATAGATTGGGGTTATTTTCCCTGGAGCAGAGGAGATTGAGCGGGGACATGATTGAGGTGTATAAAATTATGAGGGGCATAGAAAGGGTAGACAGGAAAGAATTTTTCCCCTTGGTGGAGGGATCAATAACCAGGGGGGCGTAGATTTAAGGTAAGGGGCAAGAGGTTTAGAGGGAATGTGAGGAAGAATTTTTTCACCCAGGGGGTGGTGGGAATCTGGAACTCACTGCCTGAAAAGATGGTAGAGGCGGAAACCCTCATAACATTTAAGAAGTATTTGGATGTGCACTTGTGATGCCATGGCATACAAGGCTATGGGCCTAGTGCTGGAAAATGGGATTAGAATAGTTAGGTACTTGTTTGACCGGCGCAGACTCGATGGGACGAAGGGCCTTTTCCTGTTCTGTAGACCTCTATGACTCTAAATCCCTCTAATCAAGTTTCCACCCCCTGTCATAGTAGCAAGACTGCACTAAAGTCACCAATGTCATGCCAGTTTACCTTCGTCACAATGAATTATCCCACCTCATCCTCCTTGACCTGTCTGCAACCTTTGATAGGATTGACCATGAAATTCTACTCCAATGTCTTTATACCGTCATCTGGCATGGAGGGACTGCACTTTTTGTTTCAAATCTGTTGTCGTCAGAGAATCGTCTGCAGTGACTTATCTTCTCACTCTGCATCATTAACTCTGTTCTCTAAGTAGCTAACCTTGGTCACCTCCATCTCATTTACATGCTGCCCCTCAGTGACTTCATTTGAAATTATGGTGCAGTTTCCATTTGTATGCTGAGGTCACACCCAGCTCTATCTCTCCACCACCTCTCTTAATCCTGCCTCCATCTCTAAATTATCTGACTGCTTTTCCGACATCCAGTATTGAATGGGCAGATATTCCAATTGAATACTGGGAGGTGAGAAGCCATTGTTTTCATCTCCTGTCACAAACTCCGTTCCCTTGCCACCAACTCCATCCCTCTCACTGGCAACTACCTGAGGCTAAACCAGACCATTTGTAACCTTGGTGTATTTGACTCTGAGATGAGCTTCCACCCATCACCATATCATCACCAAGACAGCTTATTTCCACCTTGGTACATTTCCCAACTTCGATCCTTCCTCAGCTTATCTGCAGGTGAAGCCCTCATCCAAGCCTTTGTTGCCTCTCAAATTTATTATTCCAGTGCAATCCTGGCAACTGTCTCTCATTCTACCCTATGGAAACTTGAGGTTGTTCAGAATTCTTCTTCCTGTGTCCTAACAGGCATCAAGCCATACAGCCCCACTAGATCTCTGTGCTCCGCATATTCTGGCCTATTGAGCATCCCCAATTTTAATCACTCCACCATTGGTTTTTTTTTTTGTAAAAATATACTTTATTCATAAAATATCTTCAATCACATTCCAAACCATTTCAAAAACAACATTACAAGGGTACAATCCAGGTTAAACTTTTACAAAATGTATCACCAGGTGCATCAGTACAAACAATATTACAATCATTTACAGCCTTTCATTTTGATCTGTACAGCCCGAGGGGCTCTAAACAGTTCCCAGTCTCTCGGTGCGCTGTGGTAGAAAGGTCTTAGACAGCGACCCTTCCCCATTGCGCCTTTGCGGCAGCTGCCCCAAGCTTACTCCACCATTGGTTGCCATGCCTTCAGCTGCCCAGGCCCTAAATTCTGGAATTCTCTTTCTAAATCTCTCTGCCTCTCTTCCTTTCTTCCCTCCTTTCAATCGCACTTTAAAACCTACCTTTGGTCAAAAGCCACAGCTGCCAATAATTGCACCAGGTTATGAGTGTAGGGAGAATGAAAAGCAACCATTTTAAGTTGGAAATCATTCAATAGATGAGGAAGATTTTTGGACTTGGTGTTTAATGCTTGATTCCACCAGTTAAGCTGCTATTCAGCAAACTACCAGAGCCTACTTCCTCCTCCCAAAAAGCCCAGCAGTCAACGCATACAATGCAAATCGCAGTTTTTTTATTCAACGACATACCACCCAGAAAATATTGGCTAATCACAGTAAGGTTCACCACAATGATGAAACCATGTTGTAGGTTTCTGTTAATCAATTAGTCTCTTGATTTCAACTTGTCTATCTTTTCCACTTGGTGAGCAACCCAGCTCCCAGTTTGATGGCAAAAAACTTCAATTCAGCGAATTCACCAAACCACCTGCTTTGTTTGGAAATAACTAGAGCTTTAAATTTTCTGCCTCCGACATCCAGCTGACTCCCACGTTCCCCCTGCACACCTGCATTAGTTTCTTTTTTAGAAAAAAAAGTTTTTCAGATGTTTGAGGAGGCAAGAAATGTTTTTCTTCGAATTTAAACATGCTTAAACAAGTGCTGAGCTCCCTTCAGTCTCTTTCACACACACACACACAATTAACCATCCACGATTTTATTCCAATGTCATTGCAGCTTATTCCATGCATGTTTCTTTTTCTGCTACTGACAGTAGTACTTTGCAATCTTGTCAGTTTTGTAAAATAGAATATGGAAAATTAAATCCTTTAAGTTCCTATCATGTGGTGTGACTGGCTAACGATCAGATCCCAAAAAGAATTACCTTCCAGCCATTGACAACTGGAGGCCATTTTGTGGTGTTTGGGAAAAGAGATGTAAAGGTGTTTAAAAGCGACTCTGAAACTGTGCAAAATAAACATCCATATGAGTAACAACATGCTCAGGGTAAGAGAGCATGGTAAATAAGCCATCCATGAATGCACCTTGTACAATGTGTAAGGTCACACTGTGTGGTGCTAAATGTAAACTCTAGCTGTGGAAATATCACTTGAAAAATCAACATCCCTAACCTTGTGTATCCACTGTTCAATCTGTGGATGCTCATTCCCAACAAAAAATAAGGTTCATCAGTCACTTTTGAACTCACTGCAAAAAATGAGGTGATATCCTGGCTGTTGTCTTGGATATCAATGAAAGGACGACCAATACTAAAAACATTTCAATTATTGGAGCAAAAATTGTAGCACTGTTATTGAACAGGGGAAAGCATTCCAAATTTTCAGCTTTAAAAAAAATTTAAGTGTTTTAATTGTAGAAGTTTATTTAGGTAATCTAATCAACATACTACTTTGTGATATCTTTGTTTACAGATGGGTGGATGAAACAATATTGTTTAGTTTTAGGAAGAAATAATCTAGTTGCTGCAATGTTTCTAAAGCAGGATTAAAATAATTTTAGCCTACCCCAGCATTCTTTTAGGTAAACACCATTTTGCAGGCTAACTGGGCCCAATTTCTTAACGAGGTGTGAGAGTCTGTGGAATTTCAGGAGCAGCCCAGCCCAAAAGATTGGTAAACCAGTTCCCTAAACTATCTTGTCTGTTTAAATTTGTATTGCTTAACCTGATCCTGACTCATTTATAATGGTAATCTGTTAACAAATCATAGAATATCATCACATTGCCAGGCAATAGAGCTGCAAAAATCCAAGCAGTTGATACAATCCCAGACCTTTAGATAAATATATATCAATTGGTGGTTATATTTACTAGACTCCACAAATATATGTCTGTCTGCCACAGATTTTTTTAATGGAGTTTTGGATTATTCAAGAGCAGCCAATATTGTCTGGGTTGTGCTTCATGCATGTTAAGAATGTCAAAGATCGTGATTTGCAATGAACAGATTTCCACTGTTTCATGTCAGATGCACAGCTACCAATCGCAATACTTAGGAGAATGCAGTTCATTTTTCAGATCACTCGATGAACACTGGAGCGTCTATTTTGTGAGACTACTAATTCCATTTTCGTGCCCATCATTTTTTTCTGAAGATATGAGACACGGATAGCTAGTTAGAGAATAATTCAGCTATAGTTTTACATGAATGTGCTATGATTTATACTGCAATCCAAAAAAGTCTGAATGACACTGGTCACTGTCTGATACATTCATATGTCTTTTTAATTTGGGGAGAAATACACATTCCAATCAGTAATAACATCAGGATCAGGCACAAAGATAAAAACAAAAAGCTAAAAGCTACTGCGGATGCTGGAAATCCAAAACAAAACAAAAACAGAATTACCTGGAAAAACTCAGCAAGTCTGGCAGCATCGGCGGAGAAGAAATCAGTCAACGTTTCGAGCCTTCATGGCCCTTCGGCAGAACTGCAGCATAGTTTCAACAAGGGAGAAATATAAATTGGTTTAAGGTGGGTGGGGGGGGGGGGTGGGGGGAAGAGACACATTGAGGGTGTGGTGTGAGCAGATAATAATCAAAAGATGTCACAGACAAAAGGGTCAAAGAGGTGTTGAAGGTGGTGGTCTTTGTCTGAGAAAAGTGCTAATTAAGAATGGAAAACAGGATATTCAAAGTACAGCTCTAGTGGGGATGGGGTGGAAAGACTAAAGGTTTTAGTTTTAGATTTAAAAATAATGGAAATAGGTGGGGAAAGAAGAATCTATATAAATTATTGAAAAAAAAGCGGGTGGGGGGGGGGAAAGAAACGGGGTGGGGATGGGGGGAGGGGGAGTTTAAGATCTAAAGTTGTTGAATTCAATATTCAGCCCAGAGGGCTGTAAAGTGCCTAGTCGGAAGATGAGGTGCTGTTCCTCCAGTTTGCGTTGGGCTTCACTGGAACAATGCAGCAAGCCAAGGACAGACATGTTGGCAAGAGAACAGGGTGGAGTGTTAAAATGGCAAGCGACAGGGAGGTTTGGGTCTTTCTTGCGGACAGACCCCCCCACCCGCTTTTTTTTCAATAATTTATATAGATTCTTCTTTCCCCACCTATTTCCATTATTTTTAAATCTAAAACTAAAACCTTTAGTCTTTCCACCCCACCCCCACTAGAGCTGTACTTTGAATATCCTGTTTTCCATTCTTAATTAGCACTTTTCTCAGACAAAGACCACCACCTTCAACACCTCTTTGACCCTTTTGTCTGTGACATCTTTTGATTATTATCTGCTCACACCACACCCTCAATGTGTCTCTCCCCCCCCCCCCCCCACCCACCTTAAACCAATTTATATTTCTCCCTTGTTGAAACTATGCTGCAGTTCTGCCGAAGGGCCATGAAGGCTCGAAACGTTGACTGATTTCTTCTCCTCAGGATCAGGCATTTTGTTTTGTCACTATGGGTGTAATATGACTCACCCCAAACTTCTCCAGTATCCTCTTCAAATGACCTTAATTTGTAGTGTTCTTTATTGTAACTTACAAATACATTTCAATCAATTTTTTGGTTTGTTGAATATTAATCAGTGTGAAAGGAAACCCTGATTTTTTTAAATTTTGGAATTGAATTCATCTCAAGATGTGATGCTTTCTGTAATAAATATGTTCTTATGTAAAATATAAGCCCGTAACCTTACGCTGGAGTGGCAATTGAGTCAGATTGCCACTCCGCTTGTAGTTACTTACCTTGAAATCCAGCTGCTCCTATCTTGCTTGACCTTCCAAGTCAGGTCATGCGAGATCTCTGTGAGGCAGTGACTACCCCTACCCAGTCTAGTCAGAGGAAAGTTGGGGGGGCGGGAGGGGGATGGTGTTGGGTCAGGTTGGGCTGGAGGGATAGGTTGGCTGATGGGTCGGGCTAGAGGTTGGGGGGGGCAGGAGTTGGGTTGGGCCAGGGGTGGGGGGATGTGGGGTTTGGATCCGGCCTTTTTGGGGGGGTGGGCTGGTTGGGTCGGGCCTGATTGGGAGCTGGGGTTTGGTTGGTTTGGGCCTGTGGCGGTGGGACGGGGAGGTGTTGGTTCGGTCAGGGGGTGGTAGTCAGGGGGAGCCCTGTTTGGTAGTTGGAGGGGTGGTATTGGTGGGGTGGGGTGTGTCCCATGGGGTCTTGAGGCACCAGTGATGGGGTGGGGAAGGTCAGTACAATAGCTACCCAGAAGTTGAAAGCGGTATTAATTCTTCTAACTTTTTCTGGGCAACTATTGCCGTAAGACAGTCCTCAGTGCAGGGCAATTGCTCGAAGAAGTTTGAACTTCCAGGGAAATTGCCACGCAATCCTTACCTGGGAACTTCTGGTTGGGGAGTTGGGCGGGGGTGGAGGGGGGTGCTTCCCCGTGCTGGGGTACCTCCCAGATACACTGCCCCGGAGCTCAGAAGTTACGGCTCATATTTTCTTATTATAATGTCAGGGAGAAAGTTTCATAAAGCCCTGAGTAATCCTGCAATATGTACACTAATTCAAATCCTCACTCAAAATTAAAATTGATCCAGTTACGGAATTGAATTCACTGAATGTGATAAAAATGCCTCTTTGGGCCCTCCTGGATAAGTCAGCAAGTTCATCTACAGAGCAACCAAGTCACCCAGAGAAGACAAGTTCCAATCCCAATCCCCAGTTTGTGTTGAGTTATTGAATCTTAAGCAGCTAAGAGTTGGCAGCATTGCAATTGACCTCTGAATTAGGGAAGAAAAATCAGCCTGTATAACTGCTCCTATTGCTCTTGCCATCCAACAACCCCTGCTGGAAATATGCACGTGTAGGCAAAACTGGGCTTGCAATGGTTACTTCGGCCAGATAGTCTGATGGTAATCATCGTCAAGACTAGCACTGAAACAAATGAGTGAGGTATCAGGACTGCCCAGGACCATAACCAAACAAAGACTCAGTACATGTGAAAGGGCAAAAAGAAAATTGACATAAAGGAAAACTTCCTAGGCAAAAGAATTATAAAAATGCATCTTTCCGCAACTTTATCCTACTCGTGATGCTTATCATCACTCATTTACTGTTTCATCACATATGAACTATCAGACAAGCCCATAAAAGAGGGACACAGTAAAATCCTTTACACAGTAAAAGCCATTAACTAATGGAGATGGAAACGTATATGTTTGGACATTTGGGTTTTATTTTCTACCAATTCTCATTTGCCTCCTTTCCACAACATTCTATTTTATAAAATAAATGAAGTGTTCCAAGTGTTTATAATTTGTAAATTTTTAGAGTAGTTGGGAATTCTGTCCAGTGGTTATATCAATATGGCAGGTGCTTTTGGCTATTTTAAGCAGCTGTACCAGCTATTGGTCATCCATAAGACTTGTGGAAAAGTAATATAGTGATGTCTACTTATCCTGTGCCGATGTTCCAAGGGCCTGTACAAAAGAAAGAAGTTTCTGGTTCTTTCACTCATTATGTATAGTTACAATTTTTTCTTGAAATTTTATGTACAATTGATCCAAAAGTGGATCAAAGTGTAATGTGCAATCTGTGAAAAATGGAATCAAATAGGTAAAGCTTTTTTAGTCAAATGGAAAAAAATCCAGCTCAGTAAGAGCTTTAAAGCATGATTTTTTGATAATGTACTTTTGCAGCCATTAACTACGAAAGGTGAAGCAGTTTTAGCATCTCTGTACACACAAGTTTCAAAGCAAGCCATGAGATAAGTGGATGTACTCAAGTACCTTTTTCAGAAAAAAAGGTTATTTTTTGATGCTCCAATCCCAGCAGGAAGGTGGACAGGATGCTTTTGTTGTAAATAGAAGTATCTGTGAATTTCAGTCCCTTTCTTGCAGGCAAGACTGTTTAAATCTGAACCTGTCCAAGGATTTAAAGCACAGTAATTAGCAGCCTCTTCTGAATGTCAGAGCAGAATTATGATTATAATGGTTTAGCTGTAGGATAAAGGGATTGAGTTGGATTGTGCCTGCCAAACTAAATGAGTTTCCATGGGAATTTTTAACTCAATAAGCATTTACTTAAGGCAGTTGGTGGGATTGTATAAACTAATAAATTATGGGTTTAGAGGAGAGATGCCTTTTTTCTCCAATGAAACCTAATAGCAAGCAAAACTGTTAGAAGGAGGCTTAGCTTCTTAATGAGAATGAGCTGATCTGTGCTGATGTTCAGCTTATTAAGGCTAAACGGTTTGTGCTAAATGCAGTACAGTAAGCACATTTCAGGAGACACAGTTTGCACCACATCCCTAGAGCTAAACTTTGAAACTGATTGATCCAAACAAAATTGAATTTCCTCTGCTAGATTGGATCCATTTTCTAGTAATGCTATTAAAAATAGTTCTTTGTGGTGTTTCAATAAACATTAACTGGTTATTGATTTTTAACTTTTCTCTAGTTTGTGTAATATTTATTGAAACACTTGTCAAACGAGCCTCTGAGGTGTGGGGAGGGGTGTTGGGGAATGGTATTATTATGGTATAGGGCCTATGGACTTTTTCTGCTATTCTTGAAAACTAATGTATATGGTGATCAGGCTTTTTCAATCTGGAAGGATAAAACTTTGACCTCCAATTTATTCTGCATCATTGCCGAAGTGCAAGTAAATAGATCAATTTTATTTCCAGTGCTGAAAGAGACAAATATTACATAAGATTGATTAGCTTTGTCACTGGTTGCCTCTTGCAATATTAATTATGAGACTTCTACCTAATTCACATATTATGAATTAAAGCATGTGTGGTAAATTATTCTACGTCTCATTATTTAATGGGAATTAATTCTTGATAAGAGAAGATGAACATACGTAGAACATAAATGTAATGGGCCAAATCTTAACAGTCTCTGGATTGTCGGAGACTGGACATGTGACTGATGATGCATGTCGGGACCCTGTGGAAGTCCTGATGTGTGGACTTACTTGGGAATTGCCTGGGAAGTTTAAACTTCCGATGGGCAATTCCCCACTCTCTGGGGGCTGGGATGGTGGGTGCATGGCTTACCCCTGCTCCTATTTTTTATGTTCCTAAATGTTAGATGGAGTAAAACCTAAGCTGGGATTTTTCCGCACCCGATTGGGGGGGGCGTGTTCAGCTGTGTGATCAGAAAATCTCACAAGAAGGCCCTCGTGACATTTCCTGTCGACGTAAATCCAGGATGCAATTATCCCCTCCCTCTGTCAATAGCGGAACCTGTTTCCTGCCGTCGAACATCAGGAACTTCATTTTCATAAATTTGCATGTCAGTATTGTGCCTACACTCTGGAATCATCTCCCCATGTCAGCGTGACTTCAGAACGGCGTGATTTTAAAAGTGCCTTTAAAAGGTGTGCACCTGGTGACCTGAACTTTGATGGGAACTTGGAAGTGTGTGCGCACAACTTAGCGCAGTGCTTGTGAGGATCCCCCATAGGAATTCAAGGAAGCGGCACCGTGTATTCAGGGTGGGGGATCTCAGGCAAGCCTCCAAAGTGGCTTCTTCCTGGCTGGCTTTCAGTGCGGTGCCAGGGCAAGGGCTCCAGTGTGGTGCGGGGGCAAGGCAGCACAGACTGAAGAAACTACACAAGCATATGCCGGGGTTGAGGGGGTGGTGGGAGAAGGAAAGAAATCGGCCAGGCACTTGGAAAAGCATTTCAAGATAGAGCATCCTTCCACAGCTGAGACGGTTCAGCATCAGCTCCATTGACATGTTTGGAGTCTGGCTTCTGAAGCTATTATGTCCACTCAAGCAACCCAAATTCCTGATAGTGTCACTGATTACTCCTGAGCTTTTAATCCCTCTGATGCAAACTGCAAAATAATCTGAGTTTTATGGGGCTCCAGAACAATTGGGCGACTGGGAAAGTTAGGGGATCCCCTTGCGAGAGGTGGGCATGGAACAGTCACTGAGGGAGGCGCACAGAACTCTTTGCTTTGTAGTTATTCAGGCTTTGAGCAGTAACCCTCATGGCCCAAGCTAACCACGCAGCCCTGGAGTGCAGGTTAGGATAATACCTGCGCCTGAGCTGAGACCACAGGATGCAGTTGAGCGGCCGAAGCTGTCGCCAATCGGTCATGTGGTGTGTTGGGTAGGTGAGTGGGGTTTTGGTCAGGCATCAAGTGAACTAAGCACTGGCCATCCAAGTGGTGGCCAGCACTCTTTGGCATGCGTGAAAGGGCTTTGAGATGCAGCTGGAGCCAGAGACTTAACCAAAGAGAGGTCCCTAGGAGATGTATACCGACCCTCGTGTCTCTCTCTTTGATACTGCAGTGAGGAGACCATCAGGAACATGGAGCCTGGTGATCTCACTGTCTGCTTCATGGCTTATAGGCCGAATAGAAGAAGGAGAAGAATGCAGTGGAGGAGCTTGGCCCAGCAAGAGCACAACCCTCAAGATCAAGGGGCAGCAGGGGCTCATCCGCACATAGGGGAAGATCCACAGAACCGTTGTTCATATGTGCCTTGCTAGACCCAGTGTATATAGATGCCTCTTGTCCTACCTGCAGATGAGCAAGAGCCATGTCGCCAAAGACTGCAATTGTCAAGGGAACTAGTTACTCACATGTGCCACCTTCTGTAGGATTTGGTGGCCTCAGGGACTCTGAGGGGGCATCCACTGCCAATGGCATTGAAAGTGACCGCTGCACTCAATTTCTACGGCAGTGGCTCCTTCCAGAGCTTCACTGATGACCTGTGTGGGATCTCTCAAGCCTCCACCCATAAATGTATCCAGGAGGTGCCTTCACCAAGACTTACAACTTTGTCAATTTTGACCGAGATCAGCGAGCCAGGAAGCAAGAGCCCTGGGACTCGCTGAGGTTTGCAGTTTCCCACAGGCGCAGGCTGCCATCGACTGCACTCAGGTGGCTCTAAGATCTCCATGGCAAAAAGCAGTCCAGTATGTAAACCACAAGGGCTTCCACTCGCTCAATGTTCAGCTGGTCTGTGACCAGAACAAACGGATCATGCAGGTCTGCGCATGATATCCATGGAGCGTCCACCATTCATACATCCTCAGCAGGTCTCAGATCCCTGACATCTTTCAGAGGCTACAGAGCTGGCTCCTCGAGGACAAGGTCTACCCACAGAGGACGTGGCTGATAACGCCCATGAGGCAGCCTGAGACTCCAGCTGAGAGAAGGTACAACGAAGCTCATGCCGGGCTTTGGTGGAGCAGGCCACTGGGATCCTGAAAATGAGGTTTTGGTGCCTTGGCAGATCCGGCAGAATGCTCCAGTACACCCCCCAGAGGGTGTCACACACCATCGTGGCTTGTGCGCTGCACAACTTGGCGATGCAAAGGGTGGAGGCCCTGGATGATAAGGAGATAGGGGAGCTGCACGTCTCCTCCGATGAGGAGGAACGGGAGGAGGGTGATGAGGTCCTGGAAGCCCAGGATGCAGGCGATGAGGCCATTGCTCTGGCTAGATGAGGCTTTTGAGGCCCTAATAGCCGCAAGACACCACAAGGAGGATGACTAGATGCAGTGAGGACTCTCCTGAGAGCACAAGATAGCAACTGGGAGCGTCTGGCAGAGGTCATCGCACTCATGCTCTGTGTAGAGTCTCATCTCATGCAGATCTTGCTGGAATACAGTGAGAACGTGGACTTCAAAAGTACTTGATCCATTTGTATGCAGAATCACCTGTCCCCTTCAGCATTACACCTTTATCTGTCCAGAATGCAGCTGGTGGAGGTGTGGGGGGTGGGGGCTGGGTGGTAGGGGCAGGCCCGCCTCAAAGACGCTCAGAGCACGCATAACATCACTTGACCCAACAACGCTGGGGCACGATATTTTTGCAGTAAAGACAATAAACATCAAGTTGTAGGCATCACTGAAGTGGGCTGTGACTTTGGGACAGGACAATCACTGTGGTCGGAGGTTTACAGACTGCACAGAGAGGCCCTGGAATGTGACTTTGACTTGATTTTGTTCAGGGGCCAAGGTTTCACTTCTGACGTGAACCTGCCTCATCATAACAAGGAGCCATAGACAAGGAGACATGATTATGAGTGTATTTACATTGGTGAACATTATAAACAAGTGATTAACACCCATGCCCACGTTGTGCAACTGCACCTTGCTGACACACCGGAGCTGGAGGCGGCCTGCTGACTGCTACGTCCTGTTGTCTGTGATGACCTTGGCGGGCACGCTCTGGAGGGCCGAGACCTGGAGGGTCCCGGCCTGCTGTGTGGTAGTGTCACCCTCCTTGACCTACAGATCTGGAGCTGCTGGGGTCACAGAAAGAGAGGATTTGGATGAGCCGGTCACTCCCAGAGTCACCTGGGTGGATGACCCCGGGTGTGCACCTGCTGACCTCCTTCCTATGGGTGCCTGAGGGCCCCTGACTGACTCCTTGAGAGAAAGGGGCAGCTGGAGTGAGTTATTCTTATATGTGTTTTGTAATGCACATTGTTGAATAAGAACATAAAAAATAGGAGCAGGGGCAGGCCAATCAGAGCGTGCTCTGCCCTTTAATGAGATCATGACTGATGATCTCCTTCAACACCATTTCCCTGCACTATTCCCGTATCCCTTGATGTTTTTAATATGTAGAAATCTGACTGACCCTCCACAGCCCTCTGGGGCAGAGAATTTCAAAGATTCACCACCCTCTGAGTGAAGAAATTCCTTCTCATCTCAGTCTTAAACGACCTGCTCCTTATTCTGAGACTGTGTCTCCTGGTTCTAGAACCCCCAGCCAGGGGAAACGACCTTCCTACATCTATCCTGTCGAGCCCTGTAATAATTTTGTATGTTTGAATGAGATCACACCTCATTCTTCTAAACTTCAGAGAATAAAGGACCAGCCTATTTAATGTTTCCTCAAAGGACAATCCCTCCATCCCAGGAATTAATTTGAAGTACCTTTGTTTCACTCCCTCTATGGAAATTATAACTTCCCTTAATTAAGGAGACCAAAGATGCACACAATACTCCAGGTACATTGCATGAAGCTCAACGCAAACTGGAGGAACAGCACCTCATCTTCCGACTAGGCACCTTACTTACAGCCTTCCGGACTTAACATTGAGTTCAACAACTTCAAATCATGAACTCTCTCCTCCATCCCCACCCCCTTTCCGATCCCCCTTTTTCCAATAATTTATCATTTTTAAAATATATTTTTCTTGTCCCACCTATTTTTAAATTTATTTCGATCTATCATTTTATATCCACCTTTTAGCCCATTTCGATCCCTTCCCCCACCCCACCCCCACTAGGGCTATCTGTCACTTGCTTGTCCTGCTTTCTATCCTTACTGTCACCGTTAGCACATTCCTTAGATAATATCACCACCGTCAACACCCCTTTGTCCTTTTGTCTATGACATCTTTGGCACTCTCTTCTTTGCCTCCACCTATCACTGGCCCTCTATCCAGCTCTACCTGTCCTACCCCCCTCAACCAGCTTATATTTCACCCCTTTTCTATTTTTCCTTAGTTCTGATGAGTCTTACGGACTCGAAACGTTAACTGTATTCCTCTCCACAGATGCTGTCAGACCTGCTGAGTTTTTCCAGCTATTTTTGTTTTTGTTTTTACCCCAGGTACAGTCTGACCAAGGCTCCATATAATTGCAGTAAGACATTTTTACTCCTAAACTCAAATCCTCTTATCAAGGCCAGCATACCATTTGCCTTCTTAATTGCTTACTGTATCTGCAAGTTAGCTTTTAGTGACTCATGAACAAGATCACTCAAGTCCCTTTGAAGTTTAAAACTTCCCAGCCTCCCAGAAATATCTGTATTTCTGTTTTTTTCTACCAAAGTGGATAATCTCATATTTCCCCACATTATATTCCATCTTCCAAATTTTTGCTCACTTGCTTAGCCTCTCCAAATCACCTTGAAGCTTCTTTGCATCCTTCTCACAACTTACACTTCCACTAGTTTTATGTTATCTGCAAACTTGGAAATATTACCTTTATTCCCCACATCCAAATCATTGATGTAGATTGTGAATAGCTGGGGCCCAAGCACTGATCCTTGCGGCACCCCACTTTATCTATTTTAAATCCCGTTAATTTCTCTGGTACTTTTTTTTAACTAATATTAATATGTTGCAGTTCCTTGTTTAGACTGGTCCCTTGATTCTCCATTATTTCTGAGAGGTTTTTAGTATCTTCCTCTGTGAAGACAGTGTTATGACCACAGCCGATGTTAATTGCTGTGCAAACCAAATCCCAGAGGGAAACTTGGCTTACGGGCCATACCCTTATTTTTATTCTGAAAGCAAGAAGGGGAAGTACTGATCTCAGCAGGGAGAAGTCCAGTAACACTTATGGGATTTTATAAATTAAAAGTAAAATTTTTATTAACAAGAATAAAAGAAACTTAAGCACACAAGATTACAGATGCACAGTTAAATGTAGCCTTACAAAACATTTCCCTAAAAAAGACTCTACTTGGTCAGACCCACAAGTAAACACCTTCCAGGCAACACTCCCTTATAGATGTTTAACTATAAAAAATCCAGTAATATTACCCAAGGAAATCTGCTGTAGCTTCAATAAAGGCATACCACATGATCTGTAACTCTATACCACTCTGCTGTGAAAATCCAAACTTCAGAATAAAACTGCTTTTTGCAGCCCAAGACTTTTCTGGTTTGACTGGATGGTTAATTCAAACTGCATGCTTCTCAGCCACAGCTCCAGCTGCTATATCTCACAGCTCCAGCCTAACAGCTACAGCTACAGCCCCAGCTCAACAGTTACAGCCCCAATAGCTCAAACAGTAACTCTAAAATACCTTTTTTCCCCTTTCATCTCAGGTTCCGTTGTTTTTGCACCTCTTTGAAACTCAAATCGTTCCAACTATAAGACCTTTCATGTTTCCATGGTCAATAAAATATAATAACCTCCTTCTACTGAGCTATGGAACTCCTACAAGATGTCTCTTGTCATCTCTGACTCCCCTTTTATATTCAAACAAGCTCTTAGCTTATCTAAAAATACAAATGTTAGATCCAAACAGTTTACTTGCACCTCAAGCCTAACACCCCTATACTTTTCATGTTTCAAACCACACCCCACCAAGACAACCTGTTGCCTATTAATCACTTCTCAGCTTAATTAAATCTCACACGCATACACACACACCCCGTTTCACAGAATAACACAATATTCTCCCAAAATATTTTTTATAATCCATTTCTCACAACACACACAGAGGACAGAGTTTTCTGTGCCTGCTGTTGTCAGGCATGTTCTGCGGCATGAGCGGACAATATTGCGAGAAGGCCAAAAATTGGTTTCACAATGTTGTGAAACCAGTTTGCAATCGTCCGCTCTGCCCGTCAATGGTGGACTGTATTTCCTGCCACCGGACATCGGAAACCTAATTGGAGTACATCTGCATGTCCTTATAAGCTCAGTCTGCCAAAATAACCCCCCCTCCCCCCCGACCATGCTGGATCATCCGCCCATGTTGGCGAGAAAACACGCCGGTGCAGAACACGTCTTGACAAGTGTAACATGCAGAAGGCGGAACTTCCGCCAGCGCCTTGCTCACATTGCGGACATCCAAGGAGCAGAAAATGCTGCAGCCCAACATGGCGTGTTGGGTCGACTCTCATGGACGTGGCTCCACCGCAAAGCAGCTCACAGAAGGTGGAAAGTCACTGTTGATGGTCTACTCACAATTGATGATGGTCAAGGGGGCTGAGAGGAAGGTCTAGGATCGACTGGGAGAGGAAGTGTCGGGGGGTGATCTTGGAGAGGAGGCCCAAAGGTGTCGGGGGGCTGAGATGAGGGGGGATATAAAGGTGTCAGGGGTGAGGTTTGTGGGGGAACGAAGGTGTCAGGGTGAAATTGGGAGGTGAGAATGAAGGTGTTGGGGGGAGGCTGGGCAGGGGGAGGGACTACGGGGGAGGAGGAGGTAAGGGGGAGAAGATGACAACTGAGCAGGTAGGTGTAAGGGAAGGAGGTCGGAAGGAATCCAGAGGGGAAGGAGTCCAGTGGGGTGGGGGGAGGAACAGGTGCGGAGAGGGGAAGGAGTCCTGGGGGGGAGGAAGGAGTGCTGGAGGGTGGGGGAGGAAGGAATAAGGGTGGAGGAAGAAATAAGGGTGAAGGAAGGAGTCCAGAGAGGAGAAGGAATAAGGGTGGAGGAAGGAGTTGGGAAGGGGGAAGGAGTAAGGCTCGAGGAAGAAGCAAGGGTGTCTGAAAGTGTCAGGAAGGGGGCAGGCTTAAGGCGGGGTGTGGAGTCCGGGGTGTTGGGGTGGGGGGCGGGGAGCTAAGAACTAAGGGGGAGGGAGTCTGAGGAGGAAGGAGTTCCAAGTGGGTAAGAAGTCCAGAGAGGGGGATGTCCAAGTGAATGTGCAAGAGAGAGCTCTGATGAGTCCATGACTACCTCCTGGGGAGTAAACTGAGGGTGGATATGGTACGAGGGAACGGTGAGAATGACCAAAGGCAGAGTGACACAGTAGGGTGGGAGGGTGAGGGTGCGATGGTATCTGTAGAAGGGACAGCGAGGGTGGCTGGTGGGGACTTGGAGACAGACATGGACCCTGAGGGTAGGGAGGAGGAGGTCGGGGAGGTTAATGTAGGTGGGGGTGGGATTTTCGGGAAGGAAGGAATGTGCACGTTCACCTGGACATCCCCAAAAGAAAAGGGTTGTGGCTGGTAGGTCACAGAGAGGAGGTAGAAGGTGATACCAGGGGGGCTTGACAGTGATTGGGGGAAAGCAAATGGATGACGGGGGAGAGGAAAGGATGGGGGTCCTGAAGAAAAATGTTCAATGCACCATGCTGTCAAAACTGAAAGTGAAACGAGAGTCATGGTGGGTGAGATCAGGTGTTGCATGGGAGTGTGATCATTGGGTGGGTGGAGATGCAGGTCAGCTCAGATGGTCAACTGAAAGCGAACCCCAGCAGGCATTGAAAATGCTCAGGACATTGAGATCAGCGTGATGTGGGAAGGATCCACATGCATGGAAGAGTGCTTGCACAATGCTCTAAAAGGCCCTGCCAGACACACACCTCTCCCTCCATAATCGATCATGGGCCGGTTGCTTGCAGCTGAACTACTAGTGGTGGGGGTATGCAGTGAGAGGACTTACGAAGCCTGTAAATGAAGCTGAAAGACACCATTACACATTATTCAGTGAAAGTGAATATATTTCCATTTGTAAAGTGACCAAATGTGTTCACCCATACAACCAACTGTGATCACCCATACAACCAACTGTGATCAGAATTGCTTAACTTTTGAATGCCTTAGACTTCTAATTGATGCCCTGAGATCCACAGCAAAGGTGGAGATAGCCTGTGCAATGGTTAGCCCTGTTGCCTCTGATTCCTTCGGCATGGGTCTAATGGAGAGCCAAGGCTTGCTTTGGCTATCCTCCCGTGAGTCAATTGCTCCCTCTGCAGCGACAGAGGGTGAGATTGAGGGGGTCACAGGCAAAAGGTACTCAGAGGGAGCAGGCAGCCTCTGAGATTCCTGAGTGGATGACCTAGGGATGTACAGTTGCCGCTCCTCTTGTGGAGGAGGAGTCCTCTTGGCTGGAGGTGAGACCTGGATCGAGCTGAGGGACTGGCTGGCTGAGGGTGTCGGTTGTTTGGCACATCTCCTTGTGAACTAAAGTAGAGATAATTAGTGCATGGCAGCACAAGTCAAAAGCAGAAGTGAGAGCACTCACATTTGCGTTGAGAGACGTATGATGTGGTGCAGGATCCTCACGAGGGTGTTCGCTGCCAACCTCACCCTCACCACAGGCACGGTCCACATCTTCACCAGTCAGCATGACGGCATGCTCCTCAAAGTGACTGAGAGGCCTAATGTGGGCCATCCCCCCCTCCCGCCCCAGTCTGGGACCTCTCCCTGCTGTTGTGAGCCAGCTTCTCCTGCATGAAAACAGATGGAGAGAGTGTGAGCAGGACACAACTTCATGGAATGTTTGTTTGGTGAGTGGAGCCATGGACGGGATGAGGATGTGAGCTCCAGAGGATATGAGCCTGATGGGGATGCGAGGGTGTGTGTGAGAGTCCGTGGTGTTGTCCCTTGAGGTCCCTGGGGATGTGTGATGGGTTTGAGAGTGTGTGAGTTGAGAGTGATGAGAAGAGTGACTTACCCTGGTAGAATGAATGAGATCATTCATCCTTTTTTGGCATTGGGTGGCTGTCCTCTTTTGCAGGGCGCTGGCGCTGATCACCGCTGCCGCTGCCTCCCATGCTGGAGTAATGATGTTGCTGCCCCTCCTGCAGCCAGATCAGGGATAGAGGGCAAAACAGCGAGCCTCCACTGCGTCCATAAGGTGCTCGAGGGACGCGTCATTAAACCGGGAGGGCTGCAGTCTTCTTGCCGTTAGGGGCCATGTGTTCTGTGCAGCAGTCCTTGGCTGGAAGCACTGAGAGGTGCGTGCACGGCTGCATTTTAAATATGGTGCCTGGCGTGCTGAAGCGGCGAAGTGATGGCGTGGCGGGCGAATGAGAGCTCGCCCAGCATCAAAACGGCGTGTTTCGCAGGAATGTGTGATTAATGAGACGAGATTGGGACAATATGGCGCGAAAACCCACCATTGCGGCCTCCGGGAAAAACGTTCTTTTTTCCCCCCGCTACTGCACTTAGTACAAATCTAAGACGATTCCACCCAGAGTGTTTGGTTAGTTTCTCTGCCATTTCCTTATTCCCATTATAAATTCTCCTGACTCCGCTTGTAATGGACCCACATTACTTTTTGCTAATCTCTTCCTTTTTACACACCATAGAAACTTTTACAGTCTATTTTAGTGTTTTTCGCTAGTTTACTCTCCTGTACTATTTTCCCTTGCTTAGTCTTCTTGGTCCTTCTTTGCAAAATTCTAAAATGCTCCCAATCCTTAGGCTTACCATTTGTTCTGGCAACTTTATATGCCTCCTCTTCCTTTGATCGAATACAATCCTTGATTTCTTTCGTTAGCCCCAATTGGAACACTTCCTTTGCTGAGAATTTGTGCATTAAATAAATGTATTTTTGTTGTAAAGAGTTAAAGGTATTTGTTTCTCCTTCAGTTAAGGAAATGTACCATTTGCTTGAACAGCTGCGGAGCTGAAAAAACATTATTGAAATATTACTTATTTTTTCTTATTCATGGGATGTGAGCATTGATGGCAAGTATTTGTTGTCCATTCTTAGTTTCCCTTTGAGACTATTTAAGCTGGTGGATGGGGTGGTGATTAAGAGGGTTGTTTTGTGTTGAATGGTGTTGAGATTCTTGAGTGGAACTTAACTAGGCAAGTAGACAGTATTCCATCACACTCCTGGCTTGTGCTGTGTGGATAGCCCTTGGGGATTCATGAGATGAGCTCCTGTTACGGACAGGAGGGGGATTAATTTAAACAGCCATCAATTCTCCACTCACTACCTGTTCGTAATCAGAAAGGTGTTTTTGATTTCCCCCTTTACAAGTGCTGGCATATTTTCCCCAACCCCATAGTTTTGGAGTTATCCAATCCTCTATTAATAACCCCACAGCAAACTTGATATAAGGTAAAATAAGAGGGGTAGTTTACACGCGCACACAAAACGCGGGAATGGGTTTTGCAACGCCAACCCTTTTTGCATTCATACAATAAAAGAAGGATAAGGGAAAGAAAGAGGTACAGGGCAAAGACCATGATAAAAAATAATAGTTATGGTTTCACACGAGTCCAGAGTCCAGAATCAAAAGTCTGGTGGTGTATTCCTTCAGAGGTTAGCAGGCTGAAACTATTGCAGGGTGATCTGACTTTCCAGAAGCGAGGACTTTCACAATGGGAGAAGGCAAGCAGAGATGAATTAGTCTTGAAGGAACAGATACAGAAGTTCTAATGTTCCAGTAATTCACAATGTAGATGAAAGCCAGGCACTTTACCTGGACAGAGCTCTTTCTGCTGCTACATATTAGATGATATAACGGTATACTGTCTGTTTCAGTTCGACATGGCAATATTGCAGGTTCTAGCAGCTTGGGGGAGGTCATGTGACGTGCCTCCCAGTTCTTCTCCTGGGTGTTGGGCAAAGGATGTATTTTCCCAGGCCTAGAATCTTGAGGTGTTTAACAGAGGAGTCAGGGTCCCTTTTGGTCCTTTAAAGACATACCAGCCGGAATTTTCCAGCCCCCATCCCCCCACCCCTGCTCCATTCACAGCCGGTGTGAGGGGCTGGAAAATTCTGGCCACCGCCTCCCGTTGCCTTAGAAATGCAAAGTAGTGGTTGGTGCATTTCTTTGGAATTTGATTGTCGGCCATCACAGATGGCATTAGCATCTCTTTAAAGATAATGAGGCCCCTGCTGGTTTTTGAAGGTTAGAAATTCCTTTGGTATGAGTTATGGCTAGCCAGGGTAAAGCTTTGTCCATTTTTAAAATAAAAATAATAATTTTATAAAGTAGCCAGGTTAACGTAGATTATTTTCCTTCCTGTCTTCTGGCCAGGACAGTTACTCACTGCAAAACTTCCAGCCTCTGATCTGCTCTTGTAGCCACAGTATTTATATAGCTGGCCAACTTAAATTTCTGGTCAATGGTAACCCCAGGATGTTGATCATGGGGGATTCAGCTGTGATAATGCCATTAAACATCAAGGAGAGATTGTTAAATTTTCTCTTGTTGAAGATGGTTATTGTCTGGCACTTGTGTGACACAAATGTTTCTTGCCACCTATCAGCCCAAACCTAAATGTTGTCCCGGTCATGCTGCATATGGGCACAGACTGCTTCAGTATCTGACAAGCTGTGAATGGTACTGAACACTGTGCACTCATCAGCAAACATCCCCACTTCTGACTTTACAATGGAGGAACGGTCAATGATGAAGCAGCTGAAGACCATTAGGCTTAGGACGCTACCCTGAGGAAGTCTTGCAGTAATGTCCTGCAGCTGAGATGCTTGGCCTCCAACAACCACAAACATCTTCCTTCTACCTCCAACCAGTGGAGAGTTTTCCCTCTGATTCCCATTGACTTCAATTTTGCTAAGGCTCCTTGATGCCATACTCGGTCAAAAGCTGCCTCGATGTCAAGGGCAATCACTCCCACCTCACCTCTGGAATTCAGCTCTTTTGTCCTCGTTTGGGCTAAGGCTGTAATGGGATCTGGATAAGTGGTCCTGGTGGAACTTGAACTGAGTATCGGCAAGCAAGTTATTGCTGAGTAAGTGCCACTTGATAACACTGTCAATGACATCCTCCATCACTTTTCTGATATTTAAAGTAAATTGATGGAGCCGTAATTGGCCGGATTGGGTTTGTCCTGTCTCTTGTTGACAGGAAATACCTGGGCAATTTTTAACTTCGTCGCATAGATGCCAGTCTTATAGCTATACTGGAACTGCTTGGCTAGTGATGTGGCTAGTTCTGGAGCACAAGTCTTCAATACCACAGCCAGCATGTTGTCAGTGCCCATAGACTGCACTTAGCTGTTTTTTTGAGATCACGTTGAGTGAATTGAATTGAATTGGCTGAAGACCGGCACCCCTGATGCTGGGAACCCCAGAAGGAGGCTGAGATAAAGCATCTGCTTGGGACTTCTTTGCAAACACTTCAGCCTTGTCTTTTTCATGACGTGCTGAGCTCCCCCCACCATCAAGGATGGGAATGTATGTGAAACCTCCTCCAGTTAGTTTAATTGTCTACCACTATTCACAACTGGATGTGGCAGGACTGCAGAGCTTTGATTTGATCCATTGGTTGTGAGGTCGCACAGCTCTGCCTAAAGCACATTGCTTCTGCTGTTTAGCAAGCATGCAGTCTGTGTTGTAGCTTCACCAGTTTGGCATCTCATTTTTAGGTACATCTGGTTCTTTCCTGGATTGTTCTCCTGCACTCCTCACTGAATCAGAGTTGAGCCCCTAGTTTGCTGGAAATGGTAGAGTGAGGGACATGTCAGCCACGATGTTACAGATTGTGGTTGAATAGAATTCTGCTGCTGCTGATGGCCTACAGCATCTCATGGGTATCCAGTTTTGAGATGCTGGATTTGTTCTGAATCTATCTCATTTAGTAAAGCAGTAGTGCCACACAACACAATGCCAGGTTGTCCATCTGGTTTTATTCTTTGACTTTTTTTGTCATGTTTCGATACAACGGTTTGCTAGGTGATTTCAGTGGGCAGAGGCAATCAGATTATTGTGGGTCTGGAGTCACATGTAGACCAGACCAGGTAAGAGCAACAAATTTCCTTCTCTAAAGGACATTCGTGAACCAGATGGCTTTTTACTACAATCCTTCATGATCACCATTACTGAGACTAGCATTATATTCCAGATTTGATAATTGCATTTAAATTCTACCAGCTGCCTTGGTGGGATTTAAACTCATGTTTCTGGAGCCATTAATCTGGACCTCTGGTTTACTAATCCAGAAACTAGGTTACCATTTCCATTGACTCTAATAACAGAATTTAGTGCTATGGGAGCTCTGCTGGAATTTTATCAAGAATGTCCTTCATTCCTTGTAGTGCTAATGTGTTTATTGGAAAACAAATTTTCATAGATTACTGAAATTCTATTCCTGGCATATCTTTCGTTATAAACTTCTATGCCAACAACTGTCATGGAAACTGCTTATATAAATTATTGTGCTGTAATTCACACAACCAACCGCCTTTCCCTGTAGTTCCACCAATGACAGGAAGGTATAATTACAATGTGACAAGTTTGCACAAGCAGGTTCCATTGCCAAATAGGGCATCTGAATTTCTAGTGGAAATATAAAAATAAGGACAAAATGTAAAACTTTATAATGGGAACTAAATTACTTCTGAGTGTTTGTCGAATTATCCCCATCCTCTAACCCAATTTCACCTGAAAAGTACACTTGGTCTTGATAGCCGCCCTGAGAGGTACAAGACAAGATTACTGGTCTTTAGTGACCAGTAATCCTAACATTGTCCATCACTGACAAGCTAACATAGCTACAATGTTTTACCATTCATCCTTTTTATGCCAAGTTCTCTGCATTACATTGGCAGTTGGTTTCCTGTATTAACTCAAGCCAGGCGGAAGACAAAGCATAACAATTGTGTTACGTCCTGATGAAAGGCCATCTCTACCTGAAATGTTAACTTTGTTTCTTTCCACAGATGCTGCCTGACCTGCTGAGTATTTCCAGCATTTTTGTTTTTATTTCAGATTTCCAGGATCTGCAGTATTTTGCTTTTGTACAATTACATTTACATTTTAAGCCCCATTGCTAAACCATGGATACTTCGTACTTTTTCTAGTGCAGTGCACTTCCCAAGGACATTTTCTGTAAATCAATCTTGAGAAATGTTTTCTAATTTCTGATCATGTATGGCACAAATGGAACTTTGTAGGCTACACTGAACACTTTTACTTCCAGTATTGTTTGGAATGGTAGCCAAATTTTGTCTCAATTTCAGATCTTCACAAGCTAAATGAAATTGGCTTTTTTGTGATATCTAACATACGAACATACAAATTAGGAGCAGGAGTAGACCACTCCAGCCTGCTCCACTCCTAAAGTGTTTGTTTTTAGGGATGCACAGACAATGCATGTGTTCAACAGCTAAATGTGTTTCCCATTATGCACAAATAATAGATTACAAAATTTAAATTCCTTCCTAGCACTGGGTGAAATCAGGAGTAGGGCACTGCAAACTTTGAATATGCTGAGCCATGTAAACTGAGTAAAAATGCTGTTAATAACTGCTCATTGGAGATGATTGGCTCCAATCCATTAGTGCTCTTAGAGATTGTTTCCTTAAAATGTTTTTGAAATATTTTGTTTGAATTTTGGGTAGAAACAATGCATTATAAATGATAATGTAATGGTGAGCTTTGATGAGTATTTGGTGGCTTTTAATGGATTTGTTTGAAAGCATCCCTTCCATATGAGACAAGAAGCTTTGATGTCTACATCATTTGAATTTGACAATATAAATATGTTTTATCATAGTTTGTCTTTCTTCAGTGTATACCTATGAGGTATTCTCTTAAGTGTATTGTTCGTCCTATCTAAGCCTGGAAATATTCCCATAACAGTGCGGAGTTTGTTTTGTCACATGCATAAAAATCATTTTTCATCATTTATGTTTAATTTTACAAGCTCTATCATTAATTTGATGGTCTAGCCAGTGTAAAAATGCATTAAAAACCGTGTAATCTGACCTAAATATATCAGTTAAACTCAATTGAAGGGTATGATCATAGTTGGGAAGGGTATTTTGAACTTGTAGAAAAACTATTCTAGATAATTGTTCTAGATCTTGGTGTGCAGGGGATAATTTCAAAGTTTGCGGATGATACAAAACTTGGAACCACTAAACTGAGGAGGAGAGTGTAGAACTTCAAAAGGACATAGACAAGTTGGTGGAGTGGGCAGATAGCTGGCAGATGAAGTTCAATGCAGAGAAGTGTGAGATGATTCATTTTGGTAGGAATATAATGGAGAGACAATACAAAATAAGGGGTACAACTCTAAAGGGTGTGCAGAAGCAGAGGGACCTAGGTATTTATGTGCATAAGTCATTAAAGATGGCAGGACAGGCAGAGAGAGCGGTCAATAAAGCATACAGTATCCTAGGCTTTATTAATAGGGGCATAGAATACAAGAGTAAGGAGATTATACTGAACTTGTATAGGACACTAGTTAGTCCTCAGCTGGAGTATTGTGTACAGCTCTGGACACCACACTTTGGGAAGGATGTGAATGCATTGGAGAGAGTGCAGAAGAGGTTTACAAAAATGGCTCCAGGGATAAAAACTTCAGTTATGAAGATAGATTTGAGAATTTGGGACTGTTCTCCTTGGAGTGGGGAAGACCAAGAGGAGATTTGATAAAGGCGTTCAAAATCATGAGGGGTAGATAAAGAGAAACGGTTCCCACTTGTAAAAGGATCAAGAACGAGAGGGCACAGATTTAAAATGATTTGCAAAAGAAGCGATGTGAGACAAAACTTTTTCACACAGCAAGTGGGTTCGGGTCTGGAATACACTGCCTGGAATTGTGGTGGAGGCAAGTTCAATCGACGCATTCAATAGGGCATTAGATGATTATTTAAAGAGAAACAATGTGCGGGGTTAAGAGGAAAAGGCAGGAGAATGGCACTGAGTCATAATGCTTGATTTTCCCCTCATTCTGCATCTGCGAAGATCTTGGTGAATCTCGTGGCAGGGCTACCAGCAAGTCGCCCACCCTGCCATTACATCATGGGTTCCAAGGTCCTGGCGCCATATTTGAAGGGCACCTGGACAGCCATTCACTTAGTGCAGGCCAGGAGCTCTGCACTACTCCTCCAGAGTCCTAGCGGCTGCAGCTCATACTGCAGAAGCTGGCAGATGTAAGTAACCACATCCCGGGACATAAGAAGGCACCTCCGGCATTGCCTTTCACTCATCTTTAGATAAAGAGCACCACCGATGATACACCCATGATTGGGCCAGTGCTTGCCTTGTTTATGTTCATCAGCATTTTGAGTGTTGGTCCTATGGAAAGTGAGTCTGGGGAATTAATAATGAAAACTAAGAAGATGGAAGATAAATTGAACAGGTATTTTGCATCGGTCTTCATTATAGAGGTTACAAGTAACATGCCAAAATAGCTGTAAATCAGGAAATGGAAATCAGGAACTCAGGAAAATCATAATCACCAGAGAAGTGGCATTGAGCAAATTCTTGGAGTTGCGGGCTGACAAATTCCCAAGTCCTGATGGACTTAATTCTAGGGTCTTGAAGAAGTGGCTAGTGAGATAGTTGATGCGTTGGTTTTAATTTTCCAAAACTCACTGGATTTAGGGAAGGTTCCATCAGAGTGAAAAATAGCAAATGTAACTCTTTTATTCAAAAAGGTGGCAGGAGACAGCAGGAAACTACGGGGCAGCTTAACATCTGTCATAGGGAAATGTTAGAAACATTATTAAAGGTGTTATAGCAGGCCACTTATAAAAATTCAAGGCAATCAAGCAGAGTCAGCATGGTTTTGTGAAAGGGAGGTCATGTTTAACCAATTTATTGGAGTTCTTTGAAGGTGTCACATGTGCTATGGATAAAGGGGAACCGGTGGATTTACTGTACTTAAATTTTCAGGAGGCATTTGGTAAGGTGATACATCAAAGGTTATTGCGGAAATTAAAAGCTCATGGTGTATGGAGTATTGGCATAGATAGAAGATAGGCTAGCTAACAGAGGGTAGCCATGAATGGGTCTTTGTCTGGTTAGCAGGATGTAACGAGCGGTTGGAAGATTAAGAGATGACTTTATTGAAACTTTTAAGATTAAAAGCTCATGCTGTCCGAGATAATATATTGGCATGGATTGAAGATTGGCTAGGTAACAGCAAACATCTGGAGTACTGTGTACAATATTGGTCTCCTTATTTAAGGAAGGATGTAAGTGCATTAGAAGCAGTTAAGAGAAGGTTTACTAAACTAATACTAGGAATGGGCAGGTTGTCTTATGAGGAAAGATTGGACAGGTTAGGCTTGTATCCACTGTAGTTTAGAAGAGTAAGAGGTAACCTTATTGGAACTTTTAAGATTAAAAGCTCATGGTGTACGGGGTAATATATTGGCATGGATAGAAGACTAGCTAGCTAACAGCAAACAGAGGGTAGCCATGAATGGGTCTTTTTCTCGCTGGCGAGATGTAATGAGTGGTGTGCCACAGGAAGCAGTGCTGGGGCCACAATGACTTGAATGAAAGGACCGAAGGTGTGGTTGCTAAATTTGCTGATGACTCAAAGGTAGATAGGAAAGTAAGTTGTGAAGAGGACGTAAGGACATAGATTGGTTAAGTGAGTGAGCAAAGATCTGGCAAATGGAATATAATGTGGGAAAATGTGAAATTGTCCATTTTGGCAGGAAGAATAAAAAAGAAGCATATTATCTAAATGATGAGAGGTTGCAGAACTCTGAGATTGAGGGACCTGGGTGTCCTAGTGCATGAATCACAAAAGGCTAGCATGCAGGTACGGCAAGTAATTAAGAAAGCTAATAAAGTGTTATAGTTTATTATGAAGGGAATTGAATACAAAAGTAGGAAGGTTATGCTTCAGTTACACAGGGCACTGGTGAGACCACATCTGGAGTACTGTGCACAATATTGGTCTCCTTATTTAAGGAAGGATGTAAATGCATTAGAAGCAGTTAAGAGAAGGTTTACCAGATACCAGACTAATACCAGGAATGGGCAGGTTGTCTTATGAGGAAAAATTGGACAGGCTAGGCTTGTATCCACTGTAGTTTAAAAGTGTAAGAGGTGACT
Organism: Cetorhinus maximus; assembly: GCF_964194155.1. Classification (NCBI taxonomy): domain Eukaryota; kingdom Metazoa; phylum Chordata; class Chondrichthyes; order Lamniformes; family Cetorhinidae; genus Cetorhinus; species Cetorhinus maximus. The sequence goes on along the minus strand of NC_135892.1, from coordinate 26,634,619 downwards.
TTATTGAAACTTTTAAGATCCTGAGGGTTCTTGACAGAGTGGATGTGGAGAGGATGTTTCCTCTTGTGTAAGAATCTAGAACTAGGGGTCACGGTTTAAAAATAAGGGGTCACTCATTTAAGACAGAGATGAGGAGAAAATTTTTCTCTCAGCGGATTGTGTGTCTTTGGAACTCACTTCCTGAAAAGGCAGTGGAAGCAGAGCCTGAATTTTTTACCACAGAGATAGATAGATTCTTGATAAGCAAGGTTATCGGGGGTAGGCTCTGGAATCTGGGTTGGAGGTTACAATCAGATCAGCCATGATCTTATGGAATGGCAGAGCAGGTTCGAGGGGCTCCTAATTTGATTGTTCATATGTTCATATGTTGACTTTCAAGAAACAACACTGCCTCTTGCTGCTTAGGTCTTTGCTCCTCCTGGCCCTGTGCCAACCGGCAATGTTCCCTCCTTCTCCTTATCTGGATGAGAGCCATTACTGAGGCAGGGTTGCCTGAAGCCTGCATCATCAACACCTCAGCGGATGTGTGACACATTAAGTGAGCATGTCCTTTACAGGTTTCCCTCCATCTCAAGGTCAACAGGCCAGTACTAAACCCTTTGCTTGGTCTCTGTCTAGACATGGCATCCCCACCCACCCCTTCCAGGTGAAGGACATCCTGGAGGACCAGAGATGGGTGTTCCTCCCATTCATACATGACTGCACAGGGAGACATTGCTCTTTGACCAGAGTGATGAGAGCCATTTGCAAGAAGCCTCCCCCTGACACTATCCTGCTTGCCTCCACTACCCTCAAGGCTATAGAGAGACCATTGCCTTGGCAGCATGGAAAGACTACCCAAATGATTCCTTGTCAGCCATAATCATTCACCCGCAAGGATGGAAGCTTGGAGTCGCAAGTTGGCTGCTGTCTTCCAGCCAGGCCTCTTGGTGGCATCCAGCTCCCTCCCTCCCTTCATCCCTGCCTCTCACTGCAGCCAATGGCAAATGGCACAAAATGAACAGCAACTCCACAACTTTCTGGGATTTCAACGTTATGAGACCCATGAGTCGGGAACAAACCTGCTGCTGTGTGGGCTTCACTATAGAGAGGAGATCATGGTTGACATTCAGTTGCCTCATAATTATTAGGGTTTCCCTTAAGTTGGCCACTTCTGCTGACTTGAACTCCATCTACTCATGAAGATCCTCCTTTCACTTCGAGGGATGTCACTGACTGACTAACTGTGCAGTCAAGGTCAGATTTGAAAAATTACCTTCCAAGCTCACTCCATCACCTTCTACCCTCCCCCTGTCACCCACCAACTTCCCCCCCACCATCACCCTCGACCCACCCAATATCACCATTCACCTCCCCTCTGTCACCCTTGAATGTCCTGTCCCCATCCCCCCACCATTACCCTGGACCCTATCATGATCCACCTCCACATGCTCCCTCTAAGAGCTGACATCCGTTACCGTCCCATGCCCAACCTGACCTCGCTCCTTCTCTTTATCTGAGCAATCTGTCTTGTATCCCTCCATCACCCAGCCAATGAGACCTTCAGCTACCAGACTCTCACCCTGGACCTGCCACCCTACCGCATGCCAATCCCCACTCTGACATGACTATTCACCCCTAAACCAGTACCCTTAGTTTTCCCGCTAGGACCCCACAGTCGACCACCGACCCTGCCCTCTAAGACCCACCCCCACTTCCCCATTTACTGTTCTCTCCCCCCCAACCCCCCACCACTTATCCTGCATCCCATGTCCAGTATTTGCTCCACCCTTCCACCTAACCACCTCCAACTTCCAGCCTTCACCTATCTCCTGTGCCCAGCCTTGGTGCAGCTTGTGCTGCAGGCACCCAAATATCTAGCAGTTACAGTGTTAAAGGAAGGTGAAAGCAGCGTCTACTGACCTTCAAGCCGTGGATGAAGTGAAGCTTACCAGGTGTGCGCCACTTATATACAGTCGTAAAACAGACTGTTCTAATTATCCACTGGTGGGGCACTTAATTTGGAGTGGGAACATGATTCCAGCGAGCTGGCCTTTTAATGAGCATTCATGATATGCAAATGAATGCAAATGTAATTCCCGACTTTGCTCAACAGGAAATTCATCCCGCCTTTAAACCACGTTGAAAGTTGGGAGAACAAAATTCCAAACCAGTTTTCCGCTGGTGAAAAACTGACATTTTCATTCACACCAAATTTAGTGCCCATGCCCGCCATGATTCCCGCCACTGGCAGGAGCAGAAAATTCCGCCTTTCATGTGAGAAGTAAATCTAGGCTGTCTTGATAGTGTTTTTGGTGGTGTCTATAACCATTTAAACTTTATCCAAACATCTCGAACATAGACTTTTTTTACTATTGTGATACTAAATTCAATCTGTACTTTAACTCCCTTTTCTTTTCAGTTTAATACTGTGTGCTGCTGATTTCACTGGTTGAAATGAAGAATGGGTTTGACTCTGTTGTTAAATTATGTTTCTAGTTGTTTTCATCAGCCTGAGCTTGCCTGTTTTGCAGGTATTTGGTGAACTTCCTTACCATAAGTGCTCATTGACATCTAGCTTCACGAAACATGAATCTGTTGTCAGATGACATATTTTCTTCAAGAAGTAGGGGAATGCCCAAGAGTCAATAACGATGGGTTACTATTTAAAACATTTTCTTTAATGGCTTCAGACTGTAGAGTTCTTTGGGGGTATTTGTGCTTTATTTATTCCTGCCAGACAGCTTCAATTTTCTAGTAGCTAATGAAAACCCTATTTACTTTCCAATCACAGTATAAAATACTTACTGTCTAGTTTTAGCATAAGATGTATAAATAGATACTTCTTCTACTACAATATCATGGCTTCATGAATTTAAAAATACATATGACTACAGTGAGCATCTGATGGCTAGTAAAGTACAATGAATTATTCCATTGAAAATGCTACATAAACATTCACAGTCATATAACAACAGAAGAAGCCTATCTTGTCTTACCTCTAGAAATTCCAATAAAATATTCTCAGATCGTTGCGGCTCTTTATATGTAATGCCATTCTGTGATATCAGTTAGATATTCAGTAGCTTGCTTCTAATGGAATTTTGAAGTCTTAGTTTGAGGCCATCGTTACGCAGGATTGTGGCTATTCATTTGGACATTGATGTCCTTCATTGAGATGTTGAAGATTACAAAAAATGTCTTAATGCCTACCCTGCGCTCATATGAGCTAGTCTCAACCTTAATTACCCTGAAACCTTGTCGTTATAAGTGTCTCACGGGCATGTCTGCCACATCATGCTCATGCAATTGCCTTTTCCTGTGAGGCGTCATCATTCTCGCCCTCTTTGATTTCATCTCTTTCCAAATCCTCCTTGTCTGAGGAGATGTGCACTTCCTCCATCTTTCCATGTGGCAACTCATCCCCCCTTTGCGGCGCCAGATTGTATAGGGTGCAGCAAACTATGATAATGTGGGTCACCCTCTGTGGAGAGTACGGGAGAGAGCTGCCTAATCGGTCTAGACATCTGAAACTCAAATTCAATGTGTCATCAGAGTGGAGGACTGTGAAATATTAGAAGAAATTAACATAAAGAGAGAGGAGGTACTAGCAGGTTTAGCAGCCTTAAAAGTGGATAAATCCGCAGGCCTGAATGAGATGTATCCCAGGCTGTTGAGGGAGGCAAGGGTAGAGATATCAGGGGTCCTGGCAGTAATTTTCAAATCCTCTCTGGCCACAGGTGAGGTGCCAGAGGACTGGTGGACTGCTAATGTTGTCCCATTATTAAAAAAAGGAGGAAGGGATAGACCAGGAAATTACAGGCCAGTCAGTCTAACCTCAGTGATGGAGAAATTACTAGAAAGAATTCTGAGGGACAGAATATATCTGCACTTGGAGAGACACGGATTAATCAAGGATAGTCAGCATGGATTTGTTAAAGGAAAGTCGTATTTGACAATTTTGATCGAATTTTTTGAGGAGGTAATCAGGAGTGTTGATGAGGATAATGCATTTGATGTGGTCTACATGAACTTTAGCAAGGCTTTTGATAAGGTCCCTCATGGCAGACTGGTCAAGAAAGTAAGAGCCCATGGGATCCAAGGCAAAGTGGCACATTGGATCCAAAATTGGCTGAGAGGCAGGAAGCAGAGGGTGATTGTAGAGGGATGTTTCTGTGACTGACCAGTGGGGTTCCGCAGGGCTTGGTGCTGGGGCCCTTGCAGTTTGCGGTGTACATAAATGATTTGGACTTAAATGTAGGGTGTAAGATCAAGAAGTTCATGGATGACACAAAAATTGGGAGGGTGGTAAATAGTGGGGAGGATAGCCGTAAACTGCAGGAGGATATCAATGGACTGGTCAAGTGGGCAGAGCAGTGGCAAATGGAATTCAGCCTAGGAAAGTGTGAGGTAATGCACTTGGGTGGGGGGCTAACAAGGCAAGGGATTGCACTATGAATGGTAGGACCCTAGAAAGTACTGAAGATCGGAGGGACCTTGGTGTGCATATCCACAAATCCCTGAAGGTAGCAGGGCAGGCAGATAAGATGGTTAAGAAAATTTATGGGATACTTGCCTTTATTAGCCAAGGCATAGAATACAAGAGCAGGGAGGTTGTGCTGGAACTGTATAAAACACTGATTGGGCCACAACTGGAGTACTGCGTGCAGTTCTGGTCACCACATAATAGGAAGGATTTGATTGCAGTGGAGAAGGTGCAGAGGAGATTTAGCAGGATGCTGCCTGGGCTGGAGAGTCTGAGCTATGAGGAAAGATTGGATAGGCTGGAATTGTTTTCCTTGGAGCAGCGAAGGTTGAGAGGGGACCTGATAGAGGTGTATAAGATTATGAAGGGCATCGATAGGGTGGATGGGAAGGCACTTTTTCCATTAGTAGAGGGGTCAATAACGAAGGAACACAGATTTAAGGTAAGAGGTAGAAGGCTAAGAGGGCAGTTGAGGAGAAATTATTTCACCCAGAGGGCGGTGGGAGCCTGGAACTCACTGCCTGGAAAGGGTGCTTGAGTCAGAAACTCTGGTAACAGTAAGAAGTACTTAGATATTCACTTGCATTGCCATAGCCTCCAGGGCTATGGGCCAAGCACTGGAAAATGGGATTAGTGGAATCAGATCTTTGTTGACTGGCACGGACATGATAGGCCAGATGGCTTCCTTGTTTGCTGTAAACGTCTATGGTCTCCTCTATTAAGGACCATGATGCAGAATCTGCTGCATGGTACCTCTCCTCTGAAGCACTCTTTGGCCACTGATTGGATGTCATTAGCCACTTCTTTTGGGGGTACCCTTTATCTCCAAGGAGCCAACCATGAATGCGCTGAGGGCCCTTGAAGATCTTTGGCACTTATGAGTGACTCAAGATGTAAGATACCCTGAGCTCCAGGGTATCTCACACAAACCTGCATAATCTGCTTTCACTGATCACAGATCAGCTGCACGTTGAGAAAGTGGAAGCCTTCTCTATTGATAAATCTTGCTGACTGCTGTCAGGGAGCTCTTAAAGCCAAATGTGTGCAGTCAATGGCACCCTGCAATTGTGGGAAGCCAGAGATCACAGCGAATCCCACTGCTCTGGCAGCCTGGCTGGCTTCATCCATGGGGAACAAGACACAATTGTGTGCCTCATTGAAAAGGGCATCAGTGACCTCTCTCATGCATTTATGAATGGATGCTTGTGATAATCCGCAGAGGTCCCCCGTGGAGCCCTAGAACGATCCGCTGGCAAAAACATTGAGAGCGGCAGCTACCTTCAGTGCGACCTGCATTGAATGGCCTCCCAGTCCATACTGAGTGAGATCCTCATGGATGATGTGGCAGATATGATCCACCACATCCCTTGACAATCGCAAGCGTCTACAGCACTGTCTCTCACTCATCTCCATGTATAATAGGCACCTTCTGTAGACTCTTGGTGGCACCAAACACTTCTGTGAATGTGGTCCCTCCTTGGCAGCACCAGGGTCTTCATTTTTCAATTGCGTCATTCGCGATCCGAGCTAAGATGATAATGCTGCAGTTTTTGTTTGAGACCAGCTTCCAGCCTCCCCTCTTATCTTCCAAGTCCCTTCTACCCTCCTCTATCCTCATCACATCCAAATTCCCCTTCCTCCAATCACCCTCCTGCCTCCACCTGACACCCTGGAGCCAATCTTAATTTATGTTGATATTCCTATCCTTCCCACTGAACCCTTTTCTGCTGATGTCGACCTGACCCCTTCCTTTCTCAAGGCCACATGTACAGTGACTTTCTGGGACCTCCCCTGCCTTGAGGCCTTCCAATACCCGCCCATGACTTACTAGCTCCCACTTTACAGGATGCAGATGACTCCCCTTACTACGACTGCGCCATCTGCTTCCCAGGACAGATCCTCCATGCCCCAGGACAAACCTGTGAAGCATACTGACCATGCCCTGCACAGCATGCTGTTCCCAACCATCAATGCGCAGACAGACATTCCCCCTCCCAGTCCAGGGACCAAGACATGCATGCCATTAGGGTCCTCTAGTATGGCTCGCTTAGCCCCAGGACTGTCTTCTGAATCTGCCCCTGCCTCAGCCAGGGCCAGGGAGAGAAATCATGGACCCCAGTACTTCTCCTGTTTCTGGGCTCTCAGGTGTGTGCAACAGAATTTTTAAGAAGCCAAAGGACAAAGACTGAATGGTTCTTTGTATTCAGGGTCTCTGAATTGTATCTGTTTCATGATCAGCAAATACTGTGCAACAAGATGGGATTAATTGATAACTTCATAGTGAAAGCACCCCTAGGTAGCAGCGATCATAATAGATTGAGAAGAGTGGGTCCAGGACTAGTATTTTAAACTTAAATAAGGGCAATTATGAGGGAATGGGAGCAGAGCTAGCACAAGGGAATTGGCAAATGAGGTTAAGGGATAGGTCCATAGAGATGCAGTGGCAGACTTTTAAAGGGGTATTTCAGAGTACACAGAAGATATACATTCCAATGAGAAGGAAAACTTCCAAGGGGTGAACGCAACATCCATGGTTAAGTAAAAATGTTAAACAGTGTCAAACTTAAAGAAAAAGCATGCAATTGCGCAAAGATTGGTGGCAGGTCAGAAGACAGGACAAAATATAAAGAACAGCAAAGAATGACAAAAATATTTAAAAAGTAGGGAAAAATTAGAATATGAGAGAAAGCTAGCTGGAAATATAAAGATGGATAGTAAGAGTTTCTATGGATATTTAAATAAGAAAAGAGTTAACAGAGTGAGCATTGGTCCTATAGAAAGTGAGTCTAGGGAATTAATAATGGAAGATAAGAAAGTGACAGATGAATTAAACAGGTATTTGTGCATTGGTTTTCACTATACAGGATAAAAATAACTTGCCAGAAATAGTTGTAAATCAGGAAATGGAAGGGAGGGAGGACCTCTGGAAAATTACAATCACCAGAGAAGTAGTATTGAGCCAATTGTTGGAGCTGCGGGCTGACAAATCCCCAGGTCTTGATGGACTTCATCCTAGGGTCTTGAAAGAAGTGACTAATGAAATAGTTCATGTGTTGGTTTTAACTTTCCAAAATTTGCTGGATTTGGGGAGGTTCCATTAGATTGTAAAATAGCAAATGTAACTCCTTTATTCAAAAGGGGAGGGAGACAGAAAGCAGAAAGCTACAGGGCAGTTAGATTAACATCTGCCATAGGGAAAATGTTATAAGCTATTATTAAAGATGTTATAGCAGGGCACTTAGAAAATTTTAAGACAATCAGGCAGAGTCAACATGGTTTTGTGAAAGGGAAATCATGTTTAACCAATTTATTGGAGTCCTTTGAAGGAGTCACATGTGCTGTGGATAAAGGGGAACCAGTGGATTTACTGGACTTAGATTTCCAGAAGGAATTTGATAAGGTGCCACATCAAAGGTTATTGCGGAAAATAAAAGCTCATGGTATAGGGGTAACATATTGGCGTGCATAGAAGATTGGTTAGCTAACAGGAAACTGAGTAGGCTTAAATGCTGGTAAGATGTAACAGGTGATGTGCCACAGGGATCAGTGCTGGGACCTCAACTTTTTTCAATTCATATAAATGACTTGGATGACGGGACAGATGTTATGATTGCTAAATTTAGGTAGGAAAGTAAGATGTGAAGAGGATGTAAGGAGGCTATAAAGTGACATAGATAGGTTAAGTGAGTGTGCAAAAACCTGGCAAATGGAGTATAATGTGTGAAAATGTGAAATTGTCCATTTTGGCAGACCGGTGAGACCACATCTGCAGTACTGTGTACAATAGTGTACAATATTGGTCTCCTTATTTAAGGAAAGATGTAAATGCTTTAGAAGCAGTTCAGAGAAAGTTTACTAAGCTAATACCAGGAATGGGCGGATTGTCTTATGAGGAAAGGTTGGACAGGTTAGGCTTATATCCTCTGTAGTTTAGAAGAGTAAGAAGTGACTTTATTGAAACCTTTAAGATACTGAGAGGACTTGACAGAGTGGATGTGGAGAGGGTGTTTCCTCTTGTGGGAGAATCTAGAACTAGGGATCATGATTTAAAAATAAGGGGTCGCTCATTTAAGACAGAATTAAGTCAGATAAATTTTTTCTCTCAGAGGGTCGTGAGTCTTTGGAACTCTCTTGCTCAGAAGGCAGTGGAAGCAGGATCTTTGAATATTTTTAAGGCAGAGGCGGATAGATTCTTGATTAACAAGGAGGTGAAAGGTTATCGGGGATAGGTGGAAGTTACCATCAGATCAGCCATGATCTTATTGAATGGTGGAGCAGGCTCGAAGGACAGAGTGGCCTACTCCTGCTCCTAGTTCGTATGTTCATATGATTCCACCCTCTGTTCACAAGATAATTATGGATGACAAAGACCATCCAGCCTAGTTAATCTCATCCATCCCAGAATGACATGCAGCCATACGTATTAGGAGCTGGAGTACACCATAAGGCTCCTCGAGCCTGCTCTACCATTTGATAACATTGCCTACGCTGTAGCAGTGACTGCAACTCAAAAGTACTTAATCGGCTGAAAAGCAATTTGGGACATCATGAAAGGTGCTGTATAAATGTAGGTTTTGTCTTTCCTTCATTATAGCTGCATGCAGTAGGCAGAGTGACTTTAGCAATGGTAAAATTGGAGGACCAATGCTGTTTCTCCAAGGATAATTAATCACAGAGCTATCAACTGATGTTAGGAAAGTGGCTCCGAAGAAACCACTACATTTATAAAAACAATTCAACTCTATCGCTAACTTCCTTTCAATGCTCTTCTCTAACCTCCCCACAATCCCCCCAACCCTCCCCCAACCTCCCCCTGGCCCCCTTCTGACCTACCCCCAACAACTGCCCATCTAATGTCCCCCGAACCCCCCCAGCCTCCCAAGCCCCCCTCCAAACTCCCCCCCAACCATTCCATTGACTTTCCCCCCTCCAATCTACCACACCAACCTTCCCCCCCACCCCCATCAACCTTCCCCAACCACCCCCCCAAACCCCACCACCCAACACCACCCCTCACAGCATCCAATTGGTTCTAAAATTACAGGGATTTAACTTAGCATTTTGCAAGCAGAAACACTCTCAGTTGCTGCTGCTGCTTCTCACTTTTGGGCAGGTTTGTGGTTTCCGAGTGGGCTTTTCAAAAAAAAAAAATTGGAATTGCGAAGCTGCCTGAAGTCAGACGCAGCAGCAGCAAGTGAAATTGACCTGACACTGACAAGCTTGGCTTAAAAAATATTGGAACTCTCAGCCTGACAGATCCGGTTTTTTTAAGCCGGTTTTATAGGTCTGCATCTCTGGCTGCTCAGCGTGGACAACAAGAAACTATTTGAAACACCGGGCCCGGGCTGCCTCTTGCCTCAGGCCCCAGTGTTTGGAACTGGCCTCAGACCCAGGACCGTCTTCTGATTCTGCCCCCGACAGTGTAGCCTCAGGACTGTTTCACACTACCAGCCTCTGTACCTTTGACAGCCGCACCCCTAGTCATGGGTCTGTGTTCAAGTCTTCCCTCCCGTGCTCCACTCATTTCAACCCCACTATCATTTTTAATTTAATTAATTTATGGGATGTGGGCTTCGTCAGCTGGGCCAGCTTTTATTGCCCATCCTTAGTTACCTTTGAGAGGGTGGTGGTGAGCTGCCTTGTTAAACCGTTGCAGTCCATGTGGTGTAGGTACACCCACAGTGCTGTTAGGGAGGGAGTTCCAGGATTTTGACCCAGCAACAGTGAAGGAACGTTGATATATTTCCAAGTTAGGATGGTGAGTGACTTAGAGGGGAACTTCCAGGTGGTGGTGTTCCTATCTATCTGCTTCCCTTGTCCTTCTAGTTAGTGGTGGTTATGGGTTTGAAAGGTGCCTTGGTGAGTTCCTGCAGTGCATCTTGTAGATGTTACGCACTGTGAATCGGTGGTGGAGGGAGTGGATGTTTATGGATGTGGTGCCAATCAGCAGGCTGCCTTGTCCTGGATGGTGTCAAGCTTCTTGAGTGTTGTGGGAGCTGCTTATCCAGGCAAGTGGGGAGTATTCCATCACATTCTTGACTTGCGCCTTGTAGATGGTGGATGGGCTTTGGGGAGTCAGGAGGTGAGTCACCCGTCACTTAATTCCTAGCCTCTGATCTGCACTTGTAGCCATGGTATTTATATGGCTAGTCCAGTTCAGTTTCTGGTCAATGGTAACTCCCAGGATGCTGATAGCAGGGGTTTCAGTGATGGTAATGCCATTGAATGTCAAGGAGCGATGGGTAGATTCTGTCTTGCTGGAGACGGTCATTGCCTGGCACTTGTGTGGCGTGAATGTTACTTGCCACTTATCAGCACAAGCCTGGATATTGTCCAGGTCTTGCTGCATTTGGACAGGGACTGCTTCAGTATCTGTGGAGTAGCGAATGGTGCTGAACATTGTGCAATCATCAGCGAACATCCCCACTTCTGACCTGATGACGGAAGGAAGGTCATTGATGAAGCAGCTGAAGATGGTTGGGCCGTGGACACTACCCTGAGGAACTCCTACAGTGATGTTATGGAGCTGAGATGAATGACCTCCAACAACCTCAACCATCCTCCTTTGTGCTAGATTTGACTCCAACCAGTGGAGGCTTTTTCCCCTGATTCCCATTGACTCCAGTTTTGCTAGGGCTTTTTGATGGCACACTTGGTCAAATGCTGACTTGATGTCAAGGGCAGTCACTCTCACCTCACCTCGGGAATTCAGCTCTTTTGTCTATGTTTGACCCAAGGCTATAATGAGGTCAGGAGTTGAATGGCCCTGGCGGAACCCAAACTGGGCGTTAATGAACTGATTATTGCTCAGCAAGTGCCACTTGTTAGCACTGTTGATGACCCCTTCCATTACTTTACTGATGATCGAAAGTAGACTGATGGGGCGGTAATTGACTGGGTTCGATTTGTCCTGCTTTTTATGTACAGGACATACCTGGGAAATTTTTCACATTGTTGGGTAGATGCCAGTGTTGTAGCTATACTGGAACAGCTTGGCTGGGGGCTTAGCACGTTCTGGAGCACAAGTCTTCAGTACTATTGCCAGAATGCCTGTACTTTGCTTCTCTGGCTCCACTCACCCCCTCAATGTCATGCCTCTGTCTTCTCCCTCTCCTCTGGTATTGCGTCCTGTGCAGTACCCCTGACACAGCTTCATAGAAGCACCGAGATCTTGTGGCAACACTGTGAAAGAAGGCGAGAAAAGCATCTGTTTTACTTAACATGAAGTCGCTCGTGAAGTGAAGGTCGCCAGGCGCACAACACTTCTATACAATTGTGAAACAGATCATTCTAATTATCCACTGGCGGGGTATTTAAATTTGGAGTAAGTATGTGATTCTGCCACGTAGCAATATTAATGAGCATTCATGGATGCAAATATGGTTCCCGACATGGATCAGCAGGGGACTGGACCCACCATGAAAGTCAGGAGAACAAAAACTCTAAACTAATTCTCCACCAGCGGGAAACTGACTTTTGACATCACTCCAAATTTTGTGCCCCTGCCCACCACGAGTCCTGCCACTGGCATGAGCAGAAAATTTCAACCAACATGTTCATAATATATACTACTTTGTTCCTCTGGTAGAAGAGAAATTGTATAATAAGAATGTGTACATTGAACTCAATTTCCTCGGATGCATCAGTCGTATTCAGCTTCGCTAATGGAATATTTTATGGAACAGTTTATGCTCAGTATTTTTTAAGTTAATTGAAAAAAGCTAGAGAAAATATTTCAAAAGCTTTATTCATATACACTTTATAAATGTATTTTCGTAAAAATTATGCACCTTAATGCAAGCATCTGTTCTATATTTAATAAACATCAGAAAGCATATTAAATTGAGCCAGAGAAAATCAGATTTGAAAAATTGAACTTTGAAAGCAAACAAAGCTTCTGCAGGAAAATGAATAGGAAGGGAGAGTGGAGAAGCATGCTCAGGATGAAACCATCTCTGGATTATGATAGAGCCTGTAAAGTAGTGATGGGTGTGAAGGAGTGTTAGAAATGAGAGAAGGCAGTGGAAACTCTAAGGTGCAAAGAATGAAATGGGATGGAATGAGTACGGAGTTATCAGTGATGGAGAAGGGAATAAGAGCAACTTATTTGAAGACCACATTTTTTCCACAATGTAACCTCCCCAGAATGCAGGCTGTAACTAGAAGGTGGTCCTTTATTTACCATACACCCTAATGGAAAGAAAAGAGGAAGACGACAGGGAAGAGAGCAAGGAGTTTGGGAGACAGAGCAGAAAAATAATCATAGGGCAGAATCAACCCAGATTTGCACTAAATGTGGTAGCAGGCAGGAAAAAGGACGTTTTACCCGCTGGCTGCAATGGTGGCTTCTCACGCCGTATCATCCTAATCCTGTATCATTAATCATGCATTCCCAGGAAACACGCCGTTTCAATGGCAGTCAGGCTCTCATTTGCCCGCCATGCTATCACCTCGCCGCTTCCTCACGCCAGGTGCCATATTTAACATGCAGCCGCACGCATACCTCTCAGTGCTTCCAGCTCAGGACTGCTGCAAAAAAGACATGGCCCCGAAAGGCAGGAAGACTACAGCTCCCCGGTTTAATGACACATCCCTCGAGCGCCTATTGGATGCCTTGGAGGCCCGTTGTGATGTCCTTTATTCCTGCTCTGGCTGCAGGAGAGGCAGCAACACCACTAATCCAGCATGAGAGGCAGTGGCAGCATTGGTCAGTGCCAACACCCTACAAAAGAGGACAGCCACCCAGCGCCAAAAAAGGATGAATGATCTCCTCCATTCTGCCATGGTAAGTCACTCTTCTCATCACTCTCAATTCACACACCCACAAACCTATCACACATCCACAGGGATCTCACTCACTGCCAATTCAAGGGACATCACCATTCCTTCTCTCTCACACACATTTCATTGTGCTCATCCCATCCATGGCACCACTCACCACCCACACATGCCAGACATACTTATCATCTGGCCTGGCAGGTATCCTGCTTACATTCTCCCCATCTCTATTGATGCAGGGCAAGCTGGCACACAACAATAGGGAGAGGTCGCAGACTGGTGGAGGAATGCTTGAAATCAAGGTGCTCATGGACTTTGAAAATAGCGCCATCCAGTTGCTGGCGAGGATCTGGACCATTCCTGTGCTGATGGTGAGGTCGGCATTATTCTACCAAGTGAGGATCCAGCAGCGCAACATCCATCAGACATGTGTCCTGTTCCGCAGTCCCCTGCCAAGCACTAAGTATCTCTCCTTGCTTTTGCAGGCACATCTGGGAAACAGCCGAGGGAGTCCAACACCCAGGGCCTGCAATCAAGCCCTAAGGAAACCTCTGAAGAGGAATCTGAAGGTACCTTCATTGAAGACCCATTACAGTGCTCACCCACACCCTCCACCAGCGGGGAGACACACACCTCGGTGGGACCGAGCTTTAGAGTAGCTTCAGGATCACAATCTGGTGAGCACATCACACAGCCTAGTCCACTGCAGGCGGCAGGGACTTCCCAGGTTTCTGGCACTCGGAAGACTGCTGAATGTCTGAAATCTGCTGAGTCCGAGTCACATGACAAACCTCTGGACTCAGTCATGTCTCAGTTGCTGGAGCTGCAAAGGCAAGCACGGGAACATCAGGAAGGGATCTCCGCTGCACTCCTCAGATTGCAAGGCATGATGGAGGAGTCCATCAACCTTCAGGCTGAGGTGATAGCACCGGCATGCTAACGCACCGAGGTCAGCACTGGTAGGATGGTGGCCGCCATGGAGACCTTGGTGCAGGACGTCACTCCTGCACTGCTGAGTGGGCTCAACTCCATCACTGATGCCATTGTTGGCCTCTAACAGTGTGCATGCGAGAGGGGTGCGGGGCAGCTCGATCTCACTCCAGCTACCCCTCCTCCTCAAGGAATCAGCCAGTGGTCCTCAGGCATCCATAGGGTGAGGGTCAACAGGTGCACACCCGGGGCCATCCACCCAGGTGACTTGGGGAGTGTCCGGCCCATCCAAATCTCCTCTTCCTGTGACCCCAACAGTTCCAGCTCCACAGACTAGGAGGATGACACTGCCACACAGCAGGACCCCAAAAGCAGACTGGAGCCCTTCAGGTCTCAGCCCCCCAGAGGACCCCTGTCAGGGTTGTCACAGACAGGGTGTAGCAGTCAGTAGGCTGCCTCCACTTCCGCTGTGGATGTCCGGGGAGCACCAAGATGTAGCGGCAGGGTTAAGATGTAGTTGTTAAACTTGAGCACGGGTGTTAATCACTTGTACGTAATGTTGACTATTGTAAATAAACTCCCAAGAATGTCTTCCTGTCTATGGCTTCTTCTCCCTGATGAGTAGTGTTCGTGTCACTCAGATGTGAAACCTTGGTTCCTGCACAAATAACGGCAGGTGTTTCAGTCCAGGGCCTCTTCCCTGTGCTTGTGCAGCCTTCAGACCAAAATGATGGTCTGGTTTCACACTCATTGGACATATTAGTGATGCCTGCACCTCAATGGTGCTTGTCATTGCTGCCAGAATGTCATTGGCAGGCGCACAGAGCTCCATCATCCTCTGTGTTCTCCTAGCACTTAGAGATGGGGCTGGCCCCTATCTCTTCAGCATCTGTGACGCTCTGTTCCTGAAGGGGCCAGGTGCTGAAGCCTGCGCTTCCCATTATGTGACCCTAATTGCAGAGCACAAACGAGCTGTCCTCGGCCAAATTGGAGTCAGACGTTGACATAGGCTATGTGAAGATCTATGGAGTGTGCTCAATGCATGTGGTCATCATCCTCCTGAAGTCAACTATTAGAGCCTCAGTTGCATCTCTATGACAGAAGCCTTATCATAGAAGGTATATGCTCTGCCATCAGCCAGACTGGAGTCAAACGTTCACAGATGCAATGTGAAGATCTATAGTGTCTCCTCACTGCACGCCATCATCATCCTCCACAAATCTAGCAGCCATGAGGGCCTCCTAAGCATGCCTGCCTCATCTGGCCAGTGTGATGGCCTCATTGCCGTCATCCTCGCCTTCGAGGACTTCCTCACCCTCATCACTGTCGACATCCTCCTCATTGGAGGAGACATCCAGCACCTCTATCCCCATCTCAGCCAGTTTCTCTCCCCGTTGCAGCACCAGGTTATGAAGGGTGCAGCAGGCGATGATGATGCGTGACACCCTCTGTGGACTAAATTGTGGGGCTCCACCAGTCCAGGCACTGGAACCTCATTTTCAGCATCCCGATGATTTGCTCCACCAAGGTGCAAGTTGCAGCATGAGCCTCATTATACCTTCGTTCTGCTGCAGCCTGGGGTTGCCGCACGGTGTCATCAGCCATGTCGTCTGCAAGTAGCCCTTGTCCCTGAGGAGCCATCCCTACAGCCTTTTTAATTCTGGAAGCTGTCAGGCATCTGAGACCAACTGAGAATGTAGCAGTCATGTACACTCCCTGGGATCCAGGCGCAGACCTGCAGAATGCATTTGTGGTGGCTGCACACCAGCTAAGCATTCAGCAAGTGGAAGCCCTTGCGGTTGACGTAGTTGATCACTTGTTACCACGGAAGTCTGCGCGCCATGTGAGTGCAGTCGATGCCTCCCTGCACCTGTGAGAAACTGAGATCTGGGCAAATCCCATCACTCTTGCTTTCCTGGCTTTCCTGGTCTTGGACGAAATGCACAAAGTGCCCAGTCGTCCAATTCTTCTGCAGCCCACTAAAACACTTATTAATTTGCAGCCTGTGCCTGAATGATGAAATGCTTTGGAGCACTTGGTGGCAATTTCATGCCTCTGTGTTGCTTGAGTGGGCAGATAAGCAAGAGGCCCGACTCCAAGCATGTCAGTGTGGCTGCGCCTGAACTTTCTCAGCTGCAGAGGAATGGTCATTTTATAATAAAGTTTCCCTAATGTGTGGCCGCTTCCCTCCCACTCCCCCCACTCCCCCTGCACATGTTTGTGCAGTACCATCAACCACAGGGCAGCCCTTGCCACCTACCCACTTTGATGTCTCCTCAAACACAGGGCAGCCCTGCGCCCCCCCCGCCTCAAGTCAACCCAACCGCAGGGCAGCCCTTGCAACCCCCCCAAGTCGCCTCAACTGCAGTGCAGTCCTTGCCCCCCACCCCCACCCCCCCCAATTTGCCTCAGCCGCAGGGCAGCCCTTGCCCTGGCACCGCACTGTCAGCCAGCTGGGAAAAAGCGGCTTGCCTGTGCCCTTGCCTGAATGCGCGGCATCTCAATCTTGAACTCTAACAGGCGACCTTCGAGCACTGCGCAACGTTACCGTGCACTCATCTACAAGCTCCTGTCGAGTTGCAGTCTGCCAGGTGCACACCTTATTTATGCTGTTGTGAAATATGTTGGTGTGTGATCGGATGATCCAGCGTGAGGGGATGACTCTGCCGAGCTGGGTTTATAATGACATGCAGATGTATTACAATAAGGTTCCCAATGTCCGACGGCGGGAAACACGACCCGCTATTGACGGGCAGAGGGACAATTGCAAACTGGTTTCACGATGTTGTGAAACCAATTTTTGGCTTTCTCATATTGTCTGCTCATGCCACCAAAGACGCCCACTGCTAACGAACACTGAAAATGCTGCCCCTAGTGAGGTAAAAGAGACAGGTAAGAAAGAGACATTGTTTAGTTTACAGTGTGTCCCACCATGGGAGATTCACTTATGCCTCAATAGTTTTCTTACACATACCTTTGTATTGCAGAAACATTACAAAGTTTGTGAAATGTCTGTTTTCAGCTTCATTGTGCATCTTCTGTAACGGCATTCCTGCAGAAACATTTTATGTTTAATGCTTAGGGAAGGCTCCAAGACAGTATTATTTTCAGTGCCTCATGAAACTGCAATTGGGAAAGCTGTATTGACAAGTTACTGAATTTGCAGTTTATCGATGTGCAAAATAAAGTTCCAAGGAAGACCACTGTAAAAAGGAAACATGTATGCTCTGAGTATCTGACATTTTAATCACAATATGCTTGTGCTTCTAAATTGGGAAGATTTATCTGCAGAATGAGATTTATTTAAACTGCCAGTTTGTTTTTCAGTTCTTTTGTAGTTTTCAAAAATCATTCACGATCCAGATGCAGATGATAACAAGGAACCCAACTGATGCCAACCTGTTCAAGTGCTTCTCATCAGATCTTACTTTACTGCATTTCATTAATTTTTTTTCAATAGTAATCATTCATTCATGAGCTGTGGACATTGCTGTCAAGGCCATCGTTTATTGCTCATCCCTAATTACCCTTGAGAAAGAGGCAGTGAGCACCTCTCTTGAATTGCTGTAATCCATGTGTTGAAGGTACTTCCATAGTGCTGTTAGGTAGGGTGCTCCAGGGATTTGATTCATCAACCATGAAGTAACAGCTGTACATTTCAAAGTCAGGATAGTTTGTGATTTAGAGGGTTCTTGAGGTTGGTGGTGTTCTCATGCGCCTGCTGCCCTTGTCCTTCTAGGTGGTAGATATTGCTGGTTTAGGAGATGCTGTGGAAGAAAGCTTGGCAAGTTGCTGCAATGCGTCTTGTGGATCTCACCCATGCTACACTGGTGATGGAGAGAGTGAATGTTTAAAGTGGTGGTTGGAGTGCCAAGCAAGCAGGATGTTTTGCCCTTGATTGTGTTGAGCTCCTGAAGCATGTCATTGGTGTAGTACTCATTCAGGAAAGTAGCAAGTATTCCATCACAATTATGCCTTGAAAGTGGTTGAAAGACCTTGAGAAGTCAGGTGATAAGTCACTCGCCACAGAATACCCAACCTATGACCTTCTCTTGTAGCTTTGTTATTTATGTGACTAGCCTAGTTAAGTTTCTAGTCAATGGTGGCCACCTTCCTCTCCAAGATGTTGTTGATGGAGAATCTGACAATGGTAATGTCATTGAGCACCTTAGGAACATAGGGCTAAGGAGCAGGATTAGGCCATTTGGCCCTTCAAGCCTGTTCCACCATTTAATAAGATCATGGCTGATCTGGCTGTGGTCTCAACTCCACTTTCCTGTCTGCAGCCCATAACCCTTGACTCGCTTGACTATCAAAAATCTATCTAATTCTGCCTTTAATAAATTCAATGACCCAGCCTCCATTGCTTTCTAGAGAAGAGAATTCCACATATTAATGACCCTCTGAGAGAAAAAAATATCTCCTCACCTCCATCTTAAAGGGAAACCTCTTATTCTTAAACTATGTCCCATAGTTCTAGTCTCTCCCACAAGAGGAAACATCCTCCCAGGTATCCATCCTATTAAGTTCCCTTAGGATCTTATATGTTTCAATAAGATCACTTCTCATTCTTCTAACCTCCAATAGGTGTAGGCCCAACTTATTCAACCTTTCTTTATAGGAAAAGCCCTTCCCGGGAATGAGTTGAGTGAACCTTCTCTGAACTGCTTCTTACACAATTTTATCTTTTATTCAAATGAGACTAAATTTGTACACAGTACTCCAGATGTGGTCTCACCAAGGTCCTGTATAGCTGCAGCAAAACTTCCCTACTTATATATTCCATTCCCCTTGCAATAAACACCAATATTCCATTTGTCTTCCTAATCACTTGTACTTACATATTAACTTGTTGTGATTCGTGTACCAGGAGCCCTCTGTACCACTGAGTTCTGCAATTTCTCTCCATTTCTTTTATTCACAGCCTTTCTATTCTTCCTGCCAAAATGGATACGTTCACATTTTCCCACATTATATTCCATTTTCCAATTCTTTCATCCATTCACTTAACCAGTGTTATATATTCTTTGCAGATTCTCTAACTCCTCTTGACAACTTACTTTCTTACCTATCTTGGTGCCATCACCAAATTTAGCTATCATACAGTTGGTCCTTTCATCCAACTCATTGGTATAGATTGTAAATAGTTGAGACACCAGCACTTCACTAGTTGCCAACCCAAAAAGACCCATTTATCCATCCTCTCTGCTTCCTGTTAGCTAACCAATCCTTTATCCATGCTAATGTGATACCCCCTGCACAATATGCTCTTTTCTTGTACAGTAACCTTTGATGTGGTACCTTTTCAAATGCCTTTTGGAAATCCAAGTACACCACATCTACAGGTTCCTCTTTATCTACCTTTCTCGTTACTTCTTCAAAAAACACTAATAGATTAGTAAAATACAATTTCCATTTCACAAAGCCATATTGACTCTGCCTGATCACACCATGATTTTCTAAATACCCCGCTATAACCTCCTTCATAATGGATTCTAGCAATTTCCCTATGACAGATGTTAGGCTAACTGACCTATAGCTTCCTGCTTTCTATCTCCTTCCTTTCTTGAACAAAGGTGTTACATTAGCTATTTTCCAATCCACTGGGACCCTTCCAGAATCCAATGAATTTTGTAAGGTTATAACCAATGCCTCTAATACCTCTGCAGTCACTTATTTTAAACCCTAGGATGCAGGCCACCTGGTCCTAGGGACTTGTCAGCCTTTAGGTCTAATAACTTTCCCAGCACTTTTTCACTGGTGATAGCGATTGTTTTAAGTTCCCCCCTCTCGCTAACCTTTTGATTTTCTTTGGGAAGTTTTCTAAGCCCTCCACAGTGAAGACAAACACAAAATACCTGTTGAATGCCTCCGCTATTTCGTTGTCTTCCATTATCAATTCCCAGACTCTCACTCTAGAGGACCAACACTAGCTTTAGTTACTCTTTTTCTATTTAAATATTTGTAGAAAATCTTACTGTTTTTATATTACCAGCAAGTTTTCTCTCATGCTCCACTTTCTCCCTCTTGATTATTTTTTCAGTCATTCTTTACTGGTTCTTAAGATCCAACCAATCTTCTGACCAACCACTAATCTTTGCAGATTTGTACACTGTTCCTTCAATTTGATACCATCCTTAACTTCCTCATTTAGTCACGGATGATGCACCCGTCTCAAAGAGTCTTTCTTTTTCACTGGGATAAATCTTAGCTGAGAGTTATTAAATAGCTCCTTAAAAGTCTGCCACTGCATCTCTACTATCCAATCTTTTAACCTCTAGTTTCCTACCTCACTTTAGTTAGCTCTGCCTTCATACTCTTAGAATTACCTTTATTCAGGTTTAAAACACTAGTCTTAGACCAAGACTTCTCCCTTTCAAACTGAACATGAAATTCTATCATGTTATGATTGCTGTCATCTGGAAGCACCTTTAGCATGAGGTTATTGATTAACCCTGTCTCATTGCTCATTACCAGGTCTAAAATAGCCTGCTCCCTGGTTGGCTCTAGATCATACTGCTCTAAGAAATTGTCATAAATACACTCTGTGAACTTTTGCCAATCTGATTCACTCAATCTACATGTAGATTAAAGTCACTCATGATTATTGCGATACCTTTCTTACACACCCCATTTATTTCTTCTATACACTCTGTCCTACAGTGTAACTACTGTCAGGGAGCATATAAACTACTCCTACAACTGACCTCTTACCTTTCCATTTCTGATCTCTACCCAAACTGATTCTACCTCTTGCTGTTTCAAGCTAAGGTCATCTCTTACTACTGCACTAATGCCATCCTTAATTAACAGAGCTACCCAACCACCTTTTCCGAGCTTTCTATCTTGTCAAAATATCAAATACTCTTCAATATTCAGGTCCCAGCCTGGGTCATCCTGCAACCATGTCTCTGTAATGGTTATCAGGTCATACATATTTATTTCTATCTGTGCTAATAATTCATCCATTTGGTTATGAATGCTGCGCGCATTCAGATGTAGAACACTTTAACTCTTTTTTAACCATTTTTACAATCTCTGTCTTTATCTGCTGATGCAATCTTAAGTTTGTACTCTTTGTCCCTTCCTGCCACACTCTGGTTATCTTTACCCAAATTGCTACCCTGCTCTCTCACCTCATTGTTTCCCATTGATTTGTCATACCTCATCTCATATGATGCCTTCTCCCCCCACCTCCACTATTTAGTTTAAATCCCTCTCTACCACCCTAGTTATATGACTCGTCAGAATATTGTTCGCAGCACAGTTCAGATAAAGCCTGCCCCAAAGGCACAGCTCCCGCATTCCCCAGTACTGGTGCCAATGGCCCATGAACTGAAACGCATTTCTCCCAATTACACCAGTCTTTGAGCCATACATTCATTTCTCTAATTTGATTTACCCTACTCCAATTTGCTTGTGGCTCAGGTAATAATCCAGAGATTATTACCTTTGAGGTTCTGCTTTCTAATTAACATCTAGCTGCATATAATCCCTAAACAGAACCTCTTTCTTAGTCCTATCTATGTTGTTGATACCCACATGGACCACGACAGCTGCATCCTCCCCCTCCCAATGTAAGTTCCTCTCCAGCCCAGAGCGGATGCCCTGTACTCTGGCAACATAGTCTTGTCAACTCATGTCTCAGCTGCAGAGAACTGTGTCTATCTTTCTGATAATACTGTCCCCTATTACCACTACATTCCTATTAACTCCCCCCACTTGAATGGCTTCCTGTATCACGGTGCCATGGTCAGTTCGCTTATCCACCCTGCAGCCCCCGCTTTCATACGTACACGCTGCAAGGACCTCTAATCAGTTGGACAATTGCAAGGGCTGAGGCTCCTCCACTTCCGCCTTCTTGGGTCCCTGACCTGCCTCATTTGCAGTCACACCCTTCTGACCCTTACTACAGACCAAATCAGCCAACCCTATTCAAAGGGGTGTGACTGCCTTCTGGCACAAAGTATCCAGATAACATCCCCCCTCCCTGATGCATCACAGTGTCTGTAGCTCAGCCTCCAGCTCATTATCTCTGAGATTAAATTTCTCGAGCTTAAACACTTACTGTAGCTGTGGTTGCCTTGGATCACACTGGTGACCATCAGCTTCCACATATTGCAGCCACAACGCATCCCCTGTCCTGCAATTTTAATATGTGTTAATTAATGTATTTTGTCTTAATTTATTTTAATTACTCCTCATAAGCTTTGTTACTGCTATAAACCTTACTACTACTAATAAAATCTTACAATTACCAATAAAATACCTAAGTTTTTAAAGATAAACGAGAAAAATACTCACCAAGCACTCAATTACCCGTTTCCCTGTGCCACCAAGCTTTGATTTTTCTCTGAACGTGGCCGGTCTGTTTTGGAGCCACAGACTGAACCCTGGCTGTTTTATTCGGTCAGCTGCTTTCCCCTCTCACACTGTTTTATCTGGTCTACCACTCTCTCCTAAGCACTGTTTTGGCTGGTCCCCCGCTCTCTTCTCTCGTGCTGTTTTATCTGGTCCACTGCTCTCTCCCCTCATGGAGTTTTATCTGGTCCACCGCACTCTCTCCTCTCACTGTTATATCTGGTCCACCGTGTTCTCTCCTCACGCTGTTCATCTGGTCCACCGCACTCTCACCTCTCGCGCTGTTTTATCTGGTCCACCACGTTCTCTTCTCCCACGCCGTTTTATCAGGTCCCTCGCACTCTCTTCTCACGCAGTTTTATCTGGTCTGCCACACTGTCCCCTTGTGCTGTTTTATCAGGTCTGCCGCTCTCTCCTCGCGCTGTTTTATCTGGTCTGCTGCTGTCTCCCCTTCCGCTGTTTTATCTGGTCTGCTGCTCTCTCCTCTCGCGCTAATTTATCTGGTCTGCTGCTCTGCTCTCACTTTATTTTATCTGGTCCACCGCGCACTCCCTCCTCCCGCGCAGTTTTATCTGGTCCACTGCTCTCTCCCCTGTCGGCTGTATTATCTGGTCCACAGCGCTGTATTATCTGGTCCACCGCCCTGTCTCCTCTCGCGCTGTTTTATCAGGTCTTCCGTTTTCTCTGCTCTTTCGCTGTTTTATCTGGCCTGCTGCTCTCTCCTCTCGCGCTGTTTTATCTGGTTCACCGCACTCTCCCCTCCCGCACTGTTTTATCCAACCCACCACACTCTCTCCTCGCATGCTGTTTTATCCGGTCACAGGAGGTGGTTCAACTCTCTTTTTGGAGCTGGCCATTGCCTTGCACTTGTGTGGCATGCATGTTACTTGCCAGTTTTCAGCTCAAGCCTGGATGTTGTTCAGGTCTTGTTGCATGTGGGCACAGTCTACTTCATTATATGAGGAGTTGCAAATGGTTCTGAACATCACCACCTCACATCATATAATGGAGGGAAGGCCATTGATGAAGCAGCTGAAGATCATTGGGCTTGTGACTTGGCCTGCGGAACTCCTGCAGCAATGTCCTGGGGCTGAGATGATTAGCCGTGAACAACCATATCCATCTACCTTTGTGCTGGATAAGACTGCATCCAGTGAAGAGGGCTCCTTGGTGCCCTAGTAAAGAATTGATCATAAAGAAATGCAGTATAATTTTCATCTTGGCAAGTCACCATCCTACACCCTGGTTGGATTCAAAAATGTTGTATCTCTTGCAAAGAACAATTACATTCTCGGGTGATTAAGTGTGTGGAAAAGCACAACACTTTGCAAATTGAACAAAACCTTTTATCTGCAGGATCTCTTGGGTTAATCAAAGCTGAAGAAAGAACAAGGTAAAAATGATCAGTGATTTAACAGCAAATAATTGTGCGGACATTGTGCTGTAACATCACATCAATTGGTTCTGGGACTGTTTGATTCACACCAGACACCTTAGAATAGTGATCAGAGACCTACATGCCTTTCCGTACAGCCAATTATAGACTGAAAGAGAATTTTTGGCACATCACAATGCAATATTTACCAACTATTATAATCAATATCTCTTAACTGTTAATTTGTAAGGGCTAAATGGGGTGGTTGAAGATTTCAAAGAGAGAGGTGAAGTAAGCGCATGTTGCAGTTTCCTACTGCAGTGCATTCCCAGGTTTACACATTTTCACACAACAGCAATAATCATTTACCTAACTATGATTAGCAATATAAATAACATACTAGATCTATAATTTCATAATTCTGGTAACTGAAATTAAGCAAGCTCTTTAACAGAATTAAACTGTTTGCTCTTAACAGCCGCTGATAGACCACTGAGTATTCCCAGCACTTTCTGTTGACGTTTCATTTGAAGATTTGTGTTTTATTTATCCAACATTGTAATTTGCATTCTACTGCGTTGTACTTGATATACCATCCATCTATTCAGAGGATGCTGAAGGTAAATTCAATGATCCCATATTCCGCATAGGAGCTGAACTCTATAAGTGAGTGCAAATCAGAAAATTAGCACTACAGAAACTCCAGCCCATGCCTGCTTCAAGTACAGCTGCCCACTGGAACTGGTGGTTTGACTCTCTAGCCTTAGCTTTTTGTTACTAGCAGACTGGGACTGTTTTTTTTCCTATTGGCAATGAAGGAGAACTTCTGAAAGTTTGTTACTACTCTGTAGTTTTGTAGACTAATTTAGTACTGATTTGCTAGATTTTAGGTTGTTGCTATTGTTGGTTCTAGGGTTCATTTCCCACCATCTCTCAGTTTGAGTATAAAATTTAAAACAAAAAGAAAATCCACCTGCTGTTACTGAGCATCTCGCTTTGTTTGTCCCTAACCCTTAAATTACTTGCATGTTGTTTGGTATTGTCAGCAAATTTTGTATTACTTCAAGTACTAGTTCCATATAACTTGTACCTAGTGTGAACAGCAGGTGACCTGGAGCAGACCCCTGAAGTATTCCACTAATTACTGTCTACCAGCTGGAGCCTTTATTTAACTGTAGCCATCTGCTTTCCACTTCAAGAAAACTTTCAGTATTGGGAAATTGACTGGATCTCAGTGCGCTTTCATGTTTATGGTTTTAAAAGGCCACACTTCTGAATTATGTCACTTGTTATGCAGTGGTAAATACGGTTATACATGCATGCTCTTAAACTGAGAATTGTTAGTCTAGGAGAGAATCTAACCATCGCCCCTTGACATTCAATGGCATTACCATCGCTGAATCCCCCTGCACTATCAACATCCTGAGGGTTACCATTGACCAGAAACTGAACTGGACTAGCCATATAAATATTGTGGCTACAAGAGCAGTTCAGAGGTTAGGAATCCTGCAGCGAGTAACTCACCTCCTGATTCCCCAAAGCCTGTCCACCATCTACAAGGCACAAGCCAGGAGCGTGATGGAATATTCTCCACTTGTCTGGATGAGTGCACCTCCAACAGCACTCAAGAAATTTGACACCATCCAGAACAAAGCAGCCCGCTTGATTGGCACCACATCCACAAACATTCACTCCCTGCACCACCGACACACAGTGGCAGCAGTGTGTACCATCTACAAGATGCACTGCAGGAACTCATCAAGTCTCCTTAGACAGCACCTTCCAAACCTACGACCGCTACCATCTAGAAGGACAAGGGCAGCAGACACATGGGAACATCACCACCTAGAAGTTACCCTCTAAGCCACTCACCACCCTGACTTGGAACTATATTGCCATTTCTTCATTGTTTCTGGATCAAAATCCTGGAACTTCCTCCGTAACGGCATTGTGAGTGTACCTACATCATATGGACTGCAGTGATTCAAGAAGGAAGCTCACCACCACCACCTCAAGGGCAATTAGGGATGGGCAATGAATGCTGGCCTAGCCAGCGATGCCCACATCCCATGAATGAATAAACAAGAATCTAACTCCGCCTATAAAACTCTTTTAAAAGGCAACTATTCCCATTTCTGCTGAAGGGTCATGAGGACTCGAAACGTCAACTCTTTTCTTCTCCGCCGATGCTGCCAGACCTGCTGAGTTTTTCCAGGTAATTCTGTTTTTGTCCCCATTTATCTATCCCCATTTATTGTTGGTCTTTGTGTGATGGTAAAGCTCTCTTTATTTTTAAAGTTACTTTCGTTCTTTTTCCTTAATTAAGGCCATCAGCATGGAGCCAACATGTTGTACTCCGACCCGCCCCGCAGGAATAAATCGCTGCGGGGTGGATTAATGAGGGCCAAGTGGGATTTCTGCCGCTATTGGGATAGAAGTCCTGCCCTTTGGAGCTGCCGGCCAATCCGATTGGCTGGCAGCTCCATCGGTCTCAGCGGCACAAAGTCATCAGTGGCCGATGTGGCAACTGCCACAGAAGGAGAAGATGGATACCTGGAGCAGGTAAATCCATGGTCTTGGGCTTGGAGGGTTTGGGTAGGTTAGAGAGAGGGGCAGATGAGGGGAAGGGGTGGGTTTAAGAGAAGGAGCAGGTAGAATGGAAGCTGGCCGGCAGGGGGATGTGGTTCGACCTTAGGAGGGGCTGCCTTCTAAGTGTAACCACCCCCCCTATAATCCCACCTTCTTCCCACCCTTTAACCAAAAATTGAGCTGCCTGCTCCCACCCAGCTGCCCATGCCAAACATTTTATGGTGTGGGCAGCATATTATCAGGGTCAGTTAGCTTGATAACAAGCCTAATTGATCCTTAAGTACTTATTTAAATATGGTGGGTAGGCTGCCGATTTTGACGCCTGCCCACCCTTTGTATTATAGGGCTGAGCTTGGGGGTGTGCGTAATGGTGGTGGGGTAGGTGTCTGACACATTTTACATGCGCGCCCCCCGCAGGAAACACACCCGTTGGGGGCATGTAAAATTCAGCCCTAAGTCTGTCTTCAACCTATATCATAGTTAGACAGGTGCTTCACCCAGATTTTCACCTAGGCTACTTTGATGTACTTGTGAACTAGTTGAGAATGACTTTCCCTCCAATTTTTCCTCTATCTTTGTGAGGAATAGTTGATCTCTGGAACATAAGAGAATGTGAATTGCTGGAGTGGCCACACATCCTGCCACAATTCTATTAGTTCCCTTTCACATTCAAAAATTAATGGTAAAAAAATCTGGTTTTGGTTTTTACTCATCCGTGTAAAGGAGCTGACTTGAGTGGAGGTGATTGCTTTAAGCTAGGTTACTTCAGCCATTTGTTAATTCAGCTTCTTCACATTGCCAGGCTCAGCAACTTCTCAAAGTGATATTTTGTGGCTGCCATCAGCATTTAAGATTTAAACAAAAATATTCCTTGAGCAAGATGGAACCTCAACGGTGTTAAGTTAATAACGTGTTAGAGTTTTAAGAAGGCTTTTGATGTGGTCGCCTGTGGATGTATCCAGTGCTGACTTGGTAATTGCTGTAGTTGCACCGCCACATTACTGATTTTTATTTAACTCTTTAATTGCTATTGCAATATAACAGCATTCACTTTGAATGTGACGTCTTCAATTCATGTATTTTTTTTGTTGAGCTGTTCATTTCATTAAGGTAACTGACAATAATGTTCAATGATGTTGATGTTCAATGGCATTACCATCACCAAATCCCCCACTATCAACATTCTGGGAGTTACTATTGACCAGAAACTGAATTGGATTGGCCATATAAATACTGTGGCAACAAGAGCAGGTCAGAGGCTAGGAATCATGCGACGAGTAACCCACCTCCTGACTCCCCAAAGCCTGTCCACCATCTACAAGACACAAGTCAGGAGTGTGATAGAATACTCTCCACTTGCTTGGATGAGTACAGCTCCCACAACACTCAAGATGTTTGACACCGTACGGGTCAAAGAAGCCTGCTTGATTGGCACCACATCCACAAACATTCACTCCCTCCACCACCAATGCACAGTAGCGGCAGTGTGTACCATCTACAAGATGCACTGCAGGAATTCACCAAGGCTCCTTTGACAGCACTTTCCAAACCCATGACCACTACCATCTAGAAGGACAAGGGCAGCAGATAGATGGGAACACCATCACCTGGAAGTTCCCCTCCAAGTCACTCACCATCCTGATTTGGAAATATACCACCATTCCTTCACTGTCACTGGGTCAAAATCCTGGAACTCCCTTCCTAACAGCACTGTGGGTGTACCTATACCATATGGACTGCAGAGATTCAAGAAGGCAGCTCACCACCACCTTCTCAAGGGCAATTAGGGATGGGCAATAAATGCTGGCCCAGCCAGCGAAGCCCACATTCCATGAATGAATAAAAAAAATTTGCCTGTAGCCTGTTACCATACTTACACCTTTTCTGTGCTCAGGAAATTAAATTAATTAGTATTATATATGTGTGAAATCAACTGCTCTAATTAATTGACCATTGAGAATGATAATTGATCAATTAGCCCCCTTTTTAATTTTAACTAAATAAGTTTTTTTGGTTGTGTGAGGAGAAAGAGGAAAGAAAGGTAACAGTTGTGTTGGGGCAAAAAATCTTGAGTGTAGAAAGATTTCTGTAAAATTTCTAAAATGATTCCCTATTTTTCTTATTCTTTTCAGCATGCCGTGCTTCGAGGTTTGTTTTTAAGTATTGTACTTTCTAATAAGTAGTGTTAAGATTTGAAACAACAATGTAATTGCAAGGGGAAAAATCAGATTGAAATGTCCTTCAATAAAAATTGTTCAGTTCTTCCTTATAAATATAAAGCAGGAGAGAAAAATATTGTGTATTTCTGCCTCATCATGTCAAATGATGTGAGATGAGTGACATTCTTAACTGTGCAGCTGTCATATATCTTCCTGAAAATATTGTGCATATATGTGTTGTTAAATTTAGCTGCAACACATTATTGAATCAGAAGCTACAGTTCTATTTGAAGGTCTTGTTCCTATTTTCTATGTTTTGATAAACAGCACAAGAAATATTTTTTTTAATGCTTTTAATGAATGCATTAGCCTATGGGGAAGTATTTATTTCTATTTACCATCTATTTCAAAATTAAAGAAGCAGGAAAAAATCATTGGCAGTCTAAAAAAGGCTTTGAAATTACTCAAAGATGTGTTTGTTCCCCATTTGCAATATAATCTAAATGCAGGTGTTCCACAGATCATGTACAGTGTCGCCTCTTTTTCCATGTCATAAAACAGAAGTTTTCATTAAAATACTTATGTCCAGAGAGATTTTTAAAAAAACTAATATTACATGGAGTATTGTGCTCCTTTAGCTGTTCAAGAAGTAGTGGAACTAGGAGGATCTTCTGAATAGATATTCTGAATAATAGAAGTTTTGGTCCACAAGTTCATTCCTATGAGGGAGGAACGCTGATTTTTGTGAAGAAGGAAAGTAACATGTAACTATTCTACCTAAACCTTCCACAAATGTTTACTCTTTTTAATAATAATGAGAATTTATGAGGACTCGGTAGCTCTAGGGATAGCATTCAAATCCCAGCCTTGCTGACAATTTGAACTGGGACAATTTTGCCAGTTTGGAGCCAAATCGGTGAATAAATGGGAATCATAGTAATGTTGCACTGTACCATTAGCAACAAGAAATTTGCCTGGACCAATGCCAGAGTAGATCTCTGAAGTTTATCTTTTTAAAAAATTATCCTTAAGCAGCAGTGTGCATTAAGCCATGAAGTATTCTGTACTTCAACCTATCCTGGATGCAAGAACGGATCTTTGTAATAAAATTCAGATATGTGAAGAGATTAATGCAGTGCTCACTTGCAAAACAACATCAAAACTTCATATAAAATACAGAGGGTGGATATTTCCATGATCCTGTGTCACCAACAAGGGGATGAGTCGAATATCGTGGGAGCATTGCCCCATTTTTCTGCCCAGTACAATGTATGGATTATTTTGGGCAAAACACCTATGATTGTCTGATAAGTTAAGGACAAGCTGGGAGCAAGAGGCCTCAACATTCCTTCAGTATTGCTCTAAGTGATAAGTCACAGTCCCATCTTAATATGCTATTAAAACAACTCCAACTTGCTGAATAAGTTTCACTCACATCCTTAACATTTGGGCTGAGAATGTAAAATACTGAATGGTAGCATCCTTGCTATTTATATAAATTCTACACATTGAGTGATCTCACCTTTATTACATGACTAGTGTTAGTCCTCAGCTACCTTAATGCCAATACACATTTCCTTCCCAGTGCAGTGGCTGTTTTGTCACTGGAACATGGAGGCAAATGTTGCTTCAGTTGTAACTTAATACCATCTCTAATGCTGAAAAAGTATTACTCACGCAGAACAGCCCAGTTACAAAGCTTCCATTGTTATCCTGTTATGTTGACATAATTTTATGCCACATTGAAGAGTAGCTCGAAGGATGTTAGTGCACTGAGTGATGCGTTGTCATGTTCATTATTTGCACTGCAATAAATCAGTGTGTTGCCCAGGTACCATATGGGTATCAGGATTTACAGCGATGCCTTTTTTTACCAAACAGCCTGAATATTGTTTTGATAACAGCATGGTGCTAGCAAAGCAAATGTGACACAAGTAACTTAGGTCAACTAATTTACATGATGGGCAGGATTTTCCCCCCGTCGGGGCCGAAGTTGAATGGGGGCGTGCCATTTTACGTGGGCGGGCCAATTAAGGAAAATTTAAATGGGGCGCGGTGATGTCGGGAGTTCCATCCGACAACACCACACTTCATTTTACGCGTCAGCGAGCGGGCCCTGCTGCCTGCTCGCCGATGGGAAAATCCTGCCCTATGTTAAGGATTCCTTATCTAGTGCTCCAAGTATTTTTTTTTAGTTTGCTTCAACTGCTGCACCCTGCCTGTATTACTTTCATGTCTGAGAATTTTGACAATACATTGTCTAGAATTCCATCTCAACCATGAAAACTCTTCCTGACTATACTTTAACATGGCTTTCCTGTCATGCTATAAGCATGTTCCCCTTCACAAAAGCAGTTGCGCTATGTCCTACCAAACCTGGAATGTTTCTATCACTAATAAGTTACTAAAGCATAGATGTTCTATGTAATTTGATGTGATTTTTACTGATGGAACACTATAATAAAACTTTATTTTAAAACTTAGATGATGCAATAACTCAAAAGGAATCTTTGATTTGAAATAATAAAAATGGTTTAATGCCAAATTGTATTTTATAAACATGGACTAAAAAAAAGGTTTTTAACATAGTTATATAGTTAAAATCCATTTACAATATGTCTTGATTGCTGTGTTCTGACACGATTAATTCCTTTTCCAAAATGTTTTCTGGGCATTTGTGGAAAGACCTCTGAAGTGAGTTGCTTTTCTGTTATGTACTTTGCAAACTTTTCTTTATAAAACACAGTATAATAGAAGTTCTTGATGTTCATTCGCCAAATTTTCTTTGAACCTTTTTTATGATATGGATAGTACAATTATTTTGCCAACTGTTTGGAATCTGGTTTACTAAGCTGGGTATGGGTTTTAACATACTTCAAATTACAAATGGTAACAAAGACAGTTTAATAATCTTCAACATAACATTCACTATCCTGACTGAAATATTAATTGTCTTTATTTTTTATAGAAAAAGTACTCTCTGGGCAATTATGATTTTTTGGGACTTTGAGCGTAGTTAAATTAACTTGATTTAATGGTGGATCCTGTGGCAAAAGCAGGAGAGCTTTATTAACACTTTATGCTTTTATCCTTGATGCAATATGAAATGAATAACATCTCAAAGTTTCAATGAAGTATGGGACTTCGCAAGTTTATGGTGATCAGAGAGCCAGATTTTAAGAATTCGCACTGCTGGGTACTCAATAGTTTGTGACCTTGAATTCATTCATCTAAATTGGATGGCAGAGGTTTTCTTTAATGTAAAAAGAAGCTCAGATTGCCGCCTTTGTAGGATGCTAATTTGTTGGTAACTGTGGAGCATCCCAGAGCTGTGTTTAGCAATAAAATAATGCTGTTAGGCTGGTCACATGAGGGGAGCATGTAGTCATCTGACTGTTTCTAGCTGAGTTGTCATCAAAGAGTCTTTGTTTGCACTCTCTCTCTGGCAATTCTAAGCCTGCATTTATCCCAGACTTTGAAAAATAATAGGTCAGTAGTGGCACTGAAAAGAAAAGGGAAAAATTCCTTGTTTCTTGCCACTTGTTGCCCTCAGCTACTGCAGCAGTTGAAAGCAAGTGTCACATAAAGAATATATTTGTCCCAGGATAAAACTGCATTTGATTATTCTTCTGTTCCAATTGATTGACTCCTCCTCCTATTTCAGGTACCATGCCCTAAGAGGGCCTTGGCGAGCATGGACTTGCATTGGATTGGTCCATGATTATCTTTGGCAAAGTACTGCAGTGGTATGCTGTTGCCTTCTGCAGTATGGCTGACCAGGAAACTCTCCTGCTGTTGCTGCCTGCCATCAGGCATATTGGAAGGATTTGCAGGCTGATAATCAACCTATTTGACCACATTATAAACACACCTTCCATGGCCATCAAGTCCTGAAATAGGACTTGGATCAGGAGCTTCTGGCCCAGACGTAGGAACATTACTGCTGTGCCACAAGACATCCCCAATTGATTGACACTTAGGGTGGAATTTTCCGTGCCCGTTGGCGACAGGTGTGTTTGGCGGCGTGAGTGGATGATATGGCAAGAAGGCCAAAAATTGGTTTTACAACGTCGTGAATCATCCACTCTGCCCATCAGTGGCGGGCCCCATTTCCCACCGCTGCACGTTGGGAACTTCATTGTAATACATCTGTATATCATTATAAGCCCAGCTCGCCAGGATCATCTCCCCACGCTGGATCATCCAAACACGTCAACATGATTGCACACCGACGTGTTTCAGAACTAAACATAAGCGATGTGCACTTGGCGAGCTGCACTTCACTTGGGACTTCAAGGTTTGTTTGCCTACCTTGCTTCGGGCAGCACTCGCAGTCATTAATGAAGGCTTCGCAGGCTGCACCATATCACTTTTAGGGGGTCTCATGGGCAGGCCTCTACTTACAAGACCAGCTGTAAGGCGGGTGTGGCTTTTCAATGGCTGCAGGGCTATGGCTTGCTGGGGAAGAGGGAGAATTGGTCTCAGGCAAGGGTAAAGGCTGCAGAGCTAGGGCATTATTGGGGAAGTGGGGTATCCCAGGATGTGTGTGGGGACACATGTTGATCTGTGCAAGTGGCCTCAAGAGGGTGAGACCTAGGGAGACAGTCCCCAGAAGAAATGAGGCCAGATGGAGATGTGAGGGTGTGTGTGAGAGCTTGAGTGGTGATGTCCATTGAGCTGGCAGTGAGTGGGATGCCAGTGAATGTGTGATGGGCTTGTGAGTGTGTGAGGTTAGAGTGATGGGATGCTTGCCTTACCCTGCGGCACGGATGAGATCATTCATCCATTTTCTGCATTGGATGGCCAACCTCTTCTGTGCAGCGTTGGCACTGAAAACCTCTGCCACCACCTCCCAAGCCGGAGTGGTGACACTGATGAGCCTCCTGTGGCCAAAGCAGGGTTAGAGTACATCACAGCAGTCTCCAACAGTGTCCAGAAGGTATCCCAGGGATGAGTTACTGAATCGGGGGGTTGCAGTCTTCTTGCCTTTTAGGGCCATGTCTTCTGTGCAGCAGTCTGGGCTGGAAGCACTAAGAGGTGTGCGCGCAGCTATACTTTACATATGGCGCCCAGCATGAGGATGTGGCGAGGTGATGGCATGGTGGACGAATCAGAGGCCACCTGCCAGTGGATTCCCAGGAATGCATGATTAATGAGGCAGGATTGGGATGATACAGTGTGAAAAGGCGTCATTGCAGCCAGCGGGTAAAACGTTCTTTTTCCCATCCACTACCGCACTTCACGCAAATCTGGGATGATTCCGCCCTTAGTTACAAAAACTCAAATGAATACTATCTGCCAAATGAGAAACAAACCTGGGCACACAACAGTCAAGATTTGAAAACATGGGCATCATCTTTAAAAGAGAATTGTTGAGCCTTTTGATACTGGTTCTCTAAATTAAGTAGACATTGCAATATGCTTAAAAGGAAAGTCAGTACTCTCTCTTTCCAATTGGACTGGTCATGAAGTTCAACCTACTTTAAAAATATCACAGCACGTAATACTTAATTGAAATGTTAACTTTTAATAATTTTGCTCTAAGTTGAGGATGTCATTGCTAGAGATTGGAATATTTCTCCCAGGATCTGCATAGCATAGTTGGATATGTAGTAAAACTCTCTCTACTGTACTCCAGCAAAGTGCTTGAACCTTAACCTCAGACAATAACCCCAAGTGTACCAATTTAACATTTTTGTTTACAACATCTGCCATTGACAACCCACTCTGAATAAGGTTAGAAAGTTAACACTGGATTAACTATTGAAATGTTAGAGGACGTATTAAATTGGTGTGTTCAGTGCATTTTGCAGTTGTGAAGTGAAATTGTTCAATTCACATCAGTTTCTTCGAAAATGTATGTGATTGTGTTATATAAAGCATTACAAATCAGGGCAATTTCTCAAGTTTCTGTTCGCTTATAGGTCTATTTCTTAATTTGCCGTAATTTAATGTAGTTTTTATGAATTGGGGATCTGTTTTACTTCCAATCACAAAGGACACAACCTGCTATATTTCATTAGGGGAACTCATAGCTGGGCAGTTTAATGACAAGCTTCAAATGACATCTTCATAAAAGGGCTGTCAGTTTCTCTATACTGAGGGAGCACAGATCCTAATATGTTAGTTGTTTCAAAGAGACGTGTTTGATACTAGCTAACCAATTCATCTCATCATGATCACAGAACAAGCACCACTATTGATATTGGTCACCCAACCAGGAGGAAGGCCCCTGCTGCTCATCCGAGTTTTGTTTCATGGGTATAAAAATTCTATCAGGGAAATCAGTTGGCAATTTCTGTACCTTTTGAACACCATTTTGGTTGACAGTGTTTTGGGGCACAAGTGAAACATTGTTCTGTTTTACCTAGGTATTTAGCTCCTTTATTGATATCATGGTAAATAATGAGTTTACATCCAGCTTTGCTTGGAAATGATTTCCCTGCTTGGCTTAGTGCATATGCTGTGAGAACTACTATTCAGTTATTTCTGGGAGAGAGGCGCCAACCTACACAATTCAAGTGCAAACATGTTAAATGCCTGACTAGCAACTCTTTCTGAATTTGACTGGCAGTTATTTGTAGTATAAGAGTCTGGCAGATATAGGGTTAATGTAGGACTGAGTACAGTACCAACCACACAGTGATGTAAGAGAACACATGACCTGCGCATAGGGGTCAACCGAGTGTTGGACAGAGCCATGTGTACAAGCAAGCATGGAGACAGCTTCTAGCTTGAACCCTTCACTGCATATGCAAACGTAGCTCTCATAGTTAGTAAATACATACAGTTAACCTACTTAAGACTATGAAGACTTAATTAAGACCAACTGAACAGTATCCAACACCTTACAACATGGTAGCAACGAATGGAAAAACCCAAAACTTCACAAAGAATGCAGAGAAAAACTAAAGTCCTTCAAGACTAAAGAAAAATTTGAAGAAGCATCCCGAACTGAAAAAAAGCTTGAGAAGCAGACGCGCAGAAAAATATCACCAGCAAAAAGCTCCAAACAAAGGTTTAGAAGTTGAAGACAGAAATTTAAAATTCTTCACTGCAGCAGAAGACTTCATGGGATCTCTTGGAAGTCCAACTTCAATTCCCAGAGTGCAACATTAGGAGACATAACACAAGTGAGCAAAAACTTTTAAATTCCAGGATATAGCAAGTCCTAAGAAATTTTTAAATAATTCAGTGGTCAGAAGTTGCCATTTAAAAACTCAGTTGGCAAAACCAGATTCCCAAGTCAGCGCCTGAACACATCTGAGCTTGGTCTGAGAAGAAAAAGTAATTAATTAATCAATTCGGAAGAATCGTGACTAAAGAATCAGCTTTAAAGGCCAGGATTTGACACTTTCGCGATCTTAAAGCATAACGCTGAAACAGCAGTTAGTCGATCCAAGCAGCCATTGTTTAAAACTTTTTCAAGGCTGAGTGCTGCTTTATGGTTGTTTGGTGTTTCACAGACAGGTCTGGAGGCTGCTATGGTTAAACGTAAACCATTTATTTAACCCATAACCATATATGCATCCAAAGTACTACCATGTATGGGTGCTGTCTCCATTCTAGCTCCTTCCAGACCCTACTACACACACCACCTACTGTCATGTGACTCTCTACATCATACCAAGGGCAGTACTGTTCTCCGGTTCCACGTTAACCCTTGCTCTGCCAAACACCCTTATACTACAAGCACAAGCATCATTGCAGCGGGAGCTCACCAAAACTGGCAAGCATGGGAAAACCCTTTGTCTCCAAACGAACAGTAGTGCCACCTTGAATTTTAGCAACTCCTTAAGACTGAACCTACACTTCAAAATTTTTTTTTTACCATGGATCAGAAATACATTCTTCCAGATCAATTTGGATTTATCCGGGGACCAGATCAATCACATAATTGGGGACTTTGGAGAAAAAGATCCCTTCGATACATGATTGCTTCTGGTCTGGATAAAAAGACAGAAGCTGAACAAGTTAACACACTGCTTTACTCGACAGGCCCAAAAGCACATTACATTGTTGCTAGACAAGGAATCAACAAATCATCTACTAAATTTGAAGAAGTATTAAAATTATTCGATGTTTATTTTAACCTAAGAAGCAACAAATTCCTCGAATGGGCTACATTTAATAAGTGTGTCCAGCAGCCAGGAGCACCTGTTGACTCATTCATTAATGATCTGCATAGGAAGGCTACGAGTATGGAGACCTAAGATCTGAATTTATCAGGGATAGAGTAGTTGTGGGTGTAGCAGATGACACACTCTGAGGCATGCTGCAAGCAAAGGAAAATCTCATCCTCAAAAGCTATCCAGCACGTTAGGCAGTCTGAACTCCATGTGAAGCACAGGTCCATTTTAAGAGGAGAAAGTAAATGTGGAAATTGCAGAATCCAGTCAGTTAAACAGCACAGAAACAGGGATACCCCAGGTGAAGGGAAGCAATACCTGATCCGACTAATAGAGCGACCATGGCAGCCCTGTGGAACAAAGCACCTGCACAGGTGAGATCAATGTCCTGCAATTTCAGATTTGATTTGGCTGATTTGAATTTAAACAAAAGCTTGGCACTCAACTGCTCCCTGCTGCATTCTCCATGGCAATGCCTCTTCCCATCAGACTCCACTTGCCAACCAATCAGCACTCTCTTCTCGTGTAGTGTAAATTGTTGTTCCCTTTACAATTGGTAATCTTGTGAATTCTGTCCTGACGAGTGCAAGACAAAAAGCTTCGACAGCATGGCTTTTTTTAATTTCTCTTCATGCAGGCGCCCTGAGAAATCCAAATGCTATGCTGTGCTGCGCTTGCGCAGCCCAGTCCCGGTCCACGCATGCACGGAAAATCCCGAGGCATGCTGGGAGTAGTAGTTCCCAGCCTCCCAATGATGAGGTAAGTCTGGATCTCATAACACCTTTACCCTTGGGAGAAAGAAAGCTTCACCATAGTGAAGGTTTCTTTACAACTGCATGACAGTTTCCTTACAAGAACTACATAACATGAACTTGTAACAAATACCCTATCACATACTGTACAGATAAACTTTTCATTTTGTTCCACATGTTGTGCAATGAAGTTATAAAGACTTAACCAAAACAAAAGCCAGTACATGTAACATAAGGATTAGCAGGATTTAAACATCATAGAATGATCGTAACTCAGGACCTTCCTTTTCTCCTAAACCCTTTCTTTAAACTCTGAATAAATAATTATAGGATAATTAAATGGATTTTTTCCATAGTCTTCGTGGTCAACCAAACGTAGAGAAGATACAATAAAGATTTCTTCAGAAACATCTTGACCAGCTTGTACTTCTATTTTGTACCATGGATTTTTAACCTTTCTGGTTTAACTGCAAACCGATACCTGGTAGTCTCCCTTCTTCACACATGGATGCCTATTAATTACGCTATATAATACGAATGACTTTTACATAATACAGAAGAACACAGGTTTTTTCTTATATTCTCCTCTGTTAATGGAAACATGCCTTCAGTGGGTCCTTTAAGCTTTCTATGGAAATCATGTATGTCTGATTGACAGCCAGCTTCAAAATTATCTTTCTCGCTCACCTCCACCATATCAGATTTTGTCGTTTCATGGTTTTGATCAGCACCAGATAGATAAACCTGTACAGAGGGAGTTTTCCTCTTTAATCAAGTCATTTTCTAGTTTATCTGAGCGATGAGCCACAACCTTCTTCAGACGGTCATTTTCTTCTCGTTGACATTTCAGAAATGGAACCTTCATCTCTATTTCTTTCACAATTTCATCCAAATATTTGTTTACTCCCTTATTTTCTAATTATTTTCCGTTCAACAATTGTTCTGGTGAACTCAGTTGCCTTTGTTTCAGAGTCATCTGCAGAACCCTTATACAGGTTTAACAACATCATCTAGAATCTCAGTTTATTTCGGAACCTTTCCTCCATGGTTACTGACTGCTCCTTAGACATTTTCAATTCACTTGTTAGATCCTCAATCTGTTCCTTCAAATTTTCCTTATTTGCTTTTAAAGCCTGGATCTGCTCTTCTATGCCACACATCTCATCCTTTTGGTTCTCCAGAATGCATCGGAGTTTAAGAATTTCATTGCTCTTTTCACAATGAAGTTCCAACAGTTCATCATTCTTGAATTTTAATTCTACCTTCAGCCAACTGTTTTGATTCAACAGCAGTTCCTTTCCTGTTCAAGGCGTTTTTCACAATACTTAATAGAAACTTCTGATACTTGAAGTTCATCAAGTTTTGATTGAAGATCTATTTTTGTTGAATTTGCTTCTAAATAAATTTTTACAAGTTTATCATTTCAACGTTTCAAGTCCTCATTCAAGTGTTCTACTTCCTGTGACTGATGCTCTAGTGTTCTCACCAGTTCTCGTTTTTCATTAGCAAACTCATCTTTCATGCATGAAACTTGGGTTCTCTACGCTGATCAGCCTTTCCTTCAGCTGCTCATTATTGGCAATAAGCTTCTCCTGTTTGGCCACAGAATTTTGGGGAGTTTGGCAAGATCAGCATGATCAAGCAACTGCTGCAACACCGTCATTGCTACGTTACCATCAACATTGATCAAATCATTACCCAACTTAAAATCTACCCCTTCAGTAGGTGAACTAGGAACAATTGCTATAGTAACAATTCAGTTTACTAAATCACTTCATATATTGACTTTACACAAGGGAACAGCTTTGTAAATCCCATGGGTACCCACTATTAATCTTTTTCCTCCACAAAATCATGTAGAACAGAAATTGTATCATCAGCCACCATTAATGACAGAAATGCCCCAGTATCTCTTAAAATGTTATTTTTTTACTTGTTTCATCACTGTTGTAAGGGAATACTTTGCCTTTGGAGACAAAACCTCCAATACCTCCAGTCACCTGACTTACTTTAGCAGTATTCAAGGAAGAATCCCCTTTACTATCCTGAGCCATATCCCTCTTTCTAGTAGTTCTGAGGGAACATGTTTCATTATTGACTGGCACAGCTTCTGCCTTCTCCCTAAAGCTAGACTCTCTTCGATTCCTCCAGCTTCCCTGTGGATTTACAAATAGATACCTACTGCATCCTAGCTGCCTTTGTGATATATCATACCTATCTGCCAGCACCGCTGCTTCCCGTACCTTAGAAACCCTACGGTCTTCCAAGTATGACCTAATAGCTATTGGGATGCTGATTTGAAATTCTTACAGTATAATCAGCTCCCTCACCTTGTCAAAAATTTGTTCTAACTTCAGTGACCGAAACCACCTATCTAGCAACATTTCTTTCTCCCTAGCAAATTCTACTTACATACGTTTCATTCGGTCTTTTCTTTAAAGGTAAATTTCAACTGACATGCTTTAGGGACAAGCTCGTAAGCATTAAGAATCGCAGTTTTAACTACCTCATAATCTGAAGATTGTTCTTCAGAAAGGCTGGAATACACATCAATAGCCTTCCCGACCAAAATGCTTTGCAAGGTGAGAGCCTGTGTGTCCTTTGGCCACTTTAGCTTTGGAGCTACCTTTCCAAACTAGATAAAATATCTCTGAGCTGCATCTTCAGTGAATTTAGGTACTATGCAAAGACTCTTTTATAACAAAGCTTGGAATGAGACTTGATTCCTCATCTAAACTACTAGATACTCTTTCACGCCATAAGCTAGGCTTTTCTCTGGCCAGTCCATGCTGTCTGATTTCTTTCTGTCTTTGAAGGTCTCTATCTCTTTCTTTATCTCTTTCCTCCCTTGCTAACTTCTGTCTCTGGAGTTCAAGTTCAAGGTTTCACATTTCCATTTCCTTTTTCTTTTTCATCTTTTTTCAATTTGACTTTTTTATTTCCTTTTCATTTTCAAGTTCAAGTTTTTGCTTTTCTCCATCTCTTTCTATTTCAAGTTGCTTCATTTCTTTTTCAGTCTCAAGCTGCTTCACCTGTAACTGAATTCTAGCCAACTCAACTGAATTGTTATTAGGACTAACTTTTCTGTCTTCTAATCCCAGATGCTGTGCTATTACCTCAATTGTGCCTGCTTTCTTAACCCCTGCTTTTAACTCTAACTTCAACTTTTCTGCTTCTATGATTAACCTAGCTTTGGTTAATTGTTACAAATCACTCAGGGATAAATCTTCCCTCTCCAGAAAAGTCATAGCAACAGTTAAAGCCATTCTCCTTTCAATCAGTGGAGTAAAATTCACAGTGGAAGTCTTGTCAACCTTAACCTCAGCAAGTACCAGCACTTGTATTTGTCTCTGGATTCAAAATCCTGCAAGAACCCCCAATTTATATTATGACCCTGGACCACAGCTCCCATGTTTTTGGTACGATCTGGTTAGGGGCCAGTGATTTTTTGTTTAAAGTAGACAAAGTTTGAGATTCCAGACAATTGCTAAGAGAGTAAAGCCACAATATTCCATGGGTTTTGAACAAACAAAAATAAATTTTACTGTACGAGGTCAGAGGGATAAAACGATTTTCAATATCTATCTCATACTCCAATATTCAAGGTTAATATGTGGTACATGTGAATTAAACAGGCAAACTGTGATCAAACACACCACACTTCACAATAGATGGCAGATGTGACCAAGATAGATTCCATGGATTTCTCAACAACACACCCAGACATCAATAAACACTGTGAATCAACCAATCTCATTGAAACTCTGTCTCTCTCACAAGGGATTCCAGCCTTCACCTTTGGAGACTTAACTTTGGAATTCTTTCCAAATGTTGCTCCAACTCGGATGGCCCATTTCGCAGGGGTTCAATTTCATCTCCTGAGACTCCGTTCTCCTGGATTCCTAGTCTGCGCTCCAGCACCAACTCTCAAGCACAACTTAAGCTCTTTAGCTGCAACTAGCAGAATACTACTGCTCCAAAGGGTTACCTTTGCCCCAACGGCCTGCAGCTTGGAGTCAGTAACCTTTTGCTGCCTCCTTCAATCGTCAGTGCTTCTCCTGAGCCCTCACCACTTAGTATGCCAACCACAGCCCTTTTTCTGCTTGGAGCCTCTTTCTCTGCTCCTCTTTCTCCTTAACTTTCTCCCTGTCCGCTGTCTGGGAATTCCTTTGGGACCTCTCCCTGTCCCTTCCCCTTGCCCCCTGTCTGGGACGCTTCCCAATTAAGGTGCTCCACTCCCGGGTCACATGAGTGGGGTTTTTGAGCTGTTTCTTTTTTTTCTCTTCAAGCAGACGCCCTGAGAACTCTGAAATGCTGTGCTGCACATGCACAGCCTGCTCACGATACACGCGTGAGCGGAAAATCCCGGGGAGTGCTGGGAGTTGTAGCCCCCAGCCTCCCGACAACGAGTTAAGTCTGGATCTCATAACAGCAGATGCACATTTGCAAGAATGATGCTTTGTTTGGAACTTAAACTTTTCAAGATGGCTGCAATGTTTTCACCAAGAGTTTATTAAAGGAATGAAAGATTTGAAATTTAAAGGAAGCTATGGTCCAATTTTAGAGTACCACAGATGTTGTTTGCACATTGGAATCTTTTTCATTTCAGTACTTTCTAGAATGAAGCTGTAGTCTAGCAAAAAAATTTCTTCCATTCTGCCCTTCCCAATCCCAGAAGTACAGATGAATTGCGGACCAAGTTTCATGTTACATTTTCTTTCTGTGTTTGACCAAAGTTCAGCATTGAAGGCCTTGTATGACCTTTTTTGTGTGTCTGCATTGCCAATGAAACAGCACAGGCTCTTAGCACAATTTTGTTTTAATTAAGTTTTTATTAACTTAAGTTTTAATTTTTATTTTCATTAGAAGGTTGGGATGTCAGTGATAGGAGAGAAACATTTTCACTTTTGACCGAGCATATCCAAGTCAGTTACAGGCAACAAATAGACTAGGGGGGCGCTTTTATTCTATCTCAGCCTCGGAAGAGTACTCCCTCCAAAATATAATAGGCTCTAGTAGCTTTGGGGAGAATTTTTCTTATGGCGGGTGGTCTGGGCGGAAGTGGGCGCAAAGGCAATTGCCAGCTGCGATCAACTGCATGCTGTCATTTTAAGCGGGCGGACCAATTAAGGCCCGCCCAGCGTAACATGCAGCTGGTAGTGCTCAGCGCTACCTGTGTGGGTTGGGGGAGGAGAGAGAGTCAGGGCCTGCGATCTTTCGAGCATGCGCGCGAAAGAGCGCAGCAATCTCCCTGAGGCACGGAGCTGCCACAGGGAGATTAAGTAGATAATAAAACTTTTTAATAAATAGAGTAAAAAATTACTTAAACGTATCCTCTCATGTGACAGTGTCCGTGAGCTGGGACATGTTTGTGAAGTTTGCAAAATTTATTTAATTATTTTATTAAACCTTCCCCATCCGTGAATGAGGTTTCCTGAAAAACGCGAAGGCCGCTTGGGCTCTTCGCCTGCCCGCCAACCTTAAGGTTGGACGGACAATGTTCTCAACAAGGTTAATTGCTTTTTTAACGGCCTTAATAGGCCGTTGACATTTCAGTGGGCGCATAGCC
The DNA here is from genome assembly GCF_964194155.1 of Cetorhinus maximus. Classification (NCBI taxonomy): domain Eukaryota; kingdom Metazoa; phylum Chordata; class Chondrichthyes; order Lamniformes; family Cetorhinidae; genus Cetorhinus; species Cetorhinus maximus. Next base: position 26,591,512 of record NC_135892.1, on the reverse strand, counting down.
GCCTCCGACGTGCACCCACTGAATGAAATATGACGCACGCCCGACATCATCATGCGTCATTTTGCACGTCGGCGTGTCGGGCCCGCCCCCACATACCGACGGCAAAATTCTGTCCTTTGAGTTTGAAAGACAGTACATTTCCAGTGACTGTATTAATGTGCTTTTAACTGTTGGGTTATTTGTTAGTGATTTGCTTTGTTCATGGAATGACAACATAGACAGGCTGTCAATGGTACTTGCAATGAACTCTCCTCCTATAAACTAGCATACATTACAAATAATTACATAGGATATACAGCACAGAAACAGGTCATTCGGCCGAACCATTCCATCCTGGTGTTTATGCTCCAGTGGAGCCTCCTCCCATCTTTTTTCATCCAAATCTACCATCGAAACCTGCTATTCCTTTCTCCCTCAAATGCTTTTCAAGCTTCCTCTTAAATACATCAATATCATTCACTTCAACAACTTCCTAATGATAGCAAGTTCCATTTTCTTACCACTCTTTGGGTAAAGAAGTGCCTTCTGAATTCCCTATTGGATTTCTTGGTGATTATACACAGTATTGATGACCTGTCGTTATGCTCTTCCCCACAAAGGAAAACATTGGTCTGAATGTTCATGCAGACGTACAGGTTTTCCGTCTTTGCGAAAATGACACCAGAGGCCCGAAACAGGCCCATGCCATTTTTGCAGCGTTGGGGGTCAAACAGGGGTGGGTCGATCCTTGAACATCTGTGGTTCTTGGAGGCAGCTGCACATGTTAAAGTGCAGCTGCCTTCAGTCTGATCTGATTTTTGCAAAGAGGGAGTGGGAAATACAACTAGTGCACCTTTTAAACTTAGTAAGAGAAGGTCAAAACTTACCAGAGATCCTCGGAGAGGTAAGGTACCATTTTGTATATTGTCCTGATACACCTTTGGGAGACGGTGTCCCAGAGACCACCACCATAATTTCTGGCGATGTCCTGCCCCACCAGCAGGACAAACCCACCAGGGGTGGAACCATACTGGTATACAATCAGGAGGGAGTTGCCCTGGAAGTCCTCAACATTGACTTTGGGCCCCATGAAGTCTCATGGCATCAAGTCAAACATGGGCAAGGAAACCTCCAACTGGTTACCATCTAACTCAGTTGATGAATCAGTGCTCCACCATTTTGAACACCTATTGGAAGGAGCACTGAGGGTGGCAAGGGCACAGAATGTACTCTGGGTGGGGAATTTCAATCTCCATCTCCAAAACTGGCTTGGTAGAACCACTACTGACCGAACTGGCCGAGTCCTAAAGGACTTAGTTGCTAGACTGGGTCCTTGGCAAGTGGTGAGTAAACCAACAAGAGGGAAAACCTGCTTCACCTTGTCCTCAGCAGTCTAGCTGTCACAGATGTATCTCCCCATGACACTATAGGTAGGAGTGACCACCACACAATCCTTGTGGAGACAGTATCCAACCTTCATATCGAGGATAGCATCATGTTATGTGGCACTAACACCATCCTAAATTATACAGATCTCGAACAGGTCTCGCAAGTCAAAAGTGAGCATCCATGAGGCACCGTGGGCCATCAGCAGCAGCAGAATTGTACCACAATCTGCAACCTCGTGGCCTGGCATATTCCCCACTCTACCATTGCCATCAAGCTGAGAGACCAACCCTGGTTCAATGAGTGCAGGAGGGCATGCCAGGAACAGCATCAGGCATCCTTAAGAATGAGGTGTCAACCTGGTGAAGCTCCAACACAGGACTACTTTCATGCCAAACAGCAGAAGCAGCATGCAATAGACAGAGCTAAGAGATCCCACAATCAATGGTTCAGATCTAAGCTCTGCACTCGAGGCTGAAGCAGTTGCAGAAGTGCAGAGTAGATGATCCCATCTTGGCCTCTTGCTCAAGTCCCCAGAATCACAGATGCCAGTCTTCAGCCAATTCGATTCACTCCACATGATGTCAAGAAACAGCTGAAGGCACTGGATAGTGCAAAGGCTATGGGCCCTGACAACATTCCAGCAATAGTACTGAAGACGTGCTCTAGAACTAGCCGTGTCCTTAGCCAAGCTGTCCCAATACAGAGACTACACTGGCATCTACCCAGCAATGTGGAAAATTGCCCAGGTATGTCCTGTCCACAAAAAGCAGGACAAATCCAGCCCAGCCAATAACCATCTCATCTGACTACTCTCTATCATCAGCAAAGTGATGGTAGGCGTCATCGGCAGTGTTGTCAAGTGGCACTTGCTCAGCAATAACCTGCTCACTGATGCTCAGTTTGGATTCCACCAGGGCCACTCAGCTCCTGACTTCATTACAACCTTGGTCCAAGCATGAACAAAAGAGCTGAACTCCAGAGGTGAGGTGAGAGTGGCTGCCCTTGACATCAAAGCAGCATTTGACCAAGTGTGGCATCAAGGAGCCCTAGCAAAACTGAAGCCAATGCAAATCAGGGGAAATACTCTCCAACCAGTGGAATCATACCTATCACAAAGGAAGATGTTTTTGGCTGTTGAAAATCAATCATCTCAGTCCCAGGGCATTGTTGCAAGAGTTCCTCAGGGTAGTGATCTAAATCCAACCACCTTCAGCTGTTTCATCAATGATCTTCCCTCCATCATAAGGTTAAAAGTGGGGATGTTCGCTGATGATTGCACAATGTTCAGAACCATTAACAACTCCTCAAAATCTGAAGAATTCCGTGTCCATATGCAGCAAGACCTGGACAGCAATAGAGAAGAATTGAATGCAAAAGTAGAGATGTTATGCTTCAGTTATACAGGGCATTGCTGAGACCACATCTGGAGTCTTGTGTACAGTATTGGTTTCCTTATTTAAGGAGGGATGTAAATGCATTGAAAGCATTCTGAGAAAACAGGGATGAGGAATTTTTTTTCTTTCAGAGGGCCGTAAGTCTTTGGAACTCTTCCTCAAAAGGCGTTGGAAGCAGAGTCTTTGAATATCTTTAAGGCAGAGGTAGATAGATTTTTGATAAGCAAGGGAGTGAAAGGATATTGGCATAGGCATGAATGTGGAGTTGAGATTAAAATCAGATCAGCCATGATCTTACTAAATGGCAAAGCAGGCTTGAAGGGCCGAGTGCCTACTCCTGCTCCTGATTAGTATGTTCGTATTGCAACCATAGTAAAATTGCAAGCACGTTCTCAGCAATCTTTATTCCGCATTTTTTTTATTATTCATAATTGCCCATCCCTAATTACATTAGAGACAAACGAATGGCTTTCGAGACCATTTGAGAGGGCAGTTAAGAGTCAACTATATTACCAAGGGTCTAGAGGCATACGTACGCCAGACCGAGTAAGGATGGCAGATTTCCTTCCTTAAAGGGCATTAATGAGCCAGATAGATTTTTAAAGACAATCCAGTAGTTTCATGAATACAATTACATGATACCAACTTTCTTTTTACAGATTCATCTAATTAGTTAAATTTAAATTCACTAGCTGCCTTGGCAGGATTTGAACTCATGTCTCCAGAACAATAGTAACATTCCATTATGTTACTGTACATACACATAATGTGACATAGTGCAAGACATCAGACAAGTAGTAATACTTGTAGCAATTAAAAATGTTTTGTGTTACTCTCAGGGTTTATAGACAATTTTACAAAGCATTTTTCCTTCAATTTCTCTTGTTTTTTTTTCCCCTTGTCCTCCCTCAACTCCACACTTCTGAACCTAAACTCCAAAAGTTGGTGTTTACACTGCGATCTGCAGATCAGATCTGAAATTAATATGGTCCTGGGGTGCCATCTTTGTGTCTGGGGTTCAGTGTGATCTTCTGCTGCTACTCTTTATGCAGTATGTTTGGCAAATGGCAAAGTTGAATCTGCTTCACTGCAATGCCACAAAGGATGTGTGAATGCTCCTTAAATTTCCCTCATTCAGGTGCTTCAGTGCAGTTTTGAGGGAGTACTGCATTGTCAGAAGTGCGACTTTTTAAATGAGTTATTGAACCAAGGCCCTGCCTGCCTTTCCAGGTGAATATAAAAGATCCCATTGCACTATTTCAAAGAACAGGGGAGTTCTCTCAAGCGTTTTGGCCAATATTTATTCCTTGACCAATATCAATAAAACAGAACATCCCGTCATGATCATCTTGTTTGTGGATCCTTGCTGTCAGCAAATTGGCTGTCGTGTTTCCGACATTACAACAATGACTACACTCCAAAAATACAGTATTTCGTCAGCTTTTGGATGTCTGGTGCGTATGAAAGGTTCTATATAAACACAATTTTTTTTCTCTTTTAAAACTTGCCTAAAATAATTAATCAGTTCAGAGCAACCAGTTGTTTTTTCCTTTTGTGTTTAATTGGATTACTGTGAAAACATTCAGTGAAGGTTTCATGGTTGCAGTATTCAGGAATGTATTGTATTGGAACTTTTTTAAAAAACTGCTAAAGAGGTCAAAACGGTATTTAAATATAATTCATTCTTAAACTGACAGCCAGTGAGAATTATTGGAGAAGCTTTTGCTTATGTAAATCTTTTATGTCTGTAGCAGAGTAGATGCTGAATTATCCTACCAAACACTGTTAAAAGCAGAAAGTATATTGGCTGTTGGTTTGCAGTCAAAGTCCTTCTCTTTTATACACCGAGCAATTGTCTGCAGGCAGTACAGAAAGGCTTGGAATATTGATTAAGAAAGTGAACGTCAGATAGAGAAATCAGGATTGTAAAGAGCTCTGTTGAAGATCCCTTTCCCCTAGTGCCTGTTTAACATTATGACCCATGAATTTGTCAAGTGAAGCAGCAGAGTCATCTTTGCATATCGTTTGAACTGAGGGCTTGCTTTGGAGAAGATAAGCAAGCCTTGTTGCCCAGAAGAAATAATGATGCTAATTTATCTCTGCCTGCCAAGGGATGTAGCCACCGAGCATGTGTGTAAGATTGTCTTGAAGGAACAGGGAGATGACTGGCTAAACTCAATTCACAGAAGCAAATACAATGTATTGAAAGCCGTGCAGTGCTTCTCAGAAATATGTGTGCAATGTTTTGTATCTGTTGCCAAATAAGCCATTTTTGCTACCCTGTCTTTCCTCCTTGATGCATTTGAAATTTTGTTTTCTTCATCAGCTGCATGTTACCCTTTATTTCAGATAAATCGATCAATTTTTTTAGAATTGAATTGAATACTGTATTTTTTTGCTAATAGAAGGTTTCCAAAAATGAAATTTTCCATTAATTATATAATTTGATGTTTTGAAAAATAGTATAGATACAAATATATATGACCCAAGTTTTGAGGCAGTAAAGAAGCTGAAACTGTCAACATTTGCCAACATTACTCTTTTAAAAATATAGCAACTTCTGGAGTCCACACAAACACATTTAATCATCAAAATCCAGAAGTTGCTGTCAGTGATTCTATGCTTCTCCATAGGGTATGCTGCTGAAGTCCCCATATCAATCAATTAGAAATTATTGAACTGACAAAAACCTCCAACTTTGTGCTATTAGTCTCGCTATAACAACCCTTGAAAATGTTGTACCTTGTTGAATGAGGCGCAGCCGGCTTTGTAATAGTGTACTAAATTCATTAATACTGTTCAACAGCTTATTTAGCCCTGAAAAAATAATTTTATATCTGTGGAAGGTCAACTTTCTCCATTATGATTTCAAAGATCATTTTTATATTTTTGATATTTCAGTTTCTAGCTTAATCCCTTGTCTATTTCTCAGTTTTTATTTCATACTCTGTAAAATTATATTAAAAATCGAACATGATAATCAATGCTTTTAACTTCTTAGTTTGCTACCTGTGAGAATTCTTCAATGTGATTGGCTGCAAAAGCTGTTGAATGACATCAGTGTTCCTGAATGCCTGGAGACATGTTGACTTGACGCCAGATTGAAATTAACATTGGGAAAGATAAAATCAACACCAGAGAAATTAGTAGATCATTCTTCAGAGTCAGCAGTGAGTGCTGTCACTTCACCATTGGCTACAAATATAAACATACAAATATAAAAAATACAAATGTGCCATATTTTTCAAATAATCTTCCCTTGCATTTAAGGTGATGCTGGGGCAAAAAGTGCAGAACTGTAGAAGCAGTAACAAACTTTTTTCCCTTTCCATCATTTGAAGAGGCTAAAGAGTAAGATTATTTACCACTTCCTAAATATTTGGCCACAATGAATCAAGTAACCCTCAATTTTTGAACTTCAAATACAGAAGCCTTGGGTGCTTTACATTCAGCATGTAGCAATGTTTTCACAAGAGACCGCAGTTTTAAACCATAGCTCTGTGAATTGCAAAGATGACAACAAAGGCACAATCAATATTCCCTTTTGGATGCATACACAAACTTTATTTTGAAACATATCAAAGGTCTAGAACAAAGTAAGTCTATATAAACATCTGGGTGGGTTTAAGTAGCTTGGCTAGTTCAGTTTTACTTCATAACACTGCTTCAATGCTTATTAGTTGTGACAACAGCCTGGTGCAGCAGTTAAGATTAGATGTGAGGCAGTTACTAATTGAATAGAATTGAAGATCTCCTGAAAATACCTGCCTTTAGCTAACAGTTGCTTGGCAGTACAGAACTTGAATGTTGCTGAAAAGAGAGACGTATTGCTTTTTGTCTTGAACTCATCAGGACAAATGCAAGAATGTAAAATTTCAAACAATCACTACAATTTAAAGTATAGGAGAAAAGAGGTGTTGATTGGTTGGCAAGCCGACTCTGGTCGAGACGTTGCCATTGAGAAATCAATGGAGGAATATAGGCTTCCCATGCTTCTGGATAATTCAAAAAGGGGTGCAAGGCTTTTGTTTGCACAGAAAAGGTCCCCGTGTATGAACGATTGTTGCTTTTAGCAAGCGTAAACAAACCACATTACAAGCTTGACTGATCTTAAACTGGTTGTTAGTGTAGCTATGAGCTCACTCAGGATTGTTTAGTAAGTGCTGCCCAACCGTGGAATCACACCTAACATTAGACGTTTTGTTTTGGGTTTTGTAAGCGCGGGCTGTTTGAGTACGGTCTATACTCTGCCTATTATGATCAGCTAGAGGAACATTTTTTTATTCATTCATGGGATGTGGGCTTCGCTGGCTGGGCCACATTTATTGCCCATCCCTAGTTGCCCTTGAGAAGGAGATGGTGAGCTGCCTTCTTGAACCGCTGCAGTCCATGTGGTGAAGGTACACACACAGTGCTGTGAGGAAGGAAGTTCCAGGATTTTCACCCAGCGATTATGAAGGGGCGATATATTTCCAAGTCAGGATGGTGAGTAACTTGGAGAGGAATTTCCAAGTGGTGGTGTTCCCATCTATCCACTGCCCTTGTCCTTCCAGATGGTAGTGGTCGTGGGATTGGAAGGTACTGTCTAAGGAGCCTTGGTGAATTCCAGCAGTGCGTCTTATGGATGGTATACACAGTACACACTGCTGCTACTGTGCATCAGTGGTGGAGAGAGTGAATGTTTGTGGATGTGGTGCCAATCAAGCAGGCTGCTTTCCCCTGAACGGTGTCAAGTTTCTCGAGTGTCGTGGGAGCTGCACTCATCCAGGCAAGTGGGGAATATTCACTCCTGATTTGTGCCTTGTAGATGGTGCACAGGCTTTGGGGAGTCAGAAGGTGAGTTATTCATCGCAGGATTCCTGGCCTCTGACTTTCTCTTGTAGCCAGCATATTTATATGGCTAGTCCACTTCAGTTTCTGGTCAATGGTAACCCCAGGATGTTGATAGTGATTTTGATTCAGTGATGGTAATGTAATTGAATGTCATGGGGCGATGGTTAGATTCTCTCTTGTTGGAGATGGTCATTACCTGACACCTGTATGGCGCAAATGTTACTTGCCACTTGTCAGCCCAAGCCTGGATATTGTCCAGGTCTTGCTGCATTTGGACATGGACTGTTTCAGTATCTGAGAAGTTGCAAATAGTGCTGAACACTGTGCAATCATCAGTGAACATCCCCGTTTCTGACCTTACGATGGAAGGTCATTGATGGAGCAGCTGAAGGTTGGGACTAGGACACTACCCTGAGGAACTCCTGCAGTGATGTCCTGGAGCTAAGATGACTGACCTCCAACAACCACAACCATCTTCTTTTGTGCTAGGTATGACTCCAACCAGTGGCGAGTTTTCCCCCTGATTCCCATTGACTCCAGTTTTGCTAGGGCTCCTTGATGCCACACTCGGTCAAATGCGGCCTTGATGTCACTCTCACCTCGCCTCAGGAGTTCAGCTCTTTTGTCCATGCTTGAACCAAGGCTGTATTGCGGCCAGGAGCTGAGTGGCCCTGGTGGAACCCAAACTGGGCGTCAGTGAATAGGTTATTGCTAAGCAAGTGCCGCTTGATAGCACTGTTGATGACCCCTTCCATTACTTTATTGATGATCGAGAATAGACTGATGGGGCAGTAATTGGCCAAGTTGGAATTGTCCTGCTTTTTGTGTACAGGACATACCTGGTCAATTTTCCAGTCAATCCAGGTAGATGCCAGTGTTGAAGCTGTACTGGAACAGTTTGGCTAGGGGCATGGCAAGTTCTGGAGCACAAGTCTTCAGTACTATTGCCGGAATATTGTCAGACCCCATAGCCTTTGCCCTATCCAGTGCCTTCAGCCATTTCTTGATATCATGTGGAGAAAGTCAAATTGGTTGAAGACTGGCATCTGTGATGCTGGGAATCTCCAGAGGAGGCCAAGATGGATCATCAACTTGGCACTTCTGGCTGAAGATTGTTGCAAATGCTTTAGCCTTATCTTTTGCACTGATGTGCTGGGCTCCTCCACCATTGAGGATGGGGATATTTGTGGAGCCTCCTCCTGCTCCACCAGTGAGTTGTTTAATTGTCCATCATTCACGACTGGATGTGGCAGGACTGCAGAGCTTAGATCGGACCCTTTGGTTGTGGGATCGCTTCGCTCTGTCTATCACTTGCTGCTTATGCTGTTTGGCATGCATGAAGTCCTGTGGTTTAGCTTCACCAGGTTGACACCTCATTTTTAGGTATGCCTGGTGCTGCTCCTGCACTCTTCATTGAATCAGGGTTGATCCCCGGGCTTGGGGATATGCCAGGCCATGAGGTTACAGATTGTGTTCAAGTACAATTCTGCAGCTGTTGATGGCCCACAGTGCCCCATGGACGCCCAGTCTTGAGTTACTAGATCTGTTTGAAATCTATCCCATTTAGTACGGTGGTCATGCCACTCAACACAATGGAGGGTATCCTCAATGTGAAGGTGGGACTTCGTCTCCACAAGGACTGTGCAGTGGTCACTCCTACCAATACTGTCATGGACAGATGCATCTGCGGCAGGCAGGTTGGTGAGGATGAGGTCCAGTGTGCTTTTCCCTCTTGTTAGTTCTAGCACCTTTAGGACTTGGCCAGCTCGGTCAATCGTGGTGGGGACTGGTGGGGGACGTTGGTGATGGACTCTTGGTGATGGACATTGAAGTCCCCCGCCCAGAGTACATTCTGCGCCCTTGCCACCCTCCGTGCTTCCTGCAAGTGATGTTCAACATCACTCAACATGTCCTGATGAGTGCAAGACAAAAAACTTTGACATGATGTCTCTTTTTTTAGCAATGCTCAAACTCCTGATGTCATATTTGAAAATGAATTCTCTTCTGGGAGAAATTCAAAACTAGAGGCCATAAATATGAGAAAGTCACTAATTAAAGCATTAAGAAATTCAGGAGAAACATCTTTATCCAGAGCGTGGTTTGAATGTGACACTTATTGCTACAAGGAGTCGTTGAGGTGATTAACATGGATGCATTTAAAGGGAAACCAAATAAATACATGGAGGAGAAAGGAAGTGGATATGTTGATAGTATGAAATAGTAAGATGGCAGGAGGCTCATGTGGAACATAAATCTGTTGGGCCAAATAGCCCGTTTCTGTACCATAAAATTGTATGTAATTTTGGTCTTAATAATAGAGTGCAATGTTTCATACCTTAGAAGATATTGGCAATAAAAGATAACATTCCTTCCTTAAAGCCTATTTCCCTTGATCCCTAAAAGGCAGCCTTTCCTTCAATTAGCTTTAAATGTAACTTGTTTAAGACAGATAAGCAACATTATTGGTGTAGGTATTTTTGAACCAGATTTTGGAACATAGGGGTGCTCAGGTTTGGAAAACCTGCAGTCAATATGTCTTGTCATAAAATTTAAAAATATGTAAACTTGTTCATCCAGAGACGCTTAATTCAAATTTTTAGATAGTAATCTGTATCTGATTAGTTGTCCTTCTCTGCATCCTTTTCACAGCAATATGTCCTACTTGTGACAGAGTGTCCCCAGTGACCTCAGTATTCCAGATGGGACTGACCTAGTGCCCAGAATATACAGCCAGGATTTGTGTGCTCTCTGTATATACCTCTAGATTTATTTGCTTACTTTACTGCTGTTGCATAATGAGAAGATGATTTCAACTATCTATCCCCAATCCCTTGCCAATGCGTGTCCTTTAGTCTATTACCATTCATTCATCTTGTACCCCCTTTTCCAATCTTACCATTCTGCATTTGTCTACATTGATGATAGCTGTTGTCCATCAGTCCAATTATCCAACCTATACAGATCTTTCTGTATTTAGTCCACTTATTGGGCCGTAACCTCCGAACTCACCGGAGCCAGATTTGGAAGGTGAACCAAAGATGAACTGGGGAAATCCTCTTGGAAGTTCCAAAGTAAGGGTTTGTACGGCAATTGCCCAGAAGTGCACACTTGCTCTGGATAATTGCCTTGCGCTGGGAACCATCCAAAAATGTGGTTTAAATTGCAAACTTTGGATGGTTCCGTCAGGGTTATACCAATAGTTACTCAGAAAAAGTTAGAAGAATTAAAACCTCTTCTAACTTCTGGGTAACTATTGTAAAGACCCAGACCAACCCCACAGGACTTCCCCACCCCTGACCTCTGACAGGCCCCGACCTCTGACCCCCTCCAACCTCCCTCCCTCGCACTTTGCTGCCTCTGAACCAATTTCTGATGCAATTAATATTTCTCCCTGGCCATCCCACTACCACTTGTCTCTCATTTTATACCTTCAGATTATGTGGACCAAAGACCTTACCAACATTTTTAAAAGCTCCACTAAAATTTAAATTGTTAATCTCACGTTCCCATTACCTACTCACCATTATCTCTTCAAATAGTTCCTAAAACTATGGGATTCACTGTTAATAATCCAAATTTCTTCAGGTGTTTCATTATTCCCTCTTTTTTTACCTACTACAGACATTGGGCAAACCCGCCTGTACCACCCAACAGATTTTTATGCTTCTTTCAATATATTGGTCTAATGTTTCCCTCCTTGGCTGTAATTGTTGTTTCCAAACCCTAAAAAATGCATGCCAGGATATAAACAATTGTGTTCTTTTAAAGCAGTGTCCTATTTTAGCCTTCTCGACTTATTACCTCCTTATTTGTAATCTTTAACATTATAAATATTACATTTCTGTCCATTTAGCTCAGTCGAAGCATTTTGTGCCTGTAAGCTTTAGGCTGTGTCTTCCACCCCATCCCAATGCATGAGCATAAATCCCAGGCTGATGTTTCAGTGCAGTACTGAGTACCATGTTGCCCTTCCTGTGGGACATCATCAGCCAACACCAAAGCAGATTAATTGGCGACTATTCTCATGGTTGCTTGTGGGATCTTGCGCTCATATTTGCTAATCAAATAAAAACAGTGACCAGTAACAAAATATTAAAATATAAAATTTTCCTATATGAAACACTCAGGGAGGTCTCAGAAAGAAGTGATGTAGTGCTATATAAATGCAAAACCCTTCCTGCCTACCTCTCTTCCTCCCTCCCTAAATGCAAAACCCTTCCTGTCTACCTCTCTTTCTCTCTCTCCCCCACCCCCCCAACTCCCCCACACAAAATTCCACCTCCATTTCTGGGAGGTGATCCTTAGTTTGAAACCCCAGTGGCATTGAGGATCCAAATCTTTTGTGGGATCCACAAAGTAGTGGCTTACTTTCTTTTTATGGTCAGCCTTTTTAACAGCAATGATAGCCCTAAACTTATTAGAGAAAGGAGCACACAGGGTTTGGCCTGAAAGTTGATCTCCTGGGGCTACATATATGTTCTATCAATCAGTGACAAAATACACAGCTTTTGCCTGGCAGAGATTGCTTAAGACACATGACAACTAATTACTCTGTACACAGAGAGGGAGTGAATATTAACATGGGAGACATCCAATCCATGTGTGCCATGCACATCTTCTGGGGCTTTCTTATCCACAGTTGAGATTTCTGCTGGGGCTAGCTCTTGCAAAAATGCTGTTGTGTTGAAACATCTGATTAATAGCTGTTATTTTCAAAGTCATATATACTGTGTGTATATAGGAAAAAGAAGCATATTGTCTGCAGTGTCATGGGAATCAGCTAAAATTAAAAGGAACATGAGGAATATAATCATGTGTCTTTTGTGATTAATCTAATATTTGCAGATTCTTCATTCTTTCAGCTTCCACAAGTAAATCAGTAGGCTGCTGTCCAGCTGGGAGAAAACCCATTGGGACATTGTCCCATTAACAGTTCCATACCGCATAGTAGCTTTGTGGGCTTATAGTCTCATTTTACTCTCACCTTGCTGTACCTAAACTTTCAGTTTCATACCATAACCTCATTTTTATCTCATCCACAAGAATATATGAGATATTCTGAGACTCAATTGCAGACTTGACTGTTCCAACACACTGCTGGCCAGCCTCCTACATTCTGCCCTCTGTAAACTAGAAGTCACCCAAACTCTGCTGCCTGTGTCCTAACTCACACCAAGTCCCATTCACCCATCAGCCCTGTGCTTGCTAACCTACATTGGCTCCTGGTTAGGCAACACCTTGAGTCTAAAATTCTATTCCTTGTTTTCAAATCCATCTTTGGCTCAACCCTCTCTAACTCTGTAGCCCTCTGAGATATCTGTGCTCCTCCAAATCTGGTCTCCTGAGCATCTCCAATTTTAATCACTCTACCATTGACAGCCATGGCAAGGCCCAAAGTTCTGGAATTTCCTCTTTAACCTCTCCACCACCCTTCTTCTCTTTCCACCTTTAAGACGTTACTTAAAATCTACTTGACCAAACTTTTGGTCCGAAACTGAATATCTCTTTAGTTGGCTCAGTGTCAAATTTTGTTTGATAATGCTCCTGTGAAGCACCTTGGGATGTTTTATTACATTAAAGGTGCTATTTAAATACAAGTTGTTTTCGTCCCTTTGCAAGCTCTTTCATTTAAGTTTTATGTTTTTCTGAAGATTTTGTTGTTTCATAGCATTATCACTAAGTTCTGATTTCAACTTGCAATTTGTTATTGATTGTAAAATAGCTAGGTAAAGAACTTTATATAAGTACTGCCAGGATTTTTTTTATAATTCAAATGTGGTGAGGGTTCCACAGGAAATTGTCTTGCCATTTTAAATGTTGAGAGTAATTTTTAAATAAAGACAGTTTTCTGAACCAATGACAAATGTTCTATTTTTACAAGATATAAACAGTATTTCTAAAGAAACCTTACAAGCAATTTTAATACTGTAACTTAGTTAGTTAGTAAGACTCTTGAATTCACAGGTGGAATTTTATTTTCCCCCCAGAAGCTGACTTGGAGGCGGGGTCCCATTTAGTCGGACGGGAAGGTGTGGGGTGGAAACTTCCAATTGCCTCCAATTAAGCCTGGGATGTGAAGGCTTGAGAATGGCCTTCCTGCCCAGAAGCTAATTGAGGCCCTTAAGAGCCCACTTCAGGGCCTCATCCCCCTGCTGCTGGTATTCAGCCAGTGGAATGTGAGCCACACCATGTAGTTAACCTGCTAGGTAAACTCTGGCATGTATGCCTGCGGGCTGATGGGGGCGGTCCCTCCTACTTGTGCAGCCTGTAGCCAACGGAGATATCCACTGGAGGCATGGGCCACCCACGGGTGAAGACCTCTACCTGCTCTAAATATGAACTCCCTCTTCCTCCTATCTTGTCAAGGCCTCCCTGACTGGCCCTGATAAGCCCGCCTCACCTACCCTCACTCGAGGCTCCAAGATGATCCTGCAGCCTAAGCCTACTGGAATACCAGCTGTGGCCACTGATCCTAGTGGTGCTGCAGTACTGGAGAGCTGCTGGCCTCTGATTGGCCGGCAGTTCTCAGAGGTGGGATATTCTCCCTGAGGATGACAAGTACCCTGATTCTGACCAGGTAAATCCCTGAGTGTCATTAAACCGGGTCGGGGGTGTGCGGAATGGCCACAGCTGTGGTGCTACAGGCCCTTTAGCCGGTGGACAGGTTTGACACTGCAAGTATTAAATTCTGTCCTACGTTTCAGGTTGCATTCATTTCCTTTGTTACTTTTAGATACAAATTCAGGGCAGAAAATATCAATTATCTGGAAAATGCAGGCATCATTACCAGCTCTCTTACCACAGTACTTAAAGGCACAAACCTGAAAATTAATCGTTCTGTGGTACACTACTGATCATCCATGTATTCAACATTTATGACATAATACTTTCCTCAATGAGTTCTCAATGTCTGGATTTCATGGTGGGAAGCGGTGGAGTCTGGTGCTTGGTGAAACCCTCATATGGGAACACAGGAAAGTCCAAGTTGCTAGCCACTCTCCAAGGTGCTGTTGTGTATCTCCGTGGTGACTAATTTATTCAGTAGTGACAAAGCCTGCAAGTTGTGGATTAGAATTTCACAATTTAGGAGCCTAAGGACAGAAAGAAATTAAGGATTTGACTAAAACAAAATGCATGTTGTTTTGATGTATGCAACTGCTACTTCAGCTTTTATTAATCAAAGATACTGTAAGCAGGAGCTTGACGACTCTAAAAATATTGAAGAGTAGAGATGACTTTCTATGCTTCATGGATGATCACTGAGAGGCCAGTTAGATCAGTTGGTTAGACCGTGGTGCTTGATAACGCCGACGACACTTGTTCAATCCCTGTACCAACTGACTTTGATCTTGGGGCCTGCCTCTTCTACTTGCTCCATTGTGTTTTCAGGGCATCATTGAGCCATGAGTAGCAACCCTCAGATAACCAGGATGCTGCATGAAGAGAGAGAATGATCAGTAAGCTGAACACAGTTGGGAAGGGACAGAGTGACAAATGTAAATTTACATTCAGGTAACCTTATTGATGTTGACTTTGAAACATTCCTAAAATACAAATAGCCGAGCTTTGTTTCACACAGTGTGCAGGTGATGCATCCTCTCCAGGGCCTGGCCTTGTGTAACACCTCGCACAATCTTTCTCTGTTGTAACAGGGTGCCTACAGGATTGCCTGGAGGGAAGATGGATTGCTTCAGCTTGCTTGGTTTGATCAGCTGTCAGCTGCGGTGGAGGAGAGAAGAACTCATAAAAATGAAAATATAGTGGCTTCCTTAATGGTTTTGGTTTCTCTTGCTGCAAGTTGATAGAGGATGAGAAATCAGGGCCTGTGACATCAGTGAATGTACAAGTCAATAGAACAGCCTGTGTGGGTATGCAGAGAGTCCTCGATATACCTTTGAAACTGACAGCTGAAAGAAAGAGTCAGGCACTTTTGACAAGATATTCAATATACCATCAGATTTTAGCCGAGGAGTGATACAGCATAGTGATACCACCTGTCATGGGGATGGTTTGTAATTTATATAATAAACAGTGCCATCTCCTGGGCCAGGTAGTGAATTTCCATCCTTTTGTTGTGTAGTCAGTAATACTCGATAAAGTTATTCAGCTAATTGAGATTGAAAAGCTTAAACGATCAGGACTTCATTGCGCATAGCTTAAATTATAATATGTTGTGAAAATAGTTAATGATTGATTGACTCCTGGTCTATGGTTAATGCCTGCTTTATAGCAGTAGTTAGCCTTGAACTATGAATGAATCACAGCTGATGGACCAATTCAACTACTGAAGTTATATTTCACTTTTTAGAGGGCCTGAAATAGAATAGAAAGTTTGCCACCTTAAGAGCTGACTCAACAGAGTGTATAGTTTTAGGATCTTTTGATCATTTCTCTACGATGCTTTTTGGGGGGAGTTGTGGAAGAGTTTTGTGTTAAAATATTATGTTATGAAACAGCAACGGAAATCATGGCGGGCAGGGGCACTTAATTTGGCAGAAGGCAAAAAAATGTTTCCAGATGGCGGGATAAACTGTCGGAATTTTGTTCTCCCGACTTTCAAGGCATGTTAAAGGCTGGTCGAGGTTCCCGACAAACAATGACGGGAACTCCATTTGCATGCATTAGCATCTCATGTACGCTCATTAAAAGGCCACCTCGCTGGAATTAAGCTCCTGCTCCAAATCAAGTTCCCTATCAGCGAAAATTTACAATGCTCAGTTTTACAACTGTATCTAAGTGCTGTACACCTGGCAAGCTACACCTCTTCCACAACTTTGAGATCTGTAAATGTCACTTTCTCCTTCTTGGGAACCTCATATTGAGTACCATTAGCAACTCTGCTCCAAGGCTGGACAAGGGAGGCAGGCTTACTGGGAAAGTGGGAGGAGAGTGTCAGGGGAAGGTGGTGGGGGGCGGGGGGGGAGAATGTCCGGGAAGGTGGGGCAGAGGGGAGTGTTTTAGAGGGCAGGGTTGGTGGTCAATGGCGGGGTCCTGGAGGGAGAACTCGGGGTATGGGAGACAGGAGAGAATAGTCACAGTCAGAGTGGGGAGTGGGATGTGGTAGGGTGGCAGTTCCATGGTGAGGGTCTGGTAAACGGGGAAACAGACGAGGACAAAAAGGTGGCTTGGATAACAGGAGGGGGCAGGGTCAGGGTGAGCATGGGGATGGTAACGGGTGTCAGCTCTGAGGGGAGGAAAGGCATGTGAAGGTGGATTGTGATAAGATCCAGGGAGACGGGGAGGTTCAAGGGTGACAGAGAGGAGAGGAATGGTGATATTGGGTGGATCTGTGATGAGTGGGGAGAAGTTAGTGGGTGACGGGTGAGGGTAGACGATGGTGGAGCGAGTTTGAAAGGTGACGCGTGCCGTTTTTCCAAACTGAACTTAACCATGCAATTAGTCAGTTAGTGAGATCCCTCCAGGTCAGAGGAGTGTCTTTTTGGGTGGCTGGAGTTCAAGGTCAGCACATGTGGGCAACTAAAGGGGCACCCTAATAATAATGAAGTAACTGGATGTCAAAGATGCTCACTTGTGTTCTCCTCTCTATGGTTAAGCCCGCATTGCAGCAGGTTTCTTCCTGATTCATGGGTCTCATAACATCAAAGTCCCAGTAAGGTGTGGAGCTACCGTTCATTCTGTGCTTTTTGCTGCAGTCAGAGGCAGGAATGAAGGGAGGGAGAGGCTGGTGGAGGGCAGCCAACTTGCAACTCCAAACCTCCATCCTCCTGGGTGAATGGTTGTGGCTGACAGGGGATCATGTGGTTAGTTTTTTTTATGCTGCCAAGGCAATGGCCTCTCTATAGAGTTTCAAGGGTAATGGAGATGAGCAGAAAATGTCTGCATGAAGCTTCATGCACGTGACTCTCATCACCCTGGTCAAAGAGCCTTACACATTCATTTATGAACGGGAGGAACACCCATTTCTGGTCTTTCAGGATGTCCTTTAGGTGGAAGGGATGGGATCAGGATACCATATCTACATGAAGGCCAGGTGAAGGGCTTAGCACTTGCCCACCGGCTTTGAGATGGAGGGAAACCTGTAAAGGACATGTTCAATTAATGTATCATTTCAATTTGTTTACACATCCAAAGAGACGTCGATGATGCAGGCTGCAGGCAACCCTGTCTTGGTAATGGCTCTCATCCAGATGACGAGAAGGCGGGCCCATTGCAGGTTGGAACAGTGCCAGGAGGAGTAAGGGCCTGAGCAGCAGGAGGCAGTGGGGCCTCTAGAAGGTCAAGAGATGGTGAACATAGAACACTGCAATAGCGAGCATTGGCCCAATCATAGGTGTATTGTCAGCAGTGCTCTTATCTAGAAATGAGCGAAAGGCATTGCCAGAGGCGCCCTCGTATATCCCGGGATGTGATTGCTCACATCTGCGAACTTCTCCGGTACAAGCTGCGGCCACAAGGAATCTGGAGGAGTAATGTGGAGCTCCTGGCCTGCAGAGAGTGAATGTATGTCCGGGTGCCCCTTAAATATGGTGCCAGAATCTTGACTCCGTGAGGTAATGGCAGGGCAGATGACTTCCTTCCCTGCCTACCATGAGATTCGCTGAGCTCCTCATGGACACATAATCACATAATTAATGAGCTGAAGAACAGAAGATTGTGTGTGTTCACCCACCCTGCCGCCCAGCGGGAATCACGCCAATTTTCCCACCTGCCACCTCACTTAGTCTCCAGAATGAAAAATTCCGCCCATAGAGTATTTTATGCAGGTTAAGGAAAGTGATCCAAGACAATAAGCATTTTTGAGAATCATGTCCAACAACACTCAAGGAGCTCAACATCATCCAGGACAAAGCAACCTGCTTGATTGGCACCCCATCCGCCACCTTAAACGTCACTCCCTCCACCACCAACATACAGTGGCAGTGTGTACCATCTACAAGATGCACTGCAGCAACTACCTTCCAAATCTGTGACCTCTTAATATCCAGAAGGACAAGGGCAGCAGATGCCTAGGAACACTACCACCTGCAAGTTCCCCTCCAAGCCACACACCATCTTTGCTTGGAACTATATTTCTGTTCCTTCATTGTTGCTGGATCAAAATCCTGGAACTCCCTCGCTAACAGCACTGTGGGTGTACCTGCACCACATGGGCTACAGTGTTTCAAGAAGGCAGTTCATCACCGTCTTCTCAAGGACAATTAGGGATGCACAGCAACTGCTGGCCTTGTCAGTGACGCTATTTTTATTATTCATTTAGCTGCCTTCTTGAACCGCTGCAGTTCACGTGATGAAGGTACACCCACAGTGCTGTTAGGGAGGGAGTTCCAGGATTTTGACCCAGTGACATTGAAGGAACAATGATATATTTCCGAGTCAGGGTGGTGAGTGGCTTGGAGAGGAACTTCCAGGTGGTGGTGTTCCCATGTATATGCTGCCCTTGTCCTTCTAGATGGTAGTGGTTGTGGGTTTGGAAGGTTCTGTCCAAGGAGCCTTGGTCAGTTCCTGCAGTGCATCCTGTAGATGGTACACAATGCTGCCACTGTTCGCCGGTAGTGGAGGGAGTGAATGTTTGTGGATGGGGTGCTAATCAATCGGGCTGTTATGTCCTGGATGTTGTCCAGCTTCTTGCGTGTTATTGGAGTTGCGCTCATCCAAGCAAGTGGAGAATATTCCATCACACTCCTGACTTATGCCTTGTAGATGGTGGACAGGCTTTGGGGAGTCAGGAGGTGAATTACTTACTGCAGGATTTCTAGCCTCTGACCTGTGCTTGTAGCCATGGTATTTATATGGCTAGTCCAGTCCAGTATATGTTCAATGGTAACCCCCAGGATGTTGATAATGGGGAATTTGGCGATGGTAATGCCATTGAATGTCATGGGGCGATGGTAAGATTCTCTCTTGTTGGAGATGGTCATTGCCTGGCACTTGTGTGGTGCGAACGTTACTTGTCACTTGTCAGCTCAAGTCTGGATATTGTCCAGGTCTTGCTACATTTGGACATCGACTGCTTCAGTGTCTGAGGAGTCGCAAATGGTGCTGAACATTGTGCAATCATCAACGAACATCCCCACTTTTGACCTTATATGATGGAAGGAAGATCATTGATGAAGCAGCTGAATATGTTTGGGTCTAGGACACTACCCTGAGGAACTCCTGCAGTGATGTCCTGGGGCTGAGATGACTGACCTCCAACAACCACAACCATCTTACTTTGTTCTAAGTATGACTCCAACCAGTGGAGAGATTCCCAGTTTTGCTAGGGCTCCTTGATGCCACACCAGGTCAATGCTGCCTTGATGTCTAGGGCAGTCACTCACACCTCAACTTTGGAGTTTAGCTGTTTTGTCCATGTTTGAATAAAGGCTGTAATGAGGTCAGAGGCTGAGAGACCCTGGCGGAACCCAAACTGAGCTTCAGTGAGTAGGTTATTGTTAAGCAAGTGCCGCTTGATAGCACTGTTGATGACCCCTTCCATCACTTTACTGATGATCGAGAGTAGACTGATGGGGCGGTAATTGGCTAGGTTGGATTTATCCTGCTTTTTGTGTACAGGACATACCTGGACAATTTTCCACACAGTCGGGTAGATGCCAGCGCTGTAGCTGTACCAGAACAGCTTGGCTAGGGGTGCGGCAAGTCCTGGAGCACAAGTCTTCAGTACTATTGCTGGAATATTGTCAGGGCCTGTTGCCTTTGCAGTATCCAGTGCCTTCAGCTGTTTCTTGATATCACATGGAGTGAATCGAATTGGCTGAAGACTGGCATCAGTGATGCTTGGGCCCGCTGGAAGAGGCTGAGATGGATCATCCACTCCTGACTCCCCATACCATGAAAGAATAGAAAAAAGGTGCCAATGAGCTAGTGTTGCAGTTGTTTGCCGTAGGTTGTAAATAATAAGCAAGTAATGTCTTGTTATGGCATTTGAGAAACTCCACCTATTTATTGTGTTGAATAGTCTCAGATCTCTTTCTGGCTTTGAACAGAAAATAAATTACCGAGACTAAAACAGAGGCAGTTAGTCAAGTTTTTGAAGCAGATAAGATGTAAAGTAGTTTTG
Source organism: Cetorhinus maximus (assembly GCF_964194155.1). Classification (NCBI taxonomy): domain Eukaryota; kingdom Metazoa; phylum Chordata; class Chondrichthyes; order Lamniformes; family Cetorhinidae; genus Cetorhinus; species Cetorhinus maximus. The sequence goes on along the minus strand of NC_135892.1, from coordinate 26,570,896 downwards.
CCCAGAAAAGGCTACAAGAAGGTTAGAATGTGGGAGAGATAATAAGGTGACACAGTAAAAAGGGAAAGCATGGTGTGTTTATTATTTTGTGCTATTAAGCAGCATTCGTGATCAGTTGCACTTATTTCAATCAGTACAATTAGTACTGTCGTTTGTTGTATAGTAGAGTTGCTTAACAACTTGCATGTGGCCAAGTATTGCACAGTGTTCTCTTCACATGCTGATGAAATTAATTTGCAGTTCAGATCAGAAAGAGGCCTGCTCTCCTTATCATATCTGTTGATTACATAATTTTTATAGTTAGATATTGACAAAGTGTGTATTCAATGGTTTGTTTCACATTTTATATATCTGATTTATCTCTAAGTCTACAAAAGGTTTAAAATACCTATACAATTACAAGATGTCTCCACATATTTTCACAGCGCAGGCTACTCAAGTCTTTCTCTGGAAGCTTCTGTTTACTTTAGCTCTCTTAGGCTCCATCCAGGCTTAAGCAATCCAGCAAGTGTGCATAGATCAGTTACCAGACTAGCAAAATCAAAAACATATCAGTTAAACCATTGAACACTATTGTAGGTACACCCCAAAACATAAGATGTGTGTACAACTTTCTGGAATGACTAATACTGCTGTACCCAAGAGAATATCTAAAGCAATACCCTATGTTTCCTTATGTACCTTATGTTGCCAAAGAAACAGCAAGACTGGATTGAATGTATCTAGCAATCTGTAATAGGTAAGCACATGCTCTGGAAGTTTGTTGCGTTGCCTTAAGAGTTCAGGGATAAATTCCTTCAGAGTTCTCCCAGAAATTGAGAAATATTTTCTTTCTATATGTTTTTATGTTCCCCGAGTGTTTATATTACTAGCAACTGGAGAAGAAAGTGCTTATGGATTGCATTGTCTAATATGGTGACCATTGAAGGGGTCTCGTACCTTTTCTCAACCTTTTCATACTTGTGCATATAAAAACTAACACATGATATTTGACTCCAATACATTGCTGATTCATAAGAAAATCTGTAGTACCCCTGAAACATGTATTGTTATATAGGTGTGATCATATAGTGTTTCTTACTGGTTATAGACTAGTATTCTGAGAACTGGGCTAATAATCCATCTTAAAAGACTATCTACTTTTATACATATTTGCTCCTGTTTACTATTTAATTGTTCATGTAAACCAGATATTGATCCCTTTATTGTTGATATCCTCTACTGAGATTTTTATTTTATTCCCTTAGAACAAATTAATGACTCTAATTATTTAAATATTTACGGTTGCCTCTTGGTTTAAAGTACTTAGTACCTCCTTCTCTCTCTGCTTCAAATTCCCACTCTCATCAAATCCTTGTTGCCACTCTGTTTAGCAATCCACTCAGTTTAGCAGATTCTCCTTAGTGTATAGCCACTCTCCTGGAGTTTGATATGGATGTGATGTTAACATTGAGGAAGACATTGCATTTAAAAGTTGTTTGTAGGTTTTCATGGTGAAAGCAGGAACATTGATCAACACAAATTTACACATTACACCATGGAAAACTTTACTCTGAAAAGGGCAGTTTTTACCTTGAAAGAGTTCCTTGGAAGAACTGAAAGGCTTCAACATTCCATGTAGCATACTCTGCCCATCATCTTGAGGAATGACTGGAACCGAATAAAGAGGTAGTGATATATAGTGGAGAATGGGAACCTGGGCAGGATCTTACTATTGATTGGTCAGGCCACTGTATTTATAATAGGACAGTACATGTTAACATTCTTGCTGCTGATTGGTTAATTGTGTAAGAATGGATGGGTGGCGTGTTTCTTGAGTAAGTGTAGCATAAGGGTCCAACATAAAGAGAGTTAATGTGGGACTGAGTACAGTACTGCCCCGACAGTGATGTAAGACAGCACATGACCGACACCCAGGGTCAGTCTAGAGTTGAACGGAGCCATGTGTACCAGCAAGCATGGAGACAGCTCCAGTTTGTACCCTTTACTGTATATTTGTAAATAGTTCTAAGAGTCAGTGAATTCTTACAGTTAACCCATGTGTGACTATGAAGACTTTTTCCAACCTACCGAATTGTAACCAACACTCTACAACAGTAAGGATACTCAGCTGTCACTGATGAGAAGGCTGCTATCTTGGGGGACAGTGTGGCATTGTTAGAATCTCCACAACCTCCCTGACCAATCATCAGTAAGATCCTGCTAGTATTCCCATCCTCCACTATATATAACTACCTCTCACCTGTTCCAGTCATTCCTCCAGATGATGGACAGAGTATGCTTCCCAAAACATTGAGGTCTATCAGTTATTCCAAGAACCTCTTTCAAGGTAACAACTGATGCTTTCAGAGCAAAATTTTACAAGGTGTAACAGTAAATTTACCTTCCTCAATGTTATTGCTCTCACCATGAAAACCTTCAAACAACTTATAAATACAATATTTTTTTCCTGCCCAAGTTTAAAAAAAAACGTGGTCCTAAAAGCTCTTTAACTTAGAATTGCAAGTACAGGGCCAGTCATTTTGCATGAAGGTGATATGAGAGTTACACAGAGATATCAATAATTGCCAGAAGTTGTGTTCTTGGATAATATTTTACAGGCAGTACCATATAATCTATAAATGCTAGCTTGAAAACTCCATGCCTGACTAGCTAGAAAAAGTTCCATCAAAAAATTATTTCATTTGACTTTTTTGTTCAAAGTTCTCACTATGAACTATAATTGGATTCTCGGTTACCAGATGGCTTGAATGAATGACATTAAAGATGAAATGAACAGAACCCCCATTGATCCTCTCTCAAGTGACCAGCCTGTTTTCAGAAAATGGTTTGTTAGCTCCACTTTTTACAATACCAGGACGATACCAGGGATGAGTGAGTTCAGTTACGTGGAAGGTTGGAGAAGTTGGGGCTGTCCCTCTTAGAGCAGAGAAGGTTAAGGCAAGACTGAATAGAAGTGTTCAAAATTGAGGTGTAGGGAGAAAATGTTTCCTTTGACTAGTGGGTCAGTAACTGGAGGTTGTTGATCTAAAATCATTGGCAGAAGAGCTAAATGGGAACTGAAGAGGGATTATTTTTCACAGAGGACTGTTATGCTCTGCAACGCACTGTCTAAAAATGTGGTAAAACCGGATTCTAAAAGAACTTCCAAAAAACAATTGGATGTGTATTTGAAGAAAACTAATTGCAGGGTTATGGGATTAAAACTTGGGGGGATGTGGGACTTGATTGGAAAGTACTTTCAGAGAGCCAGCACTGTCACGATGGACCAAATAACCTCCTTCTGAGCTCTAACATTCCATGAATACCTCTGCCTGAGGGGGCTGCAAGAATGCATCTTGATTGGTGCAAAATGACAATTCTGGCTCCAAAGTCAAATGCATTTGTCTATCCAAAACCTTTAAGCTGCATAGAAAAACCTTATTGGCCAAATTGTACTTTTTACTCTGCATTACAATAGAAACCTGTTGCACTCAAATCTTACTTTCATGATCAGAGTTCCTGACTTATGCCAACTGAATAAATCATACTGCATTTTTATCATGAGATTCTGGTATTTCATTCGTGTTTTGAGGATCAAATTCTATGCTTTCTTCCAATTTCCTGTGTTACAATCAATCTGTTAATGTGACAAGATCACTGCAATAAAAATGTTTGTTTGAAATAACGCTGGAATAATTTCACTGGAGTTGCTAAAGCGGTATTAAGTGTGCAATCATAAACTCTGCCATTTTAAAAATTTTAAACTTCGTGAAATTTTCTTAGAGGGTTCAGCTTGGTTATTTATGGAATTTTGCATGAAACTATTGTTACAGTGATGCTTGTATCAGTTCCTTAAGGCCTTCCAGCAGTTCTTTTAACATCATGATGTGCTGTTGTGTCCAGACACAGATTTACATAGAATGCATAGTGCATGGAAACAGACCCAACTGATCCATACCAGTGTTAATGCTCCAGATGAATCTCCTCCCACCCCCTTTCATCTAACCCTATCAGTATAACTTTCTATTTCTTTCTTCCTCATGTGTTTATCTGGTTTCCACTTAAATGCACCTGTGCTATCCACCTCAACTACTCCTCATCCCACATTCTAACCACACTGTGGGTAAAGAAGTTTCTTCTAAATTCGTTATTAGGTTTATTAGTGACTAAGTTAGATTTAAGGCCCCAATTTTGGTCTCCAACACAAGTGTAAGTAGCTTCTTTCCGTCGACTTTATCAAACATTTTCATAATCTTAAAGACCTCTATCAGGTTGCTCCTCGGCCTTCTCTTTTCTTGAGAAAAGAGTCTTGGCCTGTTCAATTTTTCAGATGTGAAAACTTTTCTTGCAAGAGTATTTCCTTCTATTTAAGAGTGGCATGGAACTTGTTGGGGTCTCCAACGGCCAAAGCCTATGGAATCTTACAGGGTCCTCTCTCCTAAATAAAAACTAGTGGGCATCTAATGGTGTGGAAAAGCCAAAGCACTTCAGAAGCTGGAAACCCACAAAACATAATTGAAAAAGCCAACTAACTTAAACACGTGTTTTGAGAAAAGAATAAGTAAAATAAGCTTGTCATTGAGCAGCTCCTATGATATTCTGTTCCTTTCCTTCCCATTGTTTGTATGAGTATATAGAACTGAGATTTGATACTTTGCCAACTTTTCCTGATAATTCCTACTCTTCTTCAAGCTAACAGACCTTAGTGATCTAGAAATGTTCATTCTTTTGGAATTCTTTCCCCACATTTGGGGGGAAAAGTGCATAAAAAGATTGTGCAATGTTTTTAAGATGCCATGAATGTGGTAAAAAATTAAATGAAACACTTTGTTCAAAAAGTACATAGGCTGGTAGCAAAGTCCCCCATGGCAGTTTTGTGAGAACAGAGCCACTGTTCCCATTATATTTATAAGATTACAACCATACTTTTGGAAGCACTGTCTGAAATTGTTTGAGGTATAATTGATAAGCTCAGTAATATATCAGGCTACTAGGAGCCTGACTAATTGGAATGATAGCTCATAGTTTAGCTAAGTGCCAGAGCATTCTGTTTATTTTTGAGTTACAGCTGTTTTGTGGGTTGCTTTGGCTTTACCTCTTTTTCAGTCGAGTGATTAGAAGGATTTTTGGTAACCCTGCTGTATAAGTGAAAGACACTACAATTTTTAAATGGGAAGTGCTTTGAAGCTGCAGGGACAAGGAGGAATGAAGTGTTTCTACTGTTGTTGAACTTAATGTTTTAAGTTGTAATTAATAGCAAAATGCATTTGGTGCTTTGAATACAATTTTCTGTGAAAATGGTTTCATACTTCCCCTATAGTATGTATTTTAATTAATTAATTAATCTTTGACTTGTTTTTCCTTTTTTTCCCAATGGGTGAGCATTTCTATTATTTTGGTAATGTCTTATGAGACCATTTACCATATTTTTATTCAACGAAGACAAATTACATAATCTGCGACACAATGAAGTAATTGCTTTGGCAGTTAGACTGGCACTATAATTTTTTTAACACCTTGGTTTAAATTTTAAAAAATAAATTAATGAAAATCGCAATTGTACTGAAGCAGTTAGAGCCCTGTTATTGCAATGCAACCTCACTTCAGGGTGCACTGTGATATGACCGTCAAGTTTTTAGTAACGTGACGACATGTCAGTTTAGGTTGCAGAACGTTGCACTAAGGCTGTGACCTGAGTGTGTAACCGAATATGGGTAGTCATGACCATTCTTGAGCATGTGCATCATGGGTTTCCCGAATTTTATTGTAAAGCAAGCTGCTTGTGCGTACACAACTGTCCTTCCTCTTCCCTTCCCTACCACCAGCATAGATAAATGGTTGATTCCTGAACTTGTTGGTGCTTCCTCCAGCAGTACAGGTACAGCAATAATACATTCTAGTCACCTTTTATGATTAAGAGAACAGGAGTTATGATTTTTAAATATAGTCTTTATCCACAGTAAAATCAATCCCAAGCCATTTTAGCTGGGTCTTCACTAAGCATCAAAATGATACACTCAACCTCTTTATAAAGTGTGTGTATACTTACACACTTTATTGTTCCAGTCTTTGCCTTTGTTTTCTGTTATACTTCTTGATGGCTTGTATTGTAAAACAGTTCTGTCATTGAGTCCTTTGGTCCCTTCTTCAAATGGCCATTCTTCATCGATTAACACCAGTGTGCCGTGAATACTTTCAGCAGGAGCAACAACGGAATGTCTGGCCATGGTAAAACCGGAGGCAAAGGGCAGGCCAAGGCCAAGACTCACTCCTCCAGAGCTGGTCTCCAGTTCTCCCTCGGCCGTATCCACTGGCTGCTGTGCAAGGGTCACTATGCCGAGCATGTCGGGGCCTGAGCCCCCGTCTACCTGGCTGCCGTCCTCAAGTACCTGACGGCCGAGATCCTCGAGCTGGCCAGCAACACGGCCCGGGACAACAAGAAGACTCGCATCATCCCCCACCACCTGCAGCTCGCCATCCGCAATGACAAGGAGCTCAACAAGCTGCTGGGAGGGGTCACCATAGCCCAGGGTTGGGTCCTGCCCAACATCCAGGCTGTGCTGCTGCCCAAGAAAACCGGCCACCCCAGCAAGGTTTACGCCTGAAGGGACGAGATTGGAAAAAGATCAAATCTGGCTCAGCTGAGAGTGGATTTGTATGTGCTCACTATTCCCTGCTCCTCTAGCATGGTGCCAATGCCAGTTATTGCCAATAATCGTGTAGCAGATATCACCAAACTTTAAAACAAAAAACATCAGGATTCCATTGGAAAACTTGGCCTATATGACTGATTGACACATCAAGAGACATGTTTTTACTGGCTGCATGAAGAGAGCTGTCATCAGCATTGGCTGCAAATGGGTGAGTAACTGTAGGATAAACTCTGAACTTTGTTCACAGCAATCTACAGGGCCAGGGAGAGGGGGGTGGACACGGTGCTAATCACTGGGGCCTGTTCCTCCGGGGTACCCGGGCTCGGGCAGCACTGCCCCCTCTCTCAAGTGGCTGCCTCATGCCTCAAAGCGCTCACAAACAAGCGTGCAGTGGGCACTCTCTCTTGGACAAAGTTCCAGCACTCGACATCTGATTGCTCTGGAACGAGAGCCTGAGTCCGTGCAGCAATTTGTTTTGACATCCAGGGTGCATTCTAGGTGATGTAGTCCCACACAGGTGCTGAACCGCTAAAGGATACAGGAGTCAAGATGGGGAGGCCAGGAGAAGTAGCGACTGCAGCAACAGTGATGTCCAGAGCAGCTGGAGTGTTATACAGGGCTGAGGGGAAGCCCATCTGGTCACCTTCACAACCATCCTGAACTCCTCCACAGTGATATTATTCTCCATACCTCCCGGGCCCAGGGCTGAGTGAGTGCCGGTTGTCAAAGACTGTAGCTGGACATAGGCAGAATTTTGCCCTTGGTGGGGTTGCTCGGCAGGGGCGGTTGCCCGCGATCAGCGCTGCACTGCGATTTTATGTGGGTGGGCCAATTAAGGCTTCCTGTGTGGGTGGGTGCAGGAGGGTGAGCGGTCCTAGCGCAAACTTCGCACATGCGCGCGAAAGAGCACTTCAATCTCCGGAGAGCTGCCTCAGGGAGATGAAGCACTGTTTAAAAAAACTATTGAAGATAATAAAAATGTCATAAAACATGCCCCTTCATGTGACTCTGTTACATGAGCAGGGACATGTTTTTAATTCAAGTATAAAATTTTATTTTATTTTTATTTGCTTTAGAAAGCCTCATCCTGCCCGGGGATGAGGTTTCCTAAAAAGTGCAAAGGCCACTTGGCGTTGTCACCTGCACGCCAATGGTGAGGTTGGACGGGTAACGTAAATTCGAATTTAATGACTTTTTAATGGCTTTAATAGGTCTTTTAATTGTCAGCAGGCATGCTGCCGACTCGGGCACGCGCCTGCCGAACGAAATATCGCGGGACTACGCAATGGCGTCGGGATGCTCACCTGACGTCATCGCACATCATTTTACGCTCGGCCTGGTTGGGCGTACACCCGCCCACCAAGCTCAATACTCTGCCCATAGACTAGTAGGATATAGAAAGGGTCAGAGATCATGCAGATGCAGTTCAACATAGAAAAATGTGAAGTAATAGATTTTGGAATTTGAAATAGGGAAAGGAAGTACAGACCTCAAAAATGTAAGATGTTAAATGGAGCAAAGGAATCTTATTGTGCAGATATACAGGTTCTTCAAAAGATGGAGTACAAGTACACAGGACATGAAAATAGATAAATTAATCTTTGGTGTGTCTAAAAGTACGGAATACAAAAGAAGGGAGATAAAATTGGAATTTTACAGGAACACAATTAGACTGCACTTTGGATTACTGTGCAGTTTTGAGCACCGTCAAATAGAAAGGATATAAAAGTAATAGAAAAGGTGTTTTGTAGGTTCACCACTGAAGGGTGAGGAGGCAGAGTTAGGAAGCGAAACTTGAGAAATTTGGGCTTTTACACTAAAGTTGCAATGAGTGAGTGTGTGTGAGAGTGAGTGACTTTGTTTTTTTTATTCATTCACGGGATTCATTGGCTTCAAGAGGGGCAAAGATGGCAGTTCAACATCCCTGGATGTAGGGCTTTCGGACAGGATAGAGAGGGGCTAAAAAGGTGGGGGTGTGACATTATTGGTTAAAGAAACAATTACAGCAATGAGGAGGGATGATATACTAAATTAATCATCAAATGATGCTAGATGGGTTAAGCTCAGAAATAAAAAGGGAGCAGCTGCACTGCGAGGAGCGTACTGTAGATCCCCAAATAGTGAGAGGGAGAAAGAAGATCAAATATGTAGGCAAATTTCTGAGTGCAAAAACACTCAGGCAATAATAATTGGGGACTTCAACTACCCTAATATCAACTGGGATACGAACAGTAATAGACATAGAGAGCACAAAATTCTTGAACTGCATTCAAGAGAACTTTTTTAGCCAGCACGTAACAAGCCCAATGAGACAGCATGCAATTCTCGATTTAGTCTTAGAAAATGAAGCTGGACAAGTGGATGAAGTAGAGTGGGTGACCATTTTGGAGATATTGACCATAATACAGTTAGATTTAGCATAATTATGGAAAGGGATAAAGATAGAACAGGAGTAAAAGTTCAAGACAAATTTTACGAAGCTGGGGTGATCTGGCGAAAGTGAACTGGTTCCAGCTACTTGAAGGGAAATCAGTGACAGACCAGTGGGAGACATCCAAAGGGGGGATTCTTCAGGCAACAGTGTTGACATGTCCCCACAAAGGAAAAGGGTGGTACTGCCAAATCTAGAGCCCCCTGGTTATCTATAAGCATACAATGTAAGATAAAGCAGAAAAAGAAAGCTTATGACAGTCACAAAAAACTTAATGCTGTAGAAAGCCTAGAGGAGTGTAGAAAGTTCAGGGGCGAAGTAATAAAGGTAATTAGGAAAGCAAAGAGAATCTAATGCAGAGACCAAAGATACAGGTTCAAATCCCACCACGGCAGCTGGTGGAATTTAAATTTTATGAATAAATCTAGTAATGGTGACCATTACGACCATCGTCGTAAAATGTCAATAATTAATTGTCAGAAAATTCACTTATTTACTTTGGGGAAGGAAATCTGCCGGCTTCACCTGGTCTGACCTACATGTGACGCCAGGCCCACAACAATGTGGCTGACTCTTAAATGCCCTCGGATATGGCCCAGGAAGCCACTGAGTTGTATCAAACTTCTAAGAAGCCTAAAAGGAATGAAACCGGACCGACCACCCTGCATCGACCTAGGCAGCAGAAGTGACAATGGTAAAACCAGTGCCGTCAACCTTGCAAAGTCCTCCTTACTAACTTCTGGGGGCTTGTGCCAAGTTCAGAAAACTGTCCCATTCAGAGACTAGTCAAGCAACAGCCTGACATAATCATACTCGCCAAATCATACCTTACAGATAATGTCCCAGACACCAACATCACCATCCCTGGGTATACCCTGTCCCACTGGCAGGACAGACCCACCAGAGGTGGCGGCACAATAGTATACAGTCGGAAGGGAGTTGCTCTGGGAGCCCTCAACATTGACACAGGACCCCATGATATCAAGTCAAAAATGTGCAAGGAAACCTCCTCCTGGTTATCAGCTACCATCCCCCCTCAGCTGATGAATCAGTACTCCTCCATGTTGAACACCAATTGGAAGAAGCACTGAGAGTGGCAAGGGATGTACTCTGGGTGGGGAACTTAAATGTCCATTACCAAGAGTAGCTTGGTAGCAGCATTACTGACCGGACTAGCCTAGTCCTAAAGGACATAGCTGCTAGACTAGGTCCTTGGCAGGTGGTGAGGGAACCAACAAGAGTGAAAAACCCATAGCACCTCTTGGATGCCTGTAGAAAGTAAAAGCATCATTAGTATGTCACTTTTGAAAGCTGTAAAATCTCTCCATGCATTCCAACTCCTGGGACTGTAATGTTTAATATATTGCATATCATATCTGTTGAGATTTTTAAGTAACTTGTGCTCTAAGTCATCCAAATGGATATATCAAGAAAAAATATATACTTGACATTAAAAGAATTCTTGCTTAGTTGTCAAAGTGGCTTGAATAAACTAAAGGTTACAAAGTGCATATCGGTTCTGACTCAGTATTCATAAGTTTCGTAATCAAATCGAGTGTGAATCCAACTCAATCCAGAGTGCAGTTACTTAGAAATATCTAGTTAGATTTGCTCTTTTAAAAACTCTGTTCGCTCAGCGTTCTGCACATGTTCAACAATGTATTTCATCACAATATATCCCATACGAAGATCGGCTCAGACTAGCTGAAAGAAGACAAGTGACTTGATCTAATGTTCATAATGCCAATAGTGGTTTAAACTGCTTTCTGTGAACATGTAGCTCAGTTTTCTCTGGTGATACATTTGGAGCTAGAAATGCATGTGGAAAGAAACATCTTGACAATTTAGAAATTTAATCACCATGTGCCATCCCACTGTAATTCAAAGATTAGCAGGTACACAAGACTGCAGAGATAAAAGAGAAACAGTGGCATTCCTAGCTCTTCCCTCTCTCTTTCTTCTGCAACCTTCAAACTATTAAATCCCAAGATTGACAGCACCTAATCAATATTTTTTTAATCTATTTTTTAAATAAATATTCACCAAAGTTGGAATGCAGGAATCTAGGTCTTTTATCTTAATTTCTGCAAATGTGTCCAGTGGGGTTTCACAGGGATCGGTGTTGGTCCCTTGCTGTTTGTGGTATATATAAATGATTTAGACTTGAATGTAGGAGGGTTGATCAGTAAGTTCGCGGATGACAGGAAAATTGGTGGAGTGGTAAATAGTGAGGGGGATAGCCTTAGATTACAGGAGGATGTAGATGGGCTAGTCAGATGGGCTGATCAGTAGCAAATGGAATTTAATCCGGATAAGTATGCGGTGACGCTCTTGGGCAGGACAAAAGCACGGGAATACACGATGAATGGTAGGACCCTGGCAAATAACGAGGATCAGAGGGACCTTGGTGTGCATGTCCACCGGTCCCTTAAGGTAGCAGAACAGGTAGATAAGGTGGTTAAGAAGGCATATGGGATACTCGCCTTTATTAGCCGAGGCATAGAATATAAGAGCAGGGAGGTTATGCTGGAACTGAATAAAACGCTGGTTAGGCCACAGCTAGAGTGTTGCGTGCAGTTCTGGGATCCGCATTATAGGAAGGATGTGATTGCACTAGAGAGTGCAGAGGAGATTTACCAGGATGTTGCCTGGGCTGGAGAGTTTTAGTTATGAGGAGAGATTGATTAGATTGGGCTTATTTTCCCTGGAGCAGAGGAGATTGAGGGGGGATATGATTGAGGTGTATAAAATTATGAGGGTAGACAGGAGGGAACTTTTCCCCTTGGTGAAGGGATCAATAACCAGGGGGCATAGATTTAAGGTAAGGGGCAGGAGGTTTAGAGGGGATGTGAGGAAGAATTTTTTCACCGAGAGGGTGGTGGGAATCTGGAACTCACTGCCTGAAAGGGTGATAGAAGCAGATACCCTCATAACATTTAAGAAATATTTGGATGCGCTCTTGCGATGCCATGGCATACAAGGCTATGGGCCTAGTGCTGGAAAACGGTATTAGAATAGTTAGGTACTTATTTGACCGTCGCAGACTCGATGGGCTGAAGGGCCTTTTTCTGTGCTGTGGACCTCTATGCCCAATTTTGAGTTGCTAGATGTGTTCGAAATCTATCCCACTTAGCACAGTGGTAGTGCCACACAACACAATAGGGGGGTATCCTCAATGACGGGACTTTGTCTCCTCTTGGACTGTGCAGTAGTCACTCCTACCAATACTGTCATGGATAGATGCACCTGAGACAGACAGATTGATGAGGACAAGGATATCAAAAATCTTGATATTGCGTGGAGTGAATTGAATTGGCTGAAGAGTGGCATCCGTGACGGATTATCCGTCCAACACTTCGGCTGAACATGGTTGCAAACGTTTCAGCTGTGTATATACTGATGTGCAGGGCTGCCCAGTCATTGAGGATAGGGATATTTGAGGAGTCTTCTCCTCCTCCTGTTTAGTTGTTTAATTGTCTACCACCATTCATATAACTGGTTGTGGCAGGACTGAAAGATTAGGTCTGAACTGTTGGTTGTGGGGTTGCTCTGAAGGCACTGGATACTGCAAAGGCTATGGACCCTGACAACATCCCGGCAATAGTAATGAAGGCTTGTGCATCAGAAGTAACTGCTCCTCTAGCCAAGCTGTTCCAGTACAACTACAGCCCTGACATCTACCCAGAAATGTGGAAAATTACCCAGGTATGTCTTGTCCACAAAAAGCAGGACAAATTCAACCCAACCAGTTACCGCCCCATCAGTCTACCCTCCATCATCAGCAAAGTGACGGAAAGTGTGCTCAACAGTGCTAACAAGCGGCACTTACTCAGCAATAACCTGCTTACTGACACTCAGTTGGGGTTCCACCAGGGCCACTCAGCACCTGACCTCGTTGCAGCCATGATCCAGTCATGGACAAACGAGCTGAACTCCAGAGATGAGGTTACAGTGATTGACCTTGGCATCAGGGCAGCATTTGACCGAATTTGGCATCATGGAGCCCTAGCAGAACCGAAGTCAGGGAGAAAACTCTCCAATGGAAGATGGTCATGGTTGTTGGAGGCCAATCATCTCAGTTCTTGGACATCGCTGCAGGGTAGTGTCCTAGGCCCATTCACAACTCCTCAGACACATGTCCATATGCAGCAAGACCTGGACAATATCCAGGCTTGATAAGTGAGGGGTGGTGAGGGAACCAACAAGAATGAAAAAGCTACTTGACCTTGTCCTCACCAATCCATGACAGTATTGGTAGGAGTGACTACCACACAGCCCTAATGGAGGCAAAGTCCTGTCATTAAGTCATTGGCCAGCATTTATTGCCATCCCTAATTTTTAAGGGTCAACCACATTGCTGTGGGTCTGAAGTCATATGTAGGCCAGACAGCAGATTTCCTTCCCTAAAGGGCATTAGTGAACCAGATGGGTTTGTACAACAATGGTTTGGTCATCATTAGACTTTTAATTCCAGATTTTTTTTCAATTCAAATTTCACTATCTGCAATGGTGGGATTCAAACCCAGGTCCCCTGGAATACTAGTTCAACAACAATACCACTATGCCACCGCCTCCCCACACTGCATAAGTGGTAGGCAATCACTGTCTTCAACAAAATCTAACCATCTCCGCTTGACATTACCATCACTGAATCACCTACCATTAACATCCTTGGGACTACCATTAACCAGAAACTGAGCCGGACCAGCCAAATAAATACTGTAGCTTCTGTAACACACCTCCTGGCACCCTCAAGCCTGTCCATCACCTACAAGGCACAAGTCAGGAGTGAGATGGAATACTCTGCACTTGCCTAGATGAGTGCAGCTCCAAAAATAGTCAAGAAGTTTGGCAACATCTAGGATGAAGCAGCACTATTGATTGACACCACATCTACCACCTTAAACATTCACTCCCTTCACCATTGATGCACAATGGCAGCAGTGTGTACCATTCACAAGATGCCATACGGCAATTTGCCAAGGCTCTTTTGACAGCACCTTCCAAACCCACTATCTCTACCACCTAGAAGGACAAGGGCAGCAGATGCATGGGAACACTACCACCTGCAAGTTCCCCTCCAAGCCACACACCATCCTGACTTGGAACTATAGCCGTATGGGATGGTGAGGAAGGTCTATGTTTGACTAGTAGAGGAAGGTGGATCGGGATGGGGGGGATGGGTGAGGTTGTTTGCGGGGGGAAACAATGGTGTCGTGTGGGGTCAGGTTGGGAGGGGGGGACCAATGGTGTCTTTGGGGGGGTAGGAAATAAGGGGGGAGAATGCGGCAACAGAGGAGGTAGTTGTAAGGAGGGAGGTATGTTTAAGGGAAGGGATTCAGAGGGAGAAAGTAGTTCAGTTCAGAGGGCAGCAGGACTTCGGAGGGGAGAACGACTGGGGGAGGAAGGAGTTCGGAGGGGAAAGGAGCCTAGGGAGAGGAAGGAGTAAGGGGTGGGGATGTCAGCTAAACATGCAAAGGAGGAGTCTGTGGAGTCAATGACTGCCTCCTGGGGAGCGAAATGAGGGTGGGCATAGTAGGAGGGAATGGTGAGAATGAGAGATGGCAGAGTGAGCCCATAGGATGGGAAGGTGAGGATTCGATGGTGGCGGTAGAAGAGACAGCGAGGGTGGTTGGTTGGACTCGGAGGCAGACACGGACCCTGGGGGTGGGAAGGAGGAGGTTGGGGCGGTCAATGTGGATGGGGGTGGGATTCTCGGAAAGATAGGGAACATGCATGTTCACCTGGACATTCCGGAAAGAAAAGGGTCCTGGCTGGTAGGTGACGGTGGGGAGGTGGAAGGTGATGCCAGAGGGGCCAACAGTGATGGGGGAAAGGACATGGGTGACCAGGGGAAGAGAAAGGATGGGGGAACTGAAGACATACTTAACGACCACCTTGCTTCTGAAATCAAAAGTGAGCAGAGCCTCATGTTGGGTGAGCACAGGTGCTGCATGGGAGTGTGCTCAGTGGGTAGGCAGAGATGCAGCTCAGATGAATAACTGAGCAGCATTGAAAATGCTCAGGACATTGAGTTGAGTGTGATGGAGGAAGTCTCCACGGCATGGGAGAGTGCTTGCACAGGGCTGTGAAAGGCCCTGCCGCACACACACACTACCCTCCAGAATCAGTTGTGGCCCGGCTATGTGCAACAGCTGAACTGCTAGTGGTGGTGGGTGCATGGGGAGGACTCACGAAACCCGTCAATGAAGCTGAAAGACAACATTACACATTATTCGGTGAAAATGAATATATTTTCAGATTATAAAGTGACAAAGTGTGTTCACCTCTACAACCACTTGTGATCAGAAATTCTTAACTTTTCTAGGCCTAACACTTCTTCAGGGTGCTGCCCTGTCATCCGCAACAGGGATGGAGATAGTCTGTGCAATGGTTGGCCCTCTTGCCTCTGATGACGTCGGCATGGGTCCTCTGAGGAGCTGAGGCGTTGAGGGCCCCAGCTTGCTTTGGATGTCCTCCTGCGGGCCAGCTGCTCCCCCTGCAGTGACAGAGGACAAGGATGAGGGCGTCACATCCAAAGGGGACTCAGAGGGAGAGGACAGCCTCTGAGATTTCTGAGTGACTGACCCAGGGGTGTCCAACTGCAGCACCTCCTTCCTTTCAGTGCCCGAAGACCCCACCCTGACTCCTTGAGCTAAAGGAGCGCCTGGAGGGGGGTCAAAATGCCCCGATTCCCCCTTGTGTTGCCACTGCAGGAAGTCACCATAGCTATCGCGATGGAGTGCAGGTCTGTGTGCTGGACCAGGGTCCCCATGGTGTCCACCATCCCTCCCATGGAGACCTCCACACCCGCACATGTGGGCACCACTTCATCAGAGAGCAGGCAAATGCACCCCTCCAATTTGCATGCCACTTTACTGAGAGCTTCCCACAGCTCTGCGTGATGCTCTCCTGCCTTCAGCTGACTCTCCACGAAAAGTTGAAAGGCTGAATCCAGAGGCTCATCATCTGACTCAGATCTCACAGATGCCTCTTACCTAACAGTCCTCCGAGTGCCTGGGAGCTCGGCTGAACCTGCCTCCTGCTGCAGATATGTATCCCTGTGGTGACTACCAGATTGTGAACCCAAGCCTGCTCTCGATCTAGGTCCCTCTGAGGGTGGGTCTCTGAGCTGGGGGGGGGTTATGGGTAAGTGCTGTGATGGGTCTTCTAGGTTGCTTATTTCCAGCCCTTCAATGGAGGAGGTGTCCTATTCACTGGAGGTACAGACGTGGATGGAGCTGAGAGACTGGCTGGCTGGCTGAGGGTGTCTGTCGCTTGGCAGAGCTCTCTGTGAACCAAAGTAGAGGTAATGAGTGCATGGCAGCAGAGTCAAAAGCAGGAGAGAGAGCAGTCACAGTTGCATTGAGAGAGGGATGATGTGGTGCAGGATCCTCATGTGGGTGTTCGCTGCCGACCTCACCATTGCCACAGGCACAGTCCTCATCCTCACCAGTCAGTGTGATGGTACGCTCCTCAAAATGAGTGAGGGACCTAATGTGGGCCACTCCACCCCCAGTCTAGGAGCTCTCCCTGCTGTTGTAAGTCAGCTTCTCCTGCATGATAAAAGATGTCGAGTGTGTGAGCCGGACGCACGGCACTGTGTGGAACGTTTGTGCAGTGAGCAGAGCCATGGACGGGGTGAGGACATTACCTCCACAAGATATGAGCCTGATGGAGATGTGAGGGTGTGTGAGAGAGATATTGGTGTTGTCCCTTGAGGTGAGACCCCTATGGATGTGTGTGCATAGAGTACATTTTGCAAAACCTATATGAAACAGTTCAACCCCACTGTGACTATGTTTCCCAATTCTGGGTGCCCGATGGATGTGAAGGGGAGGGGTGCGGGGGAGTGGTAAGAGACTCTGAAACAAGAGAAGCATCAGGGCCCATGATTCCTCTCCCTGGCCTTGGATCTCTGTACTCACTTAGAGAAGGACATTGCATTGTCTTAAGTGGAAGTACAGAGTCTCAGACCGTAATTTTCAATCCCCATTGGCTTCGGGCATCATGGCAGGTGTGGGCAGACAATATGGCGCGAAGGCCAAAAATCGATTTCACAACGCCGTGAAACCAGTTTGCGATCATCCACTTCACCCGTCAATGGCGGGCCGCGTTTTCCGCTGCTGGACATAGGAAACATCATTTTAATACATCTGCAAATAATCATAGTCCTTGCCGCTGGAATCATCCCCCCATGCTGGATCATCTGGGCACACGTCGGCGTGTTTCACAATTGTACACTTCACTCAGGACTTTGAGGTTTGTTTGCCTACCTTGCTTCAGGCAACATTCGCGGTCATCAGCGCCAGGCTTCGCAGGCAGCACCACATCACTTTTAGCAGAGTTCACGGGTAGTTCTCTATCTACCAGACCAGCCATAAGGTGGGGGTGGCGTTTCAACAGCTGCAGGACTAGGGCTTGTTTAGAGAAGGTGGAAAAGAGGCCTCGGGCATGGGTTGAGGCTGCAGGGTGAGGGCTGTACTGGAGAAGGGGGTTGTTCCAGGGTGTGTGTGGGGGCACATGTTGACCTCAAATGGCCTCAAGGTGGCGAAGGCTGAGGAGGCAGTCTCCAGAGGAGATGAGGCCAGATGGAGATGTGAGGGTGTGTGTGAGAGAGTGAGTGGTGATGCCTCTTGAGCTGGCAGTGAGTGAGATGCCAGTGAATGTGTGATGGGCTTGTGAGTGTGTGAGTTTAGAGTGATGGATGGTTCCCTTACCCTGGTGGCACAGATGAGATCATTTATCCATTTTCTGTACTGGATGGCCAATCTCTTCTGTGCAGCATTGCCAATGACCACCACTACCACTGCCTCCCAAACCGGAGTGGTGAGATTGCTGGATCAACTGCGGCCAGAGCAGGGTTGGAGGACATCATGGCAGTCCTCTAAAAGGCATTCGAGTGACAGGTAACTGATCTCTTCTTGACTTTCAGGGCCATGTCTTCACTGGAGCAGTCCTGAGTTGCAAGCATTGAGAGCTGTATGCGCAGCTGCAGTTTAGATATGGCACCCAGAGTGAGGTAACGGCATGGTGGGCGATTCAGAGGTTGCCCACCAGCGAGATGGCATGTTTACTCTAGCTGCATAATTAATGAGGCAGGAAGCTGACAATCTGGTGTGAAAAGCCGCCATTGAAGCCAGTGGGTAAAACATCCTTTTCCCCGCCCGCTACTACACTTAGTGCAAATCTGGGACGATTCCACCCCAATTTTCTCACTTCAATGAGTTTTGACTCTCAGCTGTGAAAGAAGGAACTCATATTTATGTAGTATTTTTCATTGCCTCGGAATGTGCCAAAGCATTTTACAGCCAGTGAATTACTTTGAAAATGCAGTCACTGTTATAATGTAGGAAATGCAACACCAAATTTATGCACAAGAGAAATCAAAGAAGATTTGTCACCCGAATCCTCTTGTGTGTATCTTGCAGTCAACTCAAACATTAACTCAGTACCCTGGGGGATGGCCATGTCAATCATCCTCCCAGCAACAGATGAGGGGAGAACAAGGCATCTCAAAAGCCAGTAGCAAACAAAAATTGTAATTGTTTTAAGTTAATTGCTTTACCTTAAATATGAATATTATCATGAGTAAAAGTTTACCCTATCGCCCATTCCACTGCCAAATTTACCTTAAATCCTGCTCAATTTTTAAACACGTCATTCATCATTGTCAGATTCTGATCTTCTATAAGTGCTTTTCCTGGAAAGCTGGATTATCACTTTTCATTGCTAGTGGCCTAAATTTGCCCCATTGGTTAAACCTTTGAGAAGCTGGAACACCTAGTCCTTGTACATATTAGGGTTTGATTAAAGGATGCTTTTATTATCCTTCCAGACTAATATATCTTGTAGCTTGTACAGGTCATCTGTTCTTTGGATATAACTCACTTCCCCATCAGGGAACTTCTTCCTTCAGTACAATTAACTGTTCTTTCATGAAATAGAATGTAAAAGATAAAAGATGAAAATACTTAAATTTCAAGTGTCTTTCATGACCTACTTCAGGATATCCCAAAAAGTGTTTACAACTAATGATATACTTTTGAAGTATACCCATAGTTCTAATGCAGGGAAAAAGTTCAGCTAATTTCAACAAGGTCCCATACACAGCAATGATCAGATAACTTGTTTTTATTGATGGCTGAGGAATCAATATCAGCTAGAATACTTGGGAATATTCTTCTACTCTTCTATGAAGTAATGCCATGGGGTGGAATATTGTGCCCTTTCCCATGGTGAGTTTGGTGGCGAGAGTGCATTTAATTGGGTGGGACGGTGGCGGGTGGGGATCCCACTGACTTCCCGCGTCCATCCAAATTCCGTGCCTGGAAGGCCCGTGAACATCTCACTACCAATTGAGGCCCTTGAGCTGGTATTAACCCAACGGCAGGCGAGGGACTCACTATGTGGGGAGCAGGACAAACAAACTCTGGTGCTTTTGCTTGTGGGCAGGAGAGTCCCTCGTTCAAAGGCACTCAGCACCTGATCGAGGGACCCAGCATTGGGAAGAGGAAGGCCACTGAAAGGCAACCCCCTGCCCTTGCTGCCGATACTCCTCCCCCACAACCCTCCTTCCTGCCATCCCTCACTTGTACCTGGGTCCTTCCTTGATCCAAGGCCTTGAGTGGGTGTGGTACCAGCAGCAGCCACTGCCTCCCCCATGGTGCTGTTGAGTATAGAAGAGCTGCTGGCCTCTGATTGGCTGGCAACTCTCAGCGGGCGAGACTTCAACCCTGGGGTTATTGATCCAAGGGAAGGCCCGCCGCTACCCTGTAAAGTGCCTGACTAGCACAAGATGCAGCAGGCCTTCTCAAAAAAGGCGGTGCAGGAGTCTTGCCAGCTCTCCAGCTGGCAGCTGAGACCCCCATTGCCTCCATAAATTTCCGTCCATGGTATCTATCACACTACCTGAAAAGTATGATGTATCCTCAGTTTAACATCTCATCCAGAAGCAGAAATTTGAATGACAGTTATAACTTCTCAATCTTACTGAAAAAAGAATAAAATGCAATGATATTTAGGAGTGAATTTCTGTCACTCGTGTACTTGTAACTAATTTACACATCTGGACTTTGTGATCTGAAAGCCTTCAATATGGGTCATCACTGGATAAAAATAAAGTCTTTTTTCATTGTGTTTTTTAGGCAGAAGGAGAAGATAACCTTAAGAAGATGCAGCTGATGGAATTAGCGATACTGAATGGCACATATAGGGATGCCAACATCAAATCACGTAAGGATATGATGGGCTTCTAGAGCCTTTTATGAGCACTGCGCAACTTGTAGAACTTTCAGCTTTTAGACAACCCCAGCCAAGCTTTGGGGCAGGTGCTTTTTATATTGAGTACCTAGAGGAGATGGGTACCTACTGAGAGTTAAATAAACTGCAACAGCTTCACTGTTCCAGAAACTAAATTCCAGCAGAGTAAGCCAAAGATAGGCTTTCCTGGCTTGAAATACATTTCTAGGTTTGAATGTAAGATGTCCAGCCCTTCCCAGCCCCCTGCCCCTTCCTGGGAATGCTCAGAACAGTGGTGAAATTGCAATGCGAAATGAAGCTGAAATTGACTAGCCCACAAAATATCATCTCCTTGAAATAAGTAACTAACTGGCAGATTGTATTCTTAGGAGTAGGTGGCTGCTGACCATGATAAATTCATAGTTACTGTTTGACAATTTGATAGACACATTGTGCAGTCATGAAACAAATAAGCAAAGATTATTGCATTTATCTTGTGGACAGCATGAAGTAGTACAGAGCAACCGCTGGTACTGTGCTTGTACAGATTTGACCTCTCTGCCATGGCTGTCACAAAAAAATCTCACTTTTACTCATTTTTTAGTAAAATATTGTATAACCAAGAGAGGCTGGTTAGTTCAGTTGGCTGGATGGCTAGCATATGCTTTAGGATAATGCAAGCAGCGCAGCTTCGAGTCTTGTTCTGGTTGAGGTAGACTTGGGACCTGCCTTCTCACCCTGCCCCTGAGAGTGGAAGGCAAACCACCGCTGACAAAAGCTGGCAAGAAAACAGCTCAGGATGAAGCATTAGCAGACAAAGAGTCAAGGACCTACATCAGGCAGAGCACATGTGACATGACATTGCATAAGTCTCCTACTAATGGAAATTTTTGTTATTTTCTGCAGGAATTCACTTGTTGGTTTTTGGCTTGATTGTTGAAAGAAAAGATCTCACTGTTGCATAGATGTTTAATAGGCAAAGAAATTCTTTGTTTGTCAATGGGCTATCATGTCTGCCAATCCAGGGTCACTAATTCCCTTGTGAATGCCATTAAATATCAAAGATAAGGATGCACTGATGTCATCAATTTCAAGATTGCCACAAGCTCAAAGACTGACCAAAAACAGAAGGACAGCTCCACATAAAATTGAAATAATACATTATAAATAAATAATTGGAGGCATAGTCAAGTGAACTTAACTTTTGGGATTCAAATTATATGCTTAAGTATTTTAGTTGCATTTTAGTTGCATTTTAGTTTCACATGAGTTCCTTAATAAGATAAGGTATTCAATATTAAATAGGGTAAATTTGTGTGGGCCTACTCCAGAAAGGTAGTTTTCCCAGCCAGGAGCACAGGTGCCAGATTCAATCCTTTCTAGCAAAACTTTGTTTCAGGATTTGAGCCTAATGTACATATAAACTATCTGAATATTTTGACTTCATTACTGGCATGTAATTGCATGGGCATTTTTCTTATACTCCATTTCTATGTATAGAATGTAATTGCATTTTTAAAAATGTTCTTTTCTCAACGCTTGGAATTTTTTTCACAAGTATGCCATTCTATCACACCCTGCCTCACTAATTTTGTAAATAAACTTTCACTGTTGTAAATGGACAACTTTTTTTATTTCTCTCCTCATGTCTCTCTCACATAGCAGTGCCTCAAAACATTGGCAAGCAAAACATAGGCATTAGTACAGTCTGCTTGCATGTGGGCTGCTAGGATTTGCTGGAGCACAATGCACCGAAGAGTACAGTATGTTCACTAGCTTTGAAGGGATGGTGCAGTGTAATTAGCTACAAGTCCTTGACCATTGGATTAAATTTTATCTGGTCAATATTGATATTAAAATTCCCTGCTTGAATTCAAATCTAACAAGTTTAGGTCACCGTCATTTGAAGGAAGATGGCAATTGGACACCTTTACAATACTTTCTGACAAGTAGCTGACCTATCTCAGGAAGAGAGTGCTCCACTTCAATTGTGATAAGGCTGGTCACATTTCTAAGCGTGCAACATAAAAAAGGGACCATTCAGAGCATTGTATCTGTACCAATTCTTTGTTGGATGGAATCAAACCATATACCACTGTCCAATTCACCAAGCAATAACTGCAATAGTATTTTGAACTGCTACAAACCAGAAAGTAGGGATATTAATGGAAACTGCATTGAGCAATGACATCTATGGCTGCACATACTGATTTTAGAAAGTAGACTCTCCAGTACATATTGCCTAATGAAAGAAAGACTTGCATTTGTATAGGGTCTATCATAAGGTGAGGATTTCCCAAATCACCTTGCAACCAATTATGTACTTTTAAAGTGTAGTCACTAGTGTAATGTAAGAAACATGGCAGCCATTTTGCATTTTAGATGATGGTTAAAAGATAAAAATTAGCCAGAACACTGGGGAGAGCTCAACTGGTATTCTTTGAATAGTAGCATGGGGGTCGGGAACAATGGGGTGGTGCCGTAAAAGCCCTGCTAATGAAATCTTACATTTTGACTTCTGAATAATGAAAAGCCTTGATAGTTTTCTTAGATAAAATGAGAATTGCTGTATAAGCTAAGCTTCATTATACATTATATGATGTGACTCTGATGTGTTAGTCCACTGCTTAATTTTATTCTCACTGAATTTTGAGTTTTTCAGTTTACATTTTTAGTTGATGTGATTGAGTTTGATTGTAAGTTGGTTTGGTTTTAGCTAAAAATGTGATTTAGCATTGCAAAGTATCACTGCTTGTACTAATGATTTCTTCTTCATTTTTCTTTCATTCCACCTGCTTTTTTGGCTTTTCTCCATTTCCCACTTTTCCTTTCCTGACACACACTTCTGTCCGCACCTTCACTATGAATTTCCTTCGCTTACTGTAGCTGCCCTTGCCTTTTCTCTTGCAGCAACAGCCCAAGCTCCACGGATCATTACTGGGCCCACATCGGTTCTACCACCAGCTGCCTTGCGAGCTCCGACACCAGCTGGTCCAACTATTATGCCTCTAATTAGGCAAATACAAACAGCAACAGTCATGCCTAATGGATCACCTCATCCGACTACAATAGTGCCTCCTGCACCTGAAGCCGGTCTAATCTATGCTCCCTACGACTACCCTTATACCCTGGCACCAGCTACTTCCATCCTGGAGTATCCCATCGAGCCTAGCGGAGTTTTAGGTAAGGAATCTTTTCAAGCATTACTGTTCCACTTCATGTTGAACATCCTGGTTCGCTGTTTGAGCCGTTTAAGGCTCATTTCATTTTACTGAAGCTTGACTTTTAATTCTTCGAGATGTACAAGCCTATTTAAATTAATCATTTGAAATGACAGTGTAGCCCCAATGAGGATCTTGTGTACTTTACAGCACCATCTGCAATTTTGTAATGCATTTAAGCTTCCGTTAAAAGTAAAACAGATCAGTTATAAACTGTGCGCGCAATTATCTGTGTATAAAGCTATCTAAGACCTAAGCGCACACTCTTAATTATAACAAAAAATATTATGGCAGAGACACCTTCTCTCTACAGCTGATTTATTCCAACAGGCCTTCATGCCATTAGTTGCCAATACTGAATAAGGTATAAAAAAAAGTTACATTGGACATGCCTTTCGAAAGCACTGGTAAGCTGCATATTTCATGCTTTTTTGCTTGGATTTGTATAGCTAACACATGACAGGATAGTTCTGTGCATCAGCCTACTAGGATTTTTTTCACTGCTCCTGCCTTGTAATTGCAAAAAAAGTGGCAAGTGGCAAATATGATGAAACATGCAAAAAATAAAAATAGCTGCAATCAGATTTTCAAGGAAGAGCAAAGTTACTATTGTGGATATGTTTATTTCAAGCCCCTTTTAATTAGATGATGAGAGGTGCTATGCGGGGGTGTGTGTATTTGTTTCAGCCTTGCTTGTAATCCCCTCCCTCCCTACCTCACCCTCATATACCCACCCCATAGCCTACCATAAAATTTGACATTTTGATGTACATTACTTGAGAATAAAATACATTGTACTTGAGAATAAAAGTAGTTTCACGGTTCTTGATGTTTTAGATAGAAGATCGATAGGGTAGAGAGAAACTAATTCCTCTGTTGAAGGACTCCAAAACAAGTGGACATAATTTTAAAATTGGAGCTCATTGTTCACGTCTGATGTCAGGAAGCATTTCTTCACACAAAGGGTAGTGAAAATCTGGAGCTCTATCTCCCAAAATGCTGCTGAGGCTAAGCCAATTGAAAATCTAAAACTGTGATAGGTTTTAGTGATAGATGTTAAGAAAACTATTAAAGGTTACAGCATCAAGATGGGTAGATGGAGCTAAGACATAGATCCACTGTGACGTGATTGAATGGCAGAACAAGCTTCAAGGGCTGAATAGCCTCCTTCTGTTCTTATGTTCCTAAAACCTCGATGACTGCATTGTAATGAAATTTGAGATGTTATTAAGATGCAGCTCCCACAATGATGCTTCAAACATTTTTGTGATAATAGCTAACTAAACGTTATGAAAGGTGCAATTTAAATTTTGGATGTAATTTTTTTCTCTCAGTATTAAAATAGCATATCTTTTGAAGTTAGGTTTTTGCAGTTGTAATGTCAGAGGAAGAATTTTCTGTTCATCTTGTCAAAGAATTGTCATATCTTTTCCAAAGGCATCCATTAGCTGCACATACGATCATTTCTGCTATAGGACAAAGCCAAAAGTATTTGTACTAACAAGAAAATGCCAAAAAAGTGGACCTTCTGCCTAGGAGTGGACTGATCATTATCATACACTTCACTGATCGTGAAAACTGAAACGCTATGCCAGCATTTCACAGACACACTTTGTGTACACAAAAGGAAGATTTGTTTTGGGGCTCTTAAAAAGATTTTAAAAAAAATGTCCTAATCCCAGTTGATTTTAAGGAGCACTTAATGCTTAGGGCAACACTCAGTTGAGAAGTTGACAATTATTTATTTGCATCTGAGACTTCCCTGTTTTGAGCCTTGCCTATACTAAGTATGATTAACAGAGCAGGTGGAAAAATGTAGTTCACATTTTATTGTTCTGTATGTAGCCTTTAGATCTGTTATTAGAAACAAAGACTTCTTTTCAATTTATAAGCCATATTTCTGACTATTTCGTGGGTGGTGCCATATTAAAAACACCCATGATGCTTAACATTGGACTTGTTTATGGTATGTTCCAGACTATACCAGAACATATCTGGATGTTCTCTGCACAGGTATCGCATGTAATGCTCCCTACACTGGTATCACACATTTATCGACCACTGAGGGGCATTTATAAATAGCTAACCCCATATTGCTCTGTTTTATTGTTTAACTGCCGAGCTCTCTATGATTATCTGTAATAATACATTGCCCCTGTAATGCAACCAAACAAGCTTTATAGCAACCATTTTAAAATAAAAAAAGTCTTCTGTTTCTTGCAAAAAAAAAATCAGTTACACCCAAATGTCACATCACTAACCCTTTCACATAAAATGATGTGAATGTACTATTTTAAAACATTAGCTTTTTATTTGCAATAATTCTGGAATATAGGGTAAAACATAACCACCTGTAAAACTCCTGTTCAGAGGATTTATTGATGAATAATTGTTTTTTGCACCTAAAGTAGGTTCCCTTTAACACTTTTTGGGAGTAGGAAATACTATGCTGTAGAGATGGGTGCATACTGAGTTGTGTATTACAGAGGGAGCCATAAACATGTTATTATTTCAAAAGCTTAATTTATTGAAGAAAAATCCAATGTGGCTCAAATATTTGCTGTAGTTGACACCGATGCACAGAAAACATTTTCCTGGACATTTCCTAATGAACTAAAAATGCCTGTCCTCACATGGTTAAGAGAGTTGATGTGAAATCCTAAATGTGTCATTAACGTCTGAAAACAGTGATTGCAGCAAAACGGAAATTGAATTCTTTATCTGAAATTTTAGGACAGTACCCAGTATGTTACTGTTTTTTAAAACTCAATGATTTGCTAACAATTTGGATTGCTGATTTATCTAATTGCTGATTTTATCTGTCTTATATTATTGTACCGAAGTTTGTTAAATCACTGTGTAAAACTTATGGCTCTATTTTCTGATGTCTTTTAGTTTTTCAATTCCTTTACGTGATTAATCATTAAAAAGGAAAGAAATTAAACAGGTGATAATTCGAGGAAAATAGTTTAATTTGAGTATAAATGTATAATGAAGATATAGGGCAGGATTTTTCCATTGGTGTGTGGGGGCAGGCCTGACATGCTGATGCGTAAAATTACGTGCGATGACGTCGGGCATGCGTCCCGACGTCATCGGGCTGAGTAGCGATGTTTTGGTCGGCGGGCGTGCACCGGAGTCAGCTGCGCGCCCGCCAATATGTAAACGGCCTATTAAGGCCATTATGGATTTAATTAAGGTTATTATGAACGCTGCCCATCCAACCTTAAGGTTAGTGGGTAGGCGAAAAGGCCAAGCATACTTCGTATTTTTTAGGAACCTCATCCATGAGCAAAATGAGGTTTCCTAAAGTTTTTATTAAATAAATTTAAAAATTTTCATTGATATAAAAACATGTCCCAACTCATGAGAGGTCACAGACACATGAGGGGACATGTTTAAATCAATTTATAAACCTTTTATTTAATTTTTTGAACATCGATTCAATCTCCCTGAGGCACGGAGCTGCCTCAGGGAGATTGAAGCGCTCTTTTACGCTCTGACTCTCCCTCCTCCCCCCGCCCGCACAGGTAGCCCTGAGCGCTACCAATGGCGTATTACGCTGGGCGGGCCTTAGTTAGCCCGCCCGCATAAAATGGTGGCACGGAGCCGATCGTAGGCGGCAATCGGCTCCGCGCCCACTCCCACCGAGCCCGCCCGCCATATGAAAAATCCTGCCGATAGATATTTTATTCAAAAACAAGGCCCTTTCAAGAGCTGCAAGGAAGTTAAGTCTTCATTTTAAAATTTTCATCCTTGTTTTCAAAACCCTCCATGACTTCGCCCCTCAACCCCTATCTCTATAACCTGCTCCAGCCGCAAAACCCTCAGTTATCTACGCTTCTCTAATTCTGACCTCTTGATTATCCCTGATATTAACCACTTCACCATTATTGGCCATTCCTTCACAGTTGCCTAGGCTCTAAGCTCTGTAATATCCTCCCTAGACCTCTCTGCCTCTCTGCCTCATGCTCCTCCTTTAAGACACTCCTTAAAATGCTGTCTTTGACCAAGTTTTTGGTCATCTGACCTAATATCTCCTTATGTGGCTTGGTGTCATATTCTGTTTTATGGTGGTCCTGTGAAGTGCCTTGGGATGTTTTATTACGTTAAAGGCAGTGTATAAATATTAATTGTCAGTAATTTGTTGAGTAGAGTGGGTGCATAATTTAAATCTACTGCTGTGGTTGATAGAAAAATGGACTCCAGAGTGGTCATGAAGTATGGCCTATAATAAAAGCAAAGAACTCCACAAACCTTATTGTTTATAATGGAACTCCATTTAGAGAAACATCCAAAATACAGCATATAACTAACTAAGCAGTTCAGAATGTTGTACAGTTACTTCTGCTATAATCAACACAGGTTTGCTAATAACTTCATAAAATGTAATATATTTTCTAGTAAAGCTATTTTGCTTATCACTCAGGAAGCCATTATATAGTTTTATGAAAAATTCTTTTTTCTCAGGCTATGATGGGAATTGGGGGTGGAGGCATTAAGAGAAAATGAGGGAGCAATATAGAATCAGGAAAAGTCAAACTTTTATTTTACTGATTTATATTTTCTCCCTTCCTCCCCTTTCTTCCCCACTGAAGGCATTCATTTCTGTTGGCACATTCCACCACAGTTTCCGAACATGACAATCCTCCATATATGAGCCAAGATCGTAAATGTCAGCAAGCTGTTTGACTGGGGGAAAAGGGGTACATCAGAGCTAACTTAGACTAGAAACTTTAAAGCTAACTGTAGGGTTCGTGCTCCTTTCTCCTCTGAATGCAACTAATTCAGCACAGCGTGAGACTCAAATTTAACGTTTCCTGGTCTGTGTGACTCAGTTACATCCAACCTTTTTAAGGTGAGCCATCAGGAGAGCTAAGTTTGACAATGTTTAATGTTAAATATGAAAGGTTAATTAAACATTAAATGTAAAAATATATATAATTAGGAGCTTGTTAAAATGAGCTGTGTGAATTTTGAGGGGTTTTAATGATCCCCTAAAATTAAGTTCTAGGGATTTCTGTTTTAATTATTCATTCTCAGGATATTGGCATGTCTGGTAAGACCAGTATTTATTGTCTATCCCTACTTCCCCTGAGATGGTGTTAGTGGTTACCAACTTTGTAGCAATACGATTGAATGGCTTGCAAAGCCACTTTGAATGGCAGTCACCCACGTTGGTTTGCGACTGGAGTCATACTGATGCCAGACGAGGTAAGGATGGCAGATTTCCTTCCCTACAGGACATTAGTGGACCAGTTTCTTTTACGACAATCCAAAAGCTGCTTGATCACTTTTATATCTTACTAATGCCTGTCTTTGATTTCCAGATTTAATAAAAAAGTTGAAATCAAATTTCCAAACTGCTATGGTAGGATTTCAATTCAGGTTCTCTGTATCATTAGTCCAGGCTTCTTCCAATTCTTTCATTGTGTTACAACTTTACAATACACTCTCAGAGTTATTCTTTACATATTTTGAGCTAGATATAGTCATGCTAACTGTCTAAATAAAATATTAAGAATTAAATCTATTTGGTATGTTTGATATCTTTGAAGTCATTTAACCTTTATTGCATTGCTGCTGTATGAAGCAAGCACATATAGAAAGAAACAAGCACACATGAAAGTATAGGTGACTTTGGGCTCAGGAGTTCATTTTTCAGTAGTGGAAGACAGCTTATTGATTTAGTCAAATGCTTTAATTCTGTCTGAGGAGACCAGGGGACATCCACATCCTTCTTTATCAATATCTGTTCACAAGATGCACAACAAAAAAAAATCCATTGTCTATATCAGAGGACAAGGCACCTTGGTATGCTTTTGGTTACTGAAGTGTTTCTCCTTGAGAATTATTTCAGATTCACCAGCAACTGAGCTAATATTCTGCCCACATTAAAATTATGGGCTGAATTTTACATCCTACAGGCGGGCATGCGCCCAACCTGATTAGGCATAAAATCGCACGAGAAGATGTTGGGCAAGCGTCCCGAGGCCATCGTGCACTTGCGCGATATTTCGCTCGGCGGGCACGTGCAAAAGTCAGAAGTGCGCTGTTGACAATTGAGAGGGCAATTAAGTTCATTAACAGTGCACGTGTCTCCGATTTTTCGTGGCCCGTCCAACCTTTCGGTTGGCGGATGGGCGAATTGGCCAGGTGGACTTTGCATTTTTCATCAAATTCCATCCAAGGACAGGATGAGATTTCCGTTATGAAATAAAATAAAGTATCTATGGGCAGCATTTTTATCAGCTATATTTTCAGCTGATTGATTGTGATGCATGGACATTTTTTTCAGCTTTTAAAACCTTTATTTGATGATTTTCAGGTCTGCAGCTCCCTGAGGCAGATGTCTGCTTTCAGGGCGCTCACCCATGCCCATGGTGACATCATCGCCCGCTCCCCGCCCTGGCAGTGCTGAGCATTTCAGCATGCGTTTCACACTGCCTGCCCATTAATCGGCCAGCCAGCGTGAAATCGCGGTTGGGGGCTGATTGTGGTCGGCGGTCCATTTCCCGAACGCTCCTGGGCCCGCCAATCGGGCGCGCCCACCAAAGGAAAAATTCGAGCCTATGGTTCCACTCACTCAACCATTTTAGCAGATGATTTTGAACCAGGTATTTCCTGTTTCTTTTTTTCAAATTCCTTTTATATAGATAAAATACTCAATTATGTGCCTGAGATTAACTGCAGAATAACATTCTGGCAACTAATATCATGATAAACAGAACTGATCTCCTGCATCTATGATGCGCACTGATATATTGAAAATTGGCAGTTAAATTTAGACAATACAATAGGACCCCATTTATAACAGTGTTCTAAAATGGAGTGCAGTGAACTATAAAGGGGAAATTGTTGTTTTCATAATGTTTTTTCTGTGGTAAGAGAACCATTAAAGCACACCTTGCGCTAGAAGACTGCTTCACTTTGGAGCATTGTATAAAGGGGATCTGGTGAGCACCTTTAAAATTTCTTGTGTCTGCCATTTACATCAAGGGCAGAATATTAAACTTGGTGGGCAGGCGTGCGCCCAACCTGGCCGAGCATAAAATGACGCGTGATGATGTCGGGCGAGCGTCCCGATGTTATCACGCAGTCCCGCGATATTTCGTTGAGCGGGCACGCGCCAGAGTCAGCAGCGCACCCGCTGACAATTAAAAGGCCTGTTAAGGCCATTAAAAAGGTAATTAAATTCAAATTTACTTTGCCTGTCCAACCTAATGTTTGGCGAGCAGATGAAAAGGCCAAGCGACCTTTGCACTTTTTAGGAAACCTCACCCACGGGCGGGATGAGATTTCCTAAAGCAAATAAAAATTTTACAATTGAATTAAAAACATGTCCCTGCTCATGTGACAGAGTCACATGAGGGGACATGTTTTATGACATTTTTATTTTTAAAATTTTTTTCTCAATATCCTCTTCATCTTCCTGAGGCAGCTCTGTGCCTCAGAGATTATTCAGTGCCCTCTTGCACGCATGCACGAAATTCATGCTAGGCCTGCTTGCCCTCCTTCCCCTGCCCGCACATGTAGCGCTGCCACTCGCCTTAATTGGCCCACCAGCGTGAAATCATGGTGCACTGTCAATCGTGGTCCGCCTGCCCCCACCAATCTCGCATGCCAAGGGCAAAATTCTGCCCCAGGTTTTGTGATTGTTGAGTTGTCCGTAGATTTTCTTCCTTATTAAAGAAAAGATATTATGGCAAATGACCAAAAGATCGTCAAAGAGAGAGATTTTCAGAAACGTCTTGAAGGAGTAAAAGTGGAGAGGTTTCAGGAGGGTGTTCCTGAGCTTTGGGCCTTGGCATCTGAAGACATGGCCACCAATGGTGGAGGGATTAAAATTTGGGATGTGCAAGAGACCAGAATTGGAAATTAGAGTTGGGGAAGAGCAACGTTGGAGGGAATTGAAAACGAGGATGAGAATTTTAAAGTCGAAGCTTTGTTTAACTGGGAGCCTATCAGCAAGCACAGGTTTGGTGGGTGAACAGGAATTGGTGTGAGTATGGACATAGGCAGCAGAGTTTTGGATGACCTCAAGTTTACAGAGAGGTAGAATATGGGAGGTCAGAAAGTAGTACATTGGACTAGTCAAGTCAAAAGGTAACAAAGGCATGGATGAGGGTTTCAGCAGCAGATGAACTGAGGCAGCAGCAGAGTTGGTTAGTATTAAGGAATGGAAATAGGCAATCATGGTGATGGCGGGAATATGTGGTCAGAAGCTCATCTCAGGATTAAATGTGACACCAAGGTTGAGAACTGTCAGGTTCAGCCTCATTCAATCGCCAGGGAAAGGGATGGAGACAGTGGCTAGGGACAGAGTTTGTAGTGGGGACTCAAGACAATGTCTTTGTTGTTTTCAATATTTAATTGGATAAATTTCTGCTAATCCAGTATTCGATGCCAGCCAATCTGGCAGTTTAGAGATGATGGAGTGGTGAAGAATGGTGGTTGTGAGGTTGGGGATAAATGATAATTCAAGCACAGGCACTGTCCCGTCCAGGAGACAGGAAGAATATATATATACCTATGTCAGCCTGGCTACTTTATAAAATTAATTTTTCTGTTTTTCAAAATGGATAACTGCTGGGCTGATAAAATGGCTGCAGCTCATCACATGCTGGTTTCTGGAAGATTCTAAGCTGTTCTAATGGATAAAGCCTACCTCATCATCCTCCTGGAATGTGACTGGTATTGTATAAACATTTCAACCAAGCCAATACAAAGGACTTGTAGACAATATGTCTGCACAGCCAGCCCTGGACAAAGGCAGAGCTGTTTAGGATTTGTCATCTCCAAAGTTGTACTAATGGTTTTTCAGTTACCTGCTCAAAGCACAATGGGTTTTCACAAGGGCACCTTGTTAGTTGAATAGTTCGACCTGAAACCACCCTGTCACATGACCGAGACTTGAGCTGTTTGAATTCCTTTCATTATACAATTTTTGAATTTTATCTTCAGTTGCGGTTTAAGCTGCGGAGAGAACCAGGCTCCAGGCTAGCAACTTGACTCTGACCTCCATCTCTCTCTGATCTCCAGAAAGAACCCTGTATTTCACCTACAGAGTGAACTAATATCCAAGATACAAGAATACTTTGTTGCATCTTCAACGGACTCAACCTGCAACCGAGTTCCTAGGACCAAGATCAGGAATTCTGCCAGACAATGCTACCTAAAAGAACCTTCCTTGGACCTTGATTCTGGACTCTGGACTCAGATGAAACCATAATTCTTATTTTTATTGTGGTCTTTGCCCTGAACCCCTAATCTTTCCCTTGTCTCGCTTTTATTGTGTGAATGCTAAAGGGGCAGAAGTTGTAAAACCCCTTTGCATGTTGTGCAATAAGATTGAGAGAGTGCAGAGAAGATTTACTAGGATGTTGCCGGGTCTTAAGGAGTTGAGTTACAGGGAAAGATTAAACAGGTTAGGACTTTATTCCTTGGAGCGTAGAAGAATGAGGGGAGATTTGATAGAAGTTTACAAAATTGTAAGGGGAATAGACAGAGTAAATGCGAGTAGGCTCTTTCCACTTAGATTAGGAGAAATAAACACGAGAGGACATGGCTTTAGGGTGAAAGGGGAAAGGTTTAGGGGGAATTTCTTCACTCAGAGAATGGTGAGAGTGTGGAACGAGCTACCATCTGACGTGGTAAATGCGGGCTCAGTCTTAAGTTTTAAGAATAAATTAGACAGATACATGGATGGGAGAGGTCTGGAGGGTTATGGACTAGGTGCAGGTCAATGGGACTAGCGGAATAATATTTCGGCACAGACTAGAAGGGACGAATGGCCTGTTTTCTGTGCTGTAGTGTTCTATGGTTCTATGGTTGTGTGTGTGTGTAAAATAAACTACCCTTCTCATTTTACCTTATCTCAAGTTTGCTGTGGGGTTATAAATAGAGGATTGTATTACCCCAAAATGGAAGAATTGAGGAAAATACACCACCACTTAAAAAGGGGGAAATCAGAAAACAAAACCTGTCTGTTTATGGACGGATAGTGAGTGGAGAAATCAGAGCTGTGAATTAATCCCTTTCCTGTCCATAACAGAAATTGGGAGCTCAGGTCCGGGAAAGCCCAATTTTAATTTGACCAGAGTCCAAGAGACGAGCCAAATTAGAGATAAAAGACTCAATTGGAAGCCAAAAGAGGGAAAATTCGGTAGCTGGAACTAATTTTAAGGCAAGTAACTTACCACAGCAAATTCTCCTAATATCATAGTAGAGCACATGGTAAATTATACTACAAAGATTCATATGGAAAACGGAGTACTAACTACTGAAACCTTAGTCTCCCTAAATTGGGGACAATTAAGATTTGTAGTCTGGAAAATACAGGTGAAAGTTCCTCCTGAGGCCAAAAAGCCCAAGGTACTCCAGATACTTTTGGAAAAGTTAGACCTCAGTCCCTATCCAGAACAGATAGAAGACTCAGAATCAAACAATGATTGGAGACCTGTATTCAAGATAGTTACCCTAGCCACAAAGCGGCTATTAGAGCTGAATAAGAGGAGACTAGAGAAAGAGTTCCTGAAAAGAGAACAAGAGAGAGAATGGGCTCACCAGGAAAAGATGCTGAAATGAAATTAAAAGCTCAAGAAGCAGGGCTGGAATTCCAAAAGGAGATGGAAAGGAGGCAGAGGGAATCAGCAATATTATGGGGAAATGACTTGGTGAGATTCCAAGCACTGTGCCCCGAGAAGCCAGAGTGATGCAGAGAAGCTGGGCAGCCCATACAATTTCACCAAAACCCTGCAATGTGGCAAAAGGCTGAAAAAAAGATCAGAGACCCTCCAGGAGGCGAAAGAACCCATCAGGGATAAGGTGGCTCAGGGAAAGCTACCTGGATTTAAAAGGCTGAGAGGCCAGTACAAGTAAAAGAGGTCAGGAAAATTGATTTCAAAAGAGTGAGGGAGTGAGCCAGAGACCAAATTGGCTAACACCTTCTTTGCTAAATGAAACAGGGAACAGGGCCATTCCTGGGCAGCAAAACTAATAATGAGGGAGCTGCCTCTCTCAGTCAACGACCCACATGGCTCACCGTGTGAGCCAGGGTGTCCCAGAGGACATGGGACTGAATAGGGACTGTCCCACCCCTACAGTAACTACATTGGGGAAGTCATTACCCCGTGAGCAAGTCTACACTTGCCACTAACCAAAAGGCAGAGCAAGTGTTGCAGTTAACTCCCAGGCATCCAAAACAGGTGGGCAGTACTCAGCCGAGGAGCCAGGGAGTAGCAAAGGGTGGAGGAGATGCAGCCAAAGAGGGCCAACAAAATCCTCCCCGGGTAGAAGGAGGGGCACAGAAAATCCCCAGGCCGGCCAGCAAATTTAAAAAGAAGGGAGCCTGTACTGCTGCTGGATGAGCAGGAGGCCTGGCTGTCTGAAACCTTCTTTTCAATTTTAGAAGAGGGATGCCAAGAAAGTCCCTGAATAGATACTCAGTTGGTGAGAAAACTATCTTGCCCAGATTTTTTAAAAAAGGATCCAGCACCCCAAGTCTGCCTACCCAAACCTGTCTTTCCAAATTTGAACTGCCTCGCCCAGTTGAAGAGCCACAGGGCACAGTGCCAAAGCTAGCCCAACCCCTGTGAACGAGAATATCCCAAAGATACAGGAAGCCTGTACCCCTGCTGGATGAGCAGGAGGCCTGGCTAGCCCGCTAGCCCACACCATCTTTCCAACCTTAGAGGGAGAACAGGGAAGGCCCCAAGTAGACATGCAGACAGTGAGGGAGATGCATCACCTAGTTGATGAGCTGCAGGGCAGTGCAGCAGGAGCTGGACAGCCACCTGAGGGCAGTAGTGTCCCAAACAAAATGGGACAGGTTGGGAACCAACCCCTCCCTAAGGTAACGGGTCAGGTAAAGACAGTAACCCTGAAACTCCATCGTCCATGGGACTACCACAAGAGGAGTTCATGTACAGTTAGAACCAAATTGAACCCAGAGCCCAGTCAACCAGTGAGTGTCTGCCAGGGGGTGGACACATCTGAGGGTAGCCAGGAGGGGTCAAGTGTGAAGCAGACTTCCCCAATTGAACCCTTGGCTGCCAGGGTGGCAGATTCCTGAGTGTCAAATGCCCACTCAGCAACCCTAACTCAAGAACAGTGGAAGGATATGACTGCCCCGCTTGGGAAATTTAAAGAAATTCACAGGGATCCACTCGAGGTCAGGCAGGAAACCCAACACCTGCTGGATCCCAGTATACTGGAGCTCCCCCCACCATTATCCTGGAGTTGGACCTTGCAGCCTTTTAACCAACAAAATAAATTACTCACATTGGCTGACACATTGTCCCATGTCTAAACCTTGAGAACGTAACAGGGAACCGACCTTCCCCCTTGCTAGCTATGCATGTTTGTTTTTACAGGAGTGAATGAGAGAATGCATGTACACTTCCTCACTTCTATTCTTCCTTCCAAAGACCAGATATATATATTTTTTTAAATTAAATGGAATTCACTTTATTTTTCTTGAATGGGGGAGGCTTGTCCTGTCCAGGAGACAGGAAGGAAAAAAGTATATATATATATATATATATATATATATCTACATCGCCTGGCTACTTTATAAAGTTATTTTCTCTGTTTTTCAAAATGGACAATTGCTGGGCTGATAAAATGGCTGCAACTGATCACATGCTGGTTTCTAGAAGATTCTAAGCTGTTCCCATGGACAAAGCCTACCTCATCATCTTCCTGGAATGTGACTTGTGTAAACCTTCCAGCCAAGCCAACACAAAGGATTCGTAGATGATACGTCCGCACGAGTCAGCCCTGGACAAAGGCAGAGCTGTTGTGGACTCATCATCTCCAATGTTGTACAAATGATTCTTCAGTTATCTGCTCAAAACATAATGGGCAGAATTTTGCCCTTGGTTGGTGGGCGGGCAGCCGAACTCCGCCACCGAAGCGGGTCCCGCCACCATTTTAAGTGGGTGGGCCAATTAAGGCCTGCCCAGCGGCCTGCCCGACGGGAAGCACTATGCGCTTCCTGTGCGGGGGGGGAGGGATTCCCCATCTATCAAAGTGCGCTCTTTTGCGCATGCGTGCAAAAAAACGCACTGCTCCCTGAGACTAAGTGCTGTCTCAGGGGGATCAGTGAAAGTGTTACAAAGTTAAAAAATAAAAAAAATTATTAACATGTCCCCCCTCACGTGACAATGTCACACAAGATGGGACATGTTAATAAATAACACATAAAATTTATTAAACATTTTTAAAGCGGACATGAAACCTCATCCTGCCAGTGGATGAGGTTTCATGTATTATCAGAAGCCCACTGGGGCTCCTGGCTTGCTCGCCAGCCTTAAGGTTGGACGGGCCGTGTCTTTAATTATCTTAATTACCCTGTCAATGGCCTCAATTGGCCATTGACAGGTCGGCGGGCGAACAGCTGATTTTGCTGTCCGCCCGCCTTCCTAAAGATTTAAATGGACTGGGATGACGTCAGGGGTTCCTCCTGATGTCATCCTGCGTCATTTTCCCGTCAGCGAGCGGGCCCCACCCCCAAATCGCCGACAGGAAAATTCAGGCCAATGGGTCAGCTGAATAGCTCGCCCCGAAACCACCCTGTCACATGACCGAGAAATTTGAATTCCTTTAATTATACAGCTTTTGAATTTTATCTTCAGTTACGGTTTAAACTCCAAAGATAACCGGACTCTCGGCTAGTGCCTGTCTTGGACCTCCACCTCTCTTTGATCTCCAGAAAGAACCCTGTATTTTACCTACAGAGTGAACTAATACCCAAGAAAAAAGAACACTTCGCTGCATCTTCAACGGACTCAACCTGCAACCCAGTTCCTAGCACCAAGACCAGGAATTCTGCCAAACAAAGCCACCTAAAGGAACCTTCCTTGGCCATTGATTCTGGATTCTGGACTCACTTGAAACCATAATTCTTATTTTTATCGTGGTCTTTGCCCTGAACCCCTATCTTTCCCTTATCCCTCTTCATTGTATGAATGCAAAAGGGGTGGAAGATACAAAACCCCTTCACACATTTTGTGTGTGTGTGTAAAGTAAACTACCCTCCTTATTTGACCTTATGTTGCATTTGCTATGGCGTTATTAATAGAGGATTGGATAACTCCAAAATTGAAGAGTTGGGGAAAATACGCCACCAATTATTAAGGGGGAAATCAGAAAACAAAAACACCTTTCTGTTTACGGATGGGTAGTGATTGGAGAAATCAGGGCTGTTTAAATTAATCCCCTTCCTGTCTGTAACAGCACTTACTGTTACTATCTTGAGTGAAAGAGACATGATAGCAAGACAATCACATGCTCTTATCTCAATTGTATGTGATGTGAGGCATCTGAAAAGGAGGTCCATTTCTGAACAGAGTGGAAAAGGATGTTTTTAAATTCATTTGGCCACATCATCCAACCTGAACCTCAGACAGAACTTAATGCAAGGCAGAGTGAGCTTGAGAAGTTGCAAGCTGCTGGCTACGATTAATAGTAAAATAAACCATGACTCCTTTTAGAGAATTTCTTTTTCCATAAATTTCACTGTTAAGCTTGAGTCTGATCATTAACATGTTCACAAATACATATTGTGTGGGATGAGCTGTGATTAAAGTTCCAGATAAACACAATTTCCATTGTTGCAGGTTTCTTTTAGGAGAGGGCGATAAAGTAATTCCTGTAAATACCATAATTATGGATGGCTCCTTATTAACCAGGATAGAAGAACAAGAAGCAGAAGTACACGTCAGAAAAAAGACTGCATTGAAAATGTGTTTTTACTCCTATGTAATTAGACTTGACACTTGCACTAAGGTGAATAATTTTGCAGCTCATACGCTAAGAAGAACCTGTCATGGAAAATACAAAGACTTCAAATTTTGCTTTATTAACTATCCTTTTGGGGAAAAAAATGAAACCTAACTTTTTCAACTTTTCAAGTACAGAAACATGACATTTTAAAAAATAAAGCCTTGCAGGAATACTATTTGACCCTTACAAATGTTTTAATTCTAATGTGATATATAGAAAGAAGATTTTGCTGGGAAAAGGGAAATACTTTTGTAAATGGCTTGGTATCTCTTTAGATACTGGTATGGCTACCTGGACCACTGTGAGGAAAACGATAAATCATAATGGCTGGAAGGAATGCTGGTTCGCGCACTGCACTGGAATGATTATCCATGTTGTCGTCATCTTGAATTCTCTGTCCGAAGGCAGGTCCGAACGACAGTGCCATGACCTCCACCAAGGGAGCAAGGAGACAGGTCCCAAATCCACCCCAGCTAGGGAACGGGGATTGAACCCTGTGCTGTTGATGCCAATCTGATCCAACCGGCCCCCAAGGAGTCCGAGTTGCCATGGCAATATACATCATGAATGTTGCAACCTGGAGGTATGGATAGTGATGGTAGAGGCTCCAAATTCTTTCCATCACGTGGCTGACCAGAAATCTCTCTCGCTCTTACCACCTGCCATTGGCCTGTGTTGGAAGGATTAACAAGTTGATGCTCAACCTGTTTGGCCGCGTAATGAACGCACCTTCCTAGGCCATCAAGTCCTGGAGTGGGACTTGAAGCTGGAGCTTCTGGCTCAGAGGCAGGGACGCTACCCACTGCGCCACAAGACCTCCTCTATGCCTAATAAAAGTGAAAATAAAATTTGTATAAGTTATTTAAATTACTTTCTTGTTCCTTTTTAATGTACTATTTGTAATATATTTTTGTATAATATGTAGTTTCTTTGAAATGAACAGCTTTCTGTAAATTCTTAGGCTGCCATCCATGGTACTACAGAGAAGGAGGCCATTCAGCCCTTTGTGCCTGCACCAGATCTTACTATGTGCAATCCAAAACTAATCTTACTACCCTGCTCTTTCTTGATAGCCTTGTTTCTTCCACTTCTTAAAATATTTATTCACTTTTCCCTTGAAAATTTCAGTTGCTTCTGCCTCAGCTACTCCATGTGACAAATGTACCATGCTGTGACAGTTCCATTCATAAGGAATTTTCTCTTAACTCTTTTCCTCACTTTCTCTTAGTCACAATTTTAACTTAATGGCCCCTTTTCTCCGAAGCAGACAAAACAGTCTTTGTCCATTCACCTGGTCAAACTCTCTTCATGATTTAAAAAACCAGTTAAATTCCCTGTCTTCTTCCCCTGTTCTTAGTGGAATTACAGTGAAACCTGTAGATTGAAGACAACCAAGGGGTCGGCATCAACTGTCCTTTTTTTGTAGATATCCTTATGTTCAAAATGGTTATGTATGGTACTCTTTTTATTATTTAAAAAAATCCAAAGATCCAGAAGGACCAGCTGAGATTATTAACAGCACCTAATCAGCTTCAAAAATTCTAATAATTTAAGATTGGAAACAGATATAACAGCAAAAGTGATGTGCCAAGTATAGTACATTGTCAATGGAACATGTTCCCAATGACATTCTCAGACAACGGACAACCACATGGGCTATGCCTATGTGCATTCTGAGTTTGTTAGGATTGTCAACTCATGGAATGTATTCCTCGAGGCTTGATACGTGAGCTCTGACCATTTGTTGTCTGATCACTCCCCAAAGCCAAACCTGTCCAAAGAAACATATCCAATATCAGAAGCTGAGAGAAAGAACACGATGGCAGGGTCGGGGGAGAGGTGGTGCCAGCAGCTACTGAAAAAGTTTTTGGATGTGGTGCTGGGAAAGAAAGGATGACTTTTCTTGCTGTTTGCACATACTCCTAAATTCAGGAGACTGGTGAGGTCAGCGAATACAAGTCTGCATAAGGCAGCAAGGGTTTTGTGAAAGAAAACAGTCTTTGTCGAATAGAAAATTTCACATGACACAGGTACTGTTTCTTTCACAAAATATGCTGCTGCCTTGCAATGACCTGTATAAACTGACCTCAGAAAAGTGATAGATTCAGGAGAATTTGGGGACAAAAAGGAAGCAAGCTGCAAGGGGAAGCACCAGTGACTTGACTTTGCGAAAGTTGAAAAGGTTGTATTAATAGAACCATTCAGTATAAATCAGAGGACACCAATTTGACACTATACAGGCTGCAGGTCAGACCGCAGCTAGAATACTGTTGCCAATTTTGGTCCCACCATATGGTAGGTGATGTAGTGGCCTTAAAAAATATCCAGAGATGTACAAGAATGTTTCCCAGCTTAAAAAACTTCAGTTATTCAGACTCAAGGACCTTGGTCTATTTGCTTTAGAGTAGCATAGACTCGGAAGAGTGGTGATCGAGGTCTGTGGAGTAATTAAAAGGCTGGATAGCATCCTTAATTGCTGGATTTTTCAGTTTAAGATATTGGGTAAGAATAAACTGGGATATTAGGAAGTTCTTCTTCTCTTCCTAGAGAATTGTGAGTTTCTGGAATACATTGTCATCTGATGTGGTGTGTGCTAACGCTTCATGTCTTCAAGAGGGAACTTGACTGGTTCCTGAATGGGGTAAAGACTGCATCATCTAGAAGGTAAGTATCTTTATGGGTGACACTTGGTCCATGTGATCTCCCAGACTGGTTTTGATGGCCTGAGGGGGTCAGAAAAGAATTTCAGAGCTTTTTTTTCACCTTATTAGCCATGGTTTCTTCTGCTCTTTTGCCTCTACAAGGAGGTTACATGGCTATTGTGGCTGAGGCAGGGGTTGCAGAGAAGAATTGTTTAGTTACGATGATCCAGCAATCGTGGTTGGGACAGGCTTCCTGCCTGTTGTCTATGTGTTTGTAAGTTTCAGATACAGCAACTTTGCAACTGTTTTTATTCATTCATTCATCCACGAGGTGTGTGTCACTGAAAAAGCCAACATTTATTTTGGAATTTTAAATTGTAAAAGCTGTAAAAGGGCTTTGTGCATTGAAGGCTGTCCATAGTTCATAATTTGCAGTTGTTCATTTTTTGGGAACGTCCACTTATGCAGTTTTCACAGTAGTCTCAGTATTTAAAGTCTATCTGCCCCATGTTTTTTGTCCCTCGCATGGTACCTGCTTGTAAGCTTATTTTTAGTATTGGCCCTAGGCCTGCATTTACTGACCAATTATGGACGCACTCATGTCACACTCGCACCTGCTATTGTGTAGAAATGCAGGATGGATTAGAGTAACTCCAGTCTCACCTGGGGTTGTCTTCATATAATCTTGATATTGGTGCTGTGCTTGTATAGAGAGACCTGAGATGTGAACTTTGTACACTCGTGTGAGGGAAAATTTACATACAGACATTCTTTCCAACACCCTTTTTTCATGTAATTGGTATCACAACAGTTTTTCTACATCAATTGTCTTTTATGAACTGAACTTCACAACTTATTTTCTACCTACTACATCAACTTAACATATCCCAAGTCCACTAATTAACCCAGATCACAAATTGTTTATGGTGAATGCATAGGATGCCCCTTACATCAACTGTCAATTAGTGCAGCATAAACTTAACTATTTTGTGGAGGATCAAATTTATTTACAAATAAAATAATACACAGAAGCAATAACAGATGAAACATATTACTTTATGCACTATGACATATTACACAAGCTCACAATTCTTCCAGCTGCTCTTTGCACCTCTTGACAAGAAGGTATTTGGGTGGTACAAATGTAAGCATCTATTGGCATGCAACAACAAACAACAACATATTTATATAGCGCCTTTAGCGTAATAGAATACCCCAAGATGCTTCACAGGAGCATTATAAAACAAAATATGACACTGAATTACATAAGGATATATTACACCTGATGACCAAAAGCTTGGTCAAAGAGGGAGGTTTAAAGAGTGTATTAATGGCAAAAAGAGAGGCAGAGAGATGTAGGGATGACATTCCTGAGCTTAGGGTCTAGGCAACTGATGGTGCAACCACCAATGGTGGAGTAATTAAAGTCAGGGATACACAAGAGGCCAGAATTAGAGTAGCACAAATATCTGGGAGGTTGCAGAGGTGGGGAGGGCGAGGCCATAGAGCAATTTGAAAACCGGGAAGAGAATTTTAACATCAAGAGTTTGGCTCCCAGTCAAGCAATGTGGGTCAGTGAATGCAGGTGTGATAGGCGAATGGAACTTGGTGTGAGTTAAGACAGGGACAGCAGAGTTTTGGGTTACCTTAGATTTATGGAGGGTAGAATGCAAAAGACTAGCCAGGAGGGTGTTGGAATAGTCGGGTTTGGAAGCGACAAATGCATGAATGAAGGTTTCAGCAGCAGATGAGCTGAAATGGGGAGAAGTCATGCAATGTTACGGAGGCGGAAATAGGCGATCTTAGTGATGGTGTGACTATATGGTCAGAAGCTCATCTTGAAGTCTAAGATGACACCAAGGTTGTAAAAGATTGGTTTAATCTCAAACTGTTGCCAGGGAGTGAGATGGAATCAGCAGCTAGGGAAGAGAGTTTGGAGCAGGGACCAAAAACAATGAATTCAGTTTTCCAAATATTTAATTGGAAGAAATTTCTGCTCATCCAGTACTAGATATCAGATAGGTAGTCTGGTAATTTAGCAACAAAAAGGTGCTGATAAGGTAGGGCTGGGTGTTATTACCAGAAGTGTAAAAACTAATGCTGCGCTTTTGGATGATGTTCCCATGGGGCAGCATGTAGTTAAATAGGGGGGAACCAAAGATAGATTCTTGGGGTACAACAGAAGTAACGGTGCAGGAGCAGAAAGAGACGCCATTGCCTTATGGGCCAGGATTTTACAGTCGGTGTGCAGGGGTGGGCCTGACACACCGGAACGTAAAATGACGCGCGATGTTTCATTCGGTAGACGCATGCCGGAGTCGGCTGTGCACCCACCAATAATTAAAAGGCCTATTAAGGCCATTAAGGAACTAATTAATCTCAAATTTACGCTGCCCGCCCAACCTAACGGTTGGCGGGCAGGCGAACCGGCCAAGCGGCCTTTACGTTTTTTAGGAAACCTCATCCACGAGCGGGTTGAGGTTTCCTAAAGCTTTTACAAATTGAATAAAAACTTTTTTTGAAAAATAAAAACATGTCCCACCTCAGTTACATGAGGGGACATGTTTCATTAAATTTTTAATGTTTTTAATAATTCCCATAAAAGGCGCTTCAATCTCCCTGAGGCACAAAGCTGCCTCAGGGAAATTGAAGCGCTCTATCGCGCGCATGTGCAAAAGAGCACTGGACCCAACTTTCCCTCCTCCCCACTACCCCTGCACAGGTATCACTCAGCACTACCGCTCACAATCCATGCTGGGTGGGCCTTAATTGGCCCGCCCACGTGAAATTGCGGTGCCAAGCTGATCGTGGGTGGCGGTCAGCTCTGCGACCACTCCCACTGAGCCCGCCCGATGCGGGAAAAATTCAGGCCATGTTCTCAGTTAGAGATCAGTAACTTTTTTTAAAAAAAAGAAGAAATCTGAAATCCCGGTTATTCACCAAAACAATGAAGCCAGAGGATTCCACCGTTTAAAATAGAAGACTTTTTACGATACAAGAGTCAAACAAAGCAAACACTAAATACTATCTTAGGAAACAACCTATACTCTAAAGCCCAGAATCAACATAGCTTAAACATGAATTAACTGACAAATTGTGGTCGATTATAAACTATAAATTACACATTAAATAGCATATAAAACTAAGACAGATCTTAAAAATTGGCTCTGCAGTCCACTCAAAATATAGGCCATCAATCTCAGTTACAAAGTCCTTCAAAACTCTGCCTTCCTCACAAAGAGTTCAGCTTCTCCCCTTCCAGGAGCTAATCTGATCCTTAGCCAACAGCAGCGCACAACCAACCTGAGTTCCACAGACACATGCCTGCAGAACCTCCTCAGCCTTGTCTGGATAGCTTAGATCC
The DNA here is from genome assembly GCF_964194155.1 of Cetorhinus maximus. Lineage (NCBI taxonomy): Eukaryota > Metazoa > Chordata > Chondrichthyes > Lamniformes > Cetorhinidae > Cetorhinus > Cetorhinus maximus. The sequence goes on along the minus strand of NC_135892.1, from coordinate 26,526,575 downwards.
ACCAATGTTATCTTCAAGCAACAGAAATAGCTGCAGCAACTATATATTTGCTTATTCACAGTTTCTGGATCTAGCCACTGGCCTGAAATTTTCAGTCAGTATGCGGGGGCAGGCCCGACATGCCAGTACGTAAAATGACACCTGCATCCCAACATCATTGTGCTGTCTCGCGATGCTTCGTTCATCGGGCGCACGGTGGAGTCGGCTGCGTGCCCTCGATATTTAAACGGCCTATTAAGGCCATTAAGGAAGTAATTAAGGTCAACTTTACGCTGCCTGTCCAACCTTACTGGCAGGCAGGCGAAAAGGCCAAGCGGCCTTTACGTTTTTTAGGAAACCTCATCCACAAGTGTGATGAGGTTTCCCAAAGCTTTTATTAATTAAATTTTTTTAAATCCTGAAATATAAAAAAATGCCCCTTGTTGTGACCCTGTCATATGAGGGGACATGTTTAATTAAATTTTTAACCATTTATTTATTTCAAAAGCGCATCAATCTTCCTGAGGCAGCTCCATGCCTCAGGGAGATTGATGCGCTCTTTTGCGCACATGCGCGAAAGAGCGCTGGCCCCGACTCTCCCTCCTCCCCCCACCCGCACAGGTAGCGAACGCTACCGCTCGGGTCTTACGCTGGGCGGGCCTTCATTGGCCCGCTCACATAAAATGGCAGCGCGGAGCCAATCGCGGGTGGTGGTCGGCTCTGTGACTGCTCCCGCCGAGCCCACCTGCCAACTGAAAAATTCAGGCCACTGTCTTCTTCTGCCTACCTGTCTGTACTGCACCATAGAAATCATCATCAACTACTGAGTTCTAATGACTTTGTGTTCCTTTATATGGTTTCAGCCAGGAGTTTTGGTTTCCCATCTTAGTGTCAGTCTTAGTTTCCTTACCAACTGGGAGAGTCAGCTTCCCTTTCTCCGTTTCCCATTTCAATTAGGGTCCTCCTCAAAAAAACAAGCTTTAAAACATCACAATTGCAAAAGGGCTTATGGATCTTTATTCACTTGTATCCATAATTGTTGCAATGAACAGAACCTGAAGGGCAGGAAATAATCTGTATGCCAAAATAATAGTTTTCCTTGTGCCTAAGTTCTTTACAGATGCAATCTGCCATCAAGCTTGATTATGTTGCCCTTCAAAGTTTGATCCATGACACACTCCAAAATCTTTGGTCAAGATTTAGCCAAGTAAAGGCCATCTTTGAAAGACTTTAAAATGAGTATTTTATATACTCATTAACTTTGTTAAAACACTGGTTATTGATCACCAAATTAGCATTTTAAATAATACCCTTTCCCTTCAAAGGTGGCTTTTAACTTAACCATTGTTGCTTGATCTTTGATTCAAAGGCCTTCACGTGCTACATACTGGTGATACCATCTCCAAACAGCCATTTCAGCTTTAAATTCAGTGTTTTGAAACAATTTTAAAACTGGATTACCACCACATGTTGTGTATATGTCTTTGTATTGTATGTGCCTGTATATAAAGCTTCTATCTTTATATGTTTAAACGGACAAACATTTTATTGTCACAGCTGTGACATGTCCATTCTTGCTCTGCACCACACTATTAATTTAAAACATCTGCAAATAGAATAGAATCACTTTAAGTAGGGTGTATTTGAAAAACACAATTTCAGTCAGATAATTGCAGGAACTGCCACGCACTCCCATATCATCCATGATTAACTCTGAGGTCTGGGCTTTTCTGCACAAAAAGAAAAACTCTAACCTTACAAATGGTGAGTATGGCTGGCTTTCATCACACCTGTCCCAGAAATGTCTATGATTCCCTTTAAGCTTCTTGTTCTGCCATTAATATCCCGTGTGAGTGATTTTCAAAAACTCTTTCTCTGAGTGATGAAGGAAAAACCATTGAATAATGTTTTGAGAGCTGCAAAGAATGTCTGGTACTCAAAGGTTTAAGATGACAATTGCTCAATATTTTTCTTCATGAAGTATAAGAATAATACTTAATAATAATAATAATTCTAATTCCCTTCTTTATCTTTAGGTATGGCTTTCCCAACGAAAGGTTAAGAATTCAAGAACCATGTTACTGAACCCTCATCAGATCTGAACTTTAACAAATGCTTAGTTTCACAGCAGCCATGGACAAAATGAGCCCAGCCGGACTGTCAGTGAAATACTAGCATTGTGTATGTGTGCGCATATTGGAAACCAGCTGGGTCAATTTGTTATAATTCTGGCCTACTGTTCTTCCTACCATTTTGTTACATCTGTCCCAGAGGAATCACATGTAAAGTATTTCATTGTCTGTTTGGTGTAGGGTTCATTCAATACTGTGTTTGCTTTACAAATCACCTAATCCTTTGCAAATTGTAGCTCGCAGCTTCTGAGCTAAGTGTGCATTTTGTAGGTCAATTGCTGAAGAACTTTTTAAAATCTGTAGAGGTTTTATTTTTAAAAAAATTGATCTCAATATTGATTCAGTGTTACGATGACATAAAACTTGTTTGTTTGCAAGAAGCACTCCACTGATTATGTGACTAGTAAAACTTAATTGCGCTTGATCTAATTGAATTATCTCATACAGTGGGATTTTTAACAAATGGATAATAATGGTTTAAGACTATGTCTTTTGAAACGGAATGCAATATTAACATGCACAGTTGTACTCTATTTAGTAATTTCTGCGTAAAATGTTCAAATTATAAAGGTGCTGTGCCTTAACCTGTTTTTTAACTGATATCTTGTAGTAAGTTCTAATGTAAACCCATCTTTGATCTGCTGTTGAAATGCTATTGATAAGTTAACCAATCACTTCCTAGGAAACTCCTCTAATCATGTGTTGGAAATGTTGCAATTTAACTAGGTGCAGTGGCTACTAAAGTTCGAAGGCACGATATGCGGGTCCATCCTTACCAAAGGATTGTGACCGCAGACCGAGGTTAGTTTAGTTCTGGAGTTCTTGTTTTTTGTTGAACATGTTGACTGAAAGGGTGCTGCTTTGCAACATCATATCAAGTGGAGTTGACCAATGGTCTAGTTTTTGACGACCAGTCATGTCCATTTTTATTCTGCCAAATATCACTGTGCCCAACAACTCTTTTAAGATTTTTGTTGCAAAGCTTTTTGAGAACTTTTGAATAGAAGTTCTCCACATAAGATGAAGGAGATGGAAAGATATATTAGGCTGGAGAAAGAGAATATTGGTGTTCCTGTTCCCTGCCTGGTCAAATTGTTGAACATTGGGGTGCATATTCTAACTGTCAACCTGTGTTTAATATTAGAGGAGGGAAGGAAAATGCATTCACTTATGTTAAAAAGTTACTCACAAATCCAAAAAGGCTTTATAAAACTATACTTCAGAAAGAGCCAATTCTTTTTCCATGAAGAAAGGGCCAATTCTTTTTCCATGAAGAAAGGAAGTCCTAATTGTGCCTTTATAATGTTCAGTGAAATGTTACACATGAAAATGAATTTTATATATGTACTGATTTTATTGATGCTTGTTGAGGGCTCCATGAACTTTTGAAATCTGCATTGGACATATTATGCTTAAGATAGGGTTAGCAATGTATCCTGAGTACTTATTTTCTCTTTTTTTCCCAGTAGTTTACACAACAGGTCTTAACAGGAAACTGAATGTTCATTTTCCCAGCCTAACTGTTGCTTTAGTCATGTGCCCTTAGACCTACAAGTGGGAAAACATAGTTTAAAATTGTTAATGTACTTTAGGCTCACTAACACATCATGAATTTTGAAAGTTCAGATTCTTATTACCTAATTAATTTTCAAAGTGATTATTGCATCCAACCTATGGCCATATAAACCTTCCCATTTTTTTTCTCTCTACTTTTTGATAACAACAGCTGGAACTGCACCCCTAGTCCGGTTTCCCATAGATACTTTGTTCCCATGTCCATTTTGTATCCAAATTGTTTTCATTGTCAGGTGAACCAATTTTATGTAAAGAAATGTACTATATTTTAAGCGCACTTTACATTTTACGTGAAATTACATCTAATGGGGAGAAGAAAATGAACACTTGTGGAAGAATCTAGTACAATGAAGAACTAGAATATGCCACAAACAAAATAAAAGCCAGCTTTCCCTTGCGTACTTTGTTCCAATACTTTGATGCCCTACTATCATCCCTAACACTAAATATTCACATTCGGGTGATGATAATCTAATATCTACGTGCTGTGTTGGAAGCCTAAATTACGACTTGGTATTCCAGCATTACTTTTGGACCTTAATTTATTCAAGAGCAGATGCTGTTTAAAGCCAGTGTCTACCAACTGGGTCTGAAGGACTTCAATATTCAATATAATAGCTTCTACAGGCTATATTAATTAATGCTGTTGATGGGTTGTTTAGTTAGATGGTTCTCTTTCTTTGCATAGGATTGTGTTTCTCAAGCATGCATTTTGCAACAGTAAAAAGATTTTTCCAGTTAATTTAGTTGTATTACTTTTAACTAAGCATTTAGGATTGGTGATGGGTTAATGAGTGCATAGTTCCTTACTGCTAAGAAAATGACCCTGCAGTGTAACTTTACAGAATTATATTTGGTACAGATATCAAGATAGACAGACTGACTGAAGTAATTGGAATAAACTCCACATTGTGTTGCACGGTTACTGAACCTGTGTGTACTGTTGAAAGCCTTGGACTGAGCAGAGGATATGTAGCAGGTGTATTGGTTGATTGAAAAGATTATAGCCATTTTGTTGGCCCTTATAGGCTGTATATTATAAAAGACAAAAAAAAGTGCTTAGTTTTCTCCGAGCATATTGTGGCCTTTAAAAACCTCTCAAATTTTTAGCAGGGTAAAATATTACTAACGCACAGTAATTTTTTTTCTTGATATTTTTTAAAAGTACTAGCAATAGATGAGTCCTAGAATGTAAAATGATTACCTAGGCATCAGTCTTTTCTTCATTTTTAACAGGTACACTGAACAAACTGTCTCACAGTATTAGATATTCTAGCATCATGATCTTGGACGCTAAAATACCTGGATATTGTTGAAACAATGCCTGATTCCATGCAGTACAAATTCATGGCCTTGCATTGGCTGTCAGTGGGTAATGCACTCCTATTTTAGCCCACTTACGTAACATGAAAAAATGTGCTGTTCTTCTATGTAGTATTTTTTTCCCTAAAGAGGATGATGTCCATAAATGAGAGGCCATGTACATAACATTGTGAATAAATACAGCCTGATGAATAGGCCACCAAAAGGGATGCTATTATTAAGCATTACACCGACCTTACCTTGCTGAAATGGCACAAATTTGACTTTGCACTGAATAATTTATTTCATTTCCTCTGTTTTAGTCTTGTGGCCAACAGTACAATATTTTGGAACCTCAGAATTTTGATACATGTTAAGCTGTTGAACAAAAGTCTTATTTTACATTTAAGTGGACCAAGTTGGGTGGAGGGAAATGGGAGAACGAAAGAGAGTGAGACAGAGAGAGAAATAGAGCGTTTCCAGAACGCTGTGACTTATCATTTTCCACTTGAGAACTTTTGTTTTACTGTAATCATCTCCATTTTTAATTTTTTTGCAAAGAAAATAGTATTACAGGTGGCTTCTTTTAAAAAAAATATAAAAATATAAAGCAGGAATGTATATGAAAATGTCAGATTTTATTGTATTTGCAGAGTATTAGCATTGAAATTCAAAAAGAGGGCTGTTTGTAGTTTAAAATGTGCATTATAGTGTCAAGTAGAAATTCATCTATTTTTGGATATATTTTAGGGCTTTATAAATGTAGACTTTTAAACGGCAGGACTTCTATTGTGTTTACATGCAAATGCATTTTATACAAGACTGTCCTATAAGTGTACAATAGTACTCTCAACTGGAATATGTTGGATAAAGTAAAATACTTGGCCTCTTCCAAGTTCCCATGATGTAGCCTACACTGCTAGTCATATAATTTAGAAGTGCTTGTATTTTGAGGCCAAGAATTTCATATTGTTGTAAATAGAAGAATTGAAAGGCAATAAAATTTTATTGAACAACTTTGTTTTGCCCTATAGTTTGTTAAGTTTGTCCTGTGAACTCTTTAAATCATTTCTACTTTATAACCAGTTAATCACATCCATCATTAATAGTTGCTTTTTTTTTGCTTGCACTTGGAAGGTCACTAATGCTTAATAGCAGTCAGGTGCTGACAACTATGCACTAACCAAGGAATGCAGACATTGCAGTGCAGATCCAAGCATTTTTCCTTGACTCTCTTGTATGATTATTGTTTCTCGAGCTCTTCCATTGACTGCTACTAACCATTAGTCATTATTAGTTTTACTTTTTTCCTGTTAACAAATTGTGGTAATGGGGCTCCTTTTCATGCTTTGAGTCATGATCCAGTGCTGTCATGATTGAATGCATTCTGTAGATGGTGTCGAGCAGTGCGTCAGAATTACAGTGCTTGTTTTAATAGTTGTGATTAGTTTTTCATGTTGTCACCCAGTTGTCACCAGCTGACAATAACCTCTTCTCTATCTTTTTTCTTTTCCTTTTTTGTTTCTAACCGCCCAGCCGCCACCGGCAACTAACCTTCTGACCTCTGAACTCTTCACCCAATGATGACCTGACCATGCCTGCCTGCTGATCAGTTAACTGGTGATCGCCTTTGCTTGCCTGTCTTCAGTGCAGCGAGCTGAGGCACTGTCTGTTCGTCTTACTGCCTAACAATGAAAACAAACATAAAAACAAAACACACAAAACAAACAAAATTACCCAGCCTCACAGTTTTTCTGGTTGGGTGAATCGTGAGGTCCTAAAACCTGCACTGAATAGTACTAAAGCAATAAAGTTCAATTCATCCCTCAGCACTGTTCATCAGTGATCATCATTTAGTGACCCTCCCTAATGAACGATAAGAAGGCTTCACCTAGGAGACAAGAGATGGATGTATATGAATAGCTATTAACAAAGGCAGTAACTGTGGGAGTTTGAAGAACATTTTTTTCTCATGGTGAAGTCACAGGTTCCCTGAATGTATTTTGTTGTGATGATGCATCATGCATGAACCTTTGGTCAGTGATGTCATTGGTGAAGGGTTTTTGAATGAAGTGTAATGTTCAAAATATGGCCATTTTTTTTGTTTCCTAAATCCATTTGTGTTCCTCAAGGGCACAGATGCCAACTCAAAGCCTTTCATGACCTTAACCTGCCAGTTCAGAATTTTCCTTAATGAATGTTTGTGCCACTAAGAAGAGCACTGAAACAGAAGCGAAAGGGGAAGACAACTGAATTTGTAATATGTGAATTAAGAATGAGGGTATCCATCAGATGCTAAGATTTTTTTGACAACAAGGTCCATGCATTATGTGTCATGATAGTGGGCGAATTGTTGAATCCTATTTTTCTTCCTTGTATAGAATTGTTTTCTCAAGGATGTAAAGCCATGCTTGCCTATTTACTATATACATGTAATTAAATTGTAGATAAGCATAATGCATTGAACAGACCACAAAAAGAACAAAAAAGTAGATACTTTTACTATACAAGGGTGCTGGTAAGAAGAAATATATTTTTGACAGTGTAGTCTTTTATACTTTCAAGTATTAAACAGAACCTGAACAAAGAAACCCTTTATTTCATTAAATGATTTCCTGATAGTTGTGAACAAAGCAAACCAGGAGACCAAAACAGCCTCTTTTTTTTTTCCTTTTTTCTTTTTTCCCTTTTTTGTCAAATTGTAAAGATTGGAAAATGTCTAAAGAGAGAAGTGCCTTATTTTATTCATGGTCATTTTGTCTAGCGTCTCACAAATCAATCATCTCGCTGAATGCAAGATCTCAAATGCATGCAAACTTAGCTGCCCAGTACTTACATGAAAGGATCCACAAGTGAATAAAAATGAGCTGGCAGTTGTCGCCTGGTTAGTGCCACGTCACTGAGCCCATGGCTTTCTCTAACTGTGACTGTGACATCGATTTGTACACTCTCCTGGTTTTATAGTGAATTGTTCAAAGCCATCATTCCCTGTGGATATTCACATCTTAAAGAGCTAGTTTGCCTTTTGTTGCCATCAGTAGGGTGACCTAAGAATCAAAGAAACTGAAAGATAAACAGTAAAATCTATTTGGAGCATTCACTTGCACCTCAATCTGACTGTAAAATTTGATGTTCATGAACAATTTCCAAACTTTCTTGTCTTCAGCATGCTGCAATTAAGTGCCCTTGAAAGAGACTGAGCCTGTTGTGTAGTGCATAAGATAGCCCAGGTAGATCGAAGAGGGAGACAGCTTTCCTGTTGGTTACACTATCAATGATGGTCTAATTTTCTACCTGGCAGCAGCTTATTTTGATTATTACGAGCCACTAAACCTCAACAAACACTTCCTCCCCTTGAGCATGCAGTAAGGGAGCCGGCAGCAAAGCTGTCAGAAATGAATACAGATTAATACTATTCTTGATTTGTGGTTCAATGGAACAGGATTTCTGTTCTGGAAGTTTTGAGTTTTCTAAAAAGTTAGCTCCAGATGTGTAGGTGGCAGGGACAGAAATTAAGAGCCTGTTTCTTCAACCGTGTTCTTCCTGAAATACCAGCTTTAAAAATAAATTGCTGCTGTCATGTGGATTGCCTGCTCAGTAGAGATTTATAAGATGACGCTGGTGAAGGTAGACTTTCCACTGGCAAAGATTCTAATTAACTCTACTGCTGCTTTCTTACTGACTGACCTCTGGAAAGAGGTAAAGAGAGGGAGATTGCGGGAATTTGTTGGACAGATTCACAGTTGTAGCCAGAGTTTATGTTCAATCATTTCCAAATCTCTCTTAACATTGTTTTAGATGGACTGGTACTCTATATTTCCAAATTGCCATGCATTAGCCATCTTTTTCCAGCAGCTTTGAGTATTGTGTGTAGTTGCAGTAATCATTTAAAACAAAATCTTTTAAGTACTCCATCATTAAACCAGCAATATTGATGACTGTTACAATTTAGTTGACAAATATTGTACAATGTGGTACAAATTGATTGGGAACAATTTGGCTAAAGCATGTAGTACTAAATAAAAAGGCTCTAATGTGGTTCTCAATTAGTTTAGGTGTACACTTTAGCATTCAAGCAACTCTTCTGGACCCAAGAAAGATGCATGTGGTATCACAACTTATTCTTAACTATATATCCAAACCAGCTCAGCCTTCAGTAGGTGCTGAATAGGGGTATGCATTTTTTTTGGCATGACTTCTTACATACTTTCCACTAGTACTTTGACCTGCTAACTATGGCTCAAACTGACTGGTACTTCACCACATGTGTAAGCAGAGGAGTTCTATGCCACAATATATATCTGGTGATTGAATTGATGGCTCATTTATGTCTACAGAGGGATCCTTTTTAACAAAAATTGTACATCCTTTAAAGCTTCCAAGGGAAAAATCCTGCCTTTTTATGGCAGGGGAGAGAAGGGTTCCTATAAAACACTTGCATGGTAAAATCACTCAAATTCTGGTCATTTTGCAGGGGAGAAAATGATTTACTATGCAACAAGTGTGAAACTACTAAAAGCTATCCAGCCAGCTTTAAATGTGCCACCATCTTTGTCTTCCTGATTGATGAAACTCAGCTGATTCTTTGACCATACGCATTTTTCATCAAGTGCCATTTTTTACATTTCTGTTTGAAAAAAGCTTGCGACACTCAAGTGATAGTCATGATAGTGACTGCAGAATGTGGGGTAATTCAAAATTAAAACACAGTTTTATTTTCTGTTCGCCACTGGAATTTGGGCAAGGAGAGTTTGGGAGGGAAAAGTTAGATATTAAAAACAATTCTGTGATGCATCTCTGAAAATTGTCAGTTGCTGACATAATTCCTGAATAAGTGTTACAACTTCAAAAATTTGTGTATGCCCTTAACTTCAATATTACTATTGTTTAAGGGGTTTAGATATTCAAAGGTAGTTTGAGAAAAGAATCATGTACTGTACCTTTATGGCAGTATTATGTATTTCTACAGAGTGATTAGATGGGAGTGTCGCTAGTGGTCATATAGTTGACGTGTGTCAGCTATTTGCAGAGCAAGAAGTAGATCCATGTTGTGTCTGTACCATAACCAACTTATTGCCTAAAGACATGTAAGATAATGTATTTACAGCCATTGTTACAAGTTTATAATGTATTTTTCTATAATCTTGTTTTTTGTATGTTAAATATAACATTCAAGAAATTTTCCTGATAAATTGAAAAAATATAGAAAACCCAACGTTTTGATAACAAGTCAATACCAACCGTTTTTGCAGTAGTTTATTATTGAAAGTGTTCTTCCTTTGGCTTTATGTTAGCAACTTGATGACTTCAATAGACAAGTTGGTTTTCTGCTTTTTTTTAACATGCTTGCGTTTTATTTCATTGATTCTTTGCTGTTTCTATTAACCCTTGCATTATTTTAATAAATGTTATACTATCAAACTACTAACTCTTGACTAAGTCTGTTTTAACCACTTTTGTCTCATTTTCTAAAACAAGCACAAAAATTAAAATGCATCACACAGTTTGTCAGAATAACCCTGAGGTGAGTGACCGCACACTAATGTAATATCTTTAATCCATGTCTTGTTTTTTTCTGTTGGTCGATGGTTTCTGTGTGCTAGTAATAAAGTTGCTGAAATTTAGTCAGGTGATCTTTTTTAGCTTTTAAGGAGTCTACTGTTGAAAGGGGAACAAAAAGCACGTTTTTCACATTGTTAGAGATTTGACACTTGCCTTCTAGATACACACCTGTATACTAATTTTGAACTTATGTGTTTTAGGGACACTGAACGTGGAGCAAAATTAAAAAGACATAGATAGGCATTAGCTTGTCTATAGTATTAGCTGTACACACTCACCTAAAACTAGTTTTGATCAGTACAATTTCAAGAAGTTCATATGCGGAGTTGACTCTGTACAGGGCATATCTTAATCATCCAAAACCATAGCTATTGGATAACCTCTGGTAATTAGAAAGATATTTTTTATATAATTTAAGTTGCAACAGAGTCATTTTCCTTCTTTGAACACCTTTATTAGTGATGAGATAAAGTGTGGAGGTGGAACGGGCTGGTCGATTTGAATTCAGTTTCAACATGATGTTAATAACTTATATAGCCTAAGGTCATTCTGGAGTACCAAAACCTCTGTACAGCTTTACGTAACAGTGTGTTGTTTTTAGAAACATGGTCAATAACCAGCAGCTGGTTTTATTTTGTTTTCATTTCAAGCCTTTTTAAACTTGTCTTTTTGAAACAGGGATAAAAAGTTATTGACTGCATCAGAGTAAATTGTGCTATTGCACAACCCAGTAAGATTGATTTACAATAGCCTTTTTTCAAAATTATTTTTACATAAAACTTTCATGCAGAATTACCCCCTGTTTCATTTGGATTTACGTAAAGCACCTGAATGCATGACAATTAAGTTAACCACATGCCTAGACATTAACTGCAGTAAATCCTTACTTAAAAGCTGTGGTTCAGTTCCTGAAAATCGTAACTTTAAGTGAAACGGCTTTAAGCGAATCATACCTTCCCATAGGAATCAATGTTAAAGCTGGAGTTACGCTCCTTTGAACATTTCCTGCCTGGAAAAGAACAATGCACAAGTTCAAATACTGTACCATACAAATGCAGCACTATGCAATCCTAGCTGAAATAACTTGCGAAGTAAAATACTTCACTAAATACAAAAAGAAATACAGCATACAATTAAAAAATACATTCACCATACTTTTAGATTGACCTGGCTTCATCTAGTGGCAGGTGTTGGTTGGTGCAGTTATCAGCTGATGTCCCAGAACTACCTGCACTGACCACCACCCACCACTAGGTAGAGCCCAGGAGTTTACGGGCAAAGCGTTGAAGACAGGAGTGGAGCCGGCAGTGAGGAGAAGAGGAAAAGACCCCAGAGCCTAAGGTAAGAACAGAGGGCAGTAGGCCAGGCCCAGGAGAGGAGGCCTGGAAGCAAGGGTGGGAGGCGAGGGTGGGAGGCAAGGCCTGGGAGCCAGGGCAGGAAGCAACACCAGGAGCCAAGAGCAACAGCAGTAGAGCGGAAGTGCTAGGGAAAGGTTTTGTCAGCAGGCAGGCCACAGAAGAGGAAGCCTGTGGCAAATGTCATTAAAGTTAAACTGACAACATTAAATGGATATACTGACACTATACTAACTACAACGTTAAAGCGAAACAATGTTAAGCAAGTCAACGTTAAGCGAGGACTTACTGTAGATGAGAAGTACATTCCAATCTTAAAAGTAATAGACTTATGTGAAGATAGGCCCACTGGGTTCATATTTCCAGCATACAAATTTGAGCAAGATTCAGAATAAAAAGAATACTGCAGATGCTGGAAATCTGAAATAAAAACAGAAAATGCTGGAAATACTCAGCAGTTCAAGCAACAACGAGAGACCATTTCAAGTGGATGACTTTTATCAGAACTGGGAAAAGTTAGAGATATTTTAGATTTTGAGCAAGGGTTGGTGGGGCTCGGACAAAGGAACGTCAGTGATAGGGTGGGAAACATTGAATTACAGTAGAGATGGTCTCACAGGGCCAAAGGAAATGGTGATGGGGCAAGCAAAGAACAAAAGATGTGGCTAGAGCAGGCATACTGCTGTCTGAAAGCAAAAATAGGAGAAAAACCAAAACATGCAAAGAAAAGGAAACAAAATGGTGGGACAGAGTTTATGGTCTGAAATTGTTGAACTCAATGTTGAGTCCTGAAGGCTGTAAAGTGCCTAAATGAAAGGTGAGGTGCTGTTCCTCAAACTTACATTGAGCCTCATTGGAACAGTATAGCAAGCCAAGGACAGAGATGTCAGCATGAGACCATGGAGGAGAATTAAAATGACAAACCACCGGAAGCTCGGGATCATGCTTGTGGACTGAATAGAGGTGTTCTTCAAAGTGATCTCCCAATCTGTGTTTGGTCTCCTCCAATGTAGAGGAGACCACATTGTAAGCAGCAAATACAGTAGACTAAACTGAGAGAAATGCACATAAATTGCTACTACACCTGGAAGGAGTGTATAGGGCCTTGGATGGTGAGGAGAAAAGAGGTAAAGGGGCAGCTGTTACATCTCCTGCATTTGCATGGGAAGGTGCCATTGGAAGGGGATGGAGTGTTGGGGATGGTTGAGGAGTGGACCAGGGTATCATGGACAGAACAGTCCCTTTGGAATGCGCTCAGAGGAAAAAGGGGGGAAGATGTGTTTGGTGGTGGCATCAAGCTGGAGGTGTTGGAAATGGCAGAAAATGATCTGTTGTATACCGCTTCAGATCATATTGGTTTTTGAAAGCTTAACAAAATTGTCTAGACACTCTGCATCTACTATGTTGAGCTGCACTAACACCATTCTGCATGCTACAGAGAAATTGTAAGTGCAGTACAGATATGACTGACTGGTTGATATTAACTTGACTTCTCACTAAGGTTGCCAACTCCAGTTGGACATATTCCTAGAGGTTTCATCACATCCAACAAACTCATCCAGTCAAACAGCCTTTTCTTCCACAATGCCATTATTTTGTGATTAATAAATGAAAGTATTCAAAGGAAACCCAAAAAAAAAACATATTTAATTGTTTACTTTAATTTTTTATGACTTCTTCTGGATTATTCACAGGAGTATCCAGGGGATTAATGCTAATTCTAATTCCTGGAGACTCCAGCACAATCTTGGAGGGCTGCCGATCCCACTTATCACAGTACAATATGGGGTCTGATTGGCAGTGATGGTGCTTCTCATTGCCGTAAAGTATGGCACGTAAGTATTTTGTTAATCTAAATGTATATTTTTTTAAAAAGGAAAAACAGTTTCACTGGCAGGAGCTTGCAACTGAAGAAGATTGAGATAATGTGCAATAATCTAACTGGGAAGAAAAATTTTGTCGTTGCCAAGTCACTAGTTGCCAACTTTGTTTGCCACCCCTACTTCCAAGAAAACCTTTTAAACTCCTGAAAGTAGGATGGAAACAGTGATTTGAAGAAATGTCTTTCTAATGAGATGAGTTGGAATGCAAGGTATATTCTGAAATAATCCTTGACGCCACTAGATGGATTTGCAACTCAGCACAGTTTAAGGTACATGATGAAATTTGGAAATAATCTTCAAGATATATTGTTGGGTTGCACCCACATAAAATCGAGAGAACATATTCACAGGTGGAAGAGTCTGTGATTGCAAATCCAGCACAACCAAAGGGAAATTGAAACTATTGTGCAGGTTGTTTATCTTCATCCTTGAACCTTGTGTAATAAAATGATTCTTGACATCCCAGCAAAATTGTTTGTCCAGTTCAGGGCCTTGGGTTTAAATTCAGCTTGCATCAATGAGTAAAAATACACTCTTTGCCATCAATGAAACCTGCAATGAGATTTGCAATTTTAATCCTGTTCCTGGTGGGGCCCAAGAATCTGACAACACGTTACTCAAAGATTGATTCAAATCGACTGGCAGTGGACAGGTCAGTTTGAAAACCTGTTGCCTGACACAACAAAGGAAGAAGCTTCACTTCACATCTGACGAAGTTATTACTACCCAAGGAGTATTTTAATGATCCTGGAACTGAAACAGGAAAATAATACACAAGCTAATTTCCCCATTTCACATTTTAAAAAATTTTTGCGCAGGTAACATTTTCTTCTCTCCACTTTTCTCATTTTCTCTCCTGAAAGTGCCTGGTATTTGTATTTTATGTGTGCTAGCAGCCCTGCAGCACCTTACTGAAGTTGTCATTGGACGTCCACTAAATATTGAACAATGGGGTCACCATACCTAAGCCGAATTCATGTCATGTTTCTCACCCAACACCCACTCATGCCCCCATGCTACCTCCATGCCAACTCATGCCCCACCCACGCATGCTCCCTCATACCCCAAACCACTTCCATGCCAACTCATGCCTCCTCACCTGCCTCCTCATACCTCCATAGCCACTCTCCCAGTATTCGCAATGGGCATACCTCAGGAGCCATTTGCAGATGAAAAAACTAAACTTTTAACAATCTAATACAGCTCTCACTCCTACACACTTGATAGTGAAAAAAACTCCCATTCAAGAAACACATTCAAAGCTTTGAAATCTCAAGTGTTTAATCTCTTATAAAACACTCAGACCCACATCACAGACAGCTAATCTTTAATAGCCTCTTTAAACTGTCATTCAAATTGTGAACTCAGAAGCCTATGCTAAGATTACATTAGCTTTTGAAACTGAGCCAAGCATTCATATCATGGAATAATAGCCCTTGGGGAAATGTCAACAAAGAACTCTATTGAAACTGCACAACCAGGTGGCAATGTTCTTTTCTAACCCACACCAGTTGGCCTTTCAATCAAAGCAGTCTAGCAGAGGGTGTTTTTTAAACTGTCACTGATAGCTTCAGTCTGTTTTTTCCATGTTTAAAGAGCAGGGAATTTAAAAAACTTCAGATCATGACACTTAACAGATTTTATCGGCCCTTCAGGTGTGTTTATGTCTACTCCATCAATCCATGACTCCCATACTGCAGGTTAAGGCCTTTACAACCAAAATGGATCTGTTTGAACTCAGCACTCAGACTTATTGAAAAATAAGTCACCTCACAGTTAAAAACTTGAGAAGGATTGGTTTCATTTCTAAATAAAGTTTTGCTGCTGAATTCCAATGCACTCTATCGCTTAATTGGAATACCTATATTTGTATAAATAAATATTTACTTGTTAAATAAAAAATATGTCTGTTTAAATGTTACTGTTCTGTCATAGATTAGTAAAATATTTTCATTAGCTTTACACACAGACCTTAATCCTATCAGCATTCATCATTGTATTTTATGCAGTGGATTAGTGTTCTAGACCAGGCAGTTGCACAGGTCTTGTGATTCAGAGACAGATGCCCGGACCATGGTTAAACATCAAACTTTTCTCCCATTTGCCATTTGGGGTCATGACCTTGAACTGACTTCAACAGCCAACACTGAATTCTAACAGCAGCTGTTTCCTGAGGCAGAACTGGAATCCACCTTTTATAATATTAGAGCAGTCAATCTGTGCACAGAGAAATGTTTATTATTGTGTGCCAGCTTCCATCTGATACACAGTCTCATGAGTTGAAAAATAAACATTTTTTCAATAATTGGATGCTATGTGGTAATTTTGTAGTAACTAGTATGGAGGCTTGCAATTATATATGTGAAGTAGGACATTTTAATTGCTTAACTTTATCTTTATATATTGGGCTGGATTTTTATTCTGCAAAGGTGGTGGGTTTCCAGGTGGGTATGCCAATCTTATAAATCTTAAGAGTTCTTCAGAGGGTGCTTCCATCTGAGGCATTCTGACACCTACATTAGCAGTGCCCACCTCTCCTGGCAGAGCAGTCGGGTGCTCTCATTGATTCTCCTGGCTGCAGAGCCCACCCACCATCCTCAATTGGATGGTATTGCTGGAAGCGGTCTTTTAACCGGCCACCTCCACAAAAATCTCCACCAAGGTCCTGTCACGGCCACTTCTGGGTTCCAGAATCAGAAACCAGCCCAGCATCAGGATCAGGAACCTGGAACTGAAATCCAGTCCATTGAGTCTATTTTCATGAAAAGGAAAAATTGGCTTGCCAAAAAATTCTAATGTCAGCCTGCTACATTCCTGACACACATGTTACATGCAAAATTTTGATCTATTATTTCATATGGCGCACATAATAGACAACACCCTAAGGGTGTATATTAAAATAAATAGAAAGGAAAATTATATATAAAAGATAAATTATAGGTCTTTGCAATTACTGACCTACGTATAAGTAACAGTGGATATATCTTTCACAACTTGTCAAAACAGCGATTGTCCTGGGACTATGCGGTTTGTTCTCCTGAGAACCAGTTAAGTGATTCTATTTACTTTAGAAAGGCTCACTCAGAGGCTTCAGTTGATGGGTTTGAAGTGCCATGTAATATAGATAATGGCTCTTATTACAAACTGTGACACAGACCCAACTTCCACATGATCTGTTTGTGCTGCATAATATTATTATCAATAGCATGTCTCATAAGCACCATGACAATACATCCCATTGAATGGAAGAGCCAGAGGACAGAATGACATTTGCATGTCCTACCTAAGCTCCAGTTGTTTTCACAAGAAAAATATACCCTAACAGCTTGCAATGATATAACATCTTTAATATAGAGCAATGGCCAAAGGAATAGTCAGATGAATTGGACACAAAGCCAAAGGAGATATTAGGAGGGGGATAAAAACTTGGTCAAAGAGGTGGATTTAAAGGAAAGTCTTAAATGTGAAGAGAATTAGGAAGAGAATTCCAGACTGGACCTCAACAGAAGAAGACATGGCCACCAATGGTGAGGTGAATGGAGTGGAGAATGCACAATTCAGAGCTGGAGGAAAGCAGATTTCTCAGAAGCTTTGTAGCTGTAGGAGGTTAAAGAGATAATGAGAGATCAGGGGCAGAATTTTTCCATCGGTGTGTGGGGGTGGAACCTGCAAGCCAACGTGTAAAATGATGCAAGGTGACATCGGGCACACGTCCCGATATCACCGTGCGCCATCGCAATATTTTGGTGGGCGCACAACGATGTCCGTTGTGCGACCGCCATTAATTAACAGGCCACTTAAGGCCCTTGAGACTCCAATTGACCTGGATTTTAAGGTGCCCATGCGACCTTCAGTTCGTCGCACAGGCGCAACGGGCAGGTAGGTATCAGAAATTTGCATGAAGCTCATCCACAGGTGGGAGAAGAGGGCTCAGTGGGTTTGCGAATCCAGACATTTAAAAGTTACTGCTCAGAAGTTAGTGAAACTTGCCTGTGTGAGGTGGAAAACGCATAGCAGCTGCTTGGACTGGACTCATAACCTTCAGGTCAGCATTTTTCAGTGAGGATTTGTTTTGGGGCCTGTAGGTTTCAGGAAGCCTCCCTGAGCCTGGGAATGGGAGCTGAACTCTCCACTGGAGGCACCTCAACTGAGGGGAGGGATAGAAAAGGGAGGAGGCAGATTTCTCAGAAGCTTTGTAGCTGTAGGAAGTTAAAGAGATAATGAGAGATCAGGGGCAGAATTTTTCCGTCAGTGTGCGGGGCTGGGACCTGCAAGCCAACGTGTAAAATGACGCACGGTGACATTGGGCACGCGTCCCGATATCACCGTGCGCCATCGCAATATTTCAGGCGGGCGCGCGACGATGTCCATTGCACATTCAGCCTGCAGGGGAGCCACCTTTTGGAGGACAGGCACAAGGGGCACAGGGCCATGAGGAAGTCCAAGGCGCAAGGGGTCGCAGAAGATGGCACCATCCTGCTGCCAGGGTGCACAGGCGGCGAAGCAGCTACCTCAATATGCCTGAGGTGCAATGCCAAAGGAGGCTCCGTCTGTTAAGGGAGACAGTCAACAGTATCTGTCAGATGATTGGTCCAGAGATCTCAACTAACTGTGTGTGTGGACACCCCATGCCAGTGGCTCTAAAGGCCACAGCTGCCCTCAACTTCTTTGCCTCCGGCTCTTTCCAGGGGTCAGTGGGTGATCTTTGCGGTGTCTCCCAATCAGCTGTCCACACTTGTGTCAAGCAAGTCATGAACGCTCTGTTCAGGCATGCATTGACCTTCATCCACTACCGTTGGGACGAGGCCAGCCACACAGAGCGAGCCAGAGGCTTCGCAGCCATTGCTGGTTTCCCCCGCGTCCAGGGTGCAATCGACTGCACACTTGTGGCCATCAAGGTGCCAGAGGGTGAGCCAGGTGCCTTCGTCAACAGAAAGGGCTTCCACTCCATGAACGTGCAGATAGTGTGTGATCACAGGATGCTGATTCTACAAGTCTGTGCAAGGTACCCAGGCAGCTCCCATGACGCCTACATCCTCAGACACTCCCAGTTGCCGAGGCTCTTCAATGCTCCAGCCCGGCTGGATGGGTGGCTGCTGGGTGACAAGGGCTATCCCCTCAGAAGGTGGCTCATGATGCCTCTCCATCATCCAAGAACAGAAGCTGAGCAGCGGTACAATAGGAACCACGCCTCCACAAGGGCTGTGATGGAGAGATCCATCGGTCTTCTCAAAATGCGCTTCTGATGCCTGTATCGTTCCGGGGACGTACTGCAGTACCCCCCAGATCGAGTGTCGCTGATAGTGGTTGCATGCTGTGCACTCCACAATCTTACGCTGCAAAGGGGGGGAACGCTGTGGACGAAGAAGATGTAGATGGGGTGGCTACAGCTGAACAGTTTGTCCAAACTGGGAGAACGCACAGGGAAATGCTGAGGGGCACACGCTGACCCGGGCATACTCCAGGGAGGTAGGGACACCCGGGACACTCTAATCCAAGGAACATTTAGCTAGCACAGCACATATGGATCTGCAACACAAGTCTGGCCTGTAACCTCCATCCTGGAGACCTTAGTGCAAAATCTGTCTGGATAGGAGCATTGACGCTGGGCCCAGTCAATAAATGTAAATGACACACAAATCACTCATCAAATCTCAGGTACCCATGCACCTGCCCAAGAAAAGAGGCACCCCCAGCCATTTTAGATGACATAAATTTAATGCTGTAACAAAAGTCTCTTGACATAACAGAAATAAAATGGTGTTGCGCTTCACACACAATCAGAAGGAACTCAGGGGAGCCAACAAAAAACCACTAGTGATGAACCCGGGGTGTGCCTAAGGTGCCTTCATTTTACGTTTGTGGGTGCTACGTCTTTGTGGTGCCCCCTCGCTGGCACTGGCACCTGAGACAGCCTGCTCTCTCCACTGTCCTGTTGGCCTCAATGACCTTGGAGGACGTCTTCTGGCCCGTCAAGCCTGTACTGGCCCCGCCTGGGAGGGAGCTGCCAGCTCCGCAGCTGACATCTCCCCGGTCGTCGCAGCCTCATTGGGTGCCCTGGTCACTGGCAGAGGGGCGGAGGATCTACCGCCCCCATCCGGTGTGCCCTGAGAGGCGCCAGCAGAGATGAGAGGCAGCTGCTCCGCCGACGTGAGGTCCGTTCTGCCCTCCCTGCTCATTATGATGGATGGGCACTGAGGTGGGACCATGGGCACTGACCACGAGGTCAATGCCCCTGTGAGGGATTGCAGGTCTGAGCGCAACCTCAGGAACCCCTGATCCTGTCCCTAGAGCTGCCTTTCCATGAGAGTCGCCATTCTCTCCATGGAGGAAGCTTGGCTCAATGCATTGGCTACGGTCCACGTAGACTCCTCCACCACTGACACCAGGCCAAGCACAGCCTCATGTATCTCCACCAGATGGTCCCACACACCCAGCCGCATCTCATCAGTTGGCTGCATTGCCAACAACTCCAGAGGCTCATCATCAGCGATGGACTGAGCATGTGCCTGGTCCCCTGCAGTCCTGCGACTGCTGGCGCCATCAACACTCTCTGTCTCCGCCAGCTCCTCCAGCGACTGTGAAGTGCCTCACCACTGTGACCCGGGACACTAGCCGAAGATATGATGCCCACCAAGGTGCCAGTATCTGCGCTGGTGCCTGCCTGGCAGAGATGGTGTGACGCTTCTGATGGTGCAACTTCATGGCCCTCAGGTGTCAGAGGGGGCCCTGCTGCTCATGCTCCCAACCGTACGCCGTTGATGCTGAAAGGAAGAGTAAGGAAATTCGATCAGTTAGCCTGTGGGCAATGTCAATGTACATGCCTGTCCCCCGGCTCATCATGTGCTCATCATTCCACACGCAATGGGCAAGCCATGTTGGTTATGTCACTCACTGAACAATCAGCACTGCCATGGATGTTGGGAGACTACTGGTGACGTGAGTGCTGGCCATACATACCTGCCCGTGGAACCCCAGCCTCTCCAGCTCCAATGGACCTGGGTGCATGGCTCCTCTCCAGGTCGAGGGCCTCCTGCTCAAAACGGCTAAGCAGCAAAATCTGGCCTGGCCCAGCGCCAGTCCTCAGCCGCTCGGCGTTGTTATGAGAATCCTTCTCCTGGAAATAAAAAAATAGCATTGATAAGTGAAGCTTGCACCGTCAATCTCTTGGTAGCTGGCCCACCCCAAGCCCAGTTGCCCATTGCAGGGGTGCAGTGCATCTTTCCCCCGCTGCTGGCCAGCGCTCACACAAATATGCCAGGTGTGTCCTTCTCCCTCCCACCCCCCCTGCCTTGGCCACATGCTGCCTTCATCACGGTTGGGAGCACACAGTTGAACCTGCTGTTGCAAGGAGGCACAATGATGTGGAGCGCAGAGGGCAGGAGATCCATCTGTGCCACGCCACCTTGAACATCCCCTCCCACCATGTCATTACCCTGACTTCGACATCAGCGCTGCGCCTGGGTGCAGATCCTCCAGGTTGCCTCCACCACAGTCATGTGGGTGTCACTTCACTACATGCTACGGGTGCAGAGCCCACCTCATCACCGCCCTCTCAGGCTGACGAATGCATAAGGAATATCTGCTGGGCCACCCAGCTAAGGACACATGCTGTCACTAACTCATTGCACTCAGGCCACTCAGACATGGGTGGGGCACCGGCGGGGAGAAGCTTACATGATGGGCGAACTGAACGATGGCAACATGCTACTCACCCTTCCCATGTGCAGCAGGTCATTGAAGCGCTTGCAGCACTGGGTCCATGAGCACCGCACCACGTCGTGGGAGCTCACGATCCCTGCAACCCCCTCCCACACACGTTTGGTCAAGTGGGGTGGCCTCTTCACCGGGGACGAGCACCTCCTGCCATGCTGCCACCTCCTCGAGGAGGGCAGCAAGGCACTCATCTGAAAACCTGGGTGCACAGTGACCACCCCCCCCCTACCCTCCTGCATGGCTGGCCTCGATGTGACTTGGCCTCGACCTCTGGCCAGGGACATCAGCCTTGGAGTGGCTGCAGCTTGGCCTTTAAAAAGGCCGCTGGGTCGCCATTTGACCTGCCGGTGATTGCCAATCCGCTTCCACCCGCTCACTCCCGCCGTCCCCGGGAGTTGGCAAACACGCTGGGTGGGCCTTAATTCGCCTGCCCACGTAAAATGGTGGCGCGGTCCCAATCGCCCACTCCCGCACACCCTGACCGACATGGGGAATCAAACATTTGAGGCACTGGAGGACCAAGAGACAACAACCCCCATGCCTGGCCAGACCCAACACCTACTCCCCAAGGCACAACTCATACCCCCAGCAACCCCCGCCAGGCTCAGACCGGTCTGACTGGACCTACCCCAGACATGACCGTATCTGACACCCATCTGACCTGACGTGTGACCCTCTTCCCCCACCATGCCTGACCCAACTTGACACCGCCCCCCACCCCCCACCCCCCCCTCCACCCCTTAATCTCCCAAATGTACCTCTGCAATCTGTTCCCATTGTTTAACCCTTTTTGGGAAGGAAGGTTAGAACCATAGAAAAGTTACAGCACAGAAGGAGGCCATTCAGCCCATCTTGTCCATGCCAGCCCGAGGACGCCCAGGTGCTCTTTCTAATCCCACCTTCCTGCACCCAGCCCATAGCCCTGCAGCTTACAGCACTTAAGGTGCAGATCCAGGTACTTTTTAAAAGAGTTTAGAGTTTCTGCCCCTACCACCAACTTGGGCAGCGAATTCCAGACACCCATTACCCTCTGTGTAAAAAAGTTCTTCCTCATGTCCCCCCTACACCTTCTGCCACTTATCTTGAATCTATGTCCCCGGTTCTAGAATTCTCCATCAAGGGAAACAATTTTATCCTGTCCACTCTATCTATTCCCCTCATAATTTTGTACACCTCAATCAAGTCACCTCTCAGCCTTCTTTGTTCTAAGGAAAATAACCCCAACCTATCCAATCTCTCCTCGTAGCTACACTTTTCTAACCCTGTCAACATTCTTGTAAACCTCCTCTGCACTCTCTCCAGAGCTATTACATCCTGTAATGTGGTGACCAGAACTGCACACAATACTCCAGTTGTGGCCTCACCAGTGTTTTATACAATTCCCACATTATATCCTTACTTTTATATTCTATACCTCTGCCAATGAAAGAGAGCTTTCTATATGCCTTCTTTACAACCTTGTCTACTTGAACTGCTGCCTTCAGGGACCTGTGTACTTGTACGCCAAGATTTCTCACTTCATCTACCCCTCTTAGTATATTCCCATTTATTGTGTAATCCCTGTAACTGTTTGACCTCCCTAAATGTATGACCTCACACTTCTCTATGTTAAAATCCATCTGCCACTTTACCGCCCACTCCACCAACCCATCTATATCGTTTTGGAGATTATGGTTATCCTCTATGCGATCCACTACTCGGCCAATCTTTGTGTCATCTGCAAATTTCCCAATCGTGCCCCCCACGTTCACATCCAAATCGTTAACATATAACACAAACAGCAAGGGTCCCAACACAGAGCCCTGTGGAATGCCACTTGAGACAACTTTCCATTCACAAGGGCATCCATCGACCATTACCTTTTGTTTCCTGTTACAAAGCCAACCTTTTATCCAGTTTGCCACATTACCCTGAATCCCATGGGCTTTTACTTTCCTGACCAATCTGCCATGTGGGACCTTATCAGATGCCTTGCTAAAATCCATGTACACAACACCCATTGTACTATCTTTATTAACCCTTCTTGTCACTTCCTCAAAGAATTCAATCAAATTTGTGAGGCAAGACCTTCCTTTAACAAATCCATGCTGACCATCCCTGACTAGTCCATGCCTTTCCACATGACAGTTAATCCTATCTCTCAGGATTGATTCTACTAATTTGCTCACCACCGATGTAAGACTAACTGGCCTATAATTGTTTGGCATTCCCTTTGATCCCTTTTTAAACAATGGAACTACGTTTGCATTTCTCCAGTCTTCCGGTACCTCCCCCATATCTTGTGAAGATTGGAAAATCGTCCTCAGAGCATCTGCTATCTCCTCCCTGACTACCTTCAGCAGCCTCAGAAACAATCCATCTGGCTCTGGTGACTTATCAACTTTCAAGGATTTCAACCCTTCGAGTACTTCCTCTCTCTTTATGACTATCCCATCCAATATCTCGCAGTGTTCCTCCTGGACTACTATATCTGCATCCTCCCTTTCCTTTATAAACACGGAGACAAAATATTTATTCAAAACCCTTCCCACAGCCTCTGCATCTACACACAAGTTTCCATCTTCATCTCTGATAGGTCCCACTTTTTCCTTAACTAACTGTTTAGCATTAAAGTATTGGTAAAACATCTTTGGGTTATCTTTAACTTTACTTGCTAATCTTTTTTCATGCCCTCTCTTTGATTTCCTTATTTCCTTTTTTACTTCGTCCCTGCACTTCCTATATTCATCTACTATCAGAAGTGGTTAGTACTTTGTGCCTATCATACGCTTTCTTTTTCTGTTTGATCTTCCCCTGTATTCCTCTAGACAACCAGGGGCGTCTAGATTTGGCAGTACCACTCTTATTTTTGTAGGAGACATGTCTACTTTTCACAATTAGGATCTCGCTTTTTAGTGCTTCCCACTGGTTTTCCACTGTTTTATCCTCCAGCAGTGCTGTCCAGTCCACCTCAGCCAAGTCCCTTCTCATTTCTGCAAAATTTGCCTTCCCCCAGTTCAAGACTTTTACTCCTGCCTTATCTCTGTCCTTTTCCATGGTAATGCTAAATCTAACTGAATTGTGATCACTGTCCCCGACATGGTCGTCAACTGTCACTTCACCCACTTACCCTTCTTCATTCCCCAAGACTAGGTCTAGAATTGCATCTCCTCTCGTTGGGTTTGTCACTAATTGGTTGAAAAAATTTTCCTGGACACACTGAATGAATTTTTCTCCCTCAGTGCCCCTTATATTGTTTGAATCCCAGTTGATATTGGAATAGTTGAAGTCTCCTACTATTATTGCCCTCTTGTTCTTACAAGCAGAAATTTGCCTACATATTTGGTATTCTATCTCCCTTTCACTATTTGGGGGTCTGTAGTATACTCCCAGTAGTGTGACTGCCCCTTTTTTATTTCTAAGCTCAACCATAAAGCCTCATTTGTTGACCCATTTAGTATATCATCCCTTCTCACAACTGGAATTGATTCTTTAACCATTAGTGCTACCCTCCCTCCTTTTTTATCTCCTACTCTATCGTGTCTGAAGACTCTATAATCAGGGATATTAAGCTGCCAGCTTTGTCCCTCCTTTTGCCAGGTCTCCGTTATAGCAATGACATCCTGCTGCCATGTGTCTACCTGTGCCCTTAACTCATCTACCTTGTTTGTAATATTCCTTGCATTGAAGTATAAATAGTTTAACCCCGTGAATTTCCCTTGCTGGACACTTTGTAAACTTTGCTTCTCCTGTAACTCCACGTCTATCACAACGTCCCTAGTTAATGTTCTACCTCTATTTTTCTGATCTGAATCTGGCCTATCTGATCCTACTCCTGGGATCCCATCCCCCTGCCACACTAGTTTAAATACTCCCCAACAGAACTAGCAAAAGCCTCCGCATGGACACTGGTCCCAGCTCTGCCTGGGTGCAGCCCATCTGGTTTGTACAGGTCCCACTTTCCCCAGAACTGGTCCCAGTGCCTCAAGAATCTGAATCCCTCCTGGCTACACCATCTGTCCAGCCATGTGTTCATTTGGTCTATCCTCTTATTCCTGCTCTCACTAGCACGTGGGAGTAATCCTGAGATTACTACATTTGAGGTCCTGCATTTTAATTTATCTCCTAACTTCCTGTCCTGAGCTTGCAGGTCCTCATCCCTTAGTTTACCTATGTTGTTGGTACCAATGTGTACCACGACCACTGGCTGTTTACCTTCCCTCCCCAGAAAGTCCTGCAGCCGCTCCGTGACATCCTTGATCCTGGCACCAGGGAGGCAACATACCATCCTTGATTCACGTTTGCGGCCACAGAAGCGTCTGTCTATGCCCCTAACTATTGAATCCCCTATCACTATAGCCCTGCCACTTGTTTTCCTCCCACCCCTCTGAGCAGCAGAGCCACCCACGGTGCCGTGAACTTGGCTGTTGCTGCTTTCCCCTGAGAGGCTATCCCCCCCAACAGTATCCAAAGCGGTGTATCTGTTAGAGAGGGGGATGACCACAGGGGACTCCTGCACTACCTTCCTGAGTCTTTTACTGTTCCTGATGGTCACCCATTCCCTTTCTGCCTGTGCAATATTCACCTGCGGTGTGACCACCTCACTAAATGTGCTATCCACAACTTGCTCAGCATCGCGGATGCTCCATAATGAGTCCACCCGCAGCTCCAGCTCCAAAATCCGGTTAACTAGAGGCTGCATTTGGACACACCTTCCGCACACATGGTCACCAGGGATGCTGGAAGCGTCACTCATTTCCCACATCCTGCAGAAGGAGCATATCACGGGTCTGAGTTCTCCTGCTATGACGTCCCTCTTGATTAAGCTAGTTACTCCCTTAAAAAATATGCTAGCTTGGGGCCTTATTTATGTTCGCTAGGAACCTTGTCTCTTGACTAATTATACTTGTACAGTACTACACTATACTTTTTTTTAGCTCCTACCTCAGTATTAAGCAATGAATTACTTTTATAGATTGAAAAAAATACTCACCAGGATTTACTCACCAATCAGCTGCCTTTTTTAAAAAAAAATCCGCTTTCAGAAGAGTGTCCCTCATAGGTCTGGTGCACTCATGAGGGTACTGCCTCTCCCTCTCTCTCTCTCGTTTCTTGGCTTGAGGAGGAGGGAAGGATGGAAACACTACAGCAATGTAATGTTTGGTGCTATTCCGTTCTTTGAGAGTGGGTCCTCCTCGATCCCCTTCTGAGTTGCGGTGATTTCTCCCAGAATGCTTCTCAGTCACTTCTCACTACCACCCTCTGTTGGATCCAGTAGTAGTTTACATGGATAGAGGGATAAAGTATGGACTTTTGAGGAGGGGTGTATTGGAAGAGGTTTTGAAAGAGACGGGCATCATAACTGGGAAGAAGAAATTGCTTACAGTGTATGCTAGCATGGGAACCAGGAAGACACATTGCACAATTGGCAGTTTGGCAGGATTAGTGTCAAGGAAGCAGGAAGTGGGTCTCATGGACAAGATGAGCTCAGAGATGGCTTGAGGGAGAGAAACTAGAATTATGTGTGGATTTCAGGCTGGTTAGGGGGACAATCTTAAGGAAGGTTTGATGGGAAATGGTAATGGGAGAAAGGAGCAGAGGCTACTGACTGAATGGCATTAACCTTAGTGACATAGAAGTCCATTAGTGCCTCACATTTGTTGAACAATTGAGGGGGCAGGGGAGGGCGATTTAAGGAAGTAATTGGTAGTGCAGAAATGAAACCATGTTGTCTTTGCATTCCATGGTGCTCCTGGAATATTAAATAGTTTTGGCAAAGGACAGGGAACCCTCATAGTATTTTATATGGTCCAACCAAATCTGGGGATGGATGGTTAACTCAGTTAAATGCCAAGTATGCTCACATCAGCTTCCATTGGACTTGAGTGAATGAAGATAGGGGAGCTACCAGGGTGAAAAGTTGGTTGGGAGGATAAGGGAAAGGCAAAAGTGTGAGGTCAATTGAGTAGGTCATCAGCTGCAAAAGTATCATGGTGAATGGAGAACCATCTTCATTAATTTGACAAAATAATAAACATCACTTTCATCATTGCTCATTGTATTTCATTTTAATCTTCCTGTTTACCTGAATAAATTGAGCTAGTTGGACAATTCCTGTGTACAAGTCTAAAGTTAGTTCATATCATAGTAACATCTCAAGCTAACTGGTATTGTTCAGAATGACATTCAGTTGAAATAGTATCTACTAAACATGCTATTATTTGTACTGACATGTTTGAATTTACAGAATGGAATTTAAATAATTGAGGGTTTCTTACTGATGTTATAGTCTTGCGCCTATACATTTCCTCCAATTCTACATCCGAACCTGCACTTTCTACTCTTCTGACTCTAGTCTAATGGTGCAGTCATCATATCCTCCATTCCACTGTCATAATGTTATCTTTGACTCAGTGATGGGACTCTTACCTCTGACTCAGAAGACTGTGTTTCAAGGCTCACTCTAAAAACTTGAGCACATAATCTCATCTGGTAATCCAGTGCACTGTTTAGGGAATGTTACATTTTTGGAGGTGCCACTATTCAGACAAAATGTTAAATCAAGGCCCTACCTGTCTCTTTGGTAGATTCCATGGTACTTGTTTTTTGAATAAAAGGAGAGGATTATGCCTCATTGTCCTGGCCAATATTTATCCCTCAAACATCACTGAAAACGGATTATCTAGTCATTATCACATTACTGTTTGTGGAACCATGCTGTGTACAAATTTCCTGCCACATTTCCTGCATTACAACAGTGACTACAATTCATTGACAGTAAAGTACACTGAGCTTGTGAAGGCACACTAAAAGCTACCACAAGCAGAAATGCGTTAATGATGTTTATGGTGTACAGGGCACAAATTCAAAATTTGCTGATGGCACATAAGTAGTGTGAACCATGAGGACAGTGATAGACATCAAGAAAGTGTTGTTAGGCTGGTGGAATGGATGGGCACTTGGCAAATGAAATTTAATGCAAAGAAGTGTGAAATGATGTGGGAAGAATGAGGAGAGGCAATATAAAATAAAGGATCCAATTCCAAAGAAGACACGAGAACAGAACGACCTCTGGGTATATCTGCACAACTTGTTGAAGGTGGCAGGGCATGTTAAGAATGTGGTTAAAAAGGTATACGGGATCCTGGGCTTTTTAAATAGAGGCATAGGACCAGATTTTAACCACCATAGCGGGTAGCTCAAGTTGGGAAATTTCCCAACTTGGCACACCCACCTCAGTTTAAAGGGCCCCAATAGATCCAATTTTTACTCTGGGTAGGTGGGACTGGGATCGAATTGGGCCACTGACCCCAGTAGCAGATCCCAGGTGACCATGGGGGCAGACGAATGCCGAGGCAGGCTGGTTAGAAGGCCTGCCTCAATTCTCTGGGACTTTATCCCAGTTGTCTTAGGAGCCCCCATGTCACCTACATGTCAACTCATGCTCCCATTCACCCCTCAACTCCTCATATCCCCATGCCACCTCCATGCTAATACATGCCTCCCACCCACCTGCATGCTCCCTCATACCTTCCATAGCCACTCATCCAGGATCTGCCATGGGCAGACCTCTGAAGCCATGTGAAGATTAAAAAAAAACAATCTAATACAGTTTTCATCCTACACATTTGATAGTGAAAAAACTTCCATCAAGAAACACATTCAATGCTTTTCAATCTTTTCAATTGGTTAATCTCTTATAAAAGCAAACATTTCTATTCAGACCCCAGATCAAAGATAGATAATCCTTTAATAACCTCTTTAAATTGTCATTCCAACTGTGATTTAGAACACCCTGCTGAGATAACAGTAGATTTTGAAACTCAGCCAAGCATTCACAGTGATGTAATAATAGCCTTTGGGGAAATGTCAACAAAGAACTTTATTGAAACTGCATTACCAGATGGTAATTCTTTTTTCCCAACATACAGCGGATGGCCTGTTATCAAAGCAATCCAGCAGAAGGCTTTTAAAACTTCCACTGGCAGCTTCAGCCTGTTTTATCATGTTTAAAGAACTTAAGATCATGACATTTAAACAGACCTTATCCGCCCTTCAAGATTGTTTATGTCTACTCCATCAATTCATGAGTTCCACACTGCAGGTTAAGGCCATTACAACAGCCAAAATTGGGTCTGTTTGAGCTCAGCACTAAGTTCAAATGGCCCTGCTGAGTTTGGGTTTCTCTCCTGTGTGAGTCACGCCCTTCCCCCTGCCAGCACAAATTGTATTTATCAGAAATGGAGCCAGACTTCCACATCAATGTCCTACCCATCATTTTTACAGGTCAGCAGAGTCTTCCTGACTCCGCAAAAATCTACCTTAGATTGTACAAAACCAAGGAAGTTATGATGAATCTTTACAGAACAGTGGTTCAGCCTCAAATGGAGTATTGTGTCCAATTTTGAGCATTGCACTTTAAGGATGTGAAGTCCTTGGGGAGGATAAAGATAAGATTTGCAAGAATGGTTCCAAGGATGAGGAACTTCAGTTACGTGGATAGATTGGAGAGGCTGCATTCTTCTCCTTAGAGAAGAGAAGAGAAGGCTAAAAGGAAATTTAGTAGATGTGTTCAATATCTTGAGGGGTGTAAACAGATTAGATAGAGAGAAACTGCTCCTCTAGGTAGAAGGGTTGAGAACCAGAGGACACAGACTTAAGATGACTGACAAAAGAACCAAAGACGCCATAAGGAAAAACCTTTCTCCGCCGCAAGTGGTCATGATCTGAAATGCACCATCTAAATTGGTGTTAGAGGCAGATACAATCAGGACTTTCAAAAGGGAATTGAATTAGCACCTAAAGAGAAAAAAAAAATTGCAGGATAGGGGGACAGGGTAGGGGGTAAGGAGCGCGACTAGCTAAACTGCCCTTGAGAGCCAGCACAGACTTAATGGGCTGAATAGCCCCTTTCTGTGCTGTAACCATTCTTTGACTCTATGATCAGATAATCTGTCTTTATGTTTCTGATAATCTGTATTTGTTGAAGGATAAATATTGACCAGGACACAGAAGAGAAATGATGTGAACTGACTATAGATTTATACAGTCTAACAAGCTCAATTTATTTGGTAAACAAATTAAATGTGTAAAAGTGAATTCAACGAAATTAAGGTGCAACTGGACAATAATGAAAGTGGTGTGGAGTGCTTCATCAAACTAAGGCTTGATAGAGTCGACGTTTTGCATTTTCAAGAGAATGCCTCTTCATTCAAAAGGTCCCAGGATTGCATTGACATAAACTGTTTCACTCAGTCAGGTGAATATGAACCTTATTCAGCTCATGGGATTTAATATCTGAAATTTAAAAAAGATAAGTTGAAGCAATGTCTTAAACCAAACAGACAAAACAGACAGACCTAACCAAGAAATACCATACCTCAAAGCATCATTCAATCCATAAACACGTTTGTTTAATTTCCCCAGCTTTCCTTCTACATCACTTGCTTCCTTCGATGGTTTCAAAAACACTTTTATTTGAAAGTTTTCACCTTGATAAAATGTGGCTTTTATAACATTTAACTTACATTCCCACAAATTGATGGCTGAGAGCTGAGAAAATCTTCAAAATCACTTTTTGTGCCCTGGGGGAGTCCACGCTAACATCTTGATCACCAAAGACTCCGAAACCCCAAGCCACTAGTCTCGCTTTAGCCTTATATGTCCTATAAAAGTACTTCTGCCGTACATATCCACCTGTGTGGTATGTTTGGCTGTCCCCTTTCTGGTACTTCAGAGTAAACACTTCAGAGCAAACACCAAATTCTTTCCAACTCTTTTTGTTTTTTTTATATATTCTTTCACGTGATATGGATGTTGCCAGCATTTGGCTTCGCATCTCTTATCAATTTATCTTCTAATCTGTTTGTAGCCACCAAAATCTGCAGATCATAAGGGCTTCTATTTCTACTAGCATTTCTAGTTTGTTCCATAATCCTTGTACTAGTCAAAAGTGTGGCCTTTACCTGCCCTCCTGTCTCATTCTGGACTACTGCTACATGAATTCTCCCTCCTATGAGCAGAGGCTCTGTTGCCACTACGTGATCATTCCTTAGAGCCAGAGTCACTTCCAGATCTGAAATGGGAACTCGCACTGCATTTTCTAGCTTTCCACAGTTTCACCTCATTTTGCCAGTCCATAGGTGTTACCTAAGGTAAAAGCAAAATACTGCGGATCCTGGAAATCTGAAACAAAAACAGGAAATGCTGGAAAAACTCAGCAGGTCTAGCAGCATCTGTGGAGAGAGAAACAGAGCTAATGTTTCGAACCCGTATGACGCTTCTTCAGAGTTCTGAAGCCTCTGACACTTCTGCTTGTTGAATGCCTTCTCCCTGCATGTAGGGCATTCAAGTGTGGAGATAAGTTAGAACTAATTGTATCCCTTCCAAGGCCGGGGGATAATCACACATCACTGAAGGTATTTTTGGATTTCTCCCATAGACCAAGTGATACAGACTATAGCTCCCAACCATTTAAAGCAAATTCTTCTCATGGACTGCCCATACCAGGACAGATGTTAGCTTAAAATTTGGTTGGTCAGCCAAGATATTATGAAGCATCTCATTCATCACCATGTGATTTCTTTCAAAGCTGATCATTCCAATGAGCGATCTGTAGACTCTGCCACATGTGGAGCAGGTGGTGTTTGACAGCTTGGGTAGATGAGTTGTTTGGAAGTTTGTATACAAACTGTCTTAAAATTACAACAACAATTTGCTCATCCCTCTTGTCACATATTAAAAATCCTACTAAAGGTTGTAGGGGTAGTATACAAAGTATACTGAAAAAATTAGTAAAAAATGTGATGTATGCAAAAAGTATTGGAGAACCCATCATGGCCCACTGTAAGTCTCCCATTAACACAGGACTTGAATAAAGTAATAGCTTTGGATTTAAAGGGTAGGACAAGGATAGAAAATCTTTCATTTTACATTTCATAGACATGGGAACAAGGTTCAGTCTGTCTACAGTAATACATGGTAAAGACAAAAGAGTGATTGTGGATAAAATCATGGAAAAATAGATAGGGACGGACTGAGGGAAACAGGTAAATTCCCAATTGACAAGGAGGTGGAGTTTGCCAATGATAAATTTAGAGACGTGTGAAAAAGTGAATATTGTAGTGCTGAACACAGCAGTTAAAAGTCTTCAAACCTTGAAAGCTTTAGGTGAAGTCCACAGTGAATTTCTGGAAGAAATGTTGATAGTGTTGTTAAAGTCTTGACAAAGTGCCTCAAAAAGCCTCCCAAAATGCTTCAAAAGTCCTCTTCAAGCAGCAGCAAGTGAACAGTAAAAGGTGATTTATCTTTAAGTAGCACTCAATTCTCTGCAATGTCATGGTTACTCCTATTCAGCTGGTTGCTGTGAGGAGAAGACTTTCAGTCAAGTGCTAGCCACCAAAATGCTGTGCAGCCTCATTTAATGGGTGCCAGCAGGCAGTTTAACTGGCAGTCGGCTGCTCAACGACCCTGGTGGTCATCCCAGTGCAAGCTCCAGCTCCTTTACCAAGATGGGGGTCATGCACTAAACACAGGCTAAACCAGTATTTAAGATCCCACCTTTCCCATTAACAGGGGCTCTTTAATGCATGAAGTATCCTGGGAAAGCTGCCTCCTTTATCTTTTTGAAATCCCTATTTCCTTAAATGCTAAGTTGTGATGAGATGTCAATTTGAGACTTTTTCTGTCTATTCCATTGGCTCAGCTGAATATTTATGACCTCATGGCATGAGGTGAAGTGACCAAGAGGTTCTCTAAGAATCATAGCCAACACCAATACCACCAAACACATCACACCACCAAGCGTTCATCTCATTGGTATTTGGTATTATAGAATGTAAATCCACCTTCAAAGTAGTGTCCTTTGAGTAGACACTTAACCTTGCGCCGATAACATTGAACATCAACCAACAACACCCAAAAAAGGTGATCATTCATCTCATTGCTGTTTTTAAGGCCTTGTATGAAACCTGGTTATAGCGGGCGGGTGTGGGGAAACTCTTTTACTTGTTGGTGAGTCCATAACAAGGGGCATAAATAGCCACTAACACATCAAATAAAGAAGTCAGGAGGAAGTTTTTTATACAGAGAGTGCTGAGAATGTGGAACTCAAAGCTACATGGAGTGGTTAAAGCAGATAGCATTGCTGCATTTAAGAGGAGACTTGATGCACATAAAGAAATAGTGGGATATAGAGGCTGAGGTAAATAGAGTAGGAGCAGCAAAGACCAGTGCAGTAGATTCTAGGAACGGCTGCAATGGTTCACTGCAAGTCAACTATGGTTGCACTTCAAAATAATTCACGCAAAGTGATATTTCTGATAGATGAGATAAAGTGCTTTTAAAGGCAAGACTGTTTCATTTTTAATATGCGCCAAAGGGAAATAACTCTGTCTTTAATTTATGTGTCCTTTTCATTTTGATTTCTGTTGTTATTTAGTTTTTTGACAGTGACCATTGGTTCTTTTCCCATAACTTTGTCTTTTAGGTTTCTGCTCATTCAGTTGATTGAGTTAGCCCCAATGCTTGTTTTCTCTGTGAAGCATCAAACACCTTTGAACATTGTATTCTTCTAATTCTGGCCTGGTGCTTGTTTGAATTCCTTTGCTCCACTATTGGCGATTGTGTCTTCAGCTGCCTAGGCCCAAAGGACTAGAACTCCTTCCCTAAGCCTATCCATCTCCCTACAACTCTCTCTCTCCTCCTCTATGATGTTCCTTAATACTTAGCTCTTTGACCAAGCTTTTGATCACCTGTGTTGTAATATGCCTTTAAGAGATATCAGCATGACATCACTAGAAGGGAAGTGCATCATGTGATCCAGTCTTAGTTTCTCTTTCTTGAGCAGAGCACACATACAGCTCTGATGTCTTCAAGCTTTATACCTATGTGTAACTGTTCTCATGTGCTTGGCTTAATAAACGAACCCACAATATGTTTACTCAATCTTTTATGAGTGGTGATTATAGCATTAAAATAGCATGACATGGTGATCAGCGGTGGCGAAAGACAAATAGCAGCAAGATTAAGTGCAGGTTCAACATGGTGAACAGGCTTAGACTGTGCTACTTGGCACGAGATGACCCTTGCAATTGTGAGTGAAGGTGTATACATGCTGAACACACCAGGATTAACAGAAAAAGAGCTGAAGGATCCCCAAAAGATATGGACTACATTGGAAGAAAGGTTCTGAATCAGGTTAAACTTCCATATTCATGGACTAGAGTTCATTTCATTTCGACAACAGCCTACAGAATCCATGAAGCACTTCGTCGGCAGATGCAGAGAAAAGGATACGTACTGTGATTGCTCGCAAGAGAGACAGACTATTGGCCGGGTATGAATAATGACATTGAAGTCGTCATCGAGAAGTACAAGGAATGTCAAGAGCATAAGCCAAGTCAGCACAAAGCACCATTGATTCCACATGAAGTTCCTACCCATCCTTGGTCCAAAATCACACCCAATCTTCTTTATGTCCATGGTATTGACTTCATTGCCATCGTCGACTACTTTACCAAGTACCCCATTATTCAAAAATTGCATAATAAGTCAAGCACAACTGCCATGCACATTCTAAGTGTTATTTTCAGTTTATTTGGTGAGCCTAGAGCGATTATTACAGATAACAGTCAGCAATTTATTGGTAAGCCATTTCAGGACGTGTGTGAGAAGTGAAATATCAATCACACTACTTCTTCTCTCCATTACCCTCAATCTAATGGCCTAGCTGAACAAATGATTTGCTTGGTGAAATCCCTAATTCTCAAATGTAGACAGACCAAGCAAAATCTACACATTACAATGCTGCATCTGAGAGAGAAACCTTTAAGTGTAACTACTGCATCACTGACAGAGCTCATGTTTGGCAGACCTGTGCATTCCAGTTTACCTACTCTTACCCATTCTACCCTCTCAGAAACTAGAGAGCAACTTTGAAAACTGCAAGAGAAGATGACCAAGCTGCACAATAAAAATGCAGGTAGAGAATTGCCTAGTTTAGAGTTGGGACTACAAGTTTACGCCCAGGATCCCACGGAAGGTATGTGGCAACCAGTCGAGGTGACAAGGATTTGCCCAGAACCCAGGTTTTCTAAAGCCATTAACATAAAAGCACAACAGTGAGGCGTAACCAAAGACAAGTCAGATCCATTCCAGCTCCTTCTTAAGCCTAGCCTTAGTAAATGAACCCACAACATGTTTACCCAATCCCTCATGAGTGATTGGTAATTATATCATGATAATAACATGACAACCTGTCTAATTTCATCTTCTGATTTGGCATTATCGAAATTTATCGAATACAATCCTGTAAAAGCATCTTGGGATGTTTTCCTATGTTGAAGGTACTGTATAAATTGATGTTACTGTTAATGTTTGATTTACATTTTGGAACTTATATTTCATTGGCACAGCCGGGTACTGCAGTCCTATTAGGTACACATCCTGTTCCAGGTGGGGAGGTTTGCTAGTGTTGTTGGGGAGGATTTAGACTAACTTGACAGGGAGATGGGAAACTGAGCATAGATTCAGATGGGAGAGAGGCAAAGCTGGAAATAGAAGACAGAAAATTAGTAAGAGAGTAAGGAAGGCAGAGAAAACAAAGGCTGAAAAATAGGCAACAAAAGGGTTAGTCTGTGTTTAGTGCTATATACTTCAATGCAAGGAATCTAGTGAAGAAGGCAGGTTAGCTGAGGACATGGATGGACACTTGAAACATAGCTTAAAGAAGGGCAGGAATGGCAGGTCAACATGCCTGGTAACAAGGTTTACAGGCAGAATGGAGAGAGCAATAAAAAAGGGTGGGGGGTGGTGTCACAAAATTGGCTAAAGAGACAATCATAACTGTGAGGAGGGATGATATGCTAGAAGGAGGATCAAATGAGTCGATATGGATTAAACTGAGGAACAAAATAAGGGCAATCACACAACCAGGAGAATTATTATGATCCCAGCAGATGTTACTACCAGACAAGTCAGATCTCAGGGTGGAACCCATACAAATTAGGAGCAGGAGTAGGCCACTCGGTCCCTCGAGCCTGCTCTGCCATTCAATAAGATCATGGCTGATCTGAATATAACCTCAACCCCACATTCCTGCCCATCCCCAATAACCTTTCACCCTCTTGCTAATCAAGAATCTATCTAGCTCTGCCTTAAAAATATTCAAACCCGGCTTGATAGGCCAATATATCTTTTATTTTTTGTTTAGATATGTGGGGAGTGGCTACTGAACACAGTCACGGGGGTCAGCTGATGAACTTTTAACAAAAGACTAAAACATATATTAAACAAGAAATGATTAACTATATTACAATACTCCTTCACCCACGACTATACCTTTACAGAAATGTACAGATTTGTAAGGATAACACAAGTTACAAAGCTTTCTTATACAGTAATGTTCACAGTAAGTACACAGTCCATGTCAACACATAGGCAACTTGTGGTCAGTCACACCACACTCTGTAACCAAGTGATAGATGCCACCCCAAACAGATGCTATGGGTCTCTCATCAACACCCCCAGACGCATGTCACACCATGAGCCAACGGTCTAACTAAGCCCCATCTTTCAGGTGAGGATTTCCAATCTCTACTCTCGAAGAACCTGCTTTGGAATCTTCTGCCAAACGATACTTTCTCTCAGATGCCTTCCACCAGGGTCCACCTCCAGGTTTTCAAACTCTCCTTCCAATATTTCACATCCATTCAAGCTTCCTTCCATACACTCTCTCTCCAATACTCAGCCATGCCAACAGAACAACACTTCTTCACATGCCCATAAAGAGTTACGCACCTTCAGTTTCTCCTTGGATCTTCTGGCTTCTTGCAAGCCTATATTGCTTCAAATCTGCATCCTGCAGCTTCCCCCTTTAAGCTTGGAGCCTTCCTCTGCTCCTCGCTCTTAACTTCACTCAACAGGACCTTTTCCAGATCCCTATTCATTCCATTTGACTAGAAGGTCTTCTCGGGACCCCTGTTCTTCTGTTCTTTGGGAAAACCTGCTTCCTGCAACTCCCTCCTGTTCAGCTTCTCCTGGCAGCTGGTTTCAACTTTATTTTGGGACTTGCTATCTGTCCCACTCCTATACTGCTTCTGCTGGCAATTCCTTTCAACTTTAGAGCACACTGACTACCTGAAGTCAAATTGTTTTCACTTTCTCCCTGTGTATAGGGCCTCCCTCTCTGAACCCCTGTTGCTAGGTAACAGCACAGTTTTTTTCTACCTTTTTGTTTTAACTCCGCTTCAAGAGTCATAAACTCTCATTAAAATGCAGGCATCTTTTAAAGTGAAACTGAAACTCAGGTTCCATCATTTTAACCCATAAAATACAGAAATACAAATTAAACTTAACCTTATTCCTAACACCTCCAAATACACATATAACTTACTTAAACTATCTCTATTTCTTAACAGGGTTCTATAAAACCCCAAACAGTCATAGGGAGAGAGAAGAGCAAATGTGTAGGCAAATTGCCGAGAAGTGCAAAAACAAAAGGGCAGTAATAGTAGGGGCTTTCAACTACCCTAATATTAACTGGGATAAATTCAGTGTAAAAGGTACAGAGTGCGTAGAATTCTCAAAATGTATTCAGGAAAACAGTTTAGACAATACGTAGCAAGCCCAACAAGACAAGGGGCACTTCTAAACTTAGTTTTAGGAAATTAAACTGGGCAGGTGTGATGGGTAACACTGGGAGATTATTTTGGTGATAATGACCAAAATACTTTAATTAGATTTAGAGTGGTTATGGAAAGGAATAAAGATGACCAAGATAGGGTTTTAAATTGAGGAAAGACCAATTTTATGAAGCTGAGATGCGATTTGGCAAAAGTGGACTGGAAACAGTTAATTGAATGTAAATCAGTGTTGGAGCAGTGGGAGGCATTCAAGGAGGAGATAAAGATGACTCAGAACAAATATGTTTCCACAAAGGGGATGGGATGTCCAAATCTAGACCTGCCCGGATGTCAAAGAGCATAGAGAGCAGAATAAGGCAGGAAAGAAAATTATGTCAGATACCAAAAGCTCAATACTGCAGAAAGCCTAAAGGAGTATAGAAAGTGCAGGGGTGATATTAAAAAGGAAATTAGGAAAACAAAGAGAGAGCATGAAAAGATTTTGGAAGATAAAATCAAGGAAAACACAAAGATGTTTTATAAACGCATAAAGAGCAAGACTAAGGGAAGAGTGGGATTCATTAGAGATCAAAAAGTGGGGGCGAAAAATATGGGCATAATTCGGAATGTCTTTACAAGGGAGGGACAGAGCAGACATTGCGGATAAGGAGGATAAGCATGAAATATTGGATGGGATAAACATAGTGAGGGAGGAAATATTAAGGTGTTAAACATTCTTGAAATAACCCGGCCTATGAAATGTAACTCAGGCTTCTAAGGGAAGCAAGGGGAGAAAAAGCGGAAGTTCTGACCCTCATTTTCCAACCCTCTCTGGCTACAGGCGTCTGGAGGGTTGCTAAAGTTGTACCATTGTTTAAAAAGGGAAGAAGGGATAGCCCGAGTACTTACAGGCTAGTCAGACCAATCTTTGTGGTGGGCACTATAAATGATAGAATTCTGAGAACTGTAGAGGAACAGAGGGACCTTGGAGTGTATGTCCACAGATCCCTGAAGTAGCAGGACATGTAGATAAGGTGGTCAAGAAGGCAGATGAGATGCTTTCCTTTGTTGGTTGAGGCCCAATGTATAAGAGCAGGGAGGTTATGCTAGAGCCGTTAAAGCACTAGTTAGACTGCAGCTAGGGTACAGCATACAGTTCTGGCCATTAGTGGAAAATTGTGATCACACTAGAGAAGGTACAGAGGAGATTGACGAGGATGCTGCCAGGGATGGAGAATTTTAGCTATGAGCCGAGACTGGATAAACTGGGTTTGTTTTCTTTGGAACAGAGGAGGCTGAAGGGAGATTTAATTGAAGAGAACAAAATTATGAGGGGCCTTGATACAATGGTTAGGAAGAGCCTATTTTCATTAGCAGAGACGTCAATAACCAGGGGCATAGATTTCAGCTAATTGGTGGAAGGGTTAGAGGGAGTCAAGGAGAATTTTTTTCAGCCAGGGGGGTGGTGAAAACTCACTGCCTGAAAGGGTAGTAGAGGCAGAAACCCTCATCGTTTTTAAGAAACACTTGGATATCCACTTGAGCTGTTGTAACCTACAGGGCTATGGACCAAGAGCTGGAAGGCGGGCTTACATGAGTTGGCTCTTCTTTAGCCGGAACAATCACGATGGGCCAAATGGCCTCCTTCTGTGCCACAAATATTTATATGCTGCTAATTACCTTACTTGTGTGAAAAGCTGGTCTACCTACATCTCTCCTCTGTCCTGCTAAGCCCAGTGAAAAGAGGATTGTTCTATTGGATAATGTTTCTTTGCTTAGTGCTGTATTCACATTGTTCTCAGCAGCATTGTCCCCTGTATTAGTCACGAATGTTGAATGTGTCCTATACCTGCTCCCATTGTGATGCAGGACTGGACCCTTTCCCTTCACGGTTCAATAACATTCAATCCAATTATTGATCCTGCAAATCTCTAGTTACTTTGCTCAGCGAAGCACAGCTAAAGGTAGGTCAGAAGGTAGCATCAAATACATGTGAGACAGACATTACTGAGGCCAGATCGATTCAAACCGCTTTTCACCCCTCTCATCTATGGGCTTTCTACTCCCCATTTTCAGTATCTAAGGAACTGGGCTCTAAATAAAAGGGGAGAGAATACCATTCCTTTCAGAAGGTCACTGCCTTTAATTCGCAACACATATTCTAAGTTATCTTTACCTGAGCCAGGAGTTTACCAAATGAATGAAGGCATTACCTCCATTACTGCATCCCCCAGTGGATGAATATTATAGTCTGAAAGACTCCAACAAGAACTAATGAGGCTAAAAATTCGATAAGGAATGGGCATCACTATGTGTGATTAACCTGCACCCATTGAAATAATGCACACAAACTTTGTGCTGCCTGCTCATTTCCATGATGATGGTGTGAAGCCCTACACTAAATGTGCTGCTGAGTTGCTGCTTGCTCAGCAGGTAGCCCAGGTTTGTGCAAGGCAGCTCATTAGCTGTTTGGAAAGCACTTCTGGAGCAGGAAGAAACCTGGGTAATGGTCCAGCAGCCCAGAGAGCGAGCTCCTAGGTTCCTAGATGCAGCACTGCAGGCCATAGTGCAGGAGGCTGAACGGTGCAGATCTATTCACAGGGGATCAGGAGTCCTCAAGATAGACACTGCGAAGGCAGTGGAGGCACATAGCTAGGAGGTCAATGCCAGGAGTCTGGTACCCAGGTCCTGGATATAATCCCGGAAGAAGTTCAATGACCTCATACAAGTGGTCAAGGTCAGTGAATGTATCTTCAAGTGTCATATCCCAGTTACAGTACCATCAACCTGACACACTGCTCAATGCACTACACCCTCATTACTCACTTATCAACAATCTCAAGCAATCCGGACTCATGCCTAACATTCATGTGTCCCACCTCTCCCTCAAGCACTTATCATTGTGTGCAAGCCTCACACCCACATCCACATATTGCCAACCATTCAGTTGTGACAGACACATTACCCAAACACATTGCAATATACTCACTGACATTCCTCCTTTTTGCAGGACAAGGTGGTACGTAACAACAGCAGCAGCAGTGACATGTGCTGACCCCTATGGCGGAGACAGTGCTGAGGATAATTGGAGTGGACATCAATGAGGTCATGGCAAGTGACATCACTGAAGCCACCCAGGGTGACAGAATGTTCCTGCCTTTTTCACCTTTTCAAATCCCAACTTCACCTTCATTCTGCAATCTTGTTTGCTGTACAAGCTGTAAATGGTATAATGATACCTCTTGCTTTGCCCCAACCCTGCTTCCCTTACCCCAGTCTTCCCCTTGTGCATTTATACTTTCAGTTATCCAATAACTGCTGCCTGGCCAGCCAGTGGTGCCTGAGGATGCAGGCCCAGAGGAAGAGCAGACCTCTGATGAAGAAACACTGTCAGTTGATCTGGCACTCGCAGCCACCAGCTCAGATACTGGCACTGTGCAAAATGCCAAGGATAGTACAGAGACAAGATCTGGTGAGTCACATGAGAAAACTGCAGCCAGGCCATGGAGAAAGGATAGTACATGAGACAGCTTACCAAAGGGTGAGGTTGCAGAGGAATTCTGCTGCAGAGGACTCAGATGAAGGATTTGATGGGGCAGTGTACAAAAAAAGACTGATGGGCATGCACAATGAAATGTCTGGTTCATTGGCAGGCCTGCTAGAGAACCAATTGTTGCTGTAAAGGAGCATGGAGGAGCCTTGTTTCAACTTTGCACCGATACACAGAGTTTGGAGTCCATCCTTGCCAGCATGGAAGTGGTTGCCAACTCCATGAGGATTCTTGCAAACCCAGCCATAATGCAGCACCTGATGGCTAATGTCTCAGCTTCTATTGCAGCAAAAGCAGAGCGCATGCAATGTCTCAAAGCTGCAGTAGAAGCTTACAATGAGGTCATGATAACTCAGCTAGTCACCTTGTTATTAAGGGACTGCATGAGCATGGTCAGCTGAGTATTGTATTGGAATATTGGATTGTTATTGGATAAAGTTGGTATGGAATGGTTGTTTTGTGGTGTCATTTAATTTCAGAATTGTGGCCAAGAGACATTGTGATGATCTGTAACAGAGGGATAGTAAAGTGAAGAACTGTTCAGCAAGAGGAATCTGAGAATTTATTTAGGAGAACCTGAATCTGATGAGCTCACTGGCAGCCATTCTGGACCATGGATGTGTAGGCTGCCTCCTCCCTTCGGTAGTTGAGCAACAGACAGTACCATGTCTCAAGTGAATACCTAATTGAATTTGGACATTCCAGCCTTACAGGGAATTCACACATCTTTGTTTAAGAATGGACCAACATAAAAGGACCAACATATCAATCCCCAACTTTAAAAAGAAAGAACATGTAAGACCCGCCCTGCTTATTTCCAGTGGACACATCAAGGAAAACTGTTAGTTCACCAAAAGACCAACAGGGAGACCTGTGGTCAGAACCATATCGATAGCCTGGAAGGTACCAAGCCAAGGCTAAAATGTAATGGGAGTAGGAAAGAATAGTTGCTAAAACTTCTTGCAAAAAGGGACAATGACTCTTTGTATCAGAAGCTCCTAGAATATAAATAACCATTTTTAGGGATTATAGGGAGTTTTCAAACACTGTTTGTAGCAAAGATTGTTGAGATGCCACTCAAAAGCAGGACAAACACCACAATGCGAGTAAAAGGGCTTCCTGGCACATGTTTAAAGGTTCCCCTAGCAAAAGTCCTTGGGGAGCAAGCTGCAGTGTAGGTTGATAGAGACGGTTGGCATTGTTCTGAGCTTACCCATACAGGAATTAGACCTGTTGTTGGGAAATGACTTGGCAGAGTAACAGTTACTCTGGCCAGGGGTCCAAAAGCAGTCCATGGAGACTGGAGAAAAGAGGGGAACCAGCAAAATTCTGCTCAGCTGCAGAAAGCTGAAGAAGGCCCTAAAATCCTACAGGGGCCAAAATGGCCAATAAGGATAGGGAATTGAAGGAAAGCCAGAGGACATGATGGAGGCCAGGACAGAGCCTACTGAGATAAAGGGGTCAATATGGGATCTGTAAAAACTAAAGGGCAAAACCAGGCCAGTAGAGTTTACAGAGGCCAAGGTAAGGCGTGTAGAATTTAAAAAGAATGAAGGGGCTGAACCAGAGGCGTGGCTAGTAGACATCTTGCTCCAGGATTTA
Source organism: Cetorhinus maximus (assembly GCF_964194155.1). Lineage (NCBI taxonomy): Eukaryota > Metazoa > Chordata > Chondrichthyes > Lamniformes > Cetorhinidae > Cetorhinus > Cetorhinus maximus. Next base: position 26,483,318 of record NC_135892.1, on the reverse strand, counting down.
AATAGGGCCAGAGAAAGTTCCCAAACCAGCAGGCAAACAATGAGGACGACACTTCAAAAAGTAGAAGTGCCCAGGGAAGTGCAGCAGAAGCTGGCCAGCCACCTGTGGGCAGTGGTGCCCCAGAGAGCGTGGAGCAGCCTGGGGGACAAACCCATTCCTGAGGTAAAAGAAAAGGGGAAGTCAATACACCCTAAGGTGAACTGGACTTCTGAAAGCCAAAAGGGAAGTACAAGTGTAGCGATCATAGAATTGCTCACAGGATCAGGTTCAAAACCTAAATCCACTTAAACCTAGCATTTCAATTTCCAAGCCCTTTGAGATAAGGTGCAGAGGGAGAGCGCAGACACTTCACAGGTGTTCAAAACAATATACCACACACAATCACCCTAGAAATAAAGGTCACCAATGGCCCAGAACCTAAGTTATCAGACCCATGGTTTGGGGAAGCAGCCATGAAAGGGTTAAGAGCCTTACATGCAACACAACAAAACAATCAGAGCAATTTACATATTGCAAGCTTTGAAGCACTCATCAAACCCACAAAATCTGACTCCTTCCCAGGAGCCAACATGGAATTTGAATTTTCCACAACTGCTAAAAGCATTGAGAATTAATCTGTTGATGTTTAAGTCCCTGAAATCTTGCATACAGATATTAATGTACAATCACCAGATAACACATAAGTGAGGATTTTAAGATAAAAGGGATGTGACAGACCGCGAAAACTGTATCAGTACCGAATTACTGTGTGAGTATCAGATGTGTATATTTCCCTTTGCTTCACAGGGAAGCCATGTAAAAAAAAAATCAAAATTCCACTTTTTTCACTCATGGCGGAGGTGTGTCATGCCTGGTATGGAGATGTCATCTTATGAATTTTCAGTCAGTACTTTTAAAAACTAGACACAAACAAGCTATTAAAATGGCTTTTGCAAATCATATGACCTTTGGCATTTGAGCGACAGACATTACCATGTCACAGTGAATACCTAATTAAGTATGGACATTCACAGCCATTCAGGGAATTCACACACTTTGTTGCTTAAGGTGAACCAACACAAAAGGATTATAAGATTTCTGGACTACCTGCCTCCTTGTTTCATGCTGGACTAAAGGAAAGGTCAAAACTTAATTTGTGGCAGACGGAAGTGAATGGACCCTATCAACTTTCCATTGTATTATGATGGTTTTCCCCGTCTAAGCTAGACTGGATGAATCGCAAAGGTTTTAAACCACAACACAGGTTGTGGAATCAACATGAACACCACCTCCTTATTTGGAAAAGACTTTGAATGTGAAAAGTCACATGGTGAGATAGTCATGTTTTCTTGGTCTGCCTAGAAGCTGTTTGCAGTTAGAATCATCGCAGCATCAAAACTATGGCTGGGATTTTCGCTGAAATACACAAAATCCGTTAGCGGGCAAGGAAAACGCTGTTCCATCTGTTGGCCACAATGGTGGCTTTTTGTGGCAAATCATCCACATCGCAGCTGATTAATTATTTATCTACTGGGGACACACCCTTCTGCTGGTGGACATCCAATTTACCCACCCCGCAGTGCCTTTTGTGCTCCTTAACTCCGGGCACCATATTTAACCGGTGCCCCTTTGTGTTCGCATTCTCTGCAGCAGCTCCAGTGAAGACAAGGCTTCCAAAGACAGTAAGTATATTGAATTTGGGTGCAGCGATGCCTCACTGAAGCGCCTGGTGAACACAATTGAGGCCGGCCTTCTACCCACACACTGGCCGCAGGCCTTTCACCAAGCTGATCAATCTGGCTTGGGAAGCGTTCGCAGCGGTGATCAGTGCAAATGCCCTATATAAGAGGTCATCCACCCAGTGCAGGACGAGGATGAATGATCTCCTCTGTTCCACCAGAGAAAGTCAACTATCTCATCACTCAACTCACACACTCTCAAGCTCATCACACATTCACAAGGATCTCACTCGCTGCCACCTCAAGGGACATCACCATTCATTCTCACACACACTCACATCTCCATCTGGCCTCATCTCCTCTTAAGTTTAGATACTAATCCTGTCCAGGGCTCCACTCACCACCCATACACATCAGGCATCCTTATCATCTGTCCTCACAAGCGTCTTGCTCACACTCTCTCCATCTGTCTTCATGCAGGACAAGCTGGATCACAATAAGAAGGAGAGGTCCCAGACCGTGAGTGGAGTTCCTGAGATCAAAGTTCTCACGGACTTCGAGAGCAGAGCCATAGTGCTGGCCGCAGAGGACATAGGCCATGCCTGGACTGATGGTGAGGTCGGCGGCACACACCCAAGTGAGGATCCTGCACTAGAACATCCATCTGACAACCATACTGAGAGTGATTTCTTCTGTTTCGGAGTCACCTGCCACGTACTAATTGCCTCTCCTTTCTTTTGTAGGCACCTCTGGGAAGCTGCCGAGGGCATCCACGAGCCAGGCCCTGAACTGCAGCCCCAACAATACCTTGGATGAGAAACCTGAGGAACTTTGAAGACCCATCACAGCACTCACCTACACCCTCCACCAGCTCAGAGACACACACCTCGGTGGGATCTAGTTCTAGAGTAGCCTCGGGATCACAATCTGATGAGCACAGTGCACCATCTGCTCCACAGCAGGCAGAGGCAGGGACATCAGAGATCACCGGCAACCGGAGGACTGATGAAGGCCACAATTCTGTTGAGTTTGAGTCAGATGACCAGCCTCTGGGCTCAATCCTAAATCGGTTGCTGGAGCTGCAAAGGCAAGCACATGAACATCAGGAAGAGACGTCAGCTGCACTCTTCAGATTGCAATGCACAATGGAGAAGTCTGTCCGCATTCAGTCTGAGGTGATAGCGCCGGCATGCCAATGGCAGTATGTCAGCTGCCATGGACACCTTGGTCCAGGACATCAGTCCTGCACTGCTGCAGGAGCTGTACTCCATCACTGTAGCCATTGGTGGTATCCATCAGTGTCAATGCAAGAAGGCTGCAGAGCACCTCAATTTCACTCCAGCTGCCCCTTTTCCTCAAGGAGTCAGCCAGGGCCTGTTGGGCACCCATCAGGAGGAGGACCAGCACCCAGGTGACTCCAGGAGTATCCGGCTGCTCCAAATCCCTTCTTTGTGACCCATCAGCTCCAGCTCCACAGACCAAGGAAGGTGCATCTGCCTCACAGCAGGACCCCGAAAGCAGGCCGGGGCCCTCCAGGTCTCAGCCCTCCAGGGGATGCCCAAGGTCATCACAGACAGGGCATAGCAGTGAGCAGGATACCTCCACATCTGCTATGGGTGTCGGGGAAGCACCAAGATGTAGCTGCAGGGTAAGAAAAGTGAAAAAGATGCTGATGCACAATGTTGGCACAGGTGTTAACCCCATGTATATAATTTTCAAATGTAAATAGACTCGTAATCATTTCATATTTCCTCTTGTCTATGCCTCTTTCTTATGATGAGTTGTGTTACTGTCAATCACGTGTGGTACCTTGGTTCCTGCAACCAATTATGGCAATTGTCTCTATCCTGGGCCTCTCTTCTGTGCAACGTGCTACCATCTCACCACAGTGAGTGTCCTGTTTCAATATGATGCTCCATATCAGGTATGCTTGCACCTTCATGTTAAATGTGCTTGTGGAACGAACCTCATTTCCATGCCTCGCACGGGTTCTGTCATGTGTGTTCTTGGTTCTGAACAATAGGGGTGCACCCCCTGCCTCAATCTAGTCGCATTCTTGACAGGTGAAGGTGTGGTGTTTAAGGTGAGATGTGCTAAGACATGCAGAAGGCTCATGTACCATCCAACTCTATGCACCTGCTGTCTCTCGGCAGGGTTATAATGATATGAGTCTAGACTCAGAGCTTATGTGCACTGCCCTCAGCCAAACAGATTTCCAATGTTCCCAGTGTTAATCTGCTGAGCTCAGCAAACACCAGTTCAATCCTGCCGCCAAGATGATGAAGCAACGGCACATTTGTGAGCAGGCGCTGAGACATCCAACCTGAAGCATTTCTCATCCTGTAGTTATGACTATTGCGGGGAGAAGGGTCTGGTCACAAAGCTGGTGCACAGTGGTGTGCATCCCATTGCACCAATACTCCAAGAGGTTACTGATGCTACTTCCAAAAGGTGATTTCTGGAGGCCAAAACAGCCTTTAGGTATGTTCTGGAATCGTATATTGTTGCTTCAGACAAGGTGGAGGGGTGCAAAGGGATAGGAGTGAGTATGTGTTGAAGCAGAACAGTGCTCCTCATTAGCAATGGCGCATGCCCTTGAGGGCTTCATGTTCTCTCATCATGTTGGACTTTGCTAGGGCCAGGGCTGGCCATGAGGGCACACTGGTTGTGTGTAAGAGGAGACATCTGAATATCAGGCAGCCAAGTGTCTGACCTCATCATGCCCAGGTGTTCCGCCTCCATCGTAGGGTTAGGAGAAATGCAGCTCTGGATCCCTAACTTTAACTGCCGGTTGTCACTGTCGTTTTCAGGTACCACAGCCGGCTAAGTCACCTAAGTGCAGTCACAGCAGCCGTATTTCATCTGCTGTCTTGTCCCAAGTGTTATGTTTCTGTGTCACCATCGATATAACACATCATGCATGGCTGCGTTGGTTCTGATGGATCTCCATGACGAGCCTTTCCAGATTAAAGGCATGCAGGCACAGGGCCACTGAGGATTGTGCAAGTGTCCCTGTGTCTTGTAGGATGCTATTGCAATTGGGATGCTGGATGGACGTGTGAAGAGGCAGCATTTATGATGTCAGATGCTGAAACGCCCTCTTCCAGGTAGCACCTCATCTCAGCCCGGACACATGTCCTTGAGGCTTGCTCATCCTTTGCAGCATCAGGGCTATGTGAGTGTCTGTGCAGTGATGTGCTGTCATCTGGAAGTTCATGAGTGAAATTAGAGGAGTAGCTATGTTGGTGGTTATGCTGGCCCATGATGGAGGAGAGCTGTCCAGGAGGATCCTCAGTACATCTCGTCATCCTCCTCCCGAAATCTGCCCGAATGAGGGCCTCACGGGCATGCCTGCCTCGTCTGGCCATGCAATGGCCACTTCGCCTCCATCCTCAGCTTCCAAGACCTCATCACCATCCACCCCTTCAAGGCCCTCCTCATTGGAGGATACGTGCAGTTCCTCCATCTCATCAACTGCCAAGTCCTCCCCCCTTTTTAGCGTCAGGTTGTATAGCACGCAGCAAACCACACTGATGTGTAAGACCCTCTGGAGAGTGTATTGGAGCGCTCTGCCAGAACCGCCAGATGTGTCCAGACATTGGAATTGCAATTTAAGGATCCCTATGTGTTCCACCAATATCCGGGTTGCAGCATGAACCTCATTGTACTTTTTCGCTGCAGGGGTCTGAGGCCACTACACAGGCATCATCAGCCATGTCCTTTGCGTAACCCTTGTCCCTGAGGAGCCAACCCTGCATCCTGTGTGGTCCCTCGAAGATGTCAGGGATCTGAGGCCTACACAGGATGGACAGGTCATGGATGCGACCTGTGAATCTGTTGCACATCTGCATGATGAGTTTGTTATGGTCACACACCAGCTGCACATTGAGCGAGTGTTGCCTTTCCTGCTGACGTACTGGACTGCCTGTTGCCAGGGAGCTTTTATAGCCAGAAGTGCAGTTGATGACACCCTGCACCTGTGGGAAACCTGAAAGCTCTGCAAAGTCCAGTGCTCTTGCATCCTGGCTTGCCTGATCTCTGTCGAAGTAGACAAATTGTGGGCCGTTGTAAAAAGGGCGTCTGTGACCTTCTGGATGTCTTTGTGAATGGACGCTAGGCAGATGCTGCAGAGGTCCCCAGTGGAGCTGTGGAAGGAGTCACTGGCATGAAAGTTGAGTGCAGCAGTTACTTTCACAGCCACTGGCAATGGATGCCCTCTAAGTCCACAAGTGGTACCAAATCCTGCAGACTGGCAAATATGAGTCACTACGGTTTAATAGATGGATATCCATTTACTGAATCAGGCAGCATGAAACATTATGTGAATCACAACTGTTTTATTGTTAAACTATAGTTCAGTACAAATACCAGTTTTCACCCCTCCCTTCTGAATCCTCTCCCTATCCAGAAACAAAACCCTCTCACGGGGGAGACTCTTTCGAGTTATCAACAGTCACAGATTGCAACTCTTTCAAGTACAATCACAGTTCTTGGTTTCCGGGAGTGGGACATGAACCCACAACCCTCTGATTCAAAGGCGAGGGTGCTATGAACTGAGCCACAGCTGGCTCTTAAGTACAGGAGTCAATGAGCATCACCTGCTCTCAATTTGCTCCGTAGCTAGTTCCTGGTTTACTCTTAAAGGGGCCTGCATTTCTAATATTGTCAGATTCACTTTCTTCTTAAAAAAAACAATTATATTTAGACAAAGGTACACAGATATAAATGTGGGAAAAATAATTATAAATTCCCCACTGTCACATAGTGCGACATCCTTCTTCTAGAACATTCAACAATTTTTCTGTAGAGGCATTCCTCTTAATGAAACAATAGTGATGACTAGTATCTACCCACTTTAGCTTAGAGATTTCTTTCCTCTCCAACATTTGCTTTAGACTGGCAATGTCCATCCTAAGCCTTTCTCATTTACACTTTTTGTAGAATGTACATTAGCCCACAAAGATCGGTTAGCTATGTAACATTCTATTGGTATTGTTCTTTCAGTTTCTGTTTTGTATAGCATTTCCTCCAAGATCTTGGGACAAATAGAACGCCATGTCAACAGCATCAACAAGATCAAGAGTCTCAGCAGCTAGTGTGCCCCTCACCACCCTTCTTATTGCCAAGGGGCAATTTTTCCCATTCTCTCCGCAAGAAATATCACGGATCCTCCTGCACTGGAAAATCCATCGCCAAGGTTTGCATGCGAAGCATCGCTAACAATGATTATTTTCACCCAAAGCTGGGAACTTCAGCATACACTTCTCTATTTTTAATTTTGTTAAAGTTTTATTCACTCTCAAGATGTCTTCGACCTTCAGATTTTTCATGACAAGACTAAGTTCCAGCACATCAAAACTTGCATCTGGTCTTGTCTGTCTGCCTAATCAATTGAACTGTCTGACAAGACTCCTCAGCTGTTCCATCTCATCCTTGGGAGCAGCCGTGTATCTTTCTGTGCGGATCTGGTAAGACTAATTATGATTGGAGTGACATTGTCCAAGTAAGACTGTTGATGTAAAATTACGTCTCACTCACCCTGCTTAATCTCCAAATCCACATGTTTGAAAGCCCCAGAAGCCTGACTGTCAATTTTAAATTCCTTCCTAATTTGATTAATAACATTTTCTTCAAAGTTATTAGCGCTCCCCCCACAAAAAATCGTCCACATGCATCATAAAGATGCCTGAAAGTTTTCCATTACAGTGTCAATAGAACATGGCTGGGTCCGTCTTCAGTTGTGAACATCCCAACTTTAACAGAACTGCCCTTACCCAAAAAATGCCACATCTGAGAGGCATCATTTAACCCATCAACACATTTATCCAATTTCCAGAGCTTTCCCTGTATTCCTGGTGCTTCCTTCGGAAGTTGTAAGAATACTTCCCTCTCGAAAGGTTACCCTGAAGGGAAACTGCTTTGATACCTTTGGAGTTACATTTCCAAGAATAAGCTGTTAAAATGGCTAAAAAGATATTCAAAATCACCTTTCCAGCTATGGGAGAGTCTACCCTGATATCTCTATACCCCAAGCATCCCTCAAAACCTCTGGCTACCAACCTACTATAGGTCCCATCTGGTAGGATCTTTTCTGTATAGATCCATGTGTGACAGAGCAGGTTGACCTCTATCATCAACCTCTGAATATACCTTGAATTCTTTCCAGCTTTGTAACTCTAAACCTCTTTTATCACCCTATCTTCTAATCTATTAGCAGCTACAAACACCTCTTGATCACGGGGACTTCTACTTCTGCCCTTTGTCCAAAAGGCTCACTGTTGCCTTGTCAGGCCACAGCCTCTTTTCATTCACGGGATGGGAAATGCTGGGCCCTTGAAAAGGTGGTGGTGAGCTGCCTTCTTGAACTGCTGCAGTCATTCCTTTGTTGTGACTTTGTAGCAGTTTGTTACAACTGAGTCAACCTAACCCATAGCTGAGGGGTTGAAATAAAGGGAATTAATGAACCAGATGGGTTTTTACAACAATCATTAGACTTTTAATCCCAGATTTTTATTGATTCCAAATTCCACCATCTACTATGGCAGGATATGAACCCAGGTCCCCAGAGTCCCTGGATTACTAGTCCAGAGACAATACCACTATGCCATCACCTCCCCCCTTGTTGAGGTCTCTCTGGACCACTCCTATCAGAATGTATACTAGAGATCCTTTCTACTGTATGTGATTTTTCCCTCCTCCTAAACCTATCTCCCGAATCAGTACTCGAACTTGTGCTACGTTTTCTTGCTCACCACTCTTGTATTCCCTGCTGCCAATCCATGGCCCTCACCTCTTGTCCCTCACCTCTTGTCCCTCATCTTGGACATTTAACCAATTTTTATATTTGTCCATAGACTTCCTTCCCTGCTCGTCCCACTATCGTGGCTTCCCTCCAGTTGACTGATCCTTCTGGCCGGTACACCACCCGGGAACCTGCTTTAGCCCTGCATGAGATTACTTTTTCATGTTCTCCATCGGTTCGTATTTCTTGAGCTCTCAAATCCTGCCCCACTGGCTCCAAGTTGTAGAACTCATGGGTATGTAAAATACAATACGTCTCATTATCATCACCTTCTCCCACGTTCTCAGGGTTTGAAAATTCACAACTCATCCCTATTTCTTGTGAAGAATGTGTTTTTATAGTCTGATTCCCATGTTGTATTATTAGAGTTTTGCCAAAATGTCCAATAATTTTTCCTGGACCTCTCCATTCCCTGCGTCCTTCTTTCTTATAATAAGCCAAAACAGAAATCAGCCCCAGACAGTCGAATACGATGTCTTAATGCTCTCCTAATTCTTTCTGATGCTTCAGCTTTGATAAACGCTTTCCTGCCAGCATGTAGCGTATTTAAGTGGTTGGAGAAAGTAGAGCTAATAGCCGTTCCCTCTAGTGCTGGAGGATCGTCTTATAGTATTGAAGGCAACCTTAGATTCTGGTCGCATGCCAACTAGTAAGGGCCTTACCCTCCAATCGTCTGTAAGGAATTTTTTGCATGTACTACCCATGCAGGTGCCATTTCCAACTTGCAGTTTGGCTGACCTGCCAGTATTTTGTGTAACATTTCATCAATTATGGTATGGCTTTTTTCACACAAGCCATTGCTGAACAGACTTTCTGCAGTGTTGTACATGACTATAATATTTAAGTTCTCACACATGTCCCTAAACTCGTCATTTGCAGATTCACCTCCATTATCTGTTAAGAACTTTGTTGGTGACCCAAGGCCTGTGCTGACCCACTTTTCCTTGACATTATCCACTACTGTCTGTCTGTCCTTGTTGTTTATAAGAATACAAGGACATAATAAATAGGAGCAGGAGTAGGACATTCGGTCCCTCAAGCCTACCCCACCATTCAGTAAGATCGTGGCTGATCTGCCCCAGGCCTCAACTCCTCTTTTGTGCCAGCTCCTCATAGCTCTCAACTCCCCAATACTTCAAAAATCTATCTACCTTCTCTTTAACTACTTTCAGTGATCTAGCCTCCACAACTCTCTGGGGTAGAGAATTCCAGACATTCACTATCCTCTGAGAGGAGAAATTACTTCGCATTTTAGTTTTAAATTTGTGTCCCCTTATTCTGTAACTATGTCCCCTAGTTTGAGATTCCCCCACTAGTGGAAACACCTTCTCAATATCTATCCTGTCAAGCCCCCTCAGAATCTTGTACATTTCAATAAGATCATCCCTCATTCTTCTAAACTTTAATGAATAAAGGCCTAACCTGTTTAGCTGTTCTTGATAAGTCAACCCCTTCATCCCAGGAATCAGCTTAGTGAATCTCTTTTGAACTGCCTCCAATATCCTTTCTTAAATATGGGGACCAAAACTGTACACAGTACTCCAGCTGCGGCCTCACCAACACCCTGTACAGTTGTAACAAGGCTTCCCTATTTTTAAACTCCAATCCCCTAGCAATACGGGCCAAAATTCCATTTGCCTTCTTAATTACTTGCTGCACCTGGATGCTAATTTTTTGTATTTCATGCACAAGAACACCCAGATCCCTCAGTGCTGCACTTTTTTGGAGTCTCTATCCATTTAAATAATAGTCTGCCTTTTGATTTTTCCTACCTAAATGCATGACCTCACACTTTCCTACATTAAACTCCATCTGTCAAGTTCTTGCCCATTCACTCAACCTGTCTATATCCCCTTGCAGATTCCTTATATCCTCTTCACAACGTGCCTCCCCATCTATTTTTGTGTCAGCAAATTTGGATATATTGCACTCTGCCCCCTCCTCCAAGTCATTAATATAGATAGTAAATAATTGAAGCCGTAGCACTGATCCTTGTGGCACTCCACTAGTTACTAGGAGTCTTTCCAACTTGAATAAGACCCATTAATCCTGACTCTCTGTCTTCTGTGTGTTAACCAATCCTCAATCCATGCTAATACATTACCCCCAATACCGTGAGCTCTTACCTTTTATGTGGCACCTTATCAAGTGCCTTCTGGAAATCCAAGTACGCTACACCTACCAGTTCTCCTTTATCAACTCTGCTTGTTATATCCTTAAAGAGCTCTAGAAAATTTGTCAAACATGATTTCCCTTTCTCAAAGCCATGTTGACTCTGTTTGATTGTGTTAAGCTTTTCTAAATGTCTTGCTATTTGTTCCTTAATAACGGACTCTAGCATTTTGCCAACGACAGATGTTAGGCTGACTGGACTATAGTTTCCTGCTTTTTGTCTCCCTCCCTTCTTGAACAGGGGCATCACATTAGAAATTTTCCAATCTGCTGGGTCCCTCTCAGAATCCAGTGAGTTCTGGAATATTTTGACCAATGCCTCCACTATCTCTGCAGCCACTTCCTTTATTACCTTAGATATGCTGAACCTGGTTGCCAGATCTACAAAATGTTACAGATAAGTACTCTGATCCTTGTCCCATATCTCCATGTCCATGGCTACCACTTTGTTAAATTCCCGGGCTAATTGGACACTTACAACTGGGTGTGGTGGTGTCTTCTGATATCTAATACATACATCGCATTGAAATGTGATCTGTTCTACAAGGGATTCATATTCCTTATTGGCAACTCTGGCACCATTTAGCAGTAGCCTTAACTTTTGTGATGACGGATGGGCAAATTGTTTATGCAATTTCCAGATAATTCTCTTCTTGTTAGCCAGTGTCTTATCTCCAGAGGTCAATAATACTTCTTGAACTCCTTGATGGGAAACTCCAGGTTTCCTCAATGGAATACAATAATGTCCAGATCCAGTGAACTGTAAGTTCAATGCTTCACCAAAAACAAATGCTTTGTCATTCTCCATGTCCAACCGCAAATTTGCTTTTTCCATCAAAGACTTACACAGCAATAATAGTATGTCACTTTGAACCACATCAGTGTTGATGAAATGACGCATTCCTGCAATTTTGCATGGGAGAACCATTCTCTTTAAAGATGTTAGTGTATTATCATCCCTGAATCAAAAGCAGATAGTGCTTTCATATTCCTTGACTCCATTTTTATCTGCTTTGTCAAGGGTTTCCAAATAACAGTTTAGCCAATCGACCCCATACACTGTTGAGGTACAGCCACTATCTAGTACAATTGAATGAATTGGCAACCAAGATGCTCATAAGGACGACTTAATTTTTTGGTCAGTATTACAATATTTTCTGGTTGTTCATCCTTATCATCTTCATCATCAGAACCGTCTGTTTCATGAGTTGCTTCAAATACTTGATCCCTGACTTTTGGACAATTTCTTACATAGCAATATTTAGAGTTACACCAGAAACAGGTATTAATTATTCCCCATGTATTTCTGGGATTCATTCACTGTCAGCTATCACCCCAATCTTGCATTTCACCTTGATCCATAAATATATTAAAAGCACGATCCACCTCAGAATGTCTTCCAGCAATTTCTTCTTTGTATAAGTACCTGCGACAAGGCCCCCATCAATTTTGAGAGTCAGTAAGCACAGAGTCCTCCATTCTCTGTACCACTATAGAATTTCCAACATCTCTCGCAAAGGTAGCTCGGTTGTTTCCCCCCAAATTTTTTGGGCAGCAGTCATTTATTCAAAAAGAGTCATCACCATGAAATTGAACATCTCTCAAAGCCAAAAGTCTATCAATGTGTGAGATTTGTGCACAATCTAATAATTTGAATGCAAGAACAGACCCCTGAATTTCTAGATAAGATTTCTTCAGTCTTATATATAACCTCTGAAAATTCATGACATATTCTTCTATGGACGGATTAGCCATCTTAAATTTAACAAATATTGACCATGCCTCATAGGCTTCTAATAAGTCATCTCTTTTGTAAATTCTGCCCATAAATTTTAGTAGAATCAGCAATCCCTCTTCAGTATCTAAGTCAGTTACACTCAGTTCTGAAAATGCTTTATTTCTAATCTTATTTCTTCCCAGCAAAGATAAGGCCAAAGCCATACCTTGCTTCCTCCTGGCTAGAGAAGTGATGCGAGTCCACATCTCCACCTCATTCTTCCATTGTTCATATGGTTCCAGTTCCAAAAAGATTGGTGGGTAATTATAATTTGAGATCCTACAGTGTGACTCAGCCATTTCACTTTAAAAGCCACCGGGAGTTTTGCTTTTGTCAGAAACAGGGATTGCTTTCTGTTTCCTTTATCTTCCCACCTGAAGAGATCGAGGTCAACCCTCTGCTACCATGTTTAATAGGTGGATATCTATTTACTGAATCTGGCAGCAGAAGCGTGGCTGAAGAGATGGTGCAGGAGGGAGGGCTTTGGTTTCCTGGATAACTGGACCTGTTTCTGGCAAATGTGGGGCCCGTACAAATTGGATGGGTTGCACCTGAACTGGAATAGGACCAACATCCTTGAGGAGAGGTTTGCTAGTGCTGTTGGGGGCGGGGGTGAGAGGGGTGCGGGGGGAGGGAGGTGTTTAAACTAATTTGGCAAGGGGGTGGGATACAGAGTGGAGGTACAGTAGGGGGTAATGCACAGCCAAATACAGAAAAGAAACTAGTCAATCTGGAAGGCAGAACAAATATAGACCTGTTAAGGTGCAGGGAAATAATGCAAGGCTGGAATGCATCTATTTTAACGCAAGGAGTCATGCAAGTAAGGCAGATGAATCGAAGGTGTTGATTAACATGTGGGAATATGATATTGTTGCTATCACAGAGACATGTTTGAGGGAAGGGCACGACTGGCAGCTTCAGGCATGGCAGGGGAAAGGGGTGTAAAAGAGGTGGCAGCATTGCACTATTGAACAAGGAGTCAATTACTGCAGTAAGGAGAGATGGCATCTTAGAAGGTCCCTCAAATGAGGCCATATGGATAGAACTTAAAAACAAAAAGGGGGCAATCACTTTGCTGGGAGTGTACTATAGGCCTCCAAACAGTCAGGGGAAGGTAGAGGAGCAGATACGTAGGCAAATCTCAGAGAAGTGTAAAAATAATAGGGTAATAATAACAGGGGATTTCAACTTCCCCAATATTGAGAACATAAGAACTAGGAGCAGGAGTAGGCAATTCAGCCCCTCAAGCCTGCCCCGTCATTCATTACGATCATGGCTGATCTCATTTTGGCCTCAACTCCAATTTCCCACCCCCTCCCCGTAACCTTTCAACCTGTTACTAATTAAAAATCTGTCTATCTCCTCCTTAAATTTATTCAGCATCCCGGCATCCACTGCACTCTGAGGTAGTGAATTCCACAGATTCACGACCCTTTGAGAAAAGTAATTCCTCCTCATCTCTGATTTAAATCTACCACCCCTTAGCCTAAAACTATGGCCTCTCATTCTATATTGCCCCAGAAGGGGAAACATCTGCTCCACATCTACTTTGTCTATCCCCTTTAGCATCTTATATACCTCAATTAGATCTCCTCTCATCCTTCTAAACTCTAGTGAGTATGGGCCTAAACTGCTCAATCTCTCTTCATAAGACAAGCCCCACATCTCTGGAATCAATCTAATGAACCTCCTCTGAACCGCCTCAAGTGCAACTACATTCTTCCTCAAGCAAGGGGACTAAAACTGTGCACAATACTCCAGGTGCAACAACACTTCCCTATTTTTATACTCTATTCCTTTAACAATAAATGCCAAAATTCCATTTGCCTTCCTTATTACCTGCTGTACCTGCATACCAGCTTTCAGCGATTCATGCACGAGGACACCCAGATCTGCACTGAAGCATTCTGAAGTTTCTCTCCATTTAAATAATAAGTCACTTTTTTATTCTTCCAACCAAAATGGATAACCTCACACTTATCCACGTTAAACTCCATCTGCCAAATTTTGGCCCATTCACCTAACCTGTCCATATCCATTTGTAAATTTCTTATTTCTTCATTGCAACTTACTTTCCCACCTATTTTGGTGTCATCTGCAAATTTAGCTATAGTACCTTCTATCCCTGAATCCAATTCATTAATATAGATTGTAAATAGTTGGGGCCCAAGGACTGAACCCTGTGGCACCCCACTAGTTACATCTTGCCATCCAGAAAAAGACCCATTTATCCCAACTCTCTGCTTTCTGCTGGTTAGCCAATCCTCTATCCAAGCTAATATATTACCCCTAACTCCATGTGATCTTATCTTGTGTATTAATCTTTTGTGCGGCACCTTATCAAAGGCCTTCTGGAAGTCCAGATATACTACATCTACAGGATCCCCATTATCCACTTTGCTTGTCACATCTTCAAAGAACTCTAGCAAATTAGTCAAACACGATTTGCTCTTCATAAAACTATGCTGACTCTGATGGATTGCATTTTGACTTTCCAAATGCCCCATTACTGCTTCCTTAATAATGGATTCCAACAATTTTCCAGTGACAGACGTTAAACTAACTGGTCTATCGTTTCCTACTTTCTGCCTCCCCCCTTTTTGAATAAGGGCATTATATTAGCATTTTTCCAATCCACTGGAACCTTTCCAGAATCCAGAGAATTTTGGAATATTATAGCCAATGCATCCACTATCTCCACTGCCACTTCCTTTAAGACCCTGGGATGTCGGCCATCAGATCCTGGGGACTTGTCACTCTTTAATCCCAATAGTTTGCTCAGTACTTTTTCTCTAGTGATGGCGATTGTTCTAAGCTCCCCCTTCTCTATATCCTCTGCACTACCTGTTATTATTGGGGTGGTACTAGTGTCCTCCACTGTAAAAACTGAGACAAAATATTGATTAAGCGTCTCTGCCATTTCTGCATCCCCCACTATTAACTCCCCAGTCTCGTCCTCCAAGGGACCAACATTCACTTTAACTACTCTCTTTACTTTTATATACTTGTAGAAGCTTTTGCTATCAGTTTTTATATTTTGCGCTAATTTTCTTTCATAATTTATCTTTGCTCTTTTTATTATTTTTTAAGTAACCCTTTGTTGATCTTTAAAAGTTTCCCAATCTTCCAGCCTGCCGCTGATCTTTGCAATTTGGTATGCCTTAGTTTTTGCCGTTAAGTTATCTTTAACTTCCTTGCTTAGCCATGGATGCTTTTTCCCCTCTTACCATCTTTCTTTCTCATTGGGATATATTTTACTTGGGAGGAATTGAATATCTCCTTAAATATCTGCCACTGTTCATCAACTGTCGTACCTTGTAGTCTTCCTGCCCAGTCCACTAGGACAAAATCTGCCCTCATACCTATGTAGTTACCTTTGTTTAACTCCAGAGCACTAGTGTGGGTCTCAAGTTTCTCGCTCTCAAACTGACCTTGAAATTCTATCATGCTATGATCACTCTTCCCTAAAGAATCCTTTACTATGAGATCATTAATTAGTCCCACTTCATTACATTAAACCAAATCCAGAATAGCCTGCTCCCTGGTTGGTTCCACAACCTATTGCTCCAAGAAACAATCTCTAATATACTCCATGAACTCTCCCTCAAGGTTACCCTTGCCAATTTGATTAGTCCAGTCTATATGCATATTAAAATCACCCATGATTATTGCCGTGCCTTTCTTATATGCTCCCAGTATTTCCTGGTTTATACTGTGCCTTAACTGGGATAGTCTTAGTGTTGAAAGGCTTAAAGGGTGTGGAATTCTTAAAGTGCATCCAGGGGAGCTTTTTGAGGCAGGACGTAGAAAGTCCTACAAGAGAAGGGACAGTACTGGACCTAATCTTAGGGAATGAAGTCAGGCAAGTGCTAGAAGTGTCAGCGGGGGAGCATTTCGGGGATAGTGACCATAACTCTGTAAGATTTAAGGTAGTTATGGAAAAGGATAAAGATACATCAGAAATAAAGTTCCTGAATTGGGGGAAGGCCGATTTCAATTTGATAAGACAGGACCTGGCCAAAGTGGACTGACAGCAGCTACTTGACAGAAAGTCTACATCAGAGCAGCGGGAGTCATTCAAAAAGGAAACAGTGAGAGTTCAGGGCCAACATATTCCCGTAAAGATGAAGGGTAGGATCAACAAGTCCAGGGAACCCCGGATGTCAAGGGATATAGAGGATTGGATAAGGGGAAAGAAGGAGGCTTATGGCAGATAAAGAAGGCTGAAAACAGTGGAAGCCCTAGAGGAGCATAGAAAGTGTAGGGGAGGTACTTAAAAAAGTAATTAGGAGAGTGAAGAGGGAGCAAGATAAAGGAAAATCCCAAGGCATTTTATAAATATATTAAGGGCAAAAGGATAACCAGCGAAAGAGTAGGGCCCATTAGGGACCAAAGTAGCAATCTGTGCGTGGAGCCAGGGGATGTAGGTGAGGTTTTGAATGATTACTTTTCATCTGTGTTCACTGTGGAGAAGGACGATGTAGGCGTAGAAATCAGGGTGGGGGACTGTGATATACTTGAATGAATTAGCATTGAAAGGGAGGAGGTATTTACGGTTTTAGCAGGCTTAAAAGTGGATAAATTCCCAGGCCCAGATGAGATGTATCCCAGGCTGCTATGTGAGGCAAGGGAGGAGATTGCAGGGGCTCTGACACTAATTTTCAAATCCTCTCTGGCCTTAGGAGAGGTGCCAGAGGACTGGAGGACAGCGAATGTGGTACCATTATTCAAAAATGGAAGTAGGGATAAACCAGGTAATTACAGGCCAGTGAGTCTAACATCAGTGGGTAGGGAAATTATTGGAAAAAATTCTGAGGAACAGGATTACTCTCCACTTGGAGAGGTAGGGATTAATCAGGGATAGTCAGCATGGCTGTGTCAGGGAGAGATCATGTCTAACTAATTTGATTGAATTTTTCAAAGAGGTGACTATTTGAGGGTAGTGCAGTTGATGTAATCTACATGGACTTCAGTTAGGCTTTTGACAAGGTCCCACATGGCCGAATGGTCAAGAAGGTAAGAAGCCATAGGATCCAGGGCAATTTGGCAAATTGGATCCAAAATTAGCTTAGTGGCAGGAGGCAGAGGGTAATGGTCGAAGATTGTTTTTGTGATTGGAAGCCTGTGATGAGTGATGTACTGCAGGGATTGGTGCTGGGTCCCTTGTTGTTTGTAGTGTACATTAATGGTTTAAATGTGAATATAGGAGGTATGATCAGTAAGTTTGCAGATGACATGAAAATTGGTAATGCTGTAAATAGTGAGGAGGAAAGCCTTAGATTACAGGATGATATAGATGGGCTAATAAAATGGGCAGAGCAGTGGCAAACAGAATTTAATCCTGAGACGTGTGAGGTGATGCATTTTGGGAGGACTAACATGGCAAAGGGATACACAATGAATGGTAGAATCCTAGGAAGTAGAGAGGATCAGAGGGACCTTGGTATGCATGCTCATAGATCCCTGAAGGCAGCAGCATGGGTAGATAAGGTGGTTAAGAAGGCATATGGGATACTTGCCTTTATTAGCCGAAGCTTAGAATATAAGAGCAGGGAGGTTATGTTGGAGCTGTATAAAATGCTAGTTAGGCCAGAACTGGAGTACCATGTGCAGTTCTGGTCACCACACTATAGGAAGGATGTGATTGTACTGGAGAGGGTGCAGAGGAGATTCACCAGGGTGTTGCCTGGGCTGAAGCGTTTCAGCTGTGAGGAGAGACTGGATAGGCTAGGGCTGTTTTCCTTAGAGCAGAGGAGGCTGAGGGGGGACCTGATAGAGGTATACAAAATTATGAGGGGCATAGATAGGGTAGATAGGAAGAAACTTTTCCCCTTAGCGGAGGTGTCAATAACATGGGGGCATAGATTTAAGGTAAGGGGCAGGAGGCTTAGAGGGGATTTGAGGAATTTTTTTTTTCACCCAGAGGGTGGTTGGAATCTGGAACACACTGCCTGAGGGGGTGGTAGAGGCAGGAACCCTCACAACATTAAAAAATATTTAGATGAGCACTTGAAACGCCATAGCATACAGGGCTACGGGCCAAGTGCTGCAAAATGGGATTAGAATAGATAGGTGCTTGATGGCCGGCATGGACATGATGGGCTGAAGGGCCTGTTTCTGTGCTGTATAACCCTACGACTCTAAGGCATTCCGTGAATCATAACTGTTTATTGTTAAACTTTAGCTCAGTACAAAAACCAGTTTGCACTCTTCATTTTTGGATCCTCTCGCTGTCCAGAAGCAAAACCCCTTTCCTGGGGAAAAATCCAACTCTGCATCAATGAGCATCACCTGCTCTCAATTTGCCCTGAAGCTTGTCCTGGTTTACTCTTAAAGGGACCTGCATTTCTAACATTGTCAACCAGATCCCTTGACATGTGCAGGCACCTCTGATACTAGTTCTCACTCATCTGCAGATAGCACATGCGACGTCTACACACCCTGGGCCTAGCGAGGCACTTAGGAATTACGGCTGTCTGAGGATCATCCTCTTTGTCCGGAGGAGGACCTGCTGCTCCTTGATCTTGAGGGTTCTGCTTCTTGCTTTTGTGAGCCAGGCGCCTCTGTCACCGTCTTCTCATTCTTCTCTCCTGTCTATAAGCAATAATGCAGACAGCGATAACATCAGGCTCTGTCTTCCTGATGGTCTCCTCACTGCAGTATCAGTGAGAAACGTGCAAGAGTCAGTATTTGTTTCCAAAATCCACTTTCTCTCTGTGACTATGGGCTCAAGGCCTTTTCACAAATGCCAGGGAGTACTGGCTCCTGAAATAATGCACAGTGCAGAACATTCACCACAAACCCATCACCCACCACCCCCAGCCCACATGACCAACTGGTGGCAGCTTCGGCCAGGCGACTGGATGTTCTGCTTTCAGCCCAGGCGCTGGGATCATCATTACCTGATGTACTCTAAGACTGTGTTATTTGGACTAAACATGAGGGTTAATATTCAGTGAATACATGATATTAATTTAGTGGTTCCGGAAGCTTCTCCTCTGTGAGTGGTGAACGGCCACATTCCAAGGGGGTTCTCAAACTTGTCCAGTCACCCAATAGTTCTGTAGTTCCATAATACTCTGGAGAATTTGAAGGCTTCAAACAAGGGGTTAAAACGAGGGGAACAATCATTGCCATTTTGAGGGATCAATGTTGCATGAGTGGGCATTATTGTTTCACTTTACTGACTCACTGCATGTCAATTGAACAGCTGCTAACCTGTCTCAGCCGTGCCTCTGTCCTCATTTTGAAATTATTGATTCAGTTGGGTGGGCCTTTAGTGTCCCCCTGACAATCCCAGTCATGTGTCTCAGTGCAACCTTCTCCGCTCGTTGTCCCCAGTGGGGCCCTTGGCCTGCAGTCCCTTCCCTCCCCTCAGTCCTGCCTGGCCCCTTCGCCAGTCGAGTCCTTGCCCTGCAGCACAGTAAAAGCCATTATACCTTAACCCTGGTGTGGTAGCTGTAGAGACTTGCTTTCAGACCCCCCTGAAACCAATGAGGTGCAGCTTGCGAAGCCTGGTGCTGACCCCGCAAGCGCTGCACGATGCAAAGTATGCGAGCTCACCTCAGGGTCAGGAGTGAAGCGCGGATCACCAGCTGCACGCATTTAATTCCTGTTGTGAAACATGTCATTCTAATTGCACGCTGACGTGAGCTCTTAATCCAGCGTGGAGGGATGATTCCAGTGAGCCGGTGTCATAATGAGATGCTGATTTATGCTAATGACATTCGCAACATTCAGCAGTGGGAAACGCAGCCTGCCATTGACAGATGAAAAGCACAACCACTTCCTTGTTTTATGTTGTCATAAAACTGGTTTTGGGCATTCTCACGAGATTAGCTCTTGCACCCGCCATGACATCCGCTGCAATCGGGAGTGGAAAATCCCAGCCTATGAGTTTAACCAGTCTGTGAACCAGTCTCGAAACAAGCTGTGAGATATCAGGCAGCCAGAGCAAATAACCTGTTCCAACTTAAAGTTCACCTAAGAACCAATGTCCTATAAATTTGAATACAAGAAACCTCACAGCCTGCTAAGAAACTTTTAATTTAAGAGACCCTCATTTCCACTTTAAAGCATTGAAACTATCTAATAAACTTTCAGCCTGTCATGTGGGAGACCGGAGATTGTAACCAGAGACTGTGATAACTATAATCTGTAAAAGTGTATTCCCTTATCTGTATTAAATCTTTATGGTTTTGAGTGTGTGTGGGAGGATGAGTATATAAGATGTCATGTTTAAATCAGGGGTAAGTGTTTAGAATAAATAATCTTTATGTTTAAACTCGCAAAAGTTTGCTGCTGAATTATTTAATTGGAATACATCCTCAAAGTGGTAAGGAAAGGCATACCTCTTTCCATACAAAACATAACGATCACGGGCAATAAGAGAATACATAAATTCTATCCATGACAGTGGTAGCTCCTGGATGGCTAGAACATACGGCCCGGGACAACCAAAGGAAAAACTGTGTTCAACACTGTCCACTGGAGAATGATAAAAGTAGCTTAGTATTAACGTATCTATATTGCACCCTTAGACCAGAATTTTACGTTCAGCATGTGGGCTCGGCAGGAGGCAGTCAGGAAGCCTAGGCTTTGGTACTCAAGCCACTGGAGTTGGACTTGAACCAATGACCTTCTGATTCACAGACAAGAGTGTTACTAACTAAACCACAGCTGCTTGTGGTGATGGCAGTAAAAATGCCCAACATTCGACAGGCATAGGCCCTGTCATGTAAGTGTTAAGAATTTTTCACTATAAAAATGATTTGTAATGCTTTTTCCTGGGAAAGGAAATGAAAATCACACAGCCATTATCTGTGAGCTGTCTCTGTTCTGCCTGTGACTTCACAAGGCCACAAAGGATGAATTGTATTTTCTCATTTTTTAAATGACTTTCTGAAACAAAATGAAACAATATATAATGGTTCCAAATAATTTAAAAATAGGAAATCTAGCCAGGTCACACATTTATTGGATCATAGCCTAGAAATTATAATGTGTCATACTCATGCAATTTTTGTGAAGAGATGCATTTTGGGAAGAACAATGAGAACAAATCTTTGGAGGTTGGAGGACAAGTTGGTAAAACTGTTAAAAATAATTCATGGGGTCCCCAGTTTTACAAGTAGAAGTGTAGTGTGCAAAAGCAAGGAAATGATGCCAAACCTTTGCAAATTACTGGATGGCTTCAGCTGAAGTATTGTGTCCAATTCTGGGCAGCACACTTTAAGAAGGATGTCAAGGCTTTGAAGAGGGTGCAGAGGAGATTTTACAAGAACCAATGACGAGGGAACAATTAATGGGAAGGCAAGGGAAGCTGGGATTGTTTTCATTAAAGCAGAGAAGATCAAAAAGAATTTTAATAGAGCTATTCAAAATTAGGACTGGTTTTGAAAGGGTAAATAGGGAGAAACTGTTTCCATTTGTAGAAGAGTCAGTAAGAAAATAACACAGATTTAGAATTAAATGGCAAAATAATCAGAGGGGAGATGAGGAGCATTTTTTAATGCAGCAAACTTTTCAGACTGAAGGACAGTAGACCGTGGAGTTCCCCAAAGGTCAATGCTAGAACCATTGCTTTTATTGATAGATATATAAATGACCTGGATATTGGAATACAGGGCAAAATTTCGAAATTTTCAGATACCAAAATTGGTGGCGTGGGATGATACCAATTGACTGGAACAGGACATAGATAGGCTAGCAGAATGGACCAACAAATGGCAGATGGAATTTAATACAAAACTGGAACGTTTTGGCAGGAGGGCCAATATTGAGTGAATGGCACAGTTGTGAAGAGTGTGCAGGAATAGAGGGGCCTGGGATTTCATAGACCTTTGAAGGTGGCAGGACATATTGAGAGAGTAGTCAGCAAAGCATACGAGATCTTGGGCTTCATAGAGGTATTGAGTACAAAAGCAGGGAAGTTATGCTGAATCTTTATAAAGCTCTGGTTAGGCCACAACTGGAGTATTGCCTTCAGTTCTGGTCACCACACTTTAGAAAGGATCTGAAGGTTCTTGAGTAGGTACAGGGGAGTTTTACCAGAATGGTTCCAGGGATGAGGGAATTTAGCTACAAGGTTAGGTTGGAGAAGTCGGGCCTATTCTCCTTTGAGCTAAGGAGGCTGAGGGGAGATCTGATAAGAAGTGCCAAAGGTTAAGAAAAGTTTAGCTAAGGTAGACAAAGAAAGGCTGTCCACATTAGTTGATGGTACAAGGACTCTTGGCCAAAGATTTAAGATTTTTGGCAAGAGATATGGAGGGGGCAGACATCAGAGGAACTTTCCACAGTGAGTGATTCTGCCCTCCAGCTTGCTGCCTATGAGAATGGTGGAAGCAGAGATGCTTGTGTAGCAGGGGAGTTGCGCTGAACCTTGACTCCTGATTTTTGATGCAGAGCTGGACGCTGGAACCTGCCTTCTGCATGGCATTCATTGCGGGGCATTCCTTGTGGCTGCTGAGGAGCTCTGTTGGCCAGGCCTCCACTGGCAGGTGGTGATGGAGGAGAGCAATGTCCTCTTGGTGCGGAGACAGAAGCCCTGAGTGCAAGCTGAAGAGTGGGAGGGGCCAGGAGCCCTCAGTTTTTTTTATTCATCCAAGGGATGTGGGCATCGCTGGCTGGGCCAGCATTTATTGCCTATCCATAATTGCCCTTGAGAAGGTGAGGGTGAGCTGCCTTTTTGAACTGCTGCAGTCCCTGTAGTGTAGGTACACCCACAGTGCTGTGAGGGAGGGAGTTCCAGGATTTTGACCCAGCAACAGTGAAGGAATGGTGATATATTTCCAAGTCAGGATCGTGAATGACTTGGAGGGGAACTTCCAGGTGGTGGTGTTCACAGAATCACACAGTGCAGAAGAGCCCTTCGGCCCATCGAGTCTGCACCGACATGTGAGAAACACCTGACCTACCTACCTAATCCCATTTACTAGCACTTGGCTCACAGCCTTGAATGTTATGACGTGCCAAGTGCTCATCTGGGTACTTTTTAAAGGATGTGAGGCAACCCGCCTCCACCACCCTCTCAGGCAGTGCATTCCAGACCGTTACCACCCTCTAGGTAAAAAAATCTTTCCTCACATCCCCCCTAAACCTCCTGCCCCTCACCTTGAACTTATGCCCCCATGTGACTGACCCTTCAACTAAGGAGAACAGCTGCTCCTTATCCACCCTGTCCATGCCCCTCATAATCTTATACACCTCGATCAGGTCGCCCCTCAGTCTTCTCTGCTCCAACAAAAACAACCCAAGTCTATCCAACCTCTCTTCATAACTTAAATGTTTCATCCCAGGCAACATCCTGGTGAATCTCCTCTACATCCCCTCCAGTGCAATCACATTGTTCCTATAATGTGGCGATCAGAACTGCACACAGTACTCCAGCTGTGGCCTCACTAAGGTTCTATACAACATTCCCATCTA
Organism: Cetorhinus maximus; assembly: GCF_964194155.1. NCBI lineage: Eukaryota > Metazoa > Chordata > Chondrichthyes > Lamniformes > Cetorhinidae > Cetorhinus > Cetorhinus maximus. The sequence continues at coordinate 26,459,482 of NC_135892.1, read as the reverse complement.
TCTGCTGCCCTTGTGGGTTTGGAGGGTGCTGTCTAATGAGCATTGGTGAGTTCCTGCAGTGCATCTTGTAGATAGTGCACACTTCTGATACTGTGCATCAGTGGTGAAGGGAGTGAATGTTTGTGGAAGGGGTACCAATACCAATCAAATGGGCTACTTTACCCTGGATGGTGTCAAACTTCTTGAGTGTTGTTGGAGCTGCACTCATCCAGGCAAGTGGAGAGTATTCCATTACACTCCTGACTTGTATCTTGTAGATGGTGGACAGGATTTGGGGAGTCAGGAAGTGAGTTACTTGCCGCAGGATCCCTAGCCACTGACCTGCTCTTGTAGCCAGAGTATTTATGTGGCTAGTCCAGTTCAGTTTCTGGTCAATGGTAACCCCCAGGATGTTGATAGTGGGGGATTCAGCGATGGTAATGCCATTGAATGTCAAGGGGCGATGGTTAGACTCTGTTTTGTTGGACATGGCCATTGCCTGGCACCTGTGTGGCGCGAATGTTATTTGCCACTTATCAGCCAGAACCTGGATGTTGTCCAGGTCTTGCTGCATTTGGACATGAACTGCTTCAGTAACCGAGGAGTCACGAATGGTGCTGAACATAGTGCAATCATCAGCGAACATCCTCACTTTTGACCTTATGATGGAAGGAAGGTCATTGATGAAGCAGCTGAAGATGGTTGGGCCGAGGATGCTACCCTGAGGAACTCCTGCAGTGATGTCCTGGAGCTGAGGTGATTGACCTCCAACAACCACAACCATCTTCCTTTGTGCCAGGTATGACTCCAACCAGTGGAGAGTTTTCCCCTGATTCTCGTTATGGGCTGAAGAGGGGGCAGAGCCAGGAGTCTGAGTATGAGCTGAAGGGAGGTGGAGTAACAGGCTATAAGTGGCTCGCTGGACCGTGGGCAGGCTTGGAGAACCAGGAGCTGGAGAGATCAGCCTGAGGCATATGTTAGGATCTGGAGACCAGGAGAGATGAGCTGGAGTGAGCATCCAGCTGCTAGGGACCCAGGAGGATAGTCAGCGCAGCGCGGAATTCCCTCTGAGTCTGGAGATACTGTTTGTGGTCTGGATGGCAAGGTAATTGGGCTCGTGTGTTCTAGGGGAGCTTACATAAGAAGTGCTACAAGCACGCCAGCTCTCAACTTCGTTTCTCTGCTGCATTTCGAGTTCAGTTTTAAGCTCAAGCCCAGGTTACGAAGAGTGGGGATAGAGGATAAAGGAAAAAGGTTTGGGATCATGACCTGGCACCCCTGTGGAATTCAAGGCACACTGACTTTGATTGTTTAACAAACAAGTCTGCAATAAAAGTGATTTGAGACAAGGAGTTGAGCTGTCAGTTTTGCTGTGTTTTGTAGTGTCAAGCAATGGTTATCCACTGCTTGTTTCTTTAGGATGAGCTTTGTCATGAATGTATTGATATATTTGGTGCCAGTGGAATAAAGGATCACTGAGCTGGATCCTTCGTGCCTTCCATGTGCTATTTCCTGCGTTACATTTGGAACTTGGAGGAAATTGGATAGACACTTGAGGGAATAAATTTGCAGGGCTACAGGAATGTAGCAGGGGACTGGGACTGACTGGATTGCTCAATAGAGAACTAACATGGATTAGATGGGCTGAATGCCCTCCTTTACATCTTATTGACTCTATGGCTCTAAGTTACGATGATCTGGAATTCATTGCTTGAAAGAATGATGGTAGCACATTCAATAGGAATTGTCAAAAAGGAATTAGGTGTATATTTGAAGGGAAAAATTTGCAGGGTTATATGGGGAAAGAGTGATTCAGTGAGGCTAATTGGATAACTCTTTCAAAGAGCCAGCACAGGCACATTGAGCCAAAGAACCTCCTTTTTTGCTGTGGGATTCTATGATTTGTGTGAACAATTAGCAGGTTCATAAGTTTGTGAATTTGTCCACCTCCTTTGCAGAGGTGATGAGCTCCTTATTTTAGTTTCTTGTTGTTACAAACGTAACATTTGTTGTATCACTGGCCCTACATTTCATAGCTGAGGACCTCCATTAAAACACAGTATCCCATACCTTTTACAACAGGTAGTCTTTACCTCAGAATATTCATATTGTGAGGTGAAGATCTAAAATGCTACAGGATTCTTCTCTACATCTTGGCATAAAAATTACAGGATAGTATTTTAGCTAAACAACAATGCCTATCTGACAGTATAGATGAAGATATGATTCTCAGTCAGAGAGCCCATTTACCTTTTACCTCTCCAAGATTTTTGTCTTTGCTATTGAATTTCTCACTTCAACATTATGTTGTCTCAGGCACAGGGGATAATTGAATCAGATGTCCTTTCAATACTATTAAGGTGCCTCATCTTTCCAACTGTTCATGCAATACTTTCACATCTCCCCATAAGGAAATATGAATTTTACTCCAGAAAGATGAGGTGAAAAATCTTTAGTCGTTTGGTAGTACTGAATTTGAGTACTGTTGAAAAAAAGACATTTTTTGTTGAAGCTTTTTGTCTTGAACGCATCAGGACAATTCACAAGAAAATACCAATATCAGGGGAAACAACATATACTGTATGAGAAGAGAGTGCTGATTAGTTGGCAAGTGGACTCTGGCATGTGGCAATACCTCTACCAATCAGAGTCCACTTGCCAGCCAATCAGCACTTTCTTCTCATATAGGATAGATATGTTGTTTCCCCTGACATTGGTATTTTCTTGCGAACTGTCCTGATGAGTGCAAGACGAAAAGCTTCAACAAAAAAAGTCTTTTTTCAGCAATACTGAAAAATCTTTGCTGATTCATCTGTTTTTAGTTGGAAATGGGAATGCAGTATATTTCATACTGTCCCTCTCCAGAGAGTTGAGCGTAAAAAAATCTGGACTAACACTCCAGTACAGTACTGAGAAAAGCATTGTCAGAGGTGCTGTATTTCAGATGAGACCTTGAACAAGGTCCTGTATGCCTTCTCAGGCAGAGGTAAAAGATCCTGTGATACTATTTAGAAGAAGATCAGGGGAGTTCTCCTCAGCGTTATGCCCAATATTTATTCCTTTACCAACATCATTAAAACAGCTTATCTGGTCACTATCTGTTTGTGGGAGCTTGCTGTGTGCAAATTGGCTGCCATGTTTCCTGCATTGCAATGGTGACTACACTTCAGAGGTGCTTCATTGGCCGTAAGGTGCTTTGGCATATCCTGAGGTTGTGAATGGTGCTATATAAATGCAAGTTTTTTTAATACTTTATGAAAAATTCTGAATTTAAAAATTCTAGAACTTCAAATAACTTTTAAAGGTTCACAAAAGATGCTCACTGAGTATATCTGTGAACTGTTACAACCAGGAAGGCACAAATTCACTGGATGCATTCAGGAGAACCAAGTGTGCACGTCATTTAACAGAAAGTCTTTAAAAGCTGTAGTTGCCAAACAACAAGGTAAGTTGGCGTATATACTGAGTTGAATGTAGAGCCCGAAGGAGCAGATTCACCCCCAACTCTACATTTAAAGTATGCAAGCCATTGCCCATCACCAATCCCTCCCTCTCCTGATCAACACCTCATCCTTCCTTCCACCACCTCCCTCGACCACCCAAACCACAACTACCTCCCTCCCTTGATCACCATTGATTCACTCTTGAGCTGCCAATTGCCCTCCAGACACCCAAACATTACCTAAAACCCTTGTAGGCAGTGAATTCCAGGTCAATTTCACTCACTGTATAAAAAAGTTCTTCCTCGCATCCCCTCAGTATTTCTTAAATCTGTGTCCTCTAGTCCTTGTACGACCAGTTAATGGGAAGAGATTTTCTTTGTCTACCTTACCTAAGTCTATCATAATTTTGTACAACTCTGTCAAATCTCTTCTCAATCTCCTTTGCTCTAAGGAGAACAACTCCAGCCTTTCTAACCTAACCTTGTAACTACACCGCCCCCCCTAATCCCTGAAACCATTCTGGTAAATCTCCTCTGCACTCTCTCAAGGACCTTCACATCTTTCCGAAAGTGTGGTGACCAGAACTGGATGCAATATTCTAATCATAGAATAGCTAGAGATTATTAAGGTTCAGCATAATTTCCCTGCTTTTATACTCAATGTGCCCCCATTTTAACACTTGAAAATTAAGGTGAATCTAGATGCCAGCAAAAATGAAACAGTAATAAAGCAACATAGTGACATTCAGTATATAATTAAACTCTACTTCACCACAACCTCTCTCGACTCCTCCACTGTTCCTAAATTATCAGACCGCTTATCCGACATCCAGCACTGGGTGAGCAGAAATTTCCTCCAGTTATGTACTGGGGAGAGTGAAGCCATTAATTTTGGCCCTTACTCTGAAATCTGTTCCTTAGTAACCGATTCCATCCCCTCCCTGGTATCAGCCTGAGATTAAACCAGACTTTTCACAATCTTGGTGTTGTATCTGACCCCGAGTTGAGCTTTCAACCTTATATTCATGTCATCACTAAGATTGCCTAATTCCCCCTCCACATCACCTAACTTCACCCAGTCTCAGCTCAGCTGCTGCTGAAATCCTCATTCATGCTTCTGTTACCTCTAGACGTTACCTCTAGTGCGCCTATTCTGACGCACTGCTGACTGGTCCCCAATACCCTGCCCTCCTTAAACTTGAGGTCATCAAAAACTCTGCTGCCCATGTCTTGAATCACACCAAGTCAGGTTCACCTATTGCCCCAGTGCTCACTGACTTACTTTGGCTCCCAATCAAGCAATATCTTGATTTTAAAAGTTTGCATCCTAGTTTTCAAATCACTCCATTTGCATCCTTCCTTATCTCTGTAGTCTCCTCCAGCCACACACTCTCCGAGATATCTGAGCTCCTCTAATCTTGGCCTCTTCAGCAACTCCGATTTTAATTGCTCCACTTTTGGTGGCTGTGCCTTCAGATGCTAGGCCCTAAACTCTGGAATTCTCTCGCCCTACACCTTTCCCTCTTTCTACCTCAATTTCCTCCTTTAAGACACTCCTTATAACTTACCTCTTTGACCAAGCTTTTGGTCATCTAACCTAACATCCCATTAGGTAGCTTGGTGTCATATTTTGTTTTATAATGCTCCTTCAAGCACCTTGGGGTGTTCCAATGGTGTGATATAAATATAAGTTGCTGTTGTTGAAAGATAAGGAAAATGGTAAAACAATACTACTGTAAGACACGCACAGAACCTGGACAAACACTATTGTTTAGAATAGTTGGTGCACTGTTGACTGATTTCTCTTAACTGCTTCTCCATTTTATTTTCATCCCATGTATTGTACAGTAACCATTCTATTCCGACTGGAGAGACAAGAATTTGTTTTCAGTGGAGCTTTTGCCACAGCAGATGTAACTTAATGTAGGAGTTAGTCAGTGTCAACGTCCTTCTCTCTTATGGAGCAATTCAGTTCCACATGACGTTCCATCCACCAAAGAGCAGCAGAAAACCAGCAGCTGAGATCCAGCCCAAAGACACGGCTTTCCAATCAGAGATCATTTCCTCAATGAGATCAAGGTACTGGTCCAATGCTACAATTCAACAATAATCAGCATCCAGCTCCTTCTAAGTCTAGAAACACGGGAAGCGGCAGGGGAAAGTGGGGGGGGATGGGGGTCAGTGGTTCATGCTAGCAGCCATTAGCAAACATCATTTGGTATTCGCCTCCAGATCAATCAGAGCACAGAGAATATATTAAAGGAGTGAAACCCTGGAGTAATGGCACCTGTCTATCTCAATAATGCTTTGAACTCCCAGTCAAGGTAAAATCCATCTCTAGGTACTAAATGACAAATAATCTGACATATAAAATTATACAGAGTGTAGGCTGTGAAATAAACCTTTTGCTGGAGTGAATTAAAATTATAAATAAACAGAAAACTGGACATGGTTTTGTGTCGATTTTTTTGTGTGAAACATATGGTTCTGTGGAAAATGTGCCGAGAAATTCCAGAACTGTGAATTCCAATTAGCTCCAAATGACATCCCATGACCTTTCTGGAAGATTCCATGACCTTTCTGTACGAAATGAATATTCAAATAGAACACAAAGGTAAAAAGACTGAATGTCAAATGGCCATTTCCAATTAATTGAAGAACATTTTCCAAGTTGATGGAGCCCGCTCAAAATGTCGCCTTTAACTTGGCAATCGATGCCGATTTTGAGGAGCCCGTGCGATCTTCGCCTCGGCGCACGGGCCCAACGGGCAGGCGGGTAACTGATTTTTTAACAAACCACATCCACGGGCGGGATATGTGGGCTCAGAGGGGTTGTTAATGTTTTATCTGAAGTATTTATTGCAGAAAGTGTTTTAAACTTGCCTGTGTGATTGTTGGCAGTTCAGATCGATTTCCAATAGCTTTCTCTGTACTTTGAAACCAGTCTGCAGACAGTAATCTCTCTCGGGCCTGCAGCTTTCCGGAGACCTCCCTTTAGCCTGGGTATGGGTTCTGACCTCTCCACTGGAGGCAGCTCCTCTGAGGACGAAGGGAGGGATAGAATAAGGAGGAGGCCAGGAGTGGACAATCAGCCTCCAGGGGAGCCACCTTTGGGAGGCCAAGCGCAGGCACAAGGGGCGCAGGGCCAAGAGGTAGTCCAAGGCAGAAGGGGCTGCAGAAGACACCACTATCCTGCTGCCAGGGTATACAGGCAACGAAGCAGCTACCTCAATATGACGGAGGTGCAGTGCCGAAGGAGGCTCTGTCAAGGGGGACAGTGAACTATATCTGTCAGATGATTGGCCCTGAGATCTCTCCTAACCGTGTGGGTGGACACCCCATGCCAGTGGCTCTGAAGGTCACAGTTGCCCTCCATTTGCCTCTAGCTCCTTCCAGGGCTCGGTGGGTGATCTTTGCGGTGTCTCCCAATCAGCTGTCCATACTTGTGTCAAGCAGGTTACAGATGCTCTGTTTAGCTGTGCATTGACCTTTATCCACTTCCGCTGCAACCAGGCAAGTCAGGCACAGCAAACCAGAGGCTTCGCGGCCATTGCTGGCTTCCCCCGCGTCCAGGGTGCAATAGACTGCACACATGTGGCCATCAAGGCACCAGCAGGTGAGCCCGGTGCCTTTGTCAACAGGAAGGGCTTCCACTCCATGAACATGCAGATAGTGTGTGATCACAGGATTCTGCAAGTTTGTGCAAGGTACCCAGGCAGCTCCCACGATGCCTACATCCTCAGACACTCCCAGGTGCCGGGGCTCTTCAGTGCTCCAGCCCGGCTGGATGGATGGCTGCTGGGTGACAAGGGCGATCCCCTCAGAAGGTGGCTCTTGACGCCTCTCCGCCATCCAAGAACAGAGGCTGAGCAGCGGTACAATAGGAGCCACGGCTCCACAAGGGCTGTGGTGGAGAGAACCATCGGTCTTCTCAAGATGCGCTTCCGTTGCCTGGACTGCTCAGGGGGCGCACTCCAGTAGCCCCCATACCGTGTCTCGGTGATAGTGGTTGCATGCTGCGCTCTCCACAATCTTGCGCTGGAAAGGGGGGATGCAGTTGACGATGAAGACCTTGACGCAGTGGATGAGGCTGCACATGATAAATCCAGCAGTGGCTCAGAGGATGAGGAAGCACAGGGCGATGATGAGGGTCAGCACGCCGACCCACAACTACACCAAGGAGGCAGGGACATCCGGGACACTTTAATCCAACAAACCTTCAGCTAGCTCCACACACATGGATCTGCAGGACCAGTCTTGCCTGGCGCATCCATATGCAGCACTTAAGTGCTACATCTTCCACTTCATCAGCTGCAACTAAGGGCTTAATACATAAACATCAATGTCCACTCAAACACTCATGAGATGTCTGAAACATACAAATGCAGCACAAAGGAAACACCCTCAGCCATGGTCAGAAAAGTGGACTTTATTGCCACCAAAATAAACAACAAATGTCGCTCTGACGCAGATAATGAAACATTCCCTAATCTAGGGCCAACAGAAAATCACCAGTGACAAACCCGTGGAGTGCCTAATGTGCCTTATGCTTACGTTTGCGGGCGCTACGTCTTGGTGCCGCCCCATCGCTCGGAGTTGCTTGTGAGACAGCCTGCTGACTCTGCTGTCCTGTTGGCCTTGATGATCTTGGCAGCCGTCCTCTGGCCCTTGGAGCCTGTGCTGGCCCCGCCTGGGAGGGAGTGGCCAGTTCCAGAACTGGCACCTCCCCAGCTGTCGCAGCCTCAGTGGATGCAATGGTCACTGGCAGAGGGGCGGAGGAGCTGCTGCCCTCACCCGGAGTGCCCTGAGAGGAGCTCGCAGCGACGATAGGCAGCTGCTGCGCCAACGTGAGGTCACTTTGGACCTCCCTGCTCACCGCAGATGGATGGGCACCGAGTTGGGACACTTGGTGCTTAGAACATCTTCCACATTGCCAATGACCACCTGTGGCCATTAGCGCTATGAGGGCTTGCAGGTCGGAGTGTAACCCAATCAGATGATTCTCAATCTGCTGGAAGCCCCTCTCCATGAGAGTCGCCAATCTCTCAATGGAGGAAGCCTGACGCTCTGTCCTGAGGTTCATGCCATTACTGACACTCTGCCTGGATTCCTCCACCACAGAGACCAAGTGAAGCACACCCTCATGCAACCCTGCCAGAGGCTCCCGCGCACCCGGCCGCTTGTCCTGCAGCTGCTGCATGGCGGACATCTCCAGAGGCACATCATCAAGGCCGTACTCAGCATGTGCCTGGTCCCCTGCAGTCCTCCGGCTGCTGGCGCTATCGACACTCTCTGTCCGTGCCATCTCCTCCAGCAATTGTGAAGTGCCCTCTCCACTGTGCCCCGGGACACTAGCTGACGTCATAATCCCCACCGATGTGGTAGTCGCTGCGCTGGTGCCTGGCTGGCTGAAATGATGTGACGCAAGTTGCAAGTGATGCCCCTCAGGTGTGGAGGGGGGCTCTGGACGTCCTCCTGGCGGCCATGTGGTGGTGATGCTGAAATTAACAAGGACAGTGGATCAGTTAGCGATCAGTCAGTAACACCATTCATCCCAACCCCCCTACCCCCAGGCTCTTAATGTGCTCAACCTTCAAGAACCTAAGGAGACGAACATTGGTGGGGTGGTAAATAGTCAAGAGGAGGCCCAAACATTACACGCGCATACAGACAGGCTGGTTGCATGGCCTAAGGAATGCCACATGGAATGTTATGTGGATAAGTGAGAGGTTAAGCACTTGGGCAAGACAAGCAAGGTACGGGAATACATTAGTAATGGTAGGACCGTGGAAAGTCAAAACGATTACAGGGACCTTGCTGGGCAGACCCGTTAAGGTAGCAGAACAGGAACATAAGGCGTTTAATGAGGTAAGAGCCAGACTTGCCTTTATTAGCCGAGGAATAGAATGTAGGAAAAGGGAGGTCATGTTGCAAGTGCAGAAAACGCTGTCGAGGCCACATCTACACTTCTGCGTTCAGTTGTGACCTGCACTTCATGGGAGGGGTGGCATTGGAGTGGAGAGAATGCAGAGGTTCCTGAACTGGATGCGTGCTGGCCTGGAGAGTTGGAGTTATGAGGAAACATTGCATACACTTGTGACATTTGCCGTGGAGCACAGGAGATTGACAGGTCACATTATTGACCTTCATACCGTTATGAGGGGCATAGACCGGGTGGACAGAAGGCAACATTTCCCCTTGGCACAGGGATGACTAACGTGGTGGCATTTATTTAAGTTGAGTGCCATGAGGTTGACAGGTGAGGTGCTGAGGACCTTTTGGACAGAGTAATGTGGGACGCATTGGCTGAAAGGGTGGTGGAGGTACAAACCCTCCTAAGATGCAATAAGTATTTGGATGTGCAGCAGCGATGCCATGGCATGTTAGGCCATGGGGATAGTGGTCAGAAATGGGATAAGGTGACTTTAGAAGGTGCTAGAGACGTGCATCCTCAAGGGGCCGAGGGACCTTTGTGTATGACCCACACGTCTGACTGTATCAGTCTGTGAATGAGCAGTGTTGCTGCATTAATGATTGCAGCAATCATCAGTGCTTTGGATGGTGGGGAGACAGAGTGGACCGGACTGTGGCCCTCCAATACCTGGCCGCTGCACCCCAGCCTCACCGACACCTGCTGACCTGGCCACCTGCCTCCTCCCCAGCTCCATGGCCTGCTCCTCATAAGTGGTGAGGTGCTGCAGCATGGCGTGTCCACCACCAGTCCACAAACACTCCCGGCTATGGTTCTCCGTTTTTGCCTGCAGAACAGAGAAGAGGATGTATTGGGGCTGATCGCTCATGTACTCTGCGTGAGCACGCCGCACCCCAACCACAGTGGCCCACCTGAGGCCTCCAGTGGGTCCTGTCCACTCTACTGGTGATCAGTCACCAGAAGATAGTATGGCTGCTCCCAACCCCCTCCCCCAACGGCCACCTTGGACACATTCGGCGTCCATCACTTTGAATAACACACGGGTCTTAGCGCTCATGGCAAGGAGGCGCAACTGGTGCGGCGCTGAGGCCAGCAGATGGCTCTTGGCCATGACACCTTGAGGCTCCCCTCCACCATCTCATCATCATCAATATGACATGTGTTGGGGTGCTGAGTATGTGTCTAGCTGCCTCCCCTGCAGGTTGCCCCCAGACTACGCAAATGCAACAAACACCAACATATGCTGCGGGGAGAACCCATCTTCTCCTCAACCAGTAAGGCTGATGTAAACATGGTCACTATCTGTTTGCCCGCCCAGCATGCGCCAAATGCCCAATGCAGCAACGACACTAAGACGGGGGGTGGGGGCCCAAGGCCGACATGGTTCTCACCCTTCCAGAGCGCAACAAATCATTGAAGCGCTTGCGGCACTGGGTTCCTGTGCGCCGCACAGCATCTTGAGAGCTTACTGCCTCCGTCACCTCCTGCCAGACCTGCCTGCCTGGTCACGTGGGGGGCCCTCCTCCTCCCATCCTCCGGAAACAAGACATCCCAATGGTTGGACACCTCTTCCAGGAGGGCAGCAAGGCAGGCATCGGAGAACCGAGGGGCACATTGGCCCCCCTGCTGGCCTACCCTGCAGCCTGCCCCCCTCCTCCTCCTCTGCCCTGACCTCCTCTGGAGCCCGATCGCTGGCCATGGTGAACAGCCTAAAGGAGGCTACCTGGCCTTTCTTTATACCCATTGGAACCAGTGGTCTGTTCACGACCGCCGCAGATTTGAATTTCCTGCTGAACACGGGAGTGTGAAACGCGCTGGGTGGGCCTTAATTGGCCTGCCCGCGCAAAATGGCAGCGTGGCCTGTTTCACTGGTGGAGATCGGCTCCACTCCCGCTGGTGATTGGGTCGGGCCCGCCCACCTGACAAACAGAAAATTCAGCCCTTAATATATCATGGAATGGTGGTGCAGTAAGCTCTAATTCAAGTTTATTTTACTTCTTCTTGAGATAGGAGAACCGTTGGGAAGGTCAGCATTTATTGCCCATCCCCAATTACCCTTGAGCAGCTGGTGGTCAGCCACCTTCTTGAACCGCTGCACTCCTTGTGGTGTAGGCACACCCACAGTGCTGTTAGGAAGGGAGTTTCAGGATTTTAACCCAGTGCCGAAGGAACGGCCGATATATTTCCAAGTCAGAATAGTGTGTGGCTTGGAGGGGATCTTGCAGGTAGTGGTGTTCCTATGCAGCTGCTACCCTTGTCCTTCTAGATGGCAGTGGTCATGGGTTTGGAAGGTTCTGCCTAAGGAGCCTTGGTCAGTTTCTGCAGTACATCTTGTAGATGTACACACTGCTGCCACTGTGCATCGGTGGTGCAGGGAATGAATGTTTAAACTGCTGAAGGGGGTGCTGATCAAGCGGCTGTTTTGTCCTGGACGGTGTCAAGTTTCTTGAGTGTTGTTGGAGTTGCGCTCATCCAGGCAAGCGGAGAGTATTCCATCACACTCCTGACTTGGGCCTTGTAGATGGTGGACAGGCTTTGGGAATTACTTGCCACAGAATTCCGAGCCTGTGAGCTGCTCTTTTAGCCACAGAGAAATTGAGTTAAATTTGCAGATCTGGGTGACCCTACATCAGAACGGTAACTCTGTTTCTCTCGTCATGGATGCTGCTTGACCTGCTGAGCGTTTTTAGCATTTTCTGTTTTTATTTCAGATTTCCCTCGTTTGCAGCATTTTCCTTTGGTACAGAATTTATTTATATGACTAGTTCAGTTCAGTTTCTGATCAATGGTAACTCCACCGCCAAGAATGTTGATGGTGGGGGATTCAGCAATGGCAACGCTGTTGAATGTCAAGGGGAGATGATTAGATATAAACAAAAAAATGCTGGAAATGCTCGGCAGGTCAGGCAGTATCTGTGGGGAGAAACAGAGTTAATGGTCCTAAACTTCCTCGGAGTGGCAGTGTCAGATTGGCACTCTATGCCCAATTTCTTACTTTAATCTTTGTTCAACTCTATCTCGCCTGACCTTTTGACTCAGGCTGGGTGTGCTCCAGGCAGTGCAGTGCGTCCTCGAGGCCCAGTGCAAAATGCAGGAGAGTCAAAGAGAAGGAGGCCACGCCCCATTTTTTACGGCACTCGCTGCCATACAACAGGTAAGTTTAAAGGTCCAATGAAATTTAAAGGTCCTTGCCAGGCCGGTGAGATGGTAAGTGTCTAATGTAAGTGCATTGGGTTTAGAGGGTGGGGAGGGGGAAATCAACGGTTGAGGGAGGATTGGATTTCGCAGCGGACCGAAGTTCAGGGGTGATCGGAGGTCGGGGAATCGGGGGTCGAGGGGAGGGTGGAAATCGGGCCTGGGAGGGTTGGGGAGTGTCAGGCTTTGGGTCAGGTTGGGTCTCGGCGGCGCAGGTGGTGGGAAGGTGGGGGTGGTTAGGCCTCGGGACGGGGGTTGGGGGAGGGTATTGGGACTCGGGGGTGCCGGGTTTTAGGTTGGGTCAGGCCTTGGGGTGGGTGGGAGGAGAGTCAGGCCTCAGGGTTTGGGGCGGGGGGAGGGTGTCGGGCCTCGGGAGAGGATGTGGGGCCACAGAGGGTGTGGGGGTGAGAATCAAGCCCACCAGGGGTAGGGGGAGGAGTCCCGTGCGGGTGGGGGGAATCCCATGAGGGGGTAGTTGCGGGGGGGAGTCCGGTGGGTGGGGGGAGTCATCTGGGGGTGCTCAGTGTTGGTTTGTACAATAGTACAATACTTACGCAGAAATTAGAAGCGGTTTTAACCCTTCTAACTTTTTCTGGGTAACTATTAGTGTAACCCAGTTGAAACCGTACGAAGTTTGTGATTTAAATCACATTTTCGGATGGTTCCCAGTGCAGGGCAATTGCCTATCTAGGGGAAGTTAGCACTTCCAGGCAATTACCATGCAAACCTTACCTGGGATCTTCTGAAGGGGATTCCCCTTCGCATCTTTGGGTTACAACACTGGGGAGCTTGGAAGATACAGCCCAACATTTCAGGTCGATATGACCTTTCATCAGAACTGTTCTGATGAAAACTGAGAACTGAGATTATAAAGTGACAAAATGTGTTTACCTGTGCAACCACTTGTGATCAGAAATTCTTAACATTTCTACGCCTAACACTTCTTCTAGGTGCTGCCCTGACATCTGCAGCAGGGGTGAGACAGCCTGTGCAATGGTTGGCCTGTTGCCGCTGATGACTTTGGCATGTGTCCGTTGGAGGGCCGAGGCCTTGGGAGCTCTGGCTTGCTTTGGCTGCCCTCCTGTGGGCCAGCTGCACCCTCTGCGATGACAGAGGATGAGGTTGAGGGGGTCACAGGCAAAGGGGACTCAGAGGGAGAGGACAGCCTCTGAGATTCCTGAGTGGATGACCCTGGGGTGTCCAGCTGCTGCTCCACCTCCTTTCGGGTGCCTGAGGGCCCCAGCCTGACTTCTTGAGGGGAAGGAGGGACGTTGAGGTGCCCTGTTTCCCTCTCATGTTGCCACTGCAGGAACTCACCCATGGCTACCGCAATGAAGTGCAGGTCCGCGCGCATCTCCATGTTCTGTTGGACCAGGGTCTCCACGACATCTGCCATCCTCCCCATGGAGACCTCCATACACGCACATGTGGGCACCACTTCATAAGAGAGCAGGCAGATGCGCTCCCCACATGCCACTTTGCTGAGGGCTTCCAGCAGCTCTGTGTGATATTCCCCTGCTTTCAGCTGACTCTCCAGGATGAGTTGGAAGGTCAAATCCAGAGGCTCGTCATCTGACTCGGACCTCACAGATGCCTCTTCCCAACAGTCCTTTGAGTGCTGGGGAGCTCGGCTGAACCTGCCTCCTCCTGCTGCGGACCTGTGTCCGTGCAGTGACCATCAGATTGTGAATCTGAGCCTGCTATAGATCTAGACCCTGCCGAGGTGTGTGTCTCTGCGCTGGTGGGGGATGTGGGTAAGTGCTGTGATGGGTCTTCCAGGCTGCTTATTCCCAGCTCTTCAATGGAGGAGGTATCCTTTTCACTAGAGGTGCAGATGTGGATGGAACTGAGGGACTGGCTGGCTGAGGGTGTCGGTCACTTGGCAGAGCTCCCTGAGAACCAAAGTGGAGATAATTAGTGCATGATAGCAGAGTCAAAAGCAGGAGAGCGAGCACTCTCATTTATATTGAGAGGGATGATGTGGTGCAGGATCCTTATGTGGTGGTCACAGCCAGCCTCACCATCCCCGCAGGCACAGTCCACATCCTCACCGGTCAGCGCGATGGCACGCTCCTCAAAATGAGTGAGGGGCCTAATATGGGTCACTCCAACCCCAGTCTGGGACCTCTCCCTGCTGATGTGAGCCAGCTACTCCTGCATGAAAACAGATGGAGAGTGTGTGAGCAGGACGCATAGCACTGTGTGGAGCATTTGTTTGGTGAGCAGAGCCATGGACAGGATGAGGATGTGAGCTCCTGAGGGTATGAGCCTAATAGAGATGTGAGGGTGTGTGTGAGAGTTTGCGGCATTGTCCCTTGAGGTGTGAGATCCCTGTGGATGTGTGATGGGTTTGGGAGTGTGTGAGTTGAGAGTGATGAGAAGAACGACTTACCCTGACGGAGCGGAGGAGATCATTCATCCTCTTTTGGCACTGGGTGCCTGTCCTCTTTTGCAGGGTGTTGGTGCTGATCACCGCTGCTACCACCTCCCATGCTGGATTGGTGACCTTGCTTGCTGGTGTTCACCAGAGTGAGGGTGGAGGACTTTGCAGCGTGTCTCCACTGTGTCCAATAGGCACTTGATGGAGGCGTCACTAAATTGGGGGGCAGCATGTTCCTCCCTCTGGCAGCCATCAGTTCCCAGCAGCTTGCTATCCCTTGAAGTGTGTTAGCTCTGGGCAGGGGCGGATTTTTAATCTGGCGCCAGGATTACTGAAGGGCTGAGGTGACGGTGGGGCGTGCGATTCTGAGGCTGCCCTGCCAGCAACCTGGCGTATTTCCTGGGAATGCGTTATTAATGAGGTGGGATCTGCTGAGAAGGGGATGACACGGCGCAAAAAACTGCCATTGCGGCCGGAGGGTATAACGTCCTTTTTCCCACCCACTACCGCACGTCGTGCAAATCTGGGACGAGTCCGTCCATAGTGTCTGTGAATTTGGAGAGAGATTGTCCCCTGTAAATGGTCTGGAGGGTAAAGGTCAGAGAGACACTGCCCCTGTAAATTAAATGAGTACTGAAGGGGGAAACTACATCTGGGAACTGGGGAAGTTGTGGTGAAGAGAGAATGAAATCTCAGGAGGGAGAATGACTGTTGAGGTAGTTCTTGGGCAGGTATTGGCATTTATTCAGCCTACATGTCTTTTAGATTAAGAACCTATGAATTGTGAAGTAATAAACCAGTTCACCATTTTTAAAGTAAACTGTCTCTCACAATGCATTCAAAAGTGAATTGGTGAGAGGTAGTATTTGGAAGTATGAAATGTCCCATAACCTCACAAGAACCTTTGCATTACTATTTGTAAACCTAAGCGAGGAATCTAAAACTTTTCACAAACTCCCTAGAAATGCTCTTGTGTTTTTAATGTGCTGAATGTGTTTGGGATCAACCTTCCTTTAATAATTCTGCAAAACCAGTTGCAGCAGCCTGACTAGATCAGTGGCATTAACTGGCCCAAAAATCCTCTAACACTTAATAACTTAACAACTCTTAATAACTTACTAACTCTTAACTTACTAACTCTTAATAATTTACCAACTCTTTCAGCTTACCACCTGTTCACAGCTTCCTGCATTCAGCTTGCCGCTTCTCTTGGCTCAAGGCTTCCCTCCCTCTCGCTCACCCTCCCTCTTGCTGTCTCTCCCACCCTCCATCTGTGTCTCTGCCACTTGCAATGTCCCTCCCTGACCCTCCCACTCGCTGATCCTCCCTCTCGCCGCCTCTCCTACTCATTGCTTCTCTCTCCCGAACCATTGTCATGAACGAGGGCAGTGAGAGCGAGGAAGGGAGTGAGAGGGTCTGCACGCGGGACAGTCAGGGAGGGAAGCATTGAGTGGGAGGGTTGGTGAGCAGGCTGCAGGGAAGACAAGTGTTGACACAGCTTCAGGCTCCAGGAACTGACAGGTGTGAATTTCGGCTGTAAATTCCACCTGATTAATCACATCAGACTTGGCTCTCGTCCATTAACTTTCTGTCATCGGGGAGCCTACAAGCTCATTGCTCCTGGGCTAGAGTGGCAGTAAACCTCATTTAATCATCAGGATGTGCACGGCTGTAATAATAAAATGCATGGCACTTCATGGACTGTTGCGCAGCTGTGCAGACACGCAGATTAGAGGAAACACTGCCCATTGCCTTTGCAGTATCCAGTGCATTCAGCCCTTTCTTGATATCCCATGGAGTGAATCGAATTGGCTGAAGGTTTGTATCTGTGATGCTGCTCACAGGCCAAGATAAATCAACCATTGGGCACTTCTGGCTGAAGATTGTTGCAAATGCTTTGGCCCTGTCTCTTGCACTGATGTGCTGGGATCCCCCATCACTGGGGATGGGGATGTTTTTGGTACCTTCCCCGGTTAGTTGCTTAATTGTCCACCACCTTTCATGACTGGATGTGGTATTAGAGAGCTTTGATCTGATCCGTTGGTGCTGGGATATTAGCTCATTCTGCAACATGCTACTTTCACTGTTTGGCATGCACATAATCCTGTGGTAGAGCTTCAACAGGTTGCCACTTCATTTTCAGGTATGCCTGGTGCTGCTCCTGGCACGCTGTTTTATATTCCTCATTCAACCAGGGCTTAATGGTAATGGTAGATTGAGGGATATGCTAGGATAAGAGGTTACCAATTGTGGTTGAATATAATTTTGCTACTCCTTATTGCCCACAATGCCTCACTATAATCTAGTCTTGAACTGTTAGATATGCTTCTATCCCATCTATTACATAGACCTGAATCTATCCCATTCAGCACTGTGGTTGTGCCACATAGCATGATGGAGGGTCCTCTGTGTGAAGATGGGACTTAGTCTCCACAAGGTCTTTGCAGTGGTCACTCTTACCAATGCTGTCATGGACAGATGCATTGGTGAGGACGAGGTCAAGTAGGTTCTTCCCTCACCACCTGCTGCAGGCCCAGCCTGGCAGCAATGTCATTCCAGTCATTAATGGTTCTATGGAGCCAGACTTGGTGATGGACATTGAAGTCCCCAACCCAGAGTACACTCTCTGCCCTTGCCCTCTCAGTGGTGTTCAACTTAGAGGAGTATTGATTCATCAGCTGAGGGAGGATGGTAAAACATAGAAACATAGAAATTGGAGCAGCAGTAGGTCACTCTGCCCTTCGAGCCTTCTCTGCCATTCAATATGATCATGGCTGATCCTCTATCTCAATGCCATACTCCTGTGCTCTCCCTGTACCACTTGACACCTTTAGAGTCCAGAAATCCATCTATTTCCTTCTTAAATATATTAGTGACTTAGCCTCCACAGCCCTCTGTGGCAGAGAATTCCATAGGTTCACCACCCTCTGAGTGAAGAAGTTTCTCCTCATCTCAATCGTAAATGGTCTACCCCATATCCTGAGACTGTGAGACTTGTTCTGGACCCCCCAGCCAGAGGAAACATCATCGCTGCATCCACTCTGCCCATCCCTGTCAGAATTGTATACATTTCAATGAGATCTTCTCTCATTCTTCTAAACTCCAGTGAACACAGGCCTAGTCAGCCCAATCTCTCCGCATATGACAACTCTGCCATCCCAGGAATCAGTCTGGTGAACCTTCACTGCACTCCCTCTATGGGAAGTATATCCTTTCTTAGGTAAGGAGACCAAAACAGCACACAATACTCCAGGTGTGTTCTCACCAAGGCCCTGTACAGCTGCAGTAAGACATCCTTGCTCCTGCACTCAAGTCCTCTCGCAATAAAGGCCAACATACCATTAGCCTTCTTAACTGCTTGCTGCACCTGCATGCTTGCTTTCAGTGATTAGTGTACAAGGACACCCAAGTCCCTGTGTACATCAACATTTCCCAATCTATCACCATTTAAATAGCATTCTACCATTCTGTTTTTCCTACCAAAGTGGATAACTTCACACTTATCCACATTATACTGCATGTGCCATTTATTTGCCCATTCACTCAACTTGTCTAAATCACCTTGAAGCCTCTTAACACTGTCCTCACCACTCACATTCCCACCAAGTTTTGTGTCATCAACAAACTTGGAAATATTACACGAAGATAAAATCAGAATACTGCGGATGCTGGAAATGTGAGACAAAAACAGAAAATGCTGGAAAAACTCAGCAGATCTAACAGCATCTGTGGAGAGAAAAACAGAGTTAATGTTTCAAGCCCAAAGAGTCATACAGAATCGAAACGTTAACTCTGTTTTTCTCTACACAGATGCTGTTAGACCCGCTGAATTTTTCCAGCATTTTCTGGTTTTGTTTGGAAATATTACACTTGGCTCCCTCATCCAAATCATTGATATATATTGTGAATAACTGGGGACCAGCATTGATCCCTGTGGTACCCCGCTAGTCACCACCTGCCATTCCAAAAAAGACCCATTTATTCCTACTCTCTGCTTCCTGTCTGCTAACCAATTCTCAATCCATGCCAATATATTACCCCCAATCCCATGTACTTTGATTTTACATGTTAACCTCTTATGTGGGAGCTTTCTGAAAATCCAAATACACCACATCCACTGGTTCACCCTTATCTATTCTGCTAGTTATGTCCTGAAAGAACTCCAGTAGGTTTGTAATACATGATTTCTCTTTCATAAATCCATGTTGACTTTGTCTAATCCCGTTGATATTTATAATGGACTCTAGCATTTCCCCTACTACTGAGGTTAGGCTAACCGGTCTGTAATTCCCTGTTTTTTCCCTCCCTCCTTTTAGTTGGGTTACATTTGCCACCCTCCAATCTGCCGGGACTGTTCCAGAATCTACAGAATTTTGGAAGATGACAACCAATGCATCCACTATTTCCATAGCCGCCTCCTTTAGTACCCTGGGATGCAGATTATTGGGCCTTGGGGGTCTATTGGATTTCAGTTCCATTAATTTCTACATCACTATTGTTTTAGTAATACTAATTTCCTTCAATTTCTCCTTCTCACTAGACCCTTGGTTCCCTAGTATTTCTGGGAAGTTATTTGTGTCTTCTTCCGTGAAGACAGAACTAAAGTAGTTGTTTAATTGCTCTGCCACCTCCTTGTTTTCTATTATAAATTCTCCCATTTCAGACTGTAAGGGACGTACATTTGTCTTCAGTTTTCCTTGCCCCTGTTTGACTTGATGCCATGAGGCTTCATGGGGTCTCTGCTCAATGTAGAGGACTCCCAGGGCTGTAATCTCCTGACCATATGCCACTGTGTTGTTGCCAACTCTGGTGGGTCTGTCCCACAGGTGGGACAGGACATACCTAGGGATGTTGGTGGGAGAGTGTGGGACATTAACTGCAAGGCATAATTCTGTGAATATCAGCCTGTTAGCTTGACTTGTCTGCGGGACAGCTCCCCCAATTTTGGAACATGTTAATGAGAGGACTTTGCAGAGTCAACTGGGCTGGGTGTGCCTTTATCATTTCAGGTGCCTGGGTTGGTGCCAGGTGGTCCATCCGGCTTTACTCACTCAAATTGTCTGTCATGGTTTGATACAATGAATGGCTGTGCTATCGGCAGAGGACAGTTAAGAGTCAAGCACACGCAAACAGAGTGAGGACAGCAGATTCCCTTCCCTGACAGTCATTAGCGTTCAGATGGTTTTTTATGATAATCCAGTAGTTTCCTGATCACTATTAATGAGCCAAGCATTTCATTCCAGATTTTATTAATTAATTCAATTTAAATTTCCCCGCCTGTGACGGTGGAATATGAACTTATGACTCTAGAGCATTAGCCTGGTGCTGTGGTTTACTTAGTCCAGTAACATTACCACCAAGTTACCATCCCCATGTTCAGCTTGTGCCTGGTGCTACCTTCCCATGTTTACTGACACTTTCCTATCCGACAGGATGGGGTTTGTGTGTTCCAATCTTGCAGGAAAGGAAATGAAATGACAATAATTTGGGGCTATACACTTCTCTGGGTTTTCATTCCTCTTGTTTTCAATGAAAATGGGAAGAGATTTATAACAGGCAGCTGATTTGAGAATATCCATTCCATACCCATTGTCCATGATCATAACTGCCTCTTTAAAGTGCAGCCTCACAAAGAGAGTTTGTAATTTTGCTTTGTGTCTGAAATTGCAGAAAGTAAACTTGGGCACAGCTACAAGATTAACAAAAAAACCCTGAAACACTCACATGAATTTTAACGTTAGGACATTGTAACTGTTTGCAAAGACAAAAATAAAAACTCGCTTAAGTCAACTTCTGACAGAACTGATGTTCCAACTACCTATAGTGGGCAAGTTTATCATTTTGGCCTTAACTGTGTTAAAGATTTCTAGCCAATATTAGAGACTGGTTTCCAATGGGATCCACCTTAGTGGAGCCATCGTACAACAATTAAAATATACGAGGGACCTTTTCTGACACTGCCAAATTGGAAAGCTGCTGGCACAAACCTCATGGTTCACATGGTCAAACGCCCTTTGAAATCAATGCAAATCACTCAACAAAATATATTTATCTTATGCAGAAGAGCTGTCCCACAAACTAGTCAAGCAACAGGCTGACATTAACTGAATTACAACAGTGACTACACTTCAAAAGTACTTCATCAGCAGTAACACACATTGGAATACCCTGGGCTATATAAAGGTGCTATATAAAGGCACATTATTTTCTCTCCCATAGTTGTCAAGTTGTTTGTGCTTAACTTTGTCTGGTCCTTGGTCCCAAAGAATTGTCTTCCATTTTTGTTAAAAATAATAGACCGAGGGAATTGTCCTGGATGCATTTACAATATCACCAAATGCATCAAGATTTACAACTGATTAAGATGACAATTCATTATGTGTAACTGTCTCGCACAGTGGTTTGCTGCCACTCCATATTCAGCTTTGTTTTTGAAATTAGACTGTCTGTTCACTAGATTTTGGGAAAGTTGCAGTTGACACAAAACCTGGAATGATAGTGAACTGTGAGGAGAATAGTGATATACTTCAAGAGGACAGAGACAGGCTGATTGTTATGAGCTCAACGACTACAGTCTTTCTAGTGTGGTGACTTTATTGAACTGAATGCAACATAGCTGCCCCAGACATTCCCTCATGGCAGAGGTCACATGACTATGGCAAGCCAGGTAGGACACTTAGTAATGATTGCATTTTAAAACCCAAACATCCCCCTTTCCATAATGAGCACCAGACAACTTTGTATGCACTATCATGTGTAACTGTGAGTTATCCAAATTACCCACTATGCCACAACTGTTCCCATGCATTAACAAACAGTTCATTATTCTCATTAGTCTTTGCACATGCATTGCACACATAGTTGTTAAATGGTGCAGGTCACTTAATGGTACGCATGTGCATTGTCATTGGCTGTTTGTCTGGATGATGTTCCTTCTCCAGGGATTGTACTTCCTTTGGCACTTGTGGTAACTGTTGTTGTTCTATTTCCATTGTTGGGTACTGGTGGACCTCTGGGAGTGATGGTTTTTCTGTACTCTGTGCAGCTGATGAGATCCCATCTTCCTGACCAGCTACCTACAGTGAAGGAACAGCTTTTCTGGTTGTTTGTATGTGCCTGCGGTTGCTTCAGTATATTTGGTCTTTCACTTCCACCGTGTACGATCGAGGTGACAACTGCTCTGTGCATGTCCTGTGGGCTGACTCCTGTTGAGAGCATTGAAGGTTTGTACCCTGGTGAGCTATCCAATGCTCAACTCTGGCAATGGTTTAGCAGTCTTGTCAAAATGAAATCTGGTTTTCTGCCATTTTACCTCGATTCTTTCACTCATACCTGTTACTACTTCAAGCTTCAGTACCTTTTTTGCTATTGGAAGAGTAGTTTAGGTGTGACATGACATTAGTCTTTGGATTGGACTACTTTCCATGCCTTCAGTTGGTGTGTTTCTCCACTCCCAGAATTGCCTTGTATACATCTGTGCTAGATTTGCATGATTTCTTGATGATTCTTTTGGCAATTTTCAATGCTGCCTCAGCTTTCCCATAGTGCGGAGATGATTTATAGTGTTGAATTTCTCAATCATTTGTGAAGTGGCTGAACTCTTCACTCATGAACTGAGGGCCATTGTCATTCATCACAATGCCTGGAATGCCGTACTGACTAAGTGGGTTTTCAGGCATTCTACTATCTTTCCTGTCATCGTTGAAGTCAGCTAGTTTAACTCCCAGCAGTCAGAGTATTAGTCTACATTGATAAGATAATCAGTTTCTGCTATAGTGAAGAGGTCTACTCCCAAATTCATCCATGGTCTGTCTGGCATGTCATGTGTCATCAACAGTTCTCTAACTTGTTTAGCTTGGTACTCATTACAAGCACTGCACTGGCCTACATGGTCTTTAATTTCATTGCTCATATTTGGCCAGTGGAGTACTTCTCTTGTCTTTCTCAGACTCAATTAATTCCTTGATGGTTTGCATGGATGCACTTCAGCATCTCTTCTCTCATCTCCTTAGGGAAGATGACTCTAATTCCTTTGCACAAGATACCATCTTGGACTATCTATTCATCTCGGTATGCCCAATATGCTATTGTGACCACAGGTATCTCCGTGATGCTCTCAGGCCATCCTTTCATCACCACTTCTTGCAGAACTTGGAGAGTTACAACTTGTCGGGTAATTTGCTTGATTTGAGCAAGGCTCTTGTCTGTCAGATTCAATATCTCTGCTGGGTTGATGACTTCCAGGGCATGTCGAGCTGCTGCTTCACATTGAATCTGGAAGATTTCACATTCTGTTGTAGAATCCTCAACTTTCTTTATGGGGAGTGCTGCTCTCAACAGCATGTGAATCATCTGTTTCCCTTGCTTGAATGTCAGGTTCAGATGATATCTCCGTAAACAAAGTAACATTCTTTGCAGGCGCTTTGGAGCAGATAGTAGCGGTTTGAGAAAAATGCTTTGAAGTGGCTTGTGGTCGGACTCCACTGTTATTTTGTCCCTCCCAGGCAGGTATTGATGAAAATGCTCACAAGCAAAAACAATAGCTAGGCACCTTTTCTCAATCTGAGCATAGTGCCTTTTAGTTTGCGTTAATGCACTGGATGTAAATGCGACTGGTTGTCCTTGCTGCATTAGGGTTGCCCCAAGACTTGTCTCAGTGACATCACAATGCAAGGCAACTTCATCATTGACATTATAGTACTTTAGCACTGACATTGTTGTCACTAGTTGTTTGATGCCTCAATACCACTTACCCACTATAGCACAATGATGGAATGAGCAAACACATGGCAGATGAGATGTAATGCAGAGCAGTGTGAAGTGATACATTTTGGTAGAAGGATTGAGGAGAGGTAATATAACCTAAAGGGCACAATTTTAAAGGAGATTCAGGAACAGAGAGACCTGAACACATATGCACATAAATCTTTGAAGGTGGCAGAGTAGATTGGGAAAATGGTTAAAAAGACATTTATAAATAGAGGCGTAGAGTACAAAATCAAGCAAGTTATTTTGAACATTTATAAAACAGTGATTTGGCCTCACCTGAAGTATTGTGTCCAATTCTGGGCACTGTGTTTTAGGAAGGATTTGAGGGCTTTAGAGAGGATGCAGAAAATAGAGATGAGGGACTTCAGCTATGTGGTTAGATTAGAGAAGCTGGATTGTTTTCCTCAGAGAAGAGAAGGATGAGAAAAGATTTGATAGACATGTTCAAAATCACGAGAGGTCTAGATAAAGTAGATAGAAAGAAATTGATCCCATAGGGTCAAGAACTAAAGGACACCAATTTAAGGTGAATGGCAAAAGAATCAAAAGCAACCTGGGAAAAAAAAAACTGTTTTATGCAGAGAGTGGTTAGGATCTGGAATCTACTTCCTGAATAGATTATGGTGGCGGATTCAATCATGACTTTCAAAAGAGATTTGGAAAAGCACCTGAAGAGAAAAATATGTAGGGCTATGTGGGGAAAGGGTTTGAGAGTGGGTTTGAGGGGTAAATTTCTCTTGCAGAGAGCCAGCACAGAGTCAACAGACTGAATGGCCACTTTCTGTGCTATGACCACCTCTATTTCTCTGATTCTATGACTGTGTTTGCTCTTGCCATCCGAATTTGATCCAGAGGCTTCGGCAAGCATCCCATTACAGAATTTTCACCATTTCTATTAATTTTAAAGAAATCCCTAAAATCCCAGGGTTCTGATGTACTATGGACCTGCGGGCACGTTGCCTGTAATTATAGTTAGTTCCAGCAGGTTAACTTGCTGTCATGGAAAATTGTGTAAATTTCAAAACGAGTATAATTTTGAAAACTAACAGAATCTCCTTCATCCATGGTGGCCACAAGAAACCTGAACAATATTTATTGCTTTGTTAGGACATTTATAGAAACCATTTGTCCTCTTCAGAAAGTTCTGAATTCGGGTTTGCTAATTGCAGAGATTTTTATCAGAGCCTGTACATTGCTTAATTAAGCCTTTGCAGCAAAATAAGGCCTTGTTCAGGTACCATAACAGTGAGTGGATGAAAGTGAGATCTGTATACATTCCCTTGAGTTTAGAGGGTTGAGGGACAATCTAAGTGAAGTGTTTAAAATGTTAAAACGGTTCAACGGGGTAGAGATGCTATTTTATATTGTTATATTATTTGAAAAGAGTTAGGACTATATCATTATGTGCATGTATACATATATGTGCAGAATGCCACATCACTCATGACTTCGCTGCAGCCAGTGTACTGAGCAACAGCGTATTAGTCTGCAGCACATTGTGTGATCTGAGAGATATATTGATGAAGCTCCAGCATTTAGAAACATAGAAAATAGAAGCAGGAGTAGGTCATTCGGCCCTTCGAGCCTGCTCCACCATTCAATATGATCATGGCTAATCTTCTATCTCAATGCCATACTCCTGTGCTCTCCCCATACCACTTAACACCTTTAGAGTCCAGAAATCTATCTATTTCCTTGTTAAGTATATTTAACTTGGCCTCCTCGGCCTTCTGCGGTAGAAAATTCCATAGGTTCGCTACCCTCTGAGTGAAGAAGTTTCTCCTCATATCAGTCCTAAATGGTCTACCCCGTATCCTGAGATTGTGAGCCTTGTTCAAGATCCCCCAGCCAGAGGAAATATCATCCCTGTGTCCACTCTGCCCATCCCGGTCAGAATTGTATATGTTTCAATGAGATCTCCTCTCATTCTTCTAAACTCCAGTGAATACAGACCTAGTCGGCCCAATCTCTCCTCATATGACAATCCTGCCATCCCAGGAATCAATCTGGTGACCCTTCGCTGCACTCCCTCTATGGCAAGTATACCCTTTTTTAGATAAGGAGACCAAAACTGCACACAATACTCCAGGTGTGGTCTTGCCTAGGACCTGTACAGCTGCAGTAAGACATCCTTGCTTCTGTACTCAAGTCCTCTCGCAATAAAGGCCAACATACCATTAGCCTTCTTAACTGCTTGCTGCACCTGCATAGTTGCTTTCAGTGATTAGTGTACATGGACACCCAGGTCCCGTTGTACATCAACATTTCCCAATCTAACACCATTTAAATAACACTCTGTCATTTTGTGTTTTCTACCAAAGTGGATAAGTTCACGCTTATTCACGTTATATTGCATCTGCCAAGTATTTGCCCACTCATTTAACCTGTCTAAATCACCTTGAAGCCTCTTAACACCCTCCTCAATCCCATGTGCTTTAATTTTACACACTAACCTCTTATGTAGGACTTTATCAAAAGCTTCCTGAAAATCTAAATACACCACATCCACTGGTTCTCCCTTATCTATTCTGCTAGTTACATCCTCAAAGAACTCCAGTAGGTTTGTCAAACATGATTCTCCTTTCATAAATCCATGTTGACTTTGTCTAATCTCGTTGATATTTTCTAAGTGCCCTGTTATCACAGCCTTTATAATAGACTCTAGCATTTTCCCTACTACTGAGTTTAGGCCAACCGGCTTGTCATTCACTGTTTGAGTTTAAAAGTGTGATAGTATAATTATTTCAAATTTCTGGGAAAAGTGTGAGGTAATGCACTTGAGGAGGGCAAACAAAGCAAGGGAATACTCCATAAATGGGAAGTTATTGAGAGGGGTTGAGGAAGTGAGAGACCTTGGAGTGCATGTCCACAGGTCCTTGAAGGTGGCAGGTCTGGTGGACAAGGTGGTCAAGAAAGCATATAGAATGCCTTCCTTTATTGGGCGAAGTATTGAATACAAAAGTAGGGATGTAATAGTGGAACTGTATAAAACGCTGGTTAGGCCACAGGTGGCATTTTGTGTACAATTCTGGTCACCACATTACAGGAAGGACATAATTGCTTTGGAGAGAGTGCAGAAGAGATTTACAAGAATGATGCCAGGGCTTGAAAATTGTAGCTATGAGGAGAGATTGGTTAGGATAAGGTTGTTTTCCTTAAAACAAAGGAGGCTAAGGGGAGACCTAATTGACAAAACTATGAGGGCCTAGATAGGGTAGACAGGAAAGACTTGTTTCCTCTAGCTGAGGGGTCAATTACCAAGGGGCATAGATTTAAGATGATTGGTAGAAAGATTAGAGGGGACATGAGGAGAAACATTTTCACCCAAAGGGTCTGGAATTCATTGCATAAGTTGGTGATTGAGGCTGAAATGCTCAACTCATTTAAAAGGCACCTGGATCTGAATCTGAAGTGCTGTAACCTGCAAGGCTACTGAGCGGCTAGTTTCTTTTTTCTCTTTTTTGGCATGATGGGCTGAATGGCCTCATTCTGCATTGTAACTTTTCTATGGTTCTATGGTTCTACGGAACAACAAGATATAACAAACTATTTCCTCTGGTGGGACAATCAAGAACAAATGGCCATAATCTTCGAATTATTGCCAGGCCATTTAGTAGTGAACTTAGGAAACACTTTTTAGGAAGCATTTTTTTCACACAGAGACTGAGGACGCTGAGATAATTGGAAATTTCTACTTTGAGAACTGAAGAATACTGCTTCAGACACCATGAAGTAGGCTTTGTACTCTTGAGTATATTAATAGCTAGACTTTGTTAACAACTCATAACTATATATATATAAATACAGTAGAACGTACAGGTATGGAGCTGACTCCATCCTAGGTATTTACCCATCTCTGTCCATCTCTAGACTGACTCTGGCTCTGGGTCATGTGCCTTCTTACATCACTTGTGTGCACAGTACTGTTCTCAGTCCCACATTAACCCTGGATGTACCAGAATGCAAGAATGATTGGATTGTTACTCAGTAAAGATGTCAAAGGATGTAGAAATTAGGTAGGTAAATGGAGTTGGAGTGTTAATCAGCCACGACCTAAATGAAGGACGGAACAGACTTCAGGGCTGAATGACCAGCTTCACCCCTTCTGTTCCAATTTTCTTAAAATAGTCCCAAGGCATTGTAAGTCACAAACAACAGGTGGTATTTTCCCATTCCGCCTGTGGCGGGTTTTGTGGCAGGCAGGAGTGGAGAATTCAGTGGCAGGCAAAAAGTTGGGAATCCGCTGGAATAAACTGCATGCAATTCTCCCGATGGTGGGACTATGGCGGGTCAGTCATCCCGCTGCCTAATGGCGTGAACACCGTTTGCATTCATTAACATCTCATGAATGCTCATTAAAACAGCTGCTTGCCGGAATCTTGTCACATCTTCCAATCTTGCGTCATGCCAGCGGGAAACTATGTCGGCCTCAAACCCGTTTGAAAAGGGGTAGCATGCACAAGTCAGACCTCAGTTTGCTGGTAATTTCGAGGTGAGTGGAACATATATAGCCTACCTGCCATGGCACTTCGCCCAACTTGTGATGAACGCCACTCTAATGGGGCTGTGGGGTTGGTCTGCTCCTGCTCTTTGCCTACATTGTCCTGAGCAACACCACTGTGCTGTGCTACTCGTGCAGGCTTCCACTTTCAGAAACACTCCAATGGAGGGTGGGATGTGAAGCGAATGTGGGGTTGACAAACACGAGGGGGGACAACGGGAAGGGAAGGCTGTGAAATGGCAGTGAGGGGGAAGGGCGAACACGAGGGAGGTCTTTCTGGGGTCGCCCTCTAACCTCTTGTTGGCACAGGAGTGAGCAGGGGTCTGCTTAGAAGGAAAGCAGAAAGACCTCCTTGCGATGTAAGTCACTGAAGGCCAATGGCTTTATTAGCACTGTTAAAGGGCTACTCAGAACTCAGTGGCTTCACATCACAGTCGCTGCATCTCAAGAGTAACAGATAGGAATGTAGAATTTGGGAATGCAGGCAACAGTGAAGGAGTCACAGCTGAATCATACATGGCATTTCATCAATGAAGGCCTGTCACGTGTTCACCAGAATTGACACTCCTAATGGGCCAAAGGGCATCTACTCATTGATTATGAGCAATTGATTGGTCATTAATATGTGACACAGGAGATTGGGGCACAAAGCGAATTTGGGTCACTCATCTCACTGAAACTTTAGTATTCTATGCAGGGCTCAAGATGTTACATATCTGCGATGTCATCTTGGTCACATTGATGCGTGTGCTAGTGTCTCATGGACAAGGCGGCATCAGCCACCATGTAAGTAGGGCAGCAAACACTATGGACCCTTAAAGTTTCCAAACATGTCATCTTCTGAGCTTCACTTTCTTGCCCCTTGAATCATTAATGTCTTCAATGTTCCCTTTCAGAGAGAAGGCAAAAGCAGATATGGATCCAGGGCTCAATGCTGCCTTTGTCAGGGTCCTAATGCAATGGAGGAGGTGAAGGAGGGAGAGGCAACTCTGAGTGCTGCTTCAGCAGGAGGAACGTGGTCAAGTGGAGCCAGAGCATGAACAGGAGGGTCAGGAGGAGAGACGCAGACAACCGGGGCAACTCGCCAGACCTAGGGTTTATCGTAGAAGAGTCTCCTATTTACAAATGAGTGAGAGGCATTGCCGCACACGTCTGTGCTTGTCCACATTCTTCATGAATGCTATATTCTTTGTGAAAACCTGACGTCATATGGAGTTGGAGTGTATTCCCTGCCAGTGACTTTGAAAGTGACTACGGCACTCAGTTTCTTGGCCTCTGGTTCTTTCCAAGGATCGACAGGGAACCTGTGCAGCATCTCCCAGTCCACAACACATCGATGCATAAAGGAGTCACAGATGCCTTTTACAGGAAGGCCCATCATTATGTCAGGTTTGCTCTGGACGAAGTTAGGCAGGCTGCGAGAGTCACTGGCTCTGCCGCCACCTCAGGCTTCCCAAGAGTGCAGGGCACAATAGACTGTACCCATGTGGCTATACAGGTTCAATGGCAGCAGGCCCTAATGTTTATAAACTGTAGGGGCTATCGTTCCATCAATGTACAACTGATGTGTGATCACCGGAAGCACATCCTGCCCATTTGTGCACGGTACCCTGGGAATTGCCATGACTCCTACATCCTGAGTCATTCCCAGGTACCTGAGATTTTCGAGGGGCCATTACATCTGCAGAGATAAGGGGTACTCACTGAATACCCTGACTGATGACACCAGCGTGTCACCCTCTGAGTCGTTCCGAGGAAAGGTACAACAGCTCCACACACTCCCTCATAGAGCAGACCATAGGGCTTCTGAAGATGCATTTCAGATGCTTGGACCGCTCAGGTGGCTCACTACAATCGATTCCTGACAGGGTTTCCCGCATTATCGCAGTGTGTTGCACCCTTCACAATCTGGCAATGTAAAGAGGTGAATCTCTGCCAGAGGATGAACTGGAGGAGGATGAGAGCTCATTGGAAGATGAAGATCTGGAGACCCAGGAACCTCAGGAGGCTGCTGAGGGTCAGTATGAGTGCGATCACGCCACGGAGGAAGGAAGACGTGGGAGACATTCCTGTGATACATTAATTGCTGACAGGTTCCAGGAAGAGTAAAGTTAAGTGAGGGAATATGGCCACATCCCTCCTAGCCCTCAACGCCATTTTATTTCAATACAGAAAATGTCCACCCACTTGCAGTGAGAACAAGTCCCACATTCAGACTTCACATTCTGACCTCATGAATCGCCAGGCCATGATCTTTGCTTTGGTCCATGGGGCCCTGTGAGTGAGCTCACTCTAGGAACTGAGAGTCCACTTACGAATAAGAGCACTGTGAGAGAAGACTTGAAGCTTTCACTGCCGTCTAATGATGCAAACATTGCTGCGACTGAGATGTGGACATGCCAAGGGATCTCCTCCTCCTGTGCATGTCTTTTCTTCTGTCACTACCACTGAGGAGACACAAATGCTGTTAGAATATCAATGCTGATGAGCTGCCCTCACTCAATGGTGTTCCTTGAGGAAGAAGGGTTGGAAACACTTACATCACACATTTCCAGTAAAGACTTAAACACATCTCCCTGACATCACACAAGGGTGCAGAGACTAGTTCAACTGAGGTTGACATCACAGGAATATGACTCTCACAGTGGGACACTATCACTGAGTGGGAGAAAGGCTAAACCGCAAATTAAGAGGATTCCAAAGCACAAAATCACAACGTCTTCAGTTGCCAAGAACATTCACGCAACCATCAAATGTATTCACAAAAGTGCAATTTCTTTACATGTCTAGCCCACCTGTGGCCCAAAAGTGACATCAGTTTTTCTTAACTTCCCTAACCCTACCGCTATGCCTGGGTGCAGCCCTGACATCCGCAGCAGAAATGTGGGCAGCCTGCTGACTGCTACTCCCTAATGTCTGTGATAATAACCTTGGCGGATGTCCTCTGGTGGTCCGAGGCCTGGAGGGCCCCGGCCTGATAAGGGTCACCTGCTTAGGGGCAGAAGTACCCTCAGCGGCCTGAGAAGCTGGACTGGGCCGGGCCACAGGGAGAGGGGCCTGTGAGCGGCCCCACACCCTTGAGTGTCCTGAGAGGAGTTCCCTGGGGTGTCTGGTTGGCACTCATCCTCCCTGTGGGTGCCCGAGGGCCCCGCCCTGTCTCCTGCAGGAGATGATGCACCCGGAGGGAGGTCAAGGTGCCTTGTCCCCATGTTGCCTACATGTTGATGGTGCCCACCAGGGTGTGTGGTCATGGAGTGCAGGGCCAAGCACAAACCCAGCAACACCTGCTGGACCAAGGTCTCCATGGTGGTCACCAGCCTTCCCATGGTGACCTCAAGATGCTCTCATGTCAGAGCCACGATATCAGACAGAACGCAGCTGGACTCCTCCATCGTTTGCTCTAGTCTGCTGAGTGACTATCGAATCTCTGCCTGATGTTCCGCCGCCTGTTGTTGCATCTCCAGCATTGATTTGGTGGCTGCTTCCAGAGGCTCATCATCTGACTCGGACTGAGCGGGTGGCTGGTCTCTGGCAGCCCTCCGAGTGCCGGAGACCTGGGCTGTCCCTGCCTCCGACTGCTGCGGGGACGTGTCAGTGAGGTGTTCCCCAGAAAATGAGCCTGAGCCTAATCTGCAGCTGTGCCTCACCGACGTGTGTCTCTCTGAGCTGGTGGAGCGTGTGTGTAAGCGCCGTGACAGTTCTTCAGGAGCATCATCTTTGGATGCAGTCCATGGGCTCACACTGGTGCTGGACTGGCTTGGGGGCCTCGATCTGCTGGTGCCTAGAAAATAGAAAATAGAGTTTCAGTTAATGAGCATGAGCTAGATAAGGCTGCGTGTGACTCACTGTGAATGTCAGGATCTGATGAAGTGAAAGAGCTGTGATTCATACCAGGTTGTTGGGAGTGGCCAATCTCCCCTTCCCCACAGGAGCGAACCCTGCCCTCCCCAGCCAGCTCGGCTGTAGCCTCCTCAAACTCAGTGAGGGCAATGATGTCAGCCGTCCCTCCGGCGCGCCAGCTTGGTCTGTATGAAGAAGAAAGAAAGGCATGTGTTGAGAGGGGATGGAGCAGAGGTTGGGTGAGATGCGTGTCCCCTGTGTGTGGTGAACCCTCCCCAGAAAGGCCAGAGGATGGAGTGTGAGCAACATGACAGATGGGATGATGGTGATGTGAAAGTTTTGGTGAGAGAATGAGTGTTGATATGTGTCCCCCACTACTGGTTGTGTGAGATCCCTGAAGAGAGTAGCCATTTGAGAGCGTGGTGCCTTGATGAGAGTTTGATATTGGAGAGAGTTGGAGGATGACTAATCCTGGCAGAGCAGATGAGATCATTCACCCTCTTCCTGCACTGGGTGGCATTTTGGGCGCAGTTGCCAGCTGCGCTGACCTGCTCCACGACGGCCTCCCAGGCCGGAGAGGTGAGGCTGCTGTGCTTCCTGCAGCTATCCCTGGGATAGAGCATGTGCCTTTGCGCCTGCACCTATCTGATCAAGGCCTGGAGGGCCTGATGTGTGAAGCAGGGTGCTGCCTTCTTCTTCAGGCTCTCGGCCTTCCTCTTCTGGCTGCCAGACATCTCTGGTGGGCTGGACAGAGTGAGATTGTGTGCTGGACTGATTTTTAAATATGACGCCCGGACCTTCGAACGCGGCAGCTGACGGTGGGCAGACACATCAGCTCCCAACCTGCCAGGTGATTCAGACTGCTATGTGCCTTCGCATAATTAATGACCCTCCAAGCATGGCGAGTTCCTGCCATTCCAGCCAGCAGGGTGGGCACTGTCAAAACCGCCCATCACCGCGCTTAGTCTCATTAATTGAAAATTCCACCCAGCAAGTTTACCATCAATTTAAATGTAAGTATTGGGATACTTCTACATGCAACATTCTCTTTATACTTATGTTATGTACCAAGACCAGACTTGTAAAATCACCCATTTAATCCTCTATGGCTGCAACCATGGTGCATTATCCTAACCCCTTAGCTCTCTTGGTGGCTCTTGATGTAATTCCTCAAGCTCTTCTCCCTGGTTCCATCACTACCTTCCCTAAAATGGCCAGCTCCTCTCAGAAAGATTTCTCTTCCCAGGTCCAGACCCACCCAGGTTCCATCAGGTGTTCCTTCATGTTCCATTGTTGCCCCATACTCCAGTTCCTTATACGTGTGCTGCCTCTCTGTTGTCTTACCTGTAAGCATCGAGCTAGTGTCCTTGGCCAGGATTTTCCATGCCCGCCGGCATCAGGTGGTGTGAGCAGACTATATGGCGAGGAAGCCAAAAATCAGTTTCACAACATTGTGAAACCAGTTTGCGATTATCCGCTCTGCGCGCCAATGGCGGACCGCATTCCCTGCCATTGGATGTTGGGAACCTAATTGTAATACATCAGCATATCATTATAAGGCCAGCCCACTGGACTCAACCCCACCCCCGCCCTCCCACCTCCGCTGAATCATCTGCCCACATTGGTGAGAAAACACGCCAACGTGCTTCACAACAGCACAAAAGCGACGTGCGCCTGGCAGGCTGCACTTCACTCGGGACTTTGAGGTTTGTTTGCCTTCCTTACTTCGGTCAGCACTCGCAGTCATCAGCGCCAGGCTTCACAGACAGCAGCACATCACTTTTAGGGGGACTCACGGGTAGGTCTCTACCTACCAGATCAGCCATATGTGGGTGGCTTTTCAATGGTTGCAGGGCAAGTCTTGCTTGGGGAAGGGGGAGAAGGGGCATCAGGCAAAGGAAGAGGCAGCAAGACAAGAGCTCTACTGGGGAAGGGAGATATCCCAGAGTGTGTGGGGCTGGGGGGGGCACAAGTTGATTTGTGCAAGTGGCCTCAAGATGGTGAGGGCTGAGGAGGCAGTCTCCAGAGGAGATGAGGCCAGATGGAGATGTGAGGGTGTGTGTGTGAGAATGGGTGGTGATATCCCTTGAGCTGGCAGTGAGTGAGATGCCAGTGAATGTGTGATGGGCTTAAGTGTGTGAGTTTAGAGTAATGAGATGGTTGCCATATGCTGGCTGCATGGATGAGATCATTCATCCTCTATCTGCATTGGATGGCCAACCTCTTCTGTGCAGCATTGGCACTGACCACCACTACCACCGCCTGGCATGCTGGATTGGTGATGCCGCTGCCCATCCTGCAGCCAGAGCGGGGGGTAGAGGACATCACGCTGGGCTGCCAAGGCATCCAAATGGCATTTCATTGATGCGTTGTTAAACCGGGGTCTGCAGTCTTTTTGCCTCTCGTGGACATCTTCCCTGCAGTAGTGGTGGGCTGGAAGCACTGAGATGTGTGCACACGGCTGGACTTTAAATATGGAGACTGAATTGATGAAGCGGCAAGGTGATGGCATGGAAATGGCGTGTTTCCCGGGAATGCATAACTAATGTAGTGGGTTTGGGATGATTCGGCGTGAAAACCCGCCATCGCGGCCAGCGGGTTAAACGTCGTTTTACCCGCCCACTACCACACTTAGTGCAAATCTGGGACGATTCCGCCCCTTGTGTATGTGGTTAACTTTATTTCTCTGCCATCTCCTTTCAGCAGGACATTGCCAAGGCCACAAAGAACTAAGGGATTTGGTTCTCATCAGAAATTTTGCATGCTTGCCCTGATTAACCCTTGGCAAACACGCCCTTCCCAGCCGGCTGTTCACTCGAGCTGAAGCCAAAGGTTCACAAGCTTTTACATCATGTTTGACCCTGTGTTTCACATCCTTCCATCACCAGGAATGTTTTTTTCCACCTCTGGTGTATTGCACACCGCACGCTCAATGCTGCTGAAAGCCTAGTTAGACGAGGGGTTCGTTTTGATAATTTACACCTCACATCAATATTAACATTGAGCATCAGGTGACATAGATTTATGAATTATGCAGTACATGTAATAGTACATTAAAATACACTTAAAAAGTTACACTTACAGCTGGACTTATTACACTGTTTGGTCAAGCATTCCAATATGTTATGGTATTGAACTCCATATCTTAGGCCTTTGTGAATCCAAATACTCATTAAAAACTCAGTTTTAGTACATTTGTCTTACACCCTTCCTGTGATAATGCGCTCAGCTCTGCATTAAATAATTATTAAAATGCACATCCATAGAAGGAGAATTTGATTGACATCTCTTATCAATGACTTGAGTTTTTTTTACTTAACAAATTATGTTTTGCATAATCCCCTACAACTTCTTTACTTTGTTATCAATAGTTTCACTCTATTGAGTGCTATTCCACCAAGTGAAACTTTAATTTTAAAATTGTCTTTGATTCATAACCATTCTGTCAATGCCTTGCTTCTGCAAAACCCCGATTTAAGGGGATGATGTATCCCGAGATTTCCTTTGCGGTACTATTATGGTCTTGTTATCAACTGTTTAAAGTTATTTGAAATGTATGAATCAGTATGCAGAGGGATGTCTTTTAATTAGGTTTACTGAAGTGACTAAATTGACCATTGCTTTAAGGTCAGCCTTAGGTCAATAGCCCATTACTACTTTAAATTGACTTAAAATTTCCTGCTTAACAAGCTAAGGCTAAAGGTTATTATTACTACACTATCAAGAGAAATCAATAGCAGGGTAACAGTAGCTGACTTTAGAATAGTCTGATTAATCCTTTCCTTACATCGTTATTGATGCATTGATCCATACTCGAAAGAGTTTCATGGACAC
Source organism: Cetorhinus maximus (assembly GCF_964194155.1). Taxonomy (NCBI): domain Eukaryota; kingdom Metazoa; phylum Chordata; class Chondrichthyes; order Lamniformes; family Cetorhinidae; genus Cetorhinus; species Cetorhinus maximus. Next base: position 26,423,610 of record NC_135892.1, on the reverse strand, counting down.
TTTCTTCTCCTGTGCTCCAGACTAAACATTCAACTCACGGTCGAGTTCCACTGTCAGCATCCTATCCACTTCATAATTACTTCCCCCGTCATCCTTTACGGCCCCCCCATCCCTACCATGCTGATTTCCACATTCTTGTCATCATTTACAAGCCCATCTATGGCCTCACTCCACTTTTCAATTTCTCTTAGCTTCATGACCCAGCTTGGATCATGCTCTCTTCTCAGTCTGGATCACTGCCTACCCTTTCCCTGCTACCAAACTGCCTCCATCTATTTGGTCACAGGGCTTTCAGCCACTTTTAGTTCACACTCCAGAACTCTCTTCCTAAACCCGTCTCCTTAGTTATTTCTTTCTCATTTTTAAAAACTTCCTCAAAACCCCTTTCAACCACTTCTTCAGTCACAGTCCCAGTCCCCGTTGCATGTCCAATTCCGCCTCACTCATGAAGGGCCTTCGGATTTTTTTTTCCATGTTAGAGGATCTGTAAGAGTGTGTTGTTGTTTGGTAACTAGAGTTTGACCTTTTAATTCCTGTGTGAAGATGGAGTTTGTGATGTTGGAGATGGGTGAAGAGGTGATGATGTCAGGTCAATAAAGAAAGAGATCTGAGAATTCTGGTCCATAGATCTCTAAAGGCTCATGAGCAATAACATGAAGTGATAGCTGGAGTGAATAAGGTGTCGGAGTCTATTTATTAGACAATTGACTATAATACTATTTTGTCCTTGTACAAGATTTTGATCAGGCCTCTGTTGGAATACTGGGTCCAGTTTTGGTCTCCCCACAGTAAGTGATATTGAAGCTTGGGAAGTGGTGCGGAGGAGAGCCACTAGACTAACTCACACTTTAACGCATCTTAACTATCGTGAGGCTAAAAGAGCTGGAGCTCTGTGCTTGAGAAAGGCATAGATACAGGGATGTTTTCATCAAGATTTATAGGATAACAAAAGGAATAGATTGTGTTTGAGTTGACAATATTTTCTAACTGAATAGCTTTTGGAGAGCCAGGAATCACAATTTTAAATTATATAAGGAAGGCCTCAAGTAGGTTGGTGAGGAATTTCCCAGATTTTGTTTGCCCCAATTGGCCTTGGTTCTTATCTGGTTTTTCATCTTGGGGCATCACATGGCTTTTGGCTGGGATAGGGAGTGTAAACGTATAATGCACAAGGCATCGCAGTCGTATGGGGAAAATTGGATGGATCTTTTCCTGCTCGTTATTCTTTGTATGTCACTACAAAATGGCTACTGTCAGTTTTCAATAGTGCTCAGGCTTAATTGGATAATAGATGGAAAAGAGTGGCCATAACACAGCACCAACAAGAGGGAAGATCAGAAATGGGCAGAGGTGCAAGTTAGAGCTGGTGGCCAGGTGAGAACTGGAAGACTAAGGGGCTTAAAGTAAGTCATTTATGGACTCAATGAAGAGATGAGGGGATAAAAGGGAAAGCGCCAATCATCGGATGAAAGAATTCTTTGAGAGAAAAAAATGTTTGGGGCGTAAGGGGGGCATAGCCAACTTAAGAGGAGGGAACACAATTATTTATAACAATGTATTAGAGGAACTGATAACAATGTGTTTCCATAGGAACAGAATCTTGTGTGCAACTAGTTAGCAATGATATGTAAATTACTTTGGGATTCAAACAAATGTAATCCTGGGAGGCTAACAGCATCAAGTGAGTGAATATATAAAAGATATTTCTTTTATAAATGCAAGAGAATTATAATTAATCCCATAACATCTGCACAGACAATGCAGACACCAAAGATCTGAGTGATGTCTTGCTGGGATGGATTCAGCCCTATCACCAAGGAATCTATCTTAGAAAAGAGGAAAAATAAAACCCTCATCAGTGTAGGATTACAGACTGGATTTACCATCCCTTTTGTTAAACTGTTGATATTATTGAAGTATTTTATTGAGGCAACGACTATTTGCATTCATTTAGTGCCTTTAACAGAGAAAAACATCCCAAGACGCTTCATAGGAGCATTACCAAAAAAAATGTGACCCGGAGCCATATAAGGAGATATCAAGACAGGTGACCAAACGTTTGTCAACGAGGTAGGTTTTAAGAAGCATTTTAAGGGAGAAGAGAAAGTTAGAGAGGCGTAGGGAGTGAATAACTTATGACCGAGGCAGGTGAAGGCAAGGCCACTGTTGGGGTGAAGGAAATTAGGGATGTACTTGTGGTAATCTGATGTGTAATATACCTTTAAGAAGAATGTTATAATGGAAGATCACATGATCTTAGTATCCAATAGCAGAGTAGCTACCTCAGTAGTCAGTAGTTAGTAGCCTAGAGTTAGCGTCTGTAATGTAGAGACAGGGTTTGAGTTGTAAGCACACAAATGTAGCTGCTGAGTTCCTTTGTAAATAAATAGAATGCGTTCTACATAAGAACTGTCTGTTGATCTACTCTGTCTATGGTACCAACTCGGCCATCCTGAAACAAGCGTGTAACCCGGATCCATTAGCCTAATTAAACTAGTGACCAGGATCCAGCAGTACTACTGTCCAGAATTGGATCTCAGTGCCTTGTAGACTGGAGGAGGTTACAGAGAAAGGGAGGGGTGAGGCCATTGAGAGAATTAATAACATGGTTGAGAATTTGAAAATAGCTTGAGTTTCACTTTTATATATACCATTGGACAATCCGAAGGCCCTTGACAATATACGTTGCAACAGCAAAGTTTGTCTCATCCACAAATGGCTTACCGTTATCCAATATTTAAAAGCCGAGGTGCAAGCATAGAAATTTGACTTGGACAGGGATGTTAAATGGATGTTTTTACATGGGTGCCAGTTACATACCCGCTTGATATTCACTTCCTTTGAAGTTAATGTCAAAGGACTATGAGACAGTCCTAAAATCTTGCATTATCTTCTAGTAGTGTAAGCTTCAATAATTTTAGCACTAGACATGCCATCATTTTTATTGCAATCCCACCTAACAATAAGATTACCAAGTCTGATTGAGAGTATTCCTGAAAGTTGTATTACATGACCTGTAATCTGCCCCCACCCAGTAAAAGAGCTGTCTTCCCCCATCTCCAATATCTTAAAAATAGGTCGTTTTCTAGGAACATAGGAACATATGATTTCAGACCAGGAGTAGGCCATTTGGCCCTTCGAGCCTGTTCTGCCATTCGATGGGATCATGGCTGATCTGATTGTGGTCTCAACACCACTTTCCTGTCTGCTCCCCCCCACCACCCCCCTCCCACCCCGTAACCCTTAACTCCGTTGCCAATCAAAAATCTATCTAACTCAGCCATGAATTAATTCAAAGACCCAGCCTCCGCTGCTTTCTGGGGAAGAGAATTCCACACAATCCTCTGAGAGAAAAAAATCTCTTTATCTCTGTCTTAAATGGGAGACCTCTTAGTTTTTAAGCTGTGTCCCCCAGTACTAGTCTTCCCCACAAGAGGAAACATACCCCTGGCATCCACCCTATTAAGTACTCTTGGGATCTTATCTGTTTCAATAAGATCACCTTTCACACTTCTAGCTTCCAGGCCCAACCTGTTCAATCTTTCTTCATAAGATATTTATTCCAGGAACGAGTTGAATGAACATTCTCTAAACTGGCTCTAATGCAATTATATCCTTTTTGAAATAAGGAGGCCTAAACTGTATACAGTACTCCAGATGTGGTCTCACCAAGACCCTATACAGCATTATTCAATTCATTCATAGGATGTAGGTGTTGATGCCAAGGCTGGTACCTATTACTCATCCCTAAGTGCCCATGAGAAGCTGCCTTCTTGAATACAATGAAATGCTGCATGATAAGTTATATATGTTTTTAATACAGTGATTGATGGTAGGGCTTTGTTTTGAAAATGTAAGTGACCATTAAATTGAACAGCATTGTGAAAACAAAAAAGTCTTCAGATGCATTAGAGTACATTATCCAGTGGAAAAAGTGCTCCTCTGCATTGGACAATAGTGAAATCCAGGTTTGACCATGTCAATTGTCCCTTTTGCTTTAATATTTTCATTGAAGTTCAGCTCAGACATCTGGTCTACTGTTTCAAAATTTGGACAGATGGCTAAGCTCTTTGAATAACTTCAAAGGCTTTAATGTTTTCAGGCCTGGAGGTTTTTTTGACACAGTTGGCTGAGTTTCAAACTCACTAATGGTTCAGCTCAGCAGGAGTTGTTGACACAGCTGGCAAGGGACTGGGAACTTGGCTATTTTAACATTCTATGAGATCTTAATAGGATTTGGTTTTTAAGTGGATTTTGAATGACTCTTTGTTTATCTTAGCAGTTTGTGATCTCTGAATAGGAATATGTTTTTTAAGTGGATTTTGAATTACTGTTTATTTTGACAGTTTTATGAACATCTCAAAGACTTCCCAATGTAAATATAGAGCTTGTGAATTTTGAACATAGTGAATACTGGTGAGAGGGTATGGGGTTGGGGGTTGAGGGGGGTATGGGGTATAGAGGGGCATAGGATATGGATGGTATGGGGGTGAGGGGGATATGGAGGTATGGAGGTGTGAGGGGTTATGGGGGAAAGGGGAGTATGGGAAGGAGGTATGGGGGTGAGGGAAGTGAGGATGGGGAATGGAGGTATAGGTGAGGGGCGATAGAGGGGGTTTGGGGGATGAATGGAGGTGAGGAGGGTGAAGCATTGGAAGGTGAGGGCTAAAATTCCTCACACATCTCCAGAACTGGGTCAATGCCCCAGCGAATGGAGGCGGGCCTTCTAACATGCTTGTTTCGGCATCTGCCCGTCTCCGTCTCTGTCTTGGGCCTGCTTCCTGAGGCAGCTCCAGCCCAACCTTTCACCACACCACGAGCGGTCACTGCCAGGCAGGAGAGGGGTTGTGATGTCGGGAAATGGCCCAACTCCCAATTCTTGTCTCCAAATGAAAATCCAGATCCAGGACTTGACTAACATAACCACTATGCCAGTGCACTCCGAACTGATAAATCTGTGTTTAAAGAAAATAAAAAAAAAATATATTTTTCTGATACCGGTATGATTTTTCTGTTAGGTTATCCCAGAATCATAGAATCATAATGTGAATCATCCCAGATTTGCACTGAGTGCGATCTCATGCCGGACAAAGGACATTTTACCTGTCAGCCACAATAGTGGCTTTTCACGCCATATTGTCCCAATCCCGCTTCATTAATCATGCATTCCTAAGAAACATAGACTAACCCCTCCCCAGTTGAGAGACCTGCTTAGGCCCCTGTCAATTCTGCTCTGTGGATGGCCTGAAGGACTGTAGCAAAGCAACCTGGTCGAACTGATTTCTACTTCTCTGTCCCTCCATATAGGGGAACTGTGAGATTATTTAGGTGTCACTCATATTCATAAGTGATAACAAGAAAATGTTTCATTTTACATTCCAATGTTAACAAAGCTGGCAATGCCAGCAGTTCAAAAAAATCAAGGAAATGAATTCTCAAAAGATTTCCCCGAACAAATTCTGCAGGGTACAAAAGGAGTTTGCTTTAAAACCATCGACTGCTTTTGGTTTCGTTTTGGGAACGGAATCAGACAGCATGTATGTTGGATGACAGTGTGTGATTATCTAGAGAAGCATCAATCTCTACAATTAAAGTACAATGCATACAATTTAACATGGTGTTGGATGCAGATTGCACTAGCCCAGGCTCCGGTATGCGGAGAAAGGAAGCCAGGGAAAATCAATGCTGTCCTTTGTGCTATCTGACATTTCAAGGTATGGTGATCAGTGAGTGTCGGATCTCTATCTAATGTTATCTCGGCCTACTGGTGCTGCCAGACCTGGTGCAGATAAAGAAGAATGAGCATGCTGATATCGTGCACAATAAAGATCATTCTTACATAATTGGTGGCTGCTGCCTTTGTCAGGGACCTTGGTGCTTTCAGTCAATATGATGTTGACTTTTTGTTACCTGCAAAGGCCTCCCTGGCAGTATCTTCACAGAAGGAATCTCTGCTGGCTTTAACATGGCTTCTTTGTTTTTGAAGCTCTTTGCCCCGATGCCCATTACTATAATATCTTCATTTCTCCTTTTTCTTCCTTACTTCTATAGTGCGATAATAATGAACTGACTCTGGTTGCTAGATTGTGGCCTGCTATACTTATTTAACATAACAGCATAATATTGTACTGCAGATGTCCTGAGCCTGAAAGTGGCATCATTTGTAACACACTCAAATTATGTGGCAGAAAGAAACAAAGAAGAGCAGATTGTTACAAAAAATTACTTGGAAAGGCATAGGGCCGGATTTTAGCCATGAAGGCGGGACCTCGAGTCGGAAAATCTTCCAACTCGGCAGCCCCGTCTCCATGGAAGCGACTACTGCATGCACCATTTTTGCTTGGTGGGTGATGTGGGGGCTGGGGGAAGTGGGAGCATGTCCAAGTTGGGCCTGCCACACCTGGAGGCAGTTTGGAGGCGGGAACAGATGTGAGTGAGAGCCGAGGGGGGTAGTTTAGAAGGCCTGCCTTCTCTCAGACTATGACCTAGTTCTATAAAAGGTCGTTAAGCTACCTAGTCCTCAACCCTCACCCCCATTCACTCCCGATGCCCTCTCACCCCCTCATACTCCCATGCCCCTTCCATGGCCACATCCATGCCACCTCCGTACTCCCTCATTACCCCTATGTCACCTCCATAGTCACCCACCCAGTATCTACTATAAGCAAACCTAGGAGCCATGTGGAGATGAAAAACTTAAAACTTCAAACAATCTACAAGAGCTCTCACACATACACATTTGATACTGAAAGAAACTTCTATTCATGAAACCCATTCAAAGGTTTTACATCCCCGTCAAGTGGTCAGTCTATTACAAAAATAACAAACTTCTATTGACTAACTTCATCAAAGACAGATAACCCTTTAATAGCCTCTTAAAACTGTCAATCAAAATGTGAACTCGGTCCCCCCCTGCTGAGACAAGTGGTTTTGGAGCTTTTGACAAGCATTCATAATAACAGCTCTGGGGAAATGGCAACAATGAAGTGTATTGAAACTGCAGGGACAGGTGGCAATGGCTTTTTTTTCTAATCTGCACCAGATGGCCTGTCAATCCAGCAGTGGATGTTTGTCTTTTTTACTCTAATTTACAACTGCATTCTTTTTCATGTTTGAAGAGCTGGGTATTTCAAATACTTCAGATTATTACACTTAAACAGACCTTACCCACCCTTCAGGAGCGTTTATGCCTTCTCCATAAATCTGTGACTTCCACACTGCAGGTTAAGGCCCTTGGAAAAGTGAAAATGGGGCCTGTTTGAACTCAGCACTAAGTTCAAGTAGCCCTGCTGAATTCGCATTTCCTGCCTGTGTGATTCACCCCTACCCCTTTCCCCTTGCTAACAAAAATATGATCGGCCGGATATAGGGGAAGGACTTCCACATCTGGGTCCTGCCCACCATTTTTAAAAGGCCTCTGGAGTTGGCGGAGATCTGCATTAGAATTTACAGCACAGAAACTGGCCATGAGCCTCCTCCCACCCCTCTTTATTTCATCCTAACACCGTATCCTTCTATTACTTTCTCCCTCAAGTACTTATCTAGCTTCCCCTTAAGTACATCTATGCTATTTGCCTCAACCACTTAATTGGGGAGTGACTTCTACACTCTAGCTACTCTCTGAATAAAGAGGCTTCTCCTGAATTCCCTATTGGATTTATTAGTGACTATTTTATACCTACGGCCTCTAAGGCTGATCTTCCCCACAAGTGGATCTTCCACCTTACGTCTACCCCGTCGAGCCCCTTCATCATTTTAAAGGCTGGACAGTCACCCGTCAACGGTTGTTGACTTTTCAAGGGAAGCTATCATTAACTAATCTCCGTGGTGGAGCATCAACATGTTCCTGAATTAACAATTCCAGATCACCCCTGGTCTGAGGAAATAAAAGATAAACAGGTTGCTCTATCAGGCGGTGTGTGGTATACATTATAATTGATCGGCAAATTGCTTTTGTCTTGTCCTTCTGACAGCCTCTGGTGTATTGAGACTGAACAATCACTGGGCCTGTAACTTACTGCTGATTTCTGGAGCCAGGACACATTAAGGAAGCTGATTCCTCCCAAGAGCAAGTTTATGTCAATTGAAAATTCATTTGGGATGAAATATTTATGATTTCTTTTTGCATTTGAGCAGAGTTTGGTCATATCAGATTATCACTGGCTGACAGCGTTGACAGCAGCAGTAACCTTTTTTGCCCCTGCACTTTAATGAGCATTTATCCTAAATGCTGTAACATAATTCATTAGGTCGGGCTTGAAAAGCTGCTGTTTGTCGGCTGGGAGTGGGGGGCAATAGTAGGGACAAGAGCTGTAAACAGGAAGGAAGGTCAGCAGCCTTGCCTGTGTCAGTGGACCCAGAGAGGGTCATTTCCTTTTGACAGATTGAATTGACTACCTACTGAATCTTCTTGAGAGATCTGGATGACCTTCACGTCACAATATTTGTGCCTTCTTTGCAGCTCGTGTTATCTACATGGCTTGATGGTATCTCTCTGTAGCCCCATTAAGCACAGAAACTAACAGGCTGATTGGGAGGAAAACCATTTTACTGAACTTGCATTGCGTTAACTCATTGGTGACTGCCTCAAAGCTGCCCAGCAGCTCTGTAGTCTCAGCTGCGCCAGCACTAGCAGTGGCCAGGACTGGGACAGGGCTACCAGCAATCCCCAGATCCCAATCCCAGAGCTAAGAACCAGGAAAGTGCAGGGAGGGAGTGAGGGTGAATTTCAGCAACTGGGAAATTGGGAATGTGGGAAAGATAGCGTTTGTACTGAATTTAACAGTTGAGCCTCATTTAAACCTTTTTATTCAGCTTCCAGCACAACTGCCAGCCAGATTGAGAGAGGCTCTATGGCTGCTGAGAGGGGGAGAAAGCCTGCTGTACAAGGCCGCAGTCAGGAACTGGAGAGAGGCGGGGGGTGGCGGGGGGGTGGTGGGGGGTGGTGGGGGGGGCGGTGGGGGGTATCACTGGGTTGGAGAGAGAAATCAGATCACTGGAGGGGATTCAACGTGGGGGTAAAGATCGGATCATGGGGTAAAGAACACAGGGTTAACGAGGGACAAATCAGATTGTGATGTGATGCATCATGGAGATGGTGGGTGAGAGATAGGGGGAAAAACAGAATGTGGGAAGGGGGATCACGGGAGAGAGATAGTGGGGAGAGATTGTGGGGACAGACCACAAGGGGAGGTGTGGGGAGGGATCACAAAGAGGGATCACTGGGAGAGAAAGCTGTGGAGACTGTGGAGATAATACACGGGGAGAGGGGTTGCATGGGAGAGATCACAGGGAGCAACTGCAAGAGGAAATTGCGGGGTTTAGATCTTGGGGAAACATCTAGAAGAGGCCACAAGGGGACAGATGGCGGAGGAGAGAACTTAGCGAGAGATTGAATGGTGGTGGAGATCATGGGGAGTTTATGCAGGGAAGCAATCGGATTGTGGAGGAGCATCACCTCATGAGGGAGGTTGCCAGGGAGACATCACAGGGGCAGAAATCACAGAGCGTGATCTCGGAGGAGTGATCACAGAGAAGGGAGAAATTGTGTGGCAGATCAAGGGAGGGAGAAATGAGGGTGGAGATCACTGGAAACAGTTGGAAGGAAGAGATCATATGGGAACAGATCGTAGGGAATTTTGGGGACAAAATTTTTTGGGGACAGATTGCAAGAAGACATTGGGAAGAGACTTGATCATGGGAAAATCATTGGGCAGAGATCGTGGGGATGGCATTGCATTACAGGGGGAAATTGCAGTAGGAAGGTCATGAGAGGAGAGACAAGGGGTGAAAGATCAGGTGGAGAGATGTCCGGGCGCAGATATGATTGTGGAGGACAGACCACATGGGAGTTTGTGGAGTGAGATTGATTGGCTAGTGTCACAGGTGATATATCTCACAGAAGAGATCAAGGAGAGATGTCGTGAGAAGAGATCCCAGGAGAGTTTGGGGAAGAGGGAACATAGGAACAGGAATAGGCCATTTATCTTCTGTTCCACCATTCAATAGGACCATGGTTGACTTGTGGTCTAATTCCATATACTCACCTTTACCCCATATCTCTTAATACCTTTGGATAACAAAATCTATCAATCTCAATTTTAAAATTAACAATTGGTCTAGCATCAATTGCTGTTTGCAGAAGAAAGTCCTAAATTTCGATCACTCTAAACCTGAAGAAGTGTTTCCTAATATCACTCCAGCAAGGGCTGCCTTTAATTTTGAGGCAAACTTCCCTATTCATAGACTCCCCAACCAGCGGTAATAGCTTCTCTCTATCTCCTCTATCTGTTCCCTTAATATTCAAATCACCCTTAAACCTTGCGGTAGCACCCAATGTGGAAAGAGGGTCCTTGAGGGAAGTGGCCAACCCCAATCCCACCTGAAACTGAGCAAGGGTGAACTTTGGGGTTCCCTTCTGCTTCTGAACTCTTCCTGCTAGCCTCAAAATTGAGGCTGGGCAGGAAAAAGCTCTTAATTGGCCATTTAAGGGTCTCAATTGGAGCAACGGCAGGCAGGCTGCCCTAGGCCTTACCTGCCACAATAAAATTGCGGACAGGTTGGAGTCAGGTGGGAAGTTGGCAAGAGGGCCATGCAAGGCATTTTAAGGGACCCCTGCCCACAAACCTGCCAGCAGATGACTATAAAATCCTGGGCTTTGTGTAACTAAAAGTTCTATCCCCTTGCATTCTAGTTCTTGAGATATAAAGGCCTGCATTCCATTAGCCTTTTTGATTATAGAGGAACTATTGCATGGGGAGGGTTGCAGAGGATGGAATCTTGGGGGTGATCATGGTGTGAGATTGCAGGGAGAGCTCATGCGGAGCGAGATCACGTAGGGTCAGATCATGGAGGAGAGAACGTGAAGAGATCATCATTAGGAATAGGAGCAGGAGTAGGCCATTCAGCCCAACGAGCCTGCTCCACCATTCAATAAGATCATGACTGATCTGATTGCGGCCTTAACTCCACTTTCCTGCATGCCCCCCCATAACCCTTGACTCCCTCGATCCAAAATCAATCGAACTCAACCTTGAATATATCCAATGGCCCAGCCATTCTGCAGTCTCTCTCCAACTGCTCTCCATGGAAGAGAATTCCAAAGATTAATGAAACTCTGAGAGAAGAAATTTCTCCTCATCTCCGTCTTAAATAAGAGACCGCCTTGTTTTTATCCCAAGTTCTAGATTCTCCCACAAGAGGAAACATCCTCTCAGCATCCACCCTGTCAAGCCCTCACAATCTTATATATTTCAGTAAGATCACATCTCATTCTTCTAAACTCCAATGAGTATAGGCCCAACCTGCTCAACCTTTCCTTATAAGACAACACTTTAATCCCAGGAATCAGCCTGGTGAGCCTGTTCTGAACTGCTTCCAATATAAGTATTTCCCTTCTTAAGTAAGGAGACCAAAACTGTTCACAGTACCCCAGGTACAGAATCACCAATGCACAGTTATAGCAAAACTTCCCTACTTTTATACTCCATCCCCCTTGCAACAAAAGCCAACATCCATTTGCCTTCCTAATTACTTGCTCTACCCGCAGGCTAACTAGTTGTGATTCATGTACAAGGACACCCAGATTCCTCTGCGCTGCCACATTGTGCAGTCTCTCTCCATTTAAGTACTATTCTGCTTCTCTATTCTTCCTGTCAAAGTGGACAATCTCACATTTTCTCACATTATGCTCTATTTGCCATTATTCTGTCCACACACTTAACATATCTACATCCTTTGTAGGCTCTTTGTATTTTCCTCACAACTTGTTTTCCTATCTATTTTTGTATCATCAACAAATTTGGCCACCATACAGTCTGTCCCTTCATCTAAGTTATTAATATAGATTGTAAATATTTGAGGCCTTCTGCACTGATGCCTGTGGCATTCCACTAATTAGTGTTTACCAACTAAAAATGGCCCATTTATCCTGACCCTGTTTTCTGTTTGCTAGCCAATCCACTGTCCATGCTAATATATAACCCCCCAACACCATGAAGCCTTTGTAACCTTTTATGTGGCATCTTATCGAATGCCTTTTGTAAATCCAAACAGTTTACTTATACTGTGTACAGTATTGGTCTCCTTACTTTAGGAAAGATGTAAATGCATTAGAATCAGTTTTTAAAAATTCATTCATGGGATGTGGGTGTCGCTGGCTAGGCCAGCATTTATTGCCCATCCCTAATTGCCCTTGAGAAGGTGGTGGTGAGCTGCCCTCTTGAATTGCTGCAGCCCATGTCCTGTAGGTACACCTCCAGTGCTGTTAGGGAGGGAGTTCCAGGACTTTGACCCAGTGACAGTGGAGGAACAGAGATATATTTCTGAGTCAGGATGGTGTGTGGTTTGGAACAGAACTACCAGGTGGTGCTGTTTCCATGCATCTGCTGCCCTTGTCCTTCCAGATAAAAGCAGTTATGGGTTTGGAAGGTGCTGTCTTAGGAGGCTTGGTGAGTTCCTGCAGCGCATCTTGTAGATGGTACACACGACTGCTACTGTGCGTCGGTGGTGGGGGGAGTGAATGTTTGTGGATGGGGTGCCAATCAAGTGGGCTGCTTTGTCCTGGATGGTGATGAGCTTCTTGAGTGTTGCTGGAGCTGCACTCATCCAGGTAAGTAGGGAGTGTTCCATCACACTCCTGACTTGTGCCTCGTAGATGGTGGACAGGATTTGGGGAGTCAGAAGGTGAGTTACTCACTACAGGATTCCTAGTCTCTGACCTGCTCTTGGAGCCACAGTATTCATGTGGCTAACCTATTTCAGTTTCTGATCAATGGTAACCCCCAGGATGTTGATAGTGGGGGTTCTGTTGTTGGAGGTGGTCATTGCCTGGCACTTATGTGTTGCAAATGTTGCTTGCCACTTGTCAGCCATAACCTAGATATTGTCCAGGTTTTACTGCATTTGGACATGGATTGCTTCAGAGAAGGTTTACTAGACTAATACCCGAAATGGGTGGGTTGTCTTATGAGGAAAGGCTGGACAGGCTAGGCTTGTATCCGCTGGAGTTTAGAAGAGTAAGAGGCGACTTGATTGAAACATATAAGATCCTGAAGGGACTTGACGGGGTGGATGTGGAAAGGATGTTTCCTCTTGTGGGAGAACCTAGAATTTGGGGACTGTTTCAAAATAAGGTATCGCCCATTTAAGACAGAGATGAGAAAAACAATTTTTCTCTCTGAGGGTTGTGAGACTTTGGAATTCTCTTCCTTAAAAGGTGGTTGAGGCAGAACCTTTGAATATCTTTAAGGCAGATGTAGATAGACTCTTGATAAGCAAAGGGGTGAAAGGTTATCGGGGGTAGGCAGGAATGTGAAGATGAGGTTGGAATCAGATCAGCCATGATTTTATTGAATGGTGGAACAGGCTTGAGGGGCTGAATGGCCTACTCCTGCTCCTAATTTGTATGTTCGTATGGTTCCCCTTTATCCACCCTGCTTGTTACATCCTCAGGAACTCCAATAAATTTGTCAAACACAATTTCCCTTTCAGAAATCCATGTTGACTCTGCTTGGTTGTATCATGATTTTCTAAATATCCTGCCACTGCCTTCTTAATAATGGATTCCAGCATTTTCCCAATGACAGATGTTAGGCTAAATGGCCTATCGTTTCTTGCTTTTTGTCCCCTCCTTACACATTTGTGGTTTTCCAATCTGCTGGGATCTTTCCAGAATCTAGGAAACTTTGGAAGGTTACAACCTGTCACCTTAGCAGCCACTTCCTTTAAGACCCTTGGGCACAGGCAATTAGGTCCAGAGGACTTGTCAGCTTTTAGTAATTTTAGTTTTCCTAGTATTTTCCTCCAGTGATCATGATTGTTTTAAGTTCCTCGTCTCTTTTGCCTCTTGATTTTTTTACTATTCTTGGGAAGCTTTCTGTGTCTTCTACTGTGAAGACAGATACTAAATATTTGTTCAAGCCTCTGCCATTTCCTTGTTTCTCATTATTAATTCCACAGTCCCATCCTCCAAGGGACCAACACTTACTTTAGCTACTTTCTTTTACAAGTAGAAGACTTTACAGTCTGTTTTAAATTTCTTGCCAGTTTTCCCTCATTCTCCAATTTCTCCCTCATTAATTTTTAGTCATACTTTGTTGTATTCTAATTTATTCCCTATCTTCTAGACTACTACTATGCTTTGCAGCATTATACATCCTTTCTTTCAATTTGATACCTCTTTTAACTTCCTTAGTTAGCCACAGATGGTGCATTCTTCTCATAGCATCTTTCTTTCTCGGTGGAATATATCTATGTTGAGATTCATGAAACTCAGCCAGCCAGTCCCTCAGCTCCATCCAGGCTCTCACCTCCAACCAGGAGGACACCTCCTCATTGAAGAGCTGGAAAGAAGCACTCTGGAAAACCCGTCACAGCACTTACCCACACCCTCCACCAGCACAAAGATACACACCTTGGTGGGACCTAGATCTAGAGCAGGCTCAGGTTCACAATCTGGTGGTCACTGTATGGACATGCATCCGCAGCAGGAGGAGGCAGGTTCAGCCAGGCTCCTCGTCACTCAGAGGACTGCTCGGGAAGAGGCATCTATAAGGTCCAAGTCAGATGACAAGCCTCTGGATTTGGCCTTCCAACTCATCGTGGAGAGTCAACAGAAGGCATGGGAACATCATGCAGAGCTGTTGGAAGCCCTCAACAGAGTGGCAGGCGAGTCGGAGGAGTGTATCCACCTGCTCTCTGATGAAGTGGTGCCCACATGTGCGTGTATGGAGGTCTCCATGGGGAGGATGGGAGACACCAGGGAGACCCTGGTCCAGCAGAACATGGAGATGCGCGCAGACCTGTACTCCATCATGGGACCCATGGGTGAGTTCCTGCAGTGGCAACACAAGAGGGAACGGGGCACCTCAACATCCCTCCAGGTGTCCCTTTCTCTCAAGGAGTCAGGCCAATGACCTCGGACACCCAAAGGAAGGTGGTGTGGCAGCTGGACATCCCTGGGTCATCCACTTAGGAATCTTAGATGCTGTCCTCTCCCTCCAAGTCCCCTTTGCCTGTGGCCCCCACAACCTTGTCCCCTGTCACTGCAGAGGGAGCAGCCAGCCCACAAGTGATCCTGGAGGGAGAAGTGTGTGTGTGGCAGGGCCTTTTGGACACTCGTGTAAGCACTCTCCCACACACACGGATCCTTCCCATATCACTCATCTTACTGCCCCGAGCATTTTCAGTGCTGCCTGCTGGGGTTCGCTTTCAGTTGTCCATCTGAGCTGACCTGCACCTCCAGTGACCACGCTCCCATGCAGCACCTGATCTCGCCCACCACGATTCTTGTTTCAGTTCGATTTGGACAACATGGTGCTAATTTGGTTTTACTTTCGCTCCCCCGTCCTTTACCCTCCCCCAGCCACCCATTTCCTTTCTCCCATCACAGTTGACCCCTCTGGCATCACCTTTCACCTCCCCTCCATGACCTATTAGCCACAAACCTTTTCCTTCGGGGATGCGCTGGTGAACGTGCACATTCCCTTACTTCCTGAATATCCCACCCCCTTCCACATTAACCTCCCCGACCTCCTCCTTCCCACCCCCAGGGCCCTTCCCCCCTCCAGCCTTACCTCTTCCTCCAGCCTCACTTCTTCCTCCAGCCTTACCCCTTCCTCCTTCCTTACTTCCTCAGATGACCTCCCTTCATCCTCCAGCATTACTCCTTACCCCCTTCTGACCCCTTCCTCCCCTGGACTCCCTCCCCTCTCTGCACTGCTTCCTCCCTCCAGACTCCCTCCCCCCTCCACGCTCCTTCCTTCCCCTGGACTCCCTACCCTCTCTGCATTCCTTTCTCCCCCAGGACTCCCTCCCCTCTCTGCACTGCTTCCTCCCTCCAGACTCCCTCCCCCCTCCACACTCCTTCCTCCCCCTGGACTCCCTTCCCTCTCTGCACTCCTTCCCCCCTCCGAACTCTTTCCCCTACACCTTCCACCCCCCTTACACCTACCTCCCCAGTTGCCATCCTCTACCCCATTACCCCCTCCTCTCTCACACTTCCTCCCCCCCACCTCCCCCCTGACACATTCATTCCTCTCTCCCAACTTCACCCCCCCTCTGGACACTTTTTCCTCTCCCAGTCAATCCTAGCCCTTCCTCTCCAACCCCCTCAACCATCATCCATTGTGAACATCAACGGTGACTTTCCAACTTCCGTGAGCTGCTTCGCAGCAGAACCATGTCCATGAGAAGCCACCCAGCATGCAATGGATGTTCCTCCAGGATCCTGTTGCTGTCGGGCTCCAGCATCTTCTGCTCCTCGGATGTCCGTGATGTGAGCAAGGCCCTTGTGGTAAGTCCCAATTTCTGCATGTCACACTTGTCAAGACGTGTTCTGCACCGGCGTGTTTTCCTGCCAACGTACGCAGACGATCCAGCAAGGTGCGGGGTGGGGCAGATGAATCTGGTGGGCTGGCCTTATAAATGATACGCTCATGTATTATAATGAACTCCTTGATGTCCAATGGTGGGGAACGTGGCCCGCAATCGACGGGCTGAGCGGACGATCACAAACTGGTTTCACGACGTTGTGAAACCAATTTTTGGCCTTCTCGCCATATTGTCCACTTACGCCCGACGCCAATAGGCACAGATGAACCCGCCCTATGTTTCTGTAATGGCTATGATATCATAACCATTTATTTCTATTTGTGCTATCAATTCATCCATCTTCTTATGAATGCTGAATGCATTGAGATAAAGAGCCCTTAATTCTGTCTTTTTAAAATTTTTCCCTACTCTGACCGTAATTCCTAGTGCACTTTTTTATTTGTATACTCCGTCTTTGTCTGTCACACTCTGGCTATCATCACTATTTGCCATTATCATTTAATTGTGCGGGTGATTGCGGTGATAGATCATGAGGGAGGGAACCGTGGACATAATGACCACTGGGAAGGTGATCGTGAGGGCAAAGATTGCAGGGAGAGGTTGTAGCGAGATTGTGGGGAGAGATATGCTCGGAGGCATTACATGGGATCACAAGTTATATGGTGTGTGGGAGAGATCGTGGGAGACATGCGAACTTACGAATTAGGAGCAGGAGCAGGTCATTTGGCCGCCCGAGCCTGCTCTGGCATTTGATCATGGCTGATCTGATAGTGGCCTCTACTTTACTGACTACCCCCATACCCTTTTACTCGCTTGTCAGTCAAGAATCTATCTAACTCAGCTTTAAAAATATTCAATGACCCTGCATCTACTGCACTCTGGGGAAGAGAATTCCACAGACTAACAACCCCCTGTGAAAAAGGAAGTCTCCTCATCTATGTCTTACATGGAAGACCCATTATTTTTAAACTGTGTCCCCAGGCCTGGTCTCTCCCGTAAGGGGAAGCTTCCTTCAAGCATCCATCCTGTCACGTCCCTTCAGGATCTTATATAATTCAATAAGATCACCTCGCATTCTTCTAAACTCCAGTGGAATACAGGCCCAACCTGTCCGAGATTTCTCCATAAGACAATCCCTTCGTCCCAGGAATCAGTTGGGTGAGCCTTCTCTGCATTGTTCCAAATCCAATTATGTCCTTTCATGGATAAGGAGGCCAAAACTGTACACAGTATTCTAGATGTGGTCTCACCAACGTCCTGTATAACTGTAGCAACACGTCCCTATTTTTAAACTCCATTTCCCTTGGCAATGTTCCATTTGCCTTCCTAATCACTTGCTGTACCTGCATACTAACTTTTTGTGATTCATGTACCAGGACACCCAGATCCCTCTGTACCTCAGAGTTCTGCAATCTCTCTCCATTTAAATAGTATATTGCTTTTCTATTCTTCCTGCCAAAGTGGACAAGCTCACATTTCCCCACATTATAATCCATCCGCCAATTTTTTTGCCCATTCACTTAATTTATCTATATCCCTTTGCTTACTCCTTATGTCCTCTTCATAACTTACTCTCCTACATATCATTGTATCTTCAGCTAATTTGGCAAACATGCATTCGGTCCTTTCATTCAAATCATTGACTTGGATGGCATATAGTTGAGGCCCCAACTCTAATCCCTGTGGCACGCCACTGATTACATCTTGCCAATCCAAAAATTACCCATTTATATCTACTCTCTGTTTCCTGTTTGCTAACCTACCCATGCTAATATGCTACCCCCCACAACATGAGCTCTTCTTTTGCATAGTTTTGTAGTTTTGGGGAGAGATCAAGGGGAGCAATGGTGGGGGATGGGTCATGGGGGGGTATTGTGGGAAGAGATGGGAAGAGAGAATTTGAGGGGAGCGATAGCTGGGAATGGATCACAGGGGAGTGATTGGAAGGGGCGATAATGGGGAGAGGGATTATGAGGGGAGCAATTGCAGGGAAAATTCGTGGGGTAGGATCATGGAGGGAAAATTTGTTTGAGGAGAGAGAATGGGCAAAATCTTCTCACCACAGTCCCTGCCAGAACAAGGGATCATTTTTGTTTCACGGATTTTAAGACCTGCTGTTGCTCTTGCCCAGAGCAAACTAATTATCATCCAGCCTCAGGGTCCCCTAGAGCAGAAATGAAGGATCCCTGTTTAAAAGGACCCTGACAGAACTCTCAATGGCAGCAGTGGTTGATGCATACAATCTGGCATGAGGGATGGAAGACCTGAAGCATGGATGGAAGATGTGGAAAAGCTGGGAGAATGGAATAGAGCCCTTACAGGAAGTGTGGTGGGAGGAAGTGTAGTTGGTATCTATGGGGGGATGTCAGTGGGCTTATGCTGAATACAGGTTGATAGCCTATCCCCAGAAATAGAGACAGAGAAATCCAGGAAGGGAAGAGAAGAATCAGAGAAAGACCATGTGAAGGTGAGAGGAGGGTGGAAATTGGAAACAAAGTCAATGGAATTTTCCAGTTCAGGGCAAGAGCAGGCAGTGGTATTGACACTGTCACCAATGTACAGGAAAACAGGTGAGGGAGGGAGCCTGAGCAGGCCTGGAAGAAAGAATTTTCCACATATCCCACAAAAAGGCAGGCATAGCTAGACCCATAAGGGTACCCGTAGCAACACCTATGAGAGTTGGCTTTCAGCCTCTGCTAGGTAGAGGTGGGAACATCAGACAATAATGGTACCACCCTTGTGAATAAGTTTGATAATGATGTTAGGGTTGGACCTGAGAGAACAGAGTGTTTCCAATTCAGAGGGAGACAGATAAGAGTGAGTGAGGGAAGCAGAAAAATTGAGATGGCCAATGTCACGCCGATAGATCTCAGTGAAACTATGTGGAGAGTGTAAGAAGTCAGAGGGAAGGGTCCATGTGGAGGGAGAATATTGGAACGGGTAAAAGGGTCTGCTGAATGGGGCAAGCCTTTGCCCATAAGTCCATCAGGCAGCGGTCTGCATGTAATATCCTTGAGGCCCTGTGGGAAAAGGAACAGTGGATCCTATTGGATTGTTCCCTGAGTAGGCTGCCAAACTCATTTGGCAGAATGCTTCATTGCCAGATCTTTCAAACAAGCACCACACCGTAGCTTGGCTGGTGGTGAAAAGTGCCCTCCCTATCAGATTCTTCCCGCATGTCCGGAGCCTCACCACCTCCACTCGCTGCCTTTGAGGCGGTTGCGCTGGGGAAGGGACCACCGCCCACCTCCCTCTGGAATGTTACTTTGCAAAGCAGGCCTGGAAAGAGATGCGGAGATTTTTGTTGGGATTCATCCTTAGCAGCTCCATAACACAGGACTCTGTGTTCTATAGGCTGTTCCCAGAGATGCACAACAATATAAACATAAACTGATGCTGGGGAACTACCATCTTGGTGAAAGTATGGACTTTATAAGATATTTTAGATTATCTCCTTTAATTCAAGTAAAATGGAATAGCTTGGAGTGGGGAACGTGACTGTTACTAAATCTTCCTGGAGACAAACCCATTTGACATGGTTGCCATTGGAGACTTGGGCCCAGGTCAAAACTTATTGAGAATAAGGTGCAAGTTTTAACACCCGGACACAAAACCTGGAGGCAGCTGTTCTTGCTGCGTACAGACTCAGACTCTTGGAGGTAGACATCCAGGGAGATTTGGGGAAGAAAACCCATAACAGGTGATGCTATGTGAAGCAGGAAAAAAGAACTGTTTTCAGGTTAACCATCAAGCAGAGTGCTGGTGAGAATTAATCCCCTGTTGGAAGAAACAAAACTTATGCAGAGTTAAGGACCAAACTGTTGTAAGTAGGTGCCTTGCTATTGGAAGTCTATTGGAAGTCAGAAAACTGAGTGAAAAGGCTTTGGTCTAAAAGGACACTGGAAGATTCACTCTGGTGAGACAGGAAGAAGAGATTTTGTTAAAGCTGGGAGAAGCTTGGGGACTTTAGACAGAAGAGTACATTTCTGCGGAAAGCGTGGTGTGAGGTTTTTCAGTTGTACTAAGAAGTTAATATGGAAATGCTTTTCTGTAGTTTAGTGCATTAGTTGCCTACAATGTAAAGTTTAGTCAATATTGATTTTAGTTTGCTAGTTACAGTAAAAGTCTTAAATTTTGAAATCTTATTGTGCAACCCTTTGCTTTGGTCATGGAAAACTCATATCTATTTTTAAAAGTTATCGGTCTCTACGGGGATTGTAACACAAGACACTCTTTAGTCTGTTGGCAACTTGCTGGTCTTCCAATGCAAAGAGATGTCAAAGACCGAGTGTTGCAGGCTGGCACATTCCGAGGTCCAGGGTGACACACTGAGGGACTCAATAAAGCTTGGGGCAGTCACCTTGAAGGCTCAATGGGAAAAGGCCTGTCTAAGGCCCTCCTGCCATAATACACCAGGAGACTGGGGACTCTGTAAAACCCCTGGGGATTAAGTATATAACTTAATATATATTTAAGTTATATGAAACTTAAATATATATTGTAAATATAACCTGTAATTGTAAGTATAGTGAAGCAACCTCATGCACTGAACTGCCTTGCACTTTATGCACTGCTTGAACTGTTAGGTAATGTACTCTTACAAATTTTATAATGTATTTTTTTGAAAAAGGATAGATTCCATGCTTTAAAAAGCTCTTAATTGCCTTTTTAATCCCCTCAGGGATTAATCCCCATGGAGGTTTCCCAACCTGCCCCAGGAAAAGTTGGAAGAGGGCGGGGTTATGTTAAGATCCTGACCTGACATCATTTTCCAGGACATTCCCACCCTATCTGCCTCAGAACCTGACTCCTCGCAACTGGGAAAACTCAGCCCATTGCATTATGCGGAAGATCATGGGAAGATATCGCAGGGAGATATTGTAGGGGCAGAAGCTGCAGGGAGAGATCTTTGTAAGAAATTGTGGGAAAGAGATCAAAAGGAGAGATTTGGGGAAAGAGATAACAGGGGAAGATTGCAGGGAAGGATTCATAGGCAGAGGTCACTGGGAGAGTTCAAGGGGAGAGGGATCATGGGGGCAAGGACGGGGAGATATTGCCAAGGAAGGAATTGCTGGGGAGATCATAGTGTGGAGCTATCATGGCATGGGATGATGTGAGAACAGAGTTATGAGGTGTGATTGTTGGGAAGGTCATGGGGGGATCTCAGGGGAAAGATTGTGGGGAGGTCACAGGAGAGAACTGACAGGAAGAGATGGCAAGGGAAAGATCAGTGCAAGGGGAGAGATCATGAGGGAGGGGTTGGATCCTGGGGGAGATACTCATTCAGGGGTAGAAATTGGAATTTGTTATCTCTATTTTATGGTTGTATAATTTTCACCTTGGAGCCAATTTTGGGGAACAGCATTTTGAACCAGATCGGCATCAGGGGTATGGACACTGCCATACTGCCATACAGGTCCCCGCCCACAACAGGCATTATATGTGTAAATGGGAGGCCTTACAAGTGACCTGCATTAAAGTGATGAGCAATGAGCAGAACAGTATCTGGGCCTGCGGGCTGCCACCACAAGTATGTTCTTTGTAAAACACATTTCAGTGCAGGCCACTGCCTGGGCTGCAATTGGCCCACCCTGCACCTCCCACTGTGCTTCTCATCCCCATCCAAGATTTACTTGAGGGCCTCTATGGGTGGGGCAATTGGCCTGAAATTGGAATATCAACAAAATTGTCTTTGGAAGTGCAATGGGCTTCATTATTGAAATGAGGCTTGGGGCCAAGTGATGGGTGGGTCTCAGGCCTCCTGGTTGAAGTGGGCATTCATTCATTTTGCATCCAAAAGTGAACTCTAATCAATTAGTACTTTATAGTGCCCATCAGGCCTATCATGGTTGTTAAAAGTAGGGAAGCCTTGTTACAACTGTACAGGGCATTGGTGAGACTGTACCTGAAGAACTATGTACAGTTCTGGTTTCCTTACTTAAGGAGTGATATGCTTGCATTAGAAGCAGTTCCCAGAAGGTTCACTAAGCTGATTCCTGGGATGAAGAGGTTGTCTTATGAGGAAATGTTAAGCAGTCTGGGCCTATACTCATTGGAGGCTAGGCAAATAAGAAGTGATCTTATTGAAACATAAAAGATTCTGAGGGGGCTTGACAGGTTAGATGTTGAGAGAATGTTTCCTCTCGTGGTGGCACCTGGAACTAAGGGCTACAGTTTCAAAATAAAGGGTCTCCCATTTAAAACGGAGATGGGGAGCAATTTCTTCTTTCAGAGGGTTGTTAGAGTTTGGAATTCTCTTCTGCAGAGAGCAGTGGAGGCTGGGTCATTGAATATATTCAAGGCTGAGTTAGACAAATTTTTGATTGATAATTGAGCCAAGGATTATGAGTCAAGGCAAGAAAGTGGAGTTGAGGCCACAATCAGATTAGCCATGACGTTATTGAATGGCAGAACAGGCTCAATGGGTTGAATGGCCAACTGCTGCTCCTGTTTCTCATGGTCTTATAATCTTACCCCGATGATGTATGAATCAATATTGCCTGTGATAACTTTGCATTGACCAGCAGGAAGGATCTTCCTCAAATGACAGAAAAGAGCACTGCCCAGTATTCTTTGCGTAGGTGCAAATTGCTACTCTTAGCCTCCAATTTGTAAGAAATGATCCTTTAGCCAGGCTGTGAAATTATTAATCATCTAGGATCTTATTTATAGAACATGAACATAAGGCTGTCAGTCAGACAGCTATCCAAATGTATAAAATGGAATGTTTTATTTAATTCTTCTCCTTGCTCAATATTCTTTCAATTTTTTGCACTCCTGTAGTCAGCACATAACCTCTCAAATCTAAAACCTAATATCTGATGCTATTATAAAATGACAACAGTTCTGAAATAAGCAATGGAAAACGCAAAGGATTGTGCCCTGTTAATTTGTCTTCTATCTGCCTCGCCTCCTTCAATTTGTTTTTCTGTTGTCAGTTCTTAGGAAGCAATCCACTCTAAACAACCTTTTAAGTATAGCTGAGATGTCCTGTATGAATATCTTTAATAAACAAACCATTAAGAAGAAACAAAGAGATTGTTGAATTTTAAAACACAGCTCCATTTGATCCAATTTGAACTGGGATTAAGTGCTCAAAATGTCAACCTGCTCTGAGCTAAAGTTCAAGGTTGGAAGATTCCCTTACTTAATTTTTGTGCAGATGAAGAGTCTCTCTGTATTAGCGAAACTGGCTGCAGCAGCGCAGACCCAGAAGTCCCACCGTTGAACCTGTTTTATTTTTGCGGAGGGTGGAGGGGAAGAGTTCTAAATTGCACATCTGTGGTTCATGGAGGTAACTGCATATGTTAAAGTGCAGTTGTCTCAGTCAGAATTGATTTTCACTAGTCGGACATCCAAACATAATTTGTGTGCTTTGGACCTGGTAGGAGAAGATCTAAACTTACCAGAGTTCTTTGGGCATGTTGGGTACTTTCTGGAGAAGTAAGATACCCTTTTTGAAATGGCCCCAGCACACCTTTGGGAGAGATCAGGTGCCCTTTGAGAGAGGTCAAATGCCCTTTGGAATTGTTAAAAGTAGACATGAATATGTGCAAAATATGCATTAAATCATTGGGGCTGTCAAGACAATTGTCAAGAGAATTGTCAAGAGAACTATGAAGGCAGCTGTCAAGAGATCAGTTAAGAAAACAGTCTAAGGGAGCTGTCAAAGAGAGCTGTCAAGTTGTCAAGAGACTTAAATCCACAATGGGCAGTTATCAGGACCCATGCTGAAATTAAATAAAGTTCTTAAATGATTATTGTTGAATTAACTATTTAAAAAAAAACACTCTGATAAAAACTCATTCACCACATTTAACTTCCTTTAATCCTTTATAAAAACATACATTTGTATTCATAGACTCACTTCAAAGGCTTTATAAGCACTTGGAGCTGTCAATTAAACTGTGAACTAACATTTAAATATTTGTAAAAAATGTCTGCAGTGTTAAAAAAATTCATTACTTACTACTTCACTTCATCTGTTGACATAAGCCTGAGGGTTGCCATTATAGAATTAGTGCTGCATGACTGATTTCACAACCTATCATTATCACAGTGGGATGTCTGTTAGTTCACAGTTTCATTGACTGCTGTCATGATCTGAAGTGTTTTAAATACACAGCCCTTTAAAAGAAACACAGGCTGCAGCTGTAAGTTGGGGTCAAAAAGCAGGCACCCCTTGCTGGAGTGCATTGATTGACAGGCCATCTAGTGTGGTGTAGAAAAAAAACATTAGCTATCTGTTCCTGCAGTTTCAAAAGACTTCAAGGATTGTTTTTATAGCTGAGTCCATTATGGATGCTTGACTGAATTTTATTAGCTCCAAAACCACTTATCTCAGCAGAGGCTGAGTTCACTTTGATTGACAGTTTTAACAGGCTATTAAAGGATTAACTGTCTTTGATGTTGTAAAGGGATAAGTGTTTGTTTTTATAGCAAATTGACCACTTGAGGGGATTTAAATTTTTCATGAATTTTTCAGTATCAAATTAGAGCTCTCAGATTGTTAGGAGTTTATTTTTTTCATCTTCACCTGGCTCCTGAGCTCTGCTCATTGTGGATTCTGGGTGAGTGGCTATGAAGGAGGCATGGGATGCATATGAGGTTGTGGGGGCATGGGACTTTGAGTGGGCATGGAGGTGCTATGAAATATGAGGGAGCATGGAGGTATGGCGGGCACAGGGGGGTTGGGTGGGGGTGAAGGGTGAGCGCTAGAAGGCCCAATAGCCTTTTATGCAACTGAGCCAAATTCTCAGAGAACTGAGATGGGCCTTCGAACCAACCTGCCTTAGCACTCGGCCACCTTCATGGCCACCTTCATACTGCTTCCAGAGGCAGCAGGCCCAACTCCATCCTGCTCTCGTCTCCCCAGAATTAAAATATGGCAAATAGAGGCCTTTTTAAAGAAGACAGGTCTGCTGGGTCAGGAAGTTTCCTGACTTGACCTTCCCGCTGCAATGGTGAACATCTGGCCCTAAACTTTCGAGAACTCTGCATTCCTCAGATTTTGGTGTCTTGTGCATCCTAATTCCTTCTACCACAGCTTTAGCAGCCTTGTCTTCAGCCATCTAGGCCCTAAGCTCTGGAATTCTCTCCTTTAATGAATCCTTTAATCCCTTAATCATATCTCTAAGTAGAACCCTACGTTTATACAGTACATTTCATGACCTATGGACACTCCAAAGCTCTTCACAGCGTATGAATTATGATTTTGAAAGCGTAGTCACTGAGCAGTCTTGGAGGGTGGAGTGGTGCAGAAGTGATGTGTCATTTGCAAAAATAAAATGCGGAAGTGCTTGATTACTGGAATTGTCCTCAATGCACTGTTCTCAACTAGAGTTCGAGAGAAATCAACTGTGAGATGAGATTGCAGCCCACTCTGAGTTCTGCGGTTGTCCATTATGAATACATATCAATCTTCAATCTATATGGTGAAATTGGGGTTGCCAATGGATTTCCAAAGAGACACAGGCAGGTGGCTACTGTGCTCTGTTATGACATGGACCCTTAGGATTAATGACTGCAACCTCGTCTCTGAAAGGTTATTGATATTGAGCAGAAACAGCGGATTTTACTGCAATATCGCAGGATCAGTGCTAGTAATAAAACGTTGCATGCTTTAACACAGCCTTTCAACAGCTAAGCAACAGGAGCTTGGGGTTAATTTGTCGAGGCGCCCTAAAATTTTATTGGGAGTCATGTGCAAATGAAATGACTGGACCGTGCAGTGAGGCCCATTTTCCCCTTTTCACTCCTGCGAAATAGAAACGACTGGGGAGAACTCTCTCACGCCTGCAGTCCGGATTGAGTAATGGTTTATTCAAACTCATGACAAGACACCCATAACTCACTGTCACCAGATTAATTGTCTGAAGCCAGGAGGTGGGGGAGAGAGAGAACATTGTGATCGGACTCCCTCCGACGCCAAGAGTGCTTAGGGCATCAAGTTGTTTCTTTTTATCCCCTTTGTGCTTTGCTAACCTTGAAAGCACAAAAGCTATTAAATGTGAATTTTGTTTAAAGTAGAAATTAATTGAAATGAAACAGTGAGGCAAAAGAAATTTGTATTAAATTAAAATGAGGAACGTATCTTGCCAAAAATATATTTTACTTCAGGCAATCTGGAGTGTAAACAATTTACTTAGCTCTGCAGTAGACGGTGCATGATGTTTTAATCCTTCAAACACTTCTTTTCCCTGCTCCAGGAATTATGGTTTTCTGCTGGTATAACATCTGCAAGGAGGACATTATCTGAGCATTTCTGCTGCTCAGAGTTATAGAATTAGAGAGGCGCATGTCACTGCATTGCAGTTCTGAACCGACTTTTTAACCCTTTCCTCCCTAATTGGATGTAACAATCTAGAATTACTGTTTACTTCAAATGGGTGACTTCAGATTACAGCACCTCAAGATTTAATCAATCGGGTGGTCAATTTTTGTTATCCCTGTACAGTGGTGAAAGTGCTAATTGTGGTTTAGTAGGTGGATTCCTGGACCTGAGTCAGAAGGTTATGGGTTCAAGTCCAACTCCAGAGTTTTGAAAGCAGGATCGAGACTGGCACTCCAATTGAGTACTGAGGGTATGCTGCAATATCAGTGGTGCCATCTTTCAGGTGAGGCATTAAACTAAACATTAAACCGCTCTCTCAGATGGACATAAAAGATCCCATGACATTATTTCATAGAAGAGCAGAGAAGTTCCCCCCAGCGTCCTGGCCAAAATTTATCCTCCAAAGCAAATCATTGAAAAAGCTTATTTGTTCATTATCATATTGCTGTTTGTGGGACTTCGCTGTTTGAAAATTGGCTGCTGTATTTTCTACATTACAAACATAACTCAGGGCACAATTTAATGCTCGTAACGGGGGTCCTGTCCACTGGTTGGAGGATTGGTGAGAGCCCCATGTCACTTCTGTGGGGGAGGCCCTACAGAATTAAGAGCCTGTCAGGCACTTAACTGGTCAGCATTGGGCCTTCCCTGGGATTTAGAGTTGTCGGCCAATCAGAAGCCAGCAACTCTCCATTGCCAGCAGTGCTATCGGGATCGGTGTCTGCTGCCGATAGTGTTCCAGGGACTTCACCAGGGATTGTGATGGGATCCCTGGACACAGGCAAATGGGGTGGGATGGGGGTTGCAGGCTGTGTGGGAGGCAAGGGCAGCAGGTGGCTTTCAGAGGCCTCCCCTTCCTGATGCCGGGTTCCTCAATCGGGCACTCAGTGCCTGTGAATGAGAGGCCAGCCCAACTGGTTTGCTAGTTGGCCTTAATTTTGGAGGCATGGGAAAGACATGTGACTCCCATTGAACCCCTAAACCACCATTAAATCCCAGCAATGGAGAGCCCAAGTGATATCCTGGTGCTGACAGGTGGGATTCTCACTTTGGGCCCTTCCTGCCCCCAACTTAATTGGGGATAGATTTCCTGATGCCGGGAATTTGATGTGGGTACTCTTGCCTGATACTCCCAGCCCTCCTGGCACCATCCCTACTGTGACAGGCTGGATTAAATTCCGCCTTATGTTTTAGAAGCACTTCATTGGCTCTAACACGCTTTGGGATATCCTGAGGGTGTGAAAGTTGCTATAGAAATGTAAGTTCTTCCTTTGAACAAAAAGCAAAAACAAAAAAAAACTGCCAGTACTGAAATCTGAAACTAAAACAGAGAATGTATCACTGTTTTAACTGCGGCTCCCTTGCTTAAATGTTTGGAATAAAGAATCTGTGCCCATAATGTTAACTTGTCTGACCGCTCCACAGATGCCAGACTTGCTAAGTGTTTCTAACACTTCTCGTTCTTTGTCTCATTATACACCTATAAATATCTACATATAAAAAGTGGGTGATAGCTTGCAGGATATTGAGTTGCAACAGCAGCTTACTGCAACATGATAGGTCAGAACATCATTATAAAATAATTGAAGACAAAATATGCTGCAAATACTCAGCAGGTCTGGCAGCATCTATAGAGGGAGAAATAGAGTTAAATCTTTTTTTTGCTCACAAGTCAGCAGAATTCATTGGGAGGAGTTACAAATGCTATTCTTCAAGTGGTTGTCATCAAAGATTGAGGTCTGTGTTCTGAATGAGACTATTGATGAGAAAGAGAGAAGTGTAATAACACAGCACTTTAGCAACTCTCTCAGAAGTGTCTCACACACAACACATTACCTGAAGTGCAGTGTTCTTTGTTGCATAGACAACATTATTTAAATGTATAGAACTCTTGTCCTCTTTCTCCAGAGGACAGGAATGTAATGGAGTGGGAATTATGTTACAGTTGCATAAAGCTCTGGTCAGACCTAATCTGGAATGTTGCACTCAGTTTTGGACACCACAGCTCAGGAACAAGTCTTGAAGATGGTGCAAAACAGAACGATACTGGCAAGGGTTTGGAAGGTTAAACATCCTGAGGATGTGTTGCATAAACGTAGCATGTAGTTCCTTGTGTATTGAAGATTCTTGACTAACAAGTAAGTCAAAGGTTATTGGGGGTAGACAGAATGTGGAGTTGAGGCCACAATCAGATCAGCCATGATCTTATTGAATGGCGGAGCAGGCTTGAGGGACCAAATAGCCTACTCCTGCTCCTAATTCGTATGTTCGTATGATTGAGTGAAAACTTGATGGAGTTGTTTGAAATGGTAAGAGCGTTCAATCGGGTAGATAAAGAGAAACTATTTCCTCTGGTGAGAGGGAATGCAATCCTGTACTTAGCGCTAGGCCATTCAAGAGTGAAAGCACTTTTTCACATGAAAAATAATGGAAATTTGAACTCTCGAACCCAAAAGAGTTCAAGATATTGGGGGCCAGTTTGGAATTTTCAAGATGGAGACCGAGAGATTTTCGTTAGGTGAGTATATCAAGGGATATGAAGCAAAGGTGGTAAATGGAGTTGAGATGCAGGTCAGCTATGATCTAATTGAATAGGTAAGCCCTCCCCTTGTTTTTGTTGTTCATGTGTGTTTCATTTTTATAGTGGCACATGAAACAAAGTTGCATTTAAATCTACACGAATTAACTTCACTCCTAATGCTTGAGGTTTGACAGATCTGTTCTCCACCATCTCTTACCCCTTTGCAGAGGAACAGATAGAAATTAATGCCAAAATCCAGGTGATGACAAGGGCCATAACTGGAACATATGGAACAGTTTTAATTTACATCATAAAGGAAGATGAATAAAAGAAATAAAGAATATTTCAATTTAAAGCAAAGCAAATAGATTTTGTAGACGGCGACTGATCTTTCTCATCCAAATGTTTCCAATTCAAACCCTCAGCAAAACACTCCTTGGGGCAACAACTTACCTTCCTGCATCTGTCACAAAACATAAAATGAATGTTTCACTCCAAGCTCCTTATCTTTCCTCCTTCTCCAACCAAATTCAATGTAAACCTCAAGAACAGTGGCCTTGAAATGACATTGGAAAATTTATTATGGGAATCCTTAATGTGATCATCATCCATTTATTTTAATCTTCTCTTCCTCAGCTCTCTGATCTAAACATTGGTGTCAACGACTTCAGACCTTATCTGTCTGGTTGATTTTCCTACTGGATTGTCCTAGGCTCTCCAAACCTAGCCAAATAGACACTGCTGTGTGAAAGTAATGAGTAGATTTAACTCTTGACTTATAGCTATTGCTCTTTCCTTCACTGTATTTGCTGCCTTGGGCATGACGAGTCCTCGGAGGCCTGTAATGGACTTCTTAAACTTGGCTGTTCCAACTTTGAAGAGTGGTTTTACTACAAGTGCCGGTGCAAAACCCAAGTGACATTATGTGGTTGGATGGTTTCACATCTCCTGCTTTTGAACTGCCTCAAACAACAGATAATCTCCCAGAATCCTGAGCTATACTTCAGTTCTTGCTTTGATAGAACTAGCGAGGGGAGTTCTCCTGGGTTTCCTGGCCAAATTTGTTCCGCAATGCGTCTAAAAACAGGTGATCCGTTCGCTATCACATTGCAATTTGTGGGAGCTTGCTGTGAGCAAAATTGGCTACTGCCTTCCTACATTACAACAGTGACTATTTCAATGGCTGTAAAGCACTTTGGGATGCCCTGAGCTGATGAGAGGCGCTATATTAATTACAAGTCTTTCTTTCTGGTAATGGTATCAAACCCTTTCCTGGCTGCACCCCGATGTGTCCAGCATTTTGTGCTTTTACTTCACGGGGCAGAATTTTTAGGTTGGTGTGCGTGTGCGCGCCCAATCCACTCGAGCATAAAATAGTGCGTGATGACATCAGGCGAGTGTCCCGTGATATTTCACATGATATTTTGGTCGGCAGGCACATGCAAAAGTCGGGAGTGCACCTACCGACGATTAAGAGGGCAATTAAGCCCATTAATGTTCCAGTTGTCCCCGGTTTCCCGTGGTCCGTTCAACCTTACGGTTGACAGATGGGAAAATCTGCCAGGCAGACTTTGCATTTTTGATGAAACTTCACCCAAGGGCGGGCTGAAATTTCTGTTATTAAATAAAATAAAAATGTATGGACAAAATTTTCAGCATGTATCTGTTCAGGTGACTGATTCTCGATGCGTGGGCATTTTTTTCTAGATTTTAAAATCTTTATTGATTGGTTTTAAATTCTTCAGCTCCCTGAGGCAGCTCTCTGCCTTCAGGGAGCTTTCATTCCACTCCCCCCCCGCCCCCAATCACCCGTGTTTACATCAATGCCCGCCCTCTTCTAGCCCCCACCCCAGCAACGCTGAGCATTTCAGTGTGCACTTCACGCTGGCTGGCCGTTAAGTGAAGCGTGTGCAGAAATGCTCAGCGCTCATCCCCATGGCGGCCACCCCATCAACTCCCCTCGCAGTTGTTAATTTGATTTAATCCTGTGCTTTCAGCTTGTTTTTGCGGAGTGGGATCTAATGGTTTCATTTAACTTCAGTTCAGTGAGGTATGAAAGCTGCTTTTGTCCAGCTTGTTTTTTCAACATGGAAGGCAGATCTTTAAGCAGGTTGTCATAGGGTGGACATGAGATATCTACCCACAAAGGATCTCTTTTGGCCAGGCAGAATATTAAGCTCGGTAGGCGGCGTTCGCCCGAGCTGACCGATTATAAAATGATGCGCAATGATGTTGGGCGAGCATCCCGACATCATCGCGCAGTCCCGCAATATTTCATTCGGCAGGTGCGCACCGGAGTTGTTAACGGGCCCATCAACAATTAAAAGGCCTGTTAAGGCCATTAAAAAGGTAATTTCAATACAAATTTACGCTGTCCATCCAACCTGACAGTTGGTGGGCAGGCAAGAAGGCCAAAGCAGCCTTTGCACTTTTTAGGAAACCTCGCCCACGGGCGGGATGAGGTTTCCTAAAGCAAATAAAAATAAAATAAAAATTTTACACTTGAATTAAAAACATGTCCCTGCTCATGTGACAGAGTCACATGAGGGGAAATGTTTTATGACATTTTTATTTCCTTTATTTTTTCTTTAAGCAGAGCTTCAACTCCCTGAGGAAGCTCCGTGCCTCAGGAAGGTTATTAAGCGCTCACTTGTGCCCATGCGCATTGTTCGCACTCAGCCCACTCGCCCTCCTCTCCCCCCCGCACAGGCAGAGATGAGCGCCGCCGCTCGCGTTTCACGCTGGGTGGGCCTTAATTGGCCCGTCAGCATGAAATCGTGTTGTGGTGCCGATTGCAATGGTCGGCTTCCCGTCCGCCCCCACCCACTCCTGCCGAGCCCTCACGCCAAGGGCAAAATTCTGCCCCAGGCATATCTTGGCATGGGGTCAAGCTCTGGCAGCCAGTAGTCACATTGATTGGTTATATCTGGAACGGAAGGAGAAATAATGTACAAAGGAGAATGAATTTAAATGAAATAAGGATTCATGTAAACAGTGGACCTAACACAAAACACTAGAGAATCTAAAAGTTTCTTCCACAATGGGTGATGATATGGATTAAGGATAGAATGTCAGTGATCTGACATCTAACCCAGCCACATGTATATAAAATGGAGAGAAAAATACAAGAGTCAGGGTGAACTTGTAGCCTCAGGCAATTCTTGCTCACTGATGTTGTTTTGACCGAGATGTGAACATCCAGTGTCCTTCCCTCAGTGGAAGCAAAATAGGGAAGCTGTCAGCAAAAATAAGCATCAGCTGAGTAGAGCAGACATGTTATTGCTCTCCATGTGTTTCGTGGCGGAGCGGGGGGAATGGGCACAGTACATCAGCAATGAATTTATGTGGTAGGATTCCGAAACCTCCAGATTGCCCCTGAGTCTCCAGGCATTGAAGACTGGTCGCTAGGGTACTGCTCCGAGCAAACTATAAGAAAAAAATCATAAGCAAAATAAATAATTGTGTTTTTTCTTAATTCTTTGGACATGTATGTTCAGTTGTTATTAAATGGAATGAACATGTGGCAAAGGCTATTTGGCTGACAGTCACGAATCACCCAATTGGGTAATGAAGAATCTATTGCTTTCCAAGGAGCATAGGAAGACAATGCATTGTGGGAGAATGGACATGTCAACTAACCAATGGTAGGAATGTTACAGAGGGACATGTGTAGGCAGGAAGTCATGTGATAACACCTCCAGGAATATGCCCAAATAGAGTTCGCAGTCCTATTATGGAGGGAAATCTGTTTGATTCTATACTGATTTTGATCTCTGGCTTGAGGATTTCCCCTCGTACTGTGACATGGACTGCTTACTTCCACTATCTGCCTGCAGGAAATGATAAAGATAGACAGTCCCCACTGCTTATTGTTGGTGTCATTGTGATTTTCCCATTTTACATGATGGCCAGTAAAACCAAAGTAACCACCATATTTAAAAAGACAGGAAATCTCTCTCAGTGACCTTCTCTCTTAATTGTTAACAGCTGCATCCAGAATCTCATCACTGAGGTAACTAGATTTTAACAAGATGTGAACATATAATTGGAAATGCTCAAAGGCTTGACTTTGAACTTCATTGGCTGTAAAGTGCTTTGGGACGTACTGAGGTTGTCAAAGAGTCTGTAAAAATAAGTCTTTCATTCTTGTTTTCTTTGGCTAAAATTGCTACAGCCTTTTAAATCAGTCAGTACACGCTAAGTGCTTATCAAACAACCCGAAATAATCTTATGGTGATGATCAGTGCCTGATGTAGGCACAGCTACCAGTGATAATCATGGACAATGATCAGGACAGGGACTGAACTCCCAATTTCTCCGTTCTTACTGACAATTCATCATGGGGCAAAGGATCGATTTGTGGGGGGGGGGTTGAAAATTAGCCTTTAGGCAATAGTACAAAACGGGTGGTGGAGAATTGGCAGCCTGTTGTATACCCATCCGATTGGGGCAGAATGTAAATCAGGCTGCTGAATTACCACCAGCTTTTTGCAATATCATCCAATGACCCAGTTCACACATCTCTCCCTGGCATCACCCCAAACCTCATACAGTCCATGAGGAGATGGTCATAACAACCTGATGTAAGCCTTAAGCTGGCACCAGACCTCGTTGCACTCCAGTGCACTTTGCTGTTTGTCTGCCAGCTGGTCATCACCATTTACCAAGTAGGCTCTTTGTGCAATGGCCCCCCACTAAGTTTGTACCACGTATACTTTGATAGAGAAAATATTGGTGTCTAAGAATGATCCTCGACTCTTATTTCAAGAGTCTCTTCTTCATTCAGATTTGCTCAATTCAAATCATCTGTTAAGTTGAATTGAAACTGTGTGAAATAAACCTCCTGTAGCGTTTTATTAAAATTGCTTAATTGCCTTACTGGATAATTCAAATCTTCTTTTCTTGAGCAGCATTGAGCTTAAATTAACAGGAGGAGATTGATTTTCAATTTATATTAGTGTGACAATACACCCCTCATTTTACAGAATTTAAATCACAAATCACATTTGTTTCAGATGGAAGTAATTTACTAGGAATTAAATGTAAAAGGCTGAGCAATCCTCTGCCACAAAACCTTACCAAAGCAGCATTGGTGATTGCTTTTTAACAGGAATTAGACAGTTGCTTTAAAAAGAAAGAATATTGAAAAGAGCAGGCAGGAACTGGAATGTGGGCTTCAGTGGAGAAAACATCAGGGCAGGGGCATGGTCTCAATGACTTACGGCTGTGCTGTAACATTCAATGACATCAAATGTTTATCATTAAGGAAAGTAACCAGGCATTAATAAGCAAATAATGGCTCTTCTGCTCATTTCTGTGAAGTCGTTTTTGGTGTTAGGAGGAATCACAGAAACAGGAGTAGACCTGGAGTAGGTGTTAGCTATGGCTTGTTTGGTAGCTTCTCTGGTTCAGAAGGTTATGATTTAATTCTTACTCCAGAGACTTGAGCACAGAATCTAGGCTGATACTCCCATGGAATATTGAGGGAGTGCTGCACTTTTGGAGGCGCCATCTTTTGGGTGAGATCTCTGCGTTCTCAGGTGTATGTAAGACAGGCTTGTCCAACCGGTGGCCTGTGGGCTGCACCTGGCTCCCGAAGCCCCTCTATGTGGCCCCTGGAGCCAGCTTTCAAAATGCTGGTCAAACAGGTAAGTTGGAGTGGAAGATTCTGCAAGAAGCTGCTCCTCCAATCACAGGCCACTCATCTCCCACGTTTACTGCTGATAGGCTCACTAGCTCTCTAGGGAGAGAAACAGTCTGTGATTGGAGGAGCAATGAACACCAGCCGCGATGAGTTTGCTGGGGAGAAAGAGGTTTTCTTTCAGGTGGGTTGAGTGAAGGGACAAGAGAGAGAGAAAGAGAAAGAGACAGAGCGCCGTGGGCAATGGGTTGGGGAACGACGAGAGTGCCAGGCGCCCCGGGAAGGAGAGGCTGACTGCCGGGCCCTGGGAAGGAGAGTCTGGTAATGAGAGAGTGAGAGTGTGTGTGTGTGGGAATGAGAGAGTGAGTGACTGTGGGAGTGAGAGAATGAGTGTGTGTGTGTGTGTTCATATGTGTGTGTGAGTGAGTGAGTGAGTGTGTGTGTGTGTGAGTGAGAGAGTATGTGTGTGTCTGTTTTATTCTGTCTCAGGTTTCTCTCTCACTCTCACCACCACATACCAACATATACTCACACCCACTCACACAGTGGGTGAGGCTGATTGAGTGAGCACCCTGAGACCGGGAGTGAGCCTGCACACACACTCTGACCCCGATCACACTCTGGTCATTTTCATTAATTACTCTTTTTTAACTTAACAATTTGATATTGCTTTATTTTTGCTCAGCAAGTTGTTTCTTTTCTTAATACCACAACTTTTTTTTTGAAATTCAGTTTAATGTTGTGCCAAACCTTATGGGCAGAATTTTTGGCTTGTCGGGTGGGTATGCGCGGGAGTCGTCAGTGTGCCCGCTGACAATTAGTGGCCTATTAAGGTCCTTAATTAACTAATTGATTGAAATTTTTCGCTGCCTGTCCAACCGTTCGGCCTGTACATTTTCGGCAAAACCTCATCCACAGGCGGGATGAGATTTTGACCAGTGTTTGAAAAAAAAATGTAAAACTTTTCAAACTTGTCTCTAACATGCTCCTGCTCGTGTGACAGTGTCACATGAGGGGACACGTTTTTAACGTTTCTAATTTATTTATTTTTTATTTTAAAAATCTTCAGGTCCCTGAGCCAGCTCTGCACCTCAGGGAGCTTTTATTGCGCACACTCGCACGAACTTCTGCACTCGCCCTCCCCCCGCCCCCACCCTGGCAGTGCTGAGCGCTGCAGCGCGGGATTCACACTGGCTGCCCGTTAATTGGGCAGCCAGTGTGAAATCGCGGTCAGGCCCTGATCGCGAGCGGTGGTCTGTTTCACGGCCGCCCCCGCTTGCCCCTCTCGCTGAGCCCACCTGACGACTGGAAAACCCTGCCTTACCTTTCTGAAATTTGCTTATCGGCCCCTTGAGTGAGAAAAAAAATGCAATTGTGCCGCCCCCCCACCTCCCCCCCCACCCACCGCCTGCCCACCCCCGCGCCCACCCCCCCCACCCCGCCCCCCGCCTTTACTGAGCAAAAAGGTTGGACAAGTCTGAATGTGAAAGATCACATGACATTGTCCAAACAAAAGCAGGGAAGTTCGCCCTGGTGTCGTGGTAATATTCAACCTCAACCAACATCACTAAAAAACACTATCTGATCATTTATTTTGTTGTGATTTGTGGGACTTTGCTGTGTGCAAGTTATTTCTTACAACATGGGAAGGTATCATCGGTGAGATCCTGGAAAATGTGGACCATATTCAGTAGCTTGGGAGCCTCTTCTTGAGGAGGGCAGGCATAGGCGATGAAATTCATCATGGCCAACTGAGGAAAAGAGTATTTGATGACCAGGATCTCAATCTCAAACCCAAGACGAAGACCATGGTTTCTGGGTGGCAGTGATCCCCGTGCTCCTATATGCTTCGGAGACTTGGACAACCTACAGCAGGCACCACAAAGCACTGGAGAAGTACCACCAGAGGTACCTTCACAAGACCCTCCAAATCCAGCAGCAAGAAAGACAGTCCAACAGCAACACCCTTTTCTAAGGCACTTTGCCCAGCATTGAGATGCTAATCACTCAAAACCAGCTCTGTTGACCGGGACATGTCATTCATATGCCTGACATCAGACTCCCAAAGCAATTGCTCGACTCGGAGCTCGGAGACTCCCAAGAGGACAGCAGAAATGCTTTAGGGATGTCCTCAAAGCATCACTGAAGAGGTCAAACATATCCGCTGATTCATGCCAGGCCCTGGCTTGTGACCGGCCAAAATGGAAAAGGCTCATTCGGGAAGACCTCGAACACATCAAAAGATTTCATCAGGAATGTGAGGAAGTAAAGGCGAGGAATCAGAGAGCGGTACAAACCTCCAAACAGCCCTTCTACCCAACACTTCAAGCACCAACTGCCCACCATGTGGCAGAGTCTGCAGATCATGCGTTGGATTTATCAGCCATCTTAGAACCCATCAAACCAAAATGGAAGTAAGTCATTCTCGATCCCAATGGACTGCCTAAGAAGGAGAATACTGTGAAACATTTCCTACATTACAACAGTGACTACTTCAAAATTACTTCATTTGAAGTTTTGAAAGGTGCCACCTAAATGCAAGTTCTTTCTTCTTAGACCCTTCAGCTCCTTGAGCCTGTTCTGCCATTCGGTTAGATCATGATTTGATCTGTAGCTTTCTGAGTGCAGCTCTGAACAAAGCCTATATTTCCTGTGAGCTTTTTTCCCCTCATATCCATGTTTTGTTTCTTAAAATTAGCAAATTCAGGGGATTTTAGTCCCTGGTGTGTTTGGCAAGCTGAGGCCTGCTTTGATTCAAAGTACTTCGGGGAAGTAATTATTCTTTGTTCAAAAGAATAAAAAAGAAATGTGTTTTTCCTGAGATCCATTGAACCCGAACAGATGACACATACTCTTTGCGATTCAATTGAGTGACAGTGTTGGATGGAGCCTTTTCCCCTGCCATGGTAACCATCTTGTTGCAGGCAGTAACCTTGACCACACAAGTACAAAGCTTACAGCAGCACTTTCTAATGCACTGGGAAACTCACTGCCCAAGCGTACAATAGCTTGCTTGTTTCAGCAGAAATGAATGCTCCTGGCTTAAATATGTCCATCCGTTCTTGCACAGTCTTGCTCCTCAGGAAGCAGTTCCATGGACTACCAAACTTGAGAATTGAGCAGCTTTCCTCTCCTGTTGAGAGGATCATGGTTATGTAACTCTGTGATGCTCCTCTGACAGAACCACACATTCCAGAAATAACAGCAACAACAATTAGTATCTATATAGTACCTTTAACATAATAAAATGCCCCAAGGTACTTCACTGGAATGGAATCAAAGAAAATTTTGACACAAAGCCATGCAAAGAGATTAAGACAGCTGAACAAAATCTTGGTCAAAGAGGTAGGTTTGAAGGAGCATCTTAAAGAAGTAAAGGAAGAGTGATTTAAGGAATAAATTCCAAAGCTTACTAGGGACTATGGAGAAATCAGTATGCAGCTTTCCTACTTTGATGAGTTAACTGAAGTCCACTACTCCCAAGTATGACGAAAAGAACAATGTCCATTTATATCGCATGTTTCATGACTTCAGGATATCTCTTCACAGTCAAAAAAGCACTTTTTGAAATGTAATCACTGATATAATGTAGGAATGGAGGCCGCTAATTGACACACAGCAAGATCTCACAAACAGCGATGAGATAAATGTTCAGATCATTTGTTTTAGTGTTGTTGCTTGAGGAATAAATGTTGGCCAAGACACCAGGAAAATTCCCTTGCTGTACTTCGAATAGTGCCAGGGGTTCTTTTATGTCCATGTGAGAGGGTAGGAAACCCTCAGTTCAATATCGCATCCAAAGACAACACCAAACACCCTCAGGACTGCACTGAAGTGTCAGCCTAGAGCTTGTATGAAGTTCCTGGAGTGGGACTTGAACCAATAACCTAAGTCAGAAGTGAGAGAGTTACTGACCAAGTTACAGCTGCGATGGTGCCTATTGTTTTAACAAATTCTTTGCCAGCCAGCATGATATGCATCATGGAAAACATAATACCACCCTGTACAGCATTTAACATTGTTCTACTCTGCAGCTCTTGCTACATGTAGGTTAAAGGCTTATGTGGAAAACTATTTTATAGTTATATTAAGCCTTAAAGATCGCAACAGATGAATTGCAGAGAATTACGTACACTTTTACAGCACAGAAACAAGTCATTTGTTCCAACTGGCCTGTACACATGAGCCTCATGCTGCCCAACTTCATATCACCCTATCACTAAATCCCATCTATTCCTTGTTCCCTCATGTACTTATCAAGCTTCCTCTTAAATGCATCGATATTATTCGCCTCAACCACTCCCTGTGGTAACGAGTTCCACATTCTCACCACTCTGAGTAAAGAAGCTTCTCTTGAACTCCTTATTGAATTTATTAGCGACAATCTTATATTTAAGGCCCCTAGTTATGGACTCTTCCAAAAATGGAATCAACTCTATATCTACCCTATTAAAAACCTTCATAATTTTAAAGGCCTCTACAAGGTCAGCCCTCCCTCTCTAGAGAAAAGAACCTCAGCCTGTTCAGTCTTTCCTGATAGTTATACCTTATCATTTCTGATATCATCCTTGTAAATTTTGTTGAACTTTCTCCAGTGCTTTGATATCCTTTTTGTAATGTGAAGACCAGAACTGCATACAATATTTTGAGTGAGGTCCAAACAAGTTTCTATATAAGTTTAACGTAACTTCTCTGCTTATGTATTCCATTTCTTTAGAAATGAACACCAGAGCTGTTTCATGAACATACGAACAAGGAGCAGGAATAGGCCATTCGGCTCCTCGAGCCTACTCCGCCGTTTAATAAGATCATGGCTGATCTGACAGTAACCTCAAATCTGCTTCCCACCTACGCCCGATAACCTATCACCCCCTTGCTTACCAAGAATCTATCCACCTCTGCCTTAAAAATATTCAAAGACTCTGCTTCCACTGCCTTTTCAGGAAGAGAGCTCCAAAGACTTACGGCCCTTTGGGAGAAAAAATTTCACCTCGTCTCTGTTTTAAATGGGCGACCCCTTATTTTTAAACAGTGACGCCTAGCTCTAGATACTCCCACAAGGTGAAACAACCTCTCCGCATCCACCCCATCAAGACCCCTCAGGATCTTACGTGTTTCAATCAAGTTGCCTCTTACTCTTCTAAACAAGCCTAGCCTGTCCAACCTTTCCTTATAAGACAACCCGCCCATTCCAGGCATTATTCTGGTAAGCCTTCTCTGAGCTGCTTCCAATGCATTTACATCTTCCCTTAAATAAAGTGACCAATACTGTATATAGTATTCCAGATGTGGCCTCACTCGTGCTTTGTATAACTGAAGTATAACCTCCCCACTTTTCTATTCAATTCCCCTCGCAATAAATGATAACACTCTATTAGCTTTCCTTATTACTTGCTGTACCTGCACACTAATCTTGCGCGGTTTATGCACCAAGACAGATCCCTCTGCATCCCGGAACTCTGCAATCTCCCACCATTTAGATAATATGCTTGTCTCTCATTCTTCCTGCCAAAATGGACAATTTCACATTTTCCCACATTATGCTCTATTTGCCAGATCTTTGCCCAGTCACTTAAACTATAGAGATCTTTTTGTTGCCTCCTTATGTCCTCTTCACAACTTACTTTCCTACCTATCTTTGTGTCATCAGCAAATTTGGCAACCATCCCATCCATCCCTTCATCCAGGTCACTTATATAAATTGTAAACAGTTGAGGTTCCAGCACTGATCCCTGTGGCACTCCACTCGTTACACCTTGCCAACCAGAAAAAGACCCGTTTATGCCTAGCCTCTGTTCCCTGCTAACCAGTCAATCTTCTATCCATGCCATATGTTTACCTGCTATGCCATGAGCTTTTATTTTCTGCAATAACCTTTGATGTGGCACTTTATCAAATGCCTTCTGGAAATCTAAGCACAGTAAATCCAGTATGGTTCTCCTTTATCCACAGCATATGTTACTTCCTCAAAGAACTCCAATAAGTTGGTTAAACATGATTTCCCTATCACAAAACCATGTTGACTCTGCCTGATTGCCTGGAACTTATCCAAGTGCCCTGCTATAACATCTTTAATAATAACTTGTAACATTTTCCCTATGACAGATGTTAAGCTAGCTGGCCTGTAGTTTCCTGCTTTCAGTCTCCCTCACTTTTGAATAATGGGCCAAGGTTTTACGGCCTGTCCCGCCCGGTGGGATATTAGGGCTCTGCCGAACTGAATGGAGATTTAAATGACTTGCTGCATCCACCTGGGGGGAAACACACTGCGGTGGGGCTGTCAAAGCCTGGCCATGGAGTAACATTTACTACCTTCCAATCCAATGGGACCTTCCCCGAATCTAGGAAGTTTCAGAGAATTAAAACCAATGCATAACTATCTCATTAGCTGCTTCTTTTAAGACCCTAGGGTGAAATCCATCAGGACCCGAGCACTTGTCAGCCCGCAGCTCCAGCAATTTACTCAGTACCACTTCTCTGGTGATTGTAATTTTCCTGAGTTCCTCCCTCCCTTCCACTTCCTGATTTATAGCTGCTTCTGGGATGTTACTTGTATCTTCTACAGTGAAGATTGATGCAAAATACCTGTTCAATTTATCTGCCATTTCCCTGTTTTCCATTATCAATTCTCCAGGCTCATTTTCTACAGGACCAACACTCACTTTGTTAACTTGTTCTTTTTAAATATTTATAGAAACTCTTACTATCTGTTTTTATATTTATGGATAGCTTTCTCTTGAACTCTAATTTTTCCTTCCTTATTAATCTTTTAGTCATCCTTTGACTTCTTATACTCTGTCCAATCTTCTGGCCTTCCACCTATCTTTGAACAATGATATACCTTTTCTTTAAGTTTGATACAATCTTTAACCTTTTTAGTTAACCACGGAAGGTGTGTCTGTCTTGTAGACTTTTTCTTACTTGTTGAAATGTATCCATTCTGTGTATTCTGAAATATCCACTTAAATGTTTGCCACTGCATCTCTATTGACCTAACCCTTAATCTAATTTGTTAATTCGCTTTAGCCAGCTCTGCTTTCATGACCTCAAAATTGCTCTTATTTAAGTTTAAAAACATAGTCTTGGACCCACTCCTCTCTCCCTCCAGCTGAATGTAAAATTCAATCATACTATGGTCGCTGCTACCTAGGGGCAGTCCTTCACTATGAGGTCATTAATTAATCCCATCTCACAATACTAGGTCTTGCACTTTTTAAGGCTTTGTTAACCTGCGTGCTAATTTTAATGATTTGTTAATATGTACTCCAGACCCTTTTGCACCTGCACCCCATTTAGTCTCATATTTTCCAAGGAGTAGGTGGCCTCTTTGGGCAGAATTTTCCAGTTTTGAAATTAAGCGCTGTGTTGGGTGGGTTTGATGGCGCATTTCCTGCTGGATGGCATGGCAGGAAATCGCGCCCGATTTCGTGCTCAGAAGCTAATTAATTATGCATAGTCGACTTTCTCTCTGAGTCACATGGCAGGCCGGGAATTGGTTCGTCTGCCCCGCCATCACCTCATCATCTAATGGGGTCAGAGGTGCAGGTACCATATTTAAACGCCACCCTCACTCTCGAGTCCAGTTTTGTGAGGAAGATGTTCCCCGATGGCTGCACCAAAGAGGAAAGCTGCCCTGAAGTTTAATAATGACTCCCTGGAGGCCCTCATCAATGGTGTGTGCCAACACAGGGATTTCCTCTACTCCAGAGATGACTCCAGGAAGCCCCCCGGCATCACCTCGCCAGCCTGGGAGGCGATTGCAAGGGTGTTCAGCATATCGGGCACCT
Organism: Cetorhinus maximus; assembly: GCF_964194155.1. Taxonomy (NCBI): domain Eukaryota; kingdom Metazoa; phylum Chordata; class Chondrichthyes; order Lamniformes; family Cetorhinidae; genus Cetorhinus; species Cetorhinus maximus. Next base: position 26,380,996 of record NC_135892.1, on the reverse strand, counting down.
GCCGAAGAAATGCCATGCACTGTAGGAAGAGGGTGAATGATCTCATCTGCTCTGCCAGGGTAAGTCAACCTTCAGCTCACTCCAATCTCACACTCTCATTATGGCATCATGCACTCAAAGGGTTACACTGCTCGGGGAGCTCACACAAGATCAGCGGGGGATTCATCACCACTGATTGTCTCATGGACACATTAATGTCACCAGCGTCTCACCTATCACGCTGCATAAACTCCATCCTCAGCCCTTACAGGGGAGGGCTCAGCACAGCACATACAGTAGGCATGCATACTCCACAACCTCTCCTCTATCTGCTCATCACATTCCATCCATTTGTGTTTATACGGGCCCACAACAAGAGGGACAGGTCACAGGCTGGAGGAGGACAGGCCGACATCCTGGAGCTGAGCGAATTTGAGGAAGATGCCACTGAGTTGGTGGGAGAGGACAGAGATTGCTCCTGTGGGGGAGGACTCTCCCAGCAAGCCTGTACAGATGAGCCCGCCATGAGTTGACCACATCCTGACAATCTCAGTGAGCGATATGCATGTTGTATTCAGTCTATTCATGAACTAAATCTATCTGCTGTTTCTTACAGGCACCAGCAGGTCCAGACAGACCTACAGAGCCAACACAAACCACAGTCCGCAGGCCATCTCAGATGAGGAAGCTGAGGATCCATTTGAGGAAGACCCATCACTGCATTCACCTGCACTCTCCACCAGCTCAGAGACACACACCTTGGTGTGTTCTAGTTATAGATTCGGCTCAGGGTCACATTCTGGGGAACACCTCACTGACATGCCTCCACAGCAGTCAGAGGCAGTGACAGCCCAGGTCTCTGGCACTCGGAGAACTGCTGGAGACCAGGCACCTGCTGAGTCTGAGTCTGATGATAACCTCTGGAAATGGCCATGTCACACATGCTGGCAATGCAGTGACAGGCGGCGGAAAATCAGGTAGTTGTGAGAGGCAGTTAACAGACTAGAGCGAAGGATGGACCAGTCCATCTGTGTTCTGTCTGATTTCATGGCTCCAACATGCAAATGTCTCGCGGTCTCCATGGGGAGGGTGGCGACTGCCTTGGAGACCTTGGTCCAGCAGATCCTGCCGGATTTGCGCTCAGACCTGCACTCCATCGCTATAGGCATTGATGGGATCAATCAGTGGCTAGGCGAGAGGGGGGCAGGGCACCTTGACCTCCCTCCAGAGCTCCTTCTTCTCAACGAGTCAGGCAGGTGTCCGAAGGCCCTCATACAGAGGTGAACAAGCAGCTGGAGGCCCCGGGTCCAGCCAGGTGACTCCGAGAAAGACCAGCTAATCCCCGCTCCCTGTGACCCCATCACCTCCGGCAGTATAGGCCAAGGAGGGTGCACCTGCCCCACAGCAGGACACCCAAAGCAGGCTGGGGCCCTCCAGGTCCCGCCAAAGTCATCAAAGACAAGAGGACGTACCAGCCAGCAGGCCGCCTCCATCTTTGCTGCGGAGGTCAGGGATCCATCTAGACATAGCGGTAGGATTAGAAAAATTAAGAAGCTTGGAAATCACTTCTGGGTTATGGGTGTTTGATCACTGCAAATATCATGCACCTTTTTAAATACATTTGCTGTTTATGAGAATGGTGTAGTCATTTGACAGCGTTGTGCATTTGTACCTATGTGCCCTCTTATTGCGAGGGTGATCCATGCTCCTACTAGTGCTCACCTCCTTTTGTGAGCCTCACGTTCATGTGATGTGTAGCTGACTCGTGATACTTATTCCACCCTTGTGTTATGTCATGGAGATGTTTGAAATTCTTTACTGAAGCGTCTGCAAAATGAGCTAGCAACCATACTCCTTACAAGACAACATGGAGTCAGGCGTCCTCATTAGCCTTGGACGGGTAGCTATAATTGTCTACAAATGAGAAGGCTGCCTTCATTGGTAATGCCAAAGCACGAGATCTGCAGCCATGATGCCCTCTCCAACCATGCACGCATCTCAGCGTCTGCAAAAAGCTCCTCATAAAGGTGGTGACCACTGCGTCAAGTCTTTTGATGCAGCATCTGCGTTGTAGCGACAAGCACTTCCCAGAGCACACTAATAGAGGGTTCACCACTGATCTTTCTAACGAATAAGGCCGAGTGAATCATGAGGTTTTAAGGTGCAAGGCTGAATGCTGAGTTTGCTCTCGATGTCACTGATTGTAAAGGCCTTTCAGTTTACTAGCATGGCAGCAAGGGACAGGAGGAATGTGGATGTGTCCCGTTACCTGTACCTTAATCATCCAGGAATGGCTATCAGTGTGTCACAGTCACATCTTCCTTGTCGTGCTTCTTCGGGACAACTGCATGTGGAAGCAGACCCTCATCTCCCAATTCAGGTTCCTGCCCATCTGCTCTTCATCATCCAAGAAGCCTCCTCCATGTCTCCCACTGGCAAGGGATTCCTCCCTTTGAAGAACCAGGTTGTGAAGGGCGCAATACACCACAATGATGTGTGACACCCTCTGTGGAGAGTACTGCAGAGCCCCACCTGAGTGGTGAGATGCATTGGAAGTGCATCTTCAGGACACCAATGGTTTTCTCGATGATGGATTGTGTTGCTTTATGCACCTCATTGTATTTCTGCTCCGAGTGACTCAGAGGACAATGTACTAGTGTTATGAGCCATCGTTTGAGTGGGTACCCCCTAATGGCAAGCAGCCATCCCTGTATTCGCTGAGGCTCTTTGAATATGTGAGGCACCTGGGAGTAACTCAAGATGTATGAGTCATGGGAACTCCCAGGGTACCAGACACAAACATGATGATGTGCTTCTGATGATCACACACCAGATGAGCATTGATGGAGTGGAACCTGTTCCTGTTAATGAACATCAGGAGCTGCTGCCATGGAGCTCTCAATGCCACCTGTGCAATCAATTGCACCCTGTACTCTAGGGAAGCCTGAGATAGCTACAAACCCCAGAAATATAACAGCCTAGCTAATTCATCGAGTGTGAAGTTCACATAATGATGAGCCTTATGGTAGAGGGCATCTGTCACCTCCTTGATATATTTATGTGCTCGGACTGTGAGATGCCGCAAGGTCCTCTGTGGATCCCTGGAACAATCCGCAGGCAAATATTCAGGGTGAGCTTCAGGGTCACTGGCAGGGGATATCCTTCCAGTCCATGGGACATTAGATCCTCCCATAGAATGTGGCAGACATAATCCACCACAACTCTTGATAAATGCAGACATGCACAGCATTGTCCGTCACTCATCTCCAGATAGGAGAGTCTTCTTCAGTAGACCCTTGGTCTTGCGAGTTGTCTCCGTGGGATGGCTCTAACCTCCTTATTCTCTGGGTGTTGCTGGGACTCCCCTGGACCATTCACCTCAGGCCAGGCCTCATCTCAAAGCTGCGTTAGGTGGCACCTGGTCCTCCTCCTCCTCCTCCTCAATCAGATCACTGCCATAAAAAAGGCAGCATTGAGTGCAGGCTCCATTATTCAATCCTCCTTCTCCCTAGGGGATGAAAGATGCAAGAGATTAATGAACACTGGGCAAATATAGGGGACCTCCCACTCGCAAGCAGAAAGCCAATGTCATGCCCTAGAGCTATGTCTACACTACTAGATTTTCACTGATACAGCCTTGCAACTGAGACAGGCACACACATATCTGGGTGCCCATGATGCCATCCCTGATAGTTGACAGAGCTTGGGAGAGGTTTGGACACGTTCATGAAATGTGCCACCTTACCAAAGGCACTCTTGCAATCTATGATCTTGTATACGATTGAGTTCAACTTGCACTTCAACAGTGACTGGATGCCCTTTGGCCCATTATCCATGCCAATTGCAAAAAGCACATTAGAGGCTTCCATTGATGATCTGGCAGATATGCAGCAGCTGTGCCTCCTCAACGATTGCCTGCATTTTCCATTCTCATATACCTCTCTGTTAATGCTTAAACGGAGCGACTGTATTGTGAAGTTAATGACTCCTGCAGTCTCTCATTAAAGCGCAAAAGGCAATGGCTCCAATTGTACCTTTTCAAGGAAATCTCCCTCTTTTCTCTCAGCTCTGACTCTATTTCAATGTTGAGACTCCAAGCATTTTGAGGGTGCCCCTGAAAGGGTCCCTGAGTGCAGCCCTGGGCTCCTCCCATACTGACTCAGATCCCCACCCCGTGCAGATTCTTTTCCAGTTCGATTTCTAACTGCGCCACAACTTTGTGATTGCAAGATGGTGGTGCTGTGATTTTATTTTGAGACCAGCTCGACTCTGCCCCTGAGTGTGTTCTGGTCCCTCAAATCTTCCTGGAACCCCACGGTGTGCAAGGTAGAGCTCCTTCCCGTTATTCTCCAGCCTCCCCCAGTAATCCTGGATCCTATTGTAATTGTGGTCAAAATTCAAACCCTCCTACATGAACCCAACGCTGTTGATGTCCCCGTGCCCAATGTGAACCTCACCCCTTCCCAGCGCAAGGATGTGTGCATTGCTGTAGAGGAGGCCCGCACCCCGCCCCAGGAAAGTTTTGAATAGCCCCCTCTGTATTATGTTTTCCCCCTTTACAGGCTGCAGATGCCCCCCCCTAACCCTGACCATCCCACCTGCAGCCCAGTACCAAGCCAGGCAACCCCATGCCAGCGACAGTAAGACCATGACCACGCCAAAGTGTGCCTTATCCCAATTGAGAAGACAGTCCTTGCCCCTCCCTGGTGTGGGAATACGACATGCGTGCCATGCATAGCCCTGTAGCATGGCCTGCAAAGCCCCAGGACTGCCTTTAATCTCTCACCCCAACCCCTTGGCCCAAGACCAGTTGCTATGATTGTTTTTAATGAGCTCTCCAGTTCCTTGAATATTGATGGCAACACAATCTCCCTCTCCCACCCCCTCCATGTGTCTCTGTGCAACCTGTCCCTCATGTGCAAGCCTTTCCCCTCCCCACCTCCAAGAGCCTCTGTGCAACCCATCCCTCTTCTGCCACACTAACACAACACCCCTCTCGTATTCCGGACTCTGCGTGCATCCCCTCCCATTCATACAATTCGATTCCCATCCACCCACTTCTGTGTCTGCATTCTAGTCTTCCATGTCGGGCTCCAGCTTCCCCACACATGGTGTCCCCTCTGCCTACCATTATCACCCCACCACCCCTTCCAACCCCACTGTTACCCATTGACCCCCATGTCTCCTTCCTCCTCCCCTCCACACCATTGTCCATTGTCCCCTGTTCTCTTTTGTCCTTCCAACCCTCACCCCTTCCAACTCCACTATTACCCATTGACCCCCATGTCTCCGCCTTCCTTTCCCTCCACCCAGGTCACAATGCTGGTTGCTGGTCTCAGTCTTGTATGCAGCACTGCCTGAGCCCAACAGAAGACACCCTCCCAGAAAATGGAGGAAGCCAGTGAGCAGAGCAACCCTACACCCCCACCAGTGTGGCATCTCACTGGCATTGGTGAGAAGCTGGACCGACGCTGTTGCAGGTAGGCTTTGCATGTTGCACTCACTTCTAAGTCAAGAGTGAAGTGAGGGTCGACAGCTGCATTCCACTTATATTCAAACCGGCCTAAGTTCCGCTGACATGGCGCTAGATTGGGTGGGGCTATGTGATTCTGGTGTGTAGCGTTTTTAAAGAGCATTCATGACATGGGAATGCGTGCAAATGGCATTCCCGCCAAGGATCAGCGGGAAACCCAACCCACCATCAGCCCATGGTGAAGGGAAAATTCCAAATTGTTTTCCCACCAGCGGGAATCCGGTTTTTGGCCTCTCTCCAAATTTTCTGGTCCCGCCTGCCATGAAATCCACCGCAGGCAGAAGAGAAAAATTCCGTCCTTTATTTCTCCTACCAAAATGCAACACCTCACATTACCTATATTGACATTCCTTTGCCATTTACATGCACATTTTGCATGTATGTTAATGTCTTCTTGCATTTTGTCACAGTCTTCCTCAGTATTAACTCTTCACTCCCAATTTGGTGTCATTGGCAAAAAAGTCCAAATTATTCACGGAAGTGGTGAACAACTGTGGCCCCAGCACAGATCCCTTTAAGTCCTATTCTTTCTTTGTAGCCAGTTTGCTATCCATTCTAATACTTGTTCTCTGACTCCACAAACTCCAATTTATTAGTACTGAGTCCACTATATGGAAGCCTTTTGAAGTCCAAGTCTATTGTACCCATTGCCTTATCCTTGTTTACTCTTCCTGTTACTTCTTCAAATACTTCAATAAGTTTGGTCAAGGATGACCTTCCCTTTTAAAATCCAAGCTGACTATTCCTTACTATAATTTTGTCTTCTAGATTTTTTTTCTATTATATCTTTGAGTGAAGATTCACTTTGGCTGTGAAGTGCTTTGGGATCTCCAGAAAGAGCACTATTTCTAGTTCTATATATTTTTATTATAGCAAAGCACATACTTTTTTAAAGGGGTAATGTGTTAGTATTGTCGGGTAATGGAGAATGATAAGGTTTTCCTGAAGATAGAACCCAAGCCTACAGGCTGATCCTCATAGTTGTCGACTGAAAATTCACACAGCTCAGTCACATAAGTCTTACAGATGTTGTAGGGTGTTGGATACTGTTTGATTGGTCTTAATGAAGTCTTCGTAGTCTTAAGTAGACTAACCGAATGGGCTGAATTTTCCCCCTGTCGGGGGAGTTGTGCGGGGGCGGGTGGGAGCGAGCACAAACATGATCGGCACCCCCGTTTGGGTGCATGCCGCCTTTTACGTGGGTGGGCCAATTAAGGCTCATCCAGTGGGACGCTCGCCCGAAAGTGCTGAGCTCATCCTGTGTGGGCGGGTGGGGTGGTGGGAGGAATTCCCTGAGTCGGGGCCTGCGCTCTTTCGCGTGCATGCACATACGCGAAAGTGCAGAAATCTCAGGGAGATTTGTCTAAGTTTTAAATATCAAAATAAAGAAATTAAAAGATTTTAAAACATGTCCCCTCATGTCGCAGTGTCACATGAGCCAGGACATGTCAATTAATTTTTTTGAAAATTTTTATTGAATTTTTAAACACTTCATGACACCTCATCCCGCTCGTTAATGAGATTTCATGAAAAATGCGAAGGCTGCCTGGGCTCTTCGCCTGCCCGCCAACCTTAAGATTGGACGGGCAGCTCATTTAACTATTTTAATTAGTTTTTAACAGGCCTTAATTGGCCTTTGACAGTCCAGCGGGCGCGTAGACAACTCGGAAAATTCTTCCCTATGTATTGATTAACTACAAGAACTAGGTACATATATACAGTGAAGGGTTCAAACTAGGAGCTGTCTCTGTACTGGCTTGTGCACACAGCTCTGTCCAACACCAGACTGACCCCTAGGTGCGGGTCATGTGCTCTCTTACATCATGTGTGGGAGGGGTACAGCACCCAGTCCCATGCTAGCCCTGTATGTGCCAGACCCTTATACTACAACAAGCAGTACCAAGCAGCCTGGAATGCAAATTGCCATGTGAAATGAAACTATTACTATGCTTCAAGACATTCGGCAAGTAAAATAACAATGCCTTCATGTAGGGTTTATTAAAGACTATGAAGCCTCTTGATATAAAGGCTATTTCTGGAGGGGGCAGCTGGTAATTCAAACAAGCATATGTGTGACTCCCAAACCAGTAGATGACAAGCCTGAATTGCATGACTGCCTGTTATCTTGCATTGCTTGCTTCAGTTGGGTGGATTTTATCATTTCCAAATGGATTGCCAAAAAAAGTATCGAGCAGGGCTGTTGGTCTAGAGATGTCAAGGTGCCCCATCAGTCCACAGCAGATGGAATATGGACCGAGAAACACAGGCACGCCTATTTCTGAGTGTGTGTTGGGGGGACACCATCCTAAATAGTGAGGCCCAAGCCAACTCTGATATTCGGCCTCAGTTGTACAAAACTGGTGAGCTGTGGAGAGTAAGAGGCAGATTCCCTGCAAAGCTTTGCTGAAGACTGGGAGTCACAGTTGTGGCCCTCAAGTTGGAGGGGTTCAGATACACGGGTTGGGGGGATGGTGTGGAGGGTGGGGGAGAGGCGGTAAGATATTGGCGGCCGGTGGAGGGAAGGAGATGGGGAAACAGATCAGAGGCCTAAGGTAGAGGGGAGTGTGGGGAGCGGGGTTGGAGAGAAATATATCAGAGCCCTGGGCTGGGAGGGTGGCAGAATTGGGAGAGATCAGAGCCTCATGGAGGGCGGGGCATTAAAAATAAATGGAAGGCCAGAGCAGCAATCATTGTGGGACATGGAGGACCATCCCTGCTCCTCAAGGCTCCACATTCAGGGGGAGTAAATTTCAACAACTTACCTCATGGCCTAGTTTTCCTCAGGGCAAACCAGTCTTTGAATTAGGGCCTGAAACAGTTGTGATATTAGTAGATGCAAAGGAACTAATACATATTCAGGGACCTGAACAGATTGGTTAGCGGCATGGCTAGTTCTTGTACACAAGACTTCAGTACTGCTGCTGGGATGTCGTCAGGGCCCAGAGATTTTACTGTATCCAGCTGTTTCCTGATGCCACATAGAATGAATTAAATTGGCTGAAGACTGACATGTGTGATGCCAGGGTCGTCAGAAGGAGGTTGTGATAGATGATCCACTCAGGACTTGTGGCTGAAGATTGTTACAAATGCTGCAGGCTTGTCTTTTGCGCTGATGTGCTGAGATTGAGGATGGAGACATTTGCGGAGCCTCCTCCTCTGGTTAGTTGTTTAATTGTCCACTACCATTCACAACTGGATGTGGCAGGACTGCAGAACTTTGATTTGATCCATTGATTGTGGGATCGCTTAGTTCTGTCTATCAAATGCTGTTTCCACAATTTAGTATGCATGTAGTCCTGTGTTGTAGCTTCATCAGATTGGCACCTCATTTTTGGGTATGCCCGGTGCTACTCCTGGCATGCTCTTCTGCAACTCTTTACTGAACCAGAGTTGATCTTCAGGCTTAATGGTAATGGTAGAGTGAAGGATATGCCAGGCCATGAGGCTACAGATTGTGGTTTACAATTCTGCTGCAGCTGATGGCCCACAGCGCCTCATGGGTGCTCAGTTTTGAGTTGCTAGATTTGTCCTGAATCTAGCCCATTTAGCACAGTGGTAGTGCCACACAACACAATGGAGGGTGCCCTCAATGTGAAGATGAGACTCGACCTCCAAAAGGATGGTAGTGGTTACTCCTACCAACACTGTGTGGTACATTTGCATCTGCATTTGTGATAGATTTGTGAGGGCAAGATCTCATAGGTTTTCTCTTTGGTTGGTTCTCTCACCACCTGCTTCAGGCCCAATCTGGCAGATATGTCCTTCAGGACATGACCAGTTTGGTCAGTAGTGGTGCTACTGAGCCATTCTTGGTGATGGACACTGAAGTTCTCCACCCGGAGTACATTCTACACCCTTGCTTTTACACTCAGTGCTTCTTCCAAGTGGTGTTGAACATGGAGGAGCACTGATTCATCAACAGAGGGAAGTCAGTAAGTGATTATCAGCAGAATGCTTCCTTGCCCATACTTGATCTGATTCCATGAGACTTCATGGAGTCTGGAGTCAATGTTGAGGACTCCCAGGGCCACTCCTCCCACTGTGCTGACACCTCTGATAGGTCCATCATGTCACTGGGACAGGACATATCCAGGGATGGTGATGGCGCTGTCTGGAACATTGGCTGTAAGGTATGATTTGATAAATATCACTATGTCAGACTGTTGCTTGACTAGTCTGCAGGACTAATTCTCTCAATTTTGTCACAAGTCCCCAGATGTTAGTGAGGACAACTTGGCAGGATCGACTGTGGAGGGTGTGCACTTTTGTTGTTTCCGATGCCTAGGTCGATGTAGTTTTGTCCACCCAGTTTTATTCTTATTCAACTTTTTTGTAGCAGTTTATACAATTAAGTAACTTGCTAGGCCATTTCGGAGGGTAATTAAGAGTCACAAGTGGGCCAGGCTGGGTGCGGACGGCAGATTTCCCTCTTATCTAGTTCTTTCCAAAATAAAATGGGCAAATACCCATACTGTATGACAAGATGGACAAACACCCATACTGTGACAAGATGGACAAACACCCATACTGTGACAAGATGGACAAACACCCATTCTGTGTGACAAGATGGACAAACACCCATACTGTGACAAGATGGACAAACACCCATACTGTGTGACAAGATGGACAAACACCCATACTGTGACAAGATGGACAAACACCCATTCTGTGTGACAAGATGGACAAACACCCATACTGTGTGACAAGATGGACAAACACCCATACTGTGACAAGATGGACAAACACCCATTCTGTGTGACAAGATGAATGAACACCCATACTGTGACAAGATGGACAAACACCCATACTGTGTGACAAGATGGATGAACACCCATTCTGTGTGACAAGATGGATGAACACCCATACTGTGTGACAAGATGGACGAACACCCATACTGTGATAAGATGGACGAACACCCATACTGTGTGACAAGATGGACAAACACCCATATTGTGACAAGATGGACGAACACCCATACTGTGATAAGATGGACAAACACCCATACTGTGTGACAAGATGGACAAACACCCATACTGTGACAAGATGGACGAACACCCATACTGTGATAAGATGGACGAACACCCATACTGTGATAAGATGGACGAACACCCATACTGTGATAAGATGGACAAACACCCATACTGTGATAAGATGGACGAACACCCATACTGTGATAAGATGGACGAACACCCATACTGTGATAAGATGGACGAACACCCATACTGTGATAAGATGGACAAACACCCATACTGTGATAAGATGGACGAACACCCATACTGTGATAAGATGGACGAACACCCATACTGTGACAAGATGGACGAACACCCATTCTGTGACAAGATGGACAAACACCCATACTGTGATAAGATGGACGAACACCCATACTGTGATAAGATGGACAAACACCCATACTGTGTGACAAGATGGACGAACACCCATACTGTGATAAGATGGACGAACACCCATACTGTGATAAGATGGACGAACACCCATACTGTGACAAGATGGACAAACACCCATACTGTGATAAGATGGACGAACACCCATACTGTGACAAGATGGACGAACACCCATACTGTGACAAGATGGACGAACACCCATACTGTGACAAGATGGACGAACACCCATACTGTGACAAGATGGACGAACACCCATACTGTGACAAGATGGACGAACACCCATACTGTGTGACAAGATGGACAAACACCCATACTGTGTGACAAGATGGACGAACACCCATATTGTGACAAGATGGACGAACACCCATACTGTGTGACAAGATGGACAAACACCCATACTGTGTGACAAGATGGACGAACACCCATACTGTGTGACAAGATGGACGAACACCCATACTGTGATAAGATGGACGAACACCCATACTGTGACAAGATGGACGAACACCCATACTGTGTGACAAGATGGACGAACACCCATACTGTGATAAGATGGACGAACACCCATACTGTGACAAGATGGACGAACACCCATACTGTGTGACAAGATGGACGAACACCCATACTGTGATAAGATGGACGAACACCCATACTGTGTGACAAGCACAAACAGGCTTAACATCATCTTGCAAAAAATTGCCCATTTAGCTTACCGCCAAGTCTAATTCCCACGCACTCCCTACCCCCCACCCCATCCCCACAAGTGTCAAATTACATTTTGAATCGAATGGCATTGAAGAAAATGCACAAGGCACCTCTGAAATGTCAGTGAGATGATGTTTCTGTGTGTTTAACTGCTGAATTATTGAATGTGGTGCAGATGGGAACCTCACCCAGTGCATTCCAGATCACAAAAACTTATTGCATAAGAAATTCCTCCTCATCCCTCCCTGATTTCATCAAAATATTTAATGGATTCCAGTGGCTTTAGCAATATGAACTGGTTTAACTAAAATCACCTGGGGTTTAGTTGGCACAGTGAAATACAAGTCTTCATGTTCTGTACTTGGGTCAAATTGAAATCAGGCAGATGGAATCCAGTGAAAAGATGAAAGTTTCCTCTCTCCTTAGCTTTTGCATTCAAACATGGATAGGCATTTCTTGACCCATTTCCCAGTGGATGCAAGACTGAAGCTAATAACTTGGCACTAATTGTGCAACCTCACAAAGAAACGTTGTATGGATCCCTGATATGTCAATATGCTGCAGCGAAGGCCTTTTGCTAAGATTGAGGTTTACAGCTTGTTGCCGGGGTAGTGTAAAGGCAGCTCTGCTTTGTATCGACCCTGCACAGTACGTGATAGGAAAAAGCTCGATACTATTACATGACACAAAGAAGGAAACCATTTCATTTCCCGCTGCTATTATTTATTACAGCGCTGAGCACAAAAAGTCTACAGTAAATCTGTGGTTTAAACCAAGTCAAACGTAACTCTTTTCACATGAGATGTGATTCAGCCCTTAAGCTTTCAGAAAAATATTAGAGCGTACTGAATCCAAACTGTTGCCGAGGGAACAGTGATTTTGCCACAGTGACAGGAAACTCAGGATATTCTAATGCAGGTCAGAAGCTGTGGTTGGACCCACATCCAGGAGTTTAGTTCTAACACACATCATGAGGCAATTCAAGAGGTGAAAATTAAAAAAAAATCTAACCTCCTGAGGAGCCAACCAGATCTTAACTGGTACCATGATAAAGCACACAAATCATTATGGTCAGTGCTTTCTTTGTGCTTAGTTGCGTAATCTTTGGCAACCCTTCTGTTTATTTTCCACATCCACTTATAACAAGAAATATTGGCCCAGAATTTCATATATCCGGATGGTCGTGGCTGGAGATATGCCCCAAGATTCCCTAGGGGACCCCTGGGAAGTCCCCATGCACTGACTTGTCCGGGAAGTTTGGACTTCCGATGAGCAATTCCCCTGTTTCTGGAACCTTGCGAAACTCTGAGTTAAAGTCGGAGACTATGGATGGTTCCAACTCACTTCGGAGAATAGTTACCCAGGAAAAGCTAGAAGAATTAAAACCAGTTCTAACTCCTGGTTAACTATAATACTGACCCCACACCTCACCGCTGGACCTCCCCCCCACAACGCACCTACAACCCCCCAGTCTGACTAGACATCTCCAACTCCCCAGCCCAACTGGCCTCTGACCAACCAACTAATCTCCTGACTCCCCAACTACCTCCCCAACCACCTGACTAAACCTCCATCCTTGACTGCCCCAGACCACCTAATGGCAAACCCCCAACCCACCCTCCCCCCTCACCCACTTACCTGTCATCCTACCCCTTATCCAACCACCTGCCACCACACCCTTCACCCACTTACCTGTCACCATACCCCCTCACCAACCCACCTGCCACTCTATCCCCTCACCCACTTACCTGCCACCCTATTCCCTCATCCATCTAGCAACCTTCTCCTTCACCCACCCACCTCTCACCCTGCCCCCTCACCAACCCACCTGCCACCCTAATCCCTCATCCACCTAGCAACCTACCCCTTCACCCACCCACTGCCACCCTACCCCTTCACCCACCTGCCACCTCACCCCCTCACCTGCCCACCTGCCACTCTAACCTCTCATTCACCTGTCGACTCACCTGCTCACCTGCCACTCTACCCCCTCATCCACCTAGCAACTACCCCATCACCCACCCACAGCCACCCTGCCCCCTCACCCAATTGCCACCCTACCCCCTCACCCAGCTGCCACCCTACCTCGTCACTCACCTGCCACCCTACCCTCTCACCCACCTACCTTACACACTTGCCTTCACTCTGTGGCTTCTCAAATTGGCTTTGGGACATTTAAACTTGCCAGAATACGGCAGCTGGTGCCATGAAAAGGGGATGTGGCTTTGCTTGTCCCGATGATCCTGCCTTACAAAGAGAGGACTCCCAAAACATTTCTGAGGAGGCCCAGTTCGGAGGTCCGGGCAAGCAATGCAGAGCTCCGGTGCAAGGTTAGTAAATAGGAGTGGAGTGACAATCCGATGGTGATTGCCGCTACTCAGAAGATTCGGCCCATTGTGTTGTGCTTAAGCGTCCCTGGACTCTGGTGGAGCCAGGTATTTAGGTGCAGGAGAGAATGAGTGGAGTCAAGTTGGAGTAAGGAAACATTTGCAAAGCTGTGGGTAGAAAAGCGAGGGAGCATGACTAAATGGATAGCTCTTTTATAGAGCTGGAACAAGTGTGCTGGGCTGAAAAGCCCCTTTCTCTGCTGTAAAATTCTCTGATTCTAAGGCCTACATGAATTCCACCTTATTATTAACTAAAACCTTCTGAAGATCTGATTTTGGACTCAGATCCACTGCATATTCTCCCAAACCTGTAAGGCTCAACACTAAAATAAACTTAATAAAGAGTGTCAACAGAACATTGCAGCTGAGCCCAGGATATTTGAAAGGAGCTTATTTAAAGAGCAACTGTAGCTGTGGCAGAGAATCCTACAAGACAATGTAACAGTCTGGATACATAGAAGAATTCAGCAATGTGATAGTGCCATTTCATAGTTTATCATGAGTGGCTGATGTAAGTCCTTTATTCCAATTCATTGCTTAATGAGGATATGAGCTTTATTGGCAAAGCCAACAGTTATTACCCATCCTTATTTACCCTGAGAAGTTGCCGCTGGGCCTTGCCTTTCCATAAAGACTAAAATAATAATGTAGATATGGAAGACACATCAGGAATAGCATCCATGCAGCTCTATCTCCCATTGTAATGTCTGTTGCAATTTTTAAAAAAATCATTCATGGGATGCGGGCATCACTGACAAGGCCAACATTTACTGCCCATCCCTAATTGCCCTTGAGAAGGTGATGGTGAGCTGCCTTCTTGAGCCGCTGCCGTCCACCCACAGTGCTGTTAGGGAGAATTTTGACCCAGTGAGGGAGCAGAAACCTTTGCACAAAGTGCAAATATTCCTTTACCGCAGAAATGTTGATATATTAGGCTTATATCAAGATCGGCCCATACAGGACACTCTCATTATCAATAACCAATAATGGTAAATTTGGCCAATAAGAGATTTGTTCAAGTGCCAATCTGTGTTCCATTCTTGGACAATTGGGTAGCTTCATGTTTTTTGATTTCCTAATTTTTATGGGCAGAGTTTTTCGCTTGGCATGCGGCGCGCGCCCGATATGCTTGAGTGTAAAATAGTGCGCCATGGTGTCGGGTGAGCGTCCTGACGTCATTGTGCACTTGCGCAATATTTTGGTTGGCGGGCGCACGCTAAATTCAGAAGTGCACCCGCCGACAATTAAGAGGGCTATAAGCCCATTAACGACACAATTAACTGGGATTTTTCACTGCCCGCCCAACGTTACGGTTGGCAGGCGGGCGAATTGGCCAGGTGGCCTTTGCATTTGTCAGGAAACCTCATCCATGGGTAGGATGAGGTTTCCGTAATTAAATTTAAAAAATTAAAATGTTTACACAGACTTTTTGTGTTGTCTATGTTCAGGTGACTGTTTCTGATACGTGGGCATTTTTTCTGGGATTTTAACATCTGTTTTCATTGGATTTGAACTCTTCAGCTCCCCGAGGCAGCTCTTTGCCTTCAGAGAGCTTTCTGTGAGTGCTTCCCCACACTCACCCTCCTCCCGCGCCCCCACCCCTGCAGCGTTGAGCCTTTCAGCGCACCTTTCTTGCTGGCTGGTCATTAATTGGCCAGTCAGTGTGAAATGGAGGTCGGGGGCCGATCGCGGGCAGCGGGTTGTTTCCTGGCTGCGCCTGGGACTGTCGACCATGCCTGCCTGGAGACCTCAAAATTCAGGCTTATGGGCAGAATGTTCTTGTCAGCATGCGGGCTGGGCTGGACTGGGCGGGGCTGGGTGGGGGGGCTGGGTGGGGCTGGGAGGGGCTGGGCGGGGCTGGGCTGGACTGGGCGGGGCTGGGTGGGGCTGGGTGGGGGGGCTGGGCTGGATGGGGCTGGGCTGGGCGGGGCTGGGCTGGGCTGGGCTGGGCTGGGCTGGGCGGGGCTGGACTGGACTGGGCTGGGCTGGGCGGGGCTGGGCTGGGCGGGGCTGGGCTGGACTGGGCTGGGCTGGGCTGGGCTGGGCGGGGCTGGGCAGGGCTGGGCGGGGCTGGGCTGGGCTGGGCTGGGCTGGGCGGGGCTGGGCTGGGCTGGGCTGGGCGGGGCTGGGCAGGGATGGGCTGGGCGGGGCTGGGCTGGGCTGGGCTGGGCGGGGCTGGGCTGGGTGGGGCTGGGCGGGGCTGGGCGGGGCTGGGCTGGGCTGGGCTGGGCGGGCCTGGGCTGGGCTGGACTGGGCTGGGCTGGGCGGGCTGGGTGGGGCTGGGCGGGGCTGGGCGGGGCTGGGCAGGATGGGCTGGGCAGGGCTGGGCGGGGCTTGGTGGGGCGGGGCGGGGCGGGGCTGGGCTGGGCTGGGCTGGGCTGGGCTGGGCGGGGCTGGGCGGGGCGGGGCTGGGCTGGGCATGGCTGGGTGGGGGGGCGGGGCTGGGCGGGGCTGGGCTGAGCTGGGTGGGGGGGCTGGGCTGGGCGGGGCTGGGCTGGACTGGGCTGGGCGGGGCTTGGCTGGGCGGGGCTGGGCTGGACTGGGCTGGGCGGGGCTTGGCGGAGCTGGGCTGGGCGGGGCTAGGCGGGGCGGGGCTGGGCGGGGCTGGGCAGGGCTGGGCGGGGCTGGGCTGGGCGGGGCTGGGCAGGGCTGGGCTGGGCGGGGCTGGGCTGGGCTGGGCTGGGCGGGGCTGGGCTGGGCGGGGCTGGGCTGGGCTGGGCTGGGCGGGGCTGGACTGGGCTGGGCTGGGCTGGGCTGGGCGGGGCTGGGCAGGGCTGGGCGGGGCTGGGCTGGGCTGGGCGGGGCTGGGCTGGGCTGGGCTGGGCGGGGCTGGGCAGGGATGGGCTGGGCGGGGCTGGGCTGGGCTGGGCTGGGCGGGGCTGGGCTGGGTGGGGCTGGGCGGGGCTGGGCTGGGCTGGGCTGGGCAGGGCTGGGCGGGGCTGGGCTGGACTGGGCTGGGCTGGGCAGGGCTGGGTGGGGCTGGGCGGGGCTGGGCGGGGCTGGGCTGGGCTGGGCAGGGCTGGGCGGGGCTGGGCGGGGCTGGGCAGGGCAGGGCTGGGTGGGGGGGCTGGGCTGGGCGGGGCTGGGCTGGGCTGGGTGGGGGGGCTGGGCTGGGCGGGGCTGGGCTGGACTGGGCTGGGCGGGGCTGGGCGGGGCTGGGCTGGGCGGGGCTGGGCTGGACTGGGCTGGGCGGGGCTTGATGGGGCTGGGCTGGGCGGGGCTGGGCTGGGCTGGGCGGGGCTGGGCGGGGCTGGGCTGGGCGGGGCTGGACTGGGCGGGGCTGGGTGGGGCGGGGCTGGGCAGGGCTGGGCGGGGCGGGGCTGGGCGGGGCGGGGCTGGGCGGGGCTGGGTGGGGCTGGGCGGGGCTGGGCAGGATGGCCTGGGCAGGGCTGGGCGGGGCTGGGTGGGGTGGGGCGGGGCGGGGCTGGGCTGGGCTGGGCGGGGCTGGGCGGGGCTGGGCTGGGCAGGGCTGGGTGGGGGGCGGGGCTGGGCGGGGCTGGGCTGGGCTGGGTGGGGGGGCTGGGCTGGGTGGGGCTGGGCTGGACTGGGCTGGGCGGGGCTGGGCTGGGCGGGGCTGGGCTGGACTGGGCTGGGCGGGGCTTGGCGGGGCTGGGCTGGGCGGGGCTGGGCTGGGCGGGGCTAGGCGGGGCGGGGCTGGGCGGGGCTGGGCGGGGCTGGGCGGGGCTGGGCTGGGCGGGGCTGGGCAGGGCTGGGCTGGGCGGGGCTGGGCTGGGCTGGGCTGGGCGGGGCTGGGCTGGGCGGGGCTGGGCTGGACTGGGCTGGGCGGGGCTTGACGGGGCTGGGCTGGGCGGGGCTGGGCTGGGCAGGGGTGTGCCTGGCGGGGCGGGGCGGGGCGGTGTGGAGCTGGGCTGGGCTGGGCTGGGCTGGGCTGGGCGGGGCTGGGCTGGGCGGGGCTGGGCGGGGCTGGGCTGGGCTGGGCTGGGCTGGGCGGGGCTGGGCGGGGGTGTGCCTGGCGGGGCGGGGCTGGGCGGTGTGGAGCTGGGCTGGGCTGGGCTGGGCTGGGCGGGGCTGGGCTGGGCGGGGCGGGGCTGGGCTGGGCTGGGCTGGGCTGGGCGGGGCTGGGCGGGGGTGTGCCTGGCGGGGCAGGGAGGGGTGGGCCGGGGCGGGGTGGAGTTGGGCTGGGCGGGGCTGGGCGGGGCTGGGCCCCGCACGCTGACGTGTAAAATGACGCGCAGTGACGTCGGGCGTGTGTCCCAACGTCACCGCATACCATTGCAATATTTCGGTGGGCAGGTGTGTGATGATCTCCTTCCACTTAAGGCCCTTGAGCCAGTTATTGATTTTTCGAGGCCTGTGCGATCTTCAGATCATGGGCAGGCGCGTAGGCCACATTTTTATAAACCTCATCCACGGGTGGGATAAGAGGGGTGAGTGGGGTCGTGAGTATTATTTATCAGATATTTAACGCTTAAAGTTACTGCTACTTGCCTGTGTGAGCAGGAATACTTCAAAACTCTTCACAGCTGCTTGGACAGGAGTAACAGCCTTCAGGTCAGGACTCTGGAGTAAACATCATTTCTGGGGCCTTGCTGGTTTCAGGAAGCCTTCCCTTAGCCTGGGACAGGGAGTTGTGCTCTCCACTGGAGGGGCCTCCTCTGAGGAGGAAGGGAGGGCCAGAAGGGGGAGGAGGCCAGGAGCCCACATTCAGCCTCCAAGGGAGCCACCTTTGGGAGCAGAGGCACAGCCACAAGGGGCGCAGGACCAAGAGGAAGTGCAAGGCGGAAGGGGCTGCAGAAGACGCCACTATCCTGCTGCCAGAGTTTATAGGTGGAGAAGCAGCTACCTCATTGTGTCTGAGGTGCCGTGCTGAAGGAGGCTCCTTCATTGGCATTGAAGGTCACAGCTGCCCTCAACTTCTATGCCTCCAGCTCTTTCCAGGGGTCGGTGGGTGATCTTTGCGGAGTCACCCAATCAGCTGTCCACACTTGTGTTAAGCAGGTGACAGATGCTCTGTTCAGGCGTGCATTGACTTTCATCCACTACCGCTGGGATGAGGCCAGCCAGACACAGCGAACCAGAGGCTTTGCGGCGATTGCTGGCTTCCTCCGCGTCCATGGTGCAATTGACTGCACACATGTGGCCATCAAGGTGCCAGAGGGTGAGCCGGGTGTCTTCGTCAACAGGAAGGGATTCCATTCCATGAACATGCAGATAGTGTGTGACCACAAGATGCTGATTCTACAAGTCTGTACAAGGTACCCAGGCAGCTCCCATGACGCCTACTTCCTCAGACACTCCCAGGTGCCGGGGCTCTTCAGTGCTCGAGCCCAGCTTGATGGATGGCTGCTGGGTGACAAGGCCTATCCCCTCAAAAGGTGGCTCATGACGCTTCTCTGCCATCCAACAACAGAGGCTGAGCAGCGGTACAATAGGAGCCACGCCTCCACAAGAGCTGTGGTGGAGAGAACCATTGGTCTTCTCAAGATGCGCTTCCAATGCCTGGACTATTCAGGGGACACACTCCAATACCTCCCAGATCGTGTGTCGCTGACAGCGGTTGCGTGCTGTGCTCTCCACAATCTGGCGCTGGAAAGGGGGGGCGCAGTGGAGGAAGAAGACGTAGACACAGATGCTCTGGCTGCACACGAGTCCAGCAGTGAGTCCAAGGATGGTCACGCACAGGGAAACGCTGAAGGGATAGACGCTGACCTGGGCATCCTCCAGGGAGGCAGGGACACCCGGGAGGCTTTAATCCAACGCACCTTCAGCTAGCACACCACAGGTGGACCTTCAACACACGCCAGGGCTGCAGGCTCCAAACTCGATACCTGAGTGCAACACCTGCCTGGTTAGGAACAGTAACTATGTGCCTTGTCAATAAAGCTCAATGACAAACATGGGTTCCTGTCCACCTGCAGAAGTAAGGAATCACCCTGAGCCATGCTCACATATAAACATTTAATGAATTTAAAAAATAAAGCAGAAAAGAAACTGAATGCAAAGGTGTTCAGCATCACACCATCACATTGTCATCAACTAATAGCGGGGCAACACAAAACCAACAGTGTGAAGCCCGTAGTGTGCCTAAGGTGCCTCAAGTTTACCTTTCTGGGTGCTACGTCTAGGTGCTCCGCCCCCGCTGGCCCTGGCATCTGAGACAGCCTGCTCACTCTGCTGTGCTGTCCTGTTGGCCTCGATGACCTTGTTCCACAGCTGGCATCTCCCCAGTCGCCACAGCCTCATCGAATCCCATGGTCACTGGCAGAGGGGTGGAGGAGCTGCTACCCTCATCCGGAGTGCCCTGAGGGGAGCCCGCAGAGACGACAGAGAGGTCGCTTCGGTCTTCCCTGTTCACCATTGATGGATGGGCACTGAGCTGGGATACTTGGTGCCTAATACATCTCCCACACTGGCACTGACCACCCGAGGCCAATGCCGCTGTGAGGGCTTGCAGGTCCGAGCGCAACCCCAGGAAGCCCTGATTGGTCTTCTGGAGGAGCCTCTCCATGAGAGTCGTCACTCTGTCCATGGAGGAAGATGTGGCTTGGCCATGAGGCTCATTGCAATGGTGATGCACCGCGTGGACTCCCCCAGCATGGGCACCATGCCACGCATTGCCTCATTTATCTCCACCAGATCCTCCAGCATACCCTACTGCACTTCCAGTGTTTGCTGCCTCACGAACAATTCCAGAGGCACATCATCAGCTCCCAACCGAGCATGTACCTGGTCCCCAGCAGTCCTCCGACTGCCGGCACGTTGGCCACCCTCTATCTCTGCCCCCACCTCAAGTGAGTGTGAAATGCCCTCACTGCTGTGCCCTGGGACACTAGCCGATGATCTAATTCCTACCGAGGTGCTAGTATCTGCGCTGGTGCCTGCCTGGCAGGGATGGCGTGATGCTGGTGATTCTAATTGTTCTGGGCCCTCAGGTGCCAGAGATGGCCCCTCTGCCTCCTCCTCCCGGCCCTGCTCCGCTGATGCTGAAAGGAAGAACAAGGACATTTGATTAGTTACAATGCAGACAATGTCAACTTGTATGCCGGTCCCCCGGATCAGTATGTGCTCATCCTTCCACAATCAATGGTCAACCCATGTTGCAAACTTCAATCACTGAGCATTCAGCAGTGCCATGGCTGCTGGGACACACAGTGACCTCAGTGCTTGGCAAACATACCTCCCCATGGCACCCCAGCCTCACCGCCACCAGTGGACCAGGGCGCATGGCGCGTCTCCAGTTCCATTACCTCTTGCTCATATCTGGTGATTATTGCCAACTGGGTCTGGCCTCTGCCAGTCTGCACCCGCTCGGCGGAATTATGCGCAGTCTTCTCCTGAAAAGGAGAGAAGAGCATTGATTAGTCTAGCCTGTACCTGGAGTCCCATCACATCCCCACCACCCCAACCAGAGTGGGACATTGCAGGGCTCCAGTGCTTGGTCACCCCGCAGCTGCCGTGCACTCACACCAAGAAGCCAGGGCTGACCCCCTTGCCCATATGCTGCCTCCATCACATTTGGCACCTATTCAGTTTTACCTTGCAAATCAAGGAGGCACAAGCACGTGGAATGCCAAGGGCAGCAGATGGATGGGTGTCTCCTCACCTGGAAGTTCCCCTCCCAACATGTCAGCAGCCTGACTTTGACATGTTATGCGGTTCCAGCACTAAGCCTAGGTGCAGATCCTTGAGTTTGCCCCCGAATCTATATTCTGGGTGTCAGTGTCACACATGTTGCGGGTGCAGAACCCATCTCAGCACTACCCTCTCAGGGTGAACAGGCAATATCTGCTGGCCCACCTGGCGAGGGACACAAGCCGTGAAGGATTCGATGCTGTAACTGCACTCAGAGTTGGTGGTGGTGGGGGAGGGTGGAGGGCTTGCTGGGGCTGGGCGGAAAGCCTGCCTGCTGTATTGAGTTACCAATGCCAACCTGGTACTCACCCTCCCCGAGTGCAAGAGGTCGTTGAAACACTTGTGGCACTGGACCCAGGTGCGTTGCACCACGTCATGGGAGCTAACTCTGTCTGCCACCTCCTCCCAGGCACTTTTGGTCATGTGAGGGAGCCTCCTCCTCCCGACCCTATGAACAAGGACCTCCCACCGTGCTGCCACCTCCTCCAGGAGGGCAGCTTGGCACTTATCAGAAAACCGAGGGGCACACTGCCCCGCTGCCCTACCCTCCTGGCCTGCTCACCAACAGCGTTCTGGGGAACCCTTCTGCTTGCCATGATTCACAGCCTTTGCACGGCTGCAGGAGCACTATTTAAACAGGCCGCCCATGTAAAATGGCGGCTTGGAGCCGATCACAGGCGGCGATCAGCTCCACACCCACCCTCGCCTGCTCCCAAATGGTCCACCCAACAGGGAGAAAATTCTCCCCTGTGTTTCCATGAAGATTTCATCTACCATCAGGATTATTAATTCAACACTCTGGATTACTAGTCCAGTAACATAACCACTGAATTGTTGATGAATTAAATGAGGGGCAGAGTTTACTATGCATTAGGAGTGTCCCATGAAAAGATTCTGATGTACATTTACTGCTAAACCTTTTTTTGTCCATCTTATATCAGTAAGAAACTTTGAAGGAAAAAAAAATATTGTCAAGCTATTGATAAACAGGTTTGCCATCTGTTTAGGCAGCAGGAAATCTCACTAAGAATAGGTCTTGAAGGTTGAATGTGGGTCCAATTATAGGAATTCTGCTGCTTGGAAGAAAAAAAACACCTGAACTTCCTGTAACAACTCATATTTAAATAATGCCTTTAACTCAGTAAAATACCCCAAGGCACTTCACAGGAGTGTTAACAAGCAAAATTTGACACCAAGCCACATAAGGAGGTATTACGACAGGTGGCCTTCAGCTTGGTTAAGGAGATAGGTTTAAAGGAGAATCTTAGAGGAGAGAAAGGCAGAATGGTGGACAGGTTTAGGGAGGGAATTCCAGAACCAGGGCTCAGGCAGCTAACGTCACTCCTGCCAATGGTGGAGCGATGAAAATCACTCATGTGCAAGAAGCCTGTATTGGCAGAACACATATTTACATTGGAAGGTTGTAGGGCAGAGGAGGTTACAGAGATAGGATGAGGCAAGGCCATGGAGGGATTTGGAAAGAAGGGTGTTGGATCCTTGGCCACTAGTTTCATTGGACTATTGGATCCGGGTTACACGCTTGTTTCAGGATGGTCGAGTTGGTACCATAGACAGAGTAGATCAGCAGACAGTTCTTATGTAGAACACATTCTATTTATTTACAAAGGAACTCAACAGCTACACTTGTGTGCTTCCAGCTCAAACCCTGTCTCTACATTACAGGCTCTGACTCTAGACTACTAACTACTGACTACTAAGGTAGCTTGCACTACTCTGTCATTGGATAATAAGATCATGTGGTCTTCCATTATAGCATTCTTCTTAAAGGTACATTACACATCAGATTATCACATCCCTCCCTCTTTGCTGAGAAATACTTTTTACATTTACAAATACAATATTTCTCAAAATATCAAATTGTTTACACAGATAAGTAATTTACAAATTCAGTCTTTCAGGCGTTTTCCTTATGTGTGTAGAACGTCTCAGCTCTACAGCTTCAGATGCTTTGTCAGGAACCTCTTTACCGAGTGTTGTCTGAACATCAGGTTCTTCGGTGAATATGTTTCAGCAAATCTGTTTCCTCAGCTCTTACAGGTACAGCCGACCCTTCAGACACATCTGTACTCAGTTGAGTTCTTTCAACAGGAGACGTTGACACAGTCGAGAACACTAGAGGAATCATTTCCTGATACTTTGTTTCCTCCTTATATGATCTAAATGTTTCCGTATGATTCGATCTTCTACTTTCATATGGTAAGAGGTCCAGTCACTTCACTTATTTCACCTGATAACCGCTTAGGTCCTTCACCAAAATTTTTCACATATACCGTCTCTCCCCCAGTAAACTTTCAGCCATGACTATGCCAGTCAAGTACAATTTTCTGATTTCCCTGACTCCTTTCCACCATCCCCCCCTCTAAATTTGGCATCACTCAGATCAATCTCGTTCTGAGATGACGATTCATCAACAATTCTGCAGGTGTGACACCTGCTGTCGTGTGAGGGCTTGTCCTATAAAGGAAAAGAAAACGTACTAGCTTGGTCACTATGGAGCCAACAGTTAATTTCTTCATGCCACTTTAGAATGTTTGAACCGCTCTCTCGTCTCTCGGCCACTCCATTCGAAGAAGGCTGGGATGGTGAACTTTTTACATGAGTTATATCAGTGAGAGTGATAAACCGTTGACACTCAGCACTCGTAAATGCCATCCCATTGTCTGATACGACCACTTCTGGTAGTCCGTTGATGGCGAAACTTTGTCATAGCTTGTCAATTGTAGCAGAAGATGTTAGTGACTTTTCCTCATATATGTCCATCCATTTTGAGTGAGCGTCAACAATATGGAGAAACATTATTCCCATAAAAGGTCCCACATAGTTAATGTGTAATCGCACCCATGGCCTTCCTGGCCACTCCCATGGGTGTAATGGAGCAGCTGGAGGTAACTTTTGCACTTGCTGACACTGCATACAACTCCTTACAAAGCTCTCTATTTGTCTATCCATTCCAGACCACCATAGATAGCTGCGTGCTATGGTCTTCATTCGAGAAATTCCTGGATGTGCATTATGTAGTTCAGTTACAATGGTTTTCGTCCTTTTGGAGGAACAATCACTCAAGCTCCCCACAATAAGATACCCTCCTGGCTGGTTATCTCATCTTCTGTGAAGAAACGGTTTCATTTTGTCAGGGTCCTGTTCTTGTGACAAACCATGAGGAATTTGTTCTCGTACTCTGGATAAGACTGGGTCTCGACTTGTCCAATCTCTTATCTGTCTAGCCCATACCGGTGATGAATCTAAGAAGTTCAATAATGAAACGAGCTCTTGAGGAATTGGAACATCCTCATCATTTTCTTTCAAGGCAAATGACTAAGCGCATCAGCGTTTACAATCTGATTTCCAGGCCTGTGGATGAAAGTATACTCATACGCTACCAGGATCAATGGTATTATTTGTGCTTCTGTGTCTTCTTTTGATGGACTTTCTTCTTTCAGACACTGCCTTTATTTTCGGCCTTCTTTTCAACTTCCATATTGGCCAGACTACTCTCAGATGCAAGCTCGTCTTAAGTGAACTCAGTGGTCGAATTTCAAAATTTCCAAAATTTCATCATTTGCCTGCTTCTTGGAAAATTCTGCAACTTTTGTCTCCAAAGCCTCTTTAGCTTCATGCAGCTGCTTCTTTGGCTCTTCCATCTCTTTTTTACATTGGTCTACTGCTCCTGGAAAATTAAGCCCTGTCTTGTGTTCTCTGCCAACTCACCCTTCATTTTACTTAGAGAAGTGCAGAACTCTTTCTGCTTCTCTTCATACTTTGCCAGAGGTCCATACTTAGACAGGCAGGAAACTGGTCGTGTGTGAAGGTCTTTCGGCAGGTTTTCACTTTTCTTTCAGAGGTTGTTCACCTCCGCCCAGACTCTGTCCCTCAAGATGGTCTCTCCCAGTTCTTTTTGCTGTCCTATTGTGCCTGTGCTTGAAACACCCTGCATTTCTTTAGGCTGTTGAGTCTTTACACACTCCTTTTCTAAAAGAGGAATGTTTTCAGTTTCCCTTTGGAATCCCTGTGACAAATCAAGGTTGATTTCCCTCAGCCAGTTTTGTGCTAATAGGCTTGGTCCTCTGCCTCTCAATACCAACATTGGCAGTTTTGCTGATTGGCATCTGTACTGTACAATAACCCTGCTTATGCCTTTGATTTTGATGTCTTCTCCCGTGTAAATTTTCAATTTGGCACCTGCTTCTTCCAAATTGAATTTACATTCCCCATGATTCAGGTCTTTAAAGGTATGCTCACCTATCACCGTAGAGGAAGCTCCTGTATCCACCTCCATTCTGATAGGCCTATTATTCACCCTCACAGTTACATAGATTGGTCCTGTTCTTCCTACCTTTAAATTATACAATGGATAAGTATTGGAATCTGGTACTTCAGGCTCTTCTGTTTTATGGATCTCAAGGGATTTTTTTCTTTTGATTGAAAATCTGCCTGATTCTATCCTTGCAATGTGTCATGAGGTGTCCATATCAATGACAGTAAAAACATTTGATTTTTTAAAACTTCAATTCATGACAAGGTTATCTGCTTCCATCTCGGTTACCATTATTCCACGTTTTCACTGTAAATTCATTTCTTTTTACTTGTCTGCAAGCGGTGGCTGCTTCCCGCTTCTCATCAGAGCTGTACATTTTCGCGCCCTTTTTGGCTGAGGCTCCCCGGCCAATGTGGAGGCGGTACCATTTTGCGCTCCCCTTATGGCTTTCAAGTCCCTCACTGCACCTTCCATGGCCAGTGCTATTTCCTGTACCTTCTGAAAACTCAAATTTGTTTCAGACAGTAATCTCTTCTGAATCGCATCTTCACTTATACCGCACACCAATCCATCTATAAGCATATCATTTATTGTCATGAAGCTATTAATGTATATAATATTATTGGAAAATATTTTTCTTTTAAAATAGAGGTTTAGTCTGTGGATGTGTCTTAATCGGATTAAAGCCAGCTAGTCTGGGTGCTTTGATGTGTACTAGTTTTGATATGTAAGAGATAGCATGCATTTGCATTTTTTGAATAGAGCATTCAAGAAGTGGGGTGAAAACTGACACTTATCTAGCAGATAGCAAGCCATATGTTTATATTACTAATAAAATTGGTACTATGAAAGGGGTTTTATTGTTAGAGAGATTTAGTTCAGAGGTTGTTGACACAATGAGAATTTACATTCAATGGGCTGGGCGAGGTGTAACTTCAGCAGTGTTGTGTGTGTAGGGCAGAGGCAATGTGAGATCAAAAGGCAGCTGTAAGCCCCCAACTGTCTCCACAGGAACCAAAGTGAAAATATAAAAGCAAAATACTGCGCATGCTGAAAATCTGAAATAAAAACAAAAATTGCTGGAAAAACTCAGCAAGTCTGACAGCATCTGTGGAGAGAAAAACAGAGTTAACGTTTCGAGTCCGTATGACTCTTCTTCAGAACTAAAGAGAAGTAAAAATGTGGTGAAATATATACTGTTTAAGGGGGGTGGGACAGGTGAAGCTGGATAGAGGGTCAGTGATAGGTGGAGGCAAAGGAGAGATTGCAAAAGATGTCATAAGCAAAAGGTCGAAGGGGTGTTGATGGTGGTGATACCGGCTAAAGGAGGTGCTAATGGTAACATTAAGAGTAGAAAGCAGGACGAGCAAGTGACAGATGGCCCTAGTGGGGTTGGGGTGGGGGGAGGGGCCGGTGTGAGAAAAAGATCGAAATAGGCTAAAAGGTGGGGATAAAATAATGAATGGAAATAAATTTAAATAATACTAATAATAAAAATAGGTGGGGAAAAAATATATATAAAAATAAAAAACAAATATGTGGAAAAAGGGGATCAAAAAGGCATGAGGATGGAGGAGAGAGTTCATGATCTGAAGTTGTTGAACTCAATATTCAGTCCGGAAGGCTGTAAAGTGCCTAGTCGGAAGATGAGGTACTGTTCCTCCAGTTTGCGTTGAGCTTCACTGGAACATTGCAGCAGGCCAAGGACGGACATGTGGGCATGAGAGCAGGGTGGAGTGTTGAAATGGCAAGAGACAGGAAGGTCTGGGTCATGCTTGCAGACAGACCGAAGGTGTTCCGCAAAGCGGTCACCCAGTCTGCGTTTGGTCTCTCCAATGTAGAGGAGACCGCATTAGGAGCAGCGAATGCAGTAGACTAAATTGAGGGAAGTGCAAGTGTAGAGCTGCTTCACTTAAAAGGAGCGTTTGGGCCCTTGAACGGTGAGGAGGGGGGAAGTAAAGGGGCAGGTGTTACACCTTCTGTGATTGATTGGGAAGGTGCTGTGGGAGGGGGTTGAGGTGTTGGGGGTGATGGAGGAGTGGACCAGGGTGTCCTGGAGGGAATGGTCCCTACGGAATGCCAACAGGGGGAGTGAAGGGAAGATGTGTTTGGTGGTGGCATCATGTTAGATCTGGCGGAAATGGCGGAGGATAATCCTTTGAACGCAGAGGCTGGTGGGGTGAAAAGTGAGGACAAGGGGGACCCTATCATGGTTCTGGGAGGCAGAAGAAGGTGTGAGAGCAGAGGCGCGGGAAATGGGTCAGACACGGTTGGAGGCCCTGTCAACTACCATGGGTGGGAAAGCTCGGTTAAGGAAGAAGGAATGCATGTCAGAAGCACTGTTTTGGAAAGTGGCATCATCGTAACAGATGCGACGGAGGTGAAGGAACTGAGAGAATGGGATAGAACTCTTACAGGAAGCAGGGTGAGAGGAGCTGTAGTCGAGGTAGCTGTGGGAGTCGGTAGGCTTGTAATGGATATTGGTGGATAACCTATCACCAGAAATTGAGACAGAGAGGTCAAGGAAGGGAAGGGAAGTGTCTGAGATGGACTATGTGAAAATGATGGAGGAGTGGAAATTGGAAGCAAAATGAATAAATTTTTCCAGGTCCAGATGAGAGCACGAAGCGGCACCGAAACAGTCATCGACGTGCCGGAGAAAGAGTTGTGGGAGGAGGCCTGAGTAGGACAGGAACAAGGAATATTCCACATACCCCATAAAGAGACAGGCATAACTGGGGCCCATGCGGGTACCCATGGCGACACCTTTTATTTGGAGGAAGTGAGACGAGTTTGAGGAGAAATTGTTCAGTGAGAGAACAAGTTCAGCCCGACGGGGGAGAGTGGTGGTGGATGGGGATTGTTCGGGCCACTGTTCAAAGAAGAAGTGGAGAGCCCTCAGACCATCCTGGTAGGGGATAGAGGTGTAGAGGGATTAGATGTCCGTGGTGAAGAGGAGGTGGTTAGGGCCAGGGAACTGGAAATTGTTGATATGATGTCGGGCATCAGAGGAATCGCGGATGTAGGTGGGAAGAGACTGGACAAGGGGAGAGAGAACAGAGTCAAGATAGGAAGAAGTGAGTTCCATGGGACAGGAATAGGCTGACACAATCAGACTACCGGGACAGTCCTGTTTGTGGATTTTGGGGCGGAGGTAGAAGCGGGCTGTCTGAGGTTAGGAGACTATGAGGTTGGAAGCTGTGGAGGGAACATTTCCAGAGGAGATGAGGTCAGTACAGTCCTGGAAACAATGGCTTGATGTTCGGTGGTGGGGTCATGGTCCAGGGGGAGGTAGGAGGAAGTGTCTGCGAGTTGGTACTCAGTCTCTGTGAGGTGGAGGTCAGTATGCCAGACAACAACAGCACCACCCTTGTTGGCAGGTTTGATAACAAAGTCAGGGTTGGACCTGAGAGAATGGAGTGCGGCAAGTTCAGAAGGAGACAGGTTAGAATGGGTGAGAGGAGCAGAGAAATTGAGACGGCCGATCTCACGCCAACAGTTCTCAATGAAAAGATCAAGTGCAGGTAAGAGGCCAGAGGGAAGGGCCCAGGTGGAGGGAGAATACTGGAGGTGGGTGAAAGGAGCCGTTGAACTGGGGGAGGACTCCTGCCCAAAGAAATTAGCACGGAGATGAAGGTGGCAGAAGAGTTCAGCATCATGCCAAGCCCAGAATTCATTGAGGTGAGGGCGTAAGGGTATGAAACTGAGTCCTTTGCTGAATACTGAACGTTCAGCATCAGAGAGGGGAAGGTCAGAAGGTATAAAGAATACACGGCCGGGGCTGGGATTAGAAGACAGGAAGGGGTCAGGGGAACGGGAAGGAGTGGAGGGTCCTGGATGGGCGTTAATATCAATTAGTTGTTGGAGCTTGCGTTCCTTAGCAACTGAAAGAAGTGAAAAAATGATAAGTGAAAAGTGAAAAGAACCTAATTTTGAATTCGTAAGGTGAAAATGCCTGGTGTTTGGTTAAGCAATGGGTGACCATGTGCAAGTACCATAATGACCAATTTGAATAAAATTTCCCTCCACTACCTTGGTTGGCACGGCTGACTAAGAGCAGGCTTGAGGTTCTGAATGCCGTAAGGGTAGTTTTCAACTTGATTTCAATGGGATGAGTATCAGATGGGTTCCATAATAGCCAACTGATCTTCTCCACCAGAATATTGACCGGACAGCAAAAGTAAAAATGACCAGTGCAGGGTCCCACCAGGCTGAAGAACTGTGTTATTCCCATCTTAGTTAGTGTGAAAACTTAAATGCCAATCTAATGTGGCTACCTGTTGCATTCACTTTACTGTGACAAGCAGATAGCTTTCAAAGCAGACCTTGTCTGATAGCTCTAGCAATACCTCCTAAAACTCTCCAGTGCAGAGTTAGAACTCCTTTAGTCGAAGCAGTGTTGACAATCAGTGCTGCTATAAAGGAATTGACTGAGGTGCCAACCTTCAGATGAGATGTTAATCCAAGACCCGGTCTACCATTTCTAGTACAGGTTAAAGGTTCCATGGCATTAATCAAAGAATGGCAGACAGCTTTTACAGTGTTTGCAGCTTTTGCATAACCCTTGTGCCTGAATGGTGGGGTTTGACGCACCCCTGATATTGCAACTCATTTCTGCTGGCACGCTGTGCAGATCTGTTAGCCAGGGAGAACTGAGAACCAGGGCACAGCGGCTCTCAGGGTGAGGAAGGGTCAGGCTAACGGGCCAGGAGGTACGTGCGGGAGCTGGAGACAAGTGGGGAGAGCATTCTTGAACCTTCTTGTCCACATTCAGGTAAGTACAGGGGTTTCCTCCTGGCTAACATCACATTACACTGCAGGGATTCAGCACGTAACGAGGAAAGCGCTGGCAGGTCGAAAATCTACAACGGTTCCGGGCTTTTAAATAGTCCTAGTGTGTGGCTCTGCCACCAGCACACATGTATCTTACTCAATATAGCAGGCGATGCACTTCCAACCTGAAATCTGCCTGCACTTCCAGCCCATCATGTTGGGGTCTTAGTAATGAAAAACAGGCCCTACTGGACACAATTTCTAAGCTGCTCATCCCATTACTGTTTGTGATATCTTGCTGAGGTTCATTAGGTGTGAAGGGCTTTGGAGCATCCTGAGAAATGCAATAAGATGCTCTACAAATACAGGTTTCTATTTTCCTTCAGGGAGATATGATTAAATCCTTGTTCAGATTTCACTTCTTTGATAGCAAATTGGAACCAATATGATCCTAATAATACATCAGCACACCTGTCAACTTGTACTTACTTCCAGTGAATGTCAGTGTATTTTGGGAAAATGTCACTGTTGCATTTGATGATGAAAGCAAGACACCAATATGATTCATTTCAGTGGGCTTCCAACCTATCTCAATAAAATGTCTCCAGATTTCTATTAAAAATGCTACGGAGAGGAGGGTGTGATTAATTTAAACCGCATTAATTTCTCCTCTCACCATCTGTCCATAAACAGACAGGCGTTTTGATTAAAAGCAAAATACTGCGGATGTTGGAAATCTGAAACAAAAAACAGAAAATGCTGGAAAGACTCAGCATGTCTAACAGCATCTGTGGCGAGAGAAACAGAGTTAACATTTTGTTTTCCTCTTTATAAACGATGGCGTATTTCCAACCCTTTGGTTTTGGTGCGATCCTATATTCTATTAATAGCTTCACAGCAAACTTGAGATAGGGTGGAATCAAAGGGTTAGGTTATTTGCACATACCCAAAAAAACGAAAGAGGGTTTGCAACATCCCCCTCGCATTCAGATAGTAAAGAGAAGGATAGAGAAAAGAAAGATTTACAGTACAGAGAGCACTGAGAAAATAAATATTGGTTCATGTGGGCTCCAGAGTCCAGAATCAAAATCCAATGAGGTATTTCTTCACAGAGATCGGCGAGCTGAAAACCGATGCTGGATAAATTCACTTTTCCGGTGGTGTTGACTTCACATGATGAGATAGGCATGTAGAGATGAATCAATCTTGTAGACAATGGTAGAGAACGTCCAGCAGAAGCAGGGTAGATGGGCCGGCATCCGGAGCTCTGGGTTCAAGTCCCATTTCAGGATTTGCTGGTCATGGAAAGTGTGTGCATAATTTTGCCAAGCAGGTTGATTATCAGCCTGTAAATCCTTCCAATATGCCTGATGGCAGGTGGTAAAGAATGGGAAGGTTTCCTAGTCAGCCGTACTGCAGAAGGCAATGGTCAAACCACTGCATTACTTTGCCAAGCATAATCATGGACCATTCCAATGGAAGTCCATGGTCACCAATGCCCCCTTAGGACATGGTAGGAGGAGGAATCCATGACACATTCAAGTTAAGTCAGAATGAGTGTCAACAAATCCATCTCTGGAGCTGGTTCAAAGCTGACACAGGGTGAAATTTAACTGGTCCAGTAAGAACGCGAAATATGGCAGGCAGGGGGACTTAATTAGGTGGGAGTCAACTTTCCCAACAGTAGGCTGAGATCTAGAAATTAAGTCAGCGTGTTGGAGCAGTGAGGTTGGACCTCACTCTGTCCAGTGGCAGCTCCCTATTTTCAATACATTTTCATCCCATGAATACTCAATATTGGAAAACGTTTTCTAATTAAGTCAAGATTGAATCAATGGCGCATGGGAAACTCGTGGTACTGGTTTCATGGTTGTTTAAATGTGGCGGCATCCAATCAAGTTTGTCCATTTGGATCTGAGGTGAGTGGTTGTTTATGTGAAAATCTGCAGCATCGGGGTGAGGAACAGGAGACTGGCAGCTTGGATAAAGGGCCAGAAGGGGCAAACAAGATTCATGAGTTGGGGGGTGGTTAGGTCAGGGGCATATATAGGGGCCAGAGGTCTTCAAGGAATGGGAGATGGGTGGGGTAGAGGTGTGCAAGTGCACAACAGGAAGGGCCTGGTGTCTTGGGTGTGGTCGGGGTGGGGGGTGGGGCGGGGGGAGGACCAGTCAGTAAATGCAAAGGGCGGGTTCTGTGGTGTTCAGTGTTGAATCCTGGATGTCAAAGTGAGGAAGCTGTCTGTCATGGGAAAGGTCCACAGTTAAAGGGGGAGCTCGAGGGCAGGTCCAGTCAAGGGTAGGGATAACGGAGGGTCTCAGAATGCAAGGCAGGGGATTAGAAGGACATGTTAAAAATGATGGGGGTAGGGTATAGGATCAGATGAAGAATGCCTATGGTGATGGGAGGTGGGGTCAAAGGGGAGAGATGGCACGTTCACTTTCACTGTCACAGCATCAAGGATGACGATAGGAGGTTTGACAGTGACAGGGGGAAGGTGCACAATGATGTTCAGCGTGTTAAGGGTGATGGGCTCAAACTCAAAGGTGACAGAGCGAGGGTAGACCGGTGACAGATTCTGGGGGTGGGGTGATTCTGGTTCTGTTCTTGCGGTTAGCTGGCAGGAGTCCAGGTCCGAGTGGGAGGAGGACACTGGGGGACAGGAGGAGTTTAGGATGTGGTCCATGGGAGGATTTGAAAATCTCGTTGCTCAGCAGCTGTATGGATGAAAGCCATGTACACAGAGGTGCATTGCCTGCTTTCTTCACACAGTTCACTTGGTGGTTTCGCTGTGGGTCTGATACACCCAATATTCTTGTAACCTCAGGAGCAGGAGGAGAGGATGGAAGAAAGGAGAGCTGTTGCTGGTCAACAATAGAGGCCACTAGGCCAGCAGCAGGCAACACCAGAGGGGAAGGTTGGTCAGGAGGCAGGCATCCAGGGAAGGCATCATAGAAGATGGGCACTGGCGCATCAGTGCATCTTCGGGATGAGAACTAACTACCTCAACTGTCAGAGAGGTAATGCCAGAGATGGCTGAGGCTGGCCTGGGAAGTATTCACAGAGATATGTCAAATCCTGCTGCGAGATCTACAGATTGGTGGGAACTGCATGCTAGTGGCCCTCAAGGTGACAGTGGTGCTCAATCTTTTTATCAGCAGTTGCTTCCAGGGCTCCACGAACAATATTTGTGGCATTTCACAGGCTGCCACACACAGGTGCCAATGAATTTATCAGTTTCCCCACAAATGAGGGCAGCCAGGTGGCGAGGTCATTGTGCTTTGCAGCCATCACTCATTTCCCTAGAGTGCAAAATGTCATGGCCACTAGAGACCCCTGGGACCAGCCAGTGGAATTGCTGAATCACAAGGGCTTTCACTCTCTGAATGTGCAACTGGTCTGCAACCACAGCCAAAGAATCTGGACTTGGTCCCCAGGAAGCTCTCATACCTCCTCCATTTTGCGCAACTCGCAGGTCCCAGAGTTTTTTGAGGCCCCAGCCCAGGTTGATGGCTGATTTCTGGGTGGCCAGGTCTATCTTCTCCAGACCTGGTTGGAGACACGAATGAGCCGTCCCCAGAGTGCAGCGGAAGAGCGGTACAGTGCAGCTCCTGCCTCCACCAGAACCACCATCGAGCAAAACACTGCTCTGCTGAAAATGAGCTTCTGCTGCCTTGACCAGTGAGGAGGGTCTCTGCAATATGCACCACAGGGGACATCATGAATAACCGTGGTCTGCTGTACTCTCCAAAATGTGGTCATGCAACACAGAGAAGTATTGCAACAGGACAAGCAGGAGGAGGCACACTCCTCCTCAGATGAGGACGAATTGGATGAGCCTAAGGGAGAGGCCATGAACTTGCATAAACCTTTATTTGATGCCAGGACCTTGGAAAGAAGTGTACGGGATACCAGGGTCAACCTAATGTACACCCGATTCGCCCAAGAGAGAGATACCTACATAAGCATGGTCCCATTGCTGGAACTTCATTGCCTGCTCAGGATGTCTACCATCCCATTCCATCCTCCCTTATTGAGCTACCTCTGAACCTGTGTCCTCTGCCACCCAGAACAGCAAAGGGAACGGAGCTATGTCACACACACCCACTGGAGAATACTGTTCCTGAGGACATCCCTTTTACACTTGGACATTCCTCAATCAGCCTATCAGGCCAAGAATTTAGATCCTGCACCATCATTACAAAGAGTTGAGTGAAACTACAACAGTTCAATTGCCCCCTTGAGAGTAATCTCGGGCAACCTCTTTAACAATGCATGTAAGGGCGTGCCAGCTGAGCCATGTTCAGCCATGTCCTACAGCCCAGTGAGTACGAAGCTAAACACTAATATCAATATTCAATAAAGACAGAACTCAAACACACAAGATTGTTTCCTCCACAATGGAGGAAATGGCCCTAGTTCCCCTGTAGCCATCAATGCGTGCCAACCATGAGACGTGCCAGTACGTTTAGCTCTCTGACTAAGCTAGTCTCAATAAATGATGATGATGCACAAACAAATAAGGTGAAAATAATTTACAACACCCATGCCACCTTTGTGCTCTCATAAAGTCTTAGGTTTTCACTTACAGCCACTCTGGTCTGAATTTTCAACCGCAGCTGGGGGTGGTCAGGAAAATTCCCAGCTTGTCCCACCTGCCTCAGAAGAAAGTGCTCGCAAAGGTGGGACCTCCATTGCTGGGGTTCAGCCGTGGACTGGAGTCAGGCCAGCTGACCCAGGAAGAAGTGTAGAGGCAGCCACAGGGACTGCTGGGTGTGGAGGTGGGCTGTTAAAAAAGGCCCACCTTGGTGCCGTGGAACTTTGTCCCAGTGAAAATAAAACATAAAGGCCCTTCAACCCTCACACCCCCTTGACCCTTGAAACACTGCCCGCGCCCTATCCCTGCCACCTCATGCCCCCCACCCAAGCCTTATGCCCTGTCATGCCCCCATGCCAGGCTCTATCCTTCCACCCACTCCCTCAGGCCCCTGATGCCCCTTATGCCAAGCTCTGCCTTTCCATGTATACTTGGCTGACAGCCCTGATATCTATTATAATACTAGAACACCAGCTCCCCAGAGGAAACATTGTGTGATTGACAGCTCAGGCTCCCTGATGTCTGTTGTCAATTCCACAATGTTTGTTTATGCAAGTTAAATAGTTTCAAGGGTTTGAGATTTTTGGTTTTTGAAACTTCATTGGACTGGATGATTGACACTTTTATTAACTTGCAGTCCAGATTTTTTTTCCAATCAAAGGAAAAAGTTATCAATGGATTACTTTTTTTCAAAGCTTTTTTTTACATATGCAACTATATGCTATGGGGTTCATTGATTCAAGAAAGTGTACTGAGGGTCAATGGGCATGGGTACCATTATTTGGCATTGGGGCATGAGGGGCCAAATGGGTGGGTAGAGGGACATGGGGGCATGAGCAGCCCTAGGGGGAAGGCTGGAAGGGCAGAGCTTGGCATAGGGGGCATGAGGGGCCTCTGGGGGTGGGTAGGGGGACATAACCTGTCATAGGGGGCATAGTGAGGGTTGGAAGGGCCGAGCTTGTCGGGGGGACATGGGGGGACATAGTGGGTGGGCAGAAGGGCAGAGCTTGGCATAGGAGGCATGAGAGATCTTTGGGGTAGGTTGGGGGGCTTAATGTGACATGGGGGCACCAGGAAGACCTTTTGAACTTGCCTGTTAAAAGGTCCCCTCATGCAGGATAGGGTTCATGACTTCTGTGAGGGGTTGTGAACCACGACTCTTTAAAAACCTGGCCTGACTCCATGAACATTGTGGAGGAGTAGGACATGCCGATCCCCACAATGGAGCTGGGCAGGCTGGGAGTGCTGGATGTGGGCATTCCACACCCTTTAAAGGCACTCCCAAAAATCACACAATCCAGGAACAGGGTCGGGAATCTCGGAACCAGGCCCTGCCCATTTTTAAAGGGATCCTGAGTCATCCTGACTGTGAAATTCCAGGCCTATGTCTTGGTGCAACCCCAACATCAGCAGCTGAAGTGGAGGCAGTCTGCTCAGTGTGCTGCCCCATTGCCTGTGATGACTGTGGCAGGCATCGGCTAGAAGTCCAAACTCTTGAAGGCTTCAGCCTACTGAGGGACACCTGTTCTGGTGCAGCAGCATCCTCTATGGCCTTGCCCACTGGAAGCAATGAGGTCGATGGCAGAGGGGATGAAGAGAGGCCGCTCACCTTGGCAGTCCTCTGAGAGGAAACCCCCAGGGCGACTGGCACATATTCCTCCTTCATTTCTGTGCACGATGGCACCTCACCATCTCCCTGAGAAGAAGGGGCACCTGGAGGGAAGACTGTTTGCCCATCCCCCTCTTGCCCAGTATAGAGCCCATGGCTAGAGTGATAGAGGGCAGATCTTAGCACATATTAGTCGTATGTTGGGCCTGGCTCTCCATGGCAGTCACCACCCTCTCCATTTGCTAACCTTTCCACCACTGGGGTAGAGGCACGGTGGGCCATCAGCAGCAGCAGAATTGTATTTAACCACAAATTGGGCATTTCTGCCACTCTACCATTACCATTAAGCCAGGGGATCAACTTTGGTTCAATGAAGAGTGCAGGTGGGCATGTCAGGAGGAGCATCAGGCATATCTGAAAATGAAATGTCAACCTGGTGAAGCTACAACACAGGACTACTTGCGTGCCAAACAGTGGAAGCATCATACCATAGACAGAGCTAAGCGATCTCACAACCAATGGATCTACATTCTGCAGTCCTGCCACATCCAGTCATAAATGGTGGTGGACAATTGAACAACTCACTGGAGGATGAGGCTCCACAAATATCCCCATACTCAATGATGGAGGAGCCCAGCACATCAGTGCAAAAGATAAGGCTGAAGTATTTGCTATAATCTTCAGCCAGAAGTGCTAAGTGGAAGATCCATCTTGGCCTCCTCTGGAGGTTGCCAGCATCACAGATGCCAGTCTTCAGCCAATTCGATTCACTCCACGTGATATCAAGAAATGGCTGAAGGCACTGGACGCTGCAAAGGCTTTGGGCCCTGACAATATTCCGGCAATATTCCGAAGACTTGTGCTCCAGAACTTGCCTCACCCCTAGCCAAACTGTTCCAGTACAGCTACAACACTGGAATCTACCCGGTTATGTGGAAAACTGCCCATGTATGTCCTGTACACAAAAAGCATGACAAATCCAACCTGGCCAATTACCACCCCATCAGTCTACTCTCGATCATCAGTAAAGTGATGGAAGGGGGCGATCGACAATGCTATCAAGTGGCACTAACTCAGAAACAACTTGCCCACTGACACTCTGTTTGGGTTCCACCAGGGCCACTCAGATCCTGACCTCATATGAACATACAAACATACAAACTAGGAGCAAGAATAAGCCACTCAGCCCTTCAAGCTGCTCCGCCATTCAGTAAGATCATGGCTGATTGATTGTAACTTCCTGCCTGCCTCAGATAACCTTTCACCCCCTTGTTTATCAAAAATCTATCTAGCTCTGTCTTAAAAATATTCAAAGACTCTGCTTCCACTGCCTTTTGAGGAGGAAAGTTCCAAAGACTCATGACCCTCTGGGAGAAAACATTTCTCCTCATCTCTGTCTTTAATGAGTGACTCCTTATTTTTAAACCATGACCCCTAGTTCTAGATTCTCCCACAGTCTTAGTCCCAACTTGGTCAAAAGAGCTGAGCTCCCGAGGTGAGGTGAGAGTGACTGCCCTTGACAGACCAAATATGGCATCAAGGAGCCCGAGCAAAACTGGAGTCAATGGGAATCAGGGGGAAAACTCTCCACTGATTGCAGTCATACCTAGCACAAAGGAAGGTGGTTGTGGTTATTGCAGGTCAATCGTGTCAATCCCAGGACATCACTGCAGGAGTTCCACAGGGTCGTGTCCTAGGCCCAACCATCTTCAATTGCTTCATCAATGACCTTCCCTCCATCATAAGGTCAGGAGTGGGGATGTTTGCTGATGATTGCACAATGTTCAGCATCATTCATGACTTCTCAGATACTGAGGCAGTCCATGCCAATATGCAGCAAGACCTGGACAATATCCAGGCTTGGGCTGACAAGTGGCAAGTAACATTCGTGCAACATAAGTGCCAGGAAATGACCATCTGCAACAAGAGAGAATCTAACCATCTCCCCTTGACATTCAACGGCATTACCATTGCTGAATCCCCACTATTAAGATCCTGAGGGTTATCATTGACCACAAACTGAACTGGACTAGCCATGTAAATACATGGCTACAGGAGCAGGTCAGAGGCTAGGAATCATGCGATGAGTAACTCACCTCCTGACTCCCCAGAGCCTGTCCACTATCTACAAGGCACAAGACAGGAGTGTGATGGAATACTCTCTGCTTGCCTGGATGAATGCAGCTCCATCAACACTGAAGAAGCTTGGCACCTTCCAGGACAAAGCAGCTCGCTTGATTGGCACCCCATTCACTACATACAACATCCACTCCTTCCACCACCAACGCACAGTGGCAGCAATATGGACCATCTACAAGATGCATTGCAGCAACTCATCACAGCTTCTTCAATAGCACCTCCCAAATCCAGACCTCTACCACCTAGAAGGCCAAGGACAGCAGATAGATGGGAATGCCACCTGCAGGTTCCCCTCCAAGCCACACACCATCCTGACTTGGAAATATATCGCCATTTCTTCAATGTCACTGGATCAAAATCCTGGAACTCCCTTATAACAACACTGAGGATGTATCTACACCACATGGACTGTAGCAGTTCAAGAATGTAGCTTGCCACCACTTCTCAAGGGCAATTAAGGATAAGTAATATAAATGCGGGCCTAGCCACATGAAAAGAATTTTTAAAATTTTGAATTGTATGTACGTGCCTCGCAACCTCACCCTGCTTTGTGACTGTGTATCTAGCTGGAGGAGGTGGCACCATTTCAGTGATCACCTCCTTGCTGAAATGTAGCCACAGGCACCACGTCTTGCTGAGGTGGAGGTAGGAGAAGTGCCCCCTGTATACCGTGGTGGGTGGCATTTTATTGAGAGCTCTTCCCCCCACCCCTGCGCACAGTTTCTCTCTCCGCTGACTGCGCTCCATCTCCCTGTAGTGCTGCAGCACAAGACAGACTCCAACGTGAGTGACAGCAGGCTGTCTGCTGACAGACCTTCAAATTCCACTGAATTCCTTTGAAAAGTTCAGTAGCATTCACTTCTGACTCCAGCAGCCTTTTAGGAGTCCTCCCACAACACCTTACACAAGATTTCCAGTCAATCTGCAGCAGCAAAAGATAGCCAAAGACATCTCACCTGGAAGTGCATTGTTTTAAACAGCACTAGCTGGTGGTGGGGGGAGTAAGGTGAGGGGGTGGATGGTGCAGGTCTCTCCAGCATCAGCGTTTAAGAGAGGGTGTTGACCGAACCTGTGAGGTCCGAAATGGCAAGTCGGTTGCAAGATTAGCATCAGGTGCTACGTAAATTCACGAGCCACCGCTCTGCATGTTTCTGGTACATGGAAGGCACGGCTGCAGGAGACCTGTCGAAGAATGGTGGTCTCGCCGTGTCTGGCCGGAAGTATATCGGTCATTGGGACTCTAGAGCATGAATCTTTGCGCGCCCAACACGAGTGCATGTAAAATTGTGCGATGACGTCGGGCGTACGACCCAACCTCGTCGTGCACGTGTGCAATACTGAGGTCAGAGGACTCAAGTGGGAGTCGGAGCAGCGCCCGCTGACAATTAAAGGGCTAATTAAGGTTATTCAAAAGCCTATTGACCGCAGTTTTACGTAGCCAGTGCAATTTTTAGCTCGTCACACGGGCAAAACGGATGGGCAGAATTCACGTTTTTATCATTTCTTCATCCACGGGAGGGATAAAAGGCCCGCGGAGAGCAGCACTTTCTCTGTCACTGCCAGTTCGTTGCTGTGTGAGTACAGAGTGTCCCAGAGTTTCTCAGCATCTCATTTGATTGTCAAGTCTGCCTTTCAGCGTCTCAGGTCCTCATCTCCCCTGGAAGGTTCCTCTGAGTATTGCAGCACAGTTGCTCCTTCATTTTCAAGGCACTGGTCCTCTGCCTCCCATCTAATGGGGACAGTGAATTCCACTGGTGGAACCTCCTCTGAAGAGGAAGAGAGGGGCAGGAGGGAGAGGAGGCCAGGTGGGCGCGGGCAGCATCCCGGAGACAGACCTTTCAGAGGACAGGCATAGGCTCGGTTGGTGCAGGGCCAGCAAGGAGGCCCAGATGGGAGAGCATGCCGAAGATACCACTGCCCAGCGGCTAGAGTGTTCAGGCAGCGCTCCAACTACCTCCAGATGTCCCAGGTCCAGTGCCGCAGGAGGCTCTGCCTCTTCAGGGACAAAGCGACAGCAATATGTCACATGATAGGTCCGGAAATCACCTCCAACTGCATGTGCAGACACCCCATGCCAGTGGCTTTGAAGGTCACAGTGGCCCTCAACTTCTATTCCTCTGGTTCTTTTCAGGGCTCAGTGGGAGATCTGTGCGGCATTTCTCAATCAGTTGCACACAGTTGCGTCAAGCTCATGACTGATGCTATCTTTAGACACGTCCGCACTTTCATCCACTAATGGACAGAGGAGGCGAGCCAGGCAGAGAGAGCATGAGGCTTTGCTGCGATGGCTGGGTTACCCCGTGTCCAGGGTGTAAGAGTTTGCATTCACGTGGCCATCAAGGCACCAGCAGGTCAGCCTGGGGCTTTCGTAAGCAGAAAGGGGTTCCACTCAATGAATGTTCAGATCGTCTGTGACCACAGCAGACAGATTCTCCAAGTTTGTGCCCGTTACCCTGGGAGCTCACATGATGCTTACATCTTCCAGCAGTCACAGGTACCAAGGCTGTTTGTGGTTCCTGGACAAGTGGATGGATGGTTCCTGGATGACAAGGGCTATCCCTTGAAGAGGTGGCTGATGGCCCCAGTCCCTCACCCAAGAACTGAGGCCGAGGAGAGATACAACAGGAGTCATGCCTCCACACGAGCCATGGTGGAGAGGACCATTGGGCTGCTGAAGATGGCTGCAGATGCCTGGGCTGATCAGGGAGAACATTGCAGTATCCTGCAGAGCGTGTCTCCCTCATAGTTGTCGCATGCTGCACCCTGCACAACCTGGCTCTGGCAAGGTGGACCCACTGGAGGCTGAGGAAAGTGAGGAAGCTTCACAGGCCATGGAGAACGACTCAACTGATGGCTCAGAGGAAGAGCATGGTGAGGCACAGGGTGAGGGCTTTGAGGCAGAGGACTGGAACCTGCATGGATGCTTTGATCCAGTGAACCTTCTGCTAGGCACCCAAGGCATCGATGCCTCGTCAAGCCAATGGCACTGTCTCCTTTGCTAACAATCAATAAATGAAAACACAACCCAGTATGCCAGCACCACACAACACCATAGTTTTACAAGCTTGTGTTGGTTCTGGCACCTATTCAAACCACCCAGCCAACTCAGCCCATTTAAGCCAAATAAATGTTTATGTTACTTCAAATGAACAAAGAACAAACAAAGTGTGCATCCTTAACACAAGTGTCAAAATAATTAATGCAAATAATGTCACCCATGACACGCCCCTGCTGTGCTCAAGGTGCCCTCAACTTACGTCTGCAGGTGCTGCATCTTGGTGCCACCCCCTCGCTGACAATGGTGATGGGGGCAGCTGCTGACTTTGCTGCTGTGGTGACCCGGATGACATTGGCGGTCGTCCTCTGGCTGCCGGAGCGTGAGCAGGCCCTGGGAGGGTGCGTCCAGCCCCATGGCTGGGCATTCCTCAGTCATTGCAGCATCATCAGATGCAGCAGCCACTGGCAGAGGGGTGGAGGAGTTGGTGCCCTTGTCCAGCACACTCTGAGAGAAGACCATAGAGACAACAGGCAGCTCGTCTGCCAGCGTGAGTGCATTTGCACCTCTCCGCTCACCATTGATGGATGGGCACCTAGCAGAGACACTAGGTGCCTCATCCATCTCTCACACTGGCAGTAACCTCCTGAGGTCCCTGCCTGTATTAGGGCTTGCAGGTCTGAGTGCAACCCCAGGAGCCCTTGACTCTGCTCCTGAAGCTGCCTCTCCATGAGAGTAGCCACTCTTTCAATGGAGGAAGCTGTGCGCTCAGTGTTAAGGGTCAATGCGGAACTCATGCTCTGCATGGACTCCTCCATGGTGGAGACCATGACACACAGGCCCTCATGAATCTCCGTCAGTTCTCCCCATGCATCCCGCTGGACAACCAGCATCTGCCGCCTGATGGACAACTCCAGAGGCTCGTTATCTGCCTCGGACGCAGCATGGTCCTGGTCTCCAGCTGTGCCCCCACTGTCAGCTCCCTGGGACCTCTCTGCCTCTGCCAGCTGCTCATGTGAGTGTGATGGGCCCTCACCACTGTGCTTTACCCACGGAGGTGAAGAACTAATGCCCACCGACATGTGAGTATCTGCATTGGTGCCTGGTTCAGAGAGACGATGTGACACTGGTGCTGATGTGATGTCTTCCTCGGAGATCAATGGGGGGTCCTCGGGATCGTTGGCAGCTCCTGCAAATGACATATCTGCAGGAGGAGGGCAAAGGATCTGCATCGGAGCCTCAGTG
Organism: Cetorhinus maximus; assembly: GCF_964194155.1. NCBI lineage: Eukaryota > Metazoa > Chordata > Chondrichthyes > Lamniformes > Cetorhinidae > Cetorhinus > Cetorhinus maximus. The sequence continues at coordinate 26,337,771 of NC_135892.1, read as the reverse complement.
AGCTCTCTGGCTACAACAGTTCAGTTTCTGATGAGAGGAGCCTGTTATGTTTCCAGTACCCATCGCACACGCACCTGTCACTCGCACCCTTACCTTCATCTAAGACCCCCGTCTCACCGTGACTGGGGGAGTGAGCTGGCCGGTGGCATTCCAGCTCCAGTGCATCGCTCTCCTACTTCGTGAGATGCACAGATTTGGCACTCCTCCACCCGGTCAGCGGCGCTCCGCAGTGTTATGACTGCTCTTCTCCTGACAGGGAAAAACAGCCTCATTATTGCTCCACCTATCTGAAGGTCCTTTCCTGGTTTCCTGCCCCCACCCTGCCCACGTCACTGTGGCACATCTCACCCTGCAATGCACTAAAGCCATTTTTGCTGACATCCCAGCCTTGGCAGGACAGGCTTTAGTGCCAGTTGGCATACACACTAAACGCTCTTAGACCCCTGAACGTTCCGAGCAACGGGCACCTGACTAAATTTCTCCGCACAGGCCCTTGCCATTTCTGCACTTACCCTTGCTGAACACAGCAGATCGTTGAATCTTTTGCGGCACTGAAGCCATGTGCGGCGCGCCACGTTGTGCCCACTGACCTGGGTGGTGACCTCTGTCCAGGCCTTCTTGGTCAGGTGGAGCAGCCTTCTCTTCCCATCCCTGGGCATTAAGTTATGCTGCCTGGCACTGACCTCCTCGACCAACAGTCCCAGGCACCTATCTGAGAAACGGAGGGGCAGAGTGCCCACCCGACTTACCTGCCCGCATTCCATGACCACCAGCTGCTGAGGCCATGGCTGCACACCAGGACACTTTTTGATAACTTCAAAACAGCTCCCTCAGCCTCCCCACACCTCCTGGCAGCCTTCGGGGGGCTGCCTCTTCCGTTTTTTGAACACCCACAGGGTCCCCATTGCACCCGGCGCCCGACGCGCCCCACCCCTGTGCAGGGAAAAACACATCCGGCAGTCACGTTTCACCCTGGGCGGGCCTTAATTGGCCACCCAGCGTAAGGTTGTGTTCACAGCGCGAACTTGGCCGGGAGCGGGTTTTATATCCACTTCTAGCTGCGCCGACTTCAGGCGCACCCTGAGGGCAGAATTCAGGCCGAGAACCTTGTAGCGCTGACACCAGCATCGCTAGGAAGCCCAACTTTGAGGCTACTGGGTTTTAAAAACATGGTAGTGTGCTTACCTCCCTGGTTACAAATGATCAATAAGCTGAAGGATGTAGAATTGGCGCTTTACGGCAATATGTGCTGAACAAAGTATAATTTCAGTCAATGAATACCAAAAGGAAATGCAAAAACAAAATACTGCGGATTCTGGAAATCTGAAATAAAAACAGAAAATGCTGGAAATACTCAGCAGGTCAGGTAGCATCTACAAACACAGTTCTGATGAAAGAGTATCCACTTGAAATGTTAACTCTGTTTCCCTTTCCACAGATGCCACCTGAGCAGCTGAGTATTTCCAGCATTTTCTGTTTTTAACACTGAATGGAATTCAGATAAACTTATGAGAATCCCCTAGGAAGTTCATGGGGATCATTGCCTTATGGTCTTATAATTTTCTAACAAGTTTAGAAATTGAATTCTGACTGCAGACTGCAGAATGCAGACTTTATAACACATTTATTCACATCTCCAACAAAATCTATCAAAGCCACTCAAAATGTTTCTGTGCAGGACACAGACAAAGGCCTTTTCTTTGTAACTTTGCTCATTTTATCTGTGCTGTTTAGTGGTTTTTTAATGGCATCACTGACTGTCTCTTAAGGGCTCACTAAACAGTGTTAGTCTCTCCCTTTCACAATCCCTCACAATTGATAAGCTTTTCAAACCATTTGGAGTGTGAAGGGATTACAAATTTTGTTTTCCGCAGTGTCCAAGATCCCACCGCTTTCACAGGACCACCCCCCCCACCACTTCCCAACCACCCCGCCAAACCCCAGCCAGTCCAAACTGGCTCATTCAAGAGGAGAAGCACAGAAGAGTCATCCCTTGTTACCATGACAATGCTGCCACAGTGGAGTCTTTGCGTCTGGTAACGTGCTGCTCTGGGATTTTCGAAACAGGAAGGGTCTAGGTGAAGAGAAAAAGGCGAGGCAGGAGGGAAGAGAAAAAGTGGAAATGCATTTGGGGTGACATCACTGCCAGCTCCCCCTGTGGACATTTACTCAGGAAGGACCAGTGCCCATTCATTGCTTAAAGCTTCGGGGAACTGAGGGTGGTCGTCTCTTTGCCTGAATTCACTGTTGTATGAGAACAGTGGGCGACCTCAGCTTGCATAAAGGACTGAGGGATTCTGCACTGTTGCCAGGAGGCTTATAGGCCTCCCACACAAACAATAACTAACTTTATCACCTGCACAGAGGCTCAGCCCAGCGACAGCACTAGAATCCTAATGAAGGCCTTGCCAGGCCCTGGCTGTTTTCACACCATGCTCCTGATTAGCTCCAAGGAATTCCATTGCTCTGTTTGCCCATCATGTTTTACAACAACAGGTTCATTAGTTGCAGCCATTTTCCCAGCCAGACACACACACACGAAAGTGAGAAAATAATTATAGCCATGTACTGAGCCGTTCACATAATTCTGCGAAGTTTCGACTGAAGTGAATGTATTGATTTTTGAAGTGAGCTCTTTCCTTGTCATGCAATGCTTTTTCTTTAATAAATAATGTTCTGAATACTTTGAAAGGTTGAAACACTTGTCATATTTTGTTAAACTCAGGCTAGGAGCTTGTTAAAATTTGCTTTACTTCAAGATGTCTGCTATTGCCTTGTAAGTGCACTGAGTTAGAAAATGTGATGCAGCCCTCAAATTATGAATCATGCCTTTACAGGGAGCACATACCAAAGCCTTTAAGGATTGAATTCTATTACCCAGAGATATAATCCCCACAGGAAAGTCGGTACCGTTTCTTTCCCTGAGCACAAGGTTGCGAGTAGCAGCTGCGGCTCAATGGGTAGCACTCTCTCCATTCTGTGACAGAAGCTTTGAACTCAAGTTCCACCCTGGAGACTTGAGCTCAAAATCTAGGCTGACATTTCAATGCAGTGCTAATGGAGTGCAGCACAGCCAGAGGTGCCAATTTTCAGATGAAACATTAAACAGAGACATATTGTCAGCCCTCTCCAGTGACTGAAAAATGACATTATTTCAAAGAAGATCAGGGGGAGTTTTCCCTGATATCCTGGCCAACAGACTAAAACAGGTTATCTGGTTATTAACTCATTGCTGCTTGTGGGAGTTGGTAACATGTAAATTGGCTGCTACATTTCTTATCTCACAGCAGTGACTGTACTTCAGAAGTGGTTGTAAAATGCTTTGAGATGTTGTGAAAGGTGCCTTTTCAGTTTCCACTGTCAATTCAATGCCCCAAATTTTAAAATCATAGAATGTTTGCATCACAGCAGGAGGCCATTTGGCCTGTTGTGTCCATGCTGGCTCTCTGCAAGAGCAACTCAGCTCGTCCCACTCCCCTGCCTTTTCCCCATAGCCCTGCAAATCTTTTCTCGTCAAATAATTATCCAATTCCCTTTTGAATCTGCTTCCGTCACACTCTCAGGCAGTACATTCGGGATCCTAACCACTTGCTGCATAAATTTTGCCTCATGTCGCCGCTGGTTCTTTTGCCAATAGTGGCATAGGCTTCAGCTTCCAATTCAAGGGTTTTATTTACAGAATTTGTAGCTACAATATCACTGCTTGTTTCCTTGGCTCCTTCAATTGCACAAGCCCTGAAAGTTTTCCTGGCCCAAGTGACCACTTCCTATGCATAAGTCTGGATTGTCAGTGCTCATCACCCCCAGTGCCACTTCCCAAGCCGCTGAAGATATAGCCTCGGCTCTCTCTTCTTCCTTATCTACAAGGCTGCTCTTCAGAAACATCAGCAACACTTCCTCTTTTACCTCTTTTGACCCCATAACCACCTCTGTGATCTAAAGCAGCCCATCTGACACCAAGTCATAACTTTCTTCAACTTAATTTTGGAAAGGCTGTTGTTTCCAGCTCCCTGCATCAACTCTGCACCATTGCCACAAAGTCTTCATGGTCTGCTCAACCCATTCCTGAACTTCAAATCCTCCCCACTGTCTCGCCCACTTACTTTCACCTCTGCAACATTGCCCCTCCTGCCTTTACTTTAGCCTCACTATTGCTGAACCCCCTATCCATGCTCTTTTCACCTGTAGCCTCTTCTTTTTCAACAATGTCATTACTGACACCGCATTCTCCAGAAACGTCAACTTGTCCAAAGGTCAGTTGCCCGTATCGCATTGTGCACCAAGTGCCACCTTCCCCCTTCACCTCCATCCTGTTGACTTGCTGAACTTAAGCAGATTAAATTCAAAAATTGTTATTTCTTCAAATCACTTGCCACACTCCTTATCTTTTTTTTATTCATTCCTGGGATGTTCCCATGTATCTGCTGCCCTTGTCCTTCTAGATGCTAGAGGTCGTACATTTGGAAGGTGTTGTCTAAGGAGCCTTGGTGAGTTCCTGCAGATGGTAGGTGTAGATGTAGACCTACAAATGCCTCCAGCCTAGCTCCCCCTCCTCTCCATTTCTGCCCCCTGAAAATGGCCTTCTGTGCATTCTGCCCTCCCTTTGCCCCACCGTTGGTGATAATGCCTTTATATACTCCTGCCCTGCTGTCTGACACACTCTGCCTAAATTCCTGTGGCTTCCCACTTTATCTCTTTGTCTCTAAATGTATCAGCTTTGGTTAAGTTTTGTCGACCATACAAATCTCTCCTTGAATGGATTAGGATTGATTCCCCTATTTATTTCCATTTGTCTTTGGATTTTTTAAAATATATGTCAAGCCACACTGTGTTGTTTTTATCATGACAAATCCCAGTGCTGACCCCACCATATATCCACATTCCAGCAATGACACTGGTTGACTCTATCAACTCTGCCCCCACCACCACCACTGCACACCCCCATTTCCCTTAGCCTTGGATCACCTGGTAACGCTCTTGTCTCTGTGACAGAAGGTTGTGGGTTCAAGTCCCATTCCGGGACTTGAGCACAAAGATCAAGGCTGACACTAAGATAAAAGCAAGACTCAAGGCTGACACTCCTGTGCATGACTGAGGGAAGGCTGCAATGTTGTAGGTGCAGTCTTTCAGATCAAACAAAGGTCCTGTTTGTCCTCTCAAATGAACATAAAGATCCCATAGCACTATTTCAAATAAGAGCTGGGAAGTTCTCCATGGTGTGCTGGTCAATATTTATCCCTCAGCCACCACACAATCAGTTTATCTGGTCATTATCACATTGCTGTTTGCAGGAGCTTGCTGTTCACAATTGGCTGCTTCGATTCCCACAACAGTGGTTACATTTCTAAAGCACTTCATCAACTGCAGAGCAGCTTGAGATGTCTCGTGGTTGTGAAGAGTGCTATCTAAATGCATACCTTCCTTTCTTTTTAAATGCAGAGAGTCTGAGGCCATCAATATACTTCAGCCGCAGCCTGACCAAGGTCAGCTGACTGAGAACAAGAATCCAGCCAGGCCATTTCCCTGGTTTTTATTGGAGGTCATTCACAACTGTATCAGAAGGCATGCCTACATATTCAGCTTTTAGCTTTTCTGATCAAGATTGTCCAGCTAGTACTGAGATTTTGGCAGTTCTGTGCTTTTGAGCCCTGTTTACCATGGACTTGACTTAACTTTTGTTTCATGCTATCAGCCTGGACTGCACTCAAATGTGGATTCCGGAAAAAAGAAATGTTCTGATCTGTGATTCCACCCATTCCCTCTTGCTTTTCCTGCCCTCATTTATTGACCTAAAACTGTAATAAATAACACTCAAACAACATTTCCTTTTAAAGGAAAAAGATCTAATGCAATGTTAGAAGAGTAGAAGAGTTGGACACTATTTCTCCCTCAATGCACACCCTGTTCTCTAAGTCAAGACGTGGTCACATTCATCCCAAGTCAAGCTTTACATTTGCATGGAGGCAGCCTCATGGAACATAGGAATTGCGAGGTGACAAATGGCCAAGGTCCATCTAGTTCACCTCCTAGCTTTTTGGTAGTTACATGATACAATGATAATGGGCAGAATTTTCCCATCCTGCCCATGGTGGATTATGTGGCGAGTAAGAGTGGAGAATCTGGAGAGAGGCAAAAAATCGGATTCCCGCCGGCATGAAAACTGTTTGCAATTCTCCTGACCACCCTTTAATGGTGGGTTGATGGCGGGTCGCGTATCCTGCTGAACAGTGACGTGATTGACATTTGCATTCATCACCATCTCATGAATGCTCATTAAATATGCTTCTTGCCGGAATTACGTGGGGCACCTTCCAATCTTGCATCATGCCAGTGGGAATTCACACCATTCTGATTCACGTTTGAAAAAGAGTGGTGTGCAGTGGTCAAACCTCACTTTGCTCGTGACTTTGAGGTGAGTGCAACATTCATAGCCTACCTGCCACAGCGCTGCGCTGGTCTCATTGCGATGCCAGTGGATCTCCACACTGATGGGGTGTAGGGTTGGTCTTCCCCTGATGGGTGGCTCTGTAGTCTTGGAGGGATAGTCCTTGGGCTCACAGTCAGGAGTGAGAGAGTAGAGACAGTCCTGGGGTTCACAGTCGGGAGTGAGGGAGTATAGCCAGTCCAGGGGCTCATTGTCAGGAGTGAGAGAGTAGAGACAGTCCTGGGGTTCACTGTCAGGAGTGAGGGAGTATAGACAGTCCAGGGGCTCACTGTTAGGAGTGAGAGAGTAGAGACAATCCTGGGGCTCACTGTTGGGAGTGAGAGAGTAGAGACAGTCCTGGGGCTCACTGTCAGGAGTGAGAAGGAGTGAGAGAGTAGAGACAGTCCTGGGGCTCACTGTTGGGAGTGAGAGAGTAGAGACAGTCCTGGGGCTCATTGTCAGGAGTAAGAGAGGAGTGAGAGAGTAGAGACAGTCCTGGGATCACTGTCAGGAGTGAGAAGGAGTGAGAGAGTAGAGACAGTCCTGGGGCTCACTGTTGGGAGTGAGAGAGTAGAGACAGTCCTGGGGCTCACTGTTGGGAGTGAGAGAGTAGAGACAGTCCTGGGGCTCATTGTCAGGAGTAAGAGAGGAGTGAGAGAGTAGAGACAGTCCTGGGATCACTGTCAGGAGTGAGAGAGTAGAGACAGTCCTGGGGCTCATTGTCAGGAGTAAGAGAGGAGTGAGAGAGTAGAGACAGTCCTGGGGCTCACTGTTGGGAGTGAGAGAGTAGAGACAGTCCTGGGGCTCACTGTTGGGAGTGAGAGAGTAGAGACAGTCCTGGGGCTCATTGTCAGGAGTAAGAGAGGAGTGAGAGAGTAGAGACAGTCCTGGGGTTCACTGTCAGGAGTGAGAAGGAGTGAGAGAGTAGAGACAATCCTGGGGCTCACTGTTGGTAGTGAGAGAGTAGAGACAGTCCTGGGGCTCACTGTTGGGAGTGAGAGAGTAGAGACAGTCCTGGGGTGCAGTGGGCCATGCTACAGGCCTATGCATGGTGCGTACATTGTACTCCCGCTCCATGGAGGAGCAAGGCCTGTGTGCTCCATTTGCGTAAGGCACAGCTTAGTGTGCAGGATGTTTTCGCAGTCAGTGCCCATGGGCTTGTCTGGATCTGTCCTGCTCTGAAGATAGATGGTAAGGGTTATGGGAGGCATCTGCAGCCTGTATATGGGGAAATTTCATAAATGGGGAGCAGTATTGGAAGTTCTCTTGGGGCGCGAGGTTCTCCTCTGTAGGTGATCATACACACAGTCTCTCAATGGGGAGAGGTTACATCCACGTGGGGCACGGGCACGTCAACAGTGATGGGCTCAGGTAGGAGGGTAGGAATATTGACCACAACAATAATGGGATCCAGTATTACTGGGGAAGGCTGGAAAATAACTAGAGGGAGCTCTACCTGCACATCATGAGGTTCCAAGTAAACTAGAGGGACCCAAACACTGACAGGGGGAGAATTGAAGCTGGTCTCAAAATAGTAGTGAAGAACTACCACCTTGCACACACTAAGGGCAGAATTTTTTGCTGAGCTGGTGGGCACGCGCCTGACCCGCTTGAGTGTAAAATAGCGCATGATGACGTCGGGTGAGTGCCCCAACATCATTGTGCACTTGCTCAATATTTCGGTCAGCGGGAGTCAGAGCCCCTGATTCTGTTCCTGGAGCTGCCTGTCCATGAGAGTCACCACCCTCTCAATGGAGGAGGTAGTATGCCCAGTCACAAGGGCCAACACAGTGCTCATGCTCCACATGGACTCCTCCGCAATAGAGACTGCGGCACACATACCCTCATGGATCTCCACCAGATCCTCCCGCACATCTCGCTGGACATCCAGCATCTGCCGCCTAATGGACAACTCCAGAGGCTCAACATCCGCCTTTGACTCAGCATTGTCCTGGACCCCAGCAGTCCTCCGACTGCTGGCACCCTGGGCACTCTCTGCCTCTGCCTGCACCTCAAGCGAGTATGAAGTGCCCTCACCGCTGTGCACCGACATTCTAGCCGCCGATCTAATGCCCACCAAGGTGCTGGTATCTGCGCTGGTGCCTAGTTCAGAGAACGGGTGTGACGCAGGTACAAATGAAGCCTAGCAGTCCTCTGGCATTGAGTGTATTTAAGCCTGAGATAGATAGGTTCTTGATTGGTATGGGGATCAAAGGTTACAGGGAGAAGGTGAGAGAATGGGGTTGAGAAACTTATCAGCCATGATTGAATGGCGGAGCAGACTCGATGGGCCGAATGGCCTAATTTCTGCTCCTATGTCTTATGGTCTTATGGTCTTATGGCCCTTCGGGGTCCAGAGAGCGAGTGCCTGCTGGCGAATATAAGGGGAACAAAGACATCTCATTAGTTAAAGTCATCACACTGTCACTGTGCATGCCAGGCACCCTGGTGAGACAATGGAGACCTGCATCATGATGCCATCATCTTTCAATGATCAATGGGGGCTCCAGGTTTGAGGCTCACATCAATGAAGAGACAACAGAAGAATAGTTGCACAATCCGAAACTCTCACCTCTGTGCACTGCACTCTTACCTTCTTCTGGCACCCCCACCTCTTTGCACCTGGTTGTACGTGGAGCGTGCTGGCTCTCCAGCTCAAGGACCCCCTGCTCGAATCTGGTGATTGGCAGCAGCTTGGGTGGGCATCCTCCTGTACGTGACCTCTCCGATTGGTTATGGCTCCTCTTCTCCTGAAAGGACAGAGGAGTCCACTCTCTACCTGTGGCACCATTGCAGCCTGGCCATCTCCAACTGAGGAACACCTCACAGGGCACATCCGAGTTGTGGCCCTCGAGCCGCAAGGCATTCAGTCCAAGCAGCCAGGGCTTAGCCCCTTGGCTAGCTCCAGTGTCACTGACAGTTGGCACTCAGACCCTAGCAACCCTGAGCTCCACAGGGGGACGGCCACACCTTAATACTCCTGCACACTGGCCCATGCCAACACAGTACTCACCCTTCCTGTGCGCAGCAGGTCATTGAACCGCTTCCGGCACTGCACCCATGTATGCCGCACGATATCATGGCTGCTAACCAGCGTTGCCACCTCCTCCCATGCCCTCTTTATGAGGTGCGGTGGCCTCCTCCTCACATCTCTGGGGACAAGGGTGTCCCTCCTGGCAGCCACCTCCTCCAGGAGGACCATGAGGCACTCATCCGAAAAGCAGAGGGGCCGAGTGCCCACCTGTTATGCCCTCCCGCCTGGCGTCTCCAGCCGCACTCAACTCAATCGCGTTAGGCAACGAGAGGCAGAAGAGACGTTCTTCTGTGGCAGCCTTCCAGAGGCTGCCTGCGCTGTTTTAAAACCAGGCACTGGGTCGTAATTGGAGCCGGTGGCCAACAGACCCTTGCCTGGCCCTTCCTGAAGAGATTGGGAAAATGCGTTTCACACATTGGCGGGCCTTAATTGGTTTGCCAGTATGAAATCGCGGTTGGGGGCCGATCGCCGGCAGCAACCCGTTTCCCAGCTGCTCCAGCCTGCCGAACTGAAAATTCTGCCCTCAGTAACGGTGCAGCTTGAAATCAAAACTAGAAGTGAATCTGCACTGGTCGAGTCAGAGGCAATGTAGGAGAAGCACACTGCTGGTCTAAGGGACCTTCAAATCCACAAGATAGAAATTGAGTCAGAGCTGAGAGAAAGTAGGAACACTTCCTTGAGAAGTTTGCCATTGGGACCCATGGCTTTTGCTGCGCAGTAACAGGGAAATACAGGAGTCACTGGCTTCACATATCAGTCACTCCATTTTAACATTAACATACAGGAATGTGAAATTTGGGAATGCAGGCAACCATTAAGGAGGCACAGGTGTTGCATATATGGCATCCCGTCAATGGAAGACATGTGCTTTCCATTATTGGCATGCATAATGGGCCAAAGCGCATGTGGTCATTCATCATGAGCTGGGTATTGCTAATCAGTATGCCAGATCTGAGATTAGAGACTGAGTTAGGTCAGGTCGTGCATGTCATTCAAACCTTCTCCAACCTCTGTGGGATTGAGATATAAAATCTCAGGGATGGCATCTCGGACACCTCGATGTGTCTGTTAGCACCTCAAATACAAGGCTGCATCATCAGCAACAAGGCTAGTAGGGCAAAAGCCACTCGAGACCATTTCAGTGGCTTTTGGTTCAAGATTGTGAGCTTCGCTATTTTTAACCCTTATTCATTAATGTTTGCAATCTATCATTTCACAGGGAGAAGAACAAAACAATAATGGAGCCTGGACTCAATGCTGCCTTCTTGAGGGTTTTAAGAGAATGGAGGAGGAGAAGAAGGGACATGCGCCGCCAAATGCAGCTTCAGGAGGAGGATTTGCATGAGGTCCAGGGAAGCCCCAGCAACAACATATGGATCAGGATAGGCCCAGGCCACGGAGGCAACTACCAAAGAAGACTCTTGTGGTAACTATGGTTTCATCTGATGTGTAATATACCTTTAAGAAGAATGTTATAAAGGAAGATCACATGATCTTGTGTAACCAATAGTAGAGTAGTGCGGGCTAACTCTGTAGTTCGCTAGTAGTTAGTTGGAAATCAGTAGTCTGCATATGAGCAGCAGAAGTATGTAGATAGAGTTTGGTGTAGAAACACAGGTGTGTAGCTGCTGAGTACCTTGTAAATAAACAGAATGTGTTCCACCTAAGAAGTGTCTGCAGAGCTACTCTATCTAAAGTACCAACTTGGCCACCCCGCAACAAGCGTGCAATTGGGACTCACAAGTCCCAATAACTCTCCTATCTGCAGATGAACAAGAGACAATGTCGAGCATGTCCATGCCTGTCCCCAGCTCTGGTAGATCACATTTGCCAGATTCTTTGGGAGGACCTAGCATCCGGTGGAGTGGGAAACTATCCCCTGCCAGTTGCCTTGAAGGTGTCCGCCATGCTCAATTACCAAGCCTGTGGATCGTGCCAGGGATCGACAGGAGACCTGGAGGCATCTTACAGTCCACCACACACATATGCATCAAAGAGGTCATGGATGCCCTCTACAGCAAGGCTCATCAATATGTGAGGTTTACACTTGATGAAGATAGCTAGGTGCTAGATTCAATGGGTTTGCAGCTTCCCTAGAGTGCAGGGTGCAATCGACTGTACCCATGTGGCTTTAAGGGCTCCATGGCATCAGCCCCCAATGTTTATCAACCATAAAGGCTTTCATTCCATCAATGTTCAACTGGTGTGTGATCATCGGAAGCACAGAATGCATGTTTGTGCCGGGTACCCTGGGAGTTGCCATGACCCTTACATCCTGAGTCACTCCCAGGTGCCTCAGATATTTGAAGGCTGAGCGTCTACAGGGATAGATGGTTGGGGATAAGGGATACCCGCTGAAATGCTGGCTCATGACACCCTTGTGACGACCTCAGAGTGCTTTGGAAGAGAGGTACAGGGTAGCTCACAACTCCACACAGTCCTTAATCGAGCAGACCATTAGCGTTCTGAAGATGCGTTTCCGATGTTTGGACTGCTGAGGTGGCGCACTGCGATACACTCCAGATGGGGTCTCCTGCATCATTATTGTGCGTTGTGTCCTTCACAACCTGGTGCTTCAAAGGGGTGATCCCTTGCTAGAAGGAGAAATGGAGGAGGATGAGACCTCCTCAGAGGATGAAGAGCAGGAGGGTCAGGAACCTAAAGAGAGTGAAGACGGTCAGCTTCCATGAGATAATGCCATCGAGGAAACAAGATGTGGATGCCATGTCCGTGCCACTTTAATTGCTACCAGATTCCAGGAGGAGTAAAGTGAAGGCAACGGGAGATGGCCACATTCCTCCTGTCTCTTAATGCCATTCCATTGCATTGAAAGGGATATTCAACCAGTCACATCAAGAGCAAGTTCAGCATTCACACTTGCACCTTCCAACCTCATGATTCACCAGGCCATGATCTCTAAGAAGGTCAGCGGTGCACCCTGTAAGCGCTCGATCTGGGAAGTGAGAGAATGCTGCAGAAACTAACTTGATGCAGTCATCACTACATTAATGAGAAACTACAGTGGCCAGTGAGATGAGGAAATGGTTGGCAATATCCTCCTCCCATCCAGGTCTTGACCTTTGGCACCAGCACTGAGGAGACACAGCCTCTGCAATCCCTCAAGGCTGCTGAGCTGCCCTAACACAATGGTGTGTCATGAGGAAAAAGGGTTACAAGCGTTTTAATCACACACTTCCAATAAAGATTTTAACACATCTGCCTGATATCACACAAGGGTGCGGAAACTACCTTCAGTGAGGTGGACATCACATGAATGTGAATCTATTACTGAGTGGGAAGATGGCTAAACCTCGCTATGAGAGGATACACGTGTACGTACATAACCACGCCTTCAGTTGACCAAGCCATTCACATGAACATCAAATGCATTAACAAAAGTGCAATATTTTTCAGTTATTGTACACCCATGACCCAAAAGTAATTTCAATATTTCTTAATTTTCCTAAACCTCTCACTTCGCCTGGGTGTAGCCCCGACATCCACAGTCAATGTGGGGGCAGCCTGCTGACTGCTACATTCTGATGTCTGAGATTACTTTGGTGGACATACTCTGGTGGCCCGAGGCTTGGACGGCCCTGGCCTGATCAGGGTCTCCTGCTGAGGGGCAGATGAACCCTCCTTGGCCTGAGCAGCTGGAGTGGATGGCGTCACAGGCAGAGGGGATTCTGAGTGGCTGCACACCCTTCGAGTGTCCCAGGTGGACACCCCCGGGGTGTCTGGCTGATGCTTATCCTCCCTGTGGGTGCCCAAGGGCAACTCCCTGACTCCTTGAGGGAAGTCAAGGTGCTCCATCCCCGTCCTTGCCTAGCCACTGATAGATCCCACCAATGCCTATAGCCATGGTATGCAGGTCCGAGTGCAAATTTGGCAAAGCCAACTGGACCAAGATCTCCAAGATGGTTGCCACCCTTCCCATGGCAACTTCGAGGCACTTGCATGTCAGAGCCATGACATCAGACGGAACATGGGTGGACTCTTCTATCCTTCACTCTAGTCTTCTGAGTGACTCTTGCATACCTGCCTGATAGTCCACCATCTGTCGTATCTCCAGCATTGTGTCGGCAGCCACTCGCAGAGGCTCATTATCTGACTCGGACTCAGCGGGTGCTTGATCTCCAGCAGTCCTTCAAATGCCAGAGACCTGGGCTGTCACTGCCTCCGACTGCTGTGCAGACGTGTCAATGAGGTGTTTGCCAGCAGGTGACCCTGAGCCTAATCTACAGCTATGACCAACCGAGGTGGTGGAGGGTGCGGGTGAACCCAATGGCGGTTCTTCTTCAGTGGCTCCCTCAGCTCCCTCTTCTGAAGTGGTCTGGGGCTGGGGCTTATGCTGGCCCTCCACATGTGCCTAAATCTACTGCTGACAGAAGATAGATTTAGTTCATGAGCAGGCATAACACAAGATTGCATGTCACTCACTGTGAATGTCAGGATGTGATGAACTCATTGAGGTGTCATCCATACTAGGTTGCTGGGAGAAGCCAATTTCCCCTTCCCCACAGGAGTGATCGCTGTCCTCCCCAGCCAGCTCAGCGGCATCCTCCTCAAATTTGGTGAGGAGTGTGATGTCAGCCATCCTTCCTCTGGTCTGGGATCTTTCCCTTCTGTTATGGGCAAGCTTGGCCTGCCTGAAGACTAAAGAAGGAATGTGATGAGAAAGGGTGGAGCAGAGGTTGGGAAACCCTGTGTATAGTGAGCCCTCCCCAGAAAGGGCTGAGGATGGAGTGTGAGCAACATGGTAGATGGGATATTGGTAATGTGAACGAATTCTTGAGACAATCAGTGCTGATATTTGTCCCCCGCTAATGCTGTGTGAGATCCCTGAAGAGTGTAGCCCGTTGAGTACATGGTGCCATGATGAGAGTGTGATATTGGAGGGAGCTGAAGGTTCGCTTACCCCGGAGGAGCGGATTAGATCATTCATCCTCATCTTCATTCCGGGTGCGGCAGCCAGTCATGCTGACCTGCTCTGCTATGGCCTCCCAGGCCAGAGAGGTGAGGCTGCTGTGCTTCCTTGAGCCACCCCTGAGGTAAAGGACATCCCTGTGTTGCCATATTCCTCTTATCGCAGCCTGGAGGACATCGTGGCAGAACTGGGCTGCAGCCTTCTTCTTTTTATTGGCAGCCATCCCTGGGGGTTTCCTGAGGTCAGCTGGGCTGAAGAGAGTGAAATGTGTGAGCTCGGGTGACATTTAAATATGGCAACTTGACCTTCGACCCTCTTAGGTAACGGCAGGGCAGACAAATCAGTGCCTGACCCGCCACATGATTTGGAGAGATCCTCACCTGTGCATAATTAATGAGCTTCTGAGCGCAGAATCGGGCACGATTTCCTGCTAATGTGACCAGTGGGAAATGTACTGCAGAACCCACCTGTCACTGCACTTATCTTCAAAAATGGAAAATTCTGCCCATTGGAGTTGTTGGCTAATCATAGTGACCAATCTCTATCAATTCGTCTTTAACAGACCCAGACAAGAGGTTAGGAAAACCTCAGTTGTGGAAAACTTTGGAAACTATAGGTCCAAATTCACCTCTTCCTCCCTAGCATTCTATCACATTTCATGACTGAAATTACTCCTACACTGCACTCCAAAACATTATTTTCTGGAATAAAACCATCAACTGCACTATTAGGCGAAGAGTAGGAAAATTGGCCAATATTTAACCTTCAATGAACATCACTAAAGCAGATTAGCTGGTCAGTTATCTCATTACAGTTCGTGGGATCCATCTGTGCACAAATTGGCTGCCATGTTTCCCTTCATTACATCAGTGACCAGACTTCAGAAGCACATCATTGTCTGTGACGCACTTTGGAAGCATCCTGAGGTTGTGAAAGACGCTTTATAAATGCAAATTCCTTCTTTCCATAATAAAGGGCTATGATAATTATCGAGGGGAGACAAGAGTTATATATTTAACTGCAGGGCAAGGCTGGTCAAGCTACACTTCCCTCTTAAGCTGTGTGTGAAAAACTCTGCAATTTAGGATATAACAGTGTACTGTTGCTAAAGGCCACACATTGCACAATAAAGACAACCCCACTTTCAGCAGCATTTTCTTGGTGAAACGCCAGTGCTTGTCTGCTATGTGTTTACCACATTCTACAATATTCTGCTTTTCTTATATTTTGTTACTTTATGATGAAAATCTAAAACGAGATTTGTGAAAAACAATTCTCCAAAGGCATAACCTAAAGAAAAAATAACATTTTGCACAGAATGTATCATAATGGATGTGAAATATACATTATGTTAAACAGAATGAAAAGTAATTAGCTCAAAACAACCTCATTACTTCCATCTAACTCTGTAGTTTCTGTTTTCTGCATTATTCCTGATTGCTTTTCCTCCTCGCTTATCTCCTTTTCCCAGGCCACTCATGACCACACATCCTGCTGCAGCTGAGAGAGAGGGTCAGTCCGGTTGAAGCACTGCGCAAGTTTAATGCTCCTTTTAGATTCTGCAGCCTTTTCACACACAAGCAGCTTTCAGGATGCTGGAGATTTTTTTTAAAAATTCATACATGGGGTGTGGGCGTCACTGGTTTGGCCAGCATTTATTGCCCATCCCTGATTGCCCTTGCTCAGAGGACATTTAAGAGTCAACCACATTGCTGTGGGTCTGGAGTCCCACATAGGCCTAACCAGGCGAGGGTGGCAGATTTCCTTCCCTAAGGGACATTAGTGAACCAGATGGGTTTTTATGACAATCAACAATTGTTTCATGATCATCATTAGACTTTTAATTCTGGATTTCTATTGGATCCAAATTCCACCATCTGCAGTGGCAGGATTTGAACCCCAGTCCCCCACAGCATTTCCCTGGGTCTCTGGATTACTAGTCCAGTGACAATACCACCACGCCACTGCCGATGCAGGTGCAATGGAACCTACCACAGTTAAATTGTGAAGCGGGTCCTACCAAGGCCTTGCACCATTCTCTGTGGCCTTCTCCAGCTCTATAGCAAATCCCAATTCCTCCCATTGAACCCTGCTGCTCTGATGTTGCCCTTCGTGAGTATCCCCTCTCCATTCTCTCACCATTTGTAGCTAACTCAGCTGCATGTTCTAGAATTTTCTCTGTGATGCCTTCCACCATCTCCAATTCCTTTGAGATCCTCACTTGGTCAAGCTTTTGGGCAGCTGCCTTAATATTTCCTTTTCTGGCATCTGAAGTGCTTAAATTATCAATGAAGTAGGTCTGAAGTGAAATCACTTTTGTTACATGGGGAAATGTGACAGCCAATTTGGACACAGAAAGCTCCCACAAACAATGATGTTATAATGAGCAAAAAAATCTGTTTTAGTGAAGCTGGTTGAAGGATAAGTATTGGCCAGGACACAAGGGAGAACTCCCCTGCTTTCATCAAATCGTTTTATGGGATCTTTTACACTCATCTGACAGGGAAGACAGCCTCTTGGTTTAAATGTCTCATCTGAAAGACATCACCTCCAACACTCCAACAATCCTTCTGTGTCATCCTATATTTGTGCTCATGTCCCATAGCAGGACTTAAACTCATGACACTCTGGCTTAGAGGCAACAGTTTTCCCATTGGGCCTAGCTGGCAATGGCTTGGATGGATTGGATAAAACAAGCCTGAAAACTTGACACTCATGCCTAGCAGTGAACTTTAGGTGACTCTTTAATTCTGTTGTCTCAAGTAGCCTACTGCTTGAGCTACCAGGCTGCAGGCATGAAGTGCAGTTTGATTCACGCTCTGCCTCAATCAAGTGCCCCAATTTGCTTATTACAACCAGGATCCCGTCCCAGGTGGGCGTGTGAGCCATCCAGATGAAAGCCCAGCAAAAATGGCGGCAGTCATATTGGGATTGGGAACATGTTGGTAAGTGAAGCACTGCCAAACCGTGGCCCAGTGTTCTATTACCCCCGTTGTCTACTCCAGCCCTCTGGCCCTTTCCAATGCAAGTGCAAGGGACATAGCACCTGCCTTTTCAATTCCTCCGACCCAGTGTCTGAAGGGTGAAGGTTCCAGGGCTCCAAACATTCCTTCTGAATGAAACAGCAATTTACAGTACTTGTGTTTCTTCCAACTTACTATGCTGCAATTGCTGCTTGTTATGCCTCTCGACTGGCAAAGTCAATCGCAGATTGAGTAATCGCTTTGCTGAATGCCCTCGTTGAGTCAGCAAGCTCTGAATTTCCGGTTGCCCTCCATTTTAATTCTCCAACAGGCGCTCACCCTGACCTCTCTGTCCTTGGCCTCCTATACTGTTCCAAAGAGGCTCAACACAAACCTAAGGAACCACATCTCACCTTTGTATCAGGTGTTTTAAGCCTTCTGGCCTATATTCATTCTGATAGTGGGAGGAAGGGCTTTTTAATGGTAGGACCTAATTAACATTTTAAGTACCTGTTTCCCAGCTGCAGTCAGTCAAATTGAGATGTAGGCATGCAGGCAGGCTGTGGGCGGGTAGGCCTTCAGCACCAGGCTGCAGAGGGAGAAAGGTGGGATCAGAAAGGCCAGTGGGGAGATCAAAGGCTTCAGGGAGCCGGGAATGGGGAGGTGATCGGAGCTGTCAGATTGGGATCGGATGCTGGAAGGCAGGATCACAGTGGGGTGAGAGATTACAAGGGAGCTCAGAAAGGTCGGTGAGGGGAGATCAGAGTTACTGGGCTGGAAATTGGGAGGGGTGGAGAGGATAGATCAGAGAAGTCAGAAGTGGGGAGATGAGAAGGGTTGGGGAGGAGAGATCAGGCCATTGAATCAGAAGGTTTGGGGAGGGGAGATCTGAAGGGTTGGGGGAGGGGAGTTCAGAAAGAAGGTGGGGAGATCAGAAGAGTCAGGGGAAGGTCAGAAGGATCAGGGGAATTGAGATCGGAAAGGTTGCGGAGGTGAGATTGGATGGCTTGCTGTGGGAGTGGGGGCCGTGGGGGAGTTCAGAATGGCAGTGGGGAGATCCAAAGGTGTAGATCCCATTTTCTCATGGATATCAGCCACTAGCAATGAATGAGTCACTGAGAGAGGAGAAAGTGTTGGCTGGTATTTGAGGCGGGAATCCCCTATCAGTATATAGTCAGCAGCGTGGTCTCCACCACTTCGACCCAGTCCACAGCAATGCTCTCTGTGCTTTACCAGATTTTCCATGCTTTTCTTTCCCTCTGCTGTTCTGCTGTAACCACTTGCAACTCCTCTGGACCCATCTTTTGTTTCTGTTCTTATCCTATTGTCACGCACTTTGCCTTGCATCATCGTCTCTTTTCTCATTTTACCTCTCCGGGCCTTTCCCTTTTGTTCATTTCCTGTCCTCCATCCCTTTGGCTCTGAACTAAAAACAGAAAAAGCTGGAAGTACTCAGCAAGTCAGGTAGCACCTCTGGAGAGAAAAACAGAGTTAACATTTCAGCTCTGTGACCTTTCCTCAGAGCTCCTTGCCTCTGAACATGTTTAAAAATTGTTCATCTCTAACAGGTCTTTGACCTGAAGCATTAACTCTGCTTTTCTTTCTCCACAGATGCTTCCTGACCTGTTGAGTGTCTCCAGCTTTTATTTTGTTTTTATTTCAGCATATGTATTATATATTATAAATAACACATATTTCATAAAATGTTAAATAAAAGGATTTTTTTATCATAAATATCTGCAATGGCCTGATTATTGATGGATTTGCATTGTTCTAGTGCAGTTGACCATGTATCCTGTCTTCCTAGAATTTGTTATCACCAGGACTGCAGAGCTAATTCATGCATGTGAGCACCCACATGCCTGATTTCTTTGAAAACCCAATGATGTACATGGTATATGATTACTCACTCATGTCATTCCCACTATCTGGAGGGTTTTGAAAACTGTTGACTGTGCAGTAGTTTGTCGACTTGGGAAGTAAATACTTCTCATTTGACCCTTTAACCTTGTAGATAGATTTGATGATATTTCGGGCGGGCAGATTAATGAAAATGCATCTTTCTAACGCATCCACTTCCCCACAGTAAGCTTCAGTACTGCCGGAGAGGAATTAATGCACAGATTATTCAGCTCGTTCACCCCATTAACAACAGAAACCTGTACAAATTTTCAGAAGCCCTCCCCCATTCAACCACATGGAGTGTTTGACAAACGCTTTATCATTTGTTTAGAAATACGATAACATCAGCGGGATAAAAACGTTGTAAGTAAAGTGAGAAACAAACTGACAAAACGCCATTTGATGATACTTTTAATTGCCTGTAAAAATAACTTGCATTTAAATAGTGCATTTAACATAGCAAAACATCCCAAAATGCTTCAGAAGAGCATTATCGATTAAAATTTGACACCGAGCCAAAGAAGAAAATATCAAGAGAGTCGACCAAAAGCTTGGTTAAAGAGGTAACTTTTCAGGAGCTTTTAACGGTGGTGAAAGAGATAGAGAGATGGAAAGGTTTAGGGGAGGAATTTCAGGACTTAGTGCCCAGGCAGTTGAAGGGACACCCACCACTGCCCAAAAGGAAAAACCAGGAAAACTTGGAAATGAAGGGTACCAGTAAAACCTGTCCAAACTGGTCTTGTATACCTTAAAATGAAACCCCAGCATTACTACTGCTAGCATTACTGATTATTTACTGGGATTTGAATTTTTTGAACTGGTTTTCCCTTCTGGGGAGTGGAGCAGCCAAATTGGGAATGCGCAAGATGCCAGAATCAGAGGACCCCAGCGATCTCAGATTTTTGTAGGAGCGGAGGAGGTTACAGGGATAGGGATCGAGGAAAGGCCATGGAAGAAGTTGAGAACTGGGATGAGAATTTTAAAACTGATGTGGTGCCTAACAGGAGCCAGGTGAATTGAGATTGGAAATTTGGATTTGGGATCAGGAGATTTAGATGAACACAAGTTTATGTAGGGTGCAAAATGGGGCACCGACCTGGAGAACATTGGGATAGAGGTAGCAAAGGCATGGGTGAGGATTTCAGCAGCAAGTGAGCTGAGGATGGGCGATGTTACAGGGTGAAAATGGGCAGTCTTGGTGACGGTGTGAATATGTATTTGGAAGCTCATGTTGGGGTCAAACAGAATACCAACTTTGCAAATCACCTAGTTCAGCTTCAGACAGTTTCCAGAGAGAAGAAAGGAATCAGTATCTAGGGAACAGAGCTTTTGACAGGGATCGAGAACAATGGTTTTGATCTTCCCGATAGAGGAGAAAAATTCTTCTTATCAAATACTGGATGTCGAACAAACAGCATGACAAATCAGAGACAGTGGTGGGGTCAAGAGGGGTGATCGTGAGATAGAATTGGGTGTCATCAGCTTTCGGACAATGTTGCAGGGGAGCAACCTGGAGATGTGAAATAGGAGGGGGGCGGGCAAAGATTCTTGTGGAACTCCGGAGGTAAAACTGTGGGAGTGGCAGAGAAGCAGATTATTCTCTGGCCAAGATTAGATAGATAAATTTGGAACCACATGAGAGCAGTGGACACCAATGGAGAGGCATTTGAGGAGAATGGTGTTGCCAAAGCCAGTGTCAAAGACTACAGAAAGGACAAGAAGGATGAGAGGGGGAAGTTTACCAGCGTCACTGTCACATAGGACGTCATTTGTGACATTGATAAAGGTTGGTTCAGTACCGTGGCAGAGGTGGATTGGAGGGAATTAAAGATGGAATAGTGGGCACAGATTTGGAGGTGGCAGCAAACTAAAGGATTTTGGAAAGGAAAGGGAGTTCAGAGATGGGGTGATAGTTTGGAAGAATGAGTCAAAAGTGGGGTTTTGGAGGAGAGGGAAAGTGAGGGCAGATTTGAAGGGGAGTGCAACAGTATATGAGATGAAGAACCTATTAACAATATCAGCTAACAAGGGGTCCAGGAAGGGAAACTGGGCGGGCAGCAGTGTGGTGGGAATCAGATCAAGGGAACAGGAGATTGATGTTATAGATAAAGATGAGCTCAGAGAGACAATGATGGAGGTAGGAGAAACTAGAGAAAGATGCAGGATTAGAGCTAGGGAAAGCTGAAACCTGAGGGCAATTTGGTCAGGAGAAAGGAGCAAAGCAGAAGAGATAGCTTAACGGATGCTCTCAATCCTTATGACAAAAAAAGCCCATGAGATCTTCGCATTGTTATTGGAGGTGAGGGTGGAGGAGTCAGGAGAGGGTGGCTTAAGAAGGCAGGTTATAATGGCAAAGAGGAACCAGGGATTATATTTCCATTGCTGGATATTCTTTGAATAAGGGCCAATTTTGGCAAAGGAGAGCAGGACCCTATAGTCCAGCATGTAGTCCAACCAGATCTAGTGATGAGTGGTTAAGCCAGTTGCTCGCCATAGATGCTCAAGTCCACATCCTTTGGATTTAAGGGAGTGGAGATGGAGAGTATATCAGGGAGAATGTCCAAGGTGACAGGGAATAATGATTTGAATGGGAATTAAAGCATTGAAGGTGGAGGTGAATGTGCGATTGAGCAGATCAGTAGCAGCAGAAGTGTCATCATGAATGAAGAACCAAAGGCAAGAATGGATCAAACATACCGCTAGTGTTGAAAGTGTGGACCTTTCCATTGTATTGGACATACATACCTTTTATGCCCTCAGGCTGCCCTGATGCAGTATTTCTGAAGTGTATTTACTGCTGTAATGTAGGAAATGTGTACAGCAAGGTCCCACAAACACATGTTAATGATCAGGTTGTCTGTTTTAGTGATGTTGGTTGAGGGATAAATATTGGCCAGGGCACCAGGAGAACTCTATTGCTGTTCTTTGAATAGTGCCATGAGGCCCTTTTGGTTGAATTTTGCTACGAGTGTCAGGAACCTAAAGATGGGACCATTTCCAGATCCAGTCCCTATGTGACATTTTACTGTACCTGCTGTCTGAATTTTATGGGAGGCAGCCTATTAGTAGCATCAGCATTAGCAGAATGGCTGAAACCTTATGAGGCTCATGGTGATCAGAGACATTCATATCCAGAAATTCCACACTTAATGGCAAGGCTTGTCAGGAGGAAGCTTGTTTTCAGTAATGGGGGCTGTAGTTAGAGTTCCTCTTGGGCTGCAGCACATTAGGGGCACTGAGTACAGGCTGCAGAATGGGAAGCTATGCACAAAGAGAGGAAGAGGAGACCTCTCAACAGAAGTCTGTCCCAACAGAGAATCTTCAGGGAACATTTCCCCTCCTCCCATTTTAGCCAAGAATAATGTCTGAGATGGCTACGTTTTACCAAGGAAGTCACTGTAGAACTGTGACCCCACCTAGGATCAGACCTACAGCAGGCAGCAGGGTGAGGATGGTGTTGCCAGTGGCTTTGAAGATCACCATGGCTCTCAACCTCTATGCCAATGGATCCTTCCAAGTAGGAGCCAGCGATATTGCCAACACCTCATAATTCACTGTGCATTGCTGCATCACTGAGGTAATAGAGACACTGTACGCAACAAAAGAGAATTTCATAGTATTCTTTCTTACCAGAGAGAAGCAGAAGGATCAGGCACATGGTTTTGTGAAGCTAGTGGAATTCCCAATGGTGCACATGGCACTTTGGGCCCCACTTATTAACAGGGAGATGTATCACAAACACATAAGCTATCATTCCCTGAACATGTAATTGGTTAACAGCCACGCACAGAACATATTTTAAGTGAATGCCCGCTATCCTGGCAGCAGCCATGATACTTTCACCTTGCGCCTGTCGGCTATACCCACCAAATTTGAGTCACCACAACAAACCAGGGGCTGGCTGATTGGTGACAAGGGCTAGCTGCTCCATGCCTAGATCATGACACCTCATCTCTACCCAATCATGCGTGGACAGCCTGTGCACTACGAGAGCCATGCTGCCACCAGGGACCATTGGTGTTCTGGAACAATGGTTTCGCTGCCCGGACAGCTCAGTGGGAGCCTTCCAGTGCTCACTGGAGCATGTCTCCAAACTCATGGTGATTGGCAGTGTCCTCCACAGCCTCACATAAGAGTGCAGCCCTTGCCGCCAGGCCTCCGGCAGGTGTCTCAGAAAGAGAAAGAGGAGATAAAAGAGGAAGAGGAAGAAAAGGAAGAGGAGAAGGATGGCAGGAGGCATCCAAGATCCCTTAATTCCAGGCAGCTACTCAGATTCCAATTCCCCTAAAATTTCATCTCTACATCACAGTTGTTTCACAATTCCCCATCTTTCCATCCCTCTGCTATGTACCATCACTCTTCTTGACCAAAATCTTGAAATAAAAGACATTACAAAAAACAAATTCCAAAAAGATTTATTCAACAATGCTTCCAAAAATCCACACTCAACCTTGTGCAATCCCTTAACGCCAGTCTTCCAGCTGCCTTTGTCTGTCCTAATGCCCTTATGCAGCTCTACCCCAGTGGCTGAATTATAGCTGGTGGAAGTCTGCTTTCTTTCACTGGGGGAGATTTACTGATGGCCTTGTAGGATGACCTTGTGCAGCCTTGAGCTTGAGGGCCTGGCTTCGAGCTGCACCACTTCAGCAGATGTGACACCTATGAGAAAGGATCTTGGCTCACAAGATCAGGAAGTAGAATTGCACTGCATGGTAATTAGAAATAACAAGGGTGCGAAAATGCTGGTTGGAGTAGTTTATATCCCCCTAACAATAGTTATACTGTTGGAAAGAGCATTAAGCAATAAATAATAGGAGCTTGTTACAAAGGCAATGTAATAATTGTTGAATCTTCATATAAACTGGACCAATCAAATTGGAAAAGATAGTTTAAAAAATTAGTTTGTGGAATGCTTTTGTGACAGGTTCTTGCAACAATACATCATGGAACCAACGAAGAATTGAGTATAGTGTAATGTGGCAGGGTTAATTACTAATCTCATGGTAAAAGATCCATTGGAAAAAAGTGATCATGATACAACTGAAATCCATATAAAGTTTTAAAAGTGACATACTCCAGTCCCAAACAAGAATCTTAAATTTAAACAAGGCCAATTATGAAGGCAGCAGAGGACAGCTGGTTAAGGTTGATTGGGTAAATAGACTCAAAGATATGTGATAAATAAACAGTGGGAAACATTTATAGATTCAAGATGTTCAACAAAATGCATTCCATTTTAAAACAAAAGATCAGCAAGAAAGACATATCTGTGGCTTACTAAAGATGTTAAAGATAATATTAGATTGAAAGAAGAGGTTTATAATGTTGTAGAGAATAGTAGTAAGCCTGAGGATAGGACAGCAAAGGGTCACCAAAAAGTTGATAAAAAAAGAAAAAAAGATTGAGATTAAACCAGACAGGAATATAAAAGCAGATTGCAAGAGCGTTTACAAATATATAAAAAGGAGGAGAGTAGCTAAAGTAAATATTGATCCCTTCGAGGCAGAAACAAGAGAAATTATCATGGGGAATGAGGAAATGGCAGACACTTTGAACAAATATTTTGTGTTTGCCTTCACAGTGGAAGACACAAATTACATACTAGAATTAGAGGGTAACCTAGGGACTAATAAGAGTGAGGAACTTTAGGTAATTAATAGAAAAGAAAAAGTATTGGAGAAACTTAAGGGGCTAAAATCTGACAAATCCCCTGGACCCGATGGCCTACATCCTAGATTCTAAGAGAGGTAGCTGAAGAGATAGTGGATGTGCTGGCTATGATTTTCCAAAATTCCCTAGATTCTAGAAAGGTCTTAGTGGATTAGAAATTAGCAAATATAACACTGCTATTCAGGAAAGGAGGGAGAGAGAACACAGGGGACTGTAGGCTAGTTAGTCTGACATCAGTTGCCGGGAAAGTGCTGGAATCTATTGTTAAGGAAGTCTTAACAATGCACTTAGAAAATCATAGTATGATCAGGCAAAGTCAACATGGTTTTATGAAAGAAAAATTGTATTTGACAAATTTGTTAGAGTTTTTGAGGATGTTATTAGTAGGGTAGAAAAGAGGAATCGGTAGATGTAGTATATTAGATTTCCAAAAGGCATTCATTAAGGTGCCGCACAAAAGGTTAATTGACAGATAAGGGCTCATGGAGTTGAGGGTAAAGATACTAGCATAGATAAGGGATTGGTTAACAGTCCAGAGGCAGAGAGTAGGGATAAATGGGGCAGGCTGTGAATAGTGGAGTGCAGTTATTTACAATCTGTATTAATGAGTTAGAGGAAGAGACAGAGAGTAATGTATCTAAGTTTGCTGACAATACAAAGCTAGGTGGGAATGTAAGCTGTGAGGAGGACATAAAGAGGCTACAAAGAGATGTAGGCAGATTAAGTAACTGGGCAACAAGGTGGCAGGTGGAATATAATATGGGAAATAGTGAGATTATTTGGTAGTTAGAATAGAAAAGCAGAATTTTTTTTATAATTGTAAAACTTGTAAATGTTGATTTTCTGAGGAACTTAGATGCACTCATATAAGGAACACAGAAAGTTAGCATACAGGTGCGGCAAGCAATTAGGAAGGCAAATGGCATGTTGGCCTTT
The DNA here is from genome assembly GCF_964194155.1 of Cetorhinus maximus. Taxonomy (NCBI): domain Eukaryota; kingdom Metazoa; phylum Chordata; class Chondrichthyes; order Lamniformes; family Cetorhinidae; genus Cetorhinus; species Cetorhinus maximus. Next base: position 26,311,915 of record NC_135892.1, on the reverse strand, counting down.
ATTGCAAGGGATCTGGAGTACAAGAGTAAAGAAGTCTTGCTAGAGTTGAACAGAGTTTTGGTGAGACCACACCGAGAATGCACTGCATGGTTTTGGTCTCCATATTTAAGGAAGGATGTACTTGCATTGAAATCAGTACAGGTTTACGAGATTGGTTTCTGGGATGTGAGGGTATCTTATAATGAGAAACAGAGTAAATTGGGTCTATGCTCTCAGGATTTTAGAAGAATGAAAGGTGACCTCATTGAAGTATACAAGATCCTGAAAGGACTTGACAGGGTAGACACTAAAAAGTTGTATCTGCTGGCTGGGGATTCGAGAACACGGGGGCACAGTCTCAAGAAAGGGGTCGATCATTTAGGACTGGGATGAGCAAAAAGTTCTTCACTTTAAGAATTGTGAATCTCATTAATCTCTACCCCAGACGGCTGTGAATGTTCCCTCACTGAATATATTTAAAGGTGAGATAGACAGATGTTTGGTCTCTCAGGGAATCTGAGGGGGACAGCCGGCAAAGTGGAGTTGAAGATCAGGCATGGTTGTATTGAGTGATAGAGCGGGCTCAAAGGGCCATAAGGTCTACTGCTCCTATATCCTTTGTTGTTATGACATCAGTCAAGACTGATGCAAGAGCACTGGCAGAGTGGCAACGGTGGGAGCTTGAATTCTGTGACCCTGAGTGAGGACAGCTGATTCATGCACCACGGAGCCACTGGCACTCCCCAGAGCACTTCCTCCCTGATCCTACTGATCTGCTGGAGCAGATTGCTGGAGTTCTGTGAAACTCCTTTGAGCATTGGTATCCACTGCCATGATGACAGTAGTCCTAGCATGCCTGGCAACAAGCATGGGTCCCATCATCTCAGTCTGAGCTTCCATTGCAGTGCAGATACATTGGGTGGCACTACGTGAGCTGGACTGGAAACTGAGACAACAGCAATCAGATACTGTATCATTGTTGGGTCTGCAAGTGTTCTCATGGTTGGCCACCACTTCCACACTGGAAAGGATGGGCTCCAAGCTCTGTGTGAAGCCCTGTGCCATGTTGAAACTGGACTCCTCCATGCTCCTTGACAGCAACAAGAGGCTCTGTGGCAGGCCTTTCAATCCACCAACTCTCTCTATGTGCATGCTCATCACTGTTCTCCTATACACCACCCCACTGAAATCCTCAGCTGGGTCCTCAGCAGTAGAAGTTGCCTATTGCCCTCTGGTGAGTTGGAACATGTTTCTCTTTCCCCAGGCCTAGTTGAAGCCAACTTGTGCCCAATGACTCACTACATGCTACTCCCACCTTTTTAATACCCTCTAAAGTGTGTGCAACATTGGTATCTGTACTGGCAGCTGTTTTGTCAGATCTAATAATGGTACTTCTTCATCAGATACCTGCACTTTCTTGTGGTGTGCTCTTGATGATGAAGCAGCAGTGGCTGGCCAGGTGGCAGGTCTTGGATATCTGAAAGCAACAATGCAGAAAGGGAGGTTTGGGGTGAGGGAAGGGGGAGCGGTGAAAAATAAAGGGCCCATGGTCACACCATCTGCAGTTTGCACTTCATGCTAACGAGCAGAATGAGGGTCAAGTGAAATTTGGGAAGGTGCATAATGCTTGAAGTGTCCTGAATGCTCTTTGCAATATTGTATTCAACTGCTTCAGCGACTGTCAGCCCTATATTGCAGAGCATCATCTCCTAAGGGCTCAGGAGGAAGTCTGTCCCCTACCAGTTCTCTGCTGCTCCCTGTGTTCATGTGCAATTTTGAACTGCAAGAAAGAGGAAACAATATCAGTGAGTGTATTGCAATGCCTGCCAGATCTGAATAGCTGGAGGTATGTGGAAGCTGCGAGAGGTGGGTGTGAGGCTGGCAGCATTGGTCAGTATGAACGGGTGAAGTGGAGTGTCTGAATTGTTACAGACAGGGAGAGGTGGCGGGATTACTTTACCCCTTTTTTCTTATCTCTTGGCTGACCTCAAGAAGATACATTTTTGAGAAGGAGCATTTTAAACCTTTTGAGTGGTGTGACTTTAAAGAATGGACACCAACAGGCTTTCTGGTAAGTTTAAATCAAAAGAAAGGATAAACGTTTATTTACAAAATACCCAAAAATTAAACGCAAAGAAACACCCACTCCCTCAGACATATAGATACACATACACACAAGTAAAGATGAGTTCTAGAGATGAAACATGCACTTAGATTACTAACAGAATAACAAGAAACATGTCACATGTTCCTCATCAGTCCTTTTAAGATGAAAAGCATTGCAGGCCCAAAGGATTAACTCTCTTGGTTCTTTAAAGACAATGGAGGTTGGAGGTTCCTGAGTTTGCATTCAAAATTGTGGCTGAGCTTCTATAGAAAAGAAATATAATCTTGCAGGTGAAAACAAATTAGTTCTTCCTTTCACTGCCTGAGATGACTGGCTGCTCGAGACAGGGTTTCTTCCTTCTTGCTAGGTGATGATCTCTCTGTGCTACTGGCCCTAGACTGCCTTGCTGGGTTCTCTTGTGGAGATGTCGACCCCCTCTGTTGCTAGCTTTAGTCATGTGATGGCAGCTTCGATGTGTCCCATTGTGCACATTATTATGTGGAGACAAGATGTTTGGTACACATTAGGGGGATGATTGATATCCCATCAACATTTTAGTTATGATTATCTCACTGAAAAATCTTATTTGATATTCCATCTTCATGCTAGACAATGCACTTCCATTGAAATGATGAGGGCCAGTCAATTTGCACCCAGAAAACCCATTTGCAGTTTTAAGTAACTTTCCAGGCATGTCTCTGGCTGTCCAGAAACCAGAAACAAAAGTTACCTGACTTTCTGGAAACCATTTTGAGAGAGTACAGTGTAGGAGATCCAGAGGAGGAGAGAGGTTTCCACAGGGGGAGAGAAGATCCTAAAGGCATGGCCTCCGATGGGAATGAGAGCAGGTGGTTATGGAAGTCAATCCCCAGAGTCTTGGCCCCAGGTCCTGGCTATAGTGCCAGAAAAAATTCAATAATCACACGGGTCCATATTCCATGTTGCTTCCTTTTTAAAAAAGATACAGAGTCCATTGTCCAAGTATCTTCACGGGCATGGAGGGACCATCACAGAATGTTAGGAATGAGCCCTGATTACTGATGGGTGAGTAATGGGGCTGTGGTGCATTGAGCAATGTCTGAGTTTGATGGTGTGGAGGGTAGAGATGGCATTTGAAAATGCATTCACTGATCTTGACCACCGTGTGATTATTGAACTTTTTCTGACACTGTAGCCAGGACCTGGGGCCAAGACTCTGGGGATTGACCTTCATGATCACCTGCTCCCATTCCCATCAGAAGCCATGCCTTTCGGATCTTCTCTCCCCTTGTGGAAACCTCTCTCCCACTCTGGATCTCCTACACTAAGACCTCATGCTCCTTATCAGAGAACCTGGGAACCTCTCTCTGGCCAGTTGCACCATTTGCAGTCTCCTTCTATCCATCAAATAAATGCTGACATAGTTCAGCAACTTCTATAGCCTGAGTGCACTGTTTCATCTTGAGTTCAGGGTCCATGTGGGATTTCTTTAGGGTTTGCTTCTTCCCCAAGAATGCAACCATTGACTGTTATCTGTAAAAACCAATCTTGTTTATTTACAGATCTATATATATCTCAATACTCTACACAAGGTTGTACTTCTGCTTCCCACCAGATCTCAGTCTCTTACTCATGTGATGTTGCATCACAGTTACATCAGTATCAGGTGCTCCTGAAGTTAACCCTTTACTCTACATGTATCTCCCCTCTGCAATGGCTGGCTGCCTTTAAGAAGTGCCAGCTAGTTGTACTTATGTTAGCCACACATGCTCCTGAGCTTCCTACTCGGAATGCTGCCAGTCAGCAACACATCTCATGCTGGGCTGCAAGCCACAATGATTGAAAGTGAGCAGGCAGCACGAAGGTTGCATGCTGCCCACCTCAACTCGATTGAGGGCAGGGTAATCGTGATCACAATGCCCATATAGGCTAACCAGCCTAATCACAGAATCACAGAATCACACAGTGCAGAAGAGGCCCTTCAGCCCATCGAGTCTGCACCGACACGTGAGAAACACCTGACCTACCTACCTAATCCCATTTACCAGCACTTGGCCCATAGCCTTGAATGTTATGACGTGCCAAGTGCTCAGTTAGGTACTTTTTAAAGGATGTGAGGCAACCCACCTCCACCACCCTCCCAGGCAGTGCATTCCAGACCGTCACCACCCTCTGGGTAAAAAAGTTTTTCCTCACATCCCCCCTAAACCTCCTGCCCCTCACCTTGAACTTATGCCCCCTTGTGACTGACCCTTCAACTAAGGGGAACAGCTGCTCCCTATCCTCCCTGTCCAAGCCGCTCATAATCTTGTACACCTCGATCAGGTTGCCCCTCAGTCTTCTCTGCTCCAATGAAAACAACCCAAGTCTATCCAATCTCTCTTCATAACTTAAATGTTTCATCCCAGGCAACATCCTGGTGAATCTCCTCTGCACCCCCTCCAAGTGCAATCACATCCTTCCTGTAATGTGGCAACCAGGACTGCACACAGTACTCCAGCTGTGGCCTCGCCAAGGTTCTATACAACTCCAACATGACCTCCCTACTTTTGTAACCTATGCCTCGATTGATAAAGGCAAGTGTCCCATATGCCTTTTTCACCACCCCACTAACATGCCCCTCTGCCTTTATAGATCTATGGACACACACGCCAAGGTCCCTTTGTTACTCAGAACTTCCTAGTGTCATGCCGTTCATTGAATGCTTCCTTGTCAAATTACTCCTTCCAAAGTGTATCACCTCACACTTTTCAGGGTTAAATTCCATCTGCCACTTATCTGCCCATTTGACCATCCCATCTATATCTTCCTGTAGCCCAATACACTCAACCTCACTGTTAACCACCTAGCCAATCTTTGTGTCATCCGCAAACTTACTAAACCTACCCCACATAGTCATCTATGTCGTTTATATAAATGACAAATAATAGGGGACCCAGCACAGATCCCTGTGGTACGCCACTGGACATTGGCTTCCAGTCACTAAAGCTTCCTTCTGTCATCACCCTCTGTCTCCTACAACTAAGCCAATTTTGAATCCACCTTATCAAATTACCCTGTATCCTATGTGCATTTGCCCATGTGTTTTTTTTTTATAAATCTCCCATGTGGGACCTTGTCAAAGGCTTTGCTGAAATCCATATAAACTACATCAACTACACCACCCTCATCTACACACCTGGTCACCTCCTCAAAAAATTCAATCAAATTTTTATCCCTGGGTTTCAATATAGGAGTCAGTGAAGAGCTGAAGAGGTTTTTTTTAAGCAACAAATGCACTGACTGAAAAGATGATGGAAACAGATTCAATGGGAATGTTCGAAATGGAAGTGGATATATACAGTACTTAAAAAAGAAAAAAAATCAGGGCTATGGGAAAAAAAGTACAGGAATGGGTCTAACTGTTGGTTCTTACAAAGAGTCGAAACAGGCACTATGGCCTCCTATGCTGTACAATTCGATGAATCAGACCATTTATTATCCAGCTAACTACATAAAGCATTAAGTTCGGGAATGTCTTTTTTGGCCTGGTACTTGCACTGCGGACATGCTCTGGTGGAATGGTTCAGGCACTGAGTCGCACTGAGATGGGTGATATTTGAATTTACGGAAAATGTTGTTCAGGGATCTGATACATTTCCAAATTTGACCTTATCAAACCATTAAAGATTTTCCAGTTCATCAAGGTAAACATGTATGCCACCTCAGGAACTTCATCCTCCTTTAAGTCGGACCCGTTTCTCACATGAATTGTTTGAAAGAGTTGTGCATTTGGAAGTAAAAGCCCAGATCGGTCCATGGTCCCTGTTGTGACGGCAAACAAACAAATCAGAGGAAGATATCTTTTTAACTCAATTTAAGTCATCACATTGGATCTCTGGGAAGAAATAGTTAAAATGGTTCCCACCCACTGTTCCTGTGCTGATCCATTTCATCAAAACCAAAAATAATTAACTGTTTCCACTTGTGGCTAAGTCCGGAACAAATGGAGCATAAATGTAAGATAGTCAAGACAGATCAAGGAAAGAATTTAGGAGGAATTTCTTTGCAGATATTATTTTCAGATAGTATTTAAGGGGGTAGGGCTTGATACATGTATGACAGATAAAAGAGGGGTATGGGGCAAGAGGTAAAGAGGTAATCAGAGTGGGAGGAGGCTTGTGAGAAGCATAGACCAATTGGGCTGAATGACCTGCTTTAGCGCTGTAGATTGTTGCTGAGTTCAGGAACTAGTGTGATAGCAGATGTAATAGTGGTGAGTGGTCATCATTCAATGAGTTAAATGATATTAAAAATGGCTGTTGCCCCCCCACCCCCCCACCACCCCTTTAAGGAGAGGGAGGGATGGTCTTCTGAGAATTGATTCTTCAGTAGGCCCCCCCTTCTAATAATCATTGTGCGTCTTAGTGAGGGTGAACACATCTGCAGTAGCAGTGAGAATGGAGCTGATTCCCTGATCCTTCACAGCCTGGTCAGTCACGCTCCTGTGCGAGCAGAATTAAAAAGCTGCTGACAATTAGCACTCAATTAGTGATGCGAACAAATCTGACAAGAGCAAAGTAACTGCACTTTCCCTTACATCAACCACCCACCCCCCCGCCCCGCCACCAAACCATCCCAATTAATGGCCAGGCCTAATTGTACTGTCGCTTTTTAGCAACACAAACCATGGGTCAGCAGGATTTACAATTCAAACCAAGTGATAATGTGATTCTGTCCAGAGCTTCGCTGCGGTGATTAATAGTGCTGAACTCCAGTCAAGGAGGCAGAGGAGAGAATCAGCTGCTCCCTGACTAATGGCTTGTCCGCTGAGCTGGCTCTCCCCTCACCTACATGCCCCTAACCAACGGTCAAATGTTTCCCATTTTAATAAACACCAGTTACCTGCTGTTCCCATGTCATGTTTAGCTTGACAGAGCAAGCTAGCTGTCTCTCAAGTCCTAATGCCTCACAATTAGGAACATGGCAGCTGCTATCCCTGGGCCCCCAGCTTACATTTAACTCTGTTTCCTGTGTGAATATTTCAGACTCAGCAGCCTGCTTGTTACTGGTCTGTCCTAAATCGAGAAGGATTTTGTTACCCGAGAAAGAACTCGTAAAATTGTAAAAATAGTGGGCCTGATGGGGTCAGTTAAAGAGAAAGAACTTGCATTCATTTAATGCTTTTCACTACTGCATGACATTCCAAAGTGCTTTGCAAGCAATTAAGTATTTTTAAGTGCTGTCACTGTTGTAATGTAGGGAAGCATGGCAGCCAATTTGGGCCCAGCAAACTCAAAAACAGCAATGATATAATGGCCAGATCTTCCTGTCAGCGGCGAAGTTGTGGTTACACCTCTGACTTCATTTATAAATACACCGGGCTGTAACCTCCGAGCTCCCTCTCGGAAGTTCCCAGGTAGGGCCTGGCAGGGCAATTGCCCAGAAGTGTACACTTCCTCTGGACAATTGCCCTGTGCGAGGAACCATCCGAATACACAGTTTAAATTGCAAAATACGGGAGGTTCAGCCAGGGTTACACCAATAATTACTCAGAAAGAGTTAGAAGAATTGAAACCTCTTCTAACTTCTGGGGAACTATTGTAAACACATAGGCTGCCCCCGATGGGACTCCCACACACCCCCGACACCCTCCCCCACAATGGACTCCCCACACACCACTGACCCCCACACCCCCAAGGGACTCCCCATACACCCACAATCTCCGACCCCCCCATCCTCCGACCCAACCTTCGACCCCCACTGCCCTGACTGCTGTCAGCCCCAACCCCCACCCTGACATCTGACCCCACCACCCTGACCCCCCGAACTCCAACGCCCTCACTCCAAAAACCTCCGAACCTCCCCCAGACTTCTGACACCCCCCACCCCCGACTACCACACCACCTGACCACTGACCCCCCCCAACCACCAAACCCTTCTACCCCCCAATCTCCTACCTTCCCACCCGCCCAACCACCAATCCAACATGCCCCCACCCCCTGATCTTCGACCACCTACCCCTCCGACCTCCCCACTCCCCATCCACCCCAACCTCTGACTCCCAATCCCCAACCACCCACCACCCCACCACTCCACTGACATCCGACACTCCCACTCGCCAATCTCCAAACCCTCATACACCCCAAACTCCCCACCCCCAACCTCCAGCTCCCCAACCTCCGAGCTCCCCACCCTCCGACCTCCAGCCCTCCATGACCACCAACTACCCCACCCTCCACCCCCCACCCCGTCGACCTCCGACCCCCCACCCCCACGATCTCCAAACCCTCCCAGCCCACCAGCCTGCTACCTCAACACCCCTAACCTCCCACCCCCACAGCCCCCCAACCTCCAACCCCCTCCACCCCAACATCTGACCCCCACCCTCTGACTTCCTGACCTCTGACTACCCCCACCCCATCGACCTCCTGACACCCCCGACCTCCTGACATCTGACCCCCCACACCTCCGACCCCCCACACCTCCGACACCCCACACCTCCGACCCCCTCAACTTCCAACCCCCCATCCCTGACCCCCAAACCTAACCTCCAAACCCCTGACCTCCAACCCCCGCCCCGACTTCTCCACCCCTGACTTCTGACCCCCCCACCTGTCCCAACCTCTGACCCACCCCCACAACCCCAACCTCGAATCCCCCTCCCCTCCGGACCTCCATCTCCCCATCCCTGACCTCTGACCCCACACCTGCCCTCCAACCCCCCACCATCCAAATCCTATCCACTTACCTTAGACAATTACCTTCTTCCTGGCTGGTCAATTTCCCTGGCCCGGAGGTTGGGTTTGGTGGTCACGGGTAGGGGTGTCGGAAGTTGAGGGGGTCGGAGATGTTGGGGGGGGGGGGTCAGAGGTCAGAGGTCAGAGGGTGTCGGGAGGTCGGAGGGGTGGGGGATGTCAGATTTTCCTGATCCTTTAAATTTACCTACTTTGTTGCAGCGAGTGCTGTAAAAAATGGGGTGTGGTCTCCTTGAATCTACTGGAGCTGCACTTGGCTGGGGCCTGCAAGGAGTCTTCTGGTGCAGGCCCCAAGCAGCTCCGGCAAACGGAAGGGTCAGCGTAATTTTCAAGGGCATGTAAGTCGATGTTTATTTCTTCTAATTTCTTGGGCCAGCACTTTCTGACACTGGTTGGAAGTTACAGTCCACTTACCTTTTTCAGAGGCTGCAGTGGGGAACATCCTCTCCAGCTGAAATGTGGATCCATCGTTGGAACATAGGAACAGGAGTAGGCCATTCAGCCCATCGAGCCTGCTCCGCCATTCAATACAATCATGGCTAATTGAACACTTCAATGCCTTTTACCCACACTGTCCCCATAACTCTTTATGTTATTGTTAATCAGAAATCTATCAATCTCTACCTTAAACATACTCAATGACTGAGCTTCCACAGCCCTCTGGGGTAGAGAATTCCAAAGATTTACAACCCTCTGAGGAAAGAAATTTCTCCTCATCTCGGTCCTAAGTGGTTTTCCCCCTATTTTGAAATTGTGTTCCCTGGTTCTAGACTCCCCGACCAGGGGAAACATCTTACTTGCATCTACCCTGTCTATACCTTTAAGTATTTTGTAGGTTTCAATGAGATCACCTCTCATTCTTCGAAACTCTAGAGAATGCAGGCCCAGTTTCCCCAATCTCTCTTCATAAGACAGTCCTGCCATCACCAGAACAAGTCTGGTGAACCTTCATTGCACTCCCTCTCTGTCAATAATATCCTTTCTGAGCTAAGGGGACCCAAACTGCACACAGTACTCCAGGTGCGGTCTAGCCAAGCTTCTCTACTTGAAGCAACACTTCACTACTCCTGTACTCCAATCCTCTTGCGATAAAGGCTAACATTCCATTAGCCTCCCTAGCTGCCTGCTGCACCTGCTTGTTAGTTTTCAGTGACTTATGGACAAGGACATCCAGGTCCCTTTGTACATCTACACTTTCTAATCTAGCCACGAGGCACAATTCTATGCAACGGAGCCATGCCACCTTTGACATGACGAGTGAAACATGTCCTTTGAGCACTGCCTTCAGCTCAATAACAGCCAAGTGTTTTTAGGCGTTTTCAATCTTATAGTTAATTTTTAATTCTAACTCCCACTCTTCAACCCCGGCAGCTGCTCACCCCCCCTGCCCCCATCACCCCGGCACCACCGACTCTGCTCCGATATCGGGTGGGGGGGCGGCGGGATAAGCAGACCTGGGAGTGCCAGAGGGGGTGAAGGTTGCAAGGGGTGTGGGAGATGGGCTGAGCAGAACCAGGAGTGTGATGAGTGGGGGTGAGCAGAGACAGGGATGCAGGGAGTGAGGGTGAGGAGAGACTGGGATGCGGGGAGTGAGGGTGAGGAGAGACTGGGATGCAGGGAGTGAGGGTGAGGAGAGACAAGGGATGCGGGGAGTGAGGGTGAGGAGAGACTGGGATGCGGGGAGTGAGGGTGAGGAGAGACTGGGATGCAGGGAGTGAGGGTGAGGAGAGACAAGGGATGCGGGGAGTGAGGGTGAGGAGAGACTGGGATGCGGGGAGTGAGGGTGAGGAGAGATGGGGGGATTGCAGGGAGTGAGGGTGAGGAGAGACTGGAATGCGGGGAGTGAGGGTGAGGAGAGACTGCGATGCGGGGAGTGGGGGTGAGGAGAGACAGGGTGTGGGGGAGTGGGGGGTGAGGAGAACCAGAATGCAGGAAGTGGGGGTGAAGAAAGATGGGGGTGGGGTGTGGGGAGTGGGGGTAAGGGGAGATGGGTGTAAGGGGGTTAGGGGTAAGGAGAGACGGGGTGCAGGGAGGGGGGGTAAGGAGAGATGGGGGTGCGGGGATTAGGGGTGAGGAGAGACAGGGGTGTGGGGAGTGGGGGTAAGAAGAGACGGGGTTGCAGGGACTGGGGGTAAGGAGAGACAGGGGTGCGGGGAGTGGGGGTAAGGAGAGATGGGGGTACGGGGAGTAGGGGTAAGGAGAGACAGGGGTGTGGGGAGTGGGGGTAAGGAGAGATGGGGGTACGGGGAGTAGGGGTGAGGAGAGACAGGGGTGCGGGGAGTGGGGGTAAGGAGAGATGGGGTTGCAGGGACTGGGGGTAAGGAGATACAGGGGTGCGGGGAGTGGGGGTAAGGAGAGATGGGGGTACGGGGAGTAGGGGTAAGGAGAGACAGGGGTGCGGGGAGTGGGGGTAAGGAGAGATGGGGGTACGGGGAGTAGAGGTGAGGAGAGACAGGGGTGCGGGGAGTGGGGGTAAGGAGAGATGGGGGTACGGGGAGTAAGGGTAAGGAGAGACAGGGGTGCGGGGAGTCGGGGTAAGAGAGATGGGGGTACGGGGAGTAGGGGTGAGGAGAGACAGGGGTGCGGGGAGTGGGGGTAAGAAGAGACGGGGTTGCAGGGACTGGGGGTGAGGAGAGATGGGGGGTGGGGAGTGGGGTGAGGAAAGATGGTGTTATGGGGGCACAGGAGTATTCTGACACTCCTGCTGATTTAAAGGGCTGTGTGCCTGAGCAGGCTCCCCGCCTGATACTGTAAAAACTGGGGTACGTACTGGCAAACAGCCCAAACTTACTGGCAGGTCTCGGTGGAACCATCGGGGTGTGCTTCCCGGAGCTCAAAAGGTGTACCGCAAGTTCCGGATTCGAGTGTGAGTTGTGCTCCTGAAACCGACAGTGCCATTGCGGCAAGCGTCTCAGCAGCAGTCACCGCAATTGGGGCTGGAAGATTCGGCCCAAACTACTTCAGCAATGTTGGTTGAGGAATAAATTTGGACTAGAGCTCAGCTGTTCTTCTTCAAATGGCACCATGGAAACTGGGAGGGTGGACGGGACGTTATTAAATCATGGCCTTCACTTCTATCTGTGTAACGGAACACAAGATGCTTGACATTAGGAATGATTGCTGATTCCTCAGGGTTGTATGCTTGGATCATTGTTACTTTGATTTATGTGCAGTGAGCTGAAAGTAACAATATGTCTCTTGATGGCATTCTTATTAAGTCACTGGTATATTCTCAGGTACAATATCCAACAGGGTGCAGCAGAGTTGGTCTTTGAGTCAGCAGGTTGTGAGTTCAAGTCCCATTCCAAAGACCTGAGCATGCAATCTAAGCCAACACTCCATTGTAGCATTGAGGGAGTGCTGCACTGTTGGAGATGCTGTATTTTACGTGAGATGTTAAACTAAGTCTCCATCAGCCCTCTTGGTTGGGTTTAAAAGATCCCTTTGCTGTTTGTGGGAGCTTGCTGTGTGCAAATTGGCTGTCACATTTCCTATAGTGGCTACACATCGTAAGTACTTGATGTTGTTTATGGAATCTCTTGATGTTGTGAAAGCCACAACTGTAAATCTGTCTTTTTAGAGGAATCAGAGACTGAGGCTGTTTCATGGCCTTTCTTGGTAACACTCATTTTTGTAGAGGTCTCTCATTTCTAGATTAGCCTGCAAATAGTACCCTATGATGCATGCCCAAACATTGCTGCAAGAACTGCCTAACACATGTGGACAAGAATAGCACTGGGTGGGAGATATGGTATACAAAATGTCAAGCTACTAAGACAAAGGGCACCTAGTTGATCACATTGGCCCTGAAATGTCTTGGGAACGGACGGCCTCAATCAAGTTCTGGTGTATGCGTTGCAGTGGCCCATGATGATGAGTATTCTTCGTCTGAAGGCCTATGTGTAGGCTGCAGGTAAATGCTGAGAGGCAGCTCAGGCTGACATGTTACTGCTGTAATGTTAACTGGCTTGTTAACAAATGAAGAGAACACACTTTGGAAAAAAGCAACAACTTAATCTAGAAGACAGATTTCATGATCCATTTGAATCTCCTTAATTTCACTCTTCAATTCTCTCTGTAGCTAGGCAGTGACACTCAGCATGATGGAGCAATCAACAGAATCTTTACTTAAAAAAGGGGGGAGGAGGTGAAACCAAGTTAATGTGAGGGCACAACTTGCCCACAGCCCCTCCTGCCATTGCTGAATATGTAGATCTCCACTTCAGCAGAGGATGGATCAAGAACCTCATTTGACTTCATTTTGCCGAAGGAGCTGAGTGACTTTCAGCAAGTGTTAGTTATGGCTCCGTCTGCTGCCTTTTTGCCCCTGAGACAGACAGTTGGGTTCAAGTCCCCCTCCAGGGACTTGAGCATAAAATTTAGTGAGTACTGTACTACACTGTCAGAGATGCCACGTTTTGGATGAGATCTTAAACCAAGGCCTGAAGTGCCCCCTCAGGTGGATGTAAAAGATCCCTTGACACCATTATTAAGAGAGCAGGGGTGTTCTGGTCAGTACTTATCTTTCAATCAACATCACTAAAACAGATTACCTGGTCATTTATTTCATTGCTGTTTGTGGGACCTTACTGTGCATAAATTAGCTACTGCATTTTCTCTATTATAATAGCGACTACGCTTCAAAAAGTGCTTTACTGGCTGTGAACTGCTTTGAGACATCCAGAGCTTGTGAAAGGTGCTACATAAATGCATGTACTTTCCATTTATGTCATCAGCATAGCCCAGTTGATGCACCATGCATCAGTACCATGCAGCAAGTATCCTAATGTCTGGTGGCTGGCAAATAGCAGTTGTAACATCTGTCATGAGGACCAGAAGTATGGCCCATGCAGCTAATTCATATGCCAGCTCTCTTGTGAGTGTCAGCTTTATGTAAAAGAGAGATCCCTGAGGAAGGGAACTCAGGAGTTCATGTTTTGGTTGATGTCCACATTAACCGTTATGCAGGCTGTTTCCTCCTGCCAACATGTGTGCTGACACTCACCCCTCTGCCAGTTGACACTCAGGCTGGCAGCAGTCCTGCGCAGAACTTAATCACAAGCAAAAGGTACCAGTGAAACATTCCTAGAAATCCATGGATAAAGGGGGAGCAAGATCCCACCAGAAGATCCTCTGATCCTTCCTGTTCCACCAGAGTCGCTGCTGTCTGGAGGCTTCAGATTCCCCAGAGACACTTCACAGCCACTATTTCCAGTGCTGAGAGAGGTGCCGTAGCAAATAAGGTGCTACAGGCAAGTCTAAGACATAGTTCATGCCCTCAGAGGCCACAGTGGGATAATGAATACTGTACATACCTGTTCACCTGTTTAAATTGGATATTAGTAATGGCTGATATTCCTGAGCTTGTTCTGCTGTCAGTCAGCTGCCCCATTGGCAGGGAATTTTTAAAAATATTAATTAAATTAATTAAAAATTAACTTTTAGAACATTGTCGGCAAGTTCGAAAACCCCAATATTTACCATAATTGAGATGAGTCCCAGGCAGGGGATAGGGACTTAAAGCAGTGAGGGCTTGGGAGAAGCCCTGAAGATCTGAGGACACAGCAGAAGGGTGGTGACTCCATGATGCAGGCCGCTGGGCTGAAGGTAGCCCTTTGGAGCAGTAGTTTTCTACTTTGCACAGCTGAAAAGCTTAAGTTGTGCTTGTGAGTTGGTGCTGAAATGCAGACTCGGGAATCCAGGGGGTTGAGATTGACCTGTGAGGTGTGCAGTCACTGAGGTAGTCCGAGTCAGAGCAACTTTTGGAGAGAATTCAGAAGCAAGGCCTTCGAAGGTGAATACTGGAATCCCTCATGTGAGAGACAGTATTTCAACAAGATTGGTTGACTCACAGTGTTCACTGATGTCTGGGTGGGTTGCTGAGAAATTCATGGGATCTGTCTTGATCACATTTACTATTCAATGTGTCGAGTGGGTGTTAGACCACAGTTTGCCTATTAATTCAGATTTACCTCATATTAACCCTGAATGTTAAAATATAAAATAGATATTGTAAATTGATTTATCTTTCTGACCTTGTACAGTAAAGTTTATTCTGTTTGTTCAAAACCCGTGGAATCTTGTGGCTTTGTTCTCTTAGCCAGTGTCTTGGATCTCAAACTTTTCCTACTTTAAACAAGAAGTTACTGATCCTTTTCTGGATGGTGTGGTCCAGGATCATAACAAATGGAGGCGATAAAATTGAACCCCTATAACGTTTGAGATTGTTGCAGCATGTAGAACAAGCACCAATGGACACAGGAGGAAAGGTGCATTGCCAGTTTAGGCTGATCTAATTCTCCTGGAGGCTGGTGAGAATGTGGGATGGACTGACATGGGAGGCACTGGAAGAATGCAGTGTGGGGGAAAGGTTAAGGGAAAATTGGATAGGTACATGAGGCAAGGAGTGGTGGGTTCTGGAATTCTGGATCTGGCCAAATAGGTTGCTAAATCTTTTCCAGCCCTATGTTTCTGTGCGATTGATCAGGAATGAATGTCGCACCGGGGGCTAAATATATCACAGGGTTGCTCTTTAGAGACTCATTAGCAGGCTGCTTTGACTGCCTGGATTCTATTCCACATTCCCTGGTGCAGCACCAATGGGTGTTAATCCTAAACTCGAGCCATCCATCACTAACTCAGAAAAACCCCAGAGAGAAACTAAATGCGAGGCAATGAGAAGATCCATTCACTAGCATCATCAAATCATGTCAGACAAATGTAGCACAAAAATCACAAAACTAATGAGCTGGGAAATTAAAATATTTGGCACAGCTTTATTGCACTTGCATTACACTCCAAAAGCCCTGCAGTCAATGGTTTAATTTTATTTGCTAGCATTTAGGAAACACCACAATGACAATTTAATTAAATGTTCAAAATAAGTTATTTTTTAAATGCATTTATTACCTTGAAGCAAAGATCCTATGTAGTTTCCTTAGATAAAATTGAAGAAGATTGCATTTAAAAAGGTTGAATTAGGCAGAGAGCTCTTGCAGATTATTCATGGAGTGCTTTTCCCATCAGTCTTCCATTGCACTAGTGAGCTGAAGTCAAGCTGATAGTACTTTCAGCTAAAGATTGATAAGACACGATAGAAGCAGACTTAATATTCTACATACATTAGGAGATGAAAGCTTTCATTGCCAAACTAAGAATGAAAGATAGAAAGAAGGACAGACTTTCATGGCCGTATGACATCCCAAGAAACTTTATAGCCAATGAAGTACTTTTGAAATGTAGTCACTATTGCAACTAGGAGAAATGGCAGCCAGTTTGCACACGGTAAGCTCCCCCAGACAGCAATGAAACAAGTAATCGGATAAACAGTTTTAAGTGTTGACTGAGGGATAAATATTGGTTAAGACACTGGGGGGAAAACCCCTGCTCTTCCTCGAATACTGACATGGGCTCTTTTACATCTTTCTGCCAGCCGCTAGGGTGTTGGTTCAACATTCCATCCAAATAACTGCACCTCCTACAATGCAGCACTCCTTCGGTATTGCATTGGAATTCCAGCCTAGAATGTAAACTCAAGTTTCTGGAGTGGGGCTTGAACCTACAATTTACTGACTCAGGGTCAAGAATGCTACCAGTGGAAAGCAGGAACCCTTTGCATCTCAACAATCTCTTCCTTTTCCAGCAGCATAAGGTTAGAACCTTTATATTTAACTTCTCCAATGCTTGTTGCATCACTGCATTAGAAACCCTTAACTCTGAGTTGTGCTAGTGGAAGAAAACAGTCAGCTAGTCAAATTTAACATGGCAAACCTAATAAGTAGGAGTTAAATATTGTACATACCACATTGTGAAATATTACAACTAAAAAGTGTACTTTGGGCAACATAAATTTAAGGTTCATAAAAGCAAAATATCAAGGATGCAGGAAATATGAAATGAAAACAGAAAGTTCTGGAAAAATTCAGCAAGTCAGGCAGCATCTGTGGAGAGAAACAGAATTAACATTTCAGGTTGAGATGACCTCTCCCCATAGATGTGACCTGCCTTGCTGAGTTTTTCCAGCATTTTTTTAAATTTAAGGTTTATAACTTCATTAAAATTCCTTAACTGCATCAAATTGCATCTTAACTGCATCTAATGTATGTTAGAGTTTGCAGTAACAGAGCATTTAATGGCATCTGCCATTAGTTTGACTTGCCCCTGCACACTTCCGCTTAAAAATATTGCCCAGTGTGAGCTGATAACAGTGCAGCGATGTAAACAGAGCAATCAACAATGTCTCCCCTTAACCAATAAGGTCTAAGATCGGAAATTAAATGCAGGAAGGACCGAGAAGGAGGGTGAATTAAAGGGGGTGAATTCAATGTCAAATTAGATACAGAAAGAGATGCTGAAACCTGATTGTAGGAATTCTAACATGGAGTTCCATGAAAGCTGGGCAAGAATTTGGGACCTGACAACACGTTCAAGACTTTGGAAAGAAAGGAAGATTGGAGGTGGGGATAACAGAGATTAGAGAGGATCATTCTAGTTATTACAAGAATATGCATCTTTCTAATGATTTGATAATTGTTAATTATTGTCAATCAAGCTCTCTGGCACTGAAAATTAATAAGTGTAGAATGTCATTCCTTCTGCTTTTGAATTTGTGGGGAAATTTTAAAACTGTCAGAATTACATTTTCACTTTTTTCTTATCTTTCCTTTAAGTCTTTTTTCTCTCTCTTAATCAAATCTTATTTTACTTTCTTTATTACTCTCAGCAACTAATCATGTCAAGTCCCCTATGAGTCTTTAATGTTTCAATAAGATCATCTCTTATTTTTCTAAACTTCACGGGTTGGATTTTAAGCTCGGCATGCGGGCACGCGCCCAACATGAACGAGCGTGAAATAGCGCACGATGACGTTGGGCGAGTATCTCGCCGTCATCGTGCACTCGCGACCTTACGGTTGGCGGGCAGGTGAAAAGCCCAAGCGGCCTTTGGAATTTTGAGGCAACCTCATTCACGGGCGGGATGAGATTTCCAATGTTAATTAAAAATAAAATGAAAATTTTTAAATCTCATTTTTAGCATGTCCCTGCTCATGACAGAGTCACATGAGGGGAAGTGTTTAGCTTAATTTTAAAATCTTTATTTTGAATGTTAGAAATCTTCAGCTCCCTGAGGCGGCTCTCTGCCTTCGCGGAGCTTTCACTGCGCGTACCCCCACGCCTGCGCTCACTTCCACGCTCGCCCTCCTCCCCCCCAACCCAGGCAGCGCAAACATTTCAGCGCGCGATTGACGCTGACTGGCTGTTAACTGGCCAGCCAGTGTGAAATCGCGGTCGGGGCTCGATTACGGGCGGTGGTCAGTTTCGCAGCTGCTCCCGGGCCCACCCATTGCACCCGCCCGACGAGATTAAAAACCCTGCCCCATGAGTACACATCCAGCGTGAGACAACCCCTTCATCCCAGGAATCAACAGAGTGAACCTTCTCTGAACTTCCTCCAATGCAAACATATTCCTCCTTAAGTAAGGAGATTAAAAGTGTACACAGTACTCCAGGCACAGTCTCACCAACACCCTGAAATACTACCACAAGACTTCTCTACTTTTCTACTCCATCCCCCTTGCAATAAGGCCAACATTCCATTTGCCTTCCTAATTAATTGCTGTACCTGCATGCTAACTTCTTCCAGCTCAGGGGCATGAGTGCTACCAGCTGATCCACTTATGCTCCTAGGGAGCTAGAGAGGTGGAGAGGCTTAGGGAGGGAATTCCAGAGTTTAGGATTTGGGTAGATGAAGGTAAGGCTGCTAACACTGAGGTGATGAAAATCGGGGTGTGCAAGAGGCCAGAACTGGAGAAGACCAGAATTAGAGGAGCATAGTGATCTCAGGGGGCTGTAGGGCTACAGGAGATAATGGGTGGGATCGTCCCAGAAGTGGACGGCGGCTTCTCATGCCATATCGTCCCAAACCTGCTGTATTAATTATGCATTCCCGGGATACACGAGTTTTCCATGGCGGGCGGGCTCTCATTTGCCCGTCACGCCATCACCTCACCACTTCATCACGCCGGGCACCATATTTAAAGTGCAGCCATGCGCACATCTCTCAGTGCTTCCAGCCCAGGACTGCTGCATGGAAGACATAGCCCCGAAAGGCAAAAAGACCCAGGTTCAATGATGTGTCCCTCGAGTGCCTTTTGGACACAGTGGAGGCTCGCCATGATGTCCTCTACCCCCACTGTGGCCGCAGGGTTGGCAGCAACATCACTAATCCAGCTTGGGTGGCAGTGGCAGTGGTGTTCAGTGTCAACGCCCTGCAAAAGAGGACAGACACCCAGTGTAGCAAGAGGATGAATGATCTCCTCTGTTACACCAGGGTAGGTCACTCTTCTCATCACTCTCAACACACACACTCACAAACCCATCACACGTCCACAGGGGCCTCACTCACTGCCAGTTCAAGGGACCATCACCATTCACTCTCTCACACACATCTTCATTGTCCTCATCCCCTCCATGGGACCACTCACCACCCACACGTGCCAGGCATAATTATCATCTGGCCTGGCAGGCATCCTCTTATTCTCTCCATCTTTATTCATGCAGCACAGGCTGGCACTCAACAAGAGGGAGAGGTCCCAGACCGGTGGTGGAATGCCTGAAATCAAGGTTCTCACGGACTTTGAAAACAAAGCCATCCAGCTGGCCGGCGAGGATCTGGACCATTCCTGTGCTGATGGTGAGGTCGGCGGTGTTCAACGAAGTGAGGATCCAGCAGTGCAACATCCATCAGACAACCACCATGTGAGTGATGTGTCCTGTTTCACAGGCCACTGCCATGCACTAATTATCTCTCCTTGTTTTAACAGGTACATCTGCCAAACAGCCGAGGGAGTCCATGACCTAGAGCCTCCAATCAAGCACTGAGGGAAGCTTAGAAGAGGAATCTGCTGAAACCCTCCTGGAAGTCCTGTCACGGCGCTCACCCACACCCTCCACCAGTGCAGGGACACACATCTCGGTGGGACCTAGCTTTAGAGTAGCCTCAGGAGTCACAATCTGATGAGCACATCGCACTTTCTGATCCACAGCAGGCTGCAACAGGGACATTCCAGGTTCCTGGCACTCGAAGGACTGCTGGACGCCAGAAATCTGCTGAGTCTGAGTCAGATGATGAGCCTCTGGACTTGGTCATGTCACAGTTGCTGGAGCTGCAAAGGTAAGTTCGGGAACAATCTCCTGCACTCCTCAGATTGCAAGGCTGAGGTGATAGCGTCGGCACGCCAATGCACCAAGGTCAACACTGGTAGGATGGCGGACATGGAGAGCTTGGTCCAGGATGTCACTCCTGCGTGGGCTGAACTCCGGCGCTGACACCATAATTGGCCTCCAACAGTGTGTATGTGAGAGGGGTGCCAGGCAGCCCTATCTCACTCCAGCTACACTTTCTCCTCATGGAGTCAGCCAGGGGCCCACGGGCACCCATAGGGAGGAGGATCACCAGGTTCACACTCCAAGGCCATCCACCCAGGTGACTCCGGGAGTGTCCGGCCCATCCGAATCCCCTCTTCCTGTGACCCCAGCAGCTCCAGCTTCACAGGCCAAAGAGGATGCCGCTGTCATACAGCAGGACCCCGAAAGCAGGCCGGGGTCCTTCAGGTCTCGGCCCTCCAGAAGATGCCCACCAAAGTCATCGCAGGCAGGGGGTAGCAGTCAGCAGGCTGCCTCCACCTCCGCTGTGGGTGTCCGGAGAGCACTAGGACATAGCAGCAGGGTTAGGAAAGTTAAGAGGATGTAGTTGCACAGCCTGAGCACGGGTGTTTATCACTTGTATATACTGTTCACTACTGTAAATAAATTCCCAAGGATGTCTCCCTGCCTATGGCTCCTTGTTCTGATGAGCAGTGTTCGTGTCACTCCGCTGTGAAACCTTTCTGTACAAGATAAAGGCAGGTGTCTCAGTCCAGGGCCTCTTCCCTGTGCTTTGTGCAGCCTTCAGACCAAAGTGATGGTCCAGCCTCATACTCCCTGGACATATTAGTGATGTCTGCACCTCGACGGTGCTTGTCATTGCTGCCAGAATGTCATGGGCAGGCACCACAAAGTTCCAGCATTCTCTCTGTGCTCTCAGCATCTTTAAGGTGGGATTGACCCCCATCTCTTCAGCATCGACGACCAGTGATGCTGTGCTCCTGAAGGGGTCAGGTGCTGAAGATGAACAAAGGATCAGGTGCATTTAAAGGTTCGTAGCTGCATCTCTATGCTATGACTCTGGTCACAGAGCGCAAGCAAGCTGCCCTTGGCCAGGCAGGAGTCAGATATTCTCAGAGGCTGTGTGAAGATCTATGGAGTATCCTCACTGCGTGTGGTCATCATCCTCCTGCAATCGAGGGACTATTAGGGCCTCCACTGGGTCTCCATGACAGGAGCATTATCACAGTGGGTATGTGCACTGCCATAAGCCAGACTGGAGTCAAACATTCATAGGTGCAACGTGAGGATCTCTGGTGTCTCCTCACTGCATGTCGTCATCATCCTCTACAAATCTAACAGCTATGAGGGCCTCCCAAATGTGCCTGCCTCATCTGACCAGTGCTATGTCTTCACCGCTGTCTTCATCTTTCGAGGACCTCCTCACGCCCATTATCGTCAATGTCCTCCTCATCAAAGGAGACCTCCAGCTCCTGCATCTCCTCCTCAGCCGGCTCCTCTCCCCACTGCAGTGCCAGGTTGTAAAGGGAACAGCTGATGATGATGATGCGTGACACCCTCTGTGGACTGTATTGCAGGGCTCCACCAGACCAGTCCAGGCACCGGAACCTCATTTTCAACATCCCGATGGTTTGCTCCATCAAGTTGCGAGTTGCAGCATGAGCCTCATTATATCATCTCTCTGCTGCAGTCTGAGGCCACCACACGGGTGTCATCAGCTACGGCATCTGCGAGTAGCCCTTGTTCCCGAGGATCCAACCCTGCAGCATCTGTGGACCCTGGAAGACTTCAAGGATCTGTGACCGACTGAGGATGTAGGAGTCGTGCACACTCCCTGGAAACTGTCCGCACACTTGCAGGATGCATTTCTGGTGGTCGCACACCAGCTGCACATTCAGCGAATGGAAGCCCTTGAGGTTGACATAGTTGACCGTGTGTTGTGAGGGTGATCTGAGCGCCACGTGAGTGCAGTCAGTGGCACCCTGCACCTGTGGGAAACCCAAGATCTGGGCAAATCCAATCGCTCTTGCGTCCTGGCACTTGGTGAAATGCACAAAGTTGTGTGCCCTCGCAAAGATGGCATCTGTGACATCATGGATGCATTTGTGGGTGGAGGCTTGTGAGATCCCACAAGGGGTCAGCTGTGCAGCCCTGAAAGGAGCCACTTGTGTAAAAATTGGGCATTGCGGTCACTTTCACAGCCACTGGCAGAGAATGCCCTCCATGTCCACGTGACGTGAAATCCTGCAGTAGCCGGCAGATGTGACTGACCAGTTCCCTAGACGTGCGCAGCCTCCGGCAACACTGGTCATCGGTCATCTGCAGGAATGAAATGTGGCGTCTATCGGCCCTGGGTCTAGCTAGGCACCGATCAGCGACTGCTCTCTGTGGCTCTTCAGCAGCATGTGTGGGAACCCCAGCCACCCCTTCTTCCTGAGGGTACTGATACTCTCTCTGCGCAGCCAGGCACCTTGTCGGTCTCTTCTCCATCATCTGCACTCTCTGTAGGCCATGAGGCATGAGGCTAGTTCATCAGGCTCCTTGCTCCTGATGTACTCCTCCAGCAGGATGAAAGAGAGAGACACATGGGTTAGCATGGTTGTTCTAAGAACCTGCCTTGGTTAAGTCTGAAGGCCCCTTAATGCATCCCGGAGAGTGCTGGCCCCCACTTGAATGGCCAGAGTTTAGTGCGCTGCATGGCTGCCCGAAACCCCACCTACCTCCGCCCCAATCTACCTGACCAATTGGAGGCAGCTTTGCCCATTAGACTGCATGCTGTGCTCTCAGCTCAGGCGCAGGCATTCTCCTAACCCATGCTGCAAAGCTGCCCTGTTAGCTTGAACCATGGCGGAGACTGGTCCAAACCAGGATGGTGACATTGCAAGGGGCTGTGAGCGCCACCAGCAGTGACTGCTCTGTGGCCAGCTTTAGCAAGGAGATTGTACAACATGCCCAGTTATCCAATTGTTCTGCAGTCCATAAAATGCGCATTAGTTTGTAGTCTGTGCCCGAGAGATGAAAAACTCTGGAGCACTTGGTGGCACTTTCATGTCTCTGTGTTGCTTTCGTGGGCAGATAATCTAGAGGCCCAACTCCACGCATGTCAATGTGGCTGCATCTGAGCTGTCTCAGCTGCAGAGGAATGGACACTTTATACAAGGTGTCCCTAATGCTTGGCCACTTCCCTCCTCCCTAAACCCCCCTGCCCCACATGTTCTTGTGCACTATCATCAGACCGGGCTGCCTTGTCCCCCCCAACTCGCCCCAACTGCAGTGCAACCCTTGCCCCAGCACCGCACTGTCAGCCAGCCGGGAAAAAGCAACTTGCCTGTACCCTTTCCTGAATGCACAGCACCTTAACCTTGAAGTCCAATGGGCTACCCTCGCGAGTGCTACACAATGTTAGCGTGTAGTCACCTCTGAGTTCTCCTCGAAGATCAGCTCAGCAGGTGCACTCCTTTTAAATGCTGTTGTGAAACACGTTGGCGTGCAATCACGAAGATGTGCCTAGATGATCCAATGTGGGGGGCAATTCCAGCGAGCAGGGCGTATAATGATATTAAAATGACGTTCCCGATGTCTGGCAGTGGGAATCTCGGCCCACCATTGACAGGCAGACCGGATGATCGCAAACTGGTATCATAACGTCATGAAACAGATTTTTGGCCTTCATGCCATATTGTCCACTCACACTCACCCGATGCCAGGGGGAATGGAAAATTCCCCTCATAGAATTAACATGATGTAAACATGAATTAACAGGCAAACTGTGGTCGAATACGCCACAAACTATACATTAAGTGACAGACACAACCATCACAGGTCCCCCGAATTTTCTCAGCAACCCACCCAGACGTCAGTGAGTCTCAAAAATTCTTCAAAACTCTGTCTTCCTCACGAAGGATCTCAGCTCATCTCTTTTGAGATAGTAGCTTCTGATTTCCCTCAACAGCTGCTCCAACTCATACTGGCCCAACAACTGTTTGCCTCCCAGCTGCTCAATGTCTTCTCCTGAGACTGCATCCCACTGGATTCCTGAGGCTGCACCCCAGCATCTAATGAATGGCATGATTTCAGCTCTCTAGCTATTCTGAGTAGAACACCATTGCTCGTGAGATTTTCTTTGTCCCAACAGCTAACTTCACAGAGATATCACCACCCCATTCCCCGGGTTTCTCTTAGCCCCAGCTCCCTCAGGACAGCTAATGTCAGCACTTCAGCTGCATGGAGCCAAACTTCCCCCGTGCCTGTTCTCCACAGGCTGCTGTTCACTCTGCCCCTTGAACTGACTGGTGCGATCTCCTAACAAAGTTCCTAGGCCGAATCGAATGCATCAACCCTTGGTACATTCTGTACCTTAAATGTTACAATCTCCAGTCAACCGAAAGTCACCCCCACAGATGCTAACTGACAAAAACAGGCAGACAAAGCTATCAAAAATACTGATTCCCTCACAATATGGGCAGCAGTTTTAGATGAACTCAAGTTTACAGACTAGCTAGGAAACCATACTTCAAGGCTAAGTCAGATGGGAGCTGCTGATTTGAACCAAGGTCTTCATCCTATGTCAGTGGAGAGAGGTGGAAATCAAGGACACTTTACTTATAAATTGTAGCCATTGTTGTAACATAGATATTCTGCAGAGGGTAAGGTAGGGCAATCAGGAAAACCATGGAAATTCACCTCTTAATTTTTAAGTTGCCACATTACCTGTTTTATTTTTATTACCTGTTTTACTGTTTAACACTGAATTGAAAGGTAACTTCGGAATCATTGTTAGAAGCTGCATCCAAGCCAAGAAACAATTGTCAATATTAATGTCCGCATTAAAATAATGGACAGAGGAATATTATGCAAACACATTAAGTATTCATCCACTAATATCACCAAGATTAATTTTCAGGCTATAATCATTAGACCAAAGCAATCCATTATTTGAAAACATTCATGCAGGAAATATAATGGCTTACTAGGCATGGTGCACTAGCTTCATTCCCTCAATATGAGGCCAATTTCCTTGCAGCAGTTGACTGTAATTTCTTGAGTGGCTCCCTTTTTTGTAGACTCTGTGCTTATTCATCTGAAGTCGCTTTAGATGGTTTTTCTCTATTTGTTTCCCCTCCAGTTAGAATCATGAATTCATAGGCCCTGATATTAATCTGAAAGCAGTTTACAATTGTGGGGTGGAATTGTGTGGGAGAAACCTGAAATCCAATTGAAGAGATCAAAATCTATCAACTCCATTCAATGGCACCAATTAACTTTAACTTCCAGATTTGTAGCAAATGTAATGCACACCCACACGACAATTTAGGCTGTATTTTAAGGGGAAGTGTATAAATGGAAATTGAAGTTCAGGAGGGATGATGGACATAGAGTTAGAGCAGGACTCAGGTTCAATGATACTTCGCTGGAATTACTGCTAGGTACAGTCAGGAACAGGAGCAACATACTTTTCCCTGGCAATGGGAGGAAAGAAAGAAACCTGCTGCTCTCATTAAGAAGGCATTGTTGGCGATAGTCAAGGTGGGTACATTGTGCTCTGGTAATTGATGCAAAGTAGGAAATGATTTAATAGCCTAACCAGGTCAGGAGAAGTAGGTTGTTTGCTGATTCACCAACATCTTGTGTTTTCGGCCCCCTCCTCATTCCCTCTTGTCAATTGCACTCCGTCACACCAACCCTCACACTCACTTATAAAATCATAGAATGGTTACAGCACAGAAGGCCATTTGGCCTGTCATGTCCGTGCCCATTCTCTGCAAGAGCAGTTCAGCTAGTCCCACACTCCACCTCTTCTTCATAGCCCTGCAATTTTTTTCCCCTTCAGATAATTATCCAATTCTCTTTGAAAGCCATGATTGAATCTGCCACCACCACACTCTCAGGCATTGTATTCCAAATCCTACCAACTCGCTGCATAAAAATAATTTTTCTCATGTCTACTCTAAGAAAACCCTTCATGATTTTGAACACATCAATTAAATCTCCCCTTAACCATCCCTGCTCTAAGGAGAACAATCCCAGCGTCTCTGGCCACTCTTCACCTGAATGTGCTTATTGCGTTTGGGATACAGTTTTGTCTGTTATTGGCCCTTTGCTTCATGTGTGGCCTAGACAGTATCCACCAATTCTAAAGTCCATATGAACACATTGGGAGAGAAACTTGTTTGCCTAGCACCACCTCATGCAGGTTAGGGTTGACTGCACTGGCTGCTCTTGCTGAATAAATGTCGCTTGTGTAGCACTGCTTGAAGTGGCGCTACGTGAACATACCTTTCCCTCACTATCTGTGACAGAGCACTGAAGAGTTATCAGTTGTTGCAAAACTCATTAACTTTTCCTCTCCTTAGTCAATGGACCATGAGAATAATTGTGTCAGCCCACCACCACTACGTTGGTTAAGGTCAGTTTAGTGCCAAGTTTTAAAAAGAAAATTACAATGCATAGAATCTATGTCTGTCCCTAAATTCAAAGAATGTGTGGTCAGAAGAAGCTGACGTGGCTGACTGATCATGGATGAAGACAAGTGGGAAGTGAATGGAAACAAATTAAATTAAATTCCATTAAACTGCAAATTAAATTGCAACTTGAAGTAGTGTAGGTCAAGTGGATCAATCCTTGTTGTAAATATAGAAGATTAAGGAGTGATCCTAACTGGTGTGTTTAAGATGATTAAAGGATTTGATAGGGTAGATTGAGAGAAACAATTTACTTTTTTTCCAAAAATGTACTCAATTCGTAAAATTTGTAAAAGAACATTACATTACAGTTCAAACTTGACATGACATAAGAGCAATACAGCTCAGTTTTCTTCAATACAGTACATTAGGTGCCTCACCACACTTGCAGGGTTTTTCATATTCTTTCATAGGATGTAAGCATCACTGGCAAGGCCAGCCATTTGTTGCCCATCCCTAATCTCCCTTGAACTGATTGGCTTGCTAGGCCATTTCAGAGGGCAATTAAGAGTCAACCACATTACATTTGCAATGTACATTTGTATTTTGTGTCAAACATTCTCTGGTGCATACAGCCCAAGGAGTTTTACCCAGTTTCCAGCCACTTGGTGTATTATGGCAAGAAGGCCTTAGACAGTAGCCTTCCCCAGTTGCACCTTTTGTGGAGCCTGCCCTAGCTTTAGTGCGTCCCTCAGCACATAGCCCTGGACTTTGGAGTGTGCCAGTCTGCAGCACTTGGTTGGGGACAACTCTTTGCACTGGAAGACCAGCAAGTTCGGGCAGAGCAAAGAGCGTCTTCACTGAGTTGACGGTCCTCTTGCAGCAGTTGATGTTTATCTTGGAGTTTGCCGCCGGGCACAGCCCATAGAGCACAGAGTCCTGCATCACAGAGCTGATCAGGATGAGCCTCGACAAAAACCACTGCATCTCTTTCCAGACCTTCTTTGCAAAAGCCCATTCCAGAAGGAGGGGGGTGATGGTCTCTTCCCCACCACAGCCACATCAAGGGCAATGTGCAGAGAGGGTGAGTCTCCAGGAGTGTAAGAAGGGTAGGATGGGGGAGGGGGGTGCCTTTCTCACCACCAGCCAAGCTACACCTTGGTGTTTGTTTGAAAGTTCTGGCCATGAGGCATTCTGCCAAACAACTATGACAGTCTGCTCAGAGAGCCACCTGACAGTGGTGTTCATCTCTTTTCCCAGCAAGGTCTAGAGGATATTTTGTGTGAACCACTGCCTGATGGACTTGTGCTCAAAGGTGTTTATCTTCATAAAACGTTCAAGGGACAATGGTATGGCATGATCCAACTGGATGGAGAGTTTCACGATAATGTGGCCAGTCCCATCCTTCGCAACACTGGGGACAGGGAAGACCTCAGCACGCAATCACTGGGTACGTTTCCCCCCCCCCCCCCCGCAACTTTGTATAGAGATTAGTACATCATGTCCCTACAGACACAGAACATTTTCAGTCTCACAATAAGAGTGGAATATGGCTTGGGTGACCACCATGGTACAGGAATAGACTATGGGCCAGATCTACGCCATGTACAGCAACACCAAGAGCACCTAACACCTGATGACCATTGTTCTTACTCGTAATGGAGAAAGAGCATCACTCCCACATGCCCAATTTTTGTTTCCCTGTGGCTATATGCTCCTTCCAGATTTTAGCATGCTCCCAGCACTTTCAAGTAGTCTGACCTGATGGTGAAGGGAACAAAGGATTGGTCAGCCTAGTTCTTAAAGAATTTGGCCACAAACTTGCAGTGCTTTACTTTGGCTCCTGAGGTTAGTTCGAACTAGCCGCAGATGCTCATCAGTCTGCGCACTGACACCCGATCCAAGCAGAAGACAGCAACATCGTTCATGTACAGGGAGGCTGTGACATGAGTGCCTCCATTGCCTGGGATCGTCACCTCCCTTGCCTCCACATCCTTGATGATTATCTTGGCAAGATGTTCAATGCAACACACTAACAGGGCAGGAGAGAGAGGTCAGCCCTGCCTGACTCCAGATTTGATCAGAAAGCTTTCCGATTCCCACCTGTTGATTGAAGCTGCGCTACTGATGTTTATGTAGAGCAGCTGGATCCAACTGCAGATTCCCTCCCTAAAATCCATCTTGGAGACCATATCCATTATGTCGGTGTGTGATATTCTGAAGCTTTTTCTTCTTTATCTTTTCCAAAAATATACTTCATTCATAAAATTTGTAAAAGTACATTACGAAACTGTTCAAATATGACATTACATAAAGTACAATACAAATCAGTTTTTTTCCATTCCAGTTCATGAGGTCCCACCCTACAGTTGCCATTACATGTTATATCTACAGTGTACATTTACGTTTCAAGTCAAGCATTCTGTTCTCTGATGTACACAGCCCTATGGGTTTTACATGGTTTCCAGCCACTTGATCTACGATGGCGGGATAGCTTTAGCCAATGGCCTTTCCCTATTACACCTCTGCGGCAACTACCCCAAGCTTTATTTGAGTCCCTCAGCTCATAATTGTGGACCTTGGAATGTGTGTCTTTGTCAGGAAGATATAATAATTTTCATACTGTTATTGGAATTTATTGCAAAGTAGAGTAATAGTTGGAGTGTGTGTGTGTATGTGTGTGTGTGTGTGTGACTTAATTGAATTAAAGGCAGCTGGTCTGAAGGCTTTGATGTATCAGAAGATAGGCTAGGTTTGAAATGTTCAGTAAGTAAACATGCGGGAAGTTTTAGAGTGTAAGGTGTAAAGGGAACAATTGCATTTTTAAATAAATCAATTTTAAATAAAGCATTTTTAAATGAGCTTGAATTCAAAAGAGGGAGTGAAATGTTACACCTAGCCAGGAGAAGTTAAAAAGCAGTGTGTTTATTTATCCCAAAGATTACTGGTAAAATTGGTACCTTGATTGATTATATTATTAGAGAGGTAGAAGTCCAAAGACATAGGGCAGAATCTTGCACTTGTTGGGCAGGCAGGCTTGGTGGGGGCGGGGGGGGTGGTCGGGAAGCCAACCCCCGCCCACAATCAAGGCCGGAATGCAATTTCATGCTGACGGGCTAATTAAGGCCCGCCCAGCATGAAACACGAGCGGCAGAGCTTAGCGTTGCCTGTGCAGGCGGCGGGTGAGCGGGACAAGTGCGATCTTTGTGCATGCGCGCAAGTGCACACTTCATAATCTCCCTGAGGCACAGCACTGTCTCAGGGAGATGAAGCATTTTCAAACAAAAAAAAATGTAATATAACATGTCCCCTCATGTGACTCTGTCACATGAGCAGGGACATGTTATTAATTAAATTTGAAAATTTTAATTTTATTTTGATTTGCTTTAGGAAACCTCATCCCGCCCATGGATGAGGTTTCCTAAAAAGTGCAAAGGCCGCTTGGCCTTTTTGCCTGCCCACCAAATGTCAGGTTGGACGGGCAGCGAAAAATTGAACTTAATTGATAATTCAATGGCCTCAAAATAAATACAAATTTCAAATAGTTGTGTCAACTGTTTCAAGTTCCTCTCTGGGATTTGGGCAGTTTGGCATTTATCGTCTACCTGCCATAACAGTCTACAAAACTCAGTCATGGGCAACTTTTTGTACTGGAAGACCAACAAGTTTTGGGCAGGCCAGAGAGCGTCTTTCACTGAGTTGATGGCCCTCCAGCAACAATTGATGTTTGTCTCGGTGTGCGTCCCTGGGAACAGCCCGTGGAGCACTGAATCCTGCATTATGGAGCTGCTGGGGATGCCTCAGACTTGCTTTGCAAAAGCACATTCCACAAGGAGGTAGACAACGGTCTCTTCCCCACCACAGCCGCCTTGAGGGCAACATGCGGAGCGGGTGAGACTCCTGGTATAGAGGAAGGATCTGACAGGGAGGGCCTTTCTCACCACTAGCCAAGCTACGTCTTGGTGATTGTTTGAAAGTTCTGGCGATGAGGCATTCTGCTAAATGACTTTGCCAGTCTGCTCAGGGAGCCATCCAACAGGATCCACTATCTCCTTTTCCTTCAGGGCCTCTAGGACATTACGAGCAGACCACTGCCTGATGGACTTGTGGTCAAAAGTGTTTCTCAGCATAAATTTTTCCACCAGGGACAGGTGGTACGGCACGGTCCAACTACTTGGAGCATTCCGTGGCAGCGTGGCCTGACCCATCCTTCACAACACCGGGGACAGGTAGAACCTCAGCACACAGTGACACTTGGTGTTTGTGTACCAAGGGTCTGCGCACAGCTTGATACAGCCACACACAAATACAAAGGTGGCCATCAGGCTGAGGGCGATGTTGAGCACTTTTCTACCCACTTTATCTGGAGGTTTGTACATTGTGTCCCTGCAAACATGGTCCATTTTCGACCTCCAGATAAAGCGGAAGATGGCTCGGGTGATCGCCACAGCACAGGAGTGAGGAATGGGCCAGACCTGTGCCATGTACAGCAACAGTGAGAGTGCCTCACACCTGATGACCAGGTTCTTACCTGCAATGGAGAGGGATCATCGCTCCCACATGCCCAGTTTTCTTTTCATCTTAGCCACTTGTTCCTTCCAGTTTCTAATGCATGCCCTGGTCCCTCTGAACTATACCCCCAGCACCTTCAGGCAGTCTGACCTGACAGTGAAGGGGACAAAGAATCGGTCAGCACAATTCCCAAAGAACATGGCCTTGCTCTTGCCGCAATTTACCTTGGCTCCAGAGGCCAGTTCGAACTGGTCGTAGATGTTCATCAGTCTGTGCACCGACAGCGGATCTGAGCAGAAGACGGCGACATCGTCCATGTACAGGGAGGCTTTTACCTGAGTGCCTCCACTGGGATTGTTGCTCCTCTTTTGCCCGAATCCTTCCTGATGGACTCAGCAAAGGGTTCTATGCAAAAAACAAACAGGACAGGGGAGAGACGGCAGCCCTGCCTGACTCCAGATTTAATTGGAAAGCTTTCTGATTCCCACCCACTGATTGAAACTGCGCTACTGATGTTAGTGTAGAGCAGTTGGATCCAGTTGCAGATTCCCTCTCCAAACCCCATTTTGGAGGGCACATCCACCATTTAGGTGTGAGATAATCTGTCAAAGGTTGTCTCCTGGTCCAGGCTGATGAGGCAGGTATCCACACCCCTGACCCATACATAGGCAATCGTATCCCTGAGCAGCGTGAGGCTATCAGAGGTCTTCCTGCTGGGCACAGCGTAGGTCTGGTCAGGGTAGATCACCAATTCCAGAGCAGACTTGACCAGATTCGCGATGACCTTGGACAGAGTCTTATACTCCACATTCAACAGTGAGATGGGTTGCCAATTTCTAATTTCCTCTCTTTCCCCATTCCACTTGTAGATGAAGATGATGATGCCTTTCCTCATGGATCCTGACATGCTGCCGGCCAGGAGCATACTCTCGAACACTTCTAGCAGGTTTGGGCCCATCCAGTCCCACAGAGCCAAGTATAACTCAGCCGGTAAGCCGTCGCTTCTGGGAGTTTTATTCTTTTGGAAGGTTTCAAGGGCCTTAGTCAGTTCATCCAGAGTTAGCTGTTTGTCCAGTCTCTCCTGTGATAGGAGACAGGAAGGACTGGGAGGCTGTGTTGTCTCTGGGCTTCACATCATACAATCCAGCATAAAAGGATTTGCTGATCCTCAAAATATTTCTTCAGGTCGGACAGGCCAGAACAATAGTACATAACTTGAAAAATTGAACTAGGCTGTCCAGGAGTGATGTCAGGGAGCACCTCTTCACACAAAGGGTGTGAACATGAGAACTCTCCCCAACCCTGCAAAGAGCTGTTAAGATTAGAGGCTAGGTCAGTTGAAAATTTCAACCCTGAGGTAGTTAGATTTTTGTTATGGAGCCAAGGTGGGAAAATGGAGTTGAGCTGCAGTTGAGCCATGATGCAATTGAATGGCAGAGCAAGCTTGGAAGGCCGAATGTCCTCCTCCTTTTCCTAATTTCCTGTGTAAAGGTGACTATCTTGTAGCTGGCGGCGGTAGCATAGTGGTATTGTCACTGGACTAGTATTCCAGAGACCCAGAGTAATGCTTCTGGAATTAAAAGTCTGATGATGACTGTGAAGTTGTTGTAAAAACCTACCTGGCCCTTTAGGGAAGGAAATCTGCCGTCCTTACCTGGTCTGGCCTACATGTGACTCCAGACCCACAGCAATGTGTTTGACTCTTAAAAATACCCTTTGAATGGGGGCAATTAGGGATGGTCAATAAATGCTGGCCTAGCCAGTGATGCCTACACCCCATTAACAAATTTTTAAAAATAAATTCTGCATTTGATTAGACATCTTAATGCTCCGCTCATTTTGTGGAAGCAATAATGATGCAGTAAAGAGACATCACACAAGTGCCTGGTGTGAAATCTGGGACAGGGTTTTCATTCCCTGGTCTTGATCCTGCCATCGGGAGGAATTGAGAGTCCAGAAGTCACAAATGCTGATGGCCAGATCCAAGCAGAGGGAGCTTTTGGAGGAGGCGGCAAATTAAGTGGCCACATCCAGGAGTCCCGTATAATTAAGGATGGAAGGCTTCGAGGTCTGGAAGGCCAAATGGATGCCATCTATCAGTCAGCCCCACCGTCAGAATGGGGTGCTGCTGCAGTATGTAGGAGAGTTGAGAATGTTCCATCCCCAATTGCAAGCCATAAACAAACATATGAGCATACGCAAATTAAGAAAACAGAAGCTCAAAGGTAATAATCTCTGGGTTATTACTTGAGCCACGTGCACATTGGCATAGGGCAAAGAAGATTAGAAAAATAAATGCATGGTTCAAAGACTGGTGTGGGAGAAGTGGGTTCTGGTTCATGGGGCACTGGCACCAGTATTGGGGAAAGCCAGTGAAGGAGGCTGGTCTTTCTGAGGAGATATTATATAAAAATATATTTATTGCCAGTGATCAAATAAAAATAAATTTCATTGTGCGTATTAGACATTTTTATTCTGCTGAGAGTAAAAACAAATTTTAAAGGGATTGAACTCTTCCTTACCTATTTATTTCAGCCAATGGCAGTTACATTATCATCATTATTCTGTTTCTGTGACATTTTAAAGAATATGTAAAGATTGGAGCAAGATAAAGGCCATCAAGCTCAACCTGTCATTCACTACATGTCTCAAAGCTCCATGGATTAATAACAACAAAAAATTGCGGATGCTGGAAATCCAAAACTAAAACAGAAATACCTGGAAAAATTCAGCAGGTCTGGCAGCACCCTTCAAGGGTCATGAGGACTCGAAATGTCAACTTTGCTCTTCTCCGCCGATGCTGCCAGACCTGCTGAATTTTTCCAGGTATTTCTGTTTTTGTCCATGGGTTAATATCTCTGTCATATCTTTTAGGCATTTCAAAGGAGCTATTTTTATTATCATAAGTTGTCCCAAGACCAATATTTAACCCAACCAACTTCATTAAAATAGTTTATCTGGTCATTATCACCTTGCTGTTCATGGGAGCTTACAGTGTGCAAATTGGTTGCAGCATTTTCTACATGACAACAGTGATTACACTTCAAAGTGGACTTAACTGATGGTAAAGTGCTTTGGAGCATTCTGAGATTGCGAAGGATACCACATAAATGTTGGTCATTTTTTTATTCCTTCTTTGCTCTCTTTAATTTAATCTGCAGTTACAATTAAACCACAATGAAATAATTAACAAAGTTGCAGCAAAAATCCAGAGAAACTGAAAACTATGACTGACTTATCAAGGGGAAAATGATATAATTTGTTGTTAGGAGAATGACAGGATGTGCAGTGCATCTCACCCTATTAGCCATCCACTTCCAGCACCATGCTGATATATATTCATTAAGCGGAAAGTACATTAGATGTTGCTGCATGGCAGCTGCAGAGATGAACCCAGGCCTTGTACTCATTTAAATAACAAAACCTGACCCTCAGAGTCATCCCTGCAGATACTTAGCCATGAATGAGAAAACAGCAATAAATAAGAAGAGGAGGCAGCAGCCTCTTCTGATAGATTCACTCTCACCCAAATGGATAACAACTCCACCAGGGACAGTGGGGGAAGGTGGAGGAGTGAAACTAGAGGGTGACTGACAGGTTGAAAACAAAAACACAAATCAACTGAGAGATTAGAATGAAGGACACTAACATTCATTCATGTTTTATTAATATTCCTTGCATCAATGTACCAGTCATTACTTGTCAGATTTGCTTTTCTGCATCTTATTACTGAGTTAGTTGGAATATATGATATACTGTGCAAACAATATTTATTCAGTTTTTTTTATTCATTTACGGATATGGACATCGCTGGCTAGGCCAGCATTTATTGTCCACCCCTAATTGCCCTTGAGAAGGTGGTGGTGAGCTACCTTCTTGAACTGCTGCAGTCCATGTAATGTATGTACACCCACAGTGCTGTGAGGGAGGGAGTTCCAGGATTTTGACCTAATGACAATGAAGGAACGGCAATATATTTCCAAGTCAGGATGGTGAGTGGCTTAGTGGGGAACTTCCAGGTGGTGGTGTTCCCATGTATCTGCTGCCCTTGTCCTTCTAGATGGCAGCAGTCGTGGGTTTGGAGGGTGCTGTCTAAGGAGCCATGGTGATTTTCTGCAGTGAATCTTGCAGATGGTACACACTGGTGCTACTGTGCATCGGTGGTTGGGGGAGTGAATGTTTGTGGATGGGGTGCTAATCAAATAGGCTGCTTTGTCCTGATAGTGTCAAGCTTCTTGAGTGTTGCTGGAGCTACATTCATCCAGGCAAGTGGAGAGTATTCCATCACACTCCTGACTTGTGCCTTTTAGATGGTGGACAGTCTTTGGGGAGTCAGGAGGCGAGTTAATCACTGCAGCATCCCTAGCCTCTGACGTGCTGTTGTAGCCAGAGTATTTATATGGCTACTCCAGTTCAGCTTCTGGTCAGTGGTAACTCCCAGGACGTTGATAGTGGGGGATTCAGAGATGATAATGCCATTGAATGTCAAGGGGCGATGGTTAGATTCTCTCTTGCTGGAGATGGTCATTGCCTGGCACTTGTGTGGCGCTTGTCAGCCCAAGCCTGGATATTGTCCAGGTCTTGCTGCATTTGGACATGGACTGCTTCATATCTGAGGAGTCGCGAATGGTGCTGAACATTGTGCAATCATCAGTGAACTTCCCCACTTCTGACTTTATGATAAAAGCAAGGTCATTGATGAAGCAGCTGAAGATGGCTGGGCTGAGGACACCACCCTGAGGTAGTGCTAGGGCTCCTTGATGCCACATTCAGTCGAATGTGGCCTTGATGTCGAGGGCAGCCACTCTCACCTCATCCCTGGAGTTCAGTTCTTTTGTTCATGTTCGAACCAAGGCTGTAATGAGGTCAGAAGCTGAGTGACCCTGGCGGAACCCAAAATGAGCATCAGTGAGTAGGTTATTGCTAAGCAAATGCCGCTTGATCGCACTGTTGATGACCCCTTCCATCACTTTACTGGTGATCGAATGTAGGCTGATGGGGCAATAATTGGCCTGTGGTTTTTGTGTGCAGGACATACCTGTGCAATTTTCCACATGGTCAGGTAGATGCCAGTGTTGTAGCTATACTGGAACATCTTGGCTAGGGGCATGGCAAGTTCTAGAGCACAAGTCTTCAGTACTATTGTCAGAATATTGTCAGGGCTCATAGCTTTTGCAGTATTCAATGCCTTCAGTCATTTCTAGATATTACGTGGGGTGAATCAAATTGGCTGAAGACTGGCATCTGTGATGCTGGGGACCTCCGGAGGAGGCCAAGATGGATCATCCACTTGGCACTTCTGGCTAAAGATTGTTGCAAATGTTTCAGCCTGATCTTTTGCACTGATGTGCTGGCTCCCCCATCATTGAGGATGGGGGTGTTTGTGGAGCCTACTCCTCCAGTGTGTTGCTTATTTTGTCCACCACCATTCATGGCTGGATGTGGCAGGACTGCAGAGCTTAGATCTGATCTGTTGGCTGTGGAATCGCTTAAATCTGTCTATCACTTTCTGCTTAATCTGTTTGGTATGCAAGTAGCCCTGTGGTGTGGCTTCACCAGGTTGACACCTCATTTTTAGGTATGCCTGGTGCTGGTGCTGCTCCTGCACTCATCATTAAACATGGCTTGGTGGTAATAGTAGAGTGAGGGATATGCTGGGCCATGAGATCATGGCTGAGTACAATTCTGCTGCTGCTGACAGCCCACAGTGCCTCATGGAGGCCCAGCCTTGACTTGCTAAATCTGTTTGAAATCTATCCTATTTAGCACAGTGGTAATGCCACACAACATCAATTTGAAGATGGGGCTTCATCTCCACAAGGAATATGTGGTGGTCACTCTAGCCAATACTGTCATGGACAGATGCATCTGCAGCAGGCAGGTTGGTGAGGACAAATATGTTTTTCCTACTTGCTGCACACCCAGTCCTTTGAGACTCTGCCAGTTCAGCCTGTGATGGTGCTATGAACAATTTTGGCACAAGCCCCCAGAGGTTAGTAAGGAGGAGGAACTGTGCAGGGTCAACAGAGCTGGATTTTCCATTGTCATTTCTGGTGCCTAGGTCCATCCAGTTTCATTTACCTTTTAGCAGTTAATACAGCTTGCTAATGACATTGCTGGAGTCACATGTAGGCCAGGCCAGACCAGGTGAGGGCAACAACAGATTTCCTTAATTAATGAACCAGATGGGATTTTGCAACAATGGTTCTATTGTCAGACTTTGAATTCCAGATCTTTATTTTTAATGGGATTCAAATTCCATCATCATCTGCTGTGGTGGGATTTGAACCCAGATCCCTAGATCATTACCCTGGGCCTCAGAATTACCAGTGCAGTGATAACACCACTATGCTGCCACTGCACCACCACTACCCTCCTGTATATTTTATACTTACTCCCCAAAAAGGCTAGGATTGCTGGGTAAAATTTCCAGATTGAAATTGATTGATTTTTGTTGAGTCAAGGTATCAAAGAATATGGGGCAAAGGTAGGTAAATAGAGGTACATAGATCAGCCATGATCTAACTGAATGGCAGAACAGGCTTGCAGGACTGAATGTCCTCCTGTTTCTATTGTTATTATGAATATGTTAAGTATCCATATGTTAATAATATATATTTTCATAGCTAAGTATAAATAAAATATGGTTTTATGATTAAAAATACAAATGTGTTAAAAATTGAATATTTTAAAGTTCAGCCCCAGCGGGATTATTGCATCCAATTGTGGGCACTGGGAAAAACATGAAGGCTTTGGAGAGGATACAGGAGCAATCACAAGTATAGTTTCAGGTGAGGGATTACAGTTACGTGGATAGAAGCTGGGATTGTTCTCCTTAAAACGGAGAAGGTTAAGAGGGTATTTGATAGAGATGTTTAAAATTAGTAAATTATAAAGATTAAAGAAAGCAGAACTTTTTCCAATGGCTGAAGCGTCAGGAATCAGAGGGCACAGGTTTAAGCTGATTAAAAGAACCAAAGGCAACGTGAGGAAAAACTTTTTTCTGCAACAAGTAGTTATGATTTGGAATGTATTGTCTGATATGGTGGTGGAAATGGAATCAATAGTAGCCTGCAAAGGGAATTTGATGAATAATTAAATAGACAACATTGCAGATATGGGGAAAAGCAGGACTAACTGGATTCCTTTTCAAAAGAGCTGGCTCATATTTTATGGGCTGAATGGCCTCTTACTGTGCTGTGCTATTTTATGATTCTGGTTTCACAGCAGCTATTTATCATATCATATTATTTCTCATGACATATTTTTTCTGTATGTGCTTTGATCGTTAAATGAAGTAGAATTCAAACAGAATCTTTTTGGGACCACATTGTTCATAAACTCTAGTAACTCACATGACTTTAGACGATGCACATGTAAGTCTCTACTAAAAAAGACAAGTGGGAAAAGGAGCCAAAATTCACTTTGTTTTATTAACTGTAATGGACTTCCTGACTGGGTAACATGTACTAGAAGCATAACACAGTCAATGTGATTGGGCTTGAGTTCCACTCAGAGACTTGAGTACAAAATCTGGGCTGACACTCCAGTGCAGAACCAGGGAGTGCTACACTATTGGAGGTTCAGTTAAACCCTCTGAGATGGACATTTAAGATCCCATAGCAATGTTTCGAGAAAGAGCAAGGTCTTTCTTCCTGGTGTCCTGACCAATATTTATCCCTCAACCCACTGATTATAGGATCTATTTGGTTGTTTGAAGGACCTAGTTGTGCTACATTCCCTACAATAACTTCAAAAGTACTTCACTGAATGCCAAGTGTTTTGGAGAATCCTGAAGTCACAAAAGAAATCTTCTTTCTTTGATAAAATTGGATTTGCACAGCAGCCCAATATCCATGAAGCAATTGACCGTGCAATCCACAACTCTTCAGAAAGCAAGAGGTTCCTCTACCTCCTGTCATGTTCCAGGTTCTACAATTAAGATGTCATTTGGGATACTCCATCTTCTTCAGTGAGAAATGTCACTTTTCATTAAATTCATTCTGGATTGAGGACTACGGATGGCATCCTGCAACACATCTAGAAATAATTTAGCTCGTGGCTCCCTGCCAACGGCTACAGATGTCATTGGTGGAGTAATAACATTCTTTTATTAATGGTCCCTGTCTCATCGTCATTAATGCTTTAAAATCCGACCCAATGCACACAACTGGGGGAAATGGCTCCAGATGTGATGTACAGCTGTTGCTCCCTAGTGCTCCTGTTTGATACACTAAATTTTTTAGGTTGCAGCTCAGTTGGTAGCACACTTGCCTCTGAGTCAGAAAGTCATGGATTTAAGTCCCACTCCGGGTACCTGAGCACGTAATCTATACTGACACTCCAGTGGCGTGCCATAGGGGTATTGCAGTGTTGGAGGTTAGACCTTATACTGGGCCCCTCCCGCCTTCTAATGTGATGTAAATGAGCTCAAGACGTTTTGAAATATTTTGAAAAGAACAGGTGTCTTGGTCAATATTCATTTCTCAAACAGCATCACTAAAACAAAATAGATGTTTATCATCACTTTGTTTTTTGTTGAGAACTTGCTGTGCACCAATTAGTTGCCACATTTCTGATATTACAACAGTGGCTACACTTCAAATGTGTTCCACTGGCTGTAAGATGTTTCGGGTGTCCTAATATTGTAGAAGCCACTGTATAAATGCATGTCCTTCTTCTTTCTCTTAGTTCATCCAAATATTGTCAGTGATTTTGAAAAAAAAAGACAAAGAGACAAGCAACATAATTCCATAATAAAAAAAGTAGGATTATAATAGCTTCATCACCAGTTAAGGACATATTGTTCTCTTGAAAAGGATAATATCCTCTTCTACTTGGTAGTAAAATCATCTACACATTAGAAAATCATAACTGGCACAAATTCTTCATAATGTACATGCTGTTCCAAATTTGTATCTTAAAATGTATTTCCACATGCTTTCTCATTACAAGTATTAGGGGAGCAAGAGTTCAGCAAAATTACACTTTCCTCAGGCGATTTTCAATGTGAGAAGACAGTATTGTGAGTCGACCTTAGCGTCATCGGGGACACATTTACATCGACTGCCTTGTTTTCATCTAAAAGACTGGTCGGCACTACAAATCTACCTGCTTAAAATCTGCTGTTGGTTTAGTATCTGTTATTCGACTCTCTGTGCCAAAGCAGTCTTCTCAAGGACAATTAGGAATAGGCAATAAATGCTGGCCTGGTCAGCAACACCCACATCCTGTGAAAAGAATAGATTTTTAAAAAATTTACAGACATTTGTTTTGCATGATTAATAGCCTCCCATTCACTTACCTGGGCTGTGGTTGGCAGCACACAGATATCTCCACATCCTGTGTCTACCTGTCCAATGGGACATTGGATATCTTTACACACAATTAGATCGAACTTACAGCACAGATACAGGTCATTCAGCCCAATTTTTGCTCTACACGAACCTCTTTCCACTCTATTTACTTCATCCCACCAGATCAACAAATCTTTCTAACCTCTACTTAAATGCATCAGTGCGAGATGCCTTAAGCAATCCATGTGGTAGTGAGTTCCATAATTGACATTATAAGTAGGCAGGCTCTTTGGCTGCTTGGCAATAGGCCCTTTGTGAAACTGACAGTGGTTTGACCAAAAAGGGTCAATGAGACGGTAAGTCTATCAACCCCAATTAGCCAACTAACACCAAGTTTGGTCGGTTAAAACCAGATCCTTAATCATTAGAGTTGATGAGCCTGTACCATCAGGCCACAGCCAGAAATGAATTTTGGTGAGAGGGAAATAAATGCTTGAACAAACAACATTAAAACCTAAAAAGAAAATTGTCTGACCAGGCAGGACAAAATACAAGTTGACTAATGGGAAGGACCTTTTAAAAATTATTTTCCTGATAAAGATATGTCTGGATGCTAATACATTCCCTCCAGTAATTTGAAATAAAAACAGACAATGCTGGAAATACTCAATGTGGCGGGCAACATCTGTGGAGAGAGAAACAAAGTTAAAATTTCAAATTAATGGTAATTTATTCAATTCTAGTATTAAAGGATCTGTCCAGCATAGGAATAGTCTTTTGTTCCCCTTCAGCAATATTAAGAGATACATTTTACAAGTTACTGCTCCTTGCACAGAACTTCATGTGGAGGGACCAGTGGGAATCTGAGCATGGAGGTTGTGTGCCTGATTGTTGGCTGCACGATTTTCTCTCCACACACTTTAAGCCGCTCTCACCACTTCCTCCCTTGCCTCACTCATCCACTGTAAACGATGTTAGAGCTGCCTTTTTGAAGTTCACTATCCACATGTGCCAAAGTATGGTGCTTGGGAAAATTTGATGAGAGTGGTGCAGGGGGCTGCAAAGGGCTAGCTTGTTCAAGGGTTATGAGCTGTGGTATGATTTCATTTTCCTAAGTGAAACACTTGCTGAAATGCTGCCTCAAAGTCGCACATAAAGTAGTTTTTCCCATCACAACATACCATGTGGAATGATTTTGCAGTTGTTGCTGCTGGACTCAGCTATTCCATTGTTTCTGTGGCTGGCTTTCCACCTTGCACACTCTGTAAATTTGAGCTTATCTAAAATTGTGCTGCCTGTGTCTGAACTCTCACCAAGTACCTCTTCTACTAGTTCAGCAATGTCTCAATTTAAAACTTCTCAGCCTTGTTTCCAAATCCATCCCTGGCCTCCATATCTCTGTAACCACATCCAGCTCAATAATCCTCCCTGTGCTCCTCCAATTCTGGCCTCTTGCACATCCCCAATTTTCATTGCTCCATCATCAGCAGCCTTGCTCTCAGCTGCCTAGGTCCTCAGCTATGCTATTCCCTTTCTAAATCTCACTGCCTCTCTCTCCTCCTTTAAATGCACCTTAAAACCTGCCTGTTTGTGCTTTTGATCATTTCCTCCTTAGATACAGGTGTGGTGCCAGATGAATGGAGAATTACAAATATTACACTGCTGTTTTAAACAAGGGTGTAAGGATAAGCCACGAGACTACAGGCCAGTTAGTTTAACCTCAGTGTTGGGAACACTTTTATAAATGATAATCTATTACAAAATTAACAATTGGTTTTAAAAATGTGGATTAATTAAGGAAAGTCAGCATGGATTTGTTAAAAGCAAATTGCATTTAACTAACTTGCTTGAAATTTTTGATGAGGTACCAGTGAGGGTTGATGAGGGTAATGCTGTTGGTGTGGTGTACATGGACTTCCAAAAGGCAGGTGATAAAGTGCCACATTATAGGCTTGTCAGCAAAGTTAGAGCCCATGGAATAAAAGGGACAGTAGCAACATGGATAGGGAAATTGGCTGAGTGACAGGAAACAGAGGCCAGGATTTTCCAGTCCCAACAGCGGCGAGGTGTAATGGTGGGTGGGGGGTGGGGACAGTGCAGCGGGAGCTGAAAAATCGGTTTCCCGCTGGCACGAAATGATGACGGGAAGGTGCACCACTGCCCATCATGGCCGGCTGCCATTCTCGCCAGAGGCTAGCGTGAAGCTGTTGTGCACCCGTTAATGGGATGCAGATGAAGACCTGACTGGAACTGCCTCCCTCTGTCCAATTATCCGTGTTGGCAGCGTGATACCATGCCAGTACGGACTAACATGGTGTGGACATGTCGGGACTCACCTGGAAGAAAGCCTTGGGCAGCTTGCGGAGAGTGGAAAATGGAGGCCTCCAATGGCCATGGAGCCTGGAACACCACGTGCAGCAGGGGGTGGGTGGAGCATCTACCACATGGATCTTCATGCAGCAGGAGCTTCCAGGATGTGGGTCTTCACACTGCAGGTGGTCGGCTGCATGAGGTACTGTTGGACGGTGATGGTCTGTGCTGGGGTGGGTGGGGGGGTGGTATTAGACGTGGAGGAGAGGAATGAAGAGGTGGGATAGGTGTGGAGGCCTAGAGGGGGGTGTCGGACGCTGGCAGTGGTAGGGGAAAGAGAGAAGAGAGATACTGCAGTGGTCATGGAATGGGTGAGATGGCTTCTGGAGGAAACCACTTCATCAGAGAACAGGCAGATAGGCTCTTCCCCATCATGTGCCACTATGTTGAAGGCCTCTGACACCTCTGCCTGACGTTCTCCCACCTCTCGCTGCACCTCCAGCATCAGGAGCTGGGAGGAACCCAGAGGCTCGTCACTGACTCAGACATCGCAGATGCCTCTTCCCCAGCAGTCCTCCAAGTGCCAGTGAGCTTGGCTGACCCTGCCT
Source organism: Cetorhinus maximus (assembly GCF_964194155.1). Lineage (NCBI taxonomy): Eukaryota > Metazoa > Chordata > Chondrichthyes > Lamniformes > Cetorhinidae > Cetorhinus > Cetorhinus maximus. The sequence goes on along the minus strand of NC_135892.1, from coordinate 26,268,821 downwards.
CCTCCTGCTGTGGGCATGTGTCCATGCAGTGACCACCAGAATATGAGACCCTGCCTAAACTAGATCTAGTACCCACTAAGGTGTGTGTCTCTGAGCTGGTTGAGGGTGCAGGTAACTACTGTGACTGCCTTAGAGGTGCAATTTCCTCCTCCTCTCCAATGTCCTCGGTCCTCCATGGGCTGGAGGTACTGCTGGACAGGGCTTCTTCTTCTGGCCTTCCCCTCTTCATGCTGACACCTGTAAGTGAGAGAGAAGAGAGTGAGCTGCCTCCAACATGGAGGAACATGTGAACCTTAGGTTTCTATGTGACATCATTATGCATGGATCCTTACTGGATGGAGGCTGCCAGCCGACATCTCCACCTGCACAGGCTCAGTCCGGTTCCTCCCCTGCAAGCTGGGCTGCCTGTTCCCCGAACCTGTAAAGTTCCTGAGTTCAGGAAGCACCTCCCCACCCTCCCTCCCCTCCCCCTCCCCATCATCTGTCTTTCTCCTGTTGTGCCGTAACTTTTCCTGTGCAAATAGAGAAGATGGGGTTGAGAGCAATTGGGTTACAGGTATATTTCTCATTCTTCCAGTCTTACAAATCACCCACTGGATTGTGTGCCATGTGACTAATGCACTGAATCACAGAATGACAGAATTGTTACAGTGTAGAAGGAGGCCATTCAGCCCATCGTGTCTACGTCAGCTCTCCAAATGAGCATTATGACTCAGTGTCAATCTCCTGCCTTTTCCCCATAACCCTGTACATTGTTTCTATTTAAATAATCATGCACTGTCCTCTCGATTGAACCTCCCTCTGCCACACTTCCAGGCCCAAACCACTCATCGTGTGAAAATCTTTTTTTCTCGGATCACATTTGCCTTTTTTGCAAATCACTTTAAATCTGGGCTGTCTTGTTCTCAATCCTTTTGTGAGTGGGAACAGTTTCTCCCTATCTACTCTATCCAGCCCCCTCATGATTTTGAACAGCTCTGTCAAATCTCCTCTTGGCCTCCTCCTCTCCAAGGAGAACAGTCCCAACCTCTCCAATCTATCCTCATAACTGAAGCTTCTCATCGCTGGAACCATTCTTGTAAAACCTGCAGGTTGTCCACAAGGGTTCTGGGGCAGCACCCTCCAGAGCAATGAGTCCACGCAGATAGAAGGCTAAGGCTCACAGAGGCATGGCATTAGTAGTGCTTGCTGGCACCCTCAACACCTAATCCCCTTCTCCCCCCACCCCACCCCCAAACTGCATCTGAGTTCTCTGTGTGGAAGGATTAGGGACCCACAGTGGCCCCTTCACCTGCGAATTAAATGGACTGAAGTGGGGCGATGAGGCCTCACCTTCTCATGTTGAGTAGCTCTTTTATGCATGGGTTGTACTGATGGTGCCCTTGCCACTGAGGTCCATGTCCATTCATTGAGGTGAGGGTGAGCGGTTGAGGGTTTACTTATCCTGGCAGCACGGGTGAGGTAATTCACCTGTTTCTGGCACCACAGGGCACTCCTCTGGTGGAGGCTGTGGGCACTGACCGCCCTGGCAACTTCATCCCATGCAGGGTTGGTCCCACGGCTCGGCCGCCTCCTTCCATCCTTGGGGTACAGGACACCCCTCCTGACCTCCACTGCATTGAGCAGCTCATTGAGGTAAGTGTCACTGAACCTGGGGCCTGGAGCTCCCTGGGATCATTGGGCCATCTCTTCCTTCCATGGTAGATTCATGAAAAAGTAGTTGACGTCCGGGTGCCTTTTAAATATGGCACCCGGAAGTGATAGTGGGGTGGGTGTAATCCAGCCCGCCCTCACCATGCAATACATCGGGAAAGCTCCGACTACATAATTAATGAGCCCAGCATCGCGCGATTCGGCGCAAATCCTTACCGGGCTCTGCAGCGGGAAACATGCCTGGTTCCCACACCCCCACCACGGGACTTAGGCCCAGAATGGAAAATCCCAGCCAGACAATGTTAGAGTAGTTATTGTTCAGACTGGAGGAAGGTTTGTAGTGGGATTCCCCAGTGGTTGGTGTTAGTATGCCTATGCTCCTTGACAAATATTAACGACCTTATCTTTGCCGTACAGGACACAATTTCAAAATTTGTGGATGACACAAAAATTGGAACTATAGTGAATTGTGAGGAGGATAGTGATAAACTTCAAGAAGGTATAGACAGGCCGAGGGAATAGCCTGCTCTCTGGTTGGCAGTAGAATGTACTGCCACAAGAAATTACCCCAAATATACTCATGAGCTCATCGTCCAGGCTACCTTTGCCAATCTGATTCGCCCAATCTATATGAATATTAAAATTACCTATGATTATTGCAGTACCTTTCTGGTTATCATTACCCATATCACTATCCTGCTCAATTGCCTTATCATTTCACTTTAATTTACCACACCTCCCCTCATGTGATCTCCCCCCAACCCACAGCCTTTACCATTTAGTTCAAAGCCTTCTCTACTGCCTTAGTTATATGACTTGTCAGAACACTTGTCCCAGCATGGTTCAGGTGAATACCATCCCAATGGTACAGCTCCCACTTTCCTCGGCACTGGTGTCAGTGCCCCATGAATTGAAACCCATTTCTCTCACACCAATATTTGACCCATACATTTAACTCTCTAACCTTATTTACCCTACACCAATTTGCTCGTGGCTCAGGTAATAATCCAGAGGTTATTACCTTTGAGATTCTGCTTTTTAATTTAGCCACTAGCTACTCACAAACCAGAACTTCTTTCTTAGTCTTATCTATGTCATTGGTTCTCATATGCACCACAACGACTGGGTCCTCCCCGTCCCACTGCAAGTTCCTCTCTAGCCCTGAGCAGATATCCTGAACCCTGGCACCAGGCAGGCAACACAACCTCCCAACTCATGCTCTCGGCTGCAGAGAACTGCATCTATCCCCCTGACTATACTTTACCTACTACCACCACATTCCTACTTACTCTCCCACTTGAATGGTTTCCTGAACCACAGTGCCATGGTCAATTTACTCATCCACCCTGCAGCCCCTCGCTCTCGTCTATACAAGCTGCAAGGACCTTAAACCTGTTGGATGATCGCAAGGACTAAGGTTTCTCCACTTCTATCTTTTGGATCCTCATACCTGCCTCACTTGCAGTCACACCCTCCTGTCCCTGACCATGGACCAAAACAGAAGACGTTAGCCTAAAAAGTGTGACTGCGTCCTGGAACACAGTGTCCAGGTAAATTCCCTCCTCTCTGATGCATCGGCCTCCAGCTCATTAACAGAGCTAAAGTTCCTCGAGCCACAGACATCTACTGGAGATGTGTTTGCCATGGATCACACTGGCGTCCATCGGCAACCGCATATTACCTGCCCTGCCATCCTCATTGTGTTTTAATTAATTAATTAATTTCTTTATAAAATTTTAATAGCACTGCTTGTGCTTATATTCTTACTATTTCAATTAATATTATACTTACTCAGATTAAAATTCCCTAGTTTCCATAAGAGAAAAAGAGAAAATACTCACCAATAAATCACTTACCTTCTTTCCTGTTACGTCACACCTCAATTTTCTTTGGATTACTCTGAACCCACAGACTCACCCCGCCCCCCCAATTCTTCAAACTCTCACTGCTGTCTCTCGGTTGTACTTTATTTCTGGGAAGCAACTTGTGTCTTTTGCAGCTACTGGAGGCAGAATAAAGATGGAGAAAGGAGCATCTCTCTTCGTCCCTGCACCAAGTTCCCATGTGAACCAAATTCCTGACTTTGCACTCGGTATACTTCGAACTCAGGCTAATCCTACTTGGAGTATATGTGCACAAATCATTGAAGGGGACAGGCAGATTGAGAAAGTGGTTAATAAAGCATAATGGCAGCCTGGGCTTTATAAATAGGAGCATAAAGTGCAAAAGCAAACAAGTTATGAGAAACCCGTTTAAAACATCGGTTCAGCCTCAACTGGAGTATTGTGGCTGGCTCTATACACCACACTTTCGGAAGAATGTGAAGGCACTGGAGAGGGTGAAGAAAAGATTTATGAAGATGGTTCCAGGGATGGGGATCATCAGTTACCTGGGTAGATTGGAGAAGTTGGGGGTGTTCTCCAAGAAGAGAAGATTAAGAGATAGCCGTGTCCAAAATGATGAATGTTCTGGACAAAGTATATAGAGACAAATTGTTCCCGTTGGGAGAAGGGTCAAGAATCAGAGGTCACTGATATAAGATGATTGGCAAAAAAGAAACAACATGAGGAAAACCTTTTTTATGCAGTGAGCAGTTACAGTCTGGAATGAGCTGAGAGTGTGGTGTAGGCAGAATCAATCATGGTTTTCAAAAGGGAATTGGATAATTATCTGAAGAGAAAAAAATTTGCAAGGCTATGGGGAGACAGTAGGGAAGTGGGACTGGGGAAGTTGCACTTGCAAAGAGCAGACGCAGACACGATGGGCCAAATTGCCTCCGTCTGTGATGTAACTATTCTATGATGCTATGATTCTATCCATCCTAATATCTCCTTTAGTGGCATGGTATAAAAAAATTGTTTGATAACACTCCTGTGAAGTGGCTTGGGATGTTTACGACATTAAAGACATACAAGTTCTGTTGGTTAATGCAAGCTTGTCTGTCGATAGCCTGATTAGAAACCATGATGGTATTAGCCTGATCTTGGGAGTTCGGGGCATCCGTCTTACTCCCTTGGTACTTTTGCACCATGTGATGTCCAAAGCTGCCTCAAGAGGAGTCAGTGCCCGCCTGATTCCTTGTTCTCCCTCCCTCTGCCGCAGATGTAATGTGCCAGCCTTCATATCTGATATACTGCATGAAGCATTCCGAATCATGTAGATTGATAGTTAGAGGCAGAATTCAATTATTAGCCAGCAATTAGATCTAGGGATGATTGCGTCTTCAAGCAATCTAGTTAAAAGAAAAGGTCATGTTTGAGTGCTTTGGTGTCTTCACACTGCGAGCAATTAATGCTAACAGTATGGGGACAACAGACAGTGGGGGTGAAGGAGAGTCCCTGCCTTTAGGTAATATTGCAGCATAAACATATTACAAAAGAATACTGATTACAAACTCTAATTATTTGTGGAGGCTAGAAACCTCAGTTTATGTTTTATTTTGAGGGATTGAGCATTTATTAGTTAGTTAGTTGGCAGCTTAAAAAGGTTCCATGGAAGTTATTTAGAAGATTTAGGTGCAGTTTTGTGCTCATAATCCTTTTCCTCAATCATCGTAGACCATGAGGAAAGCATTTTCCTCTCTCCTGCTCCTTGTTGTCCTCATCACTGTCATCTTTATCCTCTTTATCGTCTTTCACCCCTTTGATACGTTGGATCAACAGAAAAGAAGGACAAAAACTAATGATGGGTTAGCAGAACCCACCCACCCCCCCTACTCCGGGATGCAGTGGACAGAGAAGGGTCTTGAGGCTGAGTGTCGCTTTATAGTACAACTATGTTGTTAATGAGCAGATCATCTGTTTTAGTGATCTTGGTTGAGGGATAAATATTGGCCAGGACTGGGGATAACTCACCTGCTCTTCTTTGAAATAGTGTCAATGGAATTTTTTATGTTCACCTGAGTGGGCAGGCAGAGTCTCGATTTAACTCAGCTGCAAGATCTGACCGTTCCTTCAGCACGACACTCTTGGTTCAAGAGGATTTCGGTCAGAGATATCTCTTTGTTGCCATTTTGAAGGCACATTTGTGCAAGCTAGCATGAGGCTGTATTCGCAATTGTCCTTTGTCCTTGCAGCTTCAGAAATGTGTTACAACGCAGACTTTGGGCCAAAGCCTGTCTCCTTGTCAGGATTTTGAGCTCTATAGTACCCATCAGGGAATTATCTTGAACCAGTGTAAAGATGTTTAAAATATGTATCTGAAGCAAAACCTTCAGAGGCACACTCGCACTCATTTATCATCTAACATACCCATAGTCACACATTTAGCTGGAAATAGTCCTTAGGTCCTAGAAGGGAGCAAGGTAAAGATTGGTGGCTGAAGGTGTGGGGTGGTGCGGTATCTTTCCCCATACCTTTTTTCCTCTCATTCGTTACTGCACTACCTGCTGAGTCCACCTGAAAGGGCAAACACTGACTAAACGACTATAGAAACCATCACAGCTGCTGAACCCAACCCTTCACTCCAGACAACCAACACATCAACTGCAAGCTACAGGCCCTCAATGATATCCTGAAGGACTGAACTGATTCTCATCTTTATAAGTATCATTTATCTTTATCTGCTTTTAATCTTCGTATCTGTATTTTAGTTAATAACTTTATCACTTTTACTTAAGTAACTTTAAGCAATAGTTTTGTAATAAACTAACCTTTAACTTGTTTATGAATAAAGTTTGACTGCTGGGTTATTTTTAAATTGAACCACTCAAATTAAAAGGGGGTTACATACGCACACACAAACTCTTAGCTCTCGGACCACTTTGAGGAAATGCCTTTTACGTGGCCGTGACACAATCCTGTGTGTTCTAACACTCCTGTTGTAATGAGGCTACTTAAAACACCATTGAAAGAACCAGCCACAACTTGTTCAGATTCAATGATGATGTCCTGAAGACCAACGCCTGTAAATCTTTATTCCAATGCAAGCGACAAATGCCATGGCAGTGTGAAACTCCTACCATGTGAAGAATAAGTCTCTGCATGAAGAGAGCATTTCTCCAATCAATCTCCTGGGTCTTCGTGTAAATTGCCTGGCTCATTACTATGGCAATCTTATCCAGTATGAATTTGTCTTCAATATCAACACTTGGTTGAGAGATTATGTTCACTGTACTGAGCTCAGTAGGGCTGGCATCGATGACTGGGAGGTAGCCAATGTTTCTGTGGGATTGAAGTTCTCTGAAGCAGGTTATTGAAACCAGTCCATCCAGCAAAACACCATCATTCATTTCTGGCAACTTGCTGAGGAAATATGTCTTATCCAAGCTGTGTGAATCTTCTTGGATGTGCATATGATTTTCAAGCTCTAATTGTACTGCCTCACCAAATGGCTGTGGACCTGTCTTTTGTCATTATATCAAATCAATATTTGTGGGGGATGGTTGGAGAGATTGTTTTTTAGTTTTCTTCAGGCCTGGTGCTTCTGGTTGTTTTGTCCTGGCTGGCTCATCCCTTTGAATTATTGTCACTATTGAATCATATTGTCCTGCTTGTAATTCTGCATTGATATCAGGATGACTTTCTTTCAAGATGCACATCGCAAGCCAGTATGTTGAAAGATGCCTGGCATAGTTGCATCAGTCATAAGTGAAAAACCATGGCAGCTTGGAGCGAACACTTGAAAGATGAAGATCCCAGCTGGTTACCCTGGTTACTCTGATAAAAAGCAGCAATTCTTCTAACATATTGGTATAACTGCTCAAGAACTGAAAAGTACTACTGGGCAGAATATTGCTCTCGTCCGGTGGGCACGCATCCGACCCAAACGAACGTAAAATGATGCGCGATGATGTCAGGCGAGTGTCCTGATGTCATCGTGCACTCACGCGATATTTCGGTCGGCGGGCGCGTGTGGGAGTCAGCAGTGTGCCCGCCAACAATTAATAGGTCAATTAAGGCCATTAAAGGTCTAATTAAATGACATTTTTTGCTGCCCGTCCAACCTTACGGTTGGCGGCAGGCGAAAAGAACAAGTGGCCTTTGGATTTTTTGCAAAGCCTCATTCATGGGCAGGATGAGGTTTCGATCAGTGATTTTAAAAAAAAATGTTCAAGCTAATTTGTAACACGTCCCTGCTCATGTGACACGTTATTAACATTTTTAAATTCTTTATTTTTTATTTTCAAAAAGCTTCAGCTCTCTGAGGTAGCTCTGTGCCTCAGGGAGCTTTTATTGTGTGCACCCGTGTGCATGCGCAAAGTTCTGCGCTTGCCCTCCTCCTCCTCTCACACAGGCAGCGCTCGGCGCTGTGGCACACGCTGCCTGATCACAGGCGGTGATCCGATTCACAGCTACTCCTGCTGAACCCACCCAACGACCGGAAAATGCTGGCCACCGTTTTTGCTATTTTTAACAAAGTTGTTGTAGTAACTAATGAGAGTCTGGAATATGTATTGCGAGTTGTGCCCTTTCCTGACAATGTCCTCTCTCCAAAGTCATTGTGATCCAGACCAGCGTTGTATGTACATTAGGCTTGCTATTGGGTGGGATGTACTGTTCACCTCAGAGAATCTAAAGTTTAGCCAGTGCTGGATCATGCTCTAACACCTAAGAGTTTGAAAAGCAGGGCCCTAAACCATTTGGAAGCCTAACTAACTGCACTGAGCCAGTCATGTGTCTGACGGACATTGCCAGAGCCAAATGTTTTGGCATGTGCCTCACCCCCTTATATCCCAGGTTCATGATGCCTTGGCAAAGAAAAACTATCTTATGGCTGTTGCTATCATCGACTGTGACCTGTGAGTTGTCACCTGGAAACTCCTGTTACCCATGTAGGGAAAGTGAACAGCTCATTAAGTACTAAGTCCTTTGCCACATCTACAGTAAGGTCCTCAGCGGTTGGTGTCCATCGAAGTGGAAGAATGACATCAGGCTTCTTTTTGAATTAAGTGCCTCAGTGCCAATGCAGCATTGAATCTGAAACCCTGACGGGAACTGTGGCTCCAGGATCTATGTTAGTATCTAACCAAGCAATCAGTCACGCTTACATTAGCTTCTGAAGGCAAATCTCTGACTGCCTTCTCAACATCTTCATCTGCTGCAAGATCCTCAACAAAGATAATGGGCAGAATCATTCCAGATTTGTACTAAGTGCGGTAGCAGGCCGCAATGGCAGGTTTCACGCCGTATTGTCCCAAACCCGTCACGTTATTTATGCATTCCCAGGAAACACAGCGTTCCCATGGCGGGCGGGCTCTCATTCATCCGCCCACCATCACCTCGCTGCTTCATCATGCCGGGCACCATATTTAAAGTGCAGCCGAGTGTACACATCTCAGTGCTTCCAGGCCACGACTGCTACAGAGAAGATGCCCATGAAAGGCAAGAAGGCTGCAGCCCCTGGGTTTAGCAATGGGTCACTGGAACGGCTTTTAGGTGCCATGCAGGCATGCAGCAATGTCCTGTACCCCCGCTCTGGCCACAGGATGGGCAGCAGCGTGACCAACCAGGCTTGGGAGACAGTGGCAGCAGTGGTCAGCGCCAATGCCCTTTAAAGGTGGACAGCCACCCAGTGCCGCAAGAGGATGAATGATCTCCTCTGTTCCACCAGGGTAAGTCACACTCTCAACTCACACACTCACGAACCCATCTCACATCCACAGGACCCTCGCTCACTGCCAGTTCATGGGACATCACCATTCACTCTCTCACACACACCTACATTATCCTCATCCCATCTATGGGACCACTCACCACCCACACGTGCCCGGCATACTTATTATCTGGCCTGTCAAGCGTCCTGCTTACACTCTCTCCATTTCTACTCATGCAGGACAAGCTGGCACACAAGGGGGAGAGGTTGCAGACCGATGGACTGCAGATTTTGGAAACAGAGTCATCCAGTTGGCCGGCGATGACCTGGACCGTTCCTGTGCTGATGGTGAGGCTGGTGCTGCTCTACCAAGTGAGGATCCAGCAGTGCAACATCCATCAGCCAACCATGCTGTGAGTGATGTGTCCTGTTTCACAGGCCACTACCATGCACTAATTATCTCCCCTTGCTTCCGGAGGCACATCCGGGAAACAGCCGATGGAGTCCGCGACCCAGGGCCTCCAACCAAGTCCCAAAGAATCTCTGAAGAGGAATATGAAGGCACCCTCCTTGAAGACCCATCACAGCGCTCACCCATACCCTCCACCAGCACAGGGACACACACCTCGGTGGGACCTAGCTTTAGAGTAGCCTCGGGATCACAATCTGGTGAGCACATTGCACTTTCTGATCCACAGCAGGCAGAGGCAGGGACTTCCCAGATTTCTGGCATTCGAAGGACTGCTGGAGGCCAGAACTTTGCTGAGTCCGAGTCAGATGACGAGCCTCTGGACTCAGTCATATCTCAGTTGATGGAGCTGCAAAGGCAAGCTCGGGAATATCAGGAAGGGATATCCGCTGCACTCCTCAGATTGCAAAGCACGATGGAGGAATCTGTCCGTCTTCAGCCTGAGGTGATAGTGCCGGCATGTCAATGCACCAAGGTCAACGCTGGTAGGATGGCGGCTGCCATGGAGACCTTGGTCCAGGATGTCGCTCCTGCATTGTTGTGTGGGCTCAACTCCATCACTGATGCCATTGTTGGCCTCCAACAGTGTGTATGTGAGAGGGGTGCGGGGCAGCTCGATCTCACTCCAGCTACCCCTTCTCCTCAAGGAGTCAGTCTGGGGCCCTTGGGCTCCCATAGGGAGGAGGATCAGCAGGTGCACACCGCGGAGCCATCCACCCATCCGACTCCCCTCTTCCTGTGACCTCAGTGGCTCCAGCTTCACAGGCCAAGGAGTGTTACACACAGCAAGGTCCTGAAAGCAGACTGGAGCCCTCCAAGTCTCGGTCCTCCAGAAGATGTCCGCCAAGGTTATTACTGACAGGGCATAACAGTCAGCAGGCTGCCTCCACCTCCGCTGTGGATATCCGGGGAGCACCAAGATGTAGCGGCAGGGTTGGGAAAGATAAGAAGATGTAGTTGCACAGCCTGGGCACGGGTGTTAATCACTTGTACATAATGTTCACTATCGTAAATAAACTCCCAAGAATGTCTCCCTGCCTATGACTCCTTGTTCCGATGAGCAGTGTTTGTGTCACTCACATGTGAAACCTTTCTGCACAAGATGAAGGCAGGTGTCTCAGTCCAGGGCCTCTTCCCTGTGCTTTGTGCAGCTTTCAGACCAAAGTGATGGTCCAGCCTCACATTCCCTGGACACATTACTGATGCCTGCACCTCGATGGTGCTTATCACTGCTGCCAGAATGTAGCGGGCAGGCACCACAGAGTTCCGTCATTCTCTCTGTGTGCTCTCAGCACCTTTAAGGTGGGGCTGGCCCCCATCTCTTCAGCATCTGTGACCAGTGATGCTGTGTTCCTGAAGGCCTCAGGTGCTGAAGGCGGACAAAGGACCAGATGCTTCTAAAGTTTCATGGCTGCGTCTCTATGATATGGTCCTGATCACAGAGCGCAAGCGAGCTGCCCTCTGCCAGACAGGAGTCAGACATTCTCAGAGTCTATGTGAAGATTTATGGAGTGTCCTCACTGCATGTTGTCATCATCCTCCTGCTATTGAGTGACTATTAGGGCCTCCACTGCGTTTCCATGACAGGAGCATTACCACAGAGCGTATGTGCGCTCCCATACGCCAGACTGGAGTCAAACGTTCACAAATGCAATGTGAGGACCTATGGGGTCATCTCACTGCACGTCGTCATCATCCTTCACAAATTTAGCAGCTATGAGGGCCTCCCGAGCATGCCTGCCTCGTCTGGCCAGTGCAAGGTCCTCATCCCCGGCATCGCCACCTTCGAGGACCTCCTCACCCTCCTTCCCGTCGACATCCTTCTAATCGGAGGAGACCTCCAGCTCCTCCATCTCCTCCTCAGCCAGCTGCTCTCCCCGTTGCAGCACCAGGCTGTAAAGGGCACAGTAGATGACGATGTGTGACACCCTCTGTGGACTATTTTGCAGGGCTGCACCAGACCAGTCCAGCACTGGAACCTCATTGTCAACATCCCAAGGTTTATTCCACCAAATTGCGAGTTGCAGGATGAAACTTATTACACCTTCACTCTGCTGCAGTCTGAGGCCGCCGCACGGGTGTCATCAGCCACAGCCTCTGTGGGTAGCCCTTGTCCTCAGGGAGTCACCCTTGCAGCTTCTGTGGACCCTGAAATACGTCAAGGTCCTGTGACCAATTGAGAATGTAGGAGTTGTGCACACTCCCTGGAAACTGTGCGCAGACCTGCAGGATGCATTTGTGGTGGTCGCACACCACCTGCACATTCAGCGAATGGAATCCCTTGTGGTTGACATACTTGACCGCCTGTTGTGACGGAGATCTAAGTGCCACATGAGTGCAGTTGATGGCACCCTGCACCTGTGGGAAACCCGAGATCTGGGAAAATCCAATCACTCTTGCGTCCTGGCTGTCCAGGTCCCGGGCAAAATGCACAAAGTTCTGTGCCTTCGCGAAAATGGCATCCATGACCTCATGGATGCATTTGTGGGTGGAGGCTTGTGATATCGCACTGAGATCACCTGTGGAGCCCTGAAAGGAGCCACAGGTGTAGAATTTGAGCACAGTGGTCACTTTCACAGCCACTGGCAGTGAATGCCCTCCATGTCCCTGTGGCGCCAAATCCTGCAGTAGCTGGCAGATGTAGCCAACGAGTTCCCTAGACATGTGCAGTCTTTGGCAATACTAGTTCTCCGCCAAAGGCAGGAATGAAAAGTGATGTCTATCAACCCTGGGCCTAGCTAGGCGCTGACCAGCAACAGCTCTCTGTGGCTCTTCGGTGGCATGAGCAGAAGCCCCAGTTGCCCCTTCTTCCTGAGGTTGCTGCTCCTCCCTCTGTGCAGCCAGGAGCCTCAGTCGCTCTCTCCTCCGTCATTTTCACTCTCTGTACATCATGAGGCATGCAGCTAGATCACCAGGCTCCATGCTCCTGATGTACTTCTCCTGCAGGATGAAAGAGAGAGATGCGTGAGTTAGCATGGGTCTACTAAGAACCTGTTCTGGTTAAGCTCGAAGGCCCCTTAACGCAACACAGAAAGTGCTGGCCACCACTTGGATGGCCAAAGTTTAGTGCGCTGCATGGCTGCCCGAAACCCCATCTTCCTCTGCCCCAATCCAATTGGCAGCAGCTTTGGTCGCTGGACTGGATGTTGTGCTCTCAGCTCAGGTGCAGGCATTTTCCTAACCCACACTGCAAAGCTGCACTGTTAGCTTGAACAGGGAGACTTGTCCAAACCAGGCTGATGACATTGCAAGGGGCTGTGAGTGCCTCCACCAGTGACTGCTCCATGGCCAGATTTAGTGAGGAGATTGTACAACGTACACAGTCATCCAATTGTTCTGCAGTCCACTAAAATGCTCATGACTTTGCAGTCTGTGAAGGGTGAAAAGTTCTGGAGCACTTGGTGGCACTTTGATGCCTCTGTGTTGCTTGAGTAGGCAGATAAGCTAGAAGCCTGACTTCAGTCATATCAATGGCAGCGCCTGAACTGCCTCAGTTGCAGAGGAGTGGTCACTTTATATAATGTGCCCCTAATGCATGGCCACTTCCCTCGCCCACCCTACCCCGAATGCCTGTGCACTACATTCAACCACAAGGCAGCCCTTGACTGCACCCCCACCCCCATCACCCCCACAAACTTGTCTCAAGCTTGAAGTCTAACATGCAACCCCGGCGAGCACTCCGCATCGTTGCTGTGCGCTCACCTCTGAGTTCCTCTCAAAGTGCAGCCCGCCAAGTGCACGCCTTTTATATGCTGTTGTGAAACACATTGGTATGCTTTCCTGCCAATGTGGGCGGATGATCCAGCCGGGGAGATGATTCCGGTGGGCTGGCCTTATAATGATATGCTGGTGTATTACAATGAGGTTCCCGACGTCCGATGGCTGGAAACGCAGCCCGCCATCAGCAGGCTGAGCAGATAATCGCAAACTGGTTTCGCGCCATCGTGAAACCGATTGCGCCACCAAACATGCCCGACGCTGGCGGGCACAGAAAATCCCGGCCCAGGTTACTCTCATTACAATCAGATGATCTGGTAAATTTTATGAAGGGATGAGATTATGCTATTCTTGATTTGAGGTTATAGGTCTATGGAGAAGTTTCAATACCCTCTTTCTTCAAGATGCATTTCTTAAACAACTGTTTAGTTTTGGCATTCTAAGAACCTCACGATTCTTTACAGTTCTTCTCTCTATAACCACACTGTAAAACTGCTGATATCCTGTCTGGTAGAGGTTGCTTTCTGCAAGGTCTTCTTGCTGCTTGTTGATAAGAAACCTGGTGTAGCTCTGATAACACCTGGGGTAATATCCTGCTTCAAGGTTGACAAGATCTTGTGCACGAATGTGTAACAAGATTGCTTCATCTATACAGATCTCTACTGTGAGGAGCAGCTTACCTACTGTTATGGTCTTGCATTGGATCAGCCTCTCTTTCATCCCTCTTGACTATGTCACTCCACGATGTTCTTGTCTTCTTGCAAAGAAGTCACTGCCCTTGGAGAAGATGGAAAGGCATTACAGGAATATCTTTGGTGCCTGTCGTATCTGAGCCTCCGAGTTCCCCTCAAAGTGCAGTCTGCCACATGCATGCCTTTTTGACTTAACTTACTTTTCACAGCTCCTCCAAAAGCCCAGTATTTCCACTAATTGTGCATCAGCAAGTAAATAGTCAAAAGCAGCCTACAAGTTGGATCATGGTGCCATGAACAGCGCTGGTGGGGTGAAGTTGAACACGTGTAGCTGTGTATGTATACGAGAGGGCATTAACTAGAGTGACGAGGTGTAAAATGGCAACTTGCACATCAAATCAGTGTTAGATGGCCATGTCACAATCTGCCTATACTTACAGCATGGGCACAGAACATTCACACATATTGTCCTCAAAAACATGATGATTGGTTATGGGTGGTGCCAGGAGTGGCCAGGAGCAGACCCATCCCTACCCCCTACCATTTTTCAATGAACCAAATTGCTGCCCATGTTTCCAATTGGGGGAGATCAAAACTATAGAACATAAATATAAGATTGTCATGAATAAATCCAGTAGAGAATTCAGGAGGACCATCTTTACTCAAAGAGCGATTAGAATGTGGAACTTGCTGCCACAAATAATTGAGGCAAATAGCATTGTTGCATTCAAGGGTAAGCTGGGTAAGCACATGAGGGAGAAAGGAATCGAACATTATACAGATTGGGTTGAATGAAAGGGGGTGGAGCATAAACACTGGCAAGATCCAGCTGGACCAAATAACCTGTTTCTGTGCTGTACTTTTTATGTATTTCTTTATACCTCACTGCCATCTCATCAGGAGCCAATATGGTGTGTTATGATACAGCAGGTGGTAATTGCCAGACTGACCAAATCCCAAAGGGAAACTTGGTCAAATTACCACAACGATTAGTAATTTGTATTTATTATGGGAAGGTATGTGTACTGAAGTCAGAGGTAACGATTCCACTACCATGTTTGGAGATTTTAAATATTAAATTAAAACATTTATTAAAAAAAGAAAAGAAAACTTAAACACACAAGGTTACAGTTACACAGTTAAATTTAATCTTAAACATTTCCCAAAAGATTTCTACTTAGCTAGACTCACAAATAAACACCCTTTTCCAGGCAACAGTCCCTATAGATTCTTAATGTATGAAACATCCATTAATATTACAGCAAGGCACCCACTGTTGCTATAGTGGAGATATTTCCCAAGCTTCTATCTCCCTCTCACTCGACTGTGGAAATCCAAGGCTTGTAACAAAACCTTGCTTTCAGGGACAACCAGACACTTCTCTGGGGTGGCTAGAGGCTGCTTCCTTCACAGGTCGGTCTTCGCACAGCACACTCTTCAAGATCTCACCACATGCTGCCCATGTCCTTACTCATGCCAAGGCTCGTTCACCCAACACATTGTGCTTGCTCAACTATATTGGCTCCTGGTCAAGCAACAACTTGATTTTAAAATTCTCATTATTGTTTTCAAGTCCTTCCATGGCCTCAGTTCTCCCTATTTTTGTAACCTGCTCCAGCACTACAACGGTCCGAGATACTTGTGCTCATCCAATTTGTGAATTAAACAATGGCCCAAATCTTCCAATCAGTGTCGGAACCGCTGCATCCAATGCTGATCAGACAGAGAACTGCGCACTTACCAGGATACTTTTAAAAAGCTCCAATTCCAATGGAACAGCCAGAAGAACTTCCTAGTGCAAAAAATCCCTGCAGAGAACAGTGAAGAGAATCAGTGCAGAAGACGTGTCCCCTTTTTATGGCACTAGCTGCTGTAACGTAAGTTTAAGTGTCCAGTGTGAATGTGTGAATGGATGATTGGGTGAATGGGTAAATGGGTGAATGGGCAGGGTAGTAGGGTGTAGGGTGGGAAGGTGGGTGAGATAAGTGGGTAAGTGGGTAATGTGGCAGGTGGATAGAGTGGTAGGATGGCAGGTGGGCAGGGTGGTAGGGTAGCAGGTGGGTAGGGTGGCTGGTGAGTGAGGTGGGTAGGTGGGTCAGGGGCTATTCGGGGCGGGTCAGGTCGGGAGGGGTTATCAGGTCAGAGGCTAGTCAGGTGGGTCGAAGTGGTGTAGACGGGTGATGGGGGCCAATCAGGTTAGGTCAGAAGAGGTACCAGGTCAGCTTGGGTTGAGTCAGGGAGTAGTCAGAGGGCCGAGGGTGGGGTCAATATGAATGATTGGAGGGTTAGTTGTATAGTTACCCAGGAGTTAGACTAGGATTTTTCTGTCTAACATTTCCTGGGTAACTACCCAGGTAAGTAAGTCAGAGCAGTCTGAAGTCTTTGACTCTAATTCAGAGTCGGAGATGTTTTCAGATGGTTCCGGAGAGCAAGGGAATTGCCTGTTGGAAGTTCAAACTTGCCAGGCAATAGCCACGAAGTCAGCATGTTGGGCCTCCACGGGGTCCCGACACATATCTTGGGTCGAATGTCAGGTCTCTGACGATCCGGAGACAGGGAGATCTGGGCCATTAATCCCCAGAACATTGCTATTCCCCCATGTTCCTACACAGAGAGAGGAAGGGAGATCTGTATCACTAGCCTGGGGTGGTAAGGAATTGCCAAAGAAGTCCCTGCCAGACAGAGGAAGAGTCTGTGCGAAATTGTAAGCATGGAAGGCTTGTAACATAGGGAGTCCAGTGGTCAAATGGTTTGTAAATGGATTCTGTTTAGAAAGTTCCAAAGTTGGGTATTTTATTGTTTTGATCTAAGGCTGTGTACTTTATAAAATTTGAAATAGAGTTGCATCTATATTGTATACTTATTCAAACAGAGGTTATAGTTATGGCTCTTAAACATGGAAAAAAATTGGAATTTTTTAATTAAAATTTGGGCTGATGGGAGTTTCTTGATGCTCATTTCACTTCATTAGGACTTTGCTGCAGTGATTTATATGTGTTCCCCAGGGCATCTAAACAGTGTTTGAATACACTTGACTGCAGATATGCTGGAAACATCAAATCATTTGTTTACTGTGAGAGTGTACCTTAAATTTAGCCTTATTTCTATACCTGAATCACTATTTTGCAATAATATCAGAGATGACAGACTTTACCTTGGGGTCTTCTTTACAAAGGCACTGATATAAACCAACTCCCAGAATACAGCTAGCACAGGCTATAAAATGCAGAGACCTGATACAAGCACAGTATGTTCTTGGATGTCATTGTTTTTCTTGCTCAGCATGCTATACTTTGTCTACATGTCACATGCATTTGGAAGCTTCTTGCAAAAAGGAACCATTATCAAGTGTTTTAATTTAGTTTCACTAGCAACCTGATACAAGCAGACCATTTCTTGTGAAATTATTTGTGTGGCTAACAAGGTCCATCTTCCCCGGCATGAGACTGAAATTCACTGAGTTAACAGCCAAGGTCTTGTACATCATGCAAAATTATAATTCAGTCCCAATGGAGTGATGATTATTGCGTTATGCAAAGGTAGAAAGCTTGAAGACATCAGCAGCAGAGCTGTGTGTGTGCGCTCTGCTCAAAAGTAAAAGTGAAATCAAGACTGGTTTGTATGACACACTTCCCTTCTAGTGATGTCATGCTGATGCCCCTTAAAATCATATTACAACATCCCCCTTTCACTGAGCAAATATCTTGAATCTCAAATTTTGTCTACTTTAAACAAAATGTTATTGGTCCCTAACTGGATCTTACCAACAACTGGGGGGTCTGGCCAAGGATCATGGCAATTTGAAAAGACATGTATCTACAGATATGGAGGGCCATTGTCATTATTACATTACCACTACCCAATCTCCCCCTTCAAACCCTTGAATTCAAAGGTCCAGGCGGCCTGGAGGCTTATAACCTACCCATTTCTCGTTCACACTATTGTCAGAGGAGTGGTAGGCTCAGTCCTTGCTGATTCGTCCTGTTGGTTTGGAGGTTGAGTTGGCATCTGCGTACCTTTTCATTCTTTTCTTCCATTCCTTCATGTTGAACCACACTTGGTCAATTCAGCTGTTGCGTCGATCGGTGGCTGCTGCTTCTTTAACTCATTTCTTGTGGGCTGGGTGACCATTATGCTTGTCTCCTTGTCGCTTTATTCACTTTTTCTGTCGTTGTACAGGTCGTCTCGGCATCCTCTGTGGCTGAGGAAGAGCGTTCCTGTGACAAGAGTAAGGTTTAGTTGTACACTTACCTCTGCTTTTCATTGTCGGCCATGGATAGCTGCTACCAGGTTCTAGCACCTCTTGTGGCTTTGGCATGCTGGCTGGGAGTTGCAGCATATACACAGTGGTTGCAGTGTTGACCTGCTGTACCATCATCAGGGCCAGAGGTAGAGGCTCCCTGGGTGGCTGATCACTCTCTTTCACTTCTTTCACTGGGAGCATCATGGTTACCTCCTGGGTGATTGGCTGGTCTAAACATTGAGAGTTTTCTGGGACCTGTAGCAAGAATGGACAAACCTGCCCCACAAAGAGTGAATCAGCTCAGAGCTGAAGTCCCAGTCAGGATACCCTTTTTTGTTTGAGTATTCGAGAACATGCAGTTCTGTTTGGTTAATGACAGTGGTTGTCTTAACGTCTTCTATCATTTTGAGGAGGTCAGGGCTACGCAGACATTCCTGTTCAGGAGAGAGAAAGGCTGGTTACGGATGACATACACCAGCTTGGCCGTCATATCTTAATGATTCCAGGATCATACCAATGTCTGGAAGTCGGATTCCCCTGGGCCCCCTAAAGTGGCGTGTCCATTATTGGAAGCCAGGGGGTCTTTCAGCCATGGTCTTTTGTCTGACAGGGCTGATAGTCTGGATTCTGTGTCTATTTTAAAATTTGTGAGATGGCCATTAGCAGAAATGCCACATCCCAAAATGAGAAACCAAGATCCTTGACGTCACTGTGAGTGGCTGTGAGTCTTCTGGGTTTGCAGTCTCAACCTCATAGATCATCTTTAAGCCTTCTGAGCTTTTCAGAGTTTTTGTCTTTCACAGTTTGCAATTGTGTCCTAACCTGTAGCATTGGAAGCATTGGGCTGGCATTGCAGGCCATTGATCTCACCTGTGGGGCAAGGCGCTACAGCACTGGCATGGTTGCTCTGCTGGCCAGTTGGTGTATTGCTTTCCCTGACCTGGATTGTCCCTGTATCTTTGTTGCTTAACTAGACAAACTAGTTGAACTTTGGGTTGGCCACTGCACTATGATTTATTCTCTCCCCTTAAAATGGTCCTGTGCTGCTCGTGGGGTTCTGACTGTCTAACTATCTGGATTGCTTTTTCCAGGGTTAGATCTTCCTTTGCTTGCAGGATGTCAGAGAATGCATCATCTGCTACTCCTACCACTATTCTGTCACTGGCGAGACCCAAAAAAATTCATTCCTTAGCATCATTGGGTTTTGGATTAAAACTGGTCAAGCATTATATATCCAGTCAGTTTAATTCGTGAAGATATTTACCATGTCACATAGATAGCCACACAATACTTATTGTTGACAATTTGACATGTTTTAAATGTATATTTCAAAACATCACCCTTGAAAATTCCACATCCCGTCTGACAGACTCAGTTGCATTACATTGAAAAAAATAGCAGGCCATCTAATTATATTTTGCATAACCCGATTTACACTTTGATAGCCATTCCAGTAGAAATCTTCCCAGGTTCACTGCAGAATGAAACCAGTGCTGTAATCACCAATGTTGGTGCCACTGCAGGCCAGAAAAGGACCACAGTTTATTCTTAATCTGCATTACTTGTATTTAGACAACCAAGCATATTGTTATGATGTGACATCATGAGGCTATCATTGTTGTAATGTGCCTTTAAGGAATAGCAGCATGGCATCACTATAAAGGAAATGTTTCATGTGATCCAGTCTAACTTTTGCTTTTGAGCAGAGCACAAACACACAACTATGCTGCTGATGTCTTCAAGCTTCCTACCTATGTATAAATGTTCCCATGTGTCTAGTCTAAATAAATGAACCCACAACGTGTTTACACAATTCCTTACGAGGGATTGGTGTCTATGTCATTATAACAACATGACATGGTGCTCAGTGGTGGTCAAACAGCCTGGCAGAAAGTTTAAGTACAGGTACGACATGGTGAACAGCCTTAGATCATGCTACATGGCATGAGACGATCCATGGCATTCTGGTCAGAGTGTAATGGCGCCGCAGTGTTGGAGAGTGTTGAGATTGAGTGTGGTGGCTGCACAGAAAATCTTTGAAGACACAGTGCCAGGATAGTGCCCAAATAAAGAACTGGCAAGCTGGCAGATCCCTCGTGGTGAGTGGGACAGTGTGTGGAGAGGATCAGCACCGGGTTGGCTTAGTCGAGCAGGGTGTGGGCCTGATCGATAGAGAGTGAGGAAGAGTCCAGCAAAAAAACAGCAAAAAACCATTGTAGAAATCAAGCCAGAGAAGGTTCCAATTATAATGGATGGAGCTTTGGAAAAGAGCATGAAAGTGGCTACCGTGACGCTCACCCCAGGTACGGTGGGAGAAGGAAGATCAAAGGGATATTGTCAGAATGGCAACAAAATTCTCCAGTTTCAATTGGGATGCAGCGGACCCACTATCTGAATTAAAAATGTTTAAACAGAATGCAGAGCTATGGTTTCTTGATTCAGATGTGTCTGAATTAGACAAGCAAGCCATTAAAATTTGCCAAGCAATTGGGAATGAAGGTCTACACAGGCTGAACATGTCAGGAATGTTGTCTAAGGGTCTGGCACATCTAGGGCTAATGTGGGACTGAGTACAGTACTGCCCACAGTGATGTAAGAGAGCACATGATACTCACCCAGAGTCAGTGTGGTGTTGGACAGAGCCACATGCAGACCTAAATATGGAGACTGCTCCTAACTTGTATTCTTTACTGTACATTTGTAAATAGTTCTAGTAGTTAATAAAGGCTTACAGTTAACCTTCTAAAGACTACAAAGACTGCATCAAACTTACTCATACGTTACCACCGCCCCACAGCATGGTGGCAGCTCGTGGAAAAGAACCCAAAACCTCGTTAAAATGCAGAGAAAAACTGAAATGCGGGAAGACTGAGGAAAAATTCAATAAAGCGTTCTGACCCAAAAGGATGCTCCAGGAGCAGAGAAAAAAATCACCAGAAAATTGGCCCCAAGAAAGACCTTGAAGCTGAAGGCAGAAATTTAAAATTCCTTCCTGAAGCAAAAGACCCCATTGAATCTCCTTTGGAAGTCCAGCTTCAGAGTGCAAAGTCAGCAGAACTTGCAAGGTTGAGTTAAAGCTTTTAAAATTCCAGGCTGCAGCCTGGAATCAGTCCTGAGAAATCTTTAAAGTAATCCAGAGTCACGAGTGTGATTTGAGAGAAACCCTTCGCTAAAACCCGATTCCCAAGCCAGAGCCTGAACACGTGGCAGCCAAGCTTGTCAGAAATGAAAAAAAAGGGAAAGATTTAAATGGATATTTCGGGACCATCGCAACTGTTCAACACGCTAAGAGGCAAGCAGGAGCTGGAATGCAAAGGGCTTGCAAGTCAAAAAAGTAAAACGCTGAACAAGAGAAGTCTGCAGGCAGCCGTTGTTAAAAATTTTCTTCAAGCTGAGCACCATTGCCATTGTTGCAGAGCCTTCCAAAACCAGCAAGTGCAAAAATCTATTTGTTTCCGAGTGAACAGCAACATCATCTTGAAACCCAGAAAGCTCTTAAAGCAGAACATGCACTTTGAACATTTTGAACATGGATCAGACTTCCACACTTCCGAATCAATTTGGAATAATCCAAGGCCCAGGTCAATTACAGAATTGGAGACTTTGAAGGAAAAAATTCTTAAGATAATTCATCACTTCAGGTTTAAATGAAAAGTCAGAAGAAGAGCAGATGAAAACGCTGCTTAACTCGGTAGGCCCGATTGCAGATTACATTATTGCACAGCAGGGAATTGAAGAATCATCTGCTAAATTTGAAGAGGTACTAAAATCATTCAACATTTATTTTAATCTAAGAAGCAATAAAATACTTGAAAGAGCTAAATTCAACAAGAGAGTCCAAGAGCAAAGAGAACCCCTTGATTCATTCATCAATGGTCTGCACAGGATGACAGAAGGTTGAGAGTTCTTGGCCTACAGTGGCACCGACATTGGTGATTACAGCACTCGTTTCATTCTGCAGTGAACCGGGGAAGATTTCTCCTGGAATGGCAATCAAAGTGTAAATAGGGTTATGCAAAATATAATTAGATTGTCTCCTGTTTTTTTCAATGTAATGCAACTGAGTCTGTCAGACAGGATGTGGATTTTCAAGGGTGAAGTTTTGAAAATACATTTAAAACATATCAAAAATGTCAACAATAAGTATTGTGTGGCTATCTATGTGACATGGTAAATATCTTCACGGATTAAACTGACTGGATATCTAATGCTTGACCAGTTTTAATCCAAAACCCAATGATGCTAAGGAGCAATTGGTGGGCCAAATTGCTTAAAATAATGTTCTAACCTGGATAAGCTAAGGTACTTAAAGAGGAAATTCTTTAGATTTCAGACACATGAGAGATTTGAAAGGAGAGCGCTGTAAAAAAGTGAAATTTGTCTCTAGGCGAATGTTTGAAATGTCGGTGTGTTCAAGCTGAAACCAGAGATTAATCCAAACATTGCACTAGCTTTAAACAGGATTTATAGTGTATTCTAATGATTAATTCATTAACTTAAATTAGAAGAAGTATAAACAGTATATAGTACCCTTATAAATAAGTGGGAGGTGTTATCTGGAAGTTAGAAGATTACTGATGTAGTCTAGAGATTGGATCCAGCATCCTGCAGGGAAAGTCAGAGCTGTTTATGCAAAAACAATTAAACTTCCTGATAAAAGAAGCTGTATCTTTATGTTAACATTACCACGATCTAAAGGGCAATTTTTCACTCCAGTTAATACTGTATGTAACACTGTAAATCAATCTATTTGCAACAATTACATTGGCAATTGCATTATCTATGACTAATAGAAGCTCTGTTAATAAAGTAGTTATTATTAGCACATTGTTGGGGCTTTGCTACATATGAGGATGGAAAGAGAGTGAAAGGATTTAGTCAGCACATTAATTGGTTGCTGCTGGTTGCTGACCTATGTGACTGGATGCTTTTGATTATTAATTTTGGGATGACTCAAGAATCCAATTAGGCATTGCCCATGAGAAAATAAAAACAGAATTACCTGGAAAAACTCAGCAAGTCTGGCAGCATCGGTGGAGAAGAAATCAGTCAACGTTTCGAGCCCTCATGGCCCTTCAGCAGAACTGAAGCATAGTTTCAACAAGGGAGAAATATAAATTGGTTTAAGGTGGGTGGGGGGGAAGAGACACATTGAGGGTGTGGTGTGAGCAGATAATCAAAAGATGTCAGAGACAAAAGGGTCAAAGAGGTGTTGAAGGTGGTGGTCTTTGTCTGAGAAAAGTGCTAATTAAGAATGCAAGACAGGATATTCAAAGTACAGCTCTAGTGGGGGTGGGGTGGAAAGACTAAAGGTTTTAGTTTTAGATTTAAAAATAATGGAAATAGGTGGGGAAAGAAGAATCTATATAAATTATTGAAAAAAAAGGCGGGTGGGGGGGGGGAAAGAAACGGGGTGGGGATGGGGGGAGGGGGAGTTTAAGATCTAAAGTTGTTGAATTCAATATTCAGCCCAGAAGGCTGTAAAGTGCCTAGTCGGAAGATGAGGTGCTGTTCCTCCAGTTTGCGTTGGGCTTCACTGGAACAATGCAGCAAGCCAAGGACAGACATGTGGGCAAGAGAACAGGGTGGAGTGTTAAAATGGCAAGCGACAGGGAGGTTTGGGTCTTTCTTGCGGACAGACCGCAGGTGTTCCGCAAAACGGTCGCCCAGTTTGCGTTTGGTCTCTCCAATGTAGAGGAGACCGCATTGGGAGCAACGAATGCAGTAGACTAAGTTAGGGGAAATGCAAGTGAAATGCTGCTTCACTTGAAAGGAGTGTTTGGGCCCTTGGACGGTGAGGAGAGAGGAAGTGAAGGGGCAGGTGTTGCATCTTCTGCGTGGGCATGGGGAGGTGCCATAAGTGGGGGTTGAGGAGTAGGGGGTGATGGAGGAGTGGACCAGGGTGTCCCGGAGGGAACGATCCCTACGGAATGCTGTCAAGGGGGGTGAAGGGAAGATGTGTTTGGTGGTGGCATCATGCTGGAGTTGGCGGAAATGGCGGAGGATGATCCTTTGAATGCGGAGGCTGGTGGGGTGATAAGTGAGGACAAGGGGGACCCTATCATGTTTCTGGGAAGGAGGAGAAGGCGTGAGGGAGGATGCGCGGGATATGGGCCGGACACGGTTGAGGGCCCTGTCAACGACCGTGGATGGAAAACCTCGGTTAAGGAAGAAGGAGGACATGTCCGAGGAGCTGTTTTTGAAGGTAGCGTCATCAGAACAGATGCGACGGAGGCGAAGGAACTGAGAGAATGGGATGGAGTCTTTACAGGAAGCGGGGTGTGAGGAGCTGTAGTCGAGGTAGCTGTGGGAGTCGGTAGGCTTGTAATGGATATTGGTGGACAGTCTATCATCAGAAATTGAGACAGAGAGGTCAAGGAAGGGAAGAGAAGTGTCAGAGATGGACCACGTGAAGATGATGGAGGGGTGGAGATTGGAAGCAAAATTAATAAATTTTTCCAGGTCCCAACGAGAGCATGAAGCAGCACCGAAGTAATCATCGATGTACCGGAGAAAGAGTTGTGGGAGGGGGCCGGAGTAGGACTGGAACAAGGAATGTTCCACATACCCCATAAAGAGACAGGCATAGCTGGGGCCCATGCGGGTACCCATAGCCACACCTTTTATTTGGAGGAAGTGAGAGGAGTTAAAGGAGAAATTGTTCAGTGTGAGAACCAGTTCAGCCAGACGGAGGAGAGTAGTGGTGGATGGGGATTGTTGGGGCCTCTGTTCAAGGAAGAAGCTAAGGGCCCTCAGACCATCCTGGTGGGGGATGGAGGTGTAGAGGGATTGGACATCCATGGTGAAGAGGAAGCGGTTGGGGCCAGGGAACTGGAAATTGTTGATGTGACGTAAGGTGTCAGAGGAATCACGGATGTAGGTGGGAAGGGACTGGACAAGGGGAGAGAGAAGGGAGTCAAGATAACGAGAAATGAGTTCCGTGGGGCAGGAACAGGCTGACACGATCGGTCTGCCAGGACAGTTCTGTTTGTGGATTTTGGGTAGGAGGTAGAAGCGGGCCGTCCGAGGTTGGGCGACTATCAAGTTGGAAGCTGTGGGAGGAAGATCTCCAGAGGAGATGAGGTCAGTGACAGTCCTGGAAACAATGGTTTGATGTTCTGTGGTGGGGTCATGGTCCAGGGAGAGGTAGGAGGAAACGTCTGCGAGTTGACGCTCAGCCTCAAGTCGCAATTCATTATTCCTACAACCTTATCATAGTGATGTCACTAATGAACTATTGGCCTGAATGCGCCCCTCTGTTAATGCTGATTATATAGAGTGCTAATCCCACTTTTAGCATAATCACCAAAAATTTACACAGGAAATTCAAAACAGCTGTAATGGATTACCCAGTAATAACTAAAGCATCCATTGAACTGCTAATTAAGAAGTAAATCTGAGTTAAATAAGCAAGCTACCATTTCCTACATCCATTGCTTGCTACACATGTGCACTAAAGTGTGCATTTGTAGCAGGGTTTAACAGCACTTATGCTATTTGGCTATTGGTCACACATCTATCATATATATATATATTGCTACCACTGTGAATTATACAATTAAATGGAGTTATTGTCAACTTTGTCACAGAGGAACTTCTGGACTTAAGTGCAATATTAATTGTGAGGCTGAGAGTTTTGTGGATAGCACGTTTTTAGACATGGTCACCCCACAGTTTATGGAAGTGCAGACAGAGGGGGAATGGGTGACTATCAGTCAGAAGAAAGGTGTCAGGCAGGTAGTCAGGAAATCCCGAGGGTACATCTCGCTCAAGAATCATTTTTCTATGTTGGAAAACAGTGAGAGTGATGGTTCCTCTGGGGAATGCAGCAATGCTCATGGCACTGTGAGTGGCTCAGCTGCACAGGGGGGCAGGAAAAAGAGGGGAAGAGCAATAATGGTAGAAGACTCAAAAATAAGGGGAACAGGCAGGTATTTCTGCGGCCATAGACATGACTCCAGGATGGTATGTTGCCTCCCTGGTGCCAGGGTCAAGGATGTCACTGAACAGCTGCAGGGCATTCTAAAGGGGGAGGGCAAACAGACAGAGATCGTGGTACATATTGGTACAAACGACATAGGTAGAAGGAGGGACAAGATTCTGCAAACAGAATTTAGGGAGCTAGGAAGCAGATTAAAAAACAGGACCTCAAAGGTAGTAATCTCTGGATTACTTCCAGTGCCACGCGCTAGTGAGTATAGAAATAGGAGGTTAGTCCAGATGAATGCGTGGCTGGAGAGATGGTGCAGGAGGGAGGGCTTTAGATTTCTGGGACATTGGAACTGTTTCCGGGAGTGGTGGGACCTGTACAAAGTGGATGGGTTGCAACTGAACCGGAATGACAAACTTCCTTGCGGGGAGGTTTGCTAGTGCTGCTGGGGAGGGCTTAAACTAACTTGGCAGGGGGATGAGATCCTGAAAGGAGGTTCAGCAGGGAGAGATGCGCAGCCAAAATTAGAAGGGAGTGCAAGTGAGTCTGGAAGGCATAGAAATTATAGGCCAGTTAAGGCACAAGGGAGTTTGGCAAGGTTGGATGGTATTTATTTTAATGCAAGGAGTCTGACGAATAAGGCAGATGAGTTGAGGGCACAAATTAACACATGGAAGTATGATGTCATTGCTGTCACAGAAACATGGTTGAGAGAGGGGCAGGATTGGCAGCTCAAAATTGTAGGTTATAGGGCCTTCAGGCGAGACAGGGAAGGAGGTAAATGAGGAGGGGGTATCGCAACATTGATCAAGGAATCAATTACAGCAGTATGGAGGAATGACATCTTAGAAGGCTCCTTAAATGATGCCATATGAGTAGAACTTAAAAACAAAAAAGGAGCAATCACATTGCTGGGAGTGTAATATAGGCCCCCAAACAGTCAGGGAGAAATAGAAGAGCAGATATGTAGGCAAATTTCAGAGAAGTGTAAAAATAATAGGGTAGTAATAGTGAGGGATTTCAACGTCCCCAACATTAACTGGATTAGTCATAGTGTGATAGGTTTAGAGGGAGCGGAATTATTAAAATGCATCCAGGAGAGCTCTTTAAGCCAGTACATAGAAGGTCCTACAAGAGAAGGGGCAGTCCTGGACTTAACTTTAGGGAATGAAGCCGGGCAAGCGGTAGAGGTATCAATGGGGGAGCATTTTGCAGATAGTGATCATAACTCAGTTAGATTCAAGGTTGTTATGGAAAAGGACAAGGATGGGCCAGAAATCAGAGTTCTAAATTGGGGGAAGGCCGATTTTAATAAGATCAGACATAATTTGGCCAGAGTGGACTGGGAGCAGCTACTTTCCGGTAAATCTGCGTTGGAGCAGTGGGACTCATTCAAGAAGGAAATAGGGAGAGTACAGGACCAACATATTCCAGTAAAGATAACGGGTGGGACCAACAAATCTAGGGAACCCTGGATGTCAAGGGATATACAGGATTTGATAAAGAGAAAAAGGGAGGCTTATGGCAGATACCGAGGGCTCAAAACAGCGGAAGCCCTGGATGAGTATAGAACGTGTAGGGGGAACTTAAAAAGGAAATTAGGAGAGCAAAAATGGAGCATGAAGAAACATTGGCAGGTAAAATAAAGGAAAATCCAAAGTTATTTTACAAGTACATTAAGTGTAAGAGGATAACTAGGGAAAGAGTGAGGCCCATTAAGGGCCATAGTGGTGATTTGTGTGTGGAGCCGGTAGACGTAGGTAGGGTTCTAAATGAACACTTTGTGTTGGTGTTCACAAGTGAGAGGGATGACTTGGGTATGGAAATCAGGCAGAACGACTGTGATATAATTAAAGAAATTAGCATAGAAAGGGAGGAGGCTCTAAGTGGCCTGGCAGGCTTAAAAGTAGATAAATCTCCAGGCCCGGATGAAATGTATCCCAGACTGTTGAGTGAGGCAAGGGAACAGATAGCGGGGCACTAGCAATAATTTTCAATGCCTTTCTAGCCACAGGAGAGGTGCCAGAGGACTGGAGGACAGCCAATGTGGTACCATTATTCAAGAAGGGAGGAAGGAATAAACCAGGGAACTACAGGCCAGTCAGTCTAACCTCAGTGGTGGGGAAACTATTGGAAGCAATTCTGAGGGACAGAATTAATCTACGCTTGGGGAGGCAGGGATTAATCAAGGACAGTCAGCATTTTGTTAAGGGGAGGTCATGTCTAACCAATTTGATTGAATTTTTCAAAGAGGTGACCAGGTATGTAGATGAGGGCAATGCATTTGATGTAGTCTACTTGGACTTCAGCAAGGCTTTTGATAAAGTCCTGCCTGGGAGACTGATAACAAAGGTAAGAACCCATGGGATCCAAGGCAATTTGGCAAATTGGATCCAGCATTGGCTGAGTGGCAGGAAGCAGAGGGTGGTGGTCAAGGGGTGTTTTTATGACTGGATGCCTGTGTCCAGTGGGGTTCCACAGGGATCAGTATTGGGTCCCTTGCTGTTTGTGCTATACACAAATGATTTAGACTTGAATGTAGAAGGGTTGATCAGTAAGTTCGCAGATGACACAAAAATTGGTGGGGTGGAGGATAGTGTGCATGTCCACTTAAGGCAGCGGGACAGGTAGATAAGGTGGTTAAGAAGGCATATGGGATACTTGGCTTTTTTAGCCGAGGCATAGAATATAAGAACAGGGAGGTTATGCTGGAACTGTATAAAACGCTGGTTAGGCCACAGCTGGAGTATTGCGTGCGGTTCTGGAATCTGCATTATAGGAAGGATGTGATTGCACTAGAGAGAGTGCAGAGGAGATTTACCGGGATGTTGCCTGGGCTTGAGAGTTTTAGTTATGAAGAGAGATTGGATAGACTGGGGTTATTTTCCTTGGAGCAGAGGAGATTGAGTGGGGACATGATTGAGGTGTATAAAATTATGAGGGGCATAGATAGGGTAGACAGGAAGGAATTTTTCCCCTTGTTGGA
This sequence comes from Cetorhinus maximus, assembly GCF_964194155.1. Taxonomy (NCBI): domain Eukaryota; kingdom Metazoa; phylum Chordata; class Chondrichthyes; order Lamniformes; family Cetorhinidae; genus Cetorhinus; species Cetorhinus maximus. The sequence goes on along the minus strand of NC_135892.1, from coordinate 26,239,598 downwards.
GGGATCAATAACCAGGGGGCATAGATTTAAGGTAAGGGGCAGGAGGTTTAGAGGGGATGTGAGGAAGAAGTTTTTCACCCAGAGGGTGGTGGGAATCTGGAACTCACTGCCTGAGGTAGAGGCAGAAACCCTCATAACATTTAAGAAGTATTTGGATGTGCAATTGTGATGCTATGGCATACAAGGCTATGGGCCTAGTGCTGAAAAATGGGATTGGAATAGTTAGGTACTTGTTTGACCAGTGCAGATTCGATGGGTGAAGGGCCTCTTTCTCTGCTGTAGATGTCTATGAATTTATGACTCTAAATTACTTCCTGTAGCAGTAGAAACATCTTTATCCTGCTACTTGAATGAATTATCAAGCCAAGACACCTGCCTGCGCTGCACACAGAGGTATTGAGAGGTAATCTTATAGGAAATTTATCAGATAATTCAGGAAAGGAAAGATGTATATCTAGAATATCACTTTCAAAACGAAGCAAAGGAAGACTTACATTTAAATGTAAGTCTTTCATGATCTCAGGATGCCCCAAAGCACTTTACAGCCAATAAAGAACATTTTAAGTATAGTCGCTTGTTATAATGTAGGAAATGTGCAGCAAGATCCTCCAAACAGCAATGTGATAACAGCCAGATAATCTGTTTTAGTGACACTGGTTGAAGGATAAATATTGGGCAGGACACCAGGGAAAACTCTCCTGCTCGTCCTCAAAATAGGGCCATAGGTTCTCATCTGTGCACCTGAGAGATAAACATTTCATTCAAAAGGTGGCAACTCAAATAGTGTGGAACAGCGTGCTAGCCTGGGTTATGTGGTCAAGTGGGGCTTGAACCCACAATATTCTGATATAGAGGTGAGAATGTTACCACTGAAGCAAATGTAGGACAAGAAGTCATGGATTAAAACTGGTAAAAGGTAAAGTTAGCATTGATGTAAGGACATTGGTTGCACAAAGAGTGACCAGGACATGGAATAGTGTTCCTGGAAGTGTAGGGAAGATAAAAACATTGCAATATACAACTGAATCTCTGGATAGATAAATTAAGATTGGCCTAATGGTATGTCTCACCTGTAACTCCTCCTCTGGTACCATGTCCTAAGAGGGCATTGGCAACCATTGGGTCCCTATGGATTGGTCCATGATTATGCTCGGCAAAATACTGCAGTGGTTTGCCATTACTTTGCGCAGTGTGGCTAACCAGGAAACCCTCCGGCTCTTCAGGCCTGCCATCAGGCACATTGGGAGGATTTACAGGCTGATAATCAACATGTTTGGCCACATTATGAACAGTTCCACTTTCCTGTCCTCACTCCCTTGTCTAACAAAAATCTGTCTAACTCTGCCTTGAATAAATTTAAAGACTCAGCCTCCACTACCTTCTGGGGAAGAGAATTCCACACACCGACAACCTTTTGGAGAAAAAAACTCTCCTCACCTCTGTTTTAAAAGGGAGACCTCTTACTCTTAAACTGTGTCCCTGAGTTCTAAGAGTAAACATCCTCCCGATATCCACCCTACCCCGTCTCCTCAAGATCTTACATGTTTCAAAAAGATCACCTCTCATTCTTCTGAACCCCAATGGGTGCAAACCCAACCTGTTCAACCTTTCTTCATAAGATAAACCCTCCATCCCAGTAATGAGTCTAGTGAGCCTTTTCTGAACTGCTTCTAAAGCAATTATATCTATTTTCAAATAAGAAGGCCAAAATGATACATGGTACTCCAGGTGTGATTTTCTATGTATGCTGTTATAACTTCCTTAATAATGGATTCTAGCAATTTCCCTCTGCAGATGTTAGGCTAACTGGCCTATTGCTTCTGCTTTCTGCCTCCCTCCTTTCTTGAATAAAGGTGTTACATTAGCTATTTTCCAATCTGCTGGGACCCTTCCAGTATCTAAGGAATTTTGGAAGATTGTAACCAATGCCTGTACTGTCTCTGCAGCCACTTCCTTTAAGACTCTAGGATGCAGGCCATCTGGTCCTGGGGGCTTATCTGCCTTTAGGTCTAATAGATTCCCTAGCACCTTTTCCCTTGTGATGGAGATTGTATTAAGTTCATCCCTCCCTTTCACCTCTCAATTTTCAAGAATCTTTGGGAAATTTTCATTGTCTTCTACCATGAAGTCAGACACACAATATCTGTAAATACCTCTGACATTTCTTTGTTTTCCATTATTAGTTTTCCAGACTCACTCTCTAGAGGACCAACACTAGCTTTAGTTAGTCTTTTCCTATTCAAATACTTGTAGAAACTCTTACTACCTGTTTTTATATTATTAGCTAACTTTCTCTCATACTCTTCTTTTTGCCTCTATTATTTGTTTCAGTCATTCTTTGTTGGTTCTTAAAGTATGCCCAATCTTCTGACCAACCACTAACCTTTGCAGATTTGAACAGTGTTTCTTTTAATCTGATACCATCCTTGGTCTCCTTATTTAGCCATCAATGATGCATCCTTCTCAAAGAGCCTTAATTTCTCACTGGGATAACTCCTTGCTGAGAGTTATCAAATATCTTCTTTAAAGTATGCCAGTGCAACTCTACTGTCCTACCTTTTAACCTAGATTCCCAGTTCCCAGCTTTGGCTTCATACACTCATGGTTACCTTTATTTAGGTTTAAAACACTAGTCACGGACCCACATTTCTCCATTTCAAACTGAACTGAACATGAAATTCTATCATGTTGTGATCACTGTCACCCAGAGGCTCCTTTACCATGAGGTTATTGATTAATCCTGTCTCATTGCACTTTACAAGATCTAGAAAAGCCTGCTCCCTGGTTGGCTCTAAAATGTACTGCTCTAAGAAATTGTCTCAAAAACACTCTATGGATTCATTTTGCAGGCTACTTTTGCTAATCTGATTCTCCCAATCTACATATTGATTAAAGTTACCCATATCTTACATGCCTTACATGACTTCTATATGCTCTGTCCTACAGTGTAACTATTATTAGGGGGCCTATAAATTAATCTCATAAGTGACCTCTTAACTTTACCATTTCTTATCTCTACCCAAACTGATTCTATATCCTGGTCTTTCAAGCTAAGTTTGTCTCTCAGTACTAAACTAATGCAATCCTTAATTAACAGAGCTACCCTGCCACCTTTTCCTAACTTCCTATCATTCCGAAATGTCAAATACCCTTCAACATTTACATTCCAGCCTTGGTCACCTCTCAACTATGTCTCTGTAATGTCTATCAGGTCATAACATATTTATGCTCTATCTATGCTAACAATTCATCCCTTTACTTACAAATGCTACGTGCATTCGCGTGCCGCAACTTGACCTGAAGTTTCTGGTCCAGAGGTAGGGCTGCTATAACTGTGCCACAAGACCTCCCACCTATAACTACCTTATAAATACTCTAGAAATTCAAAGTAGTGGCATAGTGCCAACCCATGGTTATTTTTACTGTTTTAACTCAGGTAGTAATGAATTTTCCAATGGCAAGTAAAACAGGGTTAGATGCAAAAATAAAGGAATGTTTTGTTTATTAAATCTTCAACAATGAAGGAAAATTAACATACAAAGTTCCAGGAATGTCCACCTTGAAGAAGTTCTGCTCTTCTCTCCAACAGGATTTCTGTTTGTCTCTTTTACTTTGTTCACATTCATTGCTTTCCATTTCCCTTCTCATGTTTGATCAGGTATCTACCAAAACTCGCTTTCACAGTCACATCTCTTTCCTCAGTAACTGTCGCCGATTGCAACTAAAATTCTACCCTTCATGTTTATGATCCACTCGCGATTACAGATACCGCAGAGACTTTCAGCATTCCTTGAACCATTGTTCTTGCCACGTCCTGAGATCCGCACTCAGTGTCATGCACCACCTCATGCATGTTCTCAACCCCTCTCTTCAGCAGCAGCAATTAACTCCATCTCAAAGCTATCTTGGTCTAGTTTCATCCTTCAGTGCAAACACTGTCATCAAACCTGTTGACAAGGATGGTGCTGCTGTTGTCTAGCATATTAACCTCTACCTTGCAGAGGCTGAATGCCAACTGTTCGGTACTTCCTCCTACCTCCCCCTGGACCATAACCCCACCACCAAACACCAAGCCATCATCTCCAGGACTGTCACTGACCTTATCTCTTCAGAGATCTTCCCTCCACAGCCTCAACCCCATTATTCCCAAACCCTGAGCAGTCGACTTCTACCACCTTCCCAAGATCCATAAACAGGAATGCCTCGGTAGACCAATTGTTTCCGCCTGTTCCAGCCCAACTGAACTGATTCCTGCCTATCTTGACTGCATTTTATCTCCCCTCATCAAGCCTCTTCCCATCTACATCCACCACTCTTCTCTGTCATTTCATCAGTTTCCAATTCTCTGACCCCCTAACGGTATCCTCTTCATCATGGACGTCCAATTTCTTTACAGCTCCATCCCCTATCAGGATAGTCTGAGGGTTCTCTGCTTCTACCTTGAATGAAGGCCCAACCAGTTCCCATCTACCAATACCCTCCTCTGCCTGGCCAAACCTGTACTTACATTGAACTGTTTTTCCTCTAACTCCGCTCACTTCCTCCAAATTTATCATTGCATTGATACCGTTTCCTGCTCTCACCATGAACTGGAAAATTTAATCAACTTTGCTTCTAATTTCCACCCTTCTCTCATCTTCATATGGCCCAGCTCTGCATCTTTCCCTCTCTTCCTCAATTTTTCTGTCTCCATTTTTGGAGATAGGCTATCAGCTATCATTCATTATAATCCCTCGGACTCCCACAGCTACCTCAACTACACTTCCAGTCATTTGCCTTCCTGTAAGCATTCCGTTCCATTCTCCCAGTTTCTCTGTCTCTGCCTCATCTGTTTGGATGATGCAACCTCCCATACCACTCTTCTGATAAGTCTTCCTTGTTCTCAACCGAGGACTCCCCCCATTGACCTCCCCAGAACCTGTGGTTGACAGGGCTCTTGACTGCGTCTGTTCCATGTCCCACACTTTTGCCCTCATCTCTTTCCCTCTCCCAGAGCCACAATACAGTTCCCCTTGTCCACACTTTCCACCCCACAAGCCTGGGTATTCAATGGATCATCCCCACCCATATCCGTTGCCTCTAGGGTGATGCCACCACCAAACACATCTTCCCCTCCCCTCCCCTTGCAGCATTCTGAAGGGGCCATTCCCTCTGTGACACCCTAGTTCATTCCTCAGTCAGTCCCAGCACCCCTCATCTTCTCATGGTGCTCTTTGATGTAAATATGGGAGACACAATGTCTGCCCTTTTACCTCCTCTCCTCACCGTCCAAGGCTCCAAACACTCCTCCTAAGGTAAACTGTGATTTACGTGTACTATATTTGACTTAGTATACTGTATTTGCTGCTCACAATGTGGTCTGCTCTACATTTAGGAGATCAAATGTAGACTGAGTGAACACTTTGCAGAACATTTCCCTTCAGTCTGCAGGCGTGACCCCAAGCTACTGATTGTCTATCTCTTTAATTCTCCGCCTTGCTGTCATGCTGATCTCTCTGTCCTCGGCCTCACGCAGCATTCCAGTGAAACTCAACATAAGCCAGAGGAGCAGCACCTCATTTTTTAGTTAGGTACTTTGCAGCTTCTGGACTCAGCATTAAGGTTAAACAATTTCAGACTGTAATTTCTGCCCTCATTTTGTTTTGGCTTTTCTCTTGTTTTCGCTTTCAGGCAGTAGCACAAATCTTTTTTACTTGCCTTGCTGCATTACTGCTCCCTTATTTGGCCCTGCACCACCAACTCTTCTGTTGTTTAGTCTCTCCTGCCTACCACCCAGTCACAGCCCTTCCCTTTTGTCTTTACCCCAATCTACCACTTGCTCGAAACCTTTTTCATTTCTAACTTTTTCCAGTTCTTATGACCGGTCATTGAACTGAAACACTAGCTTTGTTCCCTCTCCCACCGATGCTGCCAGACCTGCTGAGTATTTCTAGCATAGTAAAGGAAAATTAACATTGGGGTCTGCCTTCATGTCTCTATCTAAAGGTTGGTGTCAGCCCACCAGTACAGGATACCAATGACTGATAGCATGAACTGAACTTCTCCAAACATTCCAACCATGATGGAAAAGTTCTGTGCCAGGCCTATGAAGGATAGTGCACATGTGAATCATCATTCCTTATCACTAAGCTCAACCCCCAGTTTAAATGGGCCAATTAGTTGGCGGAAGTGCCTCATTATATCAAGGAATCACATCTACTATTGTCTGACAGGCTTCTCATGGAATTCCTCATGTGGAGCCTGATTCTTTAGTGTATGGTCATAACTTTCAGATGCTGCACTAGCCTATACCTTTAAAGCCGTTGCTCCTGTTCTCTCTGTGACAACGCAAGCTATTGTTTCATTTTGTCAACTCTTGAAATGAATCACTTGTAAATGTCAGGGGTAGAATTTTCTGGCCCCACCTGCTGCCAGGACCACCCGGTCCCACCGAAAGCCAATGGAATTTTGGCTGCACTTTTAAATGTGCTGCTACACCCCTTGAACTGCAGATGTGTGAAATAGGTCCCACCCCCATTTACCCCTCCACCCGCCCTGGTAAACCCTGGTGTGTGCTGAGTTCGGGGGTGGGGCTTCCAGGATGTGGGCTCTGGCGCCATTTTGGCTAAGGTGCAGAGCTCTTCTGACTTGGGGAAAATTTAGGTCCTTAGGCGAGGTAACTGCAGCGGGTCCCGCCAAGGCAGGGCCAGAAATTCCCAGCCAGGATCCAGGTCAGAAGGACCTAGAATAAATTCCTTGGATTGGGGGATTATTAGGATTGTTTTGCATTGGTAACAAGCTATGAAGGCTGAATTGCGATGGGCATAAAACATTTGATTCTGTAATATCATATAAGGTGTAAGTCAGTTTGATTTGCATGATTCTGTTGAACATTTTATTGACTAGTTTACCACTGCTGGTACATTGCTATGCCAGAAAATGGTTTTTTTATAGTTTAGCAGCAACTATTAATTAGTTGCTAAATTTACTCATTAAATTTCAATTACTTCCAACATACCCCTGCAGTCCCCACAAAGGACAATTTTGCATTCATTCTATGTCAAAAATCCCAGTGCACAATTCGAAGAAGAGCAGGGGAGTTCTCCCCAATGTCCTGGCCAATTTTTATCCCTCAACTAACATCACTGAAACAGATAACCTGGTTCTTTGCGTTTGTGAGAGCTTGCTGTGCACAAATTCGTTCTACATCTCCTACATTGTAACAGTGACCACAACTCAAAATGATTTCATCCACTATGAAGTTATTTAGGATGTTCTGGAGTCGCAAAGTCTTTTTTTTCTTTGATTATTCAGAATAACTAACATTGCAATGCACATCGGGTTAGTCAAAAGCTCTGCAGTCTGCCCAGTCTTACTTCTGTCAAGATAACTGAATACACCATGAAGTAAATTACATTTTCTAAACACGCAAACATTCATGCTGGGAAATGCAAACTTATAGATAGAATAAGGGCTAGCCAGGAGGCAGTTGTCACCTATTGCCCTTAATTTTCTTTTTCTCCAGGGAAAGAAATCTTTTCTAATTGTACAATTTATCTAATTTGATTGCCCAGAATACATACATACCAAGGTTTGCGCCCTCTAACAGTTTCATCACCAGTCTCTCCATATATCTGTCTGGAGTTTCACTTTTAGCGCTTTCAAAACATTTTGGCCAGTCGGTGGGAAAACTTGTGTTTTTTATTCATTGGGCATTGCTAGTAAGACTAGTATCAATTGCCTATCCCCAGTTGCCCTTGAGAAGGTGGTGATGAGTCACTTTCTTCAACCACCACAGTCCATGTGGTGAAGGTACTCCCACAGTGCTGTTAAGAAGGGAGTTCCAGGATTTTGGCTCAGTGACAATGAAGAACTGGTAACAAAAGTTCATGTCAGGCTAATGTGTGGGAGCATTGGAAATGGGACCAGGAATAGGTCATTCAGCCCCTTGAGCCTTCCCTCCCATTCAATGAAACCATTATTGATCTATGACCGAACCCAATTTACCCGCCTTTGTCCCATATCTCTAAATACCTCTGGTTAACAAAAAACTATCAATCTCAATTTTAAATTTAGCAACTAATTAAGCATCAATTGCCATTTGTGGAAGAGAATTCCAAATGTCTACCGCCACTTGTGTGTAGAATTGTTTCCTAATTTTATTCCTCCTGTGTCTAGCTCTAATTTTTAAACTATAAACTTTTAAATTTAAACTAGTTGTATCTAAACAATAGCTAGTCCTACACTCCTCAACCAGCAGAAATAGTTTCTCTCTACCTACCCTCTGTTCTCCTTAATATCTTGAAAACTTCAACCAAATCACTCCATAACCTTCTGAATCCAAGGGCATATAACCCTAGTTTGTGTAATCTCTCCTTGTAAACTAACCCTTGGAGTCCAAGTAACATCCTGGTAAATCTCTGCCGCACTCCTTCCTAAGGAATTTTGGCCAGAGCTGCTCACAGTACTCCAGATGTGGTATGACCAGGGTTTTCTATAGCTGAAGCAGACAAAGGGAATACCCCTTTGTATTCTAGTCGTCTGGATATAAAGGCCAACATTCCATTAACCTTTTTGCTTATTTTCCATGCTGTTCATGACATTTAAATGATCAATGTACCTGGAGCCCCAAATCTCTTTGGACCTACACTGTTTCCAGTCTTTTACCATTTAAAAAGTACCTTGTTCTACCTTTTTAGGTCCAAAGTGGATGACCTCATATGTACCTGATGGATTGATATCCATCTGCTACAGCTTTGTTTCACAATGTGGCTACTGTCAGGAGCCTTCTCCCAGCAGTGACATCTTTCCCGTGCTATTTCTTATCTCCATTCAAACTGATTCTACAGTTTCATACTCTGTACCAAGATCATTTCACAGAATCACAGAATTTTAACAGCACGAAAGGAGGTCACTTGTCCTGCCACCTTTAATGATCTATGCACATTTCTCACTACTGTACTGATCTCATCCTTTATTAACAGAGCTACCACATCTCCTTTTCCTTTCTTCCTGTCCTTCCGAAATGCCAACTATCCTGGAACATTCAGGTCCCAGCCATGGTCACTTTGCAACAATGTCTCTATAATGGCTTTCATATCATACTCACTTATTTGTGCTATCAAATCATCCATCGTGTTATGAATGCTGTATGCATTCAGATAAAGAGCCTTTAAATCTGTCCTTTTACCATTTTTCCCTACTCTGACATTAATCACTGGTGCACTGTTATGGTACATTCTGTCCCTTTCTGGCACACTCTGATTGTCATTCCCCACATTGCTACCCTGCACTATTATCTTGTTCTTTCTTGTTAATTTTCCAATTGTGATGGAATAGTCATCACTTGCCTGGATGGGTAACAACCATCAAGAAGCTCAACACCATTCAGGACAAAGCAGCCTATTTGAATGGCATCCCTTACACCACCTTAAACATTCATTCCCTCCACCACCAACACACAGTGGCGGTATGTGTGCCATCTACAAGATGTGCTGCAGCAACTCACCACAGCTCCTTCAACAACACCTTCCAAACCAGCGACCTCTACCACCTAGAAGTACACCTGCAAGTTCCCCTCTAAGCCACTCACCATCCTGACTTGGAAATATATCACCGTTTCTTCACTGCCACTGGGTCAAAATCCTGGAACTCTCTCCCTAACAGCACTGTGGGTGTATCTACATCACGGGGACTGCAGCGGTTCAGGAAGGAAGCTCACCACCACCTTCTCAAGGGCAATTAGGGATGGGCAATAAATACTGGCCTATGCAGCAATGCCTACGTCCTGTGAATGAATAAATAAAATAAAAGTAAATATGAAAAAGTCTTGAAATGAATTTTTAAAAGTACTAAAATGAAATAAATGGTAAAGTACATTTTCTAATATTTTAAGTGTAGCCTAGCAAAATAAGTAAAAATTTCTAATCTTTCAAACATTTTCAACTGCTTTTATATGTTTGCTTCTAATTGATTACAAGTGATTTGAATTGTTGACACAGTTGTTTTATGGCCTTTTGGGTTCCTTCAAGTTTTTAAATGTGTTTACAAGACTGAGCTTAATGCTTTTTCAGTATGGACAGCTGTTCATAGTGGGTCCTGTGGCTTCAGAGTGCTTTCAGGAGCATTGAATTGTTAACTCAGTTGTTTATGACCTTTTGGGGGTTGGTGGGTGGGTGGGGTTGGGATTGGGAAATGTTCAGCAACTTAGCTTTAAATGCATTTTGTATAAAAAGAGGCTTTACCAATAACAGGTTCTGCTATAAGTCACTTCCCACCCTGGTCCTATGCCTACAATTATTAGTTCTAGACAAAATGGGCAAATTCAGTGCATCTAGTCCGAGTCTTGGGCGGCAGGGTCAGTATCAGAGGCATCCATGGAGGATCTGACCAATGTATCTCTGCCGATCAGAAATTTGAAGTTTGGGTCCTGGCACTCAACGGCAACAAACATCTGAACTTTTGCCAATACTGCAATCAGAAGATTCTGGGCCCTTAGCTCTATTTCTCTCTCCATAGATGCTGTCAGACCTGCTGAGTATTTCCAACATTTTCTCTTTTTTTATACCAATAGTAACAAGCTGGCCTGCGCTCTCTTGAGAATTCCTACTTTTCTAATCCACTCACTCAGGTGATCCTTGCCACTCATTCGACCTGCATGGATTGGATATAATCGTCAAGCCAAGGATGGGATAATTGTAACTGGAAAGGATTGGGAAATGTTGCCAATTAGAAACAGGTGGTAGCATGACTGCTGAAAATTCCAGTAATGTTTCCACCCACTGTCCATTTATACTTTTATTTACTGATAGTAAACCACTTTGGAGTGGATGATGTCATCAGTAAAATGAAGGGCACTTGTAATAACATTAAACAGATCATCATTGAAGGAGAGAAACGGAAGAGATTTTTTGGTGCTTTCCTGAGAGACCCTACCGACCTGATCACAAGATTACAGGATAAATGCAGGTGAGGAACGCCACATTATTCAATATGGTCCATTCATCCAGCAACAAGCCTATAGTCCTTCATCATGACATTGAACTGCACCTTGACTGAATCTTAAATTTCTTACCTTCATAACTCTATCCCAAAGTCCCTAAGTGTAGATTGCTCCCTTGTGTGAGATGTCCTTCCTGATGTCTATCTTAACTTAGATTTAATCAGTTTAAACCTCTGAATCCCAGGCCTTACTTTAACTTTGATGTTCTGCCCCCTATTACCTTCTTTGCAATGATTCATATTTTATACTCTCTAAGCTCATATGTTGGTCACCCTCCTTCAAAAGCTGAAGAACCTCAGATTCTCTGAGTTTGACTCATAAACTTTACTGCCTGATGCTGGGAATCAGAATTCTGGCTCTTATCTGAGCAGCCTTCAGGGTTTCAGTATTTTCCTTGTATTGTTTCAACACAAACTCCTCTGATGCACATTTAGCAGTCCAGTCCAGTGTTCTGTTGACTGTGTTATCATTTTTCCAAAATGACTTGGTGTGTTATCTGCCAAGTCTACTCTTATCTAAAGATTTCTTTCAACCTTTAGTACTTCTACACTATTCAAAGTATTTAGATTTCCTTTGGTATTTCACATTGTGAAAAACATTACACTTTTCTGCATTAATTCTCACTTCTCCTTTTCTGCCAAATTTACTGATCTTGTCGAATTTCTTTGATTAAAAAAGATGGGATTCTACCTGCCAAGTGGGGCAGGCTTGGGGTGTGTGTGGGAGATGTAAGCCCTGAAAAGTGATGGCATATGGGGAAGGGACATGTTCCCGCTCTCTTCTCCATGAACAATGGCACATTCAGAAGTGAGTGGGAAAACCTTTGAAGGTGTAGGGTTAGATATTTAAATATGTTATATACATAACAAGTGGCAATTTAACTTTCGATTCTTGAACAGCCAATGTACAGATTTCCCAAGCTTGTGGATCTGTCCAGGGTGCTCAAGACATTGGTCAATGAAACTGACATACTAGAAGTGTTTAAATAGAGAAACAGGACAGTTGCAGCCATGTCTGTGAGAAAGGATTGTACCTCTCAGCATTTGCCTTGAGGGTGTGATTTCCTGATTTACAGGGCAGGAACAACTTTTTGAAAGTCATTTAGCTTACCTTGGACTTTACTTACCTCGCTGTAAACATATCTTCTTTCAGCCTTCACTGCAAAATGGGAGCAGCGTATGCAGCCACTCTGAGAAGGAACAGGAGGACCAGTAGCACCAACACCAGCAGAAGCAGGAGCAGCAACATCAGCAACAACAGCTGCCTTCTCTGCATCCACATGCCACTCCGCCAGGCAGAGGGGAGGGGCTCGGATCCACAGCTCAAAGAAGGCTATGCCCCACCTGCCCCCGCCCCAAACAGCATAAACAGACTGGGGATCAGCTGTTTCCACATGACAAAGCAGTTGTGCCCCTGGAGGCTCAGTTTTTCTTGGCAGGTCATTGTTGACATTTGCAGCCTCTTCGAGCAAGACCTGTTTCCAAGAGGGCCAGGTGGGCAGGCATTGCCAGTGGCTGTCAAGGTCACCACAGCCCTGGATTCCTTTGCCTTCCAGGGATCAGCTGAGGACATCTGCAAGATTTCACAGTCTGCAGCCTACAGGTCCGTCCCCCAGCTCACAGTTGTATTGCGTGCCAAGGCTGCCCGGTATGTGCACTTTGATACTGGTGAGGCCAGTGTGACTCTCAGAGATCGTGCCTCTGCTGCAGTGACTGGATTTCCACAGGTTCCGCAGGTTCAGGGGATTATCATCTGCACACATGTGGCAATCGAGGTGCCATCATATAATTCTGAAGTGTTCATCAACCGGAAGGGATTCCATTCTCTCAATACGGAGATCATTTGTAACCACCAGAAGTTTATTATGCATGTGTACACAATGTGTGCGCAAGGTTTTCTGGAAGCTGCCATGACTCCTACATCCTGCGCCAGTCAAATCTACCAGAGATCACCAAGCAGGTTGAGTGGTGGCTCCTTGGTATCAGGGAACTAAGACCTCGCCTTCTATATTTTTATAAAATGTATATAGATGTCCTCATGGCTAATTTCTAAAATTTTAAAAACTGGACAAAGACACTTTTAAAATGGCTGAAGCCATGTCTGTCTGTGACCTTCGAACATAAGGAGCTATCATGGCAGTATCATAAAAACTTGCACCTCGTTATCTCTGAAGAGACCCTAATGACCCACTGTGGAGAGCAGAGACCAAATTCAAAGAGAACTATACAAAGGCCTGGCCAACCAGAGTCTATCCATCTGATAGGACAAAGGACCCTGCAACCTTCCTTTCAAGTCTTAATGGTGGGAACATTTAACCATCTCGGGAACCCAGACGGGGGATAAAGACACTGTGAAGAGGTGGGAGTCATGTGATGTGGAATCCTCTAGCTTGTGTAACCAATAATATTGCCTTGCTGTACTGAAAGAAACCTCAATCTGCCATTTTACCATGCAAGCAGCAACACAGAAAAGGGCTCTGCCCAGATTGAATACCTGGCCTGACCTACACTGTTTCTGTTTGAAGCTCTGTAACTTCACTTCATCTCTGTGTGCCTTTCTCATTGTGGAAGTCAACACTATTGGAGAAGTGAATTATACAGCATCGGTTTTTAACCTGCTGACCTCTGTGAAGGAATGCCTCATTGGGCTTTAATTCCGGACTCTGGACTCACATGAAATAATAATTCTTTTCTCTGTGGTCTTCGCCCTGTAAATCTTTCTTTTCTCTACCCCTCTTTTACTGTATGAGTGCACAGGGGGCTACATGATGACACCCCTCCCGTGTTTTGAGTGTGTGCAAATAAACTAACCCTTTGAATTCATCCTATCATGAGTTTGCTGTGGGGCTATTAATAGAAATTGGATCACACCAAACCTGAGGGGTTGGGAAATACACCACCACTTGTAAAGGGAGAAGCAAATCAAAACATCTTTCTGTTTACGGACGGGGGTTGTTTAAATTAAACCCCCTCCTGTCCGTAACATTGAAGACAAAGGCCATCTTCTGAGGATCTAGCTGAGCTCTCTCAATGATGTTGAGGAGAGGTGCAATAGGAGCCACATCACCACAAAGGCAACCATTGAACTGGGGTTCAGCCTTCTCACATCTTGCCTCCATTCTGCTTCCCACTTGTATCTTCAATGCCTCACTCAGTGTTGCCATTGTGAAACTGGCCGGGGTCCCTTTAAACCATGATACAATTTCCAACATGACACACCCCACTCCCACCCAGCCATAAGACCCCAGAATTGGCAGGCCGCTCGATCGAACACGCCCCGCCATCCCCCATTAAACCCTCCTTTCCCAATCAACTATCCCATCCCAGGATCGCATCCCCTCCCCAGCACAGTTATCTGGTTTTGTGGCCTTCACCAACCGGCTCACTGCTGGGCTGGAAGACAGCAAACAGCCAGGGACGACAGCCACACGCACTGTGGTTAAAACTCCACAGTGTGCGAGGGAATTCTGATTGGGGTCCCACAACTTTCAGACTCACCTGTTCCCAATGGATCATTTAAGTAAAAATTCAGCCCAATAATTTTACAAGTTATTGCTCTATCTCTGACTTGGCCTGAAACATCCAAGTTAATGCGGCCATGTGCCATTAAATGAAATGAGCTGTGATCTACATGGTCCCAACTGGAGGTACTAGTAGGAAAGATCATCAAACATTTTTGATGGTATTCGATAAACACTTCTTTCCGCTACCAGATGTTTGGCAGTGAACTACAGTCAACAAGGATCTTTCTGTTCTCGAGAAGCATCTTAGTCTAAATTGTGACTCCAGGAGACCATTTACCTTTGAATAAAGGACACAGGAGTTCTAATGCCACCTGTCTGCTTGTATTTATCTCACACCTTTCACAGTTTCAGAATCTATCAAAACACTTTACAATCAATATAGTACTTTGGAAGTGTAGGCACTGTTGTAATACAGCAAACACAGCACCCAATTTGCACCCAGCAAGGTGCTGAAAGCAGCAATGAGATAATGGCCAGATAACCTGTTTTTAGTAATGTTGGTTGAGGGATAATTATTTATCAGGATACCAGGTAGACCTTCCCAGTTCTTGTTTGAAATATTGGCATGGAATCTTTTAAAAATACCGAAGGGGATAGATGGGTCCTCATTTTAAAGTCTCATATGAAAGATGGCACCACTGACAGTGCAGTACTAGTCTGGGGCTGTTAGCTTAGATTTTGTGCTCAGGTCTCTACAGTGGGATTTGAACCCACAGCCTTCCAACTAAGTGGCAAGAATGCTACCACTAAGCTAAGGCTAACACTTTCATCATTATGCCTACACTACTCACAGTATGTCTGGTTTGCCATTGTTTTTGTTTACGATATGAAATACCTTACACCTTTTTGCATTCAATATCAGCTTTTACCAAATTTACTCATTTCTGCTTCCTCTGATTTTTCTTTCTGCAGCAGGCAGACATCAGCTTATCACAAGCCTGTGGCTGAAACTTGTTGATGTGGCACAGAATATGTCAGTGAGACTGTCATTAATAACTCTATAAACGGTAAGGGCTGCTGCTCTATCTCTGACTCAGCCCCAAACACCAAAGCTCAGATTTTCACGGACTCATGGAGACTCCGCACCCTCCCCAAAATGGCACTGGGACCCTGAATCCTGAAGTTCCATCCCCATTTCAGGATATAAGGGCCACAGGAATGAGTGGTGGTCATGTGCTGGCATGAATTGACACTAAGTTGACATAGGGAGCAATAAGGGACCATGGAGATGTATCGGGGCCATCTGTTGGCATGAGTTGGCACTAAGTTGGCATAGGGGCTATAAGGGGCCATGGGGATAAGTGGTGGCATAGTCTGGCATGGAGAGTATGAAGGATCATGGGAGTAGGTAGAGGGGCATGGGTTGAAATAGAGGGCTTAAGGGGCCATGGGGGCATGGGTGCGGGCATGGGCTGACATGAGTTGGCATGAATGGGGCATGGGGAGTGGGTGGGGGGTGTAAGGGGCTGTGTATGGTGAGGGCTAGAGGGCCTAATTTTAACTAAAACAAGTCCCAGAGCACCAAGGCAGGCCTTTCAGCCAGCCCGCCTCAGCACTCAGCAGCCCCTGTGCTTATCTCTGAACTGCTTCCGGGGGCAGCAGGCCCGACTTTAGCACACATCCACTCCCCAAATGAAAATCCCGTTATCCGAGGCAGTTTCTCCCCAGGCAGGCTCAGCAAGTCGGGAAATTCCCAACTCTGCGCACTGACATCGGGAGCGAAATTCCGGGCCCAAGTTAACATTGCAGTCCACAATTGAATGGCTAATCGTCATGCTGCCAAATAAAGCCATTTGTCAAGAAGATTGTCAAGTATTTCTGATGGCATTTGATAGGCAGACAGTGAATACTGAGCAAAAAGATCTTCCTCTGGAGAGGTAAATTAATCCAAATTGTGGCTCCAGGAGGCTTTCAACCAATACATAAAGTATACGGCAACTTCACTGTCATCTGTCTGTAGTGGGAACATAGGAACAGGTGAAGGCCGTTCAGCCCCACTAGCTTTTTGATTAGATCATGGCTGATCTATACCTCAACTTCATTTACCTGCCACGGTCCCATATTCCTTCACACCCTTACTCAATAATAAACTTATCAATCTCAGTTTTGAATGTTTCATTAACACAGCAACCACAGTTTTTTTCTGGGGGGTGGTGGGGTGGGGGCAGAGTTCCACATTTCCACTTCCCTTTGTGTGAGGAAGTTCTTCCTGAGGTTATGTTTCCTTTTTCTAGTTTCTGTTTCTATCTTTCCCGTTAACATAGGGCAGGATTTTTAGCTCCGCATTTGGGCACTATCGGCGGTCCTGGGAGCAGCCCGGGAATGGACCCCCGCCTGCCATCTGCCCCCGACCACGATTTCATGCCAATTAACAGCCAGCCAGCGTCAAACATGTACTGAGGATCTCAGCGCTGCCGGGTTGGGGGCAGGAGGAGGAAGTCGGGCGCTGATATAAGCCCGGGCACAGGGGAGCACGGAATGCAAGCTCCCTGAAGGCTGAGAGCTGCCTCAGGGAGCTGAAGAATTTAAAACCAACCAATAAAGATTTTAAAATCCGGGAAAAAATGCCCACGCATCAGAATCGGTCACATGATGAAAACTCTGTCCATACTTTTTTATTTTATTTAATAACGGAAACCTCATCCCGCCCTTGGATGCGGTTTCATCAAAAATGCAAAGTCCGCCTGGCAGATTTGCCCGTCCGCCAACCATAAGGTTGGGCGGACCACGGAAAATCGGGGACAATTGGAGCTTTAATGGGCTTAATTGCCCTCTTAATTGTTGGTGGGCGCACTTCCAAATTTTATGTGTCCCTGCCGACTGAAATATTGCGTGAGCGTGGGATGACATCAGAGTGCTCACCCGACGCCATCACGCGCTATTTTTACACTCAAGTGGGTCGGGCACGCACCTGCATACTGAGCTAAAAATTCTACCCATAGTAAATCATCCTATGGCACTTCACAGGAACATTTGACAAAATTTGACACCAGTCCATGTAAGGAGACATTAGAATGGGTATGTCAAAGCCAGGGAGGCAGGGGGTCGGGGGGTGCGCAGGGGTGGTGGGATTTAAGGAATGTTTCAAAGGAGGAGAAAGGTTTAAAGGTTTAGGAAGTGAATTCCAGAGCTTAGAGCCTAGGCAGCTGAAGAAACATTTGACAATGGTGGGTGAAGGAAATTGGAGATGCTGAAGAGGCCAGAATTGGAGGAACGCAGTTGTTTGGAGGGTTATAGTGCTGGAAGAGGTTACAGAAAAAGGGGGCAGTAAAGCCATGGAGGGATTTGAAATAAGGATATGATGGGAACAGCAGAACACGTGAAAAATAGACTTTAGTGTTCCTCTTCCCCACAATAATTGGCAGCCAGTGCTTCTTTAAAGAGATTTCCCATTTGAACTAGAACACTTTGTTATCTGATAAATGTCCCTTGTTCGGGTCATTCCAATTTAATTGCACTTATTCAGCGATAGAACCGTCATTGTGATAAAAAGGTCACCAGCTAATGTTCCTTTGATGGTATTTGCCCGAATCTGACAAGTGGATTGATAAAAAGGTTGCCATTTTAATTTATACATCTCACTTCTTTTCAAAAGATTGGCTGTATGAGATCACATCAGACAAAATATAGTTAGGAATCTGAGAAACAGTTTTACTGCTCAGTGTCAGCTCAGCTGGGCTGAGTGCTGCTGTGTTAAAACCCAACTATGATCTCACTCCTAAGGATTTAATATAACTCAGTAATATTATCAACTTTCTTGGGGAGTTTTCAATTTTGTTGAAGTGTCACTTTCATATAAAGTATATTAAAATAAATATGATGCCTAAGGTCTCAGCTGTGGCTCAGTTGGTAGCATTCTTGCCTCTGAATCATAAGGTTATTGGTTGACGTCCCACTCAAGAGATTTGAACACATAATCTAAGCTGACTCGACAGACTAGTACTGTGTGAAAGCCACGTTGTCAAAGGTGTTGTCTTTTGGACAAGACATTAGACCATGGTCCTGTCTGCCCTTGCAGGTGAGCATAAGCTATCCCATGGCACCATTTTGAAGAAGAACAAGAAAGTTCTGGCCAATATTCATCCCTCAACCATCATCACTAAAAGAGATGAGTTGGCCATTACCACATTGCTGTTGGGACCAAGTGTGCAAATTGGCTGCCACTTTTCCTACGCTACAACAGTGATTACAATACGCAAGTACTTAATTGACTGAAAATCCATAAGGGTGGCATGAAATTGTGAAAGATGCTAGTTGAATTCAAGGGCCAAGCTTTTCAGATGGAAGAAGTACTGTCTCAGAGATCTGCAGGCTATTCTCATTGGCTGGTAGCTCTCTAGTCCAGCAGCGCCACTGGGAGCAGTGGCCACTGCTGGAACTACACCAAGTCCCACAGAACAAAGTGCTGGGAGTCCAGGATGCAGGTAAGTCCAGGGGTCTCTCGGCGGGCAAGGAGAGGGGGCTCCAGGGACTGGGGGGCGGGGGGAAGGGGTGGGGGCCAGGTTGCAAAGGTTGGGGGGGTGGAGGGGATATCTGGTGGGGAGCAGACCTCAGGGGGTGGGGAGGATGGCCCACTTGGAAAGGGAGCCCATGAGGCTCCCCTTTCCCATCCAAGACCCAAGCAGGCTAACCTGCCAAGCTTATCCACTCCCCAATCTCTGACCTCCTCCTGCCAGCCTATAGATTGTGACCAGGCAGAAAGCAGCCCACTTAAGAGCCTCAGTTGCCACAGGCAGCCCTAGGCCTTGCCCAACCTCCCCCCCATATAATCACTGCCAGATTGGGGGTGGGCAGGTAGGCAGAGGGAATGACACCCACAGAATTTTACAGGCGTCCCCCCACACAACATACCCGCCAGTGGGAGTGTAAAATTCTGCCCCAAGTCTTTCTTTATTTCTTATGATACCTCTGCCTATAGGAATCTGATTGACATGGACAGTTGAAATGACCAATCCTGTAAATCTTTGGCAGTTTAGTGGGAGCAGATGGATGGAAAGGTTTTGAGATGTGACCGATTGAATGCAGCATTACTGCTTGTCAATTGTAGACTGGGGTGTGTTCTCTTGCACATCTGACTAAAGGTCAGAGAGGCATCCCAGGAACACCCTCCGACTCTGACAGGACTCAGAGGAGTAGTTTAAGAATTTGGGATCGGTCTTATGCCAGATGTTTCAACAGCTGCAGACATGGAGCATCAAAATATTGGCAAATGACTGTGTCGAACAGCGTTCACACATTCTCCAAGGTTTCAGCATTGAGCACTTAGAATTTTAACTCTTTCACAATGAGTAAGATCTAAAGGCAGCTCTGAATTAATGCTGAAATAAAACATTTTGAAGGTTCTTGGGAATAAACTGATTGTGCTCTTGTTTCCATGACAACGGCAACTTGCATTCATATCGGATCTCTAATGTAGTAAAACACCCCGAGGTCTTTCACGGGAGTGTATTCAGGCAAGATTTTGGCATTGAGTGACATGAATTATTAGGACAAATGGCTCAAAGCTTGGTCAAAGAGGTAGGTTTTAAGACAGAAAACAGAGAGGGATGGTGAGCTTTAGGGATGGAATTCTAGAGCTTAGGGCCTACTTAGCTGAAGGCCAGCTGTGAATGCTGAGGTGAAGGGGATTGGGGGGAGTGCACAATAGGCCAGCATTGAAGGAACATAAGAGCACACAAAGTTTCATAAAGCCTTGCTCTTGGGAAGTGCCATGGTGATTCTCATTGAGCTGGCATTGTCTCAGGAACCATTTCAAGATATTTTTCTTTAGTCTGTTGGTGAAATAAATAGATCTGCTGCTTCCAACACATGAATATAGATTCCACAGCAAACAGCTACAATCAGCCTTAGCTCAGTGGTAGCACTCTTGAGTCTGAGCCAAAAAGGCTGTGGGTTTAAGTCTCACTCCAGAGCTTTAACACCTCTAGTGCAGTACTGAGGGAACACTGCACTGTAGCAGGTCCTGTCTTACAGATAAAGCATTAAACGGAGGTGCTACCTGCTCTCACAAATGGATGCAAAAGATCCCACGTCACAATTTTGAAAAAGGGCAGGAAAGTTATCCACAGTGTCCTGGCCAATATTGATTCCTCAATCAACACCACTGAAAAACAGATTATAGATTCATGCATCCCATTGCTTACCTCATTGCATCTCATATGTAAGACATTGTTATGTGGAATTTCACTGCTAAGTTTCCTGTATTATAACTGTGACTATACTTTCAAAGCACTTCATTGGTTGTAAAGCACTTTGGAATGTCCTAAAGTTGTGAAAATTGCTACATAAATGCAAGTTATTTCTTGTATATGAAATATAATGCAAAACATAGTATGCAAATTCCTTTTTGTCAATAGTTTAAAGTCAAACAGTCCACTCTGTATTTTTACCAGCGTAGCAATTAGGTTTAGATCTCATTCCATAGGCTTGCTTTAAAGGATTCCCTTTCCATAATTTTTCACAGTATCACACTGAATTCTTTTGTCTTTCTACTGGAGTTCTTATGTCAAACAGGGGCCTTGTGAATTATGGAGATTTTCTACACTCTTGTCGAAACATCACGCACAAGATCTGCTTCAGTTCATTGTATAGAATATATGCCTGTATGACAAGGTCAGAATTTGTTGCTAATTGCTAAGTGCCCTCAGGAGGTGGCTCCTGACTCACTGGCAAGATTGGCTTACCAGCTGGGCTACTTCAGACAGCAGTTGAAAAGTAACCACACTGATGTCACATGTAACTCAGACTGGATAAGGAAGGCAGGTTTTCCCTAAAGGACCTTAATGAGCCAGTTGGGTTTTTACAACAATCCAATAGCTTCATGGTCAGTTGTTTTGCTGATACCAGTCTTTTATTTCCAGATTCTTAAAACTGAAGTCAAATTCTCAAACTGCCACTGTGGGGTTTGAGCTCACTCTCTGGATTATTACACTATTACTATTACACCATCATAGCTGATGCCATTAACAGTGAAAAATTAAGAAAGAAAGAGAGAGAGACCTTGGGATAACAGTTGATTTCTTTGTAAAGGTGCATATAATGACTCGAAGGAGCAGGCAGGTTTCAACAAGAAACAGATAAACTTTATTACAGTGAGCTTTTCAGGTGCTACATGCTCGATCAAGACCCTTGTCAGGAGGCCCAACCCCTCAGATTGCCTGCGCTTATGGCTCATTGGTCAGAGCCTCCCAGAACAACACGTGACCCTGATAGATAGCAGGAGGGGCTATGGCATCAGTTACTACATTTCCTCCTCCCCCTTTAGATTTTTACAGTTTCGATTTACAGGGAAACGTTTGAATATCCAACAACATATACATGTATACAACTTTAGGTGATTAAAGGTCAAGTCTCTGAGGCGCTCTCCTTATATGGCTAGAGTGGCATAGCTCTACTACTTGAGGTTCCTCAACAGGATCGACAGGACCTGGAACTGCAGCATGAAACATATCATTAGAAAGTGGCAATTCTGGGTTTGGCAACTCTACAGAGACATCGGGCATATCTATTCTAGGTCGATCTGTCACCTCAGGAATTGTCAGTTTGACATTAATCACAGGTGGAATATTTGGTTGTTGAAATGTCTCTCTAGCACCAAAATGATAGACATGCTTATGAACGATTCTATCTTTCACTTGTACTTGGAAAGATAATGGATCAGTCTCTGAGACAATGATTCCAGGAACCAACAAAGTCCGCTTCCAAATTTCACACGAATACCTTGTCATCTACACTGAATGTGCGAGCTTTGCTGTATATATTGTGGTTCAGTTTTTGATTACTCTGATTCCGCTCTACCTTCCCCTCTAAATTTGGAAATACCAGGTTTAACCGTGTACATAGGTGGCATTTCATCGATAATTCAGATGGTGTTGAACCCGTAGTTGAATGTGGTGTACGATAACTGAGAAGAAAACGGGAAAGTTGAGATTCTAGGGTACCTTCTAATAGCCTTTTCATACTCGACTTGAAAATTTGCACAGCTCTCTCAGCTAAACCATTCAATAAGGGATGGTAAGGGGCTGTTTTAATATGTCTGATTCCATTCAGATTCATGAATTTCCAAAATTCTATGCTGGTAAAGGCTGTATCGTTATCAGAAACGATGATTTCAGGTAGGCCATGTGCGCTAAAGCAGTGACACAGCTTCTCAATAGTTGCGCTCGATGTTGGTGATCTGACTTCATACACATCCATCCATTTAGAATGTCCACCTATGATTGATAAAAACATGGTACCTATGAATGGTCCTACATAATCAATATGTAGTCTAACCCAGCGTCGACCAGCCCACTCCCACGGATGCAGTGGAGCTGAAACAGGCAACTTCTGTTGTTGCTGACAATGGAGACGGTGCTTGACCATACTTCCAATATCACTGCCAATGCCTGGCCACCAGACTTAGCATCATGTAAGCATTTTCATCTTTGATATGCCTGGCATCACTGTGAAGCTCTGTCAAGAGTGGCTCTCTACCTTGTGATGGGATGACGACTTTTGATTCCCACAACAAAATTCCATCTTGACACCTTAACTCTGTGTTTCTGGCATGGAATGGTCTCAGATCTTCAGATACAGGTGAATTTGACCATCTTGCAAAACAAAGTCAAAAATACCTGGAAAAACTCAGCAGGTCTGACAGCATCTGCAGAGAGGAACACAGTTAATGTTTCAAGTCCGTATGACTCTTCAACAGAACTAAGGAAAAATAGAAAAGAGGTGAAATATAAGCTGGTTTAAGGGGGGGTGGGACAGGTAGAGCTGGATAGAGGGCCAGTGATAGGTGGAGATAGCCAAAAGATGTCATAGACAAAAGGACAAAGAGGTATTGACGGTGGTGATATTAGCTAAGAAATGTGTTAATGGGGACATTAAGGGTAGAAAGCAGGATGAGCAAGGTACAGATAGCCCTAGTGGGGGTGGGGTGGGGGGGATTGAAATAGGCTAAAAAGTAGAGGTAAAACAATGGATGGAAATACATTTAAAAATAATGGAAATAGGTGAGAAAAGAAAAATCTATATAAATTATTGGAAAAAGGGGGGATCAGAAAGGGGGTGGGGATGAAGGACAGAGTTCATGATCTAAAGTTGTTGAACTCAATATTCAGTCCGGAAGGTTGTAAAGTGCCTAATCGGAAGATGAGGTGCTGTTCCTCCAGTTTGCATTGAGCTTCACTGGAACATTGCAGCAGGCCAAGGACGGACATGTGGGCATGAGAACAGGGTGGAGTGTTGAAATGGCAAGTGACAGGGAGGTCTGGGTCATGCTTCCACAAAGTGGTCACCCAGTCTGTGTTTGGTCTCTCCAATGTAGAGGAGACCGCATTGGGAGCAGCGAATGCAGTAGACTAAATTGAGGGAAGTGCAAGTGAAATGCTGCTTCACTTGAAAGGAGTGTTTGGGCCCTTGGACGGTGAGGAGGGGGGAAATAAAGGGGCAGGCGTTGTACCTTCTGCGGTTGCATGGGAAGGTGCCGTGGGAGGGGGTTGAGGAGTAGGGGGTGATGGAGGAGTGGACCAGGGTGTCCCGGAGGGAACGATCCCTGCGGAATAACGCCGGGGCGGGGGGGGTGAAGGGAAGATGTGTTTGGTGGTGGCATCATGCTGGAGTTGGCAGAAATGGCGGAGGATGATCCTTTGAATGTGGAGGCTGGTGGGGTGATAAGTGAGGACAAGAGGGATCCTATCATGGTTCTGGGAGGGAGAGGAAGGTGTGAGGGCGGATGCGCGGGAGATGGGTCGGACACGGTTGAGGGCCCTGTCAACCACCGTGGGTGGAAAACCTTGGTTAAGGAAGAAGGAAGACATGTCAGAGGAACTGTTTTTGAAAGTGGCATCATCAGAACAGATGCAACGGAGGTGAAGGAACTGAGAGAATGGGATGGAGTCCTTACAGGAAGCGGGGTTTGAGGAGCTGTAGTCAAGGTAGCTGTGGGAGTCGGTAGGCTTGTAATGAATATTGGTGGACAGTCTATCACCAGAAATTGAGACTGAGAGGTCAAGGGAGGGAAGTGTCAGTGATGGACTACGTGAAAATGATGGAGGGGTGGAAATTGGAAGGAAAATTAATAATTTTTTCCAGATCCAGACGAGAGAATGAGGTGGCACCGAAGTAATCATCGATGTACCGGAGGTAGAGTTGTGGGAGGTACCCTGACTAGGACTGGAACAAGGAATGTTCCACATACCCCATAAAGAGACAGGCATAACTGGGGCCCATGCGGGTACCCATTGCCAAATCTTTTATTTAGAGGAAGTGAAAGGAGTTTAAGGAGAAATTGTTCAGTGAGAGAACAAGTTCGGCCAGACGGAGGAGAGTAGTGGTGGATGGGGATTGTTCGGGCCTCTGTTCAAGGAAGAAGCGGAGAGCCCTCAGACCATCCCGGTGGGGGATAAAGGTGTAGAGGGATTGGACGTCCATGGTGAACAGGAGGCGGTTGGGGCCAGGGAACTGGAAATTGTTGATATGATGTAGGGCGTGAGAGGAATCGCGGATGTAGGTGGGAAGAGACTGGACAAGGGGAGAGAGAATGGAGTCAAGATAGCAAGAAATGAGTTCCATGGGGCAGGAACAGGCTGACACGAGCGGTCTGCCGGGACAGTCCTGTTTGTGGATTTTGGGTAGGAGGTTGAAGCGGGCCGTCCGAGGTTGGGAGACTTTGAGGTTGGAAGCTGTGGAGGGAAGATCTCCAGAGGAGATGAGGTCAGTGACAGTCCTGGAAACAATGGCTTCATGTTCAGTGGTGGGGTCATGGTCCAGGGGGAGGTAGGAGGAAGTGTCTGCGAGTTGACGCTCAGCCTCTGCGAGGTAGAGGTCAGTGCGCCAGACAACAACAGCACCACCCTTGTTGGCAGGTTTGGTAACAAAGTCAGGGTTGGACCTGAGAGAACGGAGTGCGGCAAGTTCAGAAAGAGACAGGTTAGAGTGGGTGAGAGGAGCAGAGAAATTGAGACAACTGATGTCATGCCAACAGTTCTCAATGAAAAGATCAAGAGCAGGTAAAAATCCAGAGGGAGGGGTCCAGTTGGAGGGAGACTATTGGAGGAGGGTAAAAGGATCTTTTGAACGGGGAGAGGACTCCTGCCCAAAGAAGTGAGCACGGAGACGAAGGCGGCGGAAGAAGAGTTCAGCATCGTGCCGAGCCCAAAAACCATTGAGATGAGGGCATAAGAATATGAAACTGTGCCCTTTGCTGAGCACTGAACATTCAGCATCAGAGAGGGGAAAGTCAGAGGGTATGGTGAATACACGGCCGAGGCTGGGATTGGAAGACGGGATGGGGACAGAGGGACGGGCAGGGGTGGGGGGTCCTGGATGGGCATTGGTGTTGATGAATTGTTGGAGCTTGCATTCCTTTGCATCTGAAAGAAAGAGACAAAGTTTCTTGTTGAGGCGTTGGATGAGACGAAGAATAAAATGAAACTGGGGGCAAGGACAGCTTAGAAATAGGGTGCGTCGGTGCTGCTGGAGGGAGAAGTTGAGTGTGTTCATATAGTGGCGCATGGCACTGAGTGTGGATCTCAGGATGTGGCGAGAACAGCAGTCCGAGGAGCGTTGTATGTCCCGGAGATACCTGTAATCCTGGGTGGGTTCGAAACATGAGGGGTGGAACTGCAGTTGGGGTCCACGTGGGGTGAGTCGGAGACGGAGACAGTCACTGAGGAAGGAAATATGACTGTGAAAGCGGGTTTCAGTAAACACCTTGTCAAACACCAGGAGAGAAATGGAAAGCAATGAAGGTAAACAGGGCAAAAGAGAGAGACGGAAATCCTGTCGGAGAGAAGAGCAATACTTCTTCGAGGTAGATTTTCCTTGAAGAGAGGTGGCAGTCAAATTAAATGCTAAGATAAAAGCAAAATACTGCGGATGCTGGAAATCCAAAACAAAAATACCTGGAAAAACTCAGCAGGTCTGACAGCATCTGTGGAGAGGAGCACAGTTAACGTTTCGAGTCCATATGACTCTTCAACAGAACTAAGGAAAAATAGAAAAGAGGTGAAATATAAGCTGGTTTAAGGGGAGGTGGGACAGGTAGAGCTGGATAGAGGGCCAGTGATAGGTGGAGATAGCCAAAAGATGTCATAGACAAAAGGACAAAGAGATGTTGACGGTGGTGATATTAGCTAAGAAATGTGTTAATGGGGACATTAAGGGTAGAAAGCAGGACGAGCAAGGTACAGATAGCCCTAGTGGGGGTGGGGTGGGAGGGATCGAAATAGGCTAAAAGGTAAAGATAAAACAATGGATGGAAATACATTTAAAAATAATGGAAATCGGTGGGAAGAGAAAAATATACATAAATTATTGGAAAAGGGGGGATCAGAAAGGGGGTGGGGATGGAGGAGAGAGTTCATGATCTAAAGTTGTTGAACTCAATATTCAGTCTGGAAAGCTGTACAGTGCCTAATCAGAAGATGAGGTGCTGTTCCTCCAGTTTGCATTGAGCTTCACTGGAACATTGCAGCAGGCCAAGGACCGACATGTGGGCATGAGAGCAGGGTGAAGTGTTGAAATGGCAAGCAACAGGAAAAACAAAGTCTCTGACTTTCGATAATATTGGATCTCTGTTCATTAAATTTCTAATTTGCTTTGCACACACAGGCAAAGAATCCAGGAAATTCACCAAAAAACAGAATTTCTTGTGGAACAGGAGCATGTATGGTGCTATCTGGTAATGGGAAATGACTGAGCACATCCGCATTTGCAATGTGTAAGCTAGGACGGTACATAAAAGGTATATTCATACTCAGGTAATATCAGAGCCCAACATTGTATTCTTGCTGAGGCTATTGGCACAATGGTCTTATCCTCACTGAACAAACTCATTAATGGTTTATGGTCCAACAAAATGATGAAATGTCATCCATGCAGGTACTGGTGGAATTTCTTCACTCTGAATACCACTGATAAACCTTCCTTTTCAAACCGGGAGTAGCCCTTCTCAGCTGTGGAGAGGGTTCTCGAGACATAGCCAATGGGCCTTCTGATCCATTTTCCATTCTATGTGATAACATGGCTCATACATCATAAGGAGAAGCATCACATGTTAATACTAACTCTTTCAATGGGCTGTAGTGTACCATTAAATACAACGAATGCAAAAATGTCTCTACTTTCACAAAAGCTTTTTCCTGTTGTGAATTCCACGACCAATGGTGATTCTTTTTTAACAGCAAGTGCAATGGTGCCAACACAGTTGATAAGTTTGGCAAGAAGTGGCTATAGTAGTTGATCATACCCAAGAAGGACTTGAGTTTGGTTACACTGGATGGAGAGGGCGCATCTTTTATTGACTGAACTTTCTTTTCTACTGAATGCAAACCCATGGTATCCACCCTGTGACCCAGATAAGTAACTTCTGGTGCTGGAAATGTGCATTTTTCCTTCTTTAACAATATGCCGGCTTCCATGAACCTTCTTAGCATCTCCTCCAGGTTGGCAAGTTTTCGGTCTCAGCTGACCCTGTGATCAGAACATCATCTAGGTAAACTAACACTCAGGGAAGTCCTTGCAAAAGCCTCTCCATTGTCCTTTGGAAGATAACACATGCAGACAATACTCCAAAGTATAGGCGATAAAGTGTACTGATAAAGACCCTTGTGTGTGTTAATAGTCATGTATTCTCTCGACATGTTATCCAGTTCTAATTGTTGGTAGGCTTGGCTCACACCCAATTTTGTATGGGATTTGCCTCCAGCCAGCTTTGCATATAAGTCATCTAACCTTGGAGTGGGGTACTTATCTAGTTTTGCTGCCTTCTTTATGGTCAATTTATAGTCCCCACAAATGCATATGGTTTGGTCTAGCTTCATCACTGGAACAATGGGTGCTGCCCATTCCAAGATTTGGACAGGCTGGATGATGCCTAGCTTTTCTAACCGGCACAGTTCTACATCCACCTTCTCCTACAATGCATAAGGCACAGGTCT
This sequence comes from Cetorhinus maximus, assembly GCF_964194155.1. NCBI lineage: Eukaryota > Metazoa > Chordata > Chondrichthyes > Lamniformes > Cetorhinidae > Cetorhinus > Cetorhinus maximus. The sequence goes on along the minus strand of NC_135892.1, from coordinate 26,211,166 downwards.
GGCTTTAAAGAAGCATAGTGTCGCCTGAGGGTCCACATATATCTTGGCCTGTATGCCTTTTAACTCCCTTAATTCATCCCGAAATACCATGTTGTATTTTCCTAGCAGTTCAGGAACTCCTTTTGATTTCAGGTGAAATATCTCGGACCAGTCAAGCTTAATTTTCTGTAACCAGTCTCGGCCTAAAAGACTGGGTCCTTCTTTCACTATTATCACTGGCAGCTGGGCTGTCTGTTGCCTATAAGACACAGGTACTGTGGTGATGCCCTTTACCTGAATAGATTTCCCAGTGTATGTCTTTAATTTAAAGGTTGTCACCTCCAGGTTTAGGAACTGGGTACCTTCATTAAGGTATTTGAATGTGTGTTCTTCCACCACTGTAGTTGAGGCTCCATATCAACCTCCATTATTAGTGGCTTCCCATTAACTTGGATCGTGACAGTGATAGGCTCGGTTTTTACTGCGGTTACGTTGTACAGGGAATAAATGTCGGTGTCGGCAGCTTCAGGTTCTCTGTATTCTTTAATTCAATCATGCTTGTTTGCTGCTTTATGGGCTGTTTTGATTTCACCCTGCATTGCCTTATGTCATGTAGACCATTCTTCTGGCAATAATGACATTTTGCCTCCTTGAATTTACAGTTGTCCAGTCCGTGGGCACCTCCACATCTGTAACAACTTAATTTTGAAGTCACTGCTGAAGTGTTTCCACTGGTCCTCCTCATGTTTCTAACAGTGGACATTGGCTCTCGCTTTGATGCTGTGGGTCTGGTCTTCACACCACACGCGGTGGTGGGTTCCTGCCCCACATGAAGAACAGCGTCATGTTGTATGTGTTGCAAAGCCTGCGAGTCGCTCACAGCACTCTCCATGGTGAGGGAAATTTCGAGGGCGCATTTAAAGACGATGTTGACCTCTGTGAGTAAACGGTGCTGAATGGCGATGTCCTGAGCTCCACAAACTAATCGGTCCTGTAGAGTATTATATAATGTGTCCCCAAAGTCGCAGTGTTCTGTCTACTGCTTAAGGTTCACTACACAGGTTGTGATGGACTCTCCCAGGGCCCTAACTCTGGAATTAAATTTAAAACGCTGTATTATTAGGGATGGCTTCGGCTGGAAGTGTGTTTTCACGAGGTTCACTAATTCAGTAAAGGACTTAGAATTGGGCGTGCTCGGGACTGTCAAGCTGTGAATGAGATTATATATCTTGCTACCACATACAAGCAAAAGGATGGCTTTCTGCTTTTCCTCCGTGGTAATTCTGTTCGCTACGAAATAAAATCCGAGGCGCTCTACATACTGGCTCCAGTCTTCCATAGCCGCGTCACAAGGATCGATTCTTGCAGCGTTGGAGCTATTCTACCCTCATCACCAAATGTAATGACTTGATGGACCGGGCAGGTTTCGACAAGAAACTATAAACTTTATTACAGAGAGCTTTTCAGGTGCGACATGCTTGATCAAGACTCTCGTCAGGTAGGCCCACCCCCGGATTGGCTGCGCTTAGGGTTCATTGGTCAGAGCCTCCCAGAACATCACGTGACCCCTGATAGACAGCAGGAGAGGCTATGCCTTCAGTTACTACATTGCACAAGTAATCTGAGGTGACTTTCAAACAATCAAATAAGGTTATAGAACCATCAAGTATAGAATGCAGAGTGCTATATTTAGGCCGTGTAAAGCTCTGGTATGTCCACATTTGGAGTTATGGTCAAATTTAAGTCCTTAGAAATGGTGAGGGATAACAAGGCTCTATGCTACATGTAGTTTAAGTTCACCATAATGAAACCAAGCCTTAGAGGTCTTAGTTATCAAAACTGGCTACAAATATTAATGTTATTTACTGCACAGAAGCACGGGCTTAGAGGGATACAATTGATGTTATTACAAATGATGAAGGGACAGGATATTGCCCGGTTGTCAGGTTATTAATGAAATTGATAGGGATGTTAGGGCTATAGCCTGTGCTTATAAAATATGTAGGCAAAGACTTAGGTTAAGTTCCAAACGCGTTTCTTTTCAGAGTGTCATCTCACACTGGATCAAAGTGTCATAAGTTCCTAAGAGAAGAGACCATTTCCAGTTATGGAATGTGAATTATTAACTGATTATAGTTGTGGGGAATTATGGCCTATGTGGGCTCCTGAAGCTGTGCTTGGTTGCCTTAAGGGGCTGGGACAGGTATTGTCCAGGAGATTTTCTGTACGAATTCCCGTTTTTTTCCTGTTTTTGCTTCTCCCAGGAAACTGTATGGGTTGGGGGTGACTGGCTGTGTTGTTGAGGGGTGGCCTGTTACAGCATGGGGAAGGTTGATGAACCCGAAGGCCATAATCTCAAGTTATCCAAGGCCAAGGTTATGTTAAGATATGAGGCAGTGGCTCCCAGGGAATAGTGGATCTGTGGAACAAGTTGCTCTCTCTCTCTCCTCCTCTGAAGCTCTTTAAAAGCTACCTCTTTGGCCATCTGTGCTAATCACTCCTTATGTGGCTTGGTGTCAAATTTTGCTCAGTAACATTCCTGTGAAACCTCAGGATGCTTCTTTGAGAGCTGGATCTTTTTCTGGCTTGAATGGAGGTCACCTCATACAACAAGGAGATAATGCACAACATTAATCAAGGCCAAGATGGTTTCCTGGACTCATTTGTGTCATCTAAGGGAGTTGGAGACAAATTTTTCAGATTATTTTTCCCCAGTTGGCCTTGTCATTTGTTTTCTTGCCTCTCCCAAGAGATTACATGACTTTCAGGTGGGGTGGGAAATGGATGTATTGTGATGCACAAAGCATCACAGTTGTGTGCGACAGGTCAGATGAGACAGAGAGACTTCTCCTGTCAGTCATTGTTGTACACTTGTATGTGTTCCTATTTACTGTTTTAGCATTTAATTCAAACAAGTGATTACTTATTTAAAATTAACAATACCTTTTGTACAGAAAATATATATTTAAAGACCATACCTAGTTTAAATGAACTGTGAACTGGGAGAGAATCAGCTCTATAGTATTGTATTTCATCGTCTCATTGTGCTCATAGAGTGATATTGATTTAGTCTCTAAACTCAAATCGTAATAAAACAGGAAACCCACAGGCTCAATCCCAATGTTAGAAAGAAAGTATAAGTAAACACAGTTACATTTGTCAGCCCTGATCTTCATTGCCCATGGCTGGCTGCTCTCCTTATGTGTTATACAGAAGATGTCCAGCTGTCGTTAACCGCAGTGGACCCATTCTTCTCACCTCAGGGATATAGATGATCTGAACTGGCCATAAAATGTGGCTAAAGCCGAAGGGCCATGAAGGCTCGAAACGTTAACTGATTTCTTCTCCGCCGATGCTGCCAGACCTGCTGAGTTTTTCCAGGTAATTCTGTTTTTGTCATAAAATGTGGCTATTGAGTTCCAGGTTCCCACAAGGTTCTTGCAGATGTTATTTACAGCCTGATGGGAATATCGCTCTCAAAAGCAATTCAGCTCCCATATCTCAGTCACGTTGCCATGCATGCCACATTTGGGTGCTCTAAGCATATCTTTGGCCGCCTGAATATCTCTCACCGTTGGTGGCTGGAAGCCATCCTAAGGTTCCCTCAACAAAGCTTCTTAAACTGCTGGCTGCATTTTGTCACATTTTGCCAGACAGTGGATCTCGTATACCTTAGGATGAGGCCAGCAAAACAGAAAGGTGCAAAAGAATGTAAGGAACCGGAATGTGGTGCTCCTTCATCCTGCGCAGAACCTAATATGCAATAATTTTACAATATTGACTACATTTTTTAAATGTCAACTTTGCGCATTTCGTTGCACTCTTCCATCTGAGTTAGAAGGTGATAACCTCCAGAATTACATAATGAACCCTCTAGTACAGCTGTTAGGGAGGCACCTTCTATCTACTCAATTTTGTGTTAAAGATCCCATGGTTCTGTTTTATGAAGAATATGAAAGTCTTCTAGCATCCTAACCATCTGGCATATGCCTCCCCCCGAAAGCCACCAAAAACTGTTGGATTGATTAAATCAGCTCACCATTTTTGTTGGGATCTTCCTATGCGTACAATAGTGGCCATGCTTATCACAATAACATTTGTCATCAGATTCCAAAAAGTAACTCAAGCTTCCTGAAATGTTTTAACGACAAAGATAGTACTAATTCACATTTCAATTAAAGGTCAGTTTACCTATTGATTACTTTGATTGTTGTAACCGATACAAAACAGGAGATATAAAGAATGCGAATTACCATGATTCCCAGCTCGGGCAGTGTTGGAGAGAAGCAAATCTTGCAGTGAGAGTCGGTTGGGAAATTTTGCAAATGTAATCCCTGATTTCTCAGATACTTAAATTAATGGAAGTGAGGATCTAGGGTTGTGGGCCTAATTTAAGTGTCCAGCACTTCCCAAATGCCAGCGACAGCATCTATACAAAGTTGGTTGACTAACAGAGCGGTGGTAAATGGTTGTTTCATGGACTGGAGGAAAGCATATAGTGGGGCTCCCAGAGGTTGGTGGCAGGTCCACCGCTTTTTCTGGCATATATTAATGAATTAGACTGGGTGTACAAGGCACAATTTCAAAATTTGCAGACGAATCAAAACTTGGAAACGTTGTGAAAGGTGAGGAGAATAGTGATAGACTTCAAGGGGACATACACAGGCTGCTGGAATGAGAGGTCACGAGGCAGAGTAGCAGATGAATTTTGATGTAGAGAAGTGTGAAATGGTTCATTTTGATAGAAAGAACAAGGAGAGGCAATGTAAAATAAAGTGTACAATTCTAAAAGGGGTGCAGGAACAGAGAGTCCTGGGTGTTTATGTGCACAGATTGTGAAGGTGGCAGGTTGAGAAGGTTAAAAAGGCATATGGGATCCTGGGCTTTATACATAGAGGTATAGGCCGGAATCTTCCGGTCCCATTGGCGCTGGGCGTCATGGAGGGTGAGGGGGAACAATATGGCGAGAAGGTCAAAAATCAGTTTTACACCATCGTGAAACCAATTTGCAATCGTCTACTCCAGTGTCAATGGTGGGCCGCGATTCCTGCCGCCACACATCAGGAACAGAATTTCAACACTTTAGCATCTCATTATAAGCCCTGCTCGCCGGAGTCAGCCCCTACACCAAATTCAGAATGGCATGCTTCACGACTGACTTTAAAAGGCAGTGCACCTGACAACCTGATCTTCGAGGAAAATTCGGAGGTGAGTGCACAATCTTGCATGATGCTCCCGAGCATCACCCATAGGACATCAAGGAAGAAGCACTGCCCAATAGTGGGGGGCATAGGCAAGTCGTTTTTTCCCAGCTGGCTTTTAGTGCAGTGTGGGGAAAGGGCAAGGCAGCACAGACTGAAGGAGAACACAAGCACATGTTGTGGGGGTAGGGTGCAGGGGGTGAGGGTGAAGAAGCGGCCACGCACTTGGAAAAGCTTGTCAAAAATGAGCATTCTTCTGCAGCTAAGACTGTTCAGCTACAGCTCCATTGACCTTGCTTGCAGTCAGGCATCTGAAGCTTTTCTGCCCATCAAGCAACGCAAAAGCATGAAAGTGCCACCAAATGCTCCAGAGCTTTTCATTCTTCAGGCACAGACTGCAAATGAATGTGCGTTTTAGGGGACAGCAGAGCAACTGGCTGACTGGGCAAGTTGTACAATCCCCTTGCGAAAGGTGGCCATGGCACAGTCCCTGGTGGAGGCCTCACAGCCCCTTGCAATGTCTTTATTCAGCTTTGGACCAGTATCCTTTATGGTTCAAGCTAACAGTGCAGCCTTGCAGTGTGGGTTAGGAGAATGCCTGCGCCTGAGCTAAGAGCGCAGCATGCAGCCCAGTGAACGGAGCTGCCACCAATTGGTCAAGTGGAATGGGCCGGAGGTGGGTGGGGTTCCGGGCAGCCATGAAGCACACTAAACTCTGGCCATCCAAGTGATGGCCGGCACTCTCCTGCATGCATGAAAGGGCCTTCATAATTAACCAAGAGATGTTCTTAGGACACATATCCTGACCCACGCGTCTCTCTATTTGATCCTGCATGAGGAATACATCAGGGTCATGGAGCCTGGTGAGTCGGTCACATATGCCACGTGCTGGAGGAATTGGCGCCAGGGGAACATGGAGAGCATCCACTGCCAGTGGCCATGAAAGTGACTGCAGCACTTAATTTCTACACCAGTGGCTCCTCCCAAGGCCCACAGAGGCTGCAGGGTGGGCTCCTTAGGGACGCGGCTACACAAAAAGGATGTGGCTGATGACACTGGTGCAGTGTCCTCAGACTGCAGCAGAGTGACAGTATAATGAGGCTCATGCTGGACTTCGGTGGAATAAACAATAGGTATTTTGAAAATAAGGTTCCAGTGCCTCAACAGACCCAGTGGAGCACTGCAATACAGTCCATGAAGGGTGTCATGCATCATCTTGGCTTGCTGTGCATTACAGAACCTGGCACTGCAATGGGGGAGGACCTGGCTGAGGAGGAGATGGAAGAGCTGCACATCTCCTCCGATGAAGAGGAGTCGAAGGGGTGATAGGGATGAGGTCCTTGAAAGCGAGGATGCAGGTGATGAGGTCACCACACTGGCCAGACAAGGCAGGTGCACTCAGGAGGCCCTCATAGCCACAAGATTCATGGAGAATGATGACAAGATACAGTGAGGACAGTCCTGACATCCTCGCCTTGCATCTGTGAACGGTTGACTCCTGTGTGGCAGATGGTAGCGCACATACACTCAGTGCTCAGGCTCATGTCATGGAGATGCAGTGGAGGCCCTAATAGTAACGTGATTGCAGGAGGATGATGATGGCATGCAGTGAGGGCACCTCCATAGATCTTCACATAGCCTCTGTGAATGTCTGACTCCTGTCTGGCCGAGGGCAGCTCGTTTGCACTTTGTGATCAGGGTCGTATCATGGAGACACAGCCGTGAAACTTTAGAAGCATCTGATCCTTTGTCCACCTTCAGCATCTGAACACAGCATCACTGGTCACAGATGCTGAAGAGATGGGGGCCAGCCCCACCTAAAAGGTGCTGAGAGCACACAGAGAGAGTGACGGAACTCTGTGACGCCTGCCCACGACATTCTGGCAGCAATGACAAGCACCATCGAGGTACAGGTATTGCTAATGTGTCCAGTGAGTGTGAAGCTGGAACATCACTTTGGTCTGAAGGTACACACTGCACAGGGAAGAGGCCCTGGACTGAGATACCTGCCATTATCTTGTGCAGGAACTGAGGTTTCACATATGAGTGACACGAACACTGCTCATTAGAACAAGGAGCCATAGGCAGGGAGGCATTCTTGGGAGTTTCTTTACAATAGTGAACATTACATACAAGTGATTAACACCCTTGCCCAGGCTGTGCAGCTGTCAGCTGTGGCTCAGGTCATAGCACCCTCGCCTTTGAATCAGAAGGTTGTGGGTTCATGTCCCACTCCCGGAAAACCAAGAACTGTGAATGTACTCGAAAGAGTTACATGCGATCTGTTGATAACTCGAAAGAGTTACATCTCTTAACCTTCATAACCCTGCCACTATGTCTTGGTGCTCCGCCGACATCCACAGTGGAAGTGGAGGCAACCTGCTGACTGCTACACACTGTCTGTGATGACTTTGGCAGTTGTCCTCTGGAGGGCCAAGACCTGGAGGGCCCCAGCCTGCTTTTTGGGCCCTGCTGTGTGGCATTGGTTCCCTCCTCGGACTGTGGAGCTGGAGCTGCTGGGGTCACAGGAAGAGGGGATTCGGAGGGCCGGACACACCCAGCATCGCCTGGGTGGACGGCCCCAGGGCGTGCACCTGCTGATCCTGTGGGTACCCGAGGGCCCCTGGCTGACCCTGTGAGGAGGAGGGGTAGCTGGAATGAGATCGAGCTGCCCCACATCCTTCTCACATACATGCTGTTGGAGGCCACCTATGGAATCAGCGATGGAGTGCAGCCCACTCAGCAGTGCAGGACCAACAACCTGGACCAAGGCCTCCATGGCGGCCGCCATCCCACCAGTATTGGTACATTGGCATGCCGATGCTATCACTTCAGACTGAAGGCGGACGAACTCTTCCATTGTGCCTTGCAACCTGAGGAGTGCAGGGAAATCCCTTCATGATGTTCCTGAGCTTGCCTTTGCAGCTCCAGAAACTGAGACATGGCCGAGTCCAGAGTCTCATCATCTGACTCGAGCTCAGCAGACTTATGGCCTCCAGCAGTCCTCCGAGTACTGGAAACCTGGGAAGTCCCTGCCTCTGCCTGCTGTGGATCAGACAGTGTAATGTGCTCATCAGTTTGTGACTTTGAGGCTACTCTAGAGCTAGGTCCCACCAAGGTGTGTGTCTCTGTGCTGATGGAAGGTGTGGGTGAGCGCTGTGACGGGTCTTCAATTAAGGTGTCATCAGATTCTTCTTCTGAGGTGTCTTCAGGGCTTGAGTCGAGGACCTGGGTCGTGGACCCCCTCAGCTGCTTCCCAGATGTGCCTGTGAAAGCAAGGAGAGATGATTACTGCATGGCAGGGGAACTGCGGAACAGGGGAACTCACTCACAGCATGGTTGTCTGATAGATGTTGCACTGTTAGATCCTCACTTGGTTGAGCACCGCCAACTTCACTATCAGCACAGGAATGGTACAGATCCTCGCTGGCCAGCTGGATGGCTCTATTTTCAAATCTGTGATGACCTTGATGTCGGGCATTCTCCACCAGTCTGTGACATCTCCCTCTTGTGTGCCAGCTTGTCCTGCATGAATAGAGATGGAGAGAATAAGCAGGATACCTGCCAGGCTAGATGATGAGTATGCCTGGCATCTGTGGGTGCTGAGTGGTCCCATGGACTGGATGAGGATATGATCCACAGGGCAGATGAAGGTGTGTGTGAGAGGGTGAATGATGATGTCTCTGGAACTGGCAGTGAGTGAGATCCCTGTGGATGAGTGATGGGTTTGTGAGTGCGTGAGTTGCGAGTGGTGAGAGGAGTAACTTACCCTGGCAGAACGGAGGAGATCATTCATCCTCTTTCTGCACTGAGTGCCTGTCCTCTTTTGCAGGGAATTGGCGCTGACCACCGCTGCCACCGCCTCCCATGCTGGATCGGTGACCTTGCCTGTTGGACTTCACCCGGAGTGGGGGTAGAGGACTTCGCGATGGGCCTCCACTGTATCCAATAGGTGCCCGAGGGAGGCGTCGCTCAATCTTGGGGCAGCATGTTTCCTCCCTTTGGCAACTGTGATCTTCCAGCAGCTTCAGATCCCTTAGAGAGTGCTATCTCTGTTCAGGGGCACCCTTTAATTATGGCGCCTGCTTTACTGAAGGTGGGCAGGCAAATGAGAGGCTGCCTCACCAGCGATCCGATGTGTTTCCCGGGAATGAATTATTAATGAGGCAGAACACACCAGGAATGGGACAATATAGCGCGAAAACCCACCACTGCGGCCAGTGGCTAACGTCTTTCTTCCCGCCCGCTACTGCATTTAGTGCAAATCTGGGATGATTCCGCCCATACAGTACAGAAGCAAAGAAGTTATGCTGAACTGTTGTAAAACACTGGTTTAACCTCAAATTGCTTTAGAGAGGGCGCAGAAAAGGTTTACGAGGGATAATAAACTTCAGTTACAAGGTTAGATTGAAGAAGGCTGTTGTCCTGAGAGAAGAGAAGGTTGAGAGGAGATTTGATAAAAGTGTTCAAAATCATGAGGGGTCTCGACAGAGTAGATAGAGAGAAACTGCTCCCATTAGCAGAAGGGTCAAAAATCAGAGGAACCAGATTTAAGGTGATTGGCAAAAGAACCAAAGGCAAGTAGTTAAGATCTGGAACGGAGAGTGGATGTGGAGGCAGTTTCAATCGTGGCTTTCAAAAGGGAATTGGATAAGCACCTAAAGAGAAAAAAAACGCAGGACTACAGGGAAAGGGTTGGGGAGCGGAACTAGCTAAGTTCCACTTGGAGAAAGCCAGCATTCGGCAGGCTAAATGACTTCCTTCTGTGCTATAACGATTCTAAGATTCTATTATCCTGTGATTCCCTGATCAAGGAATTGTTTGTTTTACTTCCATTACAATGTTAACAGTGTCCAGAGGCAGGTCAGCCCACCCTATCTGGTGAAGCGTACATTCCAGATCAGATTACTTTAACGATGGACCTCACAATCCAGATTCAGATTAATTTAGCCTATGTTTTAGGGCAGGATTCTCTGGTTCTGACAGGAGCAGGCATCACAGTGGGCAGAGCCGGAAAATTCAGAGTGCGGCCAGAAGTCAGTTTCCCGCCGGCATGAAAATGGATTGCAATTTTCCCCTCACCATTTCCATGGCGGGTGGGTTGCCCGTTGTGCCTTGTCAGGAGCCACATTCCCACGCCTGTGCATCTCATGAATGCTCATTAAAAACCCAGCTCACCTGAATCACGCCCACACTCCAAATACGATGGTCACACCGGCGGCTAGTTAGACCATCGTGAATCACAACCGGATATAACTGGCATGCACCTGGCGAACTGCACTTCATTCGCGACTTTGAGGTTTGTAAGTGCAGCATTCACCTACCTTTCACTACACTGCGCTCGCGGCTGCTCCAACTCCATGCCAAGGCTGCTCAGGCAAGACCAGCGGGAAGGCAAGAGGTGGTGGGGGGGGCTGGGGGGAGGAGTCTGGAAGGTACACACTTGATTGGGGGGTAGGGTGGTTGGACAAGACAAAGGCGAGGCAGGGGGTTGGATGGCACATGCTTGACTGGGAGAGGTGGTGATGGCTGAGACTAGACAGAAGCAAGAAGAGAGGCTGGTGGGCACATGCTTGACTGGGAGTGGGGTGAAACAAGACAGAGGCAAGTGAGGGTATGGACAGAGGCACATGATTGGTCGGGGTGGGGGGTGCTGCAGGGTGGTTTCCTGAAGCACAGGAGGGAAGGGATGGACAGAAACACATGACTGGGGAGGTGGGGAGGGGGGAAGAAAAAGGGGGTATAAAGCAGAAGCAGTCCTGGGGCTGTGCACACCATGTAGTCGGTGCCAGAAAGCAAAGACAGACCTGGGAAGTGTGCACCATGCTACAAGGCTATGCCTGGCACACAGCCCAGGGAGGGGAAGGCCTGTCTGTGCAATGTCCGTCATGCAGGGACATGATGTGCAGGGCATTGTCAATCCCTCACACATTTCGGTCCTGGGGAGTTGGTGGCTTGGTACTGGGCTGCAGATAGCACAGTCACAGTCAGGAGAGGCATCTGCAGCCTGTAAATGGGGAATTGATAACTAAGAGGGGGGGCACTCGATGGTCTCAATGGGGCCGGTCTTGGTAGGTCACTGTGTATAGAGCTTCAAGATGGGGAGGGGTGAGGTCAACATGGGGCATCGGGACATCCAGAGAAAACAGTTCAGGGGAGGACAGGGATATCTACCATATGAACACATGAATTAGGAGCAGATAGAGGCCACTCGGCCCCCCAAGCCTGCCCCAAAATTCAATAAGATCATGGCTGATCGCATTTTAACCTCGACTCCACATTCCCACCTACCCCCGATAACCTTTCACCCCCTTATTTATTAAGAATCTATCCAGCTCTGCCTTAAAAATATTCAAAGACTTTGCTTTCACCGCCTTTTCAGGAAGAAAGTTTCAAAAGCTCAGGACCATCTGAGAGAAAAAAAAAATCAGTGAAAAATAACCTAGGAGAAATATCGCCAAGGAAGTGGACTGAGGTCTTGTGGGAAGAGTCGACTACTGCACTTTTGGGCTGATTGAAGGGACACGCTAATAATTCCTGTTTCAGGACATGGAGAGCAAGGCTCAGCTGAGACATGTTAAGAAGAGTCAAATGCCAGTTGAAAGATTTGGACACCTTAACTCATGGTGTGCATTCCTGCGGGAATCCATATTGACTTGGGGCCAGGTGTTGATTGGGTTTGAATGACCATTTGTCCCTCTCATAGGAATCTGCAAAGGTCACAAGGATTCAACTGTACAGGGACAACAGCTAAAGTGCATCCACAAAAAGCTCCAAAGACCCCTACACATAACAGCTGAGAGCTTCAGGCTTTACAGTCACCACATTAGTGCAAGGCTATGCTCCAGTCTAATCCAAAGGAGGCAGCCTAACAATGTATTGACTGAGGCTTATAGCGCCTGGCTGTGCTTATTCAGATCCAACCCCCTCTGTGAAAACGTGGTCATGCATGGGGCGTTGGGGGTGGGGTGGTGGGGTGGGGCAGGGGGTCAGCCTCCAATGATCCTTTAGGTTGTGCGACAGCTTCAAGGGAGGATCTGGGGATGGAATTTCTGGAATGAGAGCAGCCCGTGGGCTTCACAATGACTCCCCAGCTTGGCGATAGAAGGAGATCATTGCAGGTAATGTTCAATCATGTCTCTGTTCAATTTTCTCACAGAGACAAGGAAGTTTTTTCATGACTTTCACAGAATCAGAATTACAGAATCACACAGTGCAGAAGAGGCCCTTTGGCCCATCGAGTCTGCACTGACATGTGAGAAACACCTGACCTATCTCCCTATTCCCATTTACCAGCACTTGGCCCATAGCCTTGAATATTATGACGTGCCAAGTGCTCATCCAGGTACTTTTTAAAGGTTGTGAGGCAACCCACCTCCACCACCCTCCCAGGCAGTGCATTCTAGACCGTCACCATCCTCTGGGTAAAAAGGTTTTTCCTCACATCCCCTCTAAACCTCCTACCCCTCACCTTGAACTTGTGTCCCCTCGTGACTGACCCTTCAACTAAGGGGAACAGCTGCTCCCTATTCACCCTGTCAATGCCCCTCATAATCTTGTACACCTCGACCAGGTCGCCCCTCAGTCTTCTCTGCTCCAACGAAAACAACCCAAGTCTATCCAGCCTCTCTTCATAACTTAAATGTTTCATCCCAGGCAACATCCTGGTGAATTTCCTCTGCACCCCCTCCAGTGCAATCACACCCTTCCTGTAATGTGGCGACCAGAACTGCACACAGTACTCCAGCTGTGGCCTCACCAAGGTTCTATACAACTCCAACATGATCTCCCTACTTTTGTAATCTATGCCTCGATTGATAAAGGCAAGTGTCCCATATGCCTTTTTCATTGCCCCACTAACATGCCCCTCCGCCTTCAGAGATCTATGGACACACACGCCAAGGTCCCTTTGTTCCTCAGAACTTCCTAGTGTCATGTTGTTCATTAAATACTTACTTGTCAAATTACTCCTTCCAAAGTGTATCACCTCACACTTTTCAGCGTTAAATTCCATCTGCCACTTATCTGCCCATATGACCACCCCGTCTATATCTTCCTGTAGCCCAAGACGCTCAACCTCGCTGTTAACCACCCGGCCAATCTTTGTGTCATCCGGCTTTCATGCAACTGAGGAGGTGAAAAAGGCTCCATTGCTGTCAGGCAGGGCAAAGGGAAGAGCCTCGCCCTGAGGAAAATGGGCCAGCGGGGCCCCAGGAAGACCCAGACACTGAGGTGGAAAGACCAATAGCACAGAGGCATTTGGTGTGACCCAGGGTGTACCAAAGGCGCCTCTCATACTTGGAGATGAGCGAGAGATAGTGACACAGATGCCTTTGATTGTCAAGGAATGTGGTGGCTCATATCTGCCACGTCCTTTGGGAGGATCTGACACTGCAGAGCCTGGGAGGCCATCCATTGCCATTGGCTTTCAACTTCTTTGCGAGTGGCTCGTTGCAGGGCTCCACTGGAGGCCTTTGCGGAATATCACAACCCTCCGTTCATAATTGTATCCGAGAGGTTACCAATGCCCTATTCAGTAGGGCACACAATTATGTCCAGTTCTCCCTGGATGAAGCCAGCCAGGCAGCCAGAGCAGTGGGATTTGCAGTGAGCTTTGGCTTCCCACAGGTGCAGGTTGCCATGGACTGCACACATGTGGCTTTAAGACCTGCCTGACATCTGCCACTACGATTCGTCAAAAGAGGTTTTCACTCTCAATGTGCAGCTGATCTGTAACTGCCAGAAGCAGATTATGTGGATCCGTGTGAGATACCCTGGGAGCTCCCACAACTCTTACATCTTGAGTCACTCGTAGGTGCCACAGACCTTTAAGCGCCCTCAGGGTTGGCTCATCAGTGACAAAGGCTACCCCCAAAAGATGTAGCTAATGAAGCCTGTTCAGCAGCCACAAAGTGCTTCAGAGGAGAGGTACAATGTGGCTCATTTAGCTCCTTGATTGAACAGACCATTGGCATGTTGAAGTTGTGTTTCCGATGTCTAGACCGGTCAGGCAGCGCTCTCCAGTATTCTCCCCAGAGGGTGCCCTGCCTCATCATGGTTTGCTGTGCTCTACACAACCTGGCGCTCCAAAGGGTGAACGAGTTGCCAGATGGAGAGATGGAGGAGCTGCACCTTTTCTCCAATGAGGAAGATGTCATGAGGAATGAGCCTGATGAGGGTGAGGATGTTGAGGCCTCAGAGGAAGAGGCAATAGCATAGGCCAGAATCGGGAGACGTGCTCGTGAAATCTTTATTGCCATAAGGTTCCAGAATGATGAAGATGAATAGCTCATAAGAGCCTCTTTCACCTGTGCCCACCATGCAGGCTCACCATTAACACCTTCTTGCTATCCTCAGCATCTCAATGAAGGACATCAATCTCAGAACGAGTAGTCACAATCTGGCCTCATCCATGGAAGGTTATGCAGCTTTTGGAGCATGTGGCCATTCTGTTATGAGATAAGACTCCACAGCATGCACTGTGAAGAAAGTTGACATGATGCTGTCTTTTCAAACATCACACCAACATTTCACTGCCTATGGCAGCCTTCAAGAGGCAAGAGAAGCACTGCAAACCTCAGTGTACTCATGGAAGTATGCCTGGAGCATTGAAATGTGCCTCAAGGAGGACAATGATCAATCACTGGTTCTTGCATCTGAGGACTGATTAGAATCTGGACTGTGGCATCTCTCCATAGGTGATCCCACTTGCAAGAATAATGTTCTGGCCTCCTCCTCATACTGAGTCCCCAGCATGAGATCGTTCTTTAGGATGCAAATGTTCTGTCACTTTCAGTCATGGATGCAAGCACAGAGAGAGCTTCAGCAGCACCATTGTCCGATCATTGACAAGCACATATGACCCAGCATTCGTATGGAGCTTCCCAAATTCACGTCCAGCATTGCCTTGGCATCTATGGTCCAGAAATTGTCGACACTGTATTTAGGCATTACTTAGTAACTTCATTGATATTAAAGGGAATACATCAGATGTACTGGAGCTTCGCTCTGGTTCTGCTTGGAGATTCCATATTTGCATTCCAGAAGTTTCAGATATACACAAAGAAACCTGGGACACTGATGGCACTGTCATACATCGATTGCCCATCAGACAGCTCAGGGATTAAGTCAAACCACACTAGCCAGACCTTCAAGTCCAAAGCAGCATCCTACTATTTAATAGCCTGGGCATCAGACACACACCTCTGATCTTGCCTAGTCGTGGCCGTCCAGCAGACATTTCAGGAGTCACCAAGTCCTAGCTAGAGTCTGCAGCTCTGCATCATGCAGGTGGAGATTGGGAACTACTATAGGGGTGATGTTGAGCTGTACACCCAGTCACGCCGTCACGCTACAGGCCGCCGTGAGTGCTTAAGATCCCAGTCTATTACTTGGAATATCACCCACACTCAAGCCTGACACACATTACATGGCAGCCATTGAAAGATGCATTGAATTAGATTGACTCCAATGTGGGTTGCCATTAAAACATATAGGATCCACATAGACCAGTCTTCAGTGCTGCAGCATCAGGGGAATAAACCAAACTGCAAAATCTGTACTCATAAGGCCACATGCTATGATCCTCTGATGCAAGTCTAAGATAGGCATTGCCCAACCAGCATGTTGATAGAGCTAGAGGCTTTGCTCATGTTGGTGCAGTGGACAAAAAGGCAACTCACTGTACTGAGATTGTTCAAAAAAACCATAGACCTGAGGCACACGATGGGAGATAAGTGAGGAGGGGATGTACCTGTTACACTTGTATGACCTTGGAGCTTTGCATCAGATAGATAAGCCATTCGCTAGGTGAGAATTTCAGATAAGCAAAATATATATACAGATGTGCAAAGTATATACAGTGAGTGAACACCTGTGCAACCTTTGTGCTCTCAATATTTCTTCATTTTTCTTACCCTACCCCTATGTCTAGGTGCTTCCCCGACACCTGCAGCAGAGGTGGTGGCAGCCTTCTGACTGTTATGGCCTGTTGTCTGTGATGACCTTGGTGGGTGTCCTCTGGAGGGCTGAGGCCTGGAGGCCACCGGCCTGCTTTGGGTCTCCTGCTGGGGGACAGGTGCATCCTCCTCAGCCTGAGCTGCTGGAGTTGCGGGGCTCACTGACAGAGGGGACTTGGAATGGCTGGACAGCCCAGGAGAGTCCTGGGTGGATTGGCCCGGGCTGTCCAGTTCGTGCTCTTCCTAATTATGGGTGCCTGAGGGCCCCTTCCTGACTCTTTGGGGAGAAGGGGCTCCTGGAGGGAGATCGAAGTCCCCCATCCCCCTCTCGCATCGATACTGATGCATCCCACTCATGGTTATAGCGATCATGTGTAGGTCCACGCGCATATGCAGCACAAGCTGCTGGACTAAGGTCTCCATGGTGTTCCAATGGTGACCTCAATGTGCTGACATGTCGGCGCCATGACATCAGACAAAACGTGGACGGACTCCTCCATCCTCCGCTCTAATCTGCTGACAGCCTCTGACAACCCTGCCAGCTGTGTCCCTGCCTGTCTTTGGAGCTCCAACATCTCTCTAAGGGCTGATTCCAGAGGCTTGTTATCAGACGCGGACTCAACAGGAGCCTGGTCTCCAGCTGTCCCCCGAGTGTCGGTGACCTTGACTGTCACTGCCTTGGCCTGCTGTGGACCTGAATCTGTGCTGTGCTCACCAGATTGTGGCCCGGAGCCTGTTCTACAACTAGGTCCCTCTGAGATGTGGCTCTGCGCTGGTGGGGGGTACAGGCGAATGCAGTGATGGCTAGACACCTAGTGGGTCCTCAGGATCCTCATGCAAGGTGGCCTGGGGGCTGGGGCTGATGGGCTGGCTGGCAGTGTGTCTCCTTTTTTTGCTGGTGGTTGTAATAGAGAGAAGAGATAATTAGTGATTGGCTGAATTAAAGAGCACTCTCAGTTTTGACGGTTGGGCAAAGACCAGTGGGTGGGGCCTCACTGGCTTGTTGGGAGACGCCAATCTCGCCTCCAGTGCAGGAACAGTCCTGGTCCTTGCCACCCAGCTCTGCCATCTGTTCTTCAAAGGGGCCAGTGACCTGAGCTCTGACATCCCCCCTCCTGTCTGGATCTTTCCCTGTTGTTGTGGGGGATCCTTTCCTGCGTAAAGACAGATGAACAGAATGTGAGCAGAACAGATGCCAAAGCAGGTGATCATGCCTCCCTGCTGTATGTGCTGAGTGGACCTATGTAAGGGCTGAAGAGGTGACTTGTGCAGATGTGACAATGGATGATGATGTTGAAGTGTGTGTGAGAGAATCAGTGGCGATGTCCCTTGTGCCGCTGGCGTGTGAGATCCCTGTAGACTGTAACCCTGTGAATGCCTTTTGGCCTTATGGGACTGTGAATTGAGATCAAGGAGAAGGCTGACTTACCCTGGTGCAGCGGATGAGATCATTCATCTTTTTTCTGCACTGGATTGGCACTGACCGCCCTGTCAACCTGCTCCCAAGCCTTAGTGGTGACGCTGATGGACCTCTGGCTCCCATCACAGGGGTAAAGGATGTCCCACCGGTCTTCGGCTGCCTGCAGGAGTGATGCCAGCGCCTTGTCACTAAACCTGGGCGCACAGCGCTTGTGTTTTTTCGGGGCCATCACTCGCCATAAGTCCTGGGCTGCAGAGAATGAGTGTGTGCCAGGTGCCGATTAAATATGGTGCCGGGAAATACAAGATGATGAGGTAACAGCAGGGTGGATGAAACCCAGCCCGCCCCACCACAAACTATGACGCGCTACTTGTTCATGCATACGTAATGAGGTGAAAAGTAGATGATCTGGCACGGAGAACGCCAAGCCAGCCGGTGAGGATCTGCGCCGCCTTTCCCGCCTGCCACCCCACTTAGGCTGCGAAATTCCCACCCGAAGTCAATGGACCTTTGGCTGGTCCATCAAATTTTCCGGCCTGCTGCGACAATTCCCTCTGTGGGCGGGACCAGAAAATCCCGGCCTTAGTCTCTAGAGCAGAAAATTCCACCCATAGACGTTTTGCATTTCAGATCATATCGAGCCGTTCTAAATGGTGGATATTGCCTTGAGGTTAAGTCGCCTTAAATGAAAATATTACGTACTAGAATGGGATGAAAGCACCTTAATTGATGGACCTTACATTCCAGGGTCTCATGTACCAATTCTTGTTGGTCAACCCTATCTGGCTGAGAGTTTAAACCTCATATGCCACACTCTCCTCTGGGATATGAGCTCTCCTGTAAAGGATGATCCTCCTGTGGTTGCCCTAAGATGATGAGGTGCTTTCTCTGTCCTGTTCTGTAATTTTGCTTAATGACATAACTCACGATGGAAGATCACATTGCGTTTGGTAGTGATTTTCTTCCAAATTCCACTGCAGTTTTCTTGACATAACCTGAAATTGCTTTATCCAAAGAGTTAGTCTCAATACTTGTTGATCTGATTGTCGAGGAAGCCTAGTCCTTCACCATTAAATTTCCAATTGTGTTCCTTTCCACATAATAGTCTACAGATCTTAATCAAGTGAGTGCACTATTAATTTAAAGATCCAAAGAACTATCATTTGTATGTGACTGTGACCTAAGTTGTGACCCAATAGAATGGTTTTTTTTTTAAATTTTGTGTGCAGCAAAATAATGGCATGCAGCTGATTTTATGCATTACAAGACACAATTCTGGAAGCTGCTATCAAAGATTTCTTCAAACATATAACCTCCACCACAAGAGCAGCAAGTGCGAGCGAAGCCCACATCCCATGAATGCATTAAAATGAAGCTCCAAGTACATGCAATCTTCTCAACTTGGACACAAATCATCTTTCCTTCATTGTTGCTCGGTCAAAATCCTGGCACTGCCTACCTAACAACAGTCCGAGAGTACTTTCGCCACATTAAATGGGGCAGTTCAAGAATGTGGCTTGCCACCATCTGATTAAGAACAACTAGGGAAGGACAATAAAGGCTGGCCCAGGCACCTCAAGAATCAATATTTTCAGAAATTGAAGAAATATCATGAGAAACTTATGCGGAGAGAGCCATAATTTGGAACAGATATAAACGCAATGCAAAACTATGTTAACAGCTGACATAAACAGGGTATCAGATAAATCCCATGTTCTTGCAGATACTATGGCAGACAATCAGGCCGAACTTGTTTTCTCTGCTGTCTGCAGACAGAGCCAGTGCCTTTCATTTCAGTAACCATACACCCAGTACAAATGGCTTTAACGGCAGCTGTCTGAGAAGAGTCAAGAATCAAAATATATCTTTGGGATGAAGGGAAAGCACAGAATGTCTTCAGCTCCCTCCAATAAACATTAATTGAAAGCCATTATATTAGCTCATGCAGTACATAATTCATGTGCCTGGGGAAAGTTAAAGTCCTTAACTTAAGCAAAGCACTTTTAAAAATAATTTATACTTTGCAGAATCTCTGCATTAAATAGTGTTAACTCTTCCATCTTCCAAGATATTACTCTAGGAGAAATTATTTTTTATTAAATTGTAACACTGGAGCTTAAAAGAAAAATTATAACTATTGAAATTTGTTAGTTTTTTCCTTAGTTTGCAGTCGTGTGTATTTTCCTCTTTGCTGTTCTTTCCTTATGTCTGTGACTTAATATAGAGCCCCACAATGGAGCCCAGCCCCACCCATCTCAGTTCTCTTCATTTCTTTGGCCCTTAATCCTATAGGTGCCACCTCCCACAACCCCAGCTCCTTTCACCCCACCATTGATTGTCATGCCTTCAGCTATCTGTCCACCTTGTGGGAATTCCCTCCCTAAACTTTCCCTCCTCTCCACCTCTTCCTCCTGCTTTAAGAATTCCCTTAAAACCTATCTCTTTGACCCAAGTCACCCCTACTAATCTATCCATCTTCAGCTCCACACCCATTTTCCTTAAAATGCCCTGAGGCATCTGCACTATATAATTGCAAGCCATTTGCCATATTAAACTAAAGAAAATGTCCAGCTCAGTTAATTCAAAGAAGTCGCTGTCAAGTGCTAATCATTGAAAGGACTAACCATGAAAGCTCCTGTGACCTTCTGAACTATACTGAAGGTGGTGAAATATTTTCACAATTCATACATGCACTGTTAAAAGAAACAAAGCTTCTACAATGAATTATCACTGGCAATTAAATATAATTTCTAGAATAATGGGTTCTCCAACCAGCACATTATCGGTGTTCAAGGGACAGAGTTTTAACTTTTCTTGTCTATAAGTGTGTAAACCTATTAGTTAGACATGTGAGGTAATAGTTGCTAATGGCCTAAACTGCAGACCCAAAGGGCTTTCTAATTGTGCAGTAAATTAGTTAATGTATCCCTAGCTAAAAGATAATTGAAAACTTTTTATCACATCAACCGAAGATTGACATAATGCAATTTTTGACTTACAACTATTCTGCTGTTTCTTTAGAGGTCCTGGAAAAAGCTTCTGCATTTTTTTTTGCTGTTGTTTCTGGGAAATTTCTAATAAAAGTGTTTTTGCGGATAGCATGGGCAAACCGTTGGCAAGGCTCAAATGAAACCAAACTGCATTCCTCCAGACATTCACCTCGAGTCCGAATCTTGTGGTTTAGAGACAGTAACTTGACAGCAAAATCTCGGCTGACACTCAATGCAGTACTGAAGGAGTGCTGCCCTGTCAGAAAGCGTTACCTTTCAGATGAGACGTTAAACTGAGGCTCCATCTGCTCTCTCAGTGGGAATAAAAATTTCCATGGCATGGGAATGCTCTCCTGGCCAAAATTTATTCTCAACCAGATGCACTGAAAAACTGTGGCCAGAATTTTCCCCTCCCGCCCTATGTTTCATGACGTGAGTGGGAACTCAGAGGGACTCCCACTTGTGGGAACTTGCAGTGCCCAAATTTGCTGCTGTGTTTCTTACAACCGTGAATATACTTCAGAATGGATTTAATTGGTTCCAAAGCACTTTGGGACATCCTATGGTCATAAAAATCATAGCCATGTGAGTAGTGAAGGAGATATTGACAAATATTATTTTTAAAATGGTCTGATTTGTTGGCTGAGCTTTCAAAAAGAAAGGATTTGCATTTATATAATGGTTTTTACAATGTCAGTATGTCCCAAAGTGCACAAAAAAGGTTAACGTTCACATGCACATGCCGTGCAAATAGAAGTATTCAAATTGTATGTCCAAGGGTGGTGTCTAATAGTCGATTTTATTTACTAATCAAAAATATAATTGCCCATATCTGAATTCCCAATTAGCTACATGTGGATAGTGGCTATTGTATTGGACAACACATCCAGAACACGCTGCACCAAATAAATAAACCATGTTAACATATTGGATCTCAATAATAATCCATTGTGGAATTGGTACAGTTTGTAAATAGAGCAATTCAAATCCCCTCTGCCATATTGTGAGTCCATATAATGTAATAGTTAGGCTAGAAACTGATCAGATAAGGAACAGGATGAAGAAAAGAGCCAATTCTCCAAGTCACCATGTTTTACATTAATCAAAAGGTTTGGGAAGGATTTATCAGTAAAATGCTTCAGCAAGGGGCAACAGGAGAGGGAGATATAGGAGTACAAAAATGTGAGAGTCCAAAACTGGGGTCCATAAATTTAAGATAGCCACTAATAAATCCAATAAGGAAAGTCAGGAGAAACATCCTTACCCAGAGAATGGTGAAAATGTGAAATTTGCTATCATATGGAGTATTTAAGGCAAGTAGCAAATTTAAGCAGAAGCTAGATAAGTACATGAAAGAGAAAGGAATAGAAGGATGGGCTAGATTTCCCAGTCAAGGCGAGGCAATGGTACAGCTGACCTTGAAGAAACCTGCCCACATAGATCCTATGATCCCTGTGGCAGGGACTTCCCCTTCTCCAATAGGAGTTCAAATCTGGCGCCAATTCAAGGGGATTTCCAGACTTGTAGCAGTAGGTCTATAAGCAAGCAGTGTAAGCAGCCAATCACATTGAGGTATTCTCATAGACAGCAAATCAGGAAATTAAAAGCTCTTTATCCTTCGCTATTGATTTTTAAAAAATAATTATAAAATATCAATGTAAACAAACTTTAAAAGAAATTTTAAAAGTGGACCTTATCGTAATGGAGAAAGTTGACATTCCACAAATATAAAATTAGATTTTTAAGGTCAAGAAGGCTGTTAAACAGTAATTATGAAGTTAGTACCCTTTTTTTTATTCTTTCATGGGATATGGGCATTGCTGGCTAGGCCAGCAAATAATCCCCATTCCTAATTGCCCGTGAGAAGGTGGTGGTGAGCTGCCTTCTTGAACCACTGTAGTCCATGTGGTTTAGGTGCACCCACAATGCTGTTAGGGAGGGAGCTCTGGGATTTTGACCCAGTGACAGTGAAGGAACGGTAATATATTTCCAAGCCAGGATGGTGAGTGACTTAGGGGGGAACTTTCAGGTGGTGGTGTTCCCATCTATCTGCTGCCCTTGTCCTTCTAGATTGTAGTGATTGTGGATTTGGAAGGTACTGTCGAAGGAGCCTTGGTGAATCCTGCAGTGCATCTTGTAGATGGTACACACTGCTACCACTATGCAACGGTGGTAGAGGGAGTGCATGTTTGTAGATGGGGTGCCAATTGAGCGGGGCTGCTTTGTCCTGGATGGTGTCAAGCTTCCTGAGTGTTGTTGAAGCTGCACTCATCCAGGCAAGTGGAGCATATTCCATCACACTCCTGACTTGTGTCTTGTAGATGGTGGACAGGCTTTGGGGAGTCAGGGGGTGAGTTACTCATCACAGGATTGTTATCCTCTGACCTGCTCTTGTAGCCACAGTATTTATACGGCTAGTCCAGTTTAGTTTCTGGTCAATGGCAACCCCCAGAATGTTGAGAGTGGGGGATTCAGCAATGATAATGCCATTGAATGACAAGGGGCGATGGTTAGATTCTCTCTTGTTCAAAATGGTCATTGCCTGGCACTTGTGTGGTGCAAATGTTACTTGCCACTTGTCAGCCCAAGTCTGGATATTGTCCAGGTCTTGCTGCATTTGGACATGGACAGCTTCAGAATCTGAGGAGTCATGAATGGTGCTGAACATTGTGCAATCATGTTATCAACCAGTTACACCTCATCCAACAAGATGTAACTTTAAAAAAGGTTTTTATATTGGAACAACAGTGTAAAAGTGGAAGTTCTCATCAAATCACTGCTTGCAGTGGATTGCTTGCTTGCACTGGATTGCACTCAGGTGGCCTCAACCACGTACACAATGGAGGAGTGCAGAACCACTGACAGCAACTTCTGGATTTCAGCATCACTCTGTACATGTGCAGAAGTTGCTGTCAGTTTCAGGAGAGTGATAACCGTGAACGCTGACAGTTTTGCCATTATTAAAACTGCAATAAGGTGAAATGATTTAAATAGGTTAAGAGGAGAATTTGTGTGGAGACTGGCATTGGATGAATGGCCTGTCGCAGAGCTTTAAATTTTATGTAAAATGGGTTTACAAACATTTGCTAAAGCTTGGTGATTACTGAAAATACATCTAAATACATCCAAAGTTAATGGGGTGGATTTTCCCTCTGGTGGCAAGGACCAGAGGTCAGGATTGTTTCCAAGTCCCGATCTCACCCTTGGAGAAACAGTTTCATTGGGATTTTCAGGGAAGTGCACCCTTAATTGGCAGGGAGACAGGTTCTTCATCTACTTAAAGAGGGTAAGTGGGCTGTTGAAGATAGAGGGCCAATCCAAGGCCTTATAGCTTGAGAGGAGCAGCAGGCCCTAATGGAAAGTAAGTATCGAGAAAGTTGCTTTAACATGGAGGTAAACTCTCTCCAACCTTTGTAAAGCTTCAATTAAAACATGGTTCTTGCTGCCAGGCCTCCACTGTTGGTGGGGGAGCCCCTTTCCAGGGAAGCCGGCGGCTGCTCCCAGACACAGGCAAGCCGAAGATCTCCGAACCTGTATCTTCTTTTAAAGCTAAAACAATTAACTAAATTAGCAATAACAAGGGAGAAATAAAGCACAGCCCCTAAGTCGGGTCAGCTGTAAAATCAAGGCAAAACTTTAAAGGAACTTTACAAACATTAAACCAAGATGTGATTAAAGGGGTGAACAAAACACCCCAGTCCTCTGAACCTGTATGGAGCACTGGCCCCCCAGCCTGCCTGAGGGCCTCTCAGCCTGTCTTAAAAGCTGCCCCTGCCACCAGGTGACTGACTCCAGGCACTTAAACTGGTCCCCACTTGTGCAGGAAACTCTTTCGAGTTATCAACAGTCACAGATTGCAACTCTTTCGAGTACAATCACAGTTCTTGGTTTCCGGGAGTGGGACATGAACCCACAACCCTCTGATTCAAAGGCGAGGGTGCTATGAACTGAGCCACACCTGGAGGCCCACTGGAAAATTCCCATTGGACTCATTTAATTGGGCTTAATGAGGCTTTTAACAATCCTAATCAGCTGTCCAGTGTTGCTTGCTCTGTTCCCACCTCTGCAAGAATGGGCCAGAGGCTGAATGGAGCTGGCACTCCGACTAGTCGGCCTAATTTTCAGCCCTGCCTGTCTCCAAACCCAAACCCAGCAGGGACTGAAAATCCAGCCCAATGTTATAATCAAACAAGAAAAGGAAGCTTATGACCAATGGCAAGAGCAAGGTTCATTTAATAACCGAGAATAATTTTGTCCAAGAGGGTATTACTGGAGGCAAAGAGAAGTTATGAGAAATGCAACATTAAATCAAATGCTAAAACATTTTCTAAACACATAGGGAGGGCTATGAATTCAATAACACAGGCAGCAAGCAAACTTTGTGTCACCTGTTCAGTAATATGGCAGTAGCTGCATCCAGCACTAAACACACTGGTGAGTGGCAAAGCTCAGTACAGGGTCCAAGTTCAGGCAAGGCTTGCACCACCTACACAAAGGCAGCCTGCACTGCTTAATGGGAAGGTGCATTCTGGCTGCAGCAGGTACTGGAAGTGGCTGGAAAGAGTCTCTGACCCACAGGATAGTGAAGATGGTGCAGCATGGCAGAGGTCTCAGATTTTCTGATGCAGCACTCAAAGTCCTAGTGTAGGATGTGGGCAGGAGGAGAGACCTCCTCTTCCCACAGGGATACCGAGGATCCTCCAGACAAGCACTTAGAAGGGACTGGAGTAGATAGTCAGGGAGATTGATGCAAAAAATGTTGTCCTGAGGATTTGGATCTCGTGCCGCAAGGAGTTTAATGACCTCACATGAGTGGCCATGGTCAGTGACTTCATCTCCAAATGTCATATCCTTATAACAGAATCACTAGCCTCACGCACTGCTCAATGCGCCACATCCCCATCACTTGCTTAGCAACAATCTCTACCAATCAGGACCCTTACCTAACATTCAGAGTTTCACCTTCGCACATTTAGCACTGCTGCAAGCCACACAGTCACATCTCACAGCCCACATATACTGCCAGCTATTCAACCATGCCAGCCAAGTCACCCAAACACATTGCACCACACTCACTATCACACTGCGGGTGGAATTTAATGTCCTTGCCTGCAGTGGGCTAAGTGCTGGGGACCCTGCCTCCACTCCAATTAACTCCATGGCAGGAAAACGCATGGATGGCCTCTCTGCCCCCTTGGCAATTGAGGCCGTTAAGTGGGCAATTAAAGCCCACAAGGGCCTCAATCCATTGTCACTGGCATTGACCCAACAGTGGACAGGGGCTTATTATGTGGTGAGCACAACAAGCAAACAGGTGTGGGGGTTACTTGTGGGTTCCCAGGGTCGGGGGGGACCCTCATTCAAAGGCACCCAGTGCCTGATCGAGGGACCCACCACTGGGAATGGGGGGCCCGCTGAAAGACTCCCCCCCACCATCCTTGCTGCCGACCCCCATCCCCCCCTCCCCCATGACACTGACCCTGCAAATGCCTCCTGCCATCACTCACCTGTGGCCTGGGTTCCAGCGACAATCGTTGGCCTCAGTTGGGTGTCATACCAGTAGCAGCCACTGCCCCCACAGTGGTGCTGCTGTTCAATAGAGCTCTGACTGGCTGCTAGCTCTCAGTGGGTGGGACTTCTGCCCCTGGGGTCCTTGATCCCAGGAAGGGCCCTCTGCTGTCCAGTTAAGTACCTGAGTGGCACTTAACTCGGCAGGCCTTACCTAACAGAGGTGATGCGGGAGCATGATCAAGAGCACTGTGGCCTCCATTAAATCTAGCCCTTTGGTCTCTCTTGCAGGACAGGGTGGCACACAACCTCGGGCAGCAATAACCAACTGGCAGAGGAGAGACACATGTCCTCACTCCCGTGGAGGGCACGGTGGCCACCATCATTGGAACAGCTGTCACTAAGGTCACAGCTAGTGGTGACGCTGAGACAATAGAAGATGACGATGTGTTCCTACCTACTCTTCTTTATATCCCACTTCTCCCTCATCCCATACTTTCTTCCGATGTTCAAGCTGCAGCTGGTGTCAGCAACAAAGCCCCAACAAAGCTCACCCAAACCCTTCCCTGCTGCCTTTCTCATTCATATATCCAACAATTGCCACCTGGCCAAACACTGGTGCAGGAGCAGGTAGGCCAAGAAGAGCAGGACACTGATGGCCAGGAACCACTGTCACTCGACCTCACACTCTCAGCCACCAACTCAGAAACAGGCACCGTGTATTTCAGAGGGTAGCACAGAGAGGGGATCTGCATGTGGTCAATCACTGGGCCCCAGTGGCCATCAGCTAAGGCAGAGGGAAGGGATAGCATGACTGCCAGAATTCCCAGAGGGCAAGCTCACAGACGTATTCTGCTGCAGAGGACTATGATCGGACAGCCTACAGACTGATGGGCATGCTCAATGAAATGCTTGGTGCAATGCCAGAAAACCTGCTGTCACTCTCAAAGAGAATGGAGGATTCTGGTTCCAACTACACATGGGGCTTTGTGCAGAGCTTGGAGCCCATCCTTTCTGGGATGGGAGTGGTGGTCACCTCCATTAGCACACTTGTGAGTCCAACCTTGATGCAAGGCCTGATGGCCAAAGACTCAGCTTCCATGTCAGCACAAACAGAGGCCACCCAGCATCTGAGGACTGCAGTGGAAGCTCAGACTGAGGTCATGAAATCTCAGTTTGTTGCCGTGCAGGTTCAAGCCGCTGACATCATGGCTGCGGATACCAGGGCGGGTGTTGAAAGGGTGATCGAGTTGCTGCTATTAATGATAGGGTTGATCTGCAGACATTTCTTGTGGAAACATTGGGCAGGATTTTTTGCCTCGTTGAGCGGGCGCGGCGGGCGGGCCCAGGAACGGCTGTGAAACTGACTGCCGCTTGCGATCGGGCTCCGACTGCGATTTCAAGCTGGCTGGCCAATTAACAGCCAGCCAGCGTGAACTGCGTGCTGAAACACTGAGCGCTGCATGGGTGGGGATGGGGAGGAGGGCAAGCGTGGAAGTCAGCGCAGACACACACAGTGAAAGCTCCCTGAAGGCAGAGAGCTACCTCAGAGAGCTGAAGATTCCTAACATTCAAAATAAAGATTTTAAAATTAAGGTAAAGATATTTCCCCGTGTGACTCTGTCACATGAGCAGGGCAATGTTAACAGATTTAAAAATCTTTATTTTATTTTTAATTAACATCAGAAAACTCATCCTGCCCTTGGATGAGGATTCCTCAAAAATCAAAGGCCGCTTGGCCTTTTTGCCCACCCACCAACCGTAAGGTTGGACGGGCAGGGGAACATTCAGTTTAATTAATTTAGTAATGGGCTTAACAGCCTTCTTAATTGTCTGCAGGCACACTGCTGACCCCTGTGCGCGCCCGCCGACTGAAATATCACACGTGTGCGTGATGACATTGGGACGCTCGCCCGACGTCATTGTGCGCTATTTCACGCTCGTGAATGTCAGGCACGTGCCGACTGAAAATCCAGTCCTTTACGTTTATTTACAATACACTCAGCAGCAACTACATGTGTGCTTTCAACTCCAACACTATCTCTGCACTGACTGCTAGAGGTAGCCGTGCTACCCTCCTATTGGTTACTATAGATCATGTTATCTTTCTTAACAAGTATTATTCATAATGTACCTTACACACTAAATAAAACCATAATTACTACATTCATCACACTTTAACTGGGCTATACATATTATATTTACAAGTACATATTTTTCAAGACAACATAATATTTACTCTGGGTATGGAATTTACAAGTTCAGTCTTTCGGGTGGTTTCCTGG
The DNA here is from genome assembly GCF_964194155.1 of Cetorhinus maximus. Taxonomy (NCBI): domain Eukaryota; kingdom Metazoa; phylum Chordata; class Chondrichthyes; order Lamniformes; family Cetorhinidae; genus Cetorhinus; species Cetorhinus maximus. Next base: position 26,182,825 of record NC_135892.1, on the reverse strand, counting down.
TATGTGTGGAACGTCACAGATCCACAACTTCAGATCCTTTATCAGGAACCTCCTTTTCTAGAGTTTCCTGAACATCAGGAGCTTCGGTGGACACTTACAGTTCTGCATCCTCAACTCTAACAGGACCACCGGGCATGTCTGCCCTGGGGTGAGTATCCACAACAGGAAACGCAGACCCGGTCATGATCACTGGTGGAACCAAATCTTGGTGATTTGTCTCTTTCTTCCTTAAATGGTCCAAATGTTTACGGATGAACAAGCCTTCCACCTCCACATGGTGAGATAGAGGTCCAGTCACCGCACTTATTTCATTCGGTAACCACTTTGGTCCTTCCCCAAAGTTCTTCACGTATACTGTCTCTCCCACAGTAAATTTTCTCTCACAACCATGCCAGTCATGTCTAGTTTTCTGACTTCCCTGACTCCTTTCCACCACATACTAAACGATCTCTGAGCATGTTGTTAAGAGTCGTATCGAGCTCACAATGTTCCATTAGCTGCTTCAAATTTGCCACGTAGCATTTAATTGTCTCACCCGGGGCTCTATTTGACGAATTAAACCTGAACCTCTGAATCGTGACTGAGGCCTTAGGTTGAAAATGACCCTTCACAAGGTCCACCAATTCATCAAAATTCTTCAAATCTGGGGCATTGTGTGCCATGAAACTTCGAATCAAGCCGTAGGTTTTGCTCCCACAAGTACTCAAGAGGATTGCTCACCTCTTCTCTTTCCCCATGATCTTGTTCACTTGAAAAAAGAACATGAGGCGTTCTATGTAATGAGACCAATCATCTGTGGCTGGTTCAAAAGGATCAATTTTCCAAAATTGTGGCATTTTGAGAGGGGATAACTTCTTCAATTCTAATGGAGCTTGCTACTTACACTCACTGGATGAAGTACAGTGCCGATTTCTTTTTAACTTGATTTCTTCTGTTCAATCCTGTTTAATCCTCATCGCCAGTTTGTTCTAAGGTGGCCAAGTTGCTACTATTGATGATAGAGTTGATCTGCAGACACTTCTTTGGCGGAAACATTAGGTTTATTTACAATATACTCAGCAGCAACTACACGTGTGCCTTCAACTTCAATTCTATCTCTACACTGACTGCTAGAGGTAGCCCGCGCTATTCTCCTATTGGTTACTACAGATCATGTGATCTTCCTTAACAAGTATTATCCTTAAAAGTACATTACACACTAAATAAAACCATAATTACTACAGTGGGGGGAAGGGGTGTGTTCAGGATCACACAGCACTTCAGAAATCCATGCTCCAGTCTTCAGCAATCTAGCGAACTTGGAAAAGTTCTGACTGTTCGCCTTGGAACAGAGAAGGTTTAGAGGTGACCTAATGGAGATTTTCAAGATGATGAGAGGTTTTTATGGAGTAGATCAAGAAAAACTTGTGCCTCCAGTGAATGGGTTAATAACTAGAGATAATAGATTCAAAATTATTGCAAAGAAAAATAGAATAGAGATGAGGAGGATTTTTTCTGCTCAGTTATATTGGGACCTGGACTGTTCTACCTGAAAAGGTGGTGGAAGCCGATTCCATAAATAATTTGATAGGGATGTTAGAAAATTAGTTGAGGATGAGGAATTTACAGATTCATTGAAAAAAAACAGGGTATGTGGGACGAATCACGACTGCTGTTTCCAACAGCCAGCACAGGCACGATGGGCCAAAAGGCCTCCTTCAGTGCTGTAAGTTCCTACAATTTTGTGAATTGAGAATACAGTTTTCATCCTTAAATCCAGCACATTTAAAGTATTTTACTTCAACACAACCAATTTTGAGAAAAGCAGGTATTCTGGTGAAACAGTTACACCATACATCAGCTACACCAGTTAAGTACAAGGGAAAGGAAAAATTATCTGACACAAAACCCATCTTAGCCTCGTGTTTTGGAAGAATTTCCTTCCTTCAGCCAACATATAATTGTTTGTACATTTAAAACTTTAATTTCATTCTACGCGGCGATTGGATTAATATAATTTCCCTGTAATGAAGAGCAAACCAATTGAGAATGTGATTACAGATTTCTGAGGCTTGACACAGTGGACAAATCCAGGTGGCTTCAGGCTACAACGAGATTGTAACAACCCAGAATAAGCTGCTTTGCATTATCTGTCAAAATCACAGGTAGATCTAGAGTGAGTTAATAACTATGGGGTCAGCTGTGGCTCCCTTGCTTCTAAGTTATAAGGTTTTGGGTTCAAGTACTACCTCAGAGGATGGAATAAAAAAAATCTATATAGCACCATCAATGCAGGACTGGAGGAGTGCTGCACTGTCAGAAGTGCCATCTTACAGATAAAATGTTAAATCGAGGCTCAAGCCTTTCCTTTAAGGTGCATGTAAATGATGCTGTGCCAGTATTTAAAATAGAGTAGTGGAGTTCTCATTGGTGGTCAATACTTATTCAACAACTAACACTGAATCAAGCAGCTCAGGAGGGGGCCATCTGGACCATCATGCATGTGCTGGCTCTTCAAATGAGCTGTCCAAGTAGTCCCACTCCACTGCTCTCTCTCCCATAGCCCTACACAGCTTTCCTTTTCAGATATTTAACCAATTCCATTTTGAAAGTTACTAATGAATCCACTTCCACTGCCATTTTAGGCACCACACCTCAGATTATAACAGCTTGCTGCATAAAAAAGTTTCATTCCCCCACCCTGCGGGAGTTGGTGCCCGTTATCTTAAAGCAGAACTGAAACAGATTACCTGCTCATTATCACATTGCTGCTTGCGCGAAAATTGACTTGTCACGATGCCTACATTATAACAGTGACTGCACTTCAAAAGCACTTCATCAGTTGTAAACCACTTTGGGACATCCTGAGTTCATGAAAAGTGCCATATAAATGCAAGCCTTTTCAATGCTTCACCAATGACAAAGGAGGTGACCTTATTGCTCAGCCTCCATGCAACTGACTGATTTTAGTCCCTGCTGGAGAATTTGCAGATGCTGACTAAAAAAGATAATTGTTGGTGAAATTAGTGAATGAACACTTAATGCATTGAAATCATGTTCACGCAGAAAAATGTCAGATAAACCCATTAATCCTTTCCCTGCTAATATCGGCAACAGTAATTTCTAGATTTTTTGCTGCATCGACCAATCGACAATATTTCACACAGATGCAGTAAGCCTGGGGTGATACTGCAGGAAAAGAGGGAGGCAAGAAAAGAACAAAAGGTAAAGATCGGTGATGGGATGGAGGGTCGGAGTGGGTTCAAGGGCAAAAATGATGCTGATGCAAGAGCAAAATGAAGTGTTAATGAAACAAGAATAGAAACAAAGGATGGGTCCATTGAAAGTGTAAATGATTACTGCAGAATAGCAAAGGGGAAGGCACGCATGAAAAACCTAGCAAGCAGAATAGTCCAATAATGTGGTGGAGGTTTTTCAGGTGGATTCCAAGAGTGCAAACCAACTTGAGGAATGTGGAAATTCCCAGCAACAGCCTGCACCTCCTTCACTTCCACCAGAGGTGGTCAGGGAGGAAACGGAATAAGGACATTAGAAGAACTGCCTACTGTTCTTACAATAGGGTCTGGACAGGATCTGTTACAACCACCAGCGCAGGGAGATGGAACCGGGGGTTTAACATCTCATGCAAAAGACAATCTGGCAATACAGCACATCATTGATGTGGTAGTCTGGGTTGTGTGTGCTCAGTGAGGAAGGCAACAGATCAAGCTAGCAAGAAGCTTCAAGGAGAGCGATGCCTCAGTGCAACCAATCTCTCCTTCTATACTATAAACCCAAACTTCCAGCAACGATGAATCAGAGATAGGATTTTTGTGCTTTCAGTTTTCTCTCCTATATCTGCTATTCAAGACTTCACTCCAGTAACAACACACTGCAAACAGCAGTCAAAGTGATCACAAAGTAGACACATCAAACAGGTGAAAAGGGCATCAGCTGTGTACTGAAAATTACCCCCTAGAATCAGTGAATTTTACAGTACAGAGGGAGGCCATTTGGCCCATCATGCCTGTGCCAGCTCTTTGGCAGTGCTATTGATTTATCCCACTCTCTTGCCCTTTCTCCATCACCCTGCAATTATTTTCCCCTTCAAGTATTTATCCAATTCTCTTTGGAAAATTATTTTCAAATCTGCTTCCACCACTATTTCAAGCAATGCATTTCGGATCATAACAACTCGCTGCATAAAAAAAAATCTGCAGCCCACTTCTGGCTCTTTTGCCAATTGTCTTCGATCCTTTGGTTACCAACCCTCCTGCCCCTGGAAACTGTTTCTCCTTAATTACTCTATCAAAATTTGACTTTGTTCCTATCTGTGATTCCTTACGGAATCCCTCACTGTTTGCAAATCATTAAATAAATCTCAGTTGTCTATGTATTTTTTTCAAAAACTGTTTTTGCATATATCACACACCATTTTCCAATGTAAATTGGCCCTGAAAGCTGTGAGATATGAGAAATTCTAAATGGTAGGCGGCTTATGCCTGGGAGAGAAAAATCCCACTCATCACAATGTCCAAAGCATTAAGTTCAACCGAGAAGAGTTACTGGAGGTCTTGAGTAAATAGTGAATGGGTTTACACTAAAGGCACATGGAGGTTTATTTTAATTCCAGTGAGTGGGTGGGAGTTAGTGGGGTGGGGGTTTGCTGGTGGGTGGTTTTCAGGAACTACAGGTCCATAGCACTCTGAAAATTCTGTTCTCACACCTTCTGTTTCTCATACCAAGCCCCACCCCCAGCTATCATTTTGGTTGGGCCCTCCACTTGGTCAGCCCAATGCCCGGTAGTTAGGGCCGCGGAAGAATTTTGGATACCAATGGTGGGGGGGACCAGGGTGTTGCTCATGTTCACACTTTGCCCATTGGTAATGGTGTGCAGAAAGAAACTTGCTCATGCATTTGAGGGGAAAAAAAAAAAGATCAAATAAACAAAAATTATTGCACTATTACAAGCTGCAATTTCCTCCCAGTGAAATAATTCATTGTCAGTGGAATTAAAAACACAAATTTAGTGCTATGAATTATTGCTGACTGATCCAATTCCCAAAGCCATTTAAAATGTGTAAAAAAAAAATGAATCAGCTGAGGAGAGAGGAATCTTGTCCCATTGACAGTACATTACTGACATTCTATCACTCATGCTGCACTGAGTATCTCACAATTCAGGGAAGGAACATTCATAAGGGACCACTTCTGGTACAGTATCCTGTGCATGTTCAACTTAAGCAAAGAATAGCTCTGTACAGCTGTATTGAGTATTGTGTAAACAATATTCACGACAGAGGCGCAGTTTTTGAAGATGTTTGCCAAATTAAGATTGACGAGACAGCTTCCCGTGTTCCTGTTGTTGGGGTGGTGGATTACGTGACATGACACAGAGAGGAAATTCGGGTTTGGGAGGAGCATATATGCCCATGAAGGGAGTTGGCCCAATTCGGCAAATGGAAAATTGACCCAGAGCAGGAACAGGAAATATCCCAAAAATCCCTTTGGGTTGTCAGCTCAGCGATTGTGGGTAAGTTTCACCTTTACCGATTGAGGGTGCAGAGGCCGATTTGTTGGGCTATTAATTATGAGGCCTGAGAGAAACCGGGTTCAATCTCCTTTGAGCAGAGGAGATTAGGAAGACAGTTAATAGGGGCTTTCAAAATTATGAGATTTGACAGAGGAGATAGAAAGAAACTGTCTCTACTGTCAGAAAGGTCAGTAACTGCAGGACACAGATTTACGGGAATTGTCAAAAAAAGTCAGAAGGGCGATGAAGAGAAATAGATTTTCTCAGAAAGCTGTGATCTGGAATGCAGAGCCTGAAAGGTGGGTGGAAGCAGATTCAATAATAACTTTCAAAAGGGATTGGATAAATACTTGGAAAGAAAGTTTTTTTTCAGGACTATGGGTAAACAGCAGAGGGGCTCTGATACAAAAGCAATATACTGCAGATGCTGGAAATTTGAAACAAAAACAGAAAATGCTGGAAATATTCAGTAGGTCGGGCAGTATCTGTGGAGGGAAGCAGAGTTAATGTTCCGGGTCGCTGGCTCTTCATCAGAACTGAGGAAAGATAGAATTGTAATAGGTTCTGAGCAAGTGAAAGATGGATGGGGTGTGGTGGATGGGGCGGGGTGGGTGGGGTGATGGGGCGGGGCAGGTGGGGTGATGGGGACAGGGCAGATAAGGTGGTGGGGGCGGGGCGGGTGGGGTGATGGGGTGAGGTGATGGGGTGGGTTGGATGGGGTGATGGGGCGGGGCAGATAGGGTGGTGGGGATGGGGTTGGGGTGGGTGGGGTGGTGGGGGCAGAGCAGGTGGGGTAGTGGTGATTAGAGAAAGAACCAAAGGGAATGTTGGTGATAGGATGGAGGATAGGAGAAATTAAATGACAAAAGATTTTATTTTGCAAAGGCAAAAGGGAGTGTAGTAAGGAAACAAAAGATGTGTCCAAATGAGTGGCTGCAGATCAGCCGTCCCAATGCATTTTGAAGGATTAAAGAAACAAAGGAAAAAACAAACCAGCAAATAAAGAATGCCCTTTACCTCCTGCCTTCTCACCATCCAAGGTCCCAAACGCTCCTTCCAAGTGAAATTGTAATTTACTTGTACTTTTTTCTATTTTGTACACTGCGTTTGCTGTTCACGATGTGATCTCCTCCACATTGGGAGACCAAACGCAGACTGGGTGACCGGTTTGCAGAACAAATCAGTTAGTCCGCAAGAGAGACCCTAAGCTTCCTCTCACTTATCATTTCAGTCTCTCATTCTGACCTTTCTGTCCTTGGCCTGCTCTCGTGTTCACATGAAGCTCAATGCAAGCTCGAGTGACAGCACCTCACCTTTCACCTCGGCACTCTACAGCCCTCAGGACTCAGCACTGAGCTCAACAATTTTAGTTCATAACTTCTGCTTCCATTTTGTTTCTGTTTATTCTTGTTCCTTTCTTTATCTCTCCACTTTGCACTTACACAGCATTTGGACAATTTTGTACGCAGAAAGTTCAAACTAATATGACATTGATAAGGTAATCGGTCGTAACTTCCCTCCAGTGGCAATCACAGTCAGATTGCCACTCCCCTCCTATTTATTTACACTGAAATGTAGCCTCTCCTTTCTCCCCCCGACCTTCCAACTCGGGCCGGGCGAGAAAGGTGCCGTGCAGCGGGTTCCGGGTCCTTGTGTTGAGGACGGCTGAGCCGGAGGTGAGGAAGTTATGCTCCCCTTTTTACGGCATTAGCTGCCATAAAGCAGGTAGGTTTAAAAGTCCAGCCACTTTGAGAAGCCAGGAAGAAGGTAAGTGTATAAGATAAGTGGTTAGGATTCAGGGGTGTGGGGGGGGTGGGGAGGGGGGGTGGGGTGCGCGTTGGGTGGTCGGTGCATTGGTGGGGGTAGGGTAATCAGGGGGTAGAAGTGGTCAGTGGGGTGGTCAGCGGGGGGGCCTCGGGTGGTCAGTGCGGGATGATCAGTGGGGGCATGGTCGGTGGGTTGGTCAGTATGGGGGTGGCCAATCGGGAGTTGGGGAGGGTTGTCGGGGGTTGGGGTGTAGTCAGGAGGGTGGGAAATAGTCAGGGGAGGGGGCTGTAGTCAGGGGGAGGGTGTAGTGTGGGGGGTAGTTGGGGAGAGGGAGTGTTGAGGGGAGGGATTGGTCAGGGGGAGTGAGGTAGTCGGGATGGGGAGGGTAGGTGGGGGGGTGGGGAGGGCAGTCAGGGGGTGAAGGGGTAGATGAGGGGTTGGGGAGGGCAGTCGGGGGAATGGGGGTGTAGTTGGGGGGTCCCATGGAGGTTTGGGGGGGGTGGAGGTTGTCCCATGGGGGAGGTCAGTGGTAGTTGCGGGTGTGGGGGGGTAGTCACAGGGTCCAGTGGAGGATTGGGAGTGGTGGGTGGAGTCCCGTGGGGTGTTGGGGGAGTGGGGGGGGGGGGTTGGTGTTGTTCAATACTATTGTTACCCAGAAGTTAGAAGTGGTTTTAATTCTCCTAAATTTTCCTGGGTAACTATTGTTGATGTTTGCAATTTAAATCCCAGTTTTGGATGGTTCCTGTTGCAGGGCAATTGCTCAATGGAAGTTTAAACTCCAGGGCAATTGCCCTGCGTTCCTTATGTGGAATCTCCTGGGATCCCCCAGCGCATCTTTGATGTACCCCACAACGACGCCCAGGGCTCAGAAGTTATGGGCCAATCTGTATTTATGCTGTTAATTGAGGGATAAATATTGCCCAGGATACTGGGATAACTGGGATAACTCCCCCACTCTACTTTGAAATAATGCCGTGGGATCTTTTACACGCAGCTGAGAAGTTGGATAAGGCCTTGGTTTAACCTCTAATCTGAAAGCTGATATGACTGACAGTGCAACAGTCCCTCAGTACTGCCACAGAGTGCCAGCTTAGATTTACTCTTCAGTCTCTAGAGCAGTATTTAAACCCACAGCTTTCTGACTGAGAGGCCATATTGCTACCACTGAGCCATGGCTGCAGGAGCCAGAAAAGTATTGCATCTATGGTTCAATCCAGACATCAGTAACAAAAAAATGGCTGTCATCCATTACCACTCATGACATCTTGGCTATATAATAAAGCCTTCCTTTGAAGATATTGGCCCTCGGGCTTTTTGCTTTTTGGTTGCAAGTTTGTCTGAAACTCTATTTACATTTGGAAAGGGGAAAACCTGAGGAAATTCAGGGCCAATGCTAGAGAGCCAGATGTCAAACATGTTGGGTGCCAAAATATCAAGAAACATGAGACAGAAATATTGAGTCAATATTATTTGAATTATGCTTGACTCATAGTCATCTTATTATTTTTCACAATGCACCATAGCATGTTGAATCTTGGGTAAATCTATGTCTAATGCCCTTATTGCTTTTTGTTCAATCTCAGTGCAAATATGAGTGTCCATTGATAAGAAAATACAGCGTACACTCCATTGGGCGGGATTTTCCAGCGCCGGCTCCAGTGGGCATCGTCATGGGCGGGACAGGAAAATTTGGAGAACCATTTCCTATTCCACCCGCGATGATGCCCGCAGATATCGGGGCCGGAAAATCCCACCCAATGTTTCATTTGCCATCTCATTAATTACATCAAATCCACACTGCTTCTCCTGGCGAGTTAAATATTTGAAAGTGATATAAAATAGTTGGTGACAGTCCGCTTGCAGGAAAATGGACAGTCCATCTACTAGGGGCTGAAAACAAATCTAGGAACACAACATTTTTGATAATGTAATTTTATTCCTGGCCTTCAGCTAGTAATACCTTACAAAAAAAACAATTAAAACATCGTCAATCAAGCTCGACCTGTCCCTTTAAGGATTCTCCTCAGGACTTGGCATCTCATCCCTTCACTGAAACGGTTTGAGATTTGTCTGCTGGGATATATGTAAGTAATCTTTTGGATAAAATAAGACTGCCAGTGCACATAGATCACAATTACAAAACAAATTATCAAATAAACCTGTTCACTCTGGCTGCTGACTATATTGCCACCGTTTGTTAAAATTAAATTGTGACTTTTATTTTCGCTTTTACACACACCAAGTCTATTTTGCTACAAGATAGATGCCACCATCTTGCAGACGCAATAATTCACCGCGTTCTGCAAGTCAGTCGTTCTTAATGCAATTCACTAAGAATTGAATAACAAATCTTACCAGAGAACAGCAATAAACTGAACCAAACTCCCCAGTAAAAAGGGGCAGCAGGCGTGTCGGGAAGCCATCATAAAGCAAGCCATTTTTAGGCTAAAGGTTTTGTTCATATACCTACCATTGCATTGTCAGCAGTGCCCAAACAGATAGGCCAGGGGCCTGCTCAAAATCAGCCCTCAGGCCACATTGGACCTCGCAGCATGTCCCAATTGGATTTCAGCAATGGAGTGGGGCTCTCTGGAGTATCATGGCAAATATTCCGTTTCACCTGACTCCATGAGAATGGCTTTAAATTTTTTTTAAAATGAACCTTTTGCTGGCAACCACTGATGAAACCTGAGCAGAGCAAGCTTGCTCCGCATTCACAGTTTGGTCCAGTGGTTTTAAAACAGGTGTCAGGCTCTTCATTCACATGCTGGAAGGTTTTGACCTCGTCAGGCCTGAAAGGTGAGCATCAGACCACTCTCAGCTAGCAGCCATCACTCTCTGACGTCCCTCGCATTTTCCTGCACTGCACTTAGCTGACTGACGCAACTTGCAGTTCCCACACAGTCTTTTCTCTCCAGAATCCTCCTCGGATTTACATCTGAACAGACAACACTCGCACTCAACCTCATCTTATTGCCCTCCCGCACCATCTCTCACAGTTAACCCTCCTCAAATGTTCACACTCCATCATCAGCACTCATTCTCAAGATCGCTCTGCCTTGTCTCATTGCAGGACAAGAGAGCCCACAACTCCAAGGAGAGGCTCTAAGGGGATGGACCTACAGCTATAGCCAGCCTGAGCACATTGGAGGAGGCCGCCCTGGAGATCGGCAGGATGGCACACACACTAGGCTTTGGTAATGATGAGAGGGGAGTGACCCAGAGACCTAGTGACAGCATTAGATGAAGCACTGTCACTTGGCACTTAACAGTCACGTTGAATTGATGTCACAAGTAACAATGTAGGAACATGGGACTTAGGAGCAGGAGTAGGCCATTTGGCCCTTCAAGACTGTTCTGCTATTCAATAAGATCATGGCTAATCTTACTAATCATACTAATGACCCTCTGAGAGAAAAAAATTCTCCTAATCTCTATCTTAAAAGGGAGACTTCTTATTCTTAAACTATGTCCTCTAGTTCTAAATGCCCCGTACCACCCCCACCCCACCCCCACACAAGGGGAAACATCTTCCCGGTATCCACCCTATCAAGTCCCCACAGGATCATGTAGGTTTCAATAAGATCACCTCCCATCCTTTTAAACACCAATAGGTACAGGCCCAGCCTATTCAAACTTTCTTCATATGATAAGCCCTTCATCCCAGGAATAAGTCAGGTGAACCTTTACTGAACTGAAATGTCCTGATACGCACTATGCTGTGTTGTACCCTTTCTCAATTTCAGCACTAACTCACGTCTTCCATTTCCCACCGATCCTTCACTAAAGGAGCTGATGAGGGACCAGGTCGAGGGGTCCTCAGAGGAGGGTGAACACTCTCAGGGTGCACCATTACATGACAGACCTCAGTAGGTCCTGTTAGAGATGGCTAGGTTGTCAAATGGTGAAGAACACATCACCTGTGAACAGGAGCAGTTACTGGGGACAGGGACAGCAGTAGCGGATCCACTTTGGAGGTTACATGACACTCAAAAAACTCTACTCAGCTGGACAGAGATGCTGAGACTCGGGGGTCATCCACGAAAAGGGAACTGGTGGAGCAGCAACAGGAAATGTGTGTGCTTCTGTCAGCATTTCCAGAGGCAGTGTGCACCCTTAGAGAGGGCTTGGTAGAATTCATCTCTAGCGTGAGTGCTATGATGTCTCAGGCATTTACACTGATGCTCACTTCCATGGAAAGAGTGGCCCCGATGTTCCCTCTAAGCTGTGTGGATGTATGTCTGGGCAGTAATCAGGAATGTGCTGTGCAGGGGAAAAACAGGCTGCGCACAGCAAGTAGCATATAAAGGGAACATTGTCCGTGTATGGAGATTACTAGCCACTGAGTGCACGCTGACCCAGACCAATGGCCTGCACATTCTGACTAGCTCTTTGCACGGGATGGAGGAAAACCTCTCTTTGCTGACTCAACGCCTGACATGCAACAAAGTGCTCTCCAGCTCTTAGTTATCAGAGTGGGCCATGAGAGGTAAGATGGAGGAAGGGTACTTGGTAGTGGGGGCTCTTCTCAAGGTGCTTCCACTTCTCAACCCTTTCCCTCCTCTAGACAGAGCCACACATACTGTCTCCTGCCCCATTGACTGAGCCTGCCCATGCCCATGTGCAGGTGCAACTGGGGCTGTCTGTGACAGGGTCATCACAGTCTCCCAAAAACCCAGAGGATCCCCACTACAGGCATCTCATCTGTCAGAGCAGGGGGGCAAACAGCCTCCCTCTAGCTCACCTGAAGACACAGGAGTTGCACAATGAGAAGTGAAAAGAAACGAAAAAGAAAGATTTAATAGTTGCTCAAGGGATTCACTTGGGGGCTGATACCAATGTTAATGATGTTATAATGTTTATTGAACTTGATTTGAACTCTTTATTCCCATGACCTGTACTTTGTTGCATTCCCCATTCACCCCAGACAGTAGCTTTCAGGTGAGTGGTATGATCAGCCTTTATGAGGAGGAAGGATTGGCTGGTTGACAATTGGAATGAATTGTGTATTGGGGGTGGGGGGAGTGGGCTACACACTTTATGATGGAACTCTCAGATGGCTGCATGCGCACCTGTTAAGTAAAGCATGTCTGGGTAAGTGTGTCGCGGACTTCTCTGCCAGCCAGGTGTGCGGATATAGGCACCTTGGCACATCTGGCTTCTCCTCTTCCTCCAATGCCGGACACCCATCACTTTCCTCTTGCTGCAGCCCCGCTCCTCTCTTCAGCAACATGTTATCAAGCACAGCAGACCACAACAATCTTTGAGACTCTTGGTAGGGCATAGTGAAAGGAGCCTCTGCATTGTCCAGGTGTGCAGAATGAATGAATCATGGCAGATCCCTGGATATCTAGCACCAATCTTCTTGCGGTCACAAGCTAACTGCGTTTCGTGACCTGATTTGCAGCTCCATTAAGAGATGAAACACCGGCCCATTGCCTCTTTGAATATTGTAATAACTTACCTGACATTTGCACAGGGGTTTCCCACTTACCCGCAAACCCACCTGGGCTAAACCCGGGAGAGGGCAGGATTCAAGCCCTCGCCCGCGCCAGGACTCACCTCCCCTTGGAAGTTAAACTTCTGCCCATAGTGTCTGGTTTGTTAATAGTCACACATCTGAGTTAAAGCCCACTCCAGGACTTGAGCATATCTTTCAGGGGAGTGTTAGCCCAAACCTCTATCCCTCCTGCTTAGAGAAACTGATAAAATCCTGTGATATTAATAAAAGAGCAGGAAGTTCTTCTACTGTCCTGGCCAACATTCCTCCCTCACCCAATATCTCCGAACAGCGGATAACCTGGTCACTCATTTGTTGTTTGTTCGGCCTAGTTGTGCCTAAATCAGCTGCTATGTTTGTTCACAAACCAACAGTGATGATCAAGAATGTTTTAAACTGGCCACATAAATGCCAATTCTTCCTTTGTTTAACTTATGGCATACTTAGATTCCATCAGAACACAGGGACTGTTAGCTCTACTGAATGGCTAGAAGTAATTGGGCCACTTCTTGGCTGGGGCAGAGATCCCACCACATGGTTGTCTAGGTCGTCATTCTCTTAGAATTTTGACAAATGCTATTAGGCTTCTTTGGCAAACAGAGCCAGTATCATCACTGTCACATTCAGAAGAAATAGTATTGGCTGTCCTGTCTTTTAGAAACAGAAAATGAAATTTGCTGACATACTGAATAAATATCTCTGCTTTTTAAATTTAAAGCATAAATCACGGACTAGCAAATAATGGCAAAATGCACTAACATGAAATATTAATGTAACAGACACTAAAAACAACAAAAGTGAAGAACAGCTAGCGATTCTTTGTTCAATCTTTCACTCACCTCTTAAATTCTGGGGTCAACCATTAAGTAAAGAACTCCAAATAGTGCAAGGGTGGTCTTAGATGCAGAGAAATGTTTCTATTTGTGGGTGAGATGAGAACTAGGAGCCATAAATATAAGATCATCACTAACAATTCCAATAGGGAATTCAGCAAAAAACATCTTTAACCAGGGATTGGTTAGAATGTGGAATTCATTATCACAAAGATATTTGGGGAAAATAGCGCAGATGCATTTAATTGAGCTAGAAAAACACATGAGGGAGAAAGGAATAGAAGGGTGTGCTGATGAGGTTAAATGAGGAGGGCTGTGTTCTCTTCAAGGAAGTCAGTTAGTGAGCAATAGAACCGGAACCAATCTTTACTATATTTATTTACAGAACTACACATTACAAGCATAAATCTCCTATCCCAATAACTACAGTTTTAATTTGTATCTATTTATAGGGTCTCAAGTGATTCCTCAGTTAATTCCCACCACCTACATACAATTAAACACAATTAATATATAATTAACCGGGTGGGAGGAGGCTTGTGTGAATCATAGACACTAGCATAATCCTGTTGGGTCAAATGGCCTATTTCTGTGCTGTGAATTCTATTTAGGAAACCCCATGTTCTCACAACTTGATGCTACAGGTTTTGTTTTGGGTCCAAAATTATGTCTATTGTGCTCATGTACACTTCTGAGTGTGCCATGCCAGACCACATTTAGAGTGGGCCATTAGTGCAGGCACTGAGTGTGTGCCACAGAGTATGCAGCACCCTGAAGTCAGTCTGCATATAATAATGCTGATTTGATGCCAGTGGTGCCATTTTCAACCTCCATGCTCCAGCTAATACCCTCTCTTAACCTGACACCGCTGAACATACATTCGGCAGCAGAAAGGACACCTCATCAACACTATCTAAAGGGATCATTAACCACTTCCAAGTTAGTTGCTCTTTGCTTCCTATTGAGTTTGTAGAAGTTTTTTGCTGGTTGGCACTGACATGTGAAGTTGCTGAAGTCTCCAGGGAGTGGTGCAGCACGTGGTGAAGGACATGACCTGTCTTCAAGGGTCTGTTCAGGTCACTCTTTCCCAGATATGGGGGGAATAGTTTGTACCCCTGTTGACCTGCAACACCGACAGGGAGGATGAGCACAAGCAACACACAGGAGGACAAACACGAAGCACTGTGGATGCTGGAAATCTGAAATAAAAACAGAAAATGCTGGAAATTCTCAGCAGGTCAAGCAGCATCTGTGGGGAGAGAAACAGGTTTAACATTTCAGGTCAATGACCTTTTATCTTTTTGTTCTGATTGAAGGTCACAGACCTGAAACATTGGCCGGGATTTAGTCCTAGAGACGGGGATCCCTTCCCACTGGTTGGAGAACCAGTGGGAGCCCCACATCGCTTTCGTGGGGGAGGCCCATTGCGATTTACGTGCACTCAGGCACTTAACTGGCCAGAGTCGAGCCTCCCGCTTCATTAAAGCTCACATCCGAGAGCTGCCGGCTAATCAGGTGCCAGCAGTTTGACCGCACCATCACCGGCTGTTCCTGGTAATGCTCCGAGGCCCAGTCAGAGAATCACTGCTGGATCCCTGGACACAGCTGAGTGGGGCAGGGTTGGGGTCACAGGGAGAGGGTCACTGGAGAGTGGGGGCAGGAAGGATCGGAGGCAAGAGCAGAGGGAATTCTTTCAGGGGACCCACATTCCCGATGTCAGGTCCATCAATCAAGAACTGACTGCCTGACAATGACGCCACAGGCAAACCCAACAGGGTGGCCTTCAAGAGGCACGCGAGAGACATGCGAGTCCCATTCAATCCCTGGTACACCACCAAGTTCCGGTGGGCTCAGGGATAATTGGTGTCAAGTGGCACATTAATGAGCCTAATTGGTATCCCACTGCCAGCAGGTTTGATTCCCGTGTCAGGCCCTGCCTGTCCCCAACTTAATTGGGGATTGTTCTCCTGGTGCCAGGTATTGGATGCAAGTGCTCCCACCTGATTGTCCTGGCACCCCTGACATCATGCCCGCTCTGGTGGGTTCAATTCAATTCCACCCATTAACTCTGTTTCTCTCTCCATAGAGGAGGACAAGCTGCTTGAAAAGCAAAGTGGGGAGTGGGGTGGGGGGGGGTGTGGTGACAGGGAGAAGGGTTCTCAGAGCGTTGTCAGGAGGAGAACCTACCTGGGTTCTTCAGGGAGCAATTCTCTCATATCAACCTCAGCGAGGAACAATGTGTGTAAAATCTGTGTTTTACCAAGGAAGTGCTCACTGAAATATGCCACCTGTTGCAGGCAGGTCAGCAGCTTCTAGGATAAGTGAGGACACCATTGCCTGGGTCTGTGAAGGTGACTGTTGCTGTGAATTTTCTTGCATTGGGCTCCTTCTAGGCTGGAACAGGCAAGATTTCCAACATCTCCCAGTTTGTCATCCACTGTCACATGAGGGAGGTCACTGAAGCTCTGTCTGTAAAGAGAGATTAATGCATTTGTTTTGCAGATGAAGTGTACGTGTGGCTTCGTCTGGATAATGAGCTTCCCCATGGTGCAGGATGCCATTGACTGCACATATGTCCCTTCACGTGGTTTGCATGTAAATTCAAAGATGTACTGCAAACAGAAAGGGTTTCACTCCTTCAGTATCCTGCTGGGACCATGCTCGGTGCATCATACAGGTGAATGCCTGGTATCCTGGCAGCAGTCATGATACCTTTATTCTGTGGCAATCCACTATACCATCTCCATTTGAGAAACCAGAGGGCAGCTATTGGGTGGCAAGGGCAATCCACTGACCATCATGACTCCAGTACAACCCGTACATGCATGGGCAGCATGTATACAAGGGCCATGCTGCCACACAGAATATCTTCGAGCAGTCTATTAGTGGGCTTAAGTCTGCTGTATCCTGCATAGCCTCACCATCATGAGGGAATAGCCCTTGCCACCAGGTATACAATGGGCAGCTGAGCACTAAGAGGAGGAGGAGGAGGAGGAAGGGGAGGAGGAGGAAGGCAAGCAACACGTCCTCTTTCCTAGCCAGACTGCCTGTGACCAGTTCATCTGACTCTGCTACCAGTGAACACCACCCCAATTCCCATTCACCAACTGCCACACATCTTATCTTCCCTGTCACTGACCATCACAGAGTCCTCTTGGCCACAATGCTGAATAAAAGCTATTACAAAACAAACATTCCAAACTAACTTTACAATCAAAAATTCCATTGCAAAACTCAACTACTGTGCATTCCTTTGGTGCTTGTCTTGTAGGTGCCTTTGCCTGGCCGAGTGTCCTGACACAGTATGACTCCAGTGACTGCAGCATGGTTAGTGGAAGGCTGCTGACTTCAGTGAGTGAGACTGCCAATGGCCTTGCAGAACGACCACAGCAACTCCAGTCCTGGAGATGGCTTCAGAATGGTGCACCTTGCCATGGGCAGCAGCAGTCTAGTCTGGCTGGCTGACGGGCACCGGCAAGGGCAGTGGCAGAGTGGCAGCATCAGGAAGACGAATGTTGTCATTCTAAGAGACAGCAGCAGGTTTCTCCCCATGGAGACACTATACCACTCCCCCTGGGCATCTTGGAGGGCAGATTGCTGGACTGCTGTGATATCCTGCAAGCCCCTTTCAACAGTGGTATCTTCAAGCCACAATGCACAAGATGCACTTTATTGGAGTTTTGGAGTCTCGGCTAATTAACCTTTTCAATCTCGCATTCCCAGATGTTTCAAAGTGATATCTCTTTTGGTGGCAGTGGTTATATTTTATTCTGCACAAGTTAGACTTGGCACTTGCAAATGTCTGAGCAGTTCTCACGGAGTTAGCCAGCACTTCCTTGCTGGAAAGGTTGGTTTCCAAGGGTTGCACAAAGCCCTATGTAGAACTCCTCCATGTCCCTTGATAGTGACCGCAGGTTTCCTGACAGGTCTGCCAAAAATGCACCAAACAATTCGATGAAAGTCCTGCCATCTCACCTTCTAGTGAGCTGACGCCAACCCTACCATTTCCACCTCTCCTGGCTGCAGTATATACCCTGTGACTCACCATGTGCAGATCCTTCCTCTAAGCCAACTTCTAAAGTGTGTGCAGTGCCAGTATCTGAGCAGTTAGCGGCAAGTGTGAGATTGCATGATGGTGTTTCTTCTTCATCAGTCTCTTCTTCCTCTTCCCCTTGCGTCGTCAATACTGCCTGGATAGGTTGCAGTTCTTGGGTATCTGAAAGGGGAAAGGCCCAAGGGTAGGATTACAGTGAGAGAAGTGAGGTTTTTAAAGCAAGAGGCGCAGTGCTTACACCAACTGCAGCTTGTAAATTAGAAGAAATTGTGGGATGAGTAAGAAGGGGGAAGTGAGGGGAATTAGGTATGAAGCCATTGTCATCATCAATGGTTTCAGCACCGCCGCTGGCCATGGCCTCAGTCATGACCACTCCAATGATGGTGAACACCATCTCCCCCATCCGGGTAAGGATATGCAGCCGTACCTTGCAAGATAGGTGTTGATGTCTGCAGTTGCGCACCACCTTGTCCGTCAAGAACACATGAAATGTACCACTGAGTGCAGTGAAAACTCTTGTGGGTGGTGTGCATGTCATGGTTGAATAGTGTGTGCAAACTGTGAGATGTGGGTGTGAGGTTTCCAGTAGTGCTAAGTGTGTGAGGGTGAGGTGAAGCTTTGAATATTAGGTATTATTTCTGGTTGCTTGAAATTGTTGGCAGGTGAGTGGAGTGGGTGATAAAATGAGCATGTATGAGGCTACTGGTTCAGTTGATGAGATATGGCATTTGCTGACCTTAACCACTCAAGTGAGCTCATTGAACATTTTGCAGCACTGCATCCAGGTCATCAGAGCTGCACTGCTGGCATTGGCCACAGGGCTCTTTGCTCCCACTGCCTTTAAGTGCCTGTCTGGAGGACCTCCTTGTCCCTTGTGGATAGAGGATCTCTCTTCTCCAGTCTATCTCCTGCGCCAAGGTTGGCTGTGCTGTGTGTTGGAGAACTTTGGGGCACAATCTCTGTTCTATGCACCATTGTTCAACATCCTTCCTGCTCAGATACCTCTTCCCAGCTGCCTCAGCCCATGTGCACCTCCCCTTTAAGTGGTGCAGGCTGCCTTTAAGTGATGCAGACTAGCTTTAACTGAAGCTTGGGCCCACTGTTGAGGTGTGCAGCCACTCAATAACACATTTCACATTGGCCTGCACAGTGACCATGCACGGACCCTGCATCAGAACGGATGGTAATTGTGATATAGGGTAATTGTACATCATGAACCCATGCCTATTTTCAGGGAGTTTCCAATTTTGCCCCTGATATATCCAAGATGAACAGTTGACTTCATGCTGGCCAAGACACTGTGGGTATCCCCTGCTTCTCTTCAAAATAGTACCACAGGAACTTTCATATCGTCCTCAGAGAGCAGATGGGGCCTCAGTTTAACATCTTATCTGAAAGACAGTGCCTTTGATAGTGCAGCACTCCCTCAGTCCTGTGCTAGGTTGTCT
This sequence comes from Cetorhinus maximus, assembly GCF_964194155.1. Classification (NCBI taxonomy): domain Eukaryota; kingdom Metazoa; phylum Chordata; class Chondrichthyes; order Lamniformes; family Cetorhinidae; genus Cetorhinus; species Cetorhinus maximus. The sequence goes on along the minus strand of NC_135892.1, from coordinate 26,163,711 downwards.
GATTTTTGTGCTCAGATCTTGGACTGGGACTTGAACCCACAGCTTTGCGACTGAATGGGAAAAGTGCTACCAACTGAGCCAACACAGACACGAAGCTACTTAAAAAAGCACAAAGGTTCTTAGAGGGACAGAATATACAGCTCCGTCCAATAGATCTCCTGTAGCTATAGGTATGTTTCTGAAACTTTTAGCTGACTAATAATAACTTGCTAATTCCCTAATGCTTTCGGTGTTGAGGTTTTGGATCAGCAAAGTCCATGGAAATAACAAAATAATAGCAAATTTAATCAAATGGAAATGACATTTCTGTAGAGCTTGAAAAGACTAGCTTGCTGCAGGGGATTTGCAAATTTCTGGCAAGTGGAAGAAAATCAGTTTTTTCTCAAGGTTCAGGACAAGGGGGGGCTAGAAACTGTTGTCACAGTTGCAAACTGACTTTGACAAGCCTCGTAAGATTATCCCAGGGAGTTGAAGACCTATCTAATAACAGATAACATCAGAGGTTTATCCAGGTAATGACAAAGGCAAATAAGGGTGAGATTTTCAAGCTTCCAGTCCTATTGTCAAACTGACATTTTGGATCAACCGCCCGTATAGAAACACCAGATTTCCCTACGGTTTCTGGAGCAGCAGTCAGTCCACAATACCAATTTAACAGCCAATGGCAGGTTGAAAATTTTACTCCATGGAGGAAGCACTAGGTAAAGATGGAAAGGCTTTCATTTATATAGCGCCATTTCACAACTTCAAGGTGTCTCAAAAGCGATTTAGAACCAATAATGCACTTTTGAAGTTTAGTCACTGTGGTAATTTAGGCAGCCAATTTGCACACAGCAAACTCCCGCAAACAGCAATGTGATAATGATCAGATAATCTGTTTCTTCAGTGATACTGGTTGAAGGATAAATGTTGGCCAGGACACCAGGAAGACTTCTCCTTTTCTTCAAAGGGAAAGATTCTTACATGAATCCTCTGAACCAGCTTCTACCTATCAGCAAAGATATCCTTCCAGAGTCCCAATGTGGTTTCCAGCATTCCAGGGGAACAGACATGATCTTTGTCACTTGACAAAGTGACAAATCTGGAACAACACAGAGTTCTAGATGGCCTTTGACTCCATCAACCACAAAGTCCTTTGGAAAGTCCTTCAGAGACTCGGTTATCCAGAAAAAAATTTTATTATCCTGCGACTCCTGCATGACAATAACCATCCTTTGCAATGGATTGGAGACTGAGCCCTTTTGTATCCGGATAGGAGTCAAGCAAGGCTATGGGATTGAGCCAACTCTATTCACTATCTACCTCAGCCTGGTCAAGGAAGTCATTCATGACCAACCCCCACAAGGGGTCATGATTGAGCTTCGACTCAATGGAAAGTTTATCAACCACATCAGGTGGGGAGTCAAGATTAAGATGACCCACTGGCATATCCATGACTTAAAATATGCTGGAGGGTCACCTTATGACTATGCAGCTGTGGTCCACACTTCAACCAACATTCAGACCACTCTCAACCTCTTCAACTCCGCATACAAGAAGGTTGGTCTCTCATCAATATTAGCAAGACCAAAATCCTCCTCCGGCCCTCCCCCCAGGCAAGCACCTACACCTCCAGCTACTGTTATTGATGGAGAGACTTTAGAAGTCATTGAACACTTCCCATATCTTGGCAGCTACCTTTTTCAAAAAGTCACCATCAAAGAGGAGATCCAACACAGAATCAGCTGAGCCAGTGCAGCCTTCCTAAAGTTGTGCAACCTGGTCTTCAACAACAGAGATCTCTATAAGAGAACAAAGCTTTAGTTCACAGTGCTGTTGTTGTCACTGTTTAGTGTGTTGGTCTCGTGGCCTAACCTATACTGGGGAGGTTTCCCTCTTACCATGAGTAACCCTGATCTGCCTCAGGTAGATTACTTCAAGGCTACTTTATTAATACTATCTACAAGATAGGCTACAGAGTAGGTACATCTCTCTTGAGTACAGACTGTCCCATCTGCTCTACAGAGTCACTAGCACATGACTGCTGGTGTTACTGTTACATCATGATACTCATCACCAATTCATTACCATAACTATTAATCCATAATACAGTCTCTCTATGGCAGTGAGACTTGGGTCATCACTGGTATGGGAAAGGGCGGAGTCACATATTTTATCCATGTTGTATCTGTGGCTCAGTTGTTTGATGTTTTCTGTTGGTTCAGGGCTCAGTCTCCAATTCATTGCAAAGGACGGTTACTGTCATATCGTCACAATAGGTAACAATAAAGTATGTTTTACTCAAAATAGACAGAGGAGATCAAGCTTTAAAGACTGTCCTCAACCTCAACCACATCCACGACGATATCCACTCAGGCTAGGGAGCCATGACTGTCAGAAACCACACACTCCCTTCAAGTGCTAACCCCTGGAGTCTCAGCCCAGCTTCATTATAAGAAAAGCATGTCCAGTTCCTAATTAGCAGACCCCACTCCATGAAAGAATTTGGGAGAGGTTCTAGCCAACTTGGAAAACCAAGTACAAGGCTTCCAAAACTGTCATAGACTCAGAACCAGTTTTTGATTCAACAGGATTGACATTGTAGCAACAACCACTTCAACCAAGGACTACACCAAGAGGATGTTAATGATAAAATACAGGCAAAGCAGAGGGAATTACATCAGAAAGTTTTTTTAAAAATTCATTTTTGGATGTAAGGCCAAAGATTTTTTGACTTAGTGGCTTTCTATAGGCAGTCAAGAGCCAACCACATTGATGTAGGACTGGAGTCACATATAGGTCAGACCAGAGCAGGAAAGCAGATTTCCTTCCCTGAAGGACATTAGTGAATCAGATGGGATTTTTTTTGACAATCCAACAGTTTTAGGGCCACTGCAACTGATACATTTTTTAAAAATTTCCAGAGACTGAATCAAAGTCACAAGCTGCAAAGGCGATGATTTGAATTCCCGTTCTCTGGGTTATTAACCCAAACCTCTTGATTACTCGCCCAGTAACTACAGAAGGAAGAAAGAATTGTAATCTTTTCTATTTTTTGTCTTGATTTGATAGATTGAGAAAAGGCCTTGAGGATTTACATATACAAAGGTGCCAGTAAGAACATTCAAATGGCCTTTCCCTTGACTTTCTTTTTAAATGTTAAGATTTAGAAAATGTTACAGGAATAATCATTCCCTCATGAGTCAGTCTGACATCCATATAAAATTGTCAAATTAAATTTAAAAGCAGTCAAGGTGATGGATGGGAAAGGGCCACAGGCTCCATCCATCATACCCAAGATCCTGCAACCTTGCACATTGTCCCTCCATCTTCCAGTAAGGTTCCTTCTTGGAAGAAGCAAAAGAAGAAAGGAATTAAAACTGCAGCCAATTCAGAAAAGCTCTGAGAAATTCCTTTCTTGTTCCCCAGGGCAATCTAAGCTGTTGCCCATGACGTGTCATTAATTAACCGTTTTACCTCATATCTTCAGACCTTTCTCCTGATCATTTTTGAATGGGTATCGCAACTGGTTTAAACCCGGAGCTTCCTAGCCCCAAGTACAGCACAGCCCTTCTAGTAATGAAAAAGGTAGGAATCTTTTATATCCAGATAAGAAGGCAGTAAGGGTTTCAGTTTAAGATCTCATCCAAGAGACTGCACCCCTGGCAGTGCAGCATTCCCTCAGTATGCTTTGGACTGTCAGCCTGGATTATGTACTCAAGCCTCTGGAATGGGACTAAATCCTGAATCAGAGTCAAGAGTGTTCCCACTGGGCCACTGCCCCCATCACCACTTACCCCATCCTTTCTAAACAATGGATACTCAGATATGATCAAGTCAGTCCTATCCACAAAAACATGTCAAATGTGATAGCTATCAGTTTGTTGAAATGCAAAATAAATTTCCTAGAATGAATGATAATAAATGTTGAAATGAGATGAGGTAAAGGAAATCTTAAAATAGAGATTGACCATTCAGGGTTGATGTCAAGAAGCATTTTGTCACACAAAAGGGTTGTGGAAATCTGGAACTTTCCCTCACAAAAAGCTGTTGGGGCTAGGTTTAATGATCATTTCAAAATTGAGATCGATAGATTTTTATTAAAGGATATTGAACTAAAATGGGTAAATGAAGTTGAGATATAATTGAAGGGCAGAACAGGCTCAACGGGCTGAATGGTCTCCTGTTTTCATATGCCTAGGTGACGATTGTGAATACATATGTGTTTACTAAAGAAACACTCAACATGAGTCAATTGTTATTTCTGAGTTCTAGTGGCCAATATATATTCTTCAACCAACATCACTAAAAAGGCTTATCTGATCATTATCATATTGCTGTTTGTGGGAGCTTGCTGTGCACAAATAACCTCCGAAAGTATTAAAGCACTTTACTCTTGGTGAAGCACTCTTGAAGTGCAGTCACTGTTGTATCACAAAAAATGCAGCAGTCAATTTGCACACAGCGAGGTTCCACAAAAAGCAATGTGATAATGAGCAGATCCTCTATTTTAGTGATGTTGGCTGAGAGACAAATATTGGTCAGGACACCTAGGCGAAACTGCCCCTCATCCATTCCCACTCTTCTTCGAATAGAGTAAAGGGATCTTTTATGTCCACCTGAGAGAACAGGTGGTGTCTTGGCTTACTATCTCATCCAACAGAGAATACTGCATGCCAACAGTACTGCTGTTAAATTGCTAGTCTAGGTTACATGCAGCAACTCTCTGGAGTTGGTTTTGAAAGCAAAGACTTCTGACTCAAAGAGATGGAGGTTACCACTGAGCCACAGTTGACAAATGCTGGAATTTTTTGTCTTCGTTGGCGTAGGGCGCCATGAAAGACAATATGGCAGCAAAGCCAAAAATTGGGTTTCAGGATGTTGTGAAACCAGTTTGCAATCGTCCGCTCCACCCTTCAATAGCGGGCCACTTTTCCCGCCGCTGCACATTGGGAACATTGTGTTAATACATAAGCATCTAATTATAATCTGCTCGCCAGAATCAACCATCTATGTCAAGTTTACCACCAACGTTGGCAGGAAAACACGCTGGCTCAGAACACGTGTGACATGCAGAAGTCGGGACTTACAATTAGGGCCTTGCTCACATAGAGGAGCAGAAGATGCTGGAGCCCTACAGCTACTGGACCCTGGAGGAACATGTGCATCACATGCTGAGTGGATTCTGATGGACATGACTCCACCGCAAGGCAGCTCATGGAAGGTGAGAGGTCTTTGTTGATGCCTGGGGTCTGCTTTGGGACATCACTGTCTTGGCCATGGTCTGCTTTGGATGATTGTCGAGGGGGTGGAGAGGAAGGTGTGGGTTTGACTGGGAGAGGAAGGTGTACTGCGCGGGAGTGAGGGTGAGGTTGGGAGGGGGTAAGTGAGTACAGGGGGAGGAAGGTGTCATGGGGGAGAATGCGGCAACTGAGGAGGTAGGTATAAAGGGGTGGAAGGTGTAAGGGAAGGAGTTTGGAGGGGGGAATGAGCTCAGGGGGAGGAGTTCGGAGGGCAAGGACTTTGCGGGGAGGAAGGAGTTTGGAGGGGGGGAAGGAGTCCAGGGGAAGGAAGGAGTAAGGGTGGTGGAAGGAGTAAGATGAGGGGAAGACCAGGTGAATGTGCAAGGGGTGGGTCTGTAGAGTTGATTAGAGCCTCCTGGGGAGCGAAATGGGCATGGGTGTGGTAGGAGGGAATAGTGAGAATGAGAGGGGCAGAGTGAGCCAGTAGGATGGGAAGGTGAGTGTGTGTCGATAGCAGAAGAAGGGACGGCGAGGGTGGTTGGTGGGGACTCGGAAGCAGACACAGACCCTGGGGGTGGGAAGGAGGATGTTAGGAGGCCAATTAGGATGGGGGTGGGATTCGCAGGAAGATAGGGAACGTGCATGTTCACCTGAACATCCCAGAAAGAAAAAGGTTCTGGTTGGTAGGTGACGGTGGGGAGGTGGAAGGTGATGCCGGGGTGGTCAGCAGTGATGGGGGAAAGGACATGGGTCACTGGGGGATGGGGAAGGAGGGGGGGAGCTGAAGACATACTTTACAACAACCATTTTATAAAATCAAAAGTGAGCGGAGCCTCATGTTTGGCAGGCGCAGGTGCTGCATGGGAGTGTGCTCAGTGGGTGGGTGGAGATGGAAGTCAGCTCATATGGACAACTGAAAGAGAATCCCAACAGGCAGCACTGAAAATACTCGGGACAGTGAGATAAGTGTGATGGATGTGCGTGGGAGAGTGCTTGCATGAGGCTCTGAAGCGCCCGGCCACACACACACTTCTCCCTCCAGAATCAGTTGTGGTCCAGCTGTGTGCAGCAGCTGAACTGCTAGTAGGGAGTGGGGGTGCAGAGGGAGGACTCACAAAGCCTGTCAATGAAGCTGAAAGACAACATTATATATTATTCAGTGAAAGTGAATATATTTTCAGATTATGAAGTGATTAAATGTGTTCACCTCTGCAACCAAGTGTGATCAAAAATCCTTAACTTTTCTAGGCCTACCACTTCTTCTAGGTGCTGCCCTGACATCCGCTGCAGGGGTGGAGACAGCCTATGCAATGGTTGGCCCTGTTGCCTCTGATGATTTCGGAGAGCATCCTCTGGAGAGCTGAGGCGTTGAGGACCCCAGCTTGCTTTGGATGTCCTCCTGTGGGCCAGCTGCTCCCCCTGCGGTGACAGAGGATGAGGTTGAGGGGGTCACAGGCAAAGGAGACTCGGAGGGAGAGGACAGCCTCTGAGATTCCTGAGTATATGACCCAGGGAAGCCAGCTGCTGTTCCTCCTCCCTTTGGGAGCCCGAGGGCCCCAGCTTGACTCCTTGAGGGAAAGGAGCACCTGGAGAGACGTTGAGGTACCCTGTTTCTCTCTCGCATTGCCACTGCAGGAACTTACCCATGGCTCCGTGTTGGAGTGCAGGTCTGCGCACATCTCCGCTTTCTGCTGGACCAGGGTGTCCATGGCATATGCCGTGCTCTCCATGGAGACCTCCAAACACGCACATGTGGGCACCACTTCATCAGGGAGCAGGCAGACGCACTCCTCTGACTCACATGACACTCTGTTGAGGGCTTCCAACAGCTCTGCATGATGTTCCCCCACTTTCTGCTGACTCTCCACGATGAGTTGGAAGGCTGAATCCAGAGGCATGTCATTTGACTCGTACCTCACAGATGCCTCTTCCCCAGCAGTCCTTCAGCTTGGCTGAACCTGCCTCCTCCTGCTGCGGACATGTGTCCGTGCGGTGACCATCAGATTGTGAACCCAAACCTGCTCTAGATCTAGGTTCCACTGAGGTGTGTGTCTCTGTGCTGATGCAGGGTGTGGGTAAGTGCTGTGACGGGTCTTTCAGGCTGCTTATTTCCAGCTCTTCATGGAGGAGGAGTCCTCATGGCTGAAGGTGCTGACCTGGATGGAGCTGAGGGATTGACTGGCTGAGGGTGTCAGTCGCTTGGCAGAGCTCCTTGAGAACCAAAGTAGAGATAATTAATACATGGCAGCACAGTTATAAGCAGGAGAGAGAACACTCACAGTTGTGTTGAAAGGGGGATGATGTGGTGCAGGATCCTTAAGACAGCATTTGCCGCCGACCTCACCATTGCCGCAGGCACAGTCCACATCCTCACCAGTCAGCGTGATGGCACGCTCCTCTAAGTGAGTGTGGGGCCTAATGTGGGCCAGTCCACCCCCAGTCTGGGATCTCTTCCTGCTGTTGCAAGCCAGCTTCTCCTACATGAAAACAGATGGAGAGAGTGTAAGAAGGATGCATGGCACTGCATGGAATGTTTGTGTGGTGAGCAGAGCCATGGATGGGGTGAGGACACGAGTTCCAGAGGATATGAGGCTGATTGAGATGCGAGGGTGTGTGCGAGAGTTAGTGGTGTTGCCCCTTGAGGTGTGAGATCCCTGTGGATGTGTGATGGGTTTGTGATTGTGTGAGTTGAGACTGATGAGAAGATTGACTTGCCCTAGCAGAACAGATGAGGCCATTCATTCTTTTCCTGCAATGGGTGGCTGTCCTCTTTGGCATGGCATTGGCACTGACCACCACTGCCACCACCTCCCATGCAGGATTGGTGACCTTGCCTGCTGGTCTTTGCCCAGAGCAGGGGTAGAGGACTTTGCGGCAGGCCTGCACTGCATCCTGTAGGCGCTTCAGGGAGGGGTCACTAAATCTAGGGGCAGCTTGTTTCCTCCCTTTGGCAGCAATAAGTTCCCATCAGCTTCCTATCCCTTGAAAAGTGTTAGCTCTAATAGAGGGGTGGTCTTCAAATATGGCACCCAGATTACTGAAGGGCTGAGGTGACGGTGGGGTGGACAACTCAGAAGCCATCCCGCCAGTGACCTAACGTGTTTCCTGGGATGCATAATTAATGAGGTGGGATTGGGACACTATGGGACAAAAATCTGTCATTGTGGCCACTGAGTAAAATGTCTTTTTTCCCACCTGTAGCTACCGCACTTAGTGCAAAACCTAGACAATTCCACCCAATATCTTATGGTGCACCTTGATGGTACTGTTACAGACAGGGGAGGACAGATAAACTGAAACATCCAATTCCCTTCCCTTACTGTCTGCAATCAGTGTGGTTTTTTGGAAAGATAGATGTGTGTGTTTCTGAGCCCCCTTTAGCGTGTGGTTAATTTAAAGAACCAGCAACAGATTTTTGTGGTTTAAATAAAGAAGATTATTTATTCACGCATTCACTCCCAAAAGCCTCATCGCTACATCACTCATTCACACACTCACACTCGAGAAAGAGAACAGTGCGCTTTTACAAGCAGTAAATAAAATAATTGTTCATTGTTCTCATGTCTGGTACGATGTAGGACAATTGTCGTTGTGGGCCTGGTTAAGAAAGGAATCTTTTGCATTCTTGAGTTGTAGTTTAGCCGGGTTCAAATAGCTGGAGTCAAAACTCAGGATTATTGCAGGATTCCCTCGAAGACATGGCTTTTCAGCAAATCATGATATCAGTTCCTTGGGGCTGAATCCAGGGGGTCTAGTTCTGTACTGGTGGACCTTTGAGAGAAGGAATCAGGCTGGGAGGCTTTTAAGATTTTACAGCCTCCAGTGCTTAAAGGCAAAGATGACACTGCCCTTTTCTGCAGCTACTGCCTCTTGTGGTGTTTTCTGCAGACTGCCTACCTGAATGAAAAGGAGCAACTCAAAAACATGGCCACCTCACCATGTGGCTGCTTACAGCTCCCTTCCAAAAATGGTGTTGGATTTCCGTTGATTCATGACATCCTGGGCCATTGGCCTGAATTTTTCAGGCGGCAGGCAGGCTTGGTGGGAGCGGGCGGGGTGAGGCTCAGCGTTACCTGTGCGGGCGGGGGGAGGATGGAGAGCCGGGACCAGTGCTCTTTTGCGCATGCATGTGAAAGAGTGCTTCAATCTCCCTGAGGCACAGAGCTGGGATGGGACATGTTTCTATATTTATGAAAAAAATTTTATTTATTGAATAAAAGCTTTAGGAAAGCTCATCCCACTCGTGGATGAGGTTTCCTAAAAAAAGGCCTTTTCGCCTGCCCGCCAACCTTAAGGTTAACAATTACTTCAATTAATTTCCTAATGGCCTTAATAGGCCATTTACACGACCCCGGCGCACGCCCACCAAATGAAATATCGCAGGACTGCGCGATGACATCGGGACGCACGCCCGACATCATCGGCGTCATTTTGCGCGTCGGCGTGTCGGACCCGCCCCCACTCGCCGACTGAGAAATTCCGCCCATTGTTTCCAGCCATGGCTGGGATTCTCCAGCCCGGTCCTGTCAGGGCAAGCTGCTGGAGGTTCGGCGGCCCAGCCAAAAGCCCGTTGACTTTCTGCAGGACCAGACGATCCCGGTGGCAAGCAGGGCCGGAAAACCCCACCCTTTGTTTCTGAAATGACCCTTTCGAGCCAGGAATCCAGTTCTGGGTGGTGTCAGGTTATGGGGGTTGACACTTCTTAGTCTGAAGCACATTCCATTATCTTTCTGGGACGATGTGATTTCCACAGAGTTGTGCTGTCTGGGCCCGTCCAGTACAGGGGGGAGGGGAGGCCCCCACCAGGATCATTTCCAGAAGCTTGAGAAAATCTGTTGGTTGTGTAGTCTAGAACTAGAAGGCATAGTCTTTCAGGAGTAAAATTAAGAAACACTTCTACACATAAAGAGTTATAGAAGTGTGGAACTCTCTGCCACAGCTGGCAATTGATGCTAAATCAACTAAATTTTAAACCTGAGTTTAATAGACTTTTGTTAACCAAAGGCGTTAAGAGGTATGGGGATGATGTGAGAATGTGAAATTAGGTCACAAATCAGACATGATCTTGTTGAATGGCAGAGCAGGCTTGAGGGGCTAAATGGCCTACCGCTGCTCCTATGTTCCTCATACTGTGGCAAGAGCAAAGTACTGTGGATGCTGGATGTCTGAAATCAAAGCAGAAACTGCTGGAAATGCTGTGCACATCTGACAGCATCTGTGGGCAGAGAAACTGAGCTAATGGATCCCAATTTTAACTCTGTGTAAGTGAATAGAACTTAAATGAGTTATAATAAGAAATAGGAACAGGAGTAGACTATTAGGCCCCTCAAACCTGCTCTGCAATTCAATAAAATCTTGGCTGCTTCTTGTGTTTTGAATAATAACAATAATAATAATAATCTTGCACAATGCCCATTCAGATAACAATAATAATAATAATCTTGCACAATGTCCATTCAGTTACACAAAATCAGGCCTATTAACTCTGTTTTTCTCTCCACAGATGCTGCCAGAGCTGCTGAATGTTTCCATCATTTTCTGCTATTATTCCTAAGACTGGGTTGGGTCACCAAAATGTAAGAGTCTTTCTTGCATTGGATATAGTGGTAATGAGAGCCACAAACTGATCTCTAGTGTCCAAAGTCTGATTTGTGAGGAAAGATTCAAACTCTACCATTACCATCAAGCAAGGGGATCAACCCTGGTTGAATGAAGAGTGCAGGAGGCCATGCCAGGAGCAGCACCAGCCATACCTAAAAATGAGGTGTCAACCTGGTGAAGCTATAACACAGGACTACTTGTGTGCCAAACAGCATAAGCAGAAGGTGATAGACAAAGCCAAGCAATTACACAATAAGCGGATCGGATCTAAGCTCTGCAATCCTGCCACATCCAGTCATGAATGGTGGTGAACAATTAAACAACTCACTGGAGGAGGAGGCTCCACAAATATCCCCATCCTCAATGATGGGGGAGCCCAGTTCCAAAAGATAAGGCTGAAGCATTTGCTATAATCTTCAGCCAGAAATGCCGAGTGGATGATCCATCTCAGCCTCCTCCGGAGGTCCCCAGCATCACAGATGCCAGTCTTCAACCAATTCAATTCACACCGCGTGATATCAAGAAACAGCTGAAGGCACTAGATACTGCAAATGCGATGGGCCCTGACAATATTAGTACTGGAGACTTGTGCTCCAGAACTTGCCGCACCCCTAGCCAAGCTGTTCCAGTACAGCTACAACACTGGCATCTACCCGGCTATGTGAAAAATTACCCAGGTATGTCCTGTCCACAAAAATCAGGACAAATCCAACCCAGTGAATTACTGCCCCATCAGTCTACTCTCGATCATCAGTAAAGTAATGGAAGGGATCATCAACAGTGCTATCAAGCGGCACTTGCTTAGCAATAACTTGCTCACTGATGCCCAGTTTGGGTTCCGCCAGGGCCACTCAGCTCCTGACCTCGTTACAGCCTTGGTTCAAATGTGGACGGAAGAGCAGAGCTCCTAAGGTGAGGTGAGAGTGACTGCACTTGACATCAAGGCAGCATTTGACTGAGTTTGGCATCAAGGAGCCCTAGCAAAACTGGCGTCAATGGGAATCAGGGGGAAAACTCTCCGCTGGTTGGATTCATACCTAGCACAAAGGAAGAAGGTCGTGGTTGTTGGAGGTCAGTCATCTCAGTTCCAGGACATCACTGTAGGAGTTCCTCAGGGTAGTGTCCTTGGGCCAGCCATCTTCAGCTGCTTCATCAATGAACTTCCTTCCATCGTAAGGTCAGAAATAGCAATGTTCACTGATGATTGCACAATGTTCAGCAACATTCACGACATCTCAGATACAGTCCATGTCCAAATGCAGCAAGACCTGGACAATATCCAGGCTTGGACTGACAAGTGGCAAGTAACATTCACTCCACACAAGCGTCAGGCAACGACCATCTCCAACAAGAGAGAATCTAACCGTCACCCTTTGATATTCAATGGCATTACCATCACTGAATCCCCCACTATCAACATCCTGGGGATTACCATTGATCAGAAACTGAACTGGACTAGCCATATAAATACTACTAAATGTGGCTACAAGAGCAGGTCAGAGGCTAGGAATCGTGTGGCGAATGACTCACCTCCTGACTCCCCAAAGACTACAAGGCACAAATCAGGAGTGTGATGGAATACTCCCCATTTGCCTGGATGAACGCAGCTCCCACAACACTCAAGAAGCTTGACACCATCCAGGGCAAAGCAGCCCACTTGATTGGCATCACATCCTCAAACATTCACTCCCTCAACCGCCGACGCACAGTGGCAGCAGTGTGTACCATCTACAAGATGCACTGCAGGAATTCACCAAGGCACCTTCCAAATCCATGACCACCACCACTTAGAACGACAAGGGCAGCAGTTAGATGGGAACACCACCACCTGGAAGTCCCTCTCCTCCAAGTCCTGACTTGAAAATATAATGCCATTCCTTCACTGTTGCTGGGTCAAAATCCTGGAACTCCTTCCCTAACAGCACTGTGGGTACATCTACACCACATGGACTGCAGCAGTTCAAGAAGGCAGCTCACCATCACTTTCTCAAGGGCAACTAGGGATGGGCAATAAATGCTGGCCCAGGCAGCGAAGCCCACACCCCGTGAATGAATAAAAAAAGGTATAGAAGAGGTAATTCAATAAGATGGGCAAAAGGCAGAAATAAACATAAATTAGAGTATATGGAATGCTCCATTACAGGTCAATCAGGACATGTCATAACAAAAATGCTGCAAACAACTTTTAACAATTTTACTTAACTAATATTTACAATCTACAATGTATCTTATACCATGGCATCTTCATGCCATTAAACAAACAACACAAGGCAACTACTCAAAGGAATCAGCTTGTTTCCTGTCAGTGCTCCCACTGCATGAGCATCCAGTCATTCAGGTAACTACAGTACTCAGCCTCAGATCCAGACTTAGAGACACGTTCATCATTAGCTAATAATCTCCTAGAACGTAGGGAGAATCAGATTTAAATTAACAAAGTTAAGAGCTAACCAGAAAAGAAACTCAGCCTCAACATTATTGGCTATGTTGCTTAGCAACCTAATACATTCCCCCTCTTTCGCCCTGAAGAAGAATCATATGGACTCGAAACATTAACTCTGGGTGGAATCATCTGTGCCCATTGGCGTGGGGTGTGTTCGGCGCTGTGAGCGGACAATATGGCGAGAAGGCCAAAAATCAATACATCGTGAAACCAGTTTGCGATCGTCTGCTCAGCCCGTCAATGGCGGGCCTTGTTTCCCCATGTCGGATATTGGTTCCTCATTGTAATACACCATTACATATAATGTAATACATTATAAGGTCAGCCCACCGGACTCATCCCCCCACACTGGATCGTCCGGCATGCCAATGTGTTTCACAACTGCACATAAGTGACATACCCCTGGCGATCTGCATTGACTCAGGACTTTGAGGTTTGTTTGCCTATCTTACTTCAGGCAGCACTCGCAGTCAGGCTTTGCAGGCAGCACCACAGCACTCTTAGGGGGGCTCACGAGCAGGTCGCTACCTACCAGACCAGCCATAAGGAGGGGGTGGCTTTGTACGGCTGCAGGGCTAGGGTTTGCTTGGGGAAGAGGGAGAAGTGGCCTCAGGCAAGGGGAGAGGCTGTAGGGTGAGGGTTATACTGGGGAAGGGGTATATCCCAGGGTGTGTGTGGGGGCGCAAGTTGCTCTGTGCAAGTGTACTCAAGATGGTGAGGGCTGGGGAGGCAGCCTCCAGAGGAGAAGAGGCCAGATGGAGATGTGAGGGTGTGTGTGAGAGAGTGAGTGGTGATGCCTCTTGAGCTGGTAGTGAGTGAGATGCCAGTGAATGTGTGATGGGCTTGAGTGTGTGAGTTTAAAGTGATGAGCTGGTTGCCATACCCTAGCAGCATAGATGAGATTATTCATCCTCTTTCTGTACCGGATGGCCAACCTCTTCTGTGCAGCATTGGCATTGACAACCTCTATCACCACCTACCAAGCCAGAGTGGTGATGTTGTTGCCCCTCCTACAGCCAGAGCAGGTGTAGAGGACATCACGGCAGGCCTCCACAGTGTCCAAAAAGCGCTCAAGGGACACATCACTAAACCTGGGGGATGCAGTCTTCTTGCCTTTTGGGGCCATGTCTTATTTGCAGCAGTCCTTGGCTGGAAACACTGAGAGGCATGCGCACGGCTACAGTTTAAATGTGGAGCCTGGCGTGATGAAGCAGCGAGGTGACAGTGTGGCGGGTGAATCGGAGCCCGTCCGCCATGGAAACAGTGTGTTTCCCAGGAATTCATAATTAATGCAGTGGGTTTGGGATGATATGGTGTGAGAAGCCGCCATTGTGGCCAGTGGGCAAAACATCATTTTACCTGCCTGCTACTGCACTTAGCGCAAATCTGAGATGGTTCTGTCCTGTTTCTCTCTCCACAGCATTTCATCAGCATTTTCTGGTTTTATTTCAGATTTCCAACATTCACAGTATTTTGCTTTTATAAATTACAACACATTCCCCCATTGTTTGCAGCCTCAAAATGGCTTCCATTTTTGAGTTTTAATCAATTCCATTGTTCTGAAGATCTAACTGCAGGAGTTAGGACACTGTTCAAGGCTGCTGCCTTACAAGGCAGATTTTTATCTGATAGCTTGTCATTGCTGATATTGAAGAGGAAAATGGAGAAAGACTGAAGAAAGCTGCAGCACAGAGGGATTTGAGGGTCCTTGTGCATGAATCCCAAAAAGCTAGCATACAAGTTCAGCACGTAATAGGGAAGGCAAATGGGATGTTGGCCTTTATTTCAAAGGGAATGGAGTATAAAAATAAGGAAGTCTTGCTAAAACTATACAAGGCAGTAGTTAGACCACACCTAGAATACTGTGAACAATTTTGGTCCCTTTAACTAATGAAAGATATACTGGCATTGGAGGCAGTCCAGAGAAGGTTCACCAGGTTAATCCTGGGTATGGGAGGATTTTCTTATGAGGAGAGGTTGAGTAGGTTGGGCCTGTACTCATAGGAATTTAGAAGAATGAGAGGTGACCTTATTGAAACATATAAGATTCTTAGGGGGCTTGACAGGGTAGATGCTGAGATGTTGTTTCCCCTTGTGGGAGAGTCTAGGACCAGAGGGCATAATCTCAGAGTGAGGGGCCACCCACTTAAAACAGAGATGAAGAGGAATTTCTTCTCTCAGAGGGTAGTGAATCTGTGGAATTCTTTACCCCTAGAGGATGGGTCATTAAGTATATTCAAGACTGAGATAGACAGATTGTTAATCAGTAAGGGGATCCAGGGTTATGGGGAAAAGGCAGGAAAGTGGAGTTGAGGATTATCAGATCAGCCATGATCTTATTGAACAGTGGAGCAGACTCGATGGGCCGAATGGCCTACTTCTGCTCCTACGTCTTATAGTTTTATAATACTGGGCCAAGTGTTGTCTAACTGCTCACTATTAGTTACTCAGTGTTGTCTCCAATTTACTTTAGTAGGCCTTATAAGAAGGCCTGAAACCTTCAGTGCGCATAAAAGCAGGAATGAGTGAAAGGGTTCATGAAGATTATGCAGCGTGTCAACAGACAAGAAAGTAAAAATGATGTGCTCCCAGACATCAGATATGCATACTTTAAAACAGCTCATTAACTTTTATGGCTGTAAGGAGAACGAGGCCATCATCTTGTGCACACAGACATGGCCTAGAATGACCCCTATCTGCAGGTGAGGAACATGATTAGTTGCTGTTGGCAATTCAAGGTAGCTGAAGTTAATAACTTCTAGTTCCTGCAGCTTATTAATAGGCAGATATATTGGAAACAAAATTAAAGGTAGAATGGAAAGCTCTCTCCCTCCCAGAAAGTCACTATGATGAAGAACATAGAATAAAGAAGAAAAAATAAATCAATAGGTTCAGAATCTGTGGTCAGCCCAATTGGTTAACAGCAGAGAAAACTGTCAATCGGTTACTTGCAAACGTCAACTCCTTGCAAATGGAAATGTCAATCCTGAATTAATTTCCATGGGAAAAGAGCCAATTTGGCCTGGCATCATTTATATTCTCGTGGCGAATGCAATTTGAATTATGTGCAGTCATCTAATCAATTCACAGTGCCATTACCGTGCACAAATGATTGCCAACACAATATACGTTTTTGAAATTATCATTAAAATTAAGTACTGATTAAATCATACAATTTCAGCTGCTGTTTTCAGCTCCAGGCCATTCCAGGCAGCCTTATATTTCTTAGGCCACTGCCTGTAAAATTGATGGAACTTCATTACAAGGGTCTTATATTCAAGAACTGGGAATATAACATTGGAAAGTGCGTTCTGAGTTATTAGCTGTTATTCCTCTGAACAAGTGAAAAAATATGAATTGCTATCTGACCCAATGGAAGTTTAAAATTTGACCTTTAGTGCAACTCCAGTTAATGGCAGCCTGTTCACACTCTGGAGCCGATTGCACCTATGTCAGTACCAATGGATGCACTAAAATCCCTTATGACTGCACAATTTAAGTTCATAACACAATTAACACTATACTTGGGCACACAATCCAGCTGACACTCCAGTGCAGTGCTGAGGTAGTGCTGCAGTCTTTCAGATGAGATGTTAAACCGGGTTCCCGTCTGAGGCAACGGCATGGCACGATTTTGAAGAGCAGGGGAGTTCTCTCGAGTATCCAGGCCAATATTTACTGCACAACCAACTCCTAAAAAAATGGACTTTCTTGTCATTTTCACTGCTGTTTATGGGAGCTTGCTGTGCACAAATTGGCTGTCACATTTTCTGCATCGCTTCAGTACTTCATTGGCTGTAAAGCATTTTGAGATGAGCTGAAGTTATAAAAGGCACTAACGAAACCTAAGCTTTTTTTTACATTGTGAAATGCCAAGTTATTCCCCTAGAGTTCACAGGAAAGGTTTTCTGACTTAGTGGCACTTTTAATAAATTGATTTGTTAGCTTTGGATCGTTACAATTACGTATCAGGTCAACAGGGAAAATACTCCCCCTGTCAATATTTAATGTTTAGTTTCAGGTTTGGTGATGTGAATTGTCACATTGATGCTACATTTCTTTTTACCCCTCGTGACAGAATAGTAAAATCTTAATTTACCCCAGATCCCCTCATACCAATGATGAATTCCACTGTCATGAAACTCCACATGATTGAAGATTTTTCTAGTGCTTGTGATCTCACTAGGCATAGAAAATAGAAGAATTATTCCCAAATGCAATCACAATGTTGTCATGCAAGTGGGATCCTGCACCACTCCAGTTCCATTGCTACCATTATTTTTGCTCCTCTCTCTTTAAATATGGATGTACTTGTTTCAGAAAGATAACTCAGAACTTTACTATACTTGAGTTGGACTCCAGGAAGCTCACAATTACAGTATGATATGGCTCATTCTTGTTTGCTCTTCCACAGTGGCGTGAAGCACCTTACTGGCAGGCCCCCAAAGGTCAGAACATATTTGCGTGAAGTTAAAAGTTTGTAATATTTAGCAATGTTTGCTTTTCACTTCCACCCTATTGATGGTTGGAGAGAGTGGTGGCTAACTCAGTTCTGAGTTACCTGCTCACTTTCTCAAATAGGTACATCCATATCCAAAGGGAGAGGAGCAAATATAATGTTAGCAATGGGACTGGAGTGGTGTTGGATCCCACTTGTATGACAAAATTGTGAGCGCATTGCCTCAATGCCTGAGGCACTATCAAATTCAATAGATGCAACCCACATATGTATATTATTAGCGCGTTGAATTTTAGAACACAACTTTAATGAAGGGCCTAACAGCTATCAGAATCTATGTAATTGAGAGTCAAGATGAGGCAATATAAAAATGAACCTCTTTATTTTCTCAGTGGTTTCTCTCAATGAACAGATTAGGTTGCCAAGATTCGTCTTGTAATATGTTGGCTATTAACTATTTTTACTTAATGAAATACAAATTCATCCAACAAATAAAAGTTTTATGTCGACATTGGTTATATTTCTCATTGCTAATTGAACACCTGCGATGTGAAACACTGCACCCAGGTACACCAATGACCTAGAGGAAAAAACATTCATTGTAACATTAGTCTCCTCCAGCCCTAAGACTCTCTGAGGTATGCATGCATCTAATTCTGGCCTCTTGAGCATCCCCGATTTTAATTGTTCCAACATTGGTAGCCAGCCTTCAATTGCCTAGGCCCTAAGCTCTGAAATTCCCTTGTTTCTATCTCAGTATTGTCCTTTAATACACTCCTTAAAAACTATCTCTTTGGTCAGGCTTTCGGTCATCTGACCTAATATCTCCTTATGCAGCCCAGTGTCATATTTTGTTTTCTAAGCTCCTGTGAAGTATCTTGAGATGCCTTATTATGGCTAAAGGCACTTTATAAATATACGTTGTTATTATTGCTGTTGTAGTGCAAACCATTCATTACTATTTTTTTCTCTGGTCCAAGCTAGATCGCTATTAATGTTGGAAGAAGTCAATCTCCCTGATAGTTTTGTGGGGAAGGGGCACATCCTGCTTTATCTCTAAGGTATATAGATCAAATATGCTATAAGGTGTTCTATTGCTGGCCTCTGTGCGCTGGACTAGAGTGGGGTAAATTAATCAAATGCACCTGATCATTACCCATCGACACTGCTAGAAGTAAATGCGTGTAAAAGTTGAGCAAAGGTGAGTTTGGATTTGGCTGCAGTGCTCTCACTGTTGAAAAGCATGTTGATAGTCATTGTCGAAGCTGAGACATGTCATGTGGGGAATGGTAGCTCCTGAACAACAAAAACTCTAAACCATTTTTAAATTGCCCTGAATTCATCTCCATTTTCATGCACCTTGTTTTATTACCTCCGCCACTAAAGGGCAGAGGTAATGTTTTCACCCTTGTTTGTTAGTTTGTGAGCAATATATCTCGGAAACTAATGGAGGGATTTCAATGAAACCTGGTAGACAGATAGGGCATGGCTTAAGGAAGAACTGTTTAGCTTTTGGTAAAGATGTGGATTGGGATCCTGACATTTTTTAAGGATCCATTAACATTGGGAGATATGGCGAATTGACATTTTTTTTAGAATGTTGTGGGTTGTTTTATTTAGAATGTTGTTGATTGTTTTTGAACGTTGTGGATTGTTTCAGCTGCAATGATGCAATTTGTCACAGCTTTTAAAATATGAGCAGAGTTTTCAGAGCAGGTTGTAGGATGTGGATTGGCCTGAAGTCTCCTTAGTGAGATGGAAGCTCTTAATTTAAAAAAATTCCTTTTTCAGCTTTGTAATCACAGAGCATCAACCTGTCAGGAAAAAGCCTCAAGGAAGAGTTGTGTAATTGTAATAACGTTGAGTTGACACAGCGTGGTGGAGGTATGTACTCTACTGAGTACTCTCTTCACTTGTTTATCATAGGTTGAGTGACTACAATATTACACCTGTAGGTGATGCTGTGGGGTTATGTGACCCATTGACTAAATGGGAAAGCACTTAACATTACGGGATAGCTACAAATTCGGCAAAGTTCCTCCTGACTACAATAAATAACGGTCCAAAGATGCCCAATTAACTACTTTATTCTGAACTCATTCCCCTGTAAAAATGCCAATCCTCCATCAGCCACATTGTTTGTTCTCTGGGATCAGAATTACATGACGATTGCTTTCCAAGTCAGCTACATTAAGTGTGGACTCCAGTATGGGTCACCCCACAGATTCTAACAGGGTGAATTGATTGAGATGCACCAGACACTGCACAGATCTCAACCTAATCCACTGTTGCAAATAACGGTCTTGCACATTCCGCAAGCAGTTTTTCTCATCAAACAAATCCGTATGTCATCAGTCTGACCTTGGTGAATCAGTTGACAACTGCCAAGCATTCTTCTGTGCTACATCTATCCTTCCATCTCCCCATCATTGAAACTGCATCCCTGGCCTCTCCACATTCCCCACTACCTGACTGAGAAAAAATTGGGCATTTTCTTCCTTCCCTCTTCCTGAGAAACACTCAGGCCCCATCCATTCCTTTTTCTCACAGAGAAACATTCAGGTCTCTTCATTCCCTCTCCCTCATTGAGAAACACATAGGGCAGAATCGTCTGGTCCCTTTGGCTGCAGGTGCCAAAGCGGGCATGAGCAGACAATATGGTAAGAAGGCCAAAAATCAATCTCGCACTGGCGTGAAACCAGTTTGCGATCGTCCGCTCTGCCCATCAATGGCAGGCCACACTTCCCACCATCCAATGTTGGGAACTTAATTTTAATGCATTTGCATCTTTGCATTATTGTGCCCTCATGCCAGAATCAACCCCCCATGTCAATTTTACCGCTCACATCGGTGTGATTTCAGAATAGTGTGATTTACGACTGCCTTTAAAAGGCATGCACCTGGCGAGCTGAACTTCAAGGGGAACTCGGAGGTGAGTGCACAGAACCTTGCACAGCACTCGTGAACGTCGCACATGGGACATCATGGAAGAGGGGCTGTGCATTCAGGGGAGGCACAGACAAGTCACTTTGTCTCCCAGCTGGCTTTCAGTGCGGTGCCGGGGCAAGGGCTCTAGTGCGGGTGGGCCGGGGGGAGCAGGGTTGGCAGCACAGACTGAAGGAAGCACATGCCAGGGTGAGAGGTGCGGTGGGGGGAGTGTGAGGGCAGCAGTCACGCACTTGGAAAAGCTTGTCGACAGTGAGCATTCTTCCACAGCTGAGACCGTTCACCAGCAGCTTCATTGATCTGCTTGGAATCGGACCTCTGAAGCTTTTCTGCCCACTCAAGCAACACGAAAGCATGAAAGTGCCACCAAACGCTCCAGAACTTTTCACCCCTCGGGTGCAGACAGCAAATGAATGTGTGTTTTGGGGGGCAGCAGAGCAACTGGCCAAATGGGCAAGTTGTAGAATCCCCTTGCGAAAGGTGGTCATGGCACAGTCACTGGTGGAGGCCTCACAGCCCCTTGCAATGTCTTTATTCAGCTTTGGACCAGTATCCGTTATGGTTCAAGCTAAAGCGCAGCCTTGCAGTGCGGGTTAGGAGAATGCCTGCGCCTGAGCTGAGAGCACAGCATGCAGCCCAGTGGACGGAGCTGCCACCAATTGGGTCAAGCGGACTGGGGCTGAGGTGGGTGACATCCATGAAACGCACTACACACTGGCCATCCAAGTGGTGGCCAGCACTGTCTTGCATGGGTGAAGGGGCCTTAAGACTTAACCAAGAGTGCTCTTTAGGACACCTGTGCTAACCCGCGCGTCTCTCTCTTTGATCCTACAGGAGGAAAATGTCAGGATCATGGAGCCTGGTGATTTAACGGTATGCCTCATGGCTTACAGGGAGCAGAGGAGAAGAAGAAGAAGAAGAGAGCAGCAGAAGGGTCTGGCTTGGCAAAGGGAGGAGCACCTCCTACAAGATGAAGGGGCAGCAGGGCCTGCTGCGCACACAGCTAAGACCCACAGAGAGACGTCGCTCATAGGCGCCTCGCTAGACCCAGGGTCTAGTGACGGCACTTATCAATTCTGCAGATGACAGAGAACCAGTGTCACCAAAGACCGCGCATGTCTAGGGAACTGGTCGGTCACATGGTGTGAGCAAGGTGCATGTCAGGCCAATTGAGAAGGATGCCAGGCATGTGAGTGTGCTGAGTGGAGCCATGGATGGGATGAGGTGGCAATCTCCAGAGGAGATGAGGCCAGATGGAGATGTGAAGGTGTGTGTGAGAGAGTGAGTGTTGATGTCCCTTGAGCTGGCGGTGAGTGGGATGCCGGAGAATGTGTGATGGGCTGGTGAGTGGGTGAGTTGAGAGTGATGTGATGGCCGACCTCTTGTGTGCAGTGTTGTCACCAACCGCCGCTGCCATCTTCCCAAGCCAGAGTGATGAGACTGATCGGCCTTCTGTAGCCAGATTGGGGTTACAGAACATCACAGTGGGTCTCCACGGTGTCCAGAAGGCGTCCCAGGCGTGTGTCACTGGATTGGGGGGGTGGGGGGGGCGCACTTTTCTTGGCTGTCAGGGCCATGCCTTCACTGGAGCAGTCCTGGGCTGCAAGCATTGAGAACGGTGCACACAGCTGCATTTTAAATATGGCGCCCGGCATGAGGAAGCAGCAAGGTAACAGCATGGCGGGCAAATAGGAGGCTGGCTGCCAGCATTCTGGCGTGTTTCCTGTGACTGCATAATTTATGAGGCGGGAAGGGGACAATACGGCACAAGAATCTGCCATTGTGGACGGCAGGTAAAATGTCTTTTTTCTCGCCCGCTACTGCCCTCAGGCTTCATCATTCCCTCTCCCTCACTGAGAAACACTCAGAGCTCTTCGTTCCCTCTCCCTCACTGAGAAACACACAGAGCTCTTCGTTCCCTCTCCCTCACTGAGAAACACTCAGAGCTCTTCATTCCTTCTCCCTCACTGAGAAACACTCAGAGCTCTTCATTCTCTCTCCCTCACTGAGAAACACTCAGAGCTCTTCATTCTCTCTCCCTCACTGAGTAACACTCAGAGCTCTTCATTCCCTCTCCCTCACTGAGAAACACACAGAGCTCTTCATTCCCTCTCCCTCACTGAGAAACACTCAGAGCTCTTCATTCTCTCTCCCTCACTGAGTAACACTCAGAGCTCTTCATTCCCTCTCCCTCACTGAGAAACACACAGAGCTCTTCATTCCCTCTCCCTCACTGAGAAACACTCAGAGCTCTTCATTCCCTCTCCCTCACTGAGAAACACTCAGAGCTCTTCATTCTCTCTCCCTCACTGAGAAACACTCAGAGCTCTTCATTCCCTCTCCCTCACTGAGAAATACTCAGAGCTCTTCATTCCTTCTCCCTCACTGAGAAACACTCTGTTTCTTCCCTTTCCCCACTGAAAAGCACTCATATTCTCCCCACCCACTCCCCGCTCTCACACCAAGAGGGAAATATACCCGCCTCCCCCCACAACTCACTCCCCATCGCCCAACACTGAGCAGGCTATCCCTCCTCCCTATGGATATTGAAGTGGATCTAGTTTTGTGTAATACCCCTCCCCTTCACTGACCCATTTCAATCCCTCGCACTTTCAGTGTCAGTGCTGCATTCTTTCCTCTGAGTCAGAAGATTGTGGTTTGAGCCTCACTGTAGAGATTTGAGCACAAAGTCTTGGCTGACACTTCAGTGCAGCACTGTGGGACTGCTGTACTGTCGGAGGTGCTGTCTTTTGGATAAGATGTTAGACTGAGGCCCTGTCAGGCGAATATAAAAGATCCCATGGCACTATTTTGAAGGGAAGATCTCCCTTGTGTCCTGTCAATATTTATCCCTCAACCAGAAACAGGAAGGCCAATCATTATCTCATTGTTGTCTGTGGGAGTTTGCTGTGTGCAGACTGACTGCCACGTTTCCTACATTGCAAAAGCGATTACACTTCAAAATCATTTTATCGATTGTAAAGTGCTTTAGGATATCCCGAGGTCATGAAAGGGGCCGTGTAAATGCAACTCCTTCTTTCTTCTTTCTCACCGATCCATATGTCTGGGTCCCTCCACCTTCTAACCCAGATCACCTTGGTCTCGTTTCCCCAAGTGTGCAGCAGCAACGAGATTGACTAGTGCTCCGCTAAAGGTCAAAACCCTCTTTGGTCTTTGACATTTGCTGTTCAATTATTCAGATTAAATTCTGCATTAAAACAGGACTGTTGCAAGTGATCAACATCCACATGATCTCAGAGGATGACTGGGGGAAGGGTTGATAACACAGATAAATCGAGGAATTGGCAACATGCTGACAAGTTACATAAAAAAAGGGTTGCTAAATAATAATCACAATCTCATCACCCACCACATACATTTAAGCTATTTTCCAAACAATTGCAAATTATTTTCTAAAAAATATATACAAAAACAAGGTTTAATGCTGCAGTATAAAGACTTAAAAGTTACAGTTTATAATCTTCTCATCTTGACTTCATATGACCATAAACACAAGAGGAGGTCATTCAGCCCATCGTACATGTGTCAGCTTTTTGAAACAGCTATCCAATTTGTTCCACTCCTCCACACTCTCCCCATTGCCCTTATCAAGTTTTCCTTTTCAAGTATATATCCAATTCCATTTTGAACGTTTTTTTGTCAGTTGTCGGGATATAAAGATATTAAAGCATCAGACCTTGTCGCATGTTTGAGCCTGCATGCCAGATTTCAGCTTGAACCTTGAACAATGTCTCTGGCTACTCCTGTAAGCTGACCTCATTCTCTCTCTGGTCCAAAATGTACCTTTGTCCCATGTAAATTGTGTTAGGATAAAACGACCATTCGTCAATGTTACGACGCTAGCCAATCTTTGACAATGGCAAAGTTGTTTGTGATGAACATGCTGGCCCTACACCAATTAAGCAGTGAATAGTTCAGACAGTCCGTGGTGCTCATCCAGAATCCTGAACCCTTGTGAAAGCCTCACCAGCTACTCGCCAAATCTGAACTTTGCTATTTCTGTGTGACTTTGGATGTTAGCTTCTTACATGATATTTCTGGACTTCAAAATATAAGTTACAAAATTCCACCTAGACCAAAAAATAGTTTGTTGACACTGATTTCTTTTTTTGCATTCTATTTCCTAACTTCTTTCCAGGCCTCCTTCCTCCAACAGCGAGGTGGGCAGGTGGAGAAGCTTTTTTAATTCATTTATGGAATGTGAGCTTCACTGGCTAGGCAGTTGACCTTGAGAAGGTGGTGGTGAGCTGCCTTCTTGAACCGCTGCTGTCCATGTGGTGTAGGTGCACCCACAGTGCTGTTGGGGAGGGAGTTCCAGGCTTTTGACCCACCTGTAAGTTCCCCTCCAAGTCACTCACCATCCTGACTTGGAAAGAAATCGCCGTTCCTTCACTGTCTCTGGGTCAAAATCCTGGAACTCCCTCCCTAACAGCACTGTGGGTGTACCTACACCACATGGACAGCAGCGGTTCAAGAAGGCAGCTTACCACCACCTTCTCAAGGGAAGAGAATGAAAAAATAATAAGTGTCAACAATCTATTGTCAGCCTATGGTCCTACAACACCGCCAGTGTGACCAATTTGCCAGCAATTGATCTGTTCAATGGCCCTTCTTCCCCATCCTGAAATGGTAAGCCTCTGTTCTGTACCTGGATTTTATCATTTTATGATACAAGCACAGTACAACACCGGGAAACATTGCAGGACTGTGTCAGCTTGATCTGTCATTGTTTATAATATAGCAACTACTGAACAAAGGGAATGCCCCTTTAAATATCACAAGCATATGTTTAACATGCTGTATATCAGACGGCTACCACTACAAAGATGAGCAATTTTCTCTACCTTGTGAATACACAATTGAAATGTTCAAAGAAATAAATGGAAAACAGAATAAAATCAGAAAATTGAGGTAAAATTTTTTTAAAATGCAGACATGCTGGATATTGGAAATATAAACAGAAAAAGCTGGAAATACAGAAGCAAGCTGGTCACTCTCTGTAAAGAGAGGTTAACATTTCAGGTGTAACCCACCCGGCTGAAAACTTGTTAAGGCCACTGAGGTGTCGATATTCCATTTGGAAGGTATTAAATAAAAAAAGTCAATTTTATTTTCTTATCCTCTTTTCAATCTCAATGCATGCAACTGCAGCAGCCCTCGAAAAGCTCAACAATATCCAGGACATCGCTGCAGGAGTTCCTCAAGGTCCTAGGCCCAAGCAGCATTAGCTGCTTCATCAATGACCTTCCCTCTAACATAAGGTCAGAAAGGAGGATGTTCATTGGTGATAGCACAGTGCTCAGTGCCATTCACAACTGCTCAGTCCATTCCCGCATGCAGCGAGACCTGCATGACACTCAGCCTTGGGCTGATAAGTGGCAAGTGCCACATTCACACAACACAGCACAACACAAGTGCCAGGAAATGCAGATCTTCAAGAGAAAATCTAACTATCTCCCCTTGATATTCAATGGTATTACCATCGCTGAATCACCCACCATCAACATCCTGGTGGTTACCGTTAACCAGAAGCTGAACTGCACCAGCCACATAAATACTCTGGCTACAAGGGCAGGCCAGATGTCGGGAATTCTGCAGCGAGTAACTCACATCCAGGGCAGAATTTTCAGCGCCCGCTGGCATCGGGCATGATTGGTGGCATGAGCGGGCAATATGGCACGATCGGCGTGAAATCAATTCCCGATTGCCCGCTCAGCCCACCGATAGCGGGGCACATTTCCTGCCATCGGACGTCGGGAATCTCATTGTAATACATCAGCATATCATTATAAGGCCAGCCTGCTGGAATCATCCCCCCTCCACTGGTCACTGGTCACAGATGCTGGAGGAAAGGGGGATCCCCTCCTTAAAGGTGCTGAGAGAATGACGGAATTCTGTGACACCTGCCCATGACATTCTGGCAGCAATGACAAGCACCGTTGAGGTGCAGGCATCAGTAATGTTTCCAGGGAGTGTGAGGCCGGACCATCACTTTGGTCTGAAGGCTACACAGAGCACAGAGAGGAGGCCTTGGACTGAGACACCTGCCTTCATCTTGTGCAGAAAGGTTTCACATCTAAGTGACAAGAACACTGCTCATCAGAACAAGGAGCCACAGGCAGGGACATTCTTGGGAATTTATTGACAATAGTGAACAGTATGTACAAGTGATTGCAATTAATTCTCCTTAACTTTCCTAACCCTGTCGCTTGGTGCTCCCCAGACATCCACAGCAGAGGTGGAGGCAGCCTGCTGACTGTGATGACTTTGGCGGGCATCCTCTGGAGGGCCGAGATCTGGCGGGCCCCAGCCTGCTGTGTGGCAGTGGCACCCTCCTCGGCCCATGGAGTGGAGCTGCTGGGGTCACAGGAAGAGGGGATTCAGATGGGCCAGACTCTCTGAGTCACCTGGATGGATGGGCCCGGAGTATGCACCTGCTGATCGTCCACCCTATGGGGTGCCCAGGGATTTCGGGCATTCCGCCCCAGCTTGCGACCTCTCCCTCTTGCTGTGTGCCAGCTTGTCCTGCATGAATAGAGATGGAGAGAGTGTAAACAGGATGCCTGCCAGGCCAGATGATAAGTATGCCTGGCATGTGTGCGTGGTGAATGGTCCCATGGATGGGATGAGGACAATGAAGGTGAGTGTGAGAGAGTGAATGGTGATGTCCCTTGAACCAACAATGAGTGATGGCCCTGTGGGACTTGAACCCAGAGCTTCTGGCTCAGAGGCATAGACATTACCCACTGCACCACAAGACCTCCCCATCACTTGTTGCCCATTCCTAATTGTCCTTGTGAAGATGGGGGTAAGCCAGCTTCTTGAACGACTGTTGTCTGTGAGATGTGGAGATACCCACAGTTCTGTTAGTTCCAGGATATTGATCCAATAACAGTGACGGAACAGCAAATATTTCCAAGTCAGGATGATGTATGGCTTGAAGGGAAACTTGCAGATGATAGTGTTCCCATGCAGATACTACCCTTGTCCTTCCAGCAAATGTCACAAGATTCGGGGGGGTGATGTCGAAACAGCTGTGGTGAGCTGCTACAGTGCATCTAGTAGATGGTGCACTGTTGCCACTGTACACATTTGGTGGAGGGAGAGAACATTTAAGATGGGATGCCACGGGCTGCTTTGTCTTGAATGGTGTCCAGCTTCTTGAGTCTTGTGGGAGCTGTACTCATCCACATGATTAAACAGTATTCCATTACATTCCTAACTTGTGCAATGTGGACAGTCTTTGGGTAGACAGGAGGTGAGTTACTTGTCATAGAATTTCCAGCCTCTGACCTGCTCATGTAGGCTTAGTATTTATATGGCTGGTCCAGTTAAGTTTCTGGCCAAAGGTAGCCCCCCCGATGTTGATGGTGGGAGTTTCATCGATAGTAATGCCATCAAGTGTGTCAAGAAGATATACTTAGGTTCTGGTTGATGATGACCTGCAGGATGTGATGGTGGGGGTTCCGGTGATGGTAATATTGCTCAATCTCAAGGACAGATTTTAGATTCTCTCTTGTTGAAGATGGCCATTGCTTGGCACTTGTGTGGCACAAATGTTACTTGCCACTTATCAGCCCCAAGCCTGAAAGTTGCCCAGGTTTTGCTGCATGCAGCACAGATTACTTTATTATCTGAGGAGGTGCAAACGCAGCTGAACACTGGACAATCACCATGAACATCCCCACTTCTAACCTTATGACGGAGGGTAGGTCTTTGACCTGGCCTGCTCTCCTACACTCCTCATTAGTGAAATATTGGTTCCCTGGCTTAATGTAATGGTAGACTGGGGGGAATGTTGGATAATGAGGTTACACATTGTTGTTGAATACAATTCTGCTGCTGATAATGATCAGATTGCCTCATACAAATGCTCACTTTTGAGCCACTAGAAATGTTCTGAACATATCCCCTTTAACACAGTGGCATAGTGTCAGACAACATGATGCAACACTCCATTAATGTGGTAAGATTGAGGTTCAGTCACTGCACTTATTTCACCCGGTAACCACTTTGGTCCTTCTCCAAAGTTCTTCTCATGTACCGTCTCTCCTACTTTTCTCACAGTGCGTATGGTACCAGTCTCGCCTTCACGAACCGAGGGGTTGCTTCCGGATCCACATGAAATTTTGCCTCCAGACCCTGGATTTTCCTAAGTTTGTCCTTAAAGACGGTGGCTTTCGAAGTAACTCTGGTAACCCAATTGCTCTCAACTGGAAAATTTCAGCCTATTCTAACTTAATCTCCTTTAGCCAGTTTCACCACAGGAGGCTTAGCCCTACCACCATCAAGGGTAGATTCGCTGATTGGCTTCCATAATGGATAGTTACTCTGCTTATGCCTTTGGCTTGAATGTCTTCACCCGTATATGTTTTTAATTGGGCAGTTGTTTCTTCTAAATTTAATTGATGTTCCCCATTATTCAGGTACCCGAAGGTATGTTCCCCAATTACTGTAGTGGAAGCTCCTGTGTCCACTTCCATTCTAACAGGTCTGCCATTTGCTTTCACAACAAAAACAAAAACAGAATTACCTGGAAAAACTCAGCAAGTCTGGCAGCATCGGTGGAGAAGAGAAGAGTTGACGTTTCGAATCCAATGACCCTTCTCTTCTCCACCGATGCTGCCAGACTTGCTGAGTTTTTCCAGGTAATTCTGTTTTTGTTTTTGTTTTGGATTTCCAGCATCCGCAGTAGTTTTTTGTTTTTATCTCTGCCATTTGCTTTCACTGTTACAAATATTGGTTCTGTCTTTCCAACCTTCAGATTAAACAATGAGTTAATATCTGAATTTGTTGTTTCAGCCTCCTCTACATTGTAGATCTCATTGGGTTTTTTCTTTTGTTTAAAAGCCTGTTTGAATCTTTTCTTGCACTGTCTCATTTTATGTCCATTTCTGTAACATTCGATTTTTTTAAAATGCCAATCATTATAAGACTGTTTATTTCCATCCCTATTGCAATTATTCTTTGTTTTCGCTGCTAAGTCATTTTTTCTCATTTTCCGACTAGCGGAAGCTGATTCCCGCATCCTGGCAGTGTCTTGCGTTTTCGTGCCCTTTTTGGCTGGGTTTCCCGCCCAATGTGCGGGACGGTGCCATTTTGCACATTCTGTATGGCTTTTGGATCTCTTACTGCACTTTCCATGGCCGGTGCTATCTCTAGCACCTTCTTGAAATCCAAATTCACTTTGGACAATAATCTCTTCTGAATCATGGTCTCAATCACACTGCACACTAAACGGTCTCTGAGCATGTCGTTTAGAGATGCACCAAACTCACAATGTTCCATTATCTGCTTCAAACTTGCCACATAGCTCACAACTGTCTCCCCTGGTGCTCTATTTCTTGAGTTAAACTTGAACCTTTGCATTGTTATTGAGGGCTTTGGCTGATAATGACCTTTCACGAGGTCCACCAATTCATCAAAACTTTTCAAATCTAGGGTACTGGGTGATGTCAAACTACGAATCAAGCTGTAGGCTTTATTCCCACATGTACTTACGAGGATCGCCCGCCCCTTCTCTTCCCCCGTAATCTCATTCGCTTGGTAAAAGAACATGAGGCATTCAATGTAATGAGACCAATCGACCATGGCTGGATCGAAAGGATCAATTCTTCCAAATTGTGGCATTCTGAGAGAGAATTACTTCTTCAATTCAAATGGAACTTCTACTTATAATTCTTTCCTAAGTTGGCAGGCCAGGTTGGGAAATTAACCCTAAACAAGGGAACGGGTAAATGACTTCCATCAATACCCTCCATCGATACCTTTGCATTCAATGAATCATCTGATGAGAAATGCATGTCACCTGCCAACATCATTCACTGTGCTGCCCCGGTATCCCAAAGGATAACAATCGACATGCTTGCCTTACCGGACAAAACAGGAATACTTCATCCTCAAACAGAAAATCTCATGTAATTTCTTGCACACTGACTCATTCTTTCAGTAAATGGGAAAAACTACCTGTCTGTCATAAGATTCACCCACCAAATCAGTATTTTCTGGAGGGGCAAGGTGCAACCATGCAAACGCTATAGTCTTGTTTTTCCACTTCCAACATTCAGCCTTTACATGTCCTTTTTAGTGATAAGCATAGCATGTTGGTCCCCAAACTTATCCTCCAGAATTTTTCTTTTACTGGGAGAGACGGTGGGATAATGGTAATATTATTAGACGAGGGCCGAACTTTACTGTCCCTTTTGGCTGTGGATGTCATGGCGGGTGAGGGGGGACAATCTAGCGGGAAGGACTAATATTTGTTTTATGCCATCATGTAATCTGTTTGCAATCGTCCATTCTGCCCATCAATAGCGGGCCGCCTTTCCCACCGCCGCACATCAGGAACATAATTCCAATACTTTAGCATCTCATTATAGGCTGTGCTCACCAGAATCATCCCACTACGCTGGATCATCCAGGCATCATACTGACATGTTTCACAACAGCATTTAAAAGGTGTGCTCCTGGTGAGCTGAACTTCGAGGGGAACTCGGAAGTGAGTGCACACTAACGTTGCGCAGCGCTTGTGAAGATCGCCCATTCAACTCCAAGGAAGAGGCACCGAGCATTCAGGCAAGGGCACAGGCAAGTCGCTTTTTCCTGGCTGGCTGACAGTGCAGTGCAGGGATAAGGGCTGCACTGCAGTTAGGGTGAGTTGGAGGGGGCAAGGCAGCATGGTCTGATGGTAGTGTACAAGCACACGCCAGGGGTGGGGTAGAGGGAAGCGGTCATGCATTAGGGAAACCTTGAATAAAGTGACCATTCCTCTGCAGCTGAGACAGTTCAGGCACAGCCACATTGATATGATTGGAGTCGGGCCTCTAGCTTATCTGCCCACTCAAGCAATGCAGAGACATGAAAGTGCCACCAAAATACTCCAGAGCTTTTCACTCCTCGGGCACAGGCTGCAAATTTATGAGTGTTTTAGGGGGCTGCAGACAATTGGGCAAGTTGTACAGTCTCTTTGCTAAAGCTGGCCGTGGAGCAGTCACTGAGTGGAGGTGCTCACAGCCCCTTGCAATGTCAGCATCCCAGTTTGGATCAGTCTCCCCCATAGTTCAGGCTAACAGTGCAGCCTTGCAGTGTGGGTTAGGGGAATGCCTGCGCCTGAGCTGAGAACACAGCATGCAGTCCATGGGCAAAGCTGCCGCCAATCGGTCAGGTGGAGTGGGGTGGAAGTGGGTGTGGTTTTGGGCAGCGCACTAAACTCTGGCCATTCAATTGGTGGCCAGCACTCTCTGGGATGCATTAAGAGGCCTTGAGACGGAGCCAGAGCCGCACATGTAACCACGAGAGGCCCCTAGGAGATTATGCTAACATACATCTCTCTCTCTTTCATCCTGCAGGAGAGGCACATCAAGAACATGGAGCCTGGTGAACTAGTGAGACGAAGGAGAACACAGTGACGGAGGCTCCTGGATGCTCAGAGGGAGCAGCAGCACCCTTGGGAAGAAGGGTCAGCTGTGGTTACTGCGCGTGCCACTGAAGAGCCACCACGAACCATTGCCAGTGGGCGCCTAGCTAGACCCAGGGTCTACAAACAGTTCTTGTCATTCATGCAGGTGACCGAGAACCAGTGTCGCCAATGAATGCGCATGTCCAGGGAACTGGTCGGTCATATATGCCACCTGCTGCAGGATTTGGCGCAATGCGGACATGGAGGCCATGAAAGTGACTGTGGCACTAAATTTTTACGCCAGTGGCGCCTTTCAGGTCTCCACAGATGGCCTCTGTGGGATCTCGCAAGCTTCCACACACAAATGCATCCAGGAGGTCATGTATGCCAAATTCGTGATGGCACACAACTTTGTGCATTTCTCCCAAAATCAGGAAAGCCAGAAAGCAAGAGTGCTGGGATTTGTGCAGATCTCAGATTTCCCGCAGGGTGCCATCGACTGCACTTGTGTGGCTGCGGCGTTTAGATCCAATTGGCAACAAGCAGTCAACGATATCAACCACAAGGGCTTCCACTCGCTGAATGTTCAGCTGGTGTGTGACAACCGTAAACACATCCAACAGGCCTGTGCACCATTCCCAGGGAGTGTGCATGGCTCCTACACTCTCAATTGGTCACAGGCCCTTGACGTCTTCCAGGGTCCGCAGAGGCTTCAGGATTTGCTCCTCAGTGACAAGGGCTACCTGCAGAGGATGTGGCTGATGACGCCCTTGCGGTGGCCTCGGACTGCAGGTGAGAGAAGGTACAACGAGGCTCATGCTGCAACTCACACCTTGGTGGAGCAAACCATCGGAATGTTGAACATGAGGTTCCTGTGCCTGGACCGGTCTGGAGGAGCCCTGCAATATAGTCCACAGAGGATGTCACACATCATCATTGCCTGCTGCACCCTTCATAACCTGGTGCTGCAATGGGAGAAGAGCTGGCTGAGGAGGAGATGGAGGAGCTGCATGTCTCCTCCAATGAGGAGGACATCGATGGCGATGAGGTTGATGACATCCTCGAAGGCAACAATGATGGCAATGAGGCCATCGGGTTGTCCAAACAAGGCAGGGGCACTCGGGAGGCCCTCATATTCATGGAGGATTATGATGACATGCAGTGAGGAGACTCCACAGATCCTCACATTGCATCTATGAACACTTGACTCCTGTCTGGCTGATGGCAGCGCATACCCTCTGTGATAAGTCTCCGGTCATGGAGGCGCAGCTGATGCCCAAAGTCCCTACATTCCAGGAGGAGGATAACTCTCCGTAGATCCTCATATAGCTTATGTTAATGTCTGACTCCTGTCTGGCTGATGGCACCTCGCTTGTGCTCTGTGAACAGGGTCACATCATAGAGATGCAGCAGAGAAACTTTCACTTCTTCTGGTCCTATGGCATCCTTCGTGAGCTGAACCCTTCAGGACCACGCTGTCACCAAGCACAGATGCTGATGAAATTGTGAGCCAGACGCACTTCAGAAGTGCTGAGGGCACACAGAGAGAATGACGGAACTCCATGCCATCAGCCTGGGACATTCTGGCAGCAATGATAAGCCCCATCGAGGTGCAGGCATGACTGATGTGACCAGTGACAGTGAAGGCATACCATCAGAGTGCTGGGAAGGTTGCACAAAGCACAGGGATGAGGCCCTGGACAGAGACACCTGCCTTTATCTTGTGCAGGGACCAAGGTTTCACATCTGAGTGACACAAACACTGCTCATCATAACAAGGAGCCATTAGTAAGAAGACATTGTTGAGAGTTTATTAACAAAGTGAATGTTATGTACAAGTGATTAACACCCATGTCCACGCGGTGTGACTACATTTTCTTAACCTTCCTAACCCTGCCGCTACATCTTGGTGCTCCACCGATGTCCACAGCGGAGTTGGAGGCAGCCTGCTTACTGTGACGCCCTGTCTGTGATGACCTTGACTGGCGTTCTCTGGAGGGCCGAGATCTGGAGGGCCCTGGCCTGCTTTCAGGGTCCTGCTGTGTGGCAGTGGCACCCTCCTCGGCCTGTGGAGCTGGAGCTGCTGGGGTCACAGGAAGAGAGGATTCAGATTGGCCAATCACTCCCGGAGTCACCTAGGTGGATGGCCCCAGTGTGTGCACCTGCTAATCCTCCTCCCTATGGGTGCCCAAAGGCCAAAGGCCCCTGGTTAACTCCTTGAGGAGAAAGAGAAGCTGGAATGAGATTGAGTTACCCCACTCCCCTCTCACGTTAACACTGTTGGAAGCGATAGAGTTCAGCCTGTGTAGCAGTGTAGGACCCATGTCATGGACTAAGGTCTCCATGGCGGCCGTCATCCTACCATTGTTGACCTCGGTACATTGGCATGCCGCCACTATCACCTCACTCCTCCATCGTGTCTTGCAATCTGAAGAGTGCAGCAGACATCCCTTCCTGATGTTCCTGAGCTTGCCTTTGCAGCTCCAGTTTTGACTGAGTCCAGAGGCTCCTCATCAGATTCAGACTCAGCAGATCTGGCCTCCAGCTGTCTTCAAATGCCGTAAACCTGGGAAGTCCCTGCTGCCGTCTGATGTGGATCAGACAGTGTAATGTGCTCACCAGACTGTGATCCCGAGGCTACTCTGAAACTAGGTCCCACTGAGGTGTGTGGCTCTGCACTGGTGGAGGTGTGGGTGAGCGCTGTGACGGGTCTTCAATGAGGGTGTCTTCATATTCTTCTACCAAGGTGTCTTCAGGGCTTGAATCGAGGACCTGGGTATTGGACTCCCTCGGCTTCTTCCCAGATGTGCCTGCGAAAGCAAGGAGAGATAACTAGTGCATGGCAGGAACAGGGGGAGTGACTCACAGCATTGTTGTCTAATGGGTGTTGCACTGCTGGATCCTCACTTGGTTGAGCATCACCGACCTCACCATCAGCACTGGAGTGGTTCAGACCCTCACCGGCCAGCTTGATGGCTCTGTTTTCAAAGTTTGCTAGGGCCTTGAGGTCAGGCATTCCTCCACCAGTCTGCGACCTCTATCTTTTATTGTGTGTCAGCTTGTCCTGCATGAATAGAGATGGAGAGAGTGTAAGAAGGACACCTGCCAGGCCAGATGATAAGGATGCCTGGCGCGTGTGGGTGGTGAGTGGCACCATGGACAGGATGAGGACACGATCTGCAGGGCGGATGAAGGTGTGTGCGAGAGAATGAACGGTGATGTCTTTTGAACTGGCAATGAATGAGATCTCTGTGGATGTGTGATGAGTTTGTGAGTGTTTGAGATGAGAGTGATGAGGAGAGTGACTTACCTTGGTGAAACGGAGGAGATCATTCATCCTCTTGCAGCACTGGGTGACTGTCCTCTTTTACAGGGCGTTGGTGCTGGCCACTGCTGCCACTGCCTCCCATGCTGGATTGGTGACCTTGTTTGCTGGTCTTTGCTCAGACCGGGGGTGGGGGGTAGAGGACTTCACGATGGGCCTCCACTGTGTCCAGTAGGCACTCGAGATGCTAAATTTGGGGCATCCACGACTTTCCAGCAGCTTCCAAAGCCTTAGAGAATGCTAGCTCTGAGCAGGGATGCCCTTTAAATATGGTGCCCGGATTACCGAGGGCCTGAGGTGACAGCGGGGCGAGTGAATCAGTAGCTGCCCCTCCAGTGACTTGGTATGTTTGCCTGGAATACATTATTAATGAGGCGGGACATGCCAGGAATGGGGCGATATAGTGCAAATACCCGCCATTTTGGCCGGCGGGAAGAATGTCCTTTCTCCCGCTCACTACCATACGTGGTGCAAATCTGGGATGACTCCAACCTTGTAATCCAGAGGCCCAGGCCAATGTTCTGTGGGCAGTGGTTCAAACCACCCCCCCCCCCCTCCAATGGCAGCTGGTGCAATTTAAATTCAATTAATAAATCTGGAATATAAAGCTAGTCTTAGTAATGACGATCATGACAATTATCATTGTTTTGCCTTAAATGCTGATTACAGCCAACAAATTACTTATGGACATATTGAATTTTTTAAGGAAGATGTGTGTGTTTTTAAAGAAATACAAGCAAGGACGCTGAGCGGAAGATGACTAATAATGTAAAGTGACCACACTCTGGAAAATTCCTATGTGGATTATATTGACAGACCTGTCCTGAGAGAACATGGAATGTCACCCCTGAAAAGGTGTCATGGCCTTCTTCAAGAAGAGACACAGATGCAAAAGACTGAACTTTAATTTCCTGTGGTTGCAGAGAAAGAAGACTGATTCCCATGTCTCAGCAGGCATCTAAAATGTATCTCCTTTTGATTCATATCTCAGAATGTGTAAAATGGTCACAGTTCAAAGAAAACAGAGTCTGGGCGCAAGACATGGGCCTGAATTTTACATTCCGTGGTCGGGCGCGCACCCGACCCGAACGCACGTAAAATTGTGCGAAATGACATCATGCGTGCAATATTGAGGTCGACGGGCATATGCGGCAGTTGTAACCAGGCCCGCTGACAATTAAAGGGCCAGTTATGGCTATAAAAAAGCTTATCGACCAAGATTCTACATTGCCCGTGCAGTTTCACGTTCGTCGCACGGGCAGGCGGGCAGCAGGTTTTTTATCAAATTGTCACCCAAGGGTGGGATAAAATGGATCAGGCGCGTTGCCATTGTGAATAAGGAGGAGTTTAGGTGATAATTCGCTGCTGGTTGCTTAGTGAAAGTTCACAGCTTTATCTCTGCTTTTAGCTTCAGCCTTTGCATTGCTAGCCTTCATTTCAGGGCTCACTGGTGTCCAAGGCCCCTGGAGGATTTATACCGTGTAGACCCTTCCAGTCACCAGACAACTTTCTGTTTCTGTGGTAATGGGGATTGTCTACTCCACTGGTGGGACCTCCTCTGAGGAGGAAGGGAGGGGCAGAGGGAGAGGAGGCCACGTGTCAGTAGGCAGCGACTAAGGGAGTGACCTGTGGGAGGAGAGGCACAGGCACGGGGGCACAGAGCCAGCAGGGTGTCCAAGGCAGAAGGGGCCACAGAAGATGCCACTATCCTGCTGCCAGAGTGTACAGGCAGCAGTGCAACTATCTGAACATGTCAGAGGTGCAGTGCCAAAGAAGGCTTCACCTCCCCAGGGAGACTGTGTCCTCCATATGTCAGATGATTGGGCCTGAGATCAGCTCTGACTGTGCGGGTGGACACCCCATGCCCGTGGCTCTGAAAGTCACAGTGGCCCTCAACTTCTATGCCTCCGGCTCTTTCCAGGGCTCAGTGGGGGATCTGTGTGGAGTGTTCCAATCAGCTGTCCACAGTTGCGTCAAACTGGTAACAGATTCTCTGTTCAGGCGAGTCATGATATTTATTCATTACCAGACAGACAAGGCCAGCCAGGCTGAGTGAGCCAGAGGCTTCGCTGCAATTGCTGGGTTCTCCGGCATTCAGGGCGCCATCGACTGCGCTCATGTGGCCATCAAGGCGCCAGCGGGTGAGCCCGGTGCCTTTGTGAACAGGAAGGGATTCCACTCCATGAACGTGCAGATAGTTTGTGACCACAAGACACAGATTTTGCAAGTCTGTGCAAAGTATGCTGGCAGATCCCATGATACATACAACCTCCAACACTCACAGGTGCTAAGGCTGTTCCTCTCTCCAGCTCGGCTGGATGGATGGCTGCTGGGTGACAAGGGCTATCTATTGAAAAGGTGGTTTATGACACCTCTCCGGCACTGAAGAACAGAAGCAGAGCAGAGGTATAATAGGAGTCATGCCTCCATAAGGGCAGTGGTAGAGGGGACCATTGGTCTGCTGAAGATGAGATTCAGATGCCTGGACTGTTCAGGGGGAGCACTGCAATATCCTCCAGAGCATGTGTGTCTCTTATTGTTGTTGCATGCTGCACTCTCCACAATCTGGCTCTGGCAAAGGGGGACCCACTGGAGGATGAGGCAGCTCCACAGGCCACAGGTGATGACACCAGTGGTGGATCAGAAGAGGATCCTGGGGAAGAGCACGGTGAGGATGTGGAGGCAGACATCTAGAACCTTCAGAGAGGCAGGGACACCAAGGAGGCCTTGATTCAATGCACCTTCAGCTAGGCTGCCAAGGCTCTGCTGCCACCTCATGCCAGGGGCACCACCTGCTTACCAGATGTTTGCAATGGCCTGTTCCATTGAACTCAGACTCCACTCAGCTTTGTGCAATGAAGTTTAGAGCCCCTCACGTCCAGCATGAGACACTGGCGTGCCCTCCACCTATAAAATAAGTGAAGCATACTCAGGCCATTAACACAAAAGCAAAATTTAAATGCCCTTGGTACTTACAGATAATGAACATACCATTATAAGGTGTTAACAGTCACACCAGTAAACAACTTAACAAATAATGTCAGAACAAAAGATCAACCATGAAAGGTCACTCTTATGCTCACAGTGATTTAGACGGACATTTGAGAGTGCTGCATCTTGGTGCCACCCCCCCACCATCTTGCTGGCAGTGGCATTGGCGACAGCATGCTGACTCGGGTGTTGTGTTGGCCCTGGTGACCTTGGTGGTCATCCTCTGGCCAGCAGAACCAGTGTGGCCACTGCCTATGAGGGTGTGTCCAGTGCCATGGCTGGGCATTCCGCGGTTGTCGCAGCCTCATCAGATGGCACAGTCACTGGCAGAGGGACGGAGGAGCTGCTCTCACCCTGAGAGGAGCCCACAGAGATGGCATGAAGCTCGGCCGCCAACGTGAGGTCCTCCTCTGGACCTTCCTGCTCACCACTGATAGACGGGCATCTCGCAGAGAGACTAGGTGCCTCATCCATCTCTCACACTGGCAGTAACCTCCTGAGGTCATTGCCTGTGTGAGGGCTTGCAGGTCTGAGCACAACCCCAGAAATCCCTGTCTTTGTTCCTGGAGTTGCCTCTCCATGAGACCGCCACTCTCAGTGAAGGAGGTAGTGCGCTCAGTGCTCAGGGTCAATGCAGTGCTCAAGCTCCTCATGGATTCCTCCATGATAGAGGCAATGGCACGCAAACCCTCAGGAATCTCCGCCAGATCCTCCCGCGCATCCCGCTGGACATCCAGTAACTGCCACGTAATGGACGACTCCAGAGGCTCATCATCTGCCTCAGACTCAGTATGGTCCTGGTCTCCAGCAGTCCTCCAACCACTGGCGCCCTCAGCACTCTCTGCCTCCACCAGCTCCTCATGCGAGTGTGCTGTGCTCTCCCCGCTGTGCATTGACATTGTGGCTGAAGATCTAATGACCACCAAGGTGCTTGTGATGGTGCCTGCTGTAGAGAGGGGGTGTGACACAAGTACATCTGACGGGCACTGGTCCTCCAGTGTCAAGGATGGCTCCTCGGGGTCTTGCAATCGTTTGCTGGATGGTGATTCTAGGGGAGAAAACAACATGTCAGTATTATCAGTCATCACACTGTCACTGTGCATGCTAGGCGAGCTGGTGAGACAATGGAGATCTGCATTATGGTGCCATTGTCTTTCAATGAACAATGGGGACTGAAGATTTGAGGTTTCCATTTCAGATGAGACAACACAACAATATTTACACACTCAGACACTCTCGCATCTGTGCACTGTACTCTTGCCTTCATCAGAAACCCCTGCCTCTTCATGACCGGTGGACTGAGCTGGGTATCTGCACTCCATCTCCAGGGCATCCATCTTGTACCTCATCGGAATCATCAGGTTTGAGGGGCCTCCACCTGTCCTTGACCGCTCAATGGTGTTATGGCTTCTCTTCTCTTGAAAGGACAGAGGAGCATGGATTAGTCCACTCTCTACCTGCAGCGCCATTGCAGCCTGGCCAACCCCAGCTGAGGAACACCTTGCAGGGCACATCCAAGTCGTGGCTCTCAACCCGCAAAGCAATCAGGCCAAGCAGCTATGGTTCACCACCTTGGCCGGTGCCAACGTTAATGACAGTTGGCACTCAGACTCTTACACCCCTGAGCACCACGGCGGGATGGCCAGCTGTTAACACTTCTCCACACAGATCCATGACAACTTGGTACTCACCCTTGCCGAGCACAGCAGATTATTGAACTTTTTATGCCATTGCACCCATGTGCACTGCACAACATCATGGCCGCTCACCTGGGCTACCACCTCCGCCTATGCCTTCTTGGTGAGGTGCGGTGGCCTCCACTTGCCATCCCTGGGTATCAAAATGTCCCATCTGGCACTGACCTCCTTATCAAAGATTCCCAGGCACTCATCAGAGAACTGAGGGGCTGAGTGCTTACCGGTCTTGCCCTCCTGCCTGGCGTGCCCAGCAGGTGCAGATGCCATTGCTATTCCACACAAATTTTTCTTCTTCGAACTCGACAGCTCCCTCTGTGTCCCCTAACAGTCTTCAGGGAGCTGCTTCTGATGCTTTAGAATCCCCCATTGGACCCAGCGCCCGATAGGCTTCTGCCCCTGCTCGCTCCTACCAACCAGTGAAAGGACACATTTCACGCTGGGTGGGCCTTAATTGGCCACTCAGTGTGAAATCACGTTGAAAACACAATCTCACCCAGGAGCAGATTCTACATCCGCTTCCATTCCTGCCAACTTCACATGCACACCAAGCATGAAATTCAGACCATGGTTTTTTTCCCTTACAGGAATACACAGGGAATAATGGTTTAAAAAGCTCAAACAGAGCAGTGCAGTGTGTGCTAGTATGCTGGTGTGCTGTGTGTGTGACAGCAAGAGGAAGACCACCCCTACAGTTGTAGATGAATTCTCTTTCCCCCTCTCTCTCTCTCTGTTGCTGGAGACATGGCAACAGAAGCCACAATCATATAGGAAATA
This sequence comes from Cetorhinus maximus, assembly GCF_964194155.1. Lineage (NCBI taxonomy): Eukaryota > Metazoa > Chordata > Chondrichthyes > Lamniformes > Cetorhinidae > Cetorhinus > Cetorhinus maximus. The sequence continues at coordinate 26,122,834 of NC_135892.1, read as the reverse complement.
GGACAGCTTCTTCAGCCATCCTGAAGAACCAAGTGTCTCCAAACCAACTGTGAAACTATCAATGTTTGTTCTACTGGAATCACCCTGCTTAACGGCCACAATGTTTCGCCTCTATGCCTCACGGACAAGCCAAAGACTGATTTGTATACAAAAACAGAAAATGCTGGAAAAACTCAGCAGATCTAACAGCATCTAACAGAGAGAAAGACAGAGTTGATGTTTCAAGTCCGTATGACTCTTCCTTAGACTCTGAAGAATAGTCATACGGACTCGAAACGTTAACTCTGTCTTTCTCTCCACAGATGCTGTTAGACCTTCTGAGTTTTTTTCCAGCATTTTCTGTTTTTGTCACAGATTTCCAGCATCCGCAGTATTTTGCTTATATCTTACTGATTTGTATATCCTTTTTAACTCTTATTTAGACTCTTGACTTCTCATTTCTGTTCTGTGTGTGTGTTGTGTTTTTATTATTTTTATCGAGCTTTTAGTAACTAATAAACGTACTCTTTCTTTGACTCAAGGAACCCTACTTAATTTGGCTCCTTCTAAAAGAAATAAATACATTTGGACTGGAAAAGGTATCCACAGGGGGAAGGGATCTCTTTTAAATTAACCTTGTTGCAACAAACCAACGAGGTTGAATAAAGAAGGGGAACCAGCTCATTCCTCCTTACCCAGGAGCTTTTCAATATTGGGATCCCATACAGAAGTTAACAAATTGGGGGACCTCGCTGGGGACTGGCCATAACAGTTTGCTGTAAAAACCCATCTGGTTCACTAATGCCCTTCAGGAAAAGAAATCTGCTGTCCTTACTTGGTCTGGCCTACATGGGACTTCAGCCCTGTTTTCTTTTCAAATTTCTAAATTTCTGTCTGTAGGCCTCTTGTATCAATTCACAGGCATTAGGAACAGCCAACTTTACTCTGTCATAGTCACCTCAGTACTCTTCTGAAAGAAGCTTTCCCTACAAAAACACTTTGTAGGAGCATAGTTCAATCTTCTTTAAGTCACTCAAGTTTTGTGGTAGCTTCCTCAAATGACACAAGATACATTTCTATTCCCTCCTCGCTGAATTTATGTACCAAGCGAAGACTCCTTGCTGAACCAAAAGTACGAAGAGTTAGCTTTGGGTCATCTCACCTTTCATCTCCATCACATGTACATGCAACTTGAGTCTTTCTTTTTCCAATTCTTTGCCTCTTTCTCCAACTCATTCCTTTCTTTCTTTTTCATTTCTTTTTAATTTCTGTCTTTCTAATTTTTCTTCTCTCTTTCTCTTTGGAATTCAAATTGTTTGATTTTTTTCTTTCAAAATTCAAGTTGTTGCATTTCCCTCTCTCTTGCTCTTGCCCCTCTTTCCAAATTCATTTTCCCCTAGTTTTGTAATTCAATTTTTGCTAGTTCTACATGAACACTGGTAGAACCATCCTTTTCCTCTTTAAACTTCAAGTGGTGAGTTAATTCAGCAATGATCTCTGCCTTCCTAGCTCTTGATTTCTAGTCAACCTGCAATTCCTCCTCTAAAGCCTTCAAATTATCTTCGGTTGCCTGTTCTAAGGCAACCTTTCCAAAAAGGCCTGGGCATCAAAGGTATTCACATTGATTCTCCATTGAATACAGCAAAAGTAAATGTGATATTGTGTTGGTTTAAATTCTGTAAAATTCATAGAACTCGTTACACAACTAAATGTTTTGAGATCCCAGAGAGGCCCTAATATCGTTACGATCCCCTTGGAGACCAATAACAGAACCAAACTTTCCAAACGGCCACAATGGAAGAAACCGATAGACAAGATTTCACTTTTTAAAACTTCTATTGTAGTAATCATACCAAAATCATCAAAAAAAAAACACGAACTATTGGCAAATTGTATTCAGTAGAAACTATAAATTACACTTTAAATAGCTGATATAACAAAGGTAAATCTCAGATTTCACAGCTAGCCCTCTTATCATATATGTGTCCCAATGTCTTTCACAACTCTCAGTTCCTCTGGTAAAGTTCACTCTTTGGAACGCAGGCTCTGATCCTCAAAGTAGCCTCTGACAACTGCTTTACTCCATCTGACTTCCATAGATACAATTTTCACCAAGAATTAAAGTGTACTTCTGAGGAACCTCCTTCACCTGCATCACAACTGTCCTGATGGCGTAACTGTCCCAGAGTCACCTTTATCTGACCACTCAAAAATACCCCAGTACACACTTTGGTTGGCTCTGGTAAAACCCACCAAGCTTTTCAGCATGCCGAATGACTCATACAGCTTTTTTAGGCTTCAGTCCTTTCAGATGGCTCACAAATACACTCTGCTTCACAGTTACACTCGTTCTGACCAGTGGCTGAAATCCAATCTACCAATTAGCTTCTGTTTCCCTAGCAACCTAACCGAGTATGATGTCATAGCCAGGAAATCTGATTCACAAACCCATCCCCCTGAAGCCTGCATCTCTCTGTTTCAGCTAGTGGCAGTCTCAGAAGAGACAGGCTTTCAAACCATTTCCTTTCACATAAATCTTACTTATAAAACTACATTGTGATGACTCGTGCCACAGTATGATTGTGTGACATCGCATGGGTGGTGGTGATGAGAATTCTGGCCCATTCTCTCATATAGCCTTGGTCATGACATTGTGCTTCAGTGACTTTGGGCCAGCCCATGGACAACCTGGAAGACACAAACCACATTTTGAGAACCATTAGCATGGAGTACAAAAGCAAGGAAGTTAAGATCAACCTTTATAAAATATTGAAATGGCCCAAACTGGAGTATTGCATCCATTTCCAGGCACCACACTTTTGGAAGTATGAGAGAGTGCAGAAAAGATTTATGAGTGGTTCCAGGGATGAGGAACTTCAGTTACATGGATTGATTAGAGAAGCTGGGGCTTTTCTCCTTAGAGAAGAGAAGATTGAGACGTATTCAAAATCATGATGGGTCTGGACAGAGCAGATAAGGAAAAACTGTTCTCATTGGTGTAAGAATCGAGAACCAGAGGACACCAATTTAAGTGATTGGGAAAAGAAGAAACAGCGACATGAGATTTTTTTTTTACACAGTGAGTGATTAGGATCTGGAATGTGTTATGACACAGCAGTTGATAAAGGCTGAGTTGTTTAAAGCCCAGAGGGAAACTTGAACAACTGTCATAACCTATATTTTCAATTGATATGTTTGAGATGCAGTTCTGAATTCAGTAATAAGACCACCAAGACTCAAGAGTTTTTTTTATATAAAACTAAATTAAACATGTATTAATTTAACAACAAATTAAACACATACACTTGTCTACAAATTACTACCATAATAACTTTTAAACAAATCCCCAAATTAATCACTCCCAGGTAAATCTTCACCAAGGCAACAATAACCTATAGACTGTAAACAGGCACCAGGCAAAGCACATTTGACCTTATGAATTCAAAATGAGGTTCCTTTCAATTTGGTTCCTTTACAGCTATAGTTGTAGGCTTACAGGCTGGTTTACAGATCTTAAATGCCTCTGACTGACACACACAAACTCCTTTCTCTTTATACCTAGCTTCCCCTTTGAATGTAAATTTTCCATTGTATCCTAGGATTTTAATGTCACATCTTCTAACAATAACATTTTCATCCCACTAACTTTATTAGTAATATAAACGCATTGCTTGGCATCTCCCATCTAGGTGCAAGTTTCACCCATTCTCTTGAATGGTTTATTTAAAAATGCAATTTGCACTTTACCTTTTAACTTCCTTATGTTTATCTAATTAACATCTCAAAACTACTATACATCAAAGGACCCAGACTAGCTGGCTTTAATCCAATTAACACACACACAGATACACACATAAACACACACATAGGCACAGAACCTACTACAATTCCAATTTAACAATAATTTCCAATAATATTACAGACATTAGTATCTCTTCATGACAAATGCAGTGCTTGAGACTGTGGTGGAGGTAGATTTAATCATGGATTTCAAAAGAGAGTTTGATGATTATCAGAAGAGAAAAGATATGCGTGGCTAGAGGGAAAAGGCAGGGACATGGGACTGGATGAGCTTATCTTGCAGAGAGCTGGCATGGACACAGCGGGCCGAATAGCCTCCTTCTGTGCTGTAGCCATTCTATGATTCTCTGCCGCTACCTCTCCTCATGCCTTCCCAGAGCACATATTGTTCATGGGACCCACCTCCTGACCCATGGATGGGACTTGGTGTGAATTAAGGTATAGACAACAGAGTTTTGTATGAGCACAAGTTTACATAGGCTGGAAGATGAGAGGCTGCTTGAAGTAGTCAAATCGAAAAGGTTACAAACGTAAAGGAGCTCTGAAGAAGTGTCATATTCAACTCGAAACGTTAACTCTGTTTCTTTCTCCACAGGTGCTGCCAAACCAGCTGAGGTTTTCCAGCACTTTCTGTTTTTATTTTTATTTCCACCCAACTTTCCTTCTTGGCTCCCCTGTTGGCTGATATTGTTCCCTCTCAGTTATTCTCTCCTTCTCATTCAAATCTATTGTTATCACACCTCCCCTTAAAAAAACACCATTTACTATCCCCTCCCCCATCCTTACAATCTACCACCCCATCTCTAACTTCCCTTTCATTGCCAAAGTCCTTCAATGTGTTGTCTCCTCCCAAATCTTTGTCTATTTTTCCAAGAACTCCATGTTTGAATCCCTCCAATCAGGTTTACTTTATCAAAATGAAAAATAGCATCCTCTGTGACTGTCCCTAAATTATCCATCTTCATCCTTCTTGACCTGTCTGCAGCACAGTTGACCACACTATCGTCCTCTAACATCTTCCCATCATCATCCAACTGGGTGGAACAGAACCTGTGTAGTTCCATTCTTCTCTATCCAGTCTTAGCCAGAGAATTACCTGCAATGGTTTCTGTTCCCACCTCTACATTTACATCTAGAATCCTCCAAGGATCCACCCTTGGCCCCTTCCTATTTATCATCTACATGCTGTCCTTCAGTGACAATCTCAAAAACATAACAATTATGTACACTGATGATACCCAATTCTACCGCACCACCACCACACTTGACCCCCTCCACTTTCTATGGCCTGTCATCTATTTGTCTGGCATCCAGTACTGGATGAACAGAAATTTCCTCCAACTAAATACTTGGAAGCCATTGCCTTCTGCCCCTACCAAAACCTCCATTCCTTAGCCACCGACTCCATCCTTCTCCCTGGCAACTTTCTGAGGCTAAACCATCTTTTCGCAAACTTGGGTTCTTACTTGACACTGAGATACTGACCACATATTCCATCGCCATGACCACCTACTTCCGCTTCCAAAACTTCCCTCCTTCCTCTGCTCATATGCTGCTGAAACCCTCATCCATGCCTTTGTAACCTCTACGGTTTGACTACTTCAATGCTCTGCTGGGCAGCCTCCCATCTTCCAACCTATGTAAACTTGTACTCATACAAAGCTCTGCCGTCTATACCTTAACTCACACCAAGTTCCATTCACCGATCACCCCTGTGCTTGCAGGGCTTCATTGACACCTGGTCCAGCAATGCCTCAGTTTTAAAGTTTTAAAAACTCCTCCATGGCATCCCCCTGCACTGTCTCCATAATCTCTTCCAGCCTTGCAAGTCTCGAGATCTGTATCACTGATCCCTTTGAAATTTAGTTGCTGCACTTGATCAGTTTTTTTTTAACTGCGTGGTCCCTTTAAATTGCTTTGCATGGCTGTGGAGTCCCTTTATTTATCACAGGACAATGTTTTTGTGGCACCTTCCAGTATGCTGCCTGGCTGCACAGCTGCTCAGTTTAGAAAGGACTCTGCAAAGCACCGTTGGTTGCTGTGCCTCAAGGTTACCAGGCCCTAATCTCTGGAATTCACTCTCTAAACCTCTTCAACTCTCTATATCTTTGTCCTTCTTTAAAATACTGTTCAAAACTTACTTATGATCAAGCTTTTGGTCATCTGTCCTAAGAGCTCTTTTTGTGACTTGGTGTAAAATTTTGATTGATAATGCTCCTGTGAAATGCCTTGGGACATTTTGCTACATTAAAGACATCAGAGCCCACACAGCCTAGGCAGCTTCATTCTATTGGTGCTTATACTTTGTGCTGTTTGAATATCATGGGTCTGTGAGATTGGCAAGGTTGTTCTTAGTCTCATCGCTTCAATGGTAGATAAAGCCTGAAGCAGAACATCTGGATTTCTTACTATCTGCAGTTTGAGATATAAACAAATGAATGAGAATGTTGATTTAATCTTAGTACCTGACCCATGAGACTCCATGGCAACCATTTGATGATCATGAAAGAAAGGCTTGCATTTCTATAGTGCCTTTCAGAACAGCCCAAACCACTTTACAGCCAATGAAGTATAGCCATTGTCATAATGTAGGAAACATGGCAGCTACTTTGTGAGCAGCAAGATCCCACAAATAGTAATATGTTAATGATCAGATAATCACTTTTAGAGATGTTGTTTAAGGGATAAATATAGACCAGGGATAACTCCCCTGCTCTTCTTCAAAATAGTGTCATTGGACCTTTTATGCCCTCCTGAGAAGGTAGGCTGGCACTTCAGAAAGCACAAAGCCTTGATGATTCTGCTTTACCTTATCACCTGACATTATTACTCAATGCTCTTGTATCTTGCTGCCAAGCCACTATGGAGGGAAACTGTTTCAGACACAAATCAATCATTTCCAAAAGGATTAAACCCTGCTTTAGTTTTTGAATCAGACATAGCTATACAAAAAAAAATCGTGTTTTACCCCATGTGTTGGTGCTTAGAGAATGCAAATTTGCATTCAACTAAAATCATTGAGGCACTGAGTCATTTCTGTGACAGCCATTAGCTTTTTGAGGACTTGGATATTTAAATAATCATTCACAGTTGTGGTCCGCTATAGTTTGTGACCTCATAGTTCAGTAATGCTCATGCTGTACAGATTTTGGGTGCAGCAATGCTTTACATTGTCCTCCCATCAATGTTGATTGAACAGAAGCCCAATCTAGCAATTCATTGCAATATTAGGAGTAATGGGCCTTGAGTAAGTGCATACAGTATTATGGAGAACTGGTTTTTCATTCAAGAGTGATGCTTCAAAGTTTTACAGAGTAATGAGTGTTATTTATTGCATACAGTGAAGGTGAAGGACTACAAATAAGCAATTCATAGGATATCTAAGCTATGAAGATGTTTTACATACTACTCAACGCTTCATGTTCAGGAGGCCAACCCAACATACAATGAAACCATAAGTGGAACACATCATGTTTACAAAGCTTTATATTTAACCAATGTTCCTGGACAATGCTTGATAACATAATCTATTCATTCACTTATGTTTGTAAAACCTGGAATTCCCCTCCCCTCATCCATTCTTTATAATAAAATTCTCACACATTTTCTATCAAAGCTTTCCATTCTGAATTCCAATAGAAAGAACTAATATTATAATGAAATTGACAATGTTGCAATTACAGCCACCTCTCACACTCCACCACCACCCAATGGGGGCACTTACTACCACAAATGGCAGGAGGGTATGTTAGACCATGGTAAGTTTACATAGAATTTTCCATTATAAAATGAGGAGATTGGAATTTTAATGGGAAATAAGAGTAAGTATGAGTTTATAATGGCAATTGAATTATGCTTTTTGAATTCTCCACTCACTAACCTTGCTTTAACTGAAGACTACACCTGCTTTGACTCCACGCATGCAAAACCAGGGGATATCAACCAGTTTTTTTTTATTGCTTCATCATCTCTTCTTTTAACCTCTCTGTACCAGTGTTTGGCATTCTATTAGGCTGTGGCACTCAGCAGATAACTTTTGCAATGTATCTAAAGGAGCCATGGGTGCCATCCTGGTAATTTTCTATCTCTTCTCCATTTTTTGGAAGCACCTGTCCTTCACTCTTCATCCATAGCCTGCCCTAAAAGGCCCAAACAAAACCATGTTATTGCCTCCCAAATCCATATATCCAACTTTCCCAGAACTCAATGTTTGAATCCCTCCGATCAAGTTCCCATCCCTGCCACAGCACTGACACAGCTCTTAACAAAGTTGCAAATCATATCCAATGAGACTGTGACAAAGGTAAACTATCCATCCTTGTCCTTCTCAACCTGTCTGCAGTCTTTGATATGTTTGACCACACCATCCTCCTTCAATGTCTTTTCACTGTCATCCATGTCATCCAGCTGATTGGGGCTGCACTCGCCTGGTTCCATTCTCATCTACTTAATCTTATCACTTGTAATGGTTCCTCTTCTTGCTCCCACAATGTTACATATGGTATCCCTTAAAGATTTATCCTAGGGACCTTCCTATTTCTTATCTACAAGGCTGCCCCTCGATACCATTGAAAACACAGCATCAGTTTTAACATGTACGTTGACAACGCACAGTTCTACCACAACACCACCTCCCTTGACCTCCTCCATTGTGACTAAGTTGTCAGGTTGCTTGAATGGCATCCAGTATTCGATGAACAGAAATTTCCTTCAATTAAATATTGGCCATTGTATTTGGTCCCTGCTGTGAACTCACCCCAACAACCACCCCGCCCCAATCACGGACTCCATCCATCTCCCTGGCAACTATCTGAGGCTGAGTCACACTGTTTACAACCTTGGTGACATATTTGACCCTATGTGGGCTTCTGGCTACATCACAAAGACCACCTATTTCTAACTATGTAACATCGTCTAACTTCACCCCTGCCTCAGCTCATCTACTGCTCAACCCTTATTTGTGCCTTTGTTACCTCCAGATTTGACTATTCCAATGCACTCCCGGCTGGTCTCCCACATTCCACCTCCATTAACTTTATGTCATCCAAAATTGCTACCCAATTTTTCATTCATACCAGGTACTATTCACTCAGTGCTCGCTGACCTACACTAGCTCTCAGCTTTCTTGTATCAAATCCCTCCGGCCCTCACCCGTTACCCCCCAACACATGCTCAATGCCCCATCCATGCCAACTATGCCAACCCATACCACCCAGTCCCCAAGACCCCTCACACCCCCATGCTGACCCATGCCGCTCTACCCTCGTGGCTCCTCATAGCCCTTATGCCAAATTAGTGCCAACTCATGCCAACCCATGCCCCATATCCACCATCCTTTGTCCTTACCTCCTCCATGCTAACTCACCAAGAATCCTTAGACATTTCCTGGACAGCTTGACAGCTCCTTGTAAGCTGGGAAGTTCCTTGTAAGCCGGAAAGTTCGTTGACAGCTGGACAGTCCCTCGACAGCAGGACAGTTCCATGACAGCTGGACAGCTCCAATGAGTTTGTGCATAAACATGCAGAATCGTGCTTAATTCTAACTATCCAGAAGGGTGCCTTACCTCTCCCAAAGGGTGCCTTACCTCTCCAAAAGTGTCCTGGGGCCCTATCCAAAGTGGTACCTTACCCCTCCAAAGTGGGTATCCCAAAGAATACAGAAAGGGTTTAACTTGTCAATAGAACAAAGGAGCACAAGTTCAAACCAACTTTACCACAACAATGGCTTGCATTTATAAAGCACATTTAACAAGGAAAAACTTCAAGGACAAAAAATTGGGTTGCTCCCATTTTTGGACACAGGTAATCACAGTTCGCGATCCACCAATGCTGGGTTCTGTTCATGCAGCCAGCACCAGAATTTTGTGCTGCCTCCTTATTTCTGTGATTATAGCATTCAGTCAAGGGCACGCTGCTGACTAACTGAATGCTCAAATGGGGCCCAGCAGTGGGCGAGGCTGGCTCGTTTTCCAGCTATCCCAAGAATCCTTCAAGTTCAGACATCCTTTTACCTGGTTTAACCTGCACACACCAGGATTCGCACAACTAGAGTTCAAAAATTGGAAGACAGTGGAAGCAGCTGGACATTTAAATCACCAGCTGCCTCCACTGCCTTCCAAATTTTGAACTCTAGTTGTCCGAATCTGTCATGACCTGTCTGCAGAATGACATGCAGTTTGTGCATGTGTGAACCTCGGCTGACTCCAGTCTCACCCCCACGAAGATGGGAAATGCCGGGTTCGGGGGTGGGACTTAGAAATTTCGGCCATTTCCAGGGTTTTTGCCACAATGGAGAACTTCTCAGTTGTGGTCAAAATCTGGATCTTCATGTCTAATCTGCAGCAAATTTGTTGATCTCTGCCTGGGCAATGGCAGGGGTACTGTCACTGGCCCTGAGGCTCTTCAGCCAGAGAGTGGAAGATCAGACCATTATCGAGCAACTCTTGCCCGAGCCAAGGGAAGGAGAAGGAAAATAAATGAGCAAGGCAATGAAATGCAGCTCTTTTTATGCGCACTGCAATGTCTCATTAGTAATTTCCATCAGAGCTTCTCCTAGTGTGTCAAATTATCAGATTTGATAGATAAAGCAAATACAAAAGATAAAAAAAAATCTTGTTATAGACTGAGGCTGTCCTTCACATAATCAGCAAAGAGAACAATTACTTCTGAACAGGATCCCGACTGAACAACTGGAACAGAATCACTGTTTGCAACCTTCAAAACCAAATGAGCCACAGCAGAAGAAAATAGAACATTGCTGTAAACCATTCCCATTGAGTCCATGTCGCTCCTTCACTTTAATTCCTTCTGTCCTTGTTAAGGGTGTTTATAGATCTATCTAACAGGTTCATTAATATCAATAAATCCTAACCATAGGCACTGAGACATGGATGATGCATCACTCATCTCTCTCCAATGAAGTAGTAATGGAAATTAATGTAACCTTCGGGAGTTTAGAGTCTTTAGAAAAGACAGAGTGGACAAAAAAAGAGATAGTGTAGCCTTATATGTCAAGGGCACATGGGAGGTAAAAGAATATGATCCTGTAGAATGTAGAAAGCTTCAAAGCTAGCCAAACTGTTCAGAGACCTTTAAAGCTAGCAAATCCTAAAACTAAGCAGTATGTTATACACCACCTGGTCGACATAAGAGGCAGGAAATTTGTTCCTTGAGGAAGTAGGAAAGGTAATAATAAACATGTCCATCCAATGCAAAGCAACAGTTAATAAAAATCAGTACAATGCTGGACAACATAGTGTAAACTGCAGATTATAAATTATAAGAACTCATGAGCAAACTGTACAGTGCTCTGGTCAGCCCTGGAGCAATGTGTCTGATTCTACTCCCAACAAACAAAGAAAACATTCAAGCACCAGAGGCAGTGCAGTGAAGAGACATGAGGCTGATCCCCTATGGGGGAAGATTGGAGAGACTGGGACTTTACAGAGCAGGAGGGAGCCATCCGAGAGGTGGCATTATAAAAGTATGTAAGATTGTTAAGGGTACAGAAAGGGTTAACTTGTCAATAGAACAAGGGAGCACAAGTTCAAACCAACTTTACCACAACAATGGCTTGCATTTATAAAGCACATTTAACAAGGAAAAACTTCAAGGGCGAAAAATTGGGTTGCTCCCATTTTTGGACACAGGTAATCACTGTTCGCGATCCACCAATGCTGGGTTCTGTTCATGCAGCCAGCACCAGAATTTTGTGCTGCTTCCTTATTCCTATGATTATAGCATTCAGTCAAGGGCACGCTGCTGACTAACTGAATGCTCAAATGGGACCCAGCAGTGGGCGAGGCTGGCTCGTTTTCCAGCTAGCCTGCATGCCTTAAAGGCCACCTGCCCCTCTTAAATGTGAGCTGCACTGATTGTAAGGAAGCTGCTGCTGACCCTCTCTGCAAGAAGTGGCATCGCACCCAAATGGAAGCACCCCAGGGAAGACAGAGGGATTCCTGAATCTCGGATGTGTTGTTGGAAGTCTTAGTCCAAGAGCTCGATGGGTGGAGAGAAGCCATATTTCCATAGGGAGCAAGTAGGCTCCCATTGAACACCCTCAGAAGGAAATATCAGCAGCTGGCCAGAATGGTCAATTCCTGGATTTCCACCTCGAATACCGGGGAACATAACAGGCTTGTCAGCAAAGTTGAATCTCAAAGAAATGAAAAGGGCAGTGGTAGCATGGATATGAAGTTGGTTGAGATTCTGGAAACAGGGTGCTGGTGAACGGATGTTTTTTGGGCTGGGGGAAGGTATATCATGGGGTCCCCCAGGGGTCAGTCATTATTAGGACAACTGACTTTCTTGATTTATATTAATGACTGAGCCTTGGGATGTTCAGGGTGCAATTTCAAAATTTGCAGATGACGCAAAGCTTGGAAGTTTTTTTTCATGGGATGTGAATATCACTAGCAAGTCCAGCATTTGTTGCCCATCCCTCATTACCCTTGAGAAAGTGTTGGTGAGCCAGATTCTTGAACTGCTGCAGTCCACCTGGTGCAGGGTCACCCATGGTGCTGTTAGGAAGGGAGTTTCAGGATTTTGACTCTACAGTGAAGGACCAGCGATATATTTTCAACTCAGGATGGTGAGTGGCTTGGAAAGGAAATTACAGGTAGTGATATTCCCATGTGCCTGCTGCCCTTATTCAATAAGGTGATAGAGGTTGTGGGTTTGGAAGGTGCTAATGAAGTAGGCTTGGTGATTTGCTCCAGTGCATCTTGTATATGGTACGCACTGCTGGCATTTTGCATCATTGGTGGGAGGGACTGAATGTTTAAGGTGTTAGAAAGGGCAACAATCAAGCGGGGTGCTTTGTTCTAGATGGTATCGAGCTTCTTGAGTTGCTAGAGCTGCACTCATCCTGGCAAGTGGAGAGTATTCCATCACACTCCTGACTTGTGCCTTGTAGATGGTGGACAGGCTTTGGGGAGTCAGGAGGGGAATTACTGTCTGCAGAATTCCCAGCCTCTGACCTGCTCTTGTAGCCACAGTATTTATGTGGCTGGTCCAGTTGTTTCTGGTCAATGGTAACCCCCAGGATGTTGATAGAGAGGGATTCACTGGTGGTAATGCCATTGTCAAGGGGAGATAGTTAGAATTTCTCTTGTTGGAGATGGTCATTGAGTGACATTTGTGTGGCACAAATGTTACTTGCCAATTATCAGCCCAAGCCTGAATGTTGTCCAGAACTTGCTTGCGCTGCTCCTGACATGCTCTCCAACTCTCCTCATTGAACCAAGGTTTGTCCATTGGCTTGATAGTGTGGTAAAATGAGAGTTATGCTGAGACATGAGGTTACAGATTGTGGTGGAATACAATTCTGCTGCTGCTGATGGTCCATAGTGTCTCATGGATGCCCGATTTTGAGCTGCTAGATGTGATCTGAATCTATCCCATTTAGCACGGTTATAGTATCACACAACATGATTGACGGTGTCCTCAGTGAGAAGATGGGACTTCCTGCCAATACCACAAACAAATGAATCTGCAACAGGTAGATTGGTGAAGAAGAGGTTAAATAGGTCTTTCCCTTTTGTTGGTTCTCTCATCACCTTTTGCAGGCCCTTCAGGATTTGGCCAGCTCGATCAGTAGTAGATCTACCAAGCCACTCTTGATAATGGACATGAAGTCTCCCAACCAGAATACGCTCTGTGCCCTTTCTACCCGCAGTGCCTCTTACAAGTGGTGCTTAACACAGAGGAGTACAGATTCATCAGTTGAGGGAGGGCGGTAGATGGTAATCAGCAGGAGGTTTCCTTGCCCATGTTTAACCTGATGCCTTAAGTTTCATGGAATCTAGAATGTTGAGGGCTCCCGGGGCCACTCCCTCATGACTGTATACAACAGTGCTGCAGTGTCTGGTAGGCCTGTCCTGCTATGGGACAGGGCACATTTAGGGTTGATAATGGAGGTGTCTGGGACATTGGCTGTAAGATATGATTCCATGAGTATGACTATGTTAGGTTGTTGCTTGACTAGACTATGGGAACAGTCTCCCAATTTTGGCACAAGTCCCCAGATGTTAGTGAGGATGGCTTTTCAGGGTCAACTGGGATTTAGCTAGACAGAAAAAGACCAAGGTCAATCTGATTCACCTTAAAGCATCCTGGTAGTCACATGATACAATAATAATGGTGTTGTTGATTAATCATTGCAATCAATCTCTATCAATTAGCCTATACAAGACTTCGGCATGGGGTGAGGAAAACCCCAGTGGCGGAGAAATTTGTAAACCATAGATCCAAAGACAGCTGTTCCTCCCAAGCACTTAGCATGTATTTCAGATGACTCATATACTGTTAATCTATGGAATAAAAATGCAGGAAAAGGTTCTATTAGGAAAACATCTCAATGAGGGGATGATTACATTACATTCTCCATGCTGTGTTCTAGGACTGGTCCCTTCGGAGCCAGAATTGTGGGCTTCAGTGTTCCCAATGCTGAAATCCTAACTTTGCAGAAGGATAAGTTAGTACTTCATACGTGTGTTAGCCACATTTCTGGCTAAAGTGCTATGACTGGTAATTGATCCCATGATAAGTTCCCATGTTGTCCTGAAACATAGTTCTAGCTGCTCAGAAACCAGCAAGCTGTTTGATCCAGGATTTCAGGTTAGTTTGGCATTTCTGCGAGAGTTCGAGTACTGTGGCAGTCCTGGCCTCCATATTAGAGAAAAGACATAGAGGCACTGCAAAGGTGCAAGACAGATTTACAAGGATGATAACAGAACTGAGAAGTTATAACTATCAAGAAAGACTAAACAAGCTGAGGTTCTTTTTTATAGAAAATAGAAGGGTCAGGGAGTGACCTAATAGGGCTTTTTTTAAAAATTATGAACAGGTTTGATAAAGGTAATCATAGAGAACATTTTTCCACTTGTGGGGAGTCCAAAAGTGGAGTGACAATTACAAAATCATCACTAATAAAATCCAATAGAAATTCAGGAGAAACTTCTCTACCCACTGTGTGGTTAGAACATGGAACTTGCTACCACAGGGAGTTGCTGAAGCGAATAGAATAGATGCATTTACTGGGAAGCTGAATAAATTAATGAGATAAAATGGAATAGAAGCATATGCAGAAAGGGTGAGATGAAGTAGGGTAGGAATAGACTCATGTTGAGGATAAAGACACAAGCATAGACTAGTTGGGTTTAATTAACAGTTTTTGTGCTGTAAATTCTATGCAGTTGCATTTTGACTACTGTTTAAGGACTTAACTTTGCACGTTAGAGTTATTACATTGATTTTTGTTTTCCCTCTGTTTATCACGGATTTTCTGCTTGGATTTGTCCCCTGAAGGTCGAGCACAGCCTTCTGCTTTGAAAAGAAAACAAGATGATTCTTTAAGCATTAGGAGGGACACCTTGGGGCACTACAATGCGCAACCACCAATCTACATAGAGTGAAAGGATGAGCGAAGAGTTTGCAAGGAGCTCTCAAAGCTGTACTGAAGACTTGCCAGGCTTATGTGAACAGATAGGCTCTGGCAGTCACCACATTTGAGGTGCAATATCAACAGAAACTTACATCTATATAGCACCTTTGATGTAGTAAAACATCCCAAGGCATTTCACAGCAACACAACACCAAGCTACATATGGCAATAAGAGGACATGTGACCAGAGGCTCGATAAAAATAGTAGGTTTTAAAGGGTGCCTTAAAAGAGGACAGAGAGGTAGAGCTGTGGAAAGGTTTAGGGAACTCATTCCAGAGGTTAGAACCTAGGTAACCAAAGGCATAGCCACCAATGGTACAGGGATGAAACTCTGGATTCCACAGATGCCTGAATTAGAGAAGCACAAAGATCTGAGAGTTGTAGGGCTGGGAGGAGATTATGGAGATAGGGAGGTGTGAGACCATGAAGGGATTTGAATACAAGGTTAGAGGGAATTAGAAAGTGAGAGATGGAGCTAGTGCTTTGCAGATTTCTTTATAATTGCGGGCCCCCCTTGCCACAAGCTCCAATGTTTGGCACTGACTGCACACCCTCTCGCAGGCCCTGGCTGTGGCAGCATCATTGGAGGTAAGAGCTTGATGCAGACATAACATACAAACATAGAGATTAACCAGATGGTCCTTCAAGACTGCTGTAGCATCATGTGGAGCACTTTCCCCACAGCCATTCGATCTCCTGGGAGAGGCAGGAAAATCCCCAGGTCAATAAGAGGGAGAAAACCTCTGGAAATTTCCTCTTGATGTGATGGAAACCAGTTCAGGAGATCCCGTGGACCATGTGCACAATAACTGTTAATCCACTTGTTTTCTCTACGATGCAATCTGTACTCCAACCAAGAACCAGTCTAGTTCTCTTCTAAAGTCATGAAGAATGCTAGCACCCACCACACCAGCCCAGCGTGCAGTCATTCACAGGCTCACTACTCTCCGGCAAAAGAAGAACTGCCTGATATCTAATCTATTCCTACTTTTTGCGTAATTAATCGCATGTCCCGTGTTACACCCCAACCTGTCAAAGTGAACTCATCTACCAATAGGCACCCAACTTGGACTTTTATTATTATTTGGACCTTTTCATTATTTCATGGAATTAATAATCCTAGCTGTATAACAGTTAGTTCAAAATTATGTCATTATTGTATTAATAACCCCCACAATTCCTGCATTATGGCTCCTCTATCTCTTTTGTTGACTTACAGCTTCTTGCAGGATGGGTGCAATGTTCTGACTTTGTGTAGAGATACAAAATCTTTCAATATAGATCTTGCCAAGACTTTATGTTGCTCTCGTGATAGCTCCTAGCAAAATCACTGACTAGCAAGCATTGTGCCCCAATCTATAATATAATCAAACACAAGAGGATTATTTCTCTGCATCATTCCTTTCCCCCTTGCTTCAGATTTTTTTTCTGCATGTTCTTTGCGTATCTCAATTTTATGAATAACTCTACATTCAAGAGATTGGCCTGTGGCTATGACAGGCCACTTGCGGATGAATTAATGCATCAGATAAGCAATAAAAGGGAGAAATGTTGGCAATATGTGATTACAGATTAAAGTGATGCCATTCAAGGGTCAATGTTACATGAAGCACTAGGATAGAGGGCGACAAATGGAGACGAGCACAAAAGGATCATTGTATTAAAGTTGTGCATTCAATGAACTGCAGACAATACTGTCACCTACTGGTCATCTGTGTGATAACCTTGTTCCAGGGACGAAGTGGCAAAAACTTTGCTACCTAGACAGCATTAGATAATGGGTTTTGTAGTAGGTATAACAGTGAATCCATCGGTGGTCACCATTATTAACTAACTGGACTGCAACTTCTGGCATCTGCACATGTATAGTTATATGTGGAAGTCCAATGCCAATAGGTTTGGCATTAGGGCGTGAAGTTGCTTATCTACAAGTTACGCAATAAATATCCCAGAGAAAAGTTAGATCGTATCTATTCAAATATAAGAGTGATGTTTTATCAGATTTGCTAAGGTAATACTACCAAACAATCTTTCTGGTGCTGAAAATTTACTTTTACAAGTATGGGGTTTCATTCCTACATATTTAAATTACGATTGGAGTTTTTAAAATCATTTTTAATCAATTACT
Organism: Cetorhinus maximus; assembly: GCF_964194155.1. Lineage (NCBI taxonomy): Eukaryota > Metazoa > Chordata > Chondrichthyes > Lamniformes > Cetorhinidae > Cetorhinus > Cetorhinus maximus. The sequence goes on along the minus strand of NC_135892.1, from coordinate 26,105,482 downwards.
ATTGGTGTATTTTATCTTTTTTTATTCTTTTCATTTTGTTTCCTGTATATGGTATTACATTGAATTATACTTCCTGGTTCAGATTCTGTGTGGCTCAATAAGGATTCTTCAATCCGGTTAGATAAGGAAATGCATAGTTGTTTTCCCTGTACACACAGGTCCCAGATCCCCTGTACAGGCATCACTTTGAAATGGACCTCTAATTACTGTGGATTTTCAGTCACAAAAAGTCTGTAGGCAGCTGTAAGCTGCCGAGAATTATTTGTTCACCACTGACCACAAAATCTGGGCCAATGTACTCACAATATATCCTGATATCCTCTTACTTTCACCACCACTACATCTAACACTTAAAATGACCAGTAACATCATGAAAACACTCACTGGAGTTCGGCAGCTAAAACACAATATGAACAGAAAAATCTGGAAATACTCAGGATGTCAGGCAACGTTAGTTAGAACCATAGAACCATAGAACACTACAGCACAGAAAACAGGCCATTCGGCCCTTCTAGTCTGTGCCGAAATATATTTCCGCTAGTCCCATTGACCTGCACCTAGTCCATAACCCTCCAGACCTGTCCCATCCATGTATCTATCCAATTTATTCTTAAAACTTAAGAGTGAGCCTGCATTTACCACATCAGATGGTAGCTCGTTCCACACTCTCACCACTCTCTGAGTGAAGATGTTCCCCCTAATGTTCCCCCTAAACCTTTCCACTTTCACCCTAAAGCCACGTCCTCTCGTGTTTATCTCTCCTAATCTAAGTGGAAAGAGCCAACTTGCATTTACTCTGTCTATACCCCTCATAATTTTGTAAACTTCTATCAAATCTCCCCTCATTCTTCTACGCTCCAAGGAATAAAGTCCTAACCTGTTTAATCTTTCCCTGTAACTCAACTCCCTAAGACCCGGCAACATCCTAGTAAATCTTCTCTGCACTCTCTCAATCTTACTGATGTCCTTCCTGTAGTTAGGCAACCAGAACTGCATACAATACTCCAAAGTTGGCCTCACCAATGTCTTATACAACCTCACCATAACATCCCAACTCCTATACTCAATACTTTGATTTATGAAGGCCAGTATGCCAAAAGCTTTCTTTACAACCCTGTCTACCTGTGACGCCACTTTCAGGGAATTATGTATCTGAACTCCCAGATCCCTTTGTTCCTCCGCACTCCTCAGTGCCCTACCATTTACTGTGTATGTCCTACCTTGGTTTGACCTTCAAAATGCAACACCTCACACTTTTCCGCATTAAATTCCATCTGCCATTTTCTGGCCCATTTTACCAGTTGGTCCAGATCTCTCTGCAAGCTTTGAAAGCCTTCCTCGCTGTCCACAATGCCTCCAATCTTAGTGTCATCAGCAAACTTGCTGATCCAATTCACCACATTATCATCCAAATCATTGATATAGACAACAAACAACAGTGGTCCCAACACAGATCCCTGAGGCACACCACTAGTCACAGACCTCCAGTCTGAGAAGCAATCATCCACTACCACTCTCTGTCTTCTCCCACACAGCCAATTTCGAATCCAGTTTACAACCTCTCCATGGATACCAAGTGTCTGAACCTTCTGAACTAACCTCCCATGTGGGACCTTGTCAAAGGCCTTACTAAAGTCCATGTAGACAACATCCACAGCCTTTCCTTCATCTACTTTCTTGGTAGCCTCCTCGAAAAACTCTACAAGGTTCGTTAAACACGACCTACCACGCACAAAGCCATGCTGACTATCCTTAATCAGCCCTTGGCTGTCCAAATAATTATATATCCGATCTCTCAGAACACCTTCCAATAATTTACCTACTACTGACGTGAGGCTCACTGGCCTGTAATTACCTGGTTTACTTTTGGAGCCTTTTTTAAACAACGGAACAACATGAGCTACCCTCCAATCTTCCGGCACCTCACCCGTGGCTAAGGACATTTTAAATATTTCTGCCAGGGCCCCTGCAATTTCTACACTAGTCTCCCTCAAGGTCCGAGGGAATATCATGTCAGGCCCGGGGGATTTATCTACCTTTATTCGCTGTAAGGCAGCAAGCACCTCCTCCTCTTTAATCTCTATATGTTCCATGACACTACTGCTTGTTTCCCTTTCTTCCTTATACACCATGCCAGTTTCCTGAGTAAATACTGATGCAAAAAAACTGTTTAAGATCTCCCCCATCTCGTGAGGCTCCATACATAGACGATCACTCTGATCTTCAAGGGGACCAATTGTGTCCCTTACTATCCTTGTTACTATCCTTACTAGTTGGTTTCCAATTAAATACTTCTGAGCTCTAAATCTTTCACAGGTACTCACCCTCACCTCTAATGTTCATCTTCGTTATAGGTGTGTTGAACAACACATCAGAAAACAATATTGACTTTTGAGAAAGGTGGGAGCCGAGAAATTCTCTCCACGGTAGCCTGTGAAATTTGACCCCTTCTAAAACTCAAGCATTGAGCTTGACCTTCCACTAAGCTCAAAGCCCACAAAAACCTATATGCCTATTGGCATTAAAATACCCAGCACACTGCCACCAGATGTTAATGAAAACCCAAACCTTCGAGACAATACGTAACAGGGGTTTAGAAGGGGAACAAAAATGCCAGAATGCACCAGGTTGTCAAAACAATGCCTTTCTTAAGTCAGACCCCAACACCAATAGAGATTTAATTATAATTGTGCCTCACCCAAAGAGGGTAATGAGAAATTCAAACTTAAACAGAGCTTGGCTGTAGCAGTGTACGATTGATAAGTGAGTGTCTGAGTATGAATGTGTGTTTATGCTTTATTTTAAACAATCTTGTTATGAAATATTAACGTGTAGCATTTCATTCTGTGTGGTGCGGAGGTGTTATGAAGCTATGCTTTATAAAAAAAATGACTTTATGAATTTACTGGCTGGAAACCACTAATTGATTTTTTTAAAAGACTAAAGCCACATTCCAATGGCTTGAAATCACAGACAAAGATAGCTGTTCATTTGCATCGCTGTACCTTCTACATTCCAAAGCCATTGAAATGAAGACAACCTGGCTGCAAAGTCTCACCAGGAACAATTGCTTTGAAGGAGTATGAATGGGGGGCTATATCCCCAAAGCATCCAGACAATCACCAGGGTGCTCAACTGCATGGAGACAAAGCATTAAACATAATCCCTGGACAACAGGACTCTGGCTATAAAAGGACTTTGTCCAGACGTAATCTAATTATGAAATCCACTAGCCATGACCATATTTGGGTCATTGGGCAGTTGGAGAGCAAGGTGTCATGTGACAAGCCAGCTAACCCTTTGTGTGTTTAAGCACCTGTTTTCTCTGCAGATCAGAGCACAATTAAATGAGATACTGAAGAAGCAAGACCCTGAGTGTGTTCTCTCTTTCTCTCTCTCTCTCCATCCAAATTGCAAGTTTCAAACTCTGTCTGCTAATTTTGACTATCCATGTGCTGCAGACAGAATTTTTTAAAAAGAACTCAATCCAGCAGCTGCTGTCTCCAGGAGAACAGATAAATCATCCATCGGTATCTTAAAACTGCCTCAACAGCCAAGCCAGCTTTGATCCATCCAAGTTATCAGCCTATGAGAACTGTATCATTTTTAATCTTTAATGGACTTTAAAGTATCACTTAATCTATCCTCCAACTCTGTAATCTATTGGTGTGTGTGAACTTTGAGTGTGTTTCGGTGTGTGTGAAAGTCGGAGAATGTTTTTATTATATTACTTGGAGCATTTTAAGTACAATAAAAACTATCCTCTACTATTTTCAAAAACATGAAGAAAATCTGTCTGATTGTGGTTTTATGGTCACAGCATGTAAACAGTTAAACACTCACTGAATTGGCAAGCATATCCTTTTAAAAACCCTGTTGCGGCTAGACAAAGAGTGGGAAGAGGGTAGCCATCCAACCCCTCCTCGCCTGGTCATAACTATGTGTAGCCATGGCTCAGTGGTAGCACACTATCCTTTGAGTCAGGAAGTTGTGGGATCAAATCCCAATGGGGTGAAACAGTGGCATGGTGGTAATACCACTGGATTAGTAATCGAGGGGCCCACACTAATGATCAGGGAGACATGGTTTCAAATCTCACCATGGCAGCTGGTGGAATTTAACTTCAATTAATAAATCTGGAATTAAAAAGCTAGTCTTGGTAATGGTGGCCATGAACCCATCATTGGTTGTCATAAAAAGCCACCTAGTTCACTAATGTCCTTTAGGGAAGGATATCTGCCATCCTTACCCAGCCTGGCCTACATGTGACTCCAGGCCCACAGAGTAGTTAACTCTTATCTGCCCTCCGAAATGCCCCGTAAGCTATTCATTTCAAGGGCAAATAGGGGTGGACAATAAATGTTGGCCTTGCCAGTGATGCCCATATCCCATGAAAAAATTTTTAAAAATAGAAACTTGAGCATCAAGTCCAGGCTGACACTTCAGGTTAGTACTGAGAGAGCAGTGCTGCACTATTGGAGGTGCTGCCTTTCAGACCAAGCTGCAACTGGTCTCGCAGGTGGAATTAAATGCATTCTTTGAAGTGGATGGGGTCGTGAGCTCTCTATTCTTTTCTACAAACCATATTCTTAAACTCCTCTTCCCTGCCTCCTCCACCCTCACCTCCAATAACAAGTGTGAAGAGCTCATGGACTCCTTTGTCAGTAAAATTGAGAGCATTCATTCAGGTGTCCCTGATGCTTCCCCACACCCTCTCCCATCCCTTAATCTACAGCGCCAAACTTGCTCAAAGGTAATACCTGCCCCAGCTCTACACTAGCATCTTTCTCTATTTTCTCTCCTTTCTCAGCTCATTCCCTCTTCAAGTTCACCCATGTGACCAACCTCCTGCTCCTCGTTGTTATTCTCACCAATTGTCCCAAATCCGTGCCCGTTTTTCCAAGAACTCCCATGTTTCAATCCCTCTGGTTTCTGCCCCTGCCGCAGGACTGAAACAGCTCTTATCGAAGTCACAAATGACATCCAATGTAACCGTGACAAACTGTCCTTTCTCATCCTTTCTAACCTACCTGCAGCCTCAGATATGGTTGAGCAAACCATCCTCCTCCAATGCTTCTCCTCCGTCATCCAGCCAGGTGGTACTGAACTCTTCTGTTTCTATTTTTATCTGTCCAGTCAGAGCTGGAGAATCACTTCTTGTTCCTGCGCCATCACATCTGGAATCCCCAAAGATCTATCCTTGCCCTCTTTTATTTGCAACATGCTGCCCCATGGTGACATCATCCAAAAATAGCAGGCTCTACACGTACACCGACGACACCCAGTTTTACCTCACTGCCATCTCTCCTGACCTTCCCTTGTCTAAATTGTCAGATTGCTTGTCCAATATTCAGTACTGGAGGAGAGATAATCTCTTCCAAACATTGGGAACACTGAGCCACTGACTTCAGACTCACCACATTCACCATTCCTTAGCCAGCAATCCATCCCTCTCCCTGGCCATTGCCAGACGCTGAATGAGACATTGATGTTGGATTTGATTGCAAGTTGTGCTTCTGTCCACATATCTGCTCCATCACTAAGACCTTCCACTTCCACCTCTGCAACATCACATGACTCGCCCCACCCCGCTCATCTGCTACCAATGCTCTCATCTATGCCTTTGTTACCTGTGGGCTTAACTATTCCAAAATTCCCCTGGCTGGCCTCTGATCGTCAATCCTCTGTAAATTCCGGCTCACCCAAAACTCTGCTCTCTGGGATTTAACTTGCACCAAGTCCCATTCACCTGGAACTCACGGACTTGTATTGGCTCCTGGTTCAGCAATGCCTCAATTTTAAAAATCCTCATGCTGGCTCCCAAGTCCCCCCATTGCCTCACCTCTCCCTATTTCCACAACCTCCACCAGCCCTATAACCCTCCAAGCTATTTGTGCTCCTCTACTTCTGGCCTCTTGTGCACCCCAATTTTAATAGTTCCACCATTGCCGTCTGCACCTTCAGCTGCCAAGGCCCTAAGCACCAGAATTCCTTCCCTAAATGTCTTCTCACCTCTCTTTCCCCCTTTAAGTGGTCTTTAAAACCTCTCTCTGCCCTCATATCACTTTATGTGGTTTTGTGTCAAATTTTGTTTGGTGCTGCTCCTATGAAGCTTCAATGGATGTTTTGCTACATTAAAGGTGCTATATAAATGCAAACTGTTGTTGTTACTTCCATTACTCAGATGAGCATCCTATCCTTTTTAAAGAAATTAATTAGCAGAGCTGTAATTTCTGTTGAAAGATTCAGTTGCTAAGACTGAAAATTAATTTGCTTTTGTTCAAAAAGTAAATCTGACCGGAGGCTCACCGTATCTGATAAATAGTCTCCAGTACCTTATACAAATAGTGTTCCATTATATTATTTATTTTCAGGATCTCTTATCCATTCTGCTGCCATGTACAGGTGAAAGCACACATAAATCTCATTCACCTTGAGATTCCTGTACTCTAATTGATGAACAGTCATTATTGAAATGGATGGAAGCTCAGCGGACTCTGCAGAAATTTAATTAAATTAATTAAACTGATGGTCTCTGCATTTGGCTTCCAGTTTGTTCAACAGAGGGGGAAATTAAAGGGATTTTATTTTGTGTGTACTTTAAGAATGCAGTGACTGTCAAAGAGCACAGAGCACAAGCCACATCATGTGGAGGCAGTGGGTCAGCTGGGCCGCATTATCATTACTGAGTTCATAGGTTTGAAGTCCCCGCTTGTTGTAGAGTGGCTGAGTTGTACTATTGATGATAAGAGTTGATCAGCAGGCACTTCCTGGGTAGAAACTTAAAGTTTACTTACAATATGCTCAGCAGCAATTACACGTGTCCCTTCAACTCCAACTCTAACTTTACACTGACTGCTGAGGTAGCCCGCGCTAAGCTCCTATTGGTTACTACATATCATGTGATCTTGCCTAACAAGTATTATTCTTACAGGTACATTACATTAAATAAAACAATAATTACTACATTCCTCCCCCTTTAACTCGGCTATACATATCATATTTACAAGTACATATTTTTCAAGACAACATAATATTTAGACTGTGTAAGGAATTTACAATTTCAGTCTTTCAGGTGGTTTCCTGGTATGTGTGTGAAACATTGCAGATCCACAACTTCAGATTCTTTGTCAGGAAATTCCTTTTCCAGAGTTGTCTGAACATAAGGTGCTTCGGTGGGCACTTGCAGTTCTGTATCCTCAACTCTTACAGGAACATCAGACGTGTCAGTCCTGGGCTGAGTATTCTCAACAGGAAACGCAGACCTGGTTATGATCACTGGTGGAACCATATCCTGATGATTTGTCTCTCTCTTCCTTAAATGTTCCACATGTTTATGGATGATCTGGACTTCCACCTCCATGTGGTAAGATAGAGATCCAGTCACCATATTTATGTCACCCAGTAACCACTTTGGTCCTTCCTTGAAGTTCTTCACATATACCAGCTCTCCCATGGTAAATTTCCTCTCGCAACTATGCCACTCATGTCTAGTTTTCTGGCTTCCCAGACTCCTTTCCACCTTCCCCTCCAAATTCGCCATTATTAAGCTTAATCTCGTCCTTTGACGGCGTTTCAACAATAACTCTGCAGGTGTGGCACCTGTTGTTGTGTGAAGGGTAGTCCTGTAATGAAAAAGAAAGCGTGCTAGCTTGATTGCCAAGGAATCGCCAGTTAACATTTTCATGCCTGCCTTGAATGTTTGAAACACCCTTTTGGCTAGACCAAGGGTGGTACAGTGCAGTTTTCACATGAGTGATACCTTTGAGGCTGATAAACCGTTGAAACTCAGCACTCGTAAATGCCATGCCGTTATCGGAAATGACTACTTCTGGTAGTCTGTGAATGGCAAAATTCTGACGTAGTTTCTCAATTGTACTGCCTAACGTTGGTGACTTCACCTCATATATATCCAATCAATTTGAATGAGCAGAAACATTGTTCCCAGGAAAGGTCCAACATAGTCAATATGTAACCACACCCAGGGTCTACCTGGCCACTCCCATGGGTGTAACGGAGCTGTCACTGGCAACTTTAGCAGTTGCTGACATTGCACACAGAGCTTTACTAAACTCTCTATTTCGCCATCCATCCCAGGCGGCCATAGATAGCTGTGTGCTATGGTCTTCATTCAGGAAATTCCTGGATGGGCACTGTGTAGCTCAATTAAAAGTGGTTCCCATCCCTTTGGAGGAACTATCACACATGCTTCCCACAATAAGTTGCCATCCTGGTTGGTTATTTCATGTCTTCTGTTGAAGTATGGGGTTTCATTTAATCAGATACAGGCTCCCATGACCAACCATGTATCACTTGTTCTCGTACCTGAGATAGGATTGGGTCCCGACTTGTCCAGCCTCTGATCTGTCAAGTACATACAAGCGAGGAATCTAAGAAATCTAACTGTAAAACAAGTTCCTGTGGAACTGGGATGTGCTCATCACTTTCTTGTAAAGGCAAATGACTAAGGGCATCAGCGTTTTCAATTTGACTGCCAGGCCTATGTATTAAAGCGTGTTCGTATGCTGCCGGAATTAAAGCCCATAGTTGTATTCTTGCTGAGGCCTTGGTTGGCCTTGTCCTCACTAATCTATCCTAGAAATTGGTTATGGTCTGGAATGATTGTAAAATGGCAGCTGTGCACGTACTGGTGAAATTTCTTGACACCAAAGATGATGGACAGACCTTTCTCTATCTGCGAATATCCCTTTTCCGCTGTGGTGAGCATTCTTCATACATATCCATGCCGTCGCCCATTTGATGAGAGAGTACTGCTCCCACTCCATAGGGAGATGCGTCACATGTCAGCACCAATTCTTTCGTCTGGTCATAATGCACTAATAGACTGGACGAGTGCAACAATTGTTTCACCTTTATGAAAGCTTCTTTCTGGGGCACCTCCCAAGACCAATCTTTTTTGAGTAGAGAATGCAGGGGGGCCAGCACTGTAGATAAATTGGGTAAGAACCGCCCATTATAGTTGATCATTCCTAGGAATGATTTGAGCTCAGAGGCGTTCTTTGACGCAGGTGCCTCTCTTATGGCTCTTACTTTCTCCTCAACCGGGTGGAGGCCCTGTGAATCTACTCGGTGACCCAAATACTCCCTCACTTGGAATGTGCACTTGACTTTTTTCTAGCGCAGTCTTTAATCTCGGCCTTCTTTCTGACTTCACCAATGCAAGCTCAAGCTGTCTGAGCTCAGTGGCTAAGCATCCCAAAATGTCATTATGTGCCTGCTTCCTGGAAAATTCTGTGACTCACTTAGTTGATTCTTCAGCTCTTCCGTCTCTTTTTTGTATTTGTTTGCTGCCTCCTGGAAATTTGAACATTGTTCTGTCTTCTTTGCCAACTCATTCTTCAGTTTGTTCAGAGAAGCGTTGAATTCTTTTGGTTTCTCTTCATACTTATCCAGAGGTACAAACTTTGACCTGAGGGATCTTGTAGTGTATGAAGATCTTTCAACAAGTTTTCTTTTTCCCTTCGAATGTTGCTCATCTTGTCTCGAATTCTGTCATCAAGCAGGGTCTCTTTGAGTTTCTTCTGCTGTCCTTCCAGGTTTTGGCTTAAGACAGCCTGCATTTCTTCAGGTTGTTGAATCTTTAAACACTCCTTTTTCAGAACAGGGATGCTTCCAGCTTCCTTTTGAAATTTCAGTGGCCAATCAAGGTTGATTTCCCTTAGCCAATTTCACCCTAGAAGGCTTGGTCGTCTACCTCTCAATACCAACACTGGTAACTTTTTTTTTTATTATTCATTCACGGGATGTGGGCTTCGCTGGCTGGGCCAACATTTATTGCCCATCCCTAGTTGCTCTTGAGAAGGTGATGTTGAGCTGCCATCTTGAACTGCTGCAGTCCATGTGGTGTAGGTACACCCACAGTGCTGTTAGCAAGGGAGTTCCAAGATTTTGACCCAGCAACAGTGGAGAAACGGCAATATATTTGCAAGTCAGGATGGTGAGTGACTTGGAGGGGAAATTCCAGATGGTGGTGTTCCCATCTATCTGCTGCCCGTGTCCTTCTAGATGGTAGTGGTCGTGGTTTTGGAAGGTGCTGTCTAAGGAGCCTTGGTGAATTCCTGCAGCACACTTTGTAGATGGTACACACTGCTGCTGCTGTGCGTCGGTGGTGGAGGGAGTGAATGTTTGTGGATGTGGTGCCAATAAAGCGGGCTGCTCTGTCCGGGATGGGATCAAGCTTCTTGAGTACTATGGAAGCTGCACTCATCCAGGCAAGGTGGAGTATTCCATCACACTCCTGACTTGTGCCTTGTAGATGGTAGACAGGCTCTGGGGAGTCAGGAGGTCAGTTACTCGTCTCACGGTTCCTAGCCTCTGACCTGCTCTTAAGCCACAGTATTTATATGGCTAGTCCGCTTCAGTTTCTAGTCAATGGTAACCCCCAGGATGTTGATAGTGGGGGATTCAGTGATAGTAATGCCATTGAACATCAAGGGGCAATGGTTGGATTCTCTCTTGTTGGAGATGGTCATTGCCTGGCACTTGCGTGGCGTGAATGTTACTTGCCATTTGTTAGTCCAAGCCTGGATATTGTCTAGGTCTTGCTGCATTTGGACATGGACTGCTTCATTATCTGAAGAGTCGCGAATGGTGCTGAACATTGTGCAATGATCAGCGAACATCCCCACTTCTGACCTTATGATGGAAGGAAGGTCATTGATGGAGATGGTTGGGCCGAGGACACTACTCTGAGGAACTTGTGCAATGATGCCCTGGGGCTGAGATGATTGATCTCCAACAACCACAGCCATCTTCCTTTGTGTTAGGTATGACTCTAACCAGCAGAGAGTTTTCTCCCTGATTCCCATTGACTTCAGTTTTGCTAAGGCTCCTTGATGCCACACTCAGTCAAATGATGCCTTCATGTCAAGGGCAGTCACTGTCACCTCACCTTGGGAGTTCAGCTCTTTTGTCCACGTTTGAACCAATGCTATAATGAGGTTAGGAGCTGAGTGGCCCTGGCAGGACCCAAACTGGGCATCAGTGAGCAGGTTATTGCTAAGCAAGTGCCACTTGATAGCACTGTTGATGACCCCTAATGTAATGTAACCCCCATTACATTACTGGTGATAGACAATGCACTGTTGGGGCCGGAATTGGATGAGTTGGATCTGTCCTGTTTTTTATGTACAGGACATATCTGGGCAATTTTCCACATAGCCGGGTTGATGCCAGTGTTGTAGCTGTACTGAAACAACTTGGCTAGGGGCGGGGAAAGTTCTGGAGCACAAGTCTTCAGTACTATTGCTGGAATGTTGTCAGGGCCCATAACCTTTGCAGTATCCAGTGCCTTCAGCTGTTTCTTGATATCACGTGGAGTGAATCGAATTGGCTGAAGACTGGCATCTGTGAGGCTGAAGATCTCCAGAGGAGGCTGAGATGGATCATCCACTCGGCACTTCTAGCTGAAGATTGCGGCAAATGCTTCACTACAGCCTTATCTTTTGCGCTTATGTGCTGAGCTCCTCCATCATTGAGGATGGGGATATTTGTGGAGACTGCTGCTCCATTAATTGCCCACCACCATTCATGACTGGATGTGGCAGGACTGCAGAGCTTAGGTCTGATCTGTTGGTTGTGGGATCGCTTAGCCCTATCACTTGCTACTTATGCTGTTTGGCATGCATGTAGTCCTGTGTTTTAGCCTCACCAGGTTGACACCTCATTTTTAGGTATGCCTGGTGTTCCTCCTGGCATGCACTTCTGCACTCTTCACTGAACCAGGGTTGATCCCCTGGCTTAATGGTAACATTAGAGTGGGGGATATGCTGGGCCATGAGGTTACAGATTGTGTTCGAGTGCAATTCTGCTGCTGCTGATGGCCCACAGTGCCTCATGGATGCCCAATCTTGAGTTGCTAGATTTGTTCGAAATCTATCCCATTTAACATGGTGGTAGTGCCACAGAACACGATGGAGGGTATCCTCAATGTGAAGGCGGGACTTCATCTCCACAACGACTGTGCGGTGGTCACTCCTACCAATACAGTCATGGACACAAACATCTGTGCAGGCAGGTTGGTGAGAATGGGGTCAAGTATGTTTCTCCCTCTTGTAGGTTCCCTCACCATGTGCTGCAGACCCAGTCTATAAGCTATGTCATTTAAGGCTTGGTCAGCTCAGTCAGTAGTGGTGCTACCGAGCCACTCTTGGTGATGGACATTGAAGTCCCCCATCCAGAGTACATTCTGAGGCCATGCCACCCTCAGTGCTTCCTCCAAGTGGTGTTCAACATGGAGGAGCACTGATTCATCAGCTGAGGGAGGGTGGTACGTGGTAATCAGCTAGAGGTTCCTTTGCCCATGTTTGACCTGATGCCATGAGACTTCATGCGGCCCTGAGTCGATGTTGAGGACTCCCAGGGAAACTCCCTTCTGACTGTATACCACAGTGCCGCCACCTCTGCTGGATCTGTCCTGGTGATGGGACAGGATATACCCAGGGGTGGTGGTGGTGGTGTCTGGGACATGATCTGTAAGGTATGATTCCATGAGGATGACTATCTCAGGCTGTTGCTTGACTAGTCTGTGAGACAGCTCTCCCAATTCTGGCACTAGTCCCCAGATATTAGTAAGGAGGACTTTGCAGGGTCGACAGGGCTGAGATTGCCATTGTCATTTCCGTTGCCTAGGTCGATGCCAAGTGGTCCGTCCAGTTTCATTCCTTTTTTGTGACTTTGTGGCAGTTTATTACAACTGAGAGTCTTGCTAGGCAATTTCAGAGGGCATTTAAGAGTCAACCACATTGCTGTGGGTCTGGAGTCACACGTAGGGCAGACCAGGTAAGGGCGACAGATTTCCTTCCCTAAAGGACATTAATGAACCAGGTGGGTTTTTACAACAATCGACAATGGTTTCATGATCATCATTAGACTTTTAATTCCAGATTTTTATTGAATTCAAATTCCATCATCTGCCGTGGTGGAATTCGAACTCGGGTCCCCAGAGCATCTCTGGGTTACTAGGGTTACTACTGGGTTCCAAAATGGACAGTTACTCTGCTTATGCCTTTTACTTGAATGTCTTCACCCATATATGTTTTTACCTTGGCATCTGTTCGTTACAAACTTAATTGATGTTCACCATTATTCAAATATCTGAAAGCATGTTCCCCAATTACTGTAGTGGAAGCTCCCGTGTCCACTTCCATTTTATCAGGTCTGCCATTTATTTTCACTGTGACAAATATTGGTTCTGTCTTTCCAACTTTCAGATTAAACAATGAGTAAATGTCTGAATTTGTCGTTTCAGCATCTTCTACCTTGTAGATTTCTTTGGGCTTCCTCCTTTGTTTACAAGGCTGCTTGAATCTTTCCTTGCACTGTCTCATCATACGTCCATTTCTGTGACAATAATAGCATTCAATTTTTTTAAACTGCCAATTGCTAAAAGACTAATTGTTTCCACCTCTTTTAAAATAATTCTTTGATTTCATTGCTAAGTTATTTTTCATTATTCTTCGGCTAGCAGGGGCTGTTTCCTGCTTCTCAGCGGAGACTCGCTTTTTTGCGCCTCTTTCAGCTGAGGTTTCCTACCCAATGTGGAGGACGGCACCATCAAACTTCCAATCAGCCTGTAGGTTTTGCTCCCACAAGTACTCAAGAGGATTGCTCATCTCTTCTCTTCCCTCGTAATCTTGTTCACTTGAAAAAAAGAATGTGAGGCATTCTGTGTATTGAGACCAATCATCTGTGGCTGCTTCAAAGGATCAATTCTCCCAAATTGTTGGCATTTTGAGAGGGGAAAACTTCTTCAATTCTAATGGAACTTGCTACTTACAATCACTGGGAGAGGTACAGTGCTGATTTCTTTTTAACTTGATTTCTTCTGTTCAATCCTGTTTTATCCTCATCGCCAGTTTGTTGTAGGGCGGCTGAGTTGTACTGTTAATGATAAAGTTAATCAGCAGACACTTCTTGGGCGGAAACTTTAAGTTTATTTACTACAATATACTCAGCAGCAACTACACGTGTGCTTTCAACTCCAACTCTATCTCTACACTGACTGCCAAGGTAGCCCACACTACTCTCCTATTGGTTACTATAGATCATGTGATCTTGTATAACAAGTATCATTCTTAAAGGTACATTACACACTAAATATAACCAAAATTACTATACCACTCCAGAGGCTTGAACTCACACTTCTATTGTGGAAGGTGCTGCCTTTCAGATCAAATGTTAAACTGAGGCACAGCAGGACATAAAAGATCCTGTCTCATGGTTGTGAAGAAGAGTAGGGTAATCTGGCCAATATCTATTCCTCAACCAACATCACTAAAACAGATGATCTGGCCATTATCACATTGCAGTTTGTGGGACTGCATTTCTTCCTACATTGCAACAGTGACTACGCTTCAAATGTACTTCAGTGGCTACAAAGCGCTTTGGGGTCATGAAGGGTGCTATATAAATACAAGTCTATCTTTATGTAAATAATGCCCATCAATTTTGTCAGGTCTACACAAACTTCAAGTCGAAACAATGAAAAATAAAAGTCCATCTTTGTTGTACTAAACGAATCGCCACAACAATCCTTCAATAGCTTTTAACTAAACATATCCTTTCACTCGTTAGTCATTCCCCCCTTCTGCTGAGGAACACCTTAAAGATATGAAGTGACAGCGATTGTCACTGAGTGACACAAGTGTCTTGTCCTAGTTGCCGAGCACCAGTGAGCTTGAATTAAATCTGTCAGCTCTTGACGTTTAAAATGTTAATTGTTACAATTAGTCAGAGGCCACAGCTAAAAGTCTGTCAAACCATTGTGGTCTTTTAAATGTTGCACTCACATCTTGCAAAAAGTCATCCATTTTGAACTCTGTTTTAAATATCTCTGAATATCAAGTTCAAGTTCCATATGTAATCATTTGAAAAAGTCAAAAACGCCACAATTTTGTACTTAAAACCTACGCTTTTGTAAATAAATAACATGCTTTCAGCTTATCAGGCAGCAGCCTGCAATAATGCCATGTTCTCTGGCAGGGAACCAAAGGTGTGAGAGCTCTTTCCAAAATTCTCCTGGGCCTAAATTTTCAGCTCAACGGACGGGCGCAATCGGCGGGCCCGGGAGCAGCCGGGAAACAGATCACTGACCGCGATCAGCCCCCGACCCCAATTACACGCTGGCTGGCCAATTAACGTCCAGCCAGCGTGAAGCGCGTGCTGAAAAGCTCAGTGCTGCCGGGGAGAGGTGGGAGGAGGGCGAGTGATGACATCAACACGGGCACAGGCGAGCACTGACAAGAAGCTCCCTGAAGGCAGAGAGCTACCTCAGGGAGCTGAAGGCCCGAAAACCATGAAATAAAGTTTTTAAAATCAGGAAAAAAAATATCCAAGCATCACAATCAGGCACCTGAACATATAGACTATAAAAATGCTGTCCACAGGTTTCTATTTTTATTTTATTTAATAACAAAGCCTCATCCCACACCTAGATAAGGTTTGATGAAAACTGTAAAGGCCGTCTGGCTGATTCGCCTGTCCGCCAACCGTAAGGTTGGGCGGGCTACGTAAAATGACAATTGCGCTGTTAATGGGCTTAATTGCCCTCTTAATTATCAGCGGACACACTTCCAACTTTTGCACGCACCTGCAGGCTAAAATATTGACGCTCACCCGACGCCATCTTGCACAACTTCACACCCGCATGCCCACCCAATTAGCATAAAACTCAGCCCCTGGTCTTCCAGGATTGGTCCATGAAAAGTGTACTCACCAGTAATATCTGGGGATATTCTCTTGATCTCCTGATTGTAACTCTACAGGAATTTGACCCATTGTCATTAGAATAAAGAATCTAAAGCAAATCTCTGGATTACTCTCCTACAGATGTTACCGAGAGTAACAAACTAGGTACTAGCCCATAATATGGTAGTACGACCTGGTTAGGGACCAGTAACATTTCATTTAAAATAGCCAAAGTTTGAAATCCCAGTTACCCATTAGGAGAATAAAGACACAAGATTCCACTGTTTCAAACAAAATAAACTTTACCATACAAAGTCAGAAAAGTAAAACAATATACAACATCTATCTTATACTTTAACATTCAGAATTAAACAAGGTAAATATGAATTAACAGGAAAACTGTGGTCAAACACACTACACTGCACATTAAATGACAGATGCAACCAAGGGGATGCATCCAATGGATTTCTCAGCAACCCACCCAGATGTCAGTGACCGCTGAGTCACTAAATCCGACCTGAAATGTTGGGCTGAATTTTACAGCTCCCAGGGGATGGGGTCAGGTTCCCAGGCAATGGGGGCTGCTAAAGCGGGCCCCACGCCATGGGCACCTTTCCTGGCGCCTACCTGCCCGTCCCGGACAACACCGCAATTACTAGGTGGGGAGTTGTCAGGAGGCTTGCCCACCAGTGGGCCAATTATAACCCTTAAGTAGTCAATTAATGGCTACATAAGGACCTCCGCCTGCCACCACTCAGATTTTACCTTTGGCAGGGGGGAGGCCATCACTAAGTCCAGCCCAGTAATTTTGACTGTTTACTGGCCAGGCTGGGGGCTTGGCTCCCTCTGCCTATCAGAGTCCCTTCCCCACCAAGATCTCCCCACCTCTGAGTTTCCCCTCTCTCCCCATACCCTGTCCAACCTGGGTCCCATCCCCTTGCTGGGGCCTACCAGCCTGGTCCCAATGAGACCCCGAGCTTACCTTAAAGCCTGGATCCGTCACAGCTCAGTTCCCTCCAGTACTGCTGCAGCCCCAGCAATGGTCACTGCGCCCGATGGCACTGCTGGGATCAGAGAGCTGCTGGCCATTTGATTGGCCAGCAGCTCTTGGGAGCAGGACTTTCTCCCCCAATGGGGGTGGAAAGGCCTGTCTCAAGCCAATTAATGACCAGAAAACCATTAAATGGCTACAGGGAGAGCCAGCAATATGCTGGCGGGCCCATACATGACAGTTACGCCAGGGATGCAGGGCTCCGTCCCCATGTAAAAGCCAGTATGTTAACTCTATTTCCCTCCACAGATGCTGCCTGGGCTGCTGAATATTTCCAGCGTTTTTTGCTTTTATTTCAGATTTCCAGCATCTGCTGTATTTTGCTTTTGTGCATATTGATTTCTGGTTTTTACCTAATTCGCTTGTGGAATTCATAAGCCAAGATTTAATTTTTTGATTCAATTTTTGGATGTTGCTGAGAGTGATGCCATTGATTTCCCATCCCTAGTTGTCCTTGAGAATATGGTGGTGAGCCACCTTCTTGAACCACTGCACTGGGGGTGGTGAAGTCAGGTAGGGAGTTCCAACAGATTGACACCGGCAATGATGAAGAAATGATGATATAAATCTGCCGCGATGGTGTGTGACTCAGGGGGGATCTGTGAGCTGATGGTTTTCCCTTCCCAATCAAAAGTAAACTTCTCCCCGACCTCACTCTTCCGACTCTGATCTGTAGTATCTCCCCGTTCCATCCACTTCTGTGGTCGAGCTTTGCCATCTCACCCAAAATGTTCCACTTTGCAGATGCTTTTCCCCATCTTCAAGAGCATCCTTGAGGCCTACCACTGCCTTTGGTCACTTCCCCAAACTCTCACACTTACTCAGGTTTGACCCTGACCCTAAATTTGGGGAGAGAGATGGGATCTCCTCACTACACTACAAGAGTACTCACTCCAAGCATTGTTATTGATGAACTGGTGCTATTTGTAGAGTTGGAATCCTTAACAGAAAGACTTAGAGTTGTGGCACACAAGGAGGCCATTCAGCTCACCGTGTCCATGCCAGATGAGAAAGAGCTCTCCAACCTAATCCCACCTTGGTCCATAGCCTGTAAGTTGCAGCACCACAAGGACATATCCACATGTTTTTTTTTTAAATGCGGTCAAGGTTACTACCTCTTATCACCCTTTCAAGCAATGAGCTTCAGGCCCCACCAACCTCTGGGTGAAAGGGATCACTCAGCTCCCCTTTAATCCTTCTACCAAATATTTTAAATCTATGCCATTGGTTATTGATGTCTCTGCTAATAGGTCCTTCCTATCCACTCCATCTAGGCCCCTCATAATTGTATACACCTCAGTTAAACACCCCTCAGCCTCTTCTGTTCCAAAGGAAACAACCCCGGCCTATTCTTTCTTTCCTCATAGCTAAAAGTCTCCAGTCCAAGCAACATCCTGGTAAATCTCCTCTATGCCCGCTCTAGTATGATCACATGCTTCCTATAATGCGGTGGCCAGAACTCTAGTACTCTAGCCACGGTCTAACTAGTGTTACGAGTTCTACCATAACCTCCCTGCTCTTATTCTCTAGGCCTCGGTCAATAAAGGTAAGTATTCAAGGAAGGTATATGCCATCTTGACTACCTTATCTACCTGTCATGTTACCTTCAGCAAAGTGGACACACACTCCAAAGCTGCT
Organism: Cetorhinus maximus; assembly: GCF_964194155.1. Taxonomy (NCBI): domain Eukaryota; kingdom Metazoa; phylum Chordata; class Chondrichthyes; order Lamniformes; family Cetorhinidae; genus Cetorhinus; species Cetorhinus maximus. The sequence continues at coordinate 26,087,085 of NC_135892.1, read as the reverse complement.
CTGTTCCTCTACATTTCTCAGAATCCTCCCATTTATTGTGTATTGCCTTGCCTTGTTCACCCATTTTTCTGCCCATTTAATCAGTCAATTAGTGTCTTCCTGCAGTTTACAGCTTTCTCCATCACTAACAACCACACAGCCAATTTTTGTATCGTCTGCAAACTGTTAAGATCCCCGCAGAGACCGATAGCTTTTTTAAGAAAGGAATTCGCACAACGCAAGCAGAAAGAAAACCAATGGACAAGATTTCACTTTTTAAAACTTTTACTGTAACCAACTAAAATCAGCTACTCAAACATTAATTAACAGGTGAAGGATATTTTTTAAAAAAAGTAAATTTTGCTTTAAACGGCCGATACAATATAGATATGCCTCGTGTTGCAAGCACTCGCATTGCTTCCCACACAGATGTGGGACCATGTGCAACATCATAGTCTTTCCAACTCAGCCTCCATTTTGTAGGATTCGTCACTTCTCAGCCAATCATTTCGGCTCTTGAGTTGCATTTACTAGTAGCTGTATTCCATGCAGACATAGTTACCACCTCTAAGGCACACGTCTACAAACTCCCTCTTACTTGGCTCATGACAGTCTTGATGGCACAGAATCCCCAGAGACCTCCGTCGGCAACCCCTTTAAATGGACTAGTGGGCTCTGGCATCACCTCAACAGCAGCAATGGATACTGTCCAATCCACAATCCCTCGCTCCTCCTACCTTCAATGTTTTGTCCTTTCCAAATATATAGCACACATAGCAACACAGGCCAGGTTTTTTCCGTGCACACTGGCGTGGGTGTGCGCGGTGGCGTGAGCGGGTTATATGGCGAGAAGGCCAAAAATCCATTTCACGACGTTGTGAAACCAGTTTGTGATCATCCACTCAGCCTGATGGCGGGCCACGTTCCTCACCATCAGACATTGGGAACCTCATTGTAATACATCTGCATATCATTATAAGGCCAACCTGCCAGATTCATTCCCCCCCTGCTAGATCGTCTGCCCACGTTGGCGTGAAAACACTCTGGCGCAGAACAAGGGCAGAGAAAGAAGTAAGTGTAGAGGAAGGGATAATGCTGGGGAAGAAGTTACGGGGAAGGAGTAAGAGTGGTGGAAGAAGTAGGGTGGCGGAAGAAGTAAGTGGGGGACAGTCGGGGGCCTGGGAGGACTAAGAGTGGGTGGGGGGGGAAGGGGTCTGGGGTTGGGGGAGGAATGTCCAGGTGAACATGCAAGAGATGGGTCTAATGGGTCAATGATGGCCTCCTGGGGAGTGAACTGAGGGTGGGTGTGGTATGAGGGAATGGTGAGAATGACCGAGGAAAGAGTGAGGCAGTAGGGTGGGAGGGTGGCGGTTCAGCGGTGGTGGTAGAAGGGACAGCGAGGGTGATTGGTGGGGACTCGGAGGCAGACACAGACCCTGGAAATGGGAAGGAGGAGGTCAGGGAGGTGAATGTGGATGGGGGGTGGTTTTTGGGAAGGAAGGGAACATGCACATTCACCTGGACATCCCCGTAGGAAAAGGGTTGTGACTGGTAGGTCACAGAAAGGAAGTGGAAGGTGATGCTGGGAGGGGTCAACTGTGATGGGGGAAAGGAAATGGTTGACTAGGGGAGGGGAAAAGACAGGGGAAGCGCATGAAAAATCGAATCCGGACTATGCTGTCCAAATCGAAAGTGAAACGACAGTCATGATGGGTGGGATGAGGTGCTGCATGGGAGCATGTTCAGTGGGTGGGGGGATTTGCAGCTCAGCTCAGATGGACAAGTGAAAACAAACCCCAGCATTGAAAATGTTCAGGACATTGAGGTGAGTGTGATATGGGAAGGATCCATGTGTGCGGGAGAGTACTTGCACGAGGCTCTGAAAGGCCCTGCCACACACACACACAATTCTCCCTCCAGAATCACTCATTGGCCAGCTGCTCCCTCTGCGATCACAGACGATGAGGTTGAGGGGATCACAGGCAAAGGGGATTCAGAGGGAGAGGACAGACTCTGAGATTCCTGAGTGGATGACCCAGGGGTGTCCAGCTGCTGCTCCTCCTCCTTTCAGGTGCCTGAGGGCCTGGCGTCAATCCTTGAGGGGTAGGAACATTTGGAGGGACGTCGAGGTGCCTCATTTCCCTCTCGCGTTGCCACTGCAGGAACTCACCCATGGTTACCGTGATGGAGTGCAGGTCTGCACGCATCTCCGCATTCTGCTGGGCCAGGGTCTCCATGGCGTCTGCCACCCTCCTCATGGAGACCTCCATGTGCACACATGTGGGCACCACTTCATGTGAGAGCAGGTGGGCGCACTCCTCCGACTCACATGCCACTCTGCTGAGGGCTTCCAACAGCTCTGCGTGATGTTCCCATGCCTTTTGCTGACTCTCCAGGATGAGTTAGAAGTTCAAATGCCATCTTGTCATCTGACTCAGACTTCACAGATGCCTGCTCTCCAGCAGTTCTTCAAGTGCCAGGGAGCTTGCACAAACCTGCCTCCTTCTGCTGCGGACATGTGTCCATGTGGTGATCACCAGGTTGTGAACCTAAACCTGCTCTAGATCTAGGTTCCACCAAGGTGTGTGTCTCTGCACTGGTGCAGGATGTGGGTAAACGCTGTGACGGGTCTTCCAGGCTGCTTATTTCCAGCTCTTCAATGGAGGAGATGTTTTCTCGGCTGGAAGTGAGGACGGGAAAGAGCTGTGGGACTGGCTGGCTGGGGTCTGGCTGGCTGAGGGTGTCGGTCGCTTGGCAGAGCTCACTGTGAAACAAAGTAGAGATGAGCAGTGCTTGGCAGCAGAGTCCAAAGCAGGAGAGAGAGCAGTCACATTTGCGTTGAGAGAGGGATGATGTGGTGCAGGGTCCTCACGTGGGTGTTCACCGCCAACCTCACCATCACCGCAGGTACGGCCCACGTCCTCACCAGTCAGTGAGATGGCATGCTCCTCAAAGTGAGTGAGGGGCCTAATGTGGGCCACTCCACCTCTGATCTGGGACCTCCCTGCTGATGTGAGCAGACTCCTCCTGCATGAAAACAGGTGGAGAGAGTATGAGCAGGACACATGGCTCCGCTCACTACACAAACATTCCACGCAGTGCCATGGGCAGGATGAGGACATGAGCTCGAGAGGGTATGAACCAGATGGGAATGAGAGGGTGTGTGTGAGAGTTAGTGGCCTTGGCCCTTGAGTTGTGAAATCCCTGTGGATGTGTGATGGGTTTGAGCGTGTGTGAGGTAAGAGTGATGGGAAGAGTGAATTACCCTGGTGGAATGGATGAGACCATTCATCCTTTCTCAGCACTGGGTGGCTGTCCTCTTTTTCAGAGCATTGGTGCTGACCACCACCTCCCAGGCCAGATTAGTGAGATCACTGCCCATCCTGCTACCAGAGCAGGGGTAGAGGACATCACGGCGAGCCTCCACTGCATCCAAAAGGTGCTGGAGGGATGTGTCAATGAACTTGGGGACTGCAGTCTTTTTGCCTTTCGGGGAAATCCTGTCTTCTTTGCAGCAGTCATGGGTTGGAAGCACTGAGATGTGTGCGCATGCCTGGACTTTAAATATGGCACCCGGTTTGATGAAGCGGTGAGGTGATGGCATGGCAGGCAAATGAGAGCCTGCCAACCATGGAAATGGCATGTTTCATGGGAATGCATAATTAATGTGGCAGGTTTGGGATGATACGATGTTAAAAGCTGCCATTGTAGCTGGCGGGTAAAACGTATTTTTGCCCGCCCGCTACTGCACTTAGTGCAAACCTGGGACGATTCCACCCACAGTCTCTGCTCTATTCTCTGCTTCTATATCAGGATCTGTTTGAAGACTGCTAAACAGAAAACTGTTCCATTTGAAGAAAAACTTGCTTGTTTTCTCCTTGCACAAATTCTGTGTACCAAACTGCTAAATGGAGAGAAAAGAAAAACAGGTGGATTCCGTCCAGCTGCAATTAGCTTTCTATTTACCCTTTTCTTCTTAGCCGTTCATCCACATGGCAACCCCAAGTCACATGGCCATTTTTTGAAACTTAACGATGTCATAATCAGGAAACCAATTAACCCTCTTTTAAAATACTCCCCAGACTATTTTGTTCTTAAAAGGGACATCAAACAAAAGAAAATACAAGCTTTTCCCAGTTCATGTGTCATCACAAAACCTCTTAGGCATGCCTCCTACATTTAACTCTAAATCATTGATAAATATTGTACCATGAATATCAAGGGAACCAGTAATGAGTTCTATGGAGTCCCACTGGAAACAGCCTTCCAATCATAAGCACATCCGTTGACCATAATCCTTTGCTTCCTGCCACTGAGCCAACTTTGGATGTAATTTGCCACTTTCCCTTGGATCCCATAAACTTTTAATTTTCTGACCAATTTGCCTTGCGGGGCTCTCTCAAAAGCCTTACTCAAATCCATGTAGACTGCATCAAATGCTCTACCCACGTCAACCCACCTTTGCTGCCTTCTCAAAAAAAAAATCAGTCAATTTAGTCAAACATGACCATCCCTTAACAAATCCATGCTGACTGTCTTCGATTGATCCATACCTTTCTAAATGACAAATTATGCTGCCTCTCAGAACTTTTTCCAATAGTTTGCCCATCATTTATGTTACACTGACTGGTCTCTAATTAATAGGGTTATCTTCCCCCTTTTTAAATAATGCTATAACGTTATCTGTCCTTCAAAATCTCCAGCATCACGCCTAGCCGGAAAGGATTGGAAAATTATTGGCAGAACTTCTGTTATTTCTTCCCTTGCTTCCCTTGGAAGCTTAGGATATATTTTATGTGGACCTTTTGATTTATCTACTTTCATAGAAGCTAAATACCTTCATATTATTTCCCTCATTATGTTTATCCCATCCAATATTTCACACTTCTCCTCCTTAACAACAATGTCTTCATTATTCCCCTCTTTTGTGAAAATGGATGCAAAGTATTCATTAAGAGCCATGCCCATGTCTTCTGCCTCCCACACAGATTACCTTTTTGGTCTCTAATTAGACCTATATTATGACGTGGCAGATGATGTGTGCCAGGTGGACCAAATCCACAAGGGAAACTTGGTCACGCTATCACAACAGTTTTGCAATTTGTATTTATTATGAGAAGATGTGTGCACTGAATTCAGAAGCAATAAGTCCACAAAGACCTTAAGATACTTTAAAAATTAAATTTAAATATTTATTAACAAAATAAAAGATTTTAAGCACATACATAAGACTACAATTACCTACTACTATAATAACTCCTAAAATTCCTAATTAACCTGACCCTCAGTTACACCCACTTTAAGGCAACAATCCAAAATAGATTTTAGATTTAAAACAGAACCAGCAAGTTAACACAATATCCACTTGACAGTGGAATTCCAAATGGCTTTTCCCCCAACTTCAGTTTAGTTATATGGCAGACATATGCACAAATGGCTGGTGGCTTCATTAAGGCTATTTCATACACTCCTGTTAGAACTTACATGGCCTTCTACCCTTTATATACGGTTCCCTTTTGTTAATATGCAAATTCTATTGTTCTATATGTCTTTGAAACTGTATCTTGCTCATAATATAAAAACTTTCATGTTGCCAATATTGTCAGTAACCTTTAGGAAAAATAAACACACTCCTTAGCCTTACTTATCTGGCTAGTTTAAACAGACTAAGATCCCTTTGAAATCTAAATCTCTTCATTTATCTAAAAATGCAAATTCCCTTCACACCTTGCATGCTAAGTCAGCATCCATGTTTACTCATTAGCATGTCAGGCACATAACTTCTTTTGATGGTTTCAGACTAGAAGTCTACTTGACTCCAAATGTAATTAAATCACTCAGACAGGCCAAACTATACTTATGCCCATAAACCTACTTCACAATAAACCAAAGATATTATGAAAATATTGTACTTTCATCACAACCTATTCTTTCCTTAGTTATCCTCTTGCTCTTTATACATTTAAAAATGATTCCCTCATTACAGCCTGACCTTGCATTTGCCTGGATGAGTGCAGCTCCAACAACACTCAAGAAGCTTGACAAAACAGGACAAAGCAGCCAGCTTAATTGGCACCACATCCACAAAATTCACTCCCTCCACCACCGACGCACAGTGGCAGCAGAGTGTAGCATCTACAAGATGCACTGCAGGAACACACCAGGGCTCCATAGACAGTACCTTCCAAACCCACAACCACTACCATCTAGAAGAACAAGGGCAGCAGACACATGGGAACACCACCGCCTGGAAGTTCCCATCCAAGCCACTCACTATCCTGACTTGGAAATATATCGCCATTCCTTCACTGTCGCTGGATCAAAATCCTGGCCCTGGAACTCCCTCCCAAACAGCACTGTGGGTGTACCTACAGCATATGGACTGCAACGGTTCAAGAAGGCAGCTCACCACCACCTTCTCAAGGGCAATTAGGGATAGGCAATAAATGCTGGCCTAGCCAGCAACACTCACATCCCAGGAATGAATTTTTAAAATTATTTTGGTGTGTCCCCTGATTTTACTTGCCAATATTTTTTTTCATGCCTTCTCTTTGTTTTCTTAATTTCATATTTAATTTTACTCTTGGGCTTTTTATACTCCTCTAGGGCTTCTGCAGGATTGAACTTTTGGCATCTCACATAAGTTTTTTATTTTGCCTTACCCTGCTCTGCATGTCATTTGACATCGAAGGGAGTCCAGATTTGGGAGTCCCACCCTTTTTCTTTGTTGGAACATATTTGTTCTGAATTCTTGTTATTTCCTCATTGAATGCCTCCCACAGCTCTGACACTGATACTTCAAGTAGCTGTTTCCAGTCCACTTTTTCTAAATCACATCTCAGCTTAGTAAAATTGGCGTTTCTCTGATAAAACTTTTCCTCTTGGTCACTTCTTATCCTTTTCCATAACTTCTCTAAATCTAACTGAACTATGATCACTACCACTAAAATGCTCTCCCATACCCCTTCCACATGCCCAGATTAATTTCTTAAAATTAAATCCATTAATGTTTATTTCTAAAGAAGAAAAAGATACCAGCATATGATGCTGACAGTGCTTCTACAATTGAAGGTCCATTAGCGTACATATCTTGTGTTTAACCACCTCAGTCTAATTTAGCATGACTCGAGGCATCAGTTCAATGTAAAATCTGTTGCAAGTTATAACTTGGGATACATGAAAAGGTGCCCTGTATAAAATAGAATTTAGACACAAATGTAAAATGACAATATTATAATGAAAGTTCAGTCCTCTCATGTGTTCCAAATATCCCAGTTAATAGCAAATTAATTTTATAATTGAGAATGACATTGTTAAGGCAAATAGTTGAATGTGGCAATATTGAGGGGAGATCAGATAAGAAGAAAAAAAATCAATATTTTAATTTTTAAGCATCGATTGTCCTGTGCCAGTTACTATAAACCATAGGCTCCTGTTTTGCTCTAATACTGTTAAAGTATCTACTTAGGAGGTACATTTAAGCCACTTGTCCCAAATGTCCTTGGCAATAATGGCTCTTACACTGATTAAGTGCTGAGGCTGCAGGTTGAGGCATTTAATCAAAGTGTCGGAAGTATTTATTGCCAAGGACATGCTGGACTAATGCAGTTATCATTATTAATCCATACACCACAAAGCAAGAAGGGAAACAAAAGCTGAGACAAGTAACATTCATTAACATTACGCTTCTTTACAGCATGAAGGAGTAGAGCTTTCCAATGTGTTCTTCCTCCCGTCAGTGAATGTGTCATTACGAGTGCTTGAAAATAACATTGCAAATTAAATTCTTGTCAGATTTTTTTTTCATTTTGTTATTAAGCAAGTTTGCATTCAATTTATTGTCAGAGAGGATGTAAAAACAATTTTTATGTTAGCATAACAAACATAAAATGAGAGGAATCTAGTTGGTTGAGACCGATCTTTCTACAGAATATTAATATGAACTCAAACTAATATGACACCTTACCACATCCCTTAGAAGCTCAAATATCTCACAACCACTGAAGCATTTTGAAATGCAGATACTGATACAGATACAAATGCAGATTACTATAGACTGGCATTTATATAACCCTCAGAATGTCCCAAAGCACTTCACAGACAATTAAGTAATTTTGAAATGTAGTCACTTAGAAAGTAATAATGTAGTAATGTAGAAAACATGGCAATGAATTTGCACAGAGCAAGGTTCCCACAAACAGCAATCTGATAATGGCCAGATTGGCTAAATCTTCCTAGAAAAATAACAAGTTAACAATGCACCTTGTTATAGATGCACAAATTGTCCAGAAATTCACAGGATTAAGAAATATGCCATAAGTTGTGAGTTTTGAGAATTTAGTGGTAAATTTATGCAACTCTCACCCTTGGCCTCCCTGTTATTTTTAAAAACTTGCTGATTTACACATTAATTGCCCATTAAACTTGCCTGAAATTTAGGACTCATCATTAACAATGTAAATACCTTTTTAACAACATGATAATTGTGATTTTATTGCTGATTACCATCTACTGCCCTCCCTCAGCTGACAAATCAGTACTCGTCCATGTTGAAGATCTCTTGGAAGTTTAAGCACAGAGGATGGCAAGGGCACAGAATGTACTCTGGGTGGGGGACCTCAATCCACATCACCAAGTGTGGCTCGCTACCATATCTACTGACTGAGCTGGCTGAGTCCTGATGTACATGTTTGCCAGACTGAGCCTGCAGCAGGTGGTGAGAGAACCAACAAGATGTCACCCTCTCCAATCTACCTGTCACAGATAGATCCTTCCATGAGAGTATTGGTTGGACGGACCACTGTATTGTCCTTGTGGAGATGAAGACCCGTCTTCACATTGAGGATACCCTCCATCATGCTGCGCGTCACCAACACTGTGCTAAATGAAATAGACTCAGAACAGATCTAGCAGCTCAAAATTGGGCATCTATGAGGTGTTGTGGGCTATCAGCGGCAGCAAAATTATATTCAATCACAATCTATAACCTCATGGCATGACATATACCCACTCTACCATTATCATCAAGCCTGGGGATCAATTTTGGTACAATGAGACAGCCTGGAGTGCATGTCAGGAGCAGCGCCAGGCATGCATTAAAATGAGGTGCAAAGAAGATACAACATAGGACTACTTGTATGCCGAACAGCAGAAGCATTACGCGATAGACAGAGCTAAGCAATTTTCTTGCCAACCGATCTAGATCTAGACTGCCACATCCCCTCGAGTACCACAAAATCACCCTATTCTCAATGATGGGAAGCCCAAAATCAGTGCAAAAGACAAAGCTGAAGCATTTTCAACAACCTTCAGCCAAAAGTGCCAAGTGGATGATCCATCTTGGCCCCCTCCTGAAGACCACAGCATCATAGATGCTAGTCGTCACCAATTCGATTCACTCCATGTGATATCAAGGAACAGCTGAAGGCACTTGATATAACAAAGTCAATGGGCCCTGACAACATACCAGCTGTAGTACTGAAGACCCGTGCTCCAGAACTAGCCGTGCCCTAGCTAAGCTGTTTCAATAAAGCTTCAAGACTACCTGACAATGTGGAAAATTGCCCAGGTATGTCCTGTCCTCAAAAAACAGGACAAATCGAATAGCCAGTTACCACCCCATCAGTTTACTGGTGATCATTGGCAAAGTAATGGAAGTGTCGACAGTGCTATCAAGCGGCACTTACACAGCAATAGCCTGCTCACTGATGCAGTTCTGCTAGGGCCACTCAGCTCCTGACCTCATGCAGCTTTGACCAAATATGGACAAAAGAGCTGAAGTCAAGGGGTGAGGCAAGTGACTGCCCATGCCGTCAAGGCAGCTTTTGATTGAGTGTGGCTTCAAGGAGCCCTAGCAAAACTGCAGCCAATGGGAATTAGGGGGAAAACTTCTACTGGTTGGAGTCATACCTAGCACAAAGAAAGATGGTTGTGGTTCTTAAAAGCTAATCATCTCAGTCCCAGGACATCGCTGCAGGAGTTCCTCAGGGTAGTGTCCTAGGCCCAACCATTTTTAGCTGCTTCATCAATGGCCTTCCCTCCATCATAAGATCAGAAGTGGAGATGTTTGCTGATGGTTGCAGTGTTCACTACCATTTGTGACTCCTCAAATACTGAAGCAGTCTGTGTCCATATGCAGCATATGCCCGACAGACTCCAAGTCAAAGCAGCCCACTTGATAAGCACCCCATCCACCTATCCAAGACTGGATAACATTCAGGCTTGGGCTGATAAGTGGCAATAAGTACAAGCACCACACCAGTGCCAGGCAATGACCATCTCCAACAAGAGAGAATCTCATCTTCTCCCATTGAGATTCAATGGCTTTACCATCGCTGAATCCCCCACCATCAACATCCTGCGGGGTTACTGTTGACTATAAACTTAAGTAGACCAGCCATATAAAAACTGTGGCTGCAATAGCTAGTCAGAGGCTGGGAATTCTGCAGAGAGTAACTCACCTCCTGACTCCACAAAGACTGTCCACCATCTACAAGGCACAAGTCAGGAGTGTGATGAAATACTTTCTGCTTGCCTGGATCAGTGTAGCTCCAACAACACCCAAGAAGTTCAACAGATTCCAAGACAAAGCAGCCCACTTGATTGACACCCCATCCACCACCTTAAAAATTCATTTCCTCCATGCACAGTGGCAGCAGTGTGTACCATATTACAAGATAAACTGCAGCAACTCATCAAGGCTCCTTTGACAGCACCTTCCAAGCCTGTGACCTCTACCATTTAGAAGGTCAAGGGCAGCAGATGCCTTCTAATACCACCACCTGCAAGTTCCCCTCTAAGCCATTCAACATCCTGACTTGGAGAGATAGCACCATTCCTTCACTATTGCTGGGTCAAAATCCTGAAACACCTTCCCTAACAGCACTGTGGGTGTACCTACATCAGATGGTCTTCAGTGATGCTCACATCCCATGAAAGAATATAAAATAAAGAAAAAGCTTAGGAACAATTTAAACTTTGAGCCTTATTCCTTCATGTAATAAATTTCTGTTAGAGATTTTTTAAAATTATTTAATTTCCTTTCTTACTTTTCCTTTCTATCTCTTTTCTCTCCCTCTCTCAATCCAATGTAACATGTTGTTTAAGCACATGGACTGTACAAAGATGAAAAAACAAGGTTCCTTTATTCCACCGGCATCAAAATTGTATAAACTGTCAAGGGAAAGCATAACTCCAAGAAACAACTATTTACATAGAATTTTCATTGCTGATGTGCCAGCTGTGTCCTAGCCAGCGCCTTGGCTCCTAAGCGCAGCACTCACCAGGTGTGTTCAGGCTTGTCCTTCTGCCCAGCTTCTGGCTGCAGTCCTGATCCCTTCTCTCTCCATGAAGCCTCTCAGACTCAGGGGTGCTGCCAGTCAGGCTGGCTAACTCTCAATTCCCCTTCCTGCCACTTCAGGTATCCTCAGAGGCTTCTAGCTCCTGCCAAACTTTCATTCACAAGTCCTGGCTTTGTACTGGCTGCTTTCTCCCTCGCTTCACAGCCTCTGGCTCCACCCCTCAGCTTGTCTAAGGCACTGCTTCCTGCAGGAAGGGGCTCATTGCGGTCAACCAGTTCCCCTGCTCGGTGCTCTTCCCCACCATTGCCACCTGCTGCCAAAGGTCCCACTCTACCAATCTTTCATGTCCTCTTCAGTACCTAATTTGACTACAATTCGCCCTCACTCTCATTGATCTTGCATTTCTTTCTCAATCTTTAATTCTTGTCAGTTAAGGAGATACACAGTTAGTCCCGTCGTTCATTGAGGTCCCAGATGTTCTTTGCCTTCGCTGCTCCGTTATCAGCTCACACTTGCAGCAAGTTATGGTGCTGCTGAAATTCAAGCTGAAGACTTCAGGAAAATGTCTAACTAATAGTGCATACCACAAGCTGTCCCACTCAGTATGATTTTGTCCATTCAGCTTAGATAATAAATATTAGCCAAGACACTGGGAGAACTCCCCAACTTACCTTTGAAGTAATGTTATGGCATATTTTACCTCTACCTGAGGAGTCAAGCAGGACCTCACCCTAAAAACAGCAACTTTGATAGTGCAATACTCCTTTAGTACTGCACTGGAGTGTCAGCCTGGATTATGTTTTTAAGTTCCTGGAGTGGAACTTGAACCCATGATCTTGTAACTCAGAGGCAAGGCAGCCCCTGCATGAAATGCACTTCCAGGCTTAAATCTAGCCAAATCTGTATGGATTACAGCAAACAGAACTCATGACTGATATTACACCAAAGGGCAGAACTTTTCGTCAGGTGGGCGCGGTGGGCGCGGTGGGCGGGCCCAATCGCAGCTGCGAAACTGACCACCGCCCGCGATTGGGCTCTGACTATGATTTCACGTTGGCTGGGAGCCCTAACGCTGCCGGGGTGGGGGCGGGAGGAGCGGGAGTGCTGAGGTGTGCACATGCGTGGGGGAGGCGCGCACTGACAGCTCCCTGAAGCACAGAGATGCCTCAAGGAGCTGACGGATTTTGAATACAAAAATAAAACTTTTAACATATGTGGTAAACATGTCCCCACATGTGACTCATTCACACCAAAAGGAACACGTGAAAAAGGATGTTAAAAAATTTTTTTTAGTAAGCGCTGGAAACCTCATCCCGCCCGTGGATGAGATTTCATTAAAAATGCAAAGGTCGCCTGGCCCATTCACCCTCCTGCCAACCGAATGATTGAGCAAAATGCGGCTTAATTAATTACTTAAGGGTCGTAGTAGGCCTCTTAATTGTCGGCGGGTGTGTTGCCGCCTCTCGCGCGCGCCCGCTGACCAAAAGATTGCAAGAGTGTACAATGACGTCGGGACGCTCGCCTGACGTCATTGCGCACTATTTCACTCCCGTTCAGCTGCGCGCCTTCCTGCGGGATGAAAATTCCTGCCCAATGTCTCCCAATAAAAGCAGGATTATTTCCCTGGCAAAATGTAGTAAGTGGAGAATAGTTACACAATAGAAATTGTAAAATCAATCCCAGTCACTTACAGCAGTAAATGACAGGGCAAATACCCATCATCTCCATCCTGGCTGGGTCTTGTGGAGTCACTGTATACAGCCCCGGAAAGATTGATGGAGCTGGTCGAACTTGAGCCCAGACAGTATCCAGGAGTAAAAATAGACAGCCGCATGTAGTGAAGGCACAAGCCTGGCCAGAAGATACTGTCTGGAGTCAAAGGGTTTAAATTTCATTTCCGGGGCTCCACAGAAGCCTAGCACCCTTTTGTTGGGGTACTGTGCTACCAGCCACTTCTGACGTGGCCTGCACAGCCCTCTTTTTTTTATTTATTCACATGGGCTTCGCTGGCTGGGCCAGTGTTTATTGCCCATCCCTAGTTGCCCTTGAGAAGGTGGTGGTGAGTTGCCTTCTTGAACCGTTGCAGTCCATGCAGTATAGGTACACCCACAGTGCTGTTAGGGAGGGAGTTCCAGGATTTTGGCCCAGCGACAGTGAAGGGACGATGATGTATTTCCAAGTCAGAATGGTGAGTGGCTTGGAGGGGAACTTCCAGGTGGCGGTGTTCCCATCTATCTGCTGCCCTTGACATGAGTTTGGAAGGCCCTAGTGGGGGCATGACTCCAGTTGTATGGCTCCTGCACATGTGTCTTTGGATGTCTGATCAGTGTCATTAGCCACCGTTTGAGAGGATGGACTGTGTCTCCCAATAGCCAGCCAGACATCCAAGAGTGCAGGAGCTATGAACAGCCTTGACACCTGGGTGTGATGTAAAATGTACAAATTATGGCAGCTTCCATGATACCTGGCACAAACCTGCAGGATCTCGAGCTGGTGATCACATCCTATCTGAATGTTCAGAGAGTGGAATCCTTTTCTATTCACAAAGGCCTCTATCTCTCCTACTAGTGCTTTGATGGGCACATGTGTGCAGTCAATGGCACCCTGAATCCTTGGAAATCCTGCTAAAGCTGCAAAACCTCTGGCTCGCTCTGCTTGGCTGTCCTCGTCTGTCTTGTAGTGAATAAAGATGTTTACCCTTTGGAACAGTGCACCTGTCAGAAGTTTGATGCAGCTGTGCATTGCGGATTGTGACACTCGGCAAAGATCTCCCACAGACCCTGGGACAAACCCGAGGCATAAAAATTAAGGGCAACTGTGACCTTCAGTGCCACTAACATTGGGTGGCCACTGACACAGTTTGAGGCTACCTCAGGTCCTACCATGTCACATATTGAGGTCACTGACTCCTTTAAGAGGCAGAGCTTTCTTCGGCACTGGGCCTCAGTCATGTCAAGGTAGCTGGATCTCAGCCTGTAGACTCTTCCAGCAGGGTATTGGCGCCTTCTCCTGCCCCTTTTACCTGCAACGCCTGCTGGCCTTCGACCCCTTTAGCTTGTCGCTCTTGGTCTTGAGGGTAGACTCTATTATGCTGTCTGTGGCCAATTGGCCTCCTCTGCCTTCTTGCCCTCTCCTCCTCATCTGAGGAAGTCCTTGCAGCAGAGTAAACAATGCCCATCTCAAACCTGAATTATGTAGGGGCCTATCTGCAGACAGCCTCTGCAACGATTTAAGACTCCTAAAGTAATGTAAATGAACAAGATGCTTCACTAAATAATCAGTAATGCACAGACTCACACCTCAATTTGAAACTCCTACCTCCTCACCTCTCTATTCCTTCTGGCCCTTATATCCTGCCCTGGATCCAGGAAGTTGTAAAAGTGCCTCTCAAAATTGAATCTTTAATGGCCTTTACAGGCCCTTTCATTGACGGCAGGTGTCCTTCCAACCTTCACACACGCCCACCCAGCATAATCTCACGTGGCCTGAGTCATGACTGCCGGGCGCCCACACGGGTCACGAAAATTTCTGGTCATCATTACTGAGGCTAGCTCCAGATTTTTATTAATTGAATTTAAATTCCAGCAGCTGCCATGGTGGGATCTGAACCCATGTCCCCAGTAGCCTTGGCCTCCCGATGGCTCGTCCAGTGACATTACCACCACGCCACCGTCTCCCCTAGATTTGCCAGACAGCGTTGTTAAATCCTCAAAGCGGGGGTGGGGGGCGGCTGAGGATTAGGTGATCTGTTCACTCAAAGACCGGGATCCATCCACCAGTCGGAATGTCGAGAGCAATCCCACTTCCATCGGCCCTAGAAGCCACAAGTGGGTTTTACGTTGCCTACACAGCTAATCGCCTGCAGTGGTGGCCCCTCTGACTCTGCATGCCCTGCCTCCAAGAGCTGCAGGCAGAGGGCCAGGGGCTCTTCAGTCCCAATAATCAAGTGTGGTGACCGCTGCTTGGACTGCAGCAGGCCCCAGAGCACTGACCAGTGTAGGCATGTAACTTGGGTCATGGGTCACTGGGGCCAATTAGGCAGGCCATAGCAAGGATGGGGGCAGAGTGGCAGGGGTCAATCATGAGAGCAGGGCAGTCTTCCAGCAGGGTTGGCACTTGCCGCTGGGACCCACGGGGAGGCCTCCAGGTTTTATTTGGCAGCCTCCCCACATAACGAGTTGCCCATCCATTGCTGGTAAAATACCAGTGGCGGTAGGAAGAGGTCCTTAAACAGTCAATAATTGCAGCCAAAGTCCTCCAAGTCCCTTGAGAGTTGACGTGTGGGTGAGGCATGTGGGAGCTCTCACTGTGTATCAGAGTGGTGCCAACTGATTGGATGGTCAGCTGATCATTGTGCAAAGAATCACTTTTTCCTTCTGTCTGCAGGAGAAAAGGGTGCACAACGCAAGAGAGAGGGTGAAGACTGATGTAGATGTGCTGGACAACTGAGCCCTGACACCTGCAGAGGAGGCAGTTCTTGACCTGGCCAGAGAGCAGGGCAGCCAGGATATATCAAATGATGGGATCGTAGTGCAGTGCAAAGAGAGTGAGGCGGCCTCAAGCTCAGTGTCCACCACTGGGCAGAAAGGAAGTGTGCGTCAAGCATGGATGGGAGGAGGGCAAGGGAAGACCTTTGCCTTATTTTTTGTGTTCTTCCACGTAGGTTTCTGCACTCCGTAAGGACGGTTGCTGCCTCGACAGGGATTCTGCTGTCCACCTCTGAGAAGGACGACAATGGTTTCTCAGAGGCTTCGGCATCACATCATTCCCATGCACCCACCACCAACACAGATACACTCATGTTGGTGGGTATGTGCTCCTGACTCGATGCAGGGTTGCAAGCTGGAGAATACCTCACAGATGCTCATGAGCAGCTGATGGATGCTGTGACAGCCAAGGTTGATGGCAGTCGGAGAACTGTTGAGGTTGAGTGCCAGGCCCATGCTGAGCCTCAGGCTGATGCCAGGCACTTGGGAGTGTCAAAGCACATAGGCATCATGAGTTCTTCTGCGGAACCTGGCATGCATCTTCAGTGGTCGCATACCACATGCACATTGATTGAGTAGAACCCTGTCTGTTTATGAAGGCCACAGGCTTGTCCAAGAGAGCTTTGATTGCCATGTGAGTGCAATTCATTACACTCTGCACCTGTGGAAAACATGCAATGACCCTGAGTCCAATAGATCTCTCTGTCTGGTTATCAGGATTACACTGGTAGTGGAACTATCGAGTCATCTTGAACAAAGAATTGGTGATTTCCTGGAATATCCCAGTGGATCTCTGGAAGGAGCTGTTGGAGATTAATCACACCAAAGCATCATTTCATACGTAGAAACCCCATTTATTACTTGTGCACATGGGAGACAATACAATGAGATCTACTGTACCGTCTCGTAGCAGAATACACGCAGACCTGTTAAAAGCATTTTTATAGCCAATCAGTAAATTTTGCACAAACCTATCTGCTTATTTGCATAAGTTAACTAACCAATCCATGTTCCAGCAAATTTACATTCCCCTCACAACAGATGTTGTGCTTATGCACATGCTTATCACAACCCTGATTACATTCGGCCTGGGAGAGAACAAAATGGAATGTCTCAGGGCTCATCCTACAACTGTGTTCAGACAAGAAGGAATTGTTCTCGAGGTTGCAGTATTTTTCTCTTGGGTCTAGGTATATAATTCAACTTCTCCATTAACCCTTTTAACACTAAATGGGTTCCCTGTAGTTGCCTAGGCCACCACACTTCCCCCCTTTTGTCCTACAAGGACAATCCACCCTTAGACAAGTTCTATGTATCCTAGCTGCCGGGCTTCATCCTCAGTGGGGTCCTGATTCCTTAGGAGAGGGAGGGAATAGATAGTTGGCTTGCCACCAGGACTCTGGAGGCCCTGTAGTTGGCAGACAGAGCAGATGCAACAGAGGATGAGCTAGATAATAACATAGAAAACAATGAGTAGGGCAAGACCAATGACAAGGTATTTGAGGAGAGTTTTAAAAAGGTCCCCAAACCACCCACCAATATTAGGGAACCACCCCCACCAGTCAAAGGATTTTTCCGGGGCAACTGCATGGAGGAGGCGCACTTGGTCCTGAATGAAATGTACATCAGTCTCAATCCTCTGGTCCTTGTTAACATAGAAACAACATGTTTCATTAATAGCTGCACAGACTCCCCCCTGCCCTGCTAGCAAGAAATCCAGGGCCATACGGTTCTGGAGGACAACCTTGGAAAGGGATTTAGCTTCCAACTGCAGACTCTGAATGGCATCAACAGTCTTATTATCAAAAAGTTCCATTGTAGCGGAAATACTAATAATGGCCTTTTCCAGCTCTGAGACCCCTAGACTTGGGATGAGGGCCCGGAAAAATTTGTGGAATCCGGTGTTACGGGTTCCAGGTCGATCGTTTATGATGCCTCAGAGGCCCTAGATAGTTGTGGAGAGAGTCGATGGTAAGGCTCTTGACCCCAAAGGCCTCAGGGACAATATAGCCAATGGTGCTGGTGCCTGCCCAATCGACAGGGAGGGTTTTGTACACCCTGTTTCCACAAAGCCAGAATGAGCCATTGCGGACAAGGGTAGGGTACCAATAAGAGGAATTTTGGCAAAAGTTAAGCCGCTTCCAGACAAAAGAAGAATTCGCCTGGGCATACCAGTGGATGCGGCAGGTCTGACTGAGCTGCAACGCTCACAGGGCCAGCAAGTCGGAGCAACCGGACTGATTTTTGTAATTGCAAGGCCCAGATTCTTCAGTGTAGTAGCCATTAGAGGTCCAAGTGGAGGTGGAATTATTTGAGGTGAGATTGTATGATCGTTGGCAATCACACCCGCCCACATTAAAGTATGTGAGACTATCCTCAGACCTCGGGACTTGCGAAAGACACACCATCTCATTGGCCTTGCACTTCCAAAAGGTGGTGAAGTGTTCTCAAAATTCCCACATTTTTCAAATCATCAACAAGGATATGACTTTTGGACTTTTATGGCAGAGGACCCAACTGCTGAGTTAAGTGTAGAACCCTGCAGTCAGGGGGCTGGGCCCATGAAGGCCTGGGACTGGACATGCCTGGGCTTGTTGAGTGCAGTGTGGATTGTTGCCTATAACCAGACAACGAGAGGAGACAGAATACACATTCTTCCCTTTAAAACAATCAACCCAGAGAAAGACTTCATCTTACATGAAACTAAAGCCCATCAAAATCTTGCATAAATAATCGCTACTACTAAGGCAGAAAGACAGCAATCAATGCAATTATGCGAACCCATCAAACTCCACATATACAATGGCTTTCAGTTCAAGACTAGTTACGGGGACAGGAAGACAATGATAAACATCATGCGAGCCCATTAAAAACAACGAGACAACAATCACCTGGGGAAGCCCACCAAAATCAGACAAAGAACTAACCTTGATTTGGATTGAGATAAGAAATTCAAAAAGAAACAGTATAACTGGGCCACCAGACACAGAAGGGTGAGCAGTTTTTGGAGGGTGAGCAGTTTTTGGGGCAGTTGAAGCAGAGTTTAAATAGGGAGAGGTAGCTGAGCCAAGCAGAGGGAGGAGATCTGGAGGTTTGCAGGCCCGCAGGCAACATCACGGCAAGGGGTGGCAGGCTCAACCGAAGACAACAAGGCCGCAACCGCAGCCCTCCACGAAGATCGACCACCCACAACCGCGCCCTCCACCCAACTGAAGAACCTTCGCAGATTCCACAGACCAGGACCACGTGGGGACAGCAGGCCCCTGAGGACACAAAGAGCGTACCCCAAAACTGCAACTGGCTTACCTGGCTGGATTTCAAACTGTCAAGGAACCCTGGTTGGTGAGCATGATCCCTGACCTCTCCTAGTTCAATTTAGTTAGATTTTGGGGGTGGGACAAGGGTAAGGGGATTAGTAGCGTGATTTTCCCTCGTTATGCCGTGTGTTCCCCATTCTTAACTAAGTGTACTTTGTAGGTTTGTATAATCTCAGTGTAATCCTAATGTTATAAGTTCACTTGTGACTTCAATAAACCCAGTTTTGTTTCTTGCACCAAAACCAGTTGTCTGCTGCACTTTGTCACAACCCCCAAATAAGTCCAAGGTCTAGAACCCAGGGAGTGGGAGCGATTCGGACCACTCAGAAGTCAGAGGTGAAGCTGACACACACCACCACCCTCTACAGTGGTCATAGGACCAGACTGGTTGTGGAACCGAAATCGGCCCTCCTGGTAGTTATAATCAGCAAGGTAGGCACAGGAACCCAATGGCAACTCACCCACCCGAGTACTACCCTTGGTATAATTTCTCCTGACACATAGCCAGGCCGGCCCCTTAACAACCACAAAGGTGGGCTCCCATCTCCAAATGGGCGTTCGATGAATGAGGGCCCTTGTATTACCTAGAGACCATGTGGAATCTGAGGGGAAAGCCAGAAAATGCATCTCTGAAGAGGAGGGGTTAACAGGAAAATGAATACAAATCCAACGTTTAGTTCGATTAACTTGCGAGGCTACGGCCTGCATTCGTTGAACCGCAGAATTGGTAGTCCATGCCCCTGCAAGGACCACGCAGGACAGGATCCAAATCAGAGTCAACATTCTGACGGCTCAGTTAAAGTTCTTGCACAAGCACTTCTGTCCGAGTTCAGCGTCCACCTAACGTGTGAGGCGTGGGTCCACAAGGGTCGTCCTTCAACATTCACGGCCGTATGGGTGGGTGAGCAGGACTTGGAAAGGCCCCTCCCATCGAGGTTCCGAACAGTTCTTTCTCCTGAAGGCCTTTACCAGGACTAGATCCCCAGACTGGTATTGATGGCAGTCTTCAATGGTGGGCTTTTTCTGAGCTTCTACTACCTGTGTATGCAAGCTTTTGAGAGAATTAGTAAGCGCTATACAGTAGGTAATCATTCCCTCATCCATAGTGTGGATATCCATTTCCTTAGCAGACAAAGGTGGGGCCACTGGGAGGCGCATAGGATGTCCCATTACAACTTCATAAGGGGAAAGGGAGGTGGTACGGTTAGGGTGAGAGCGCATAGTCACGAGCACCAAGGGTAGAGCTTCAGGCCATTTCAAACCAGTTTCTTCACATAATTTAGCTAATTTGTTTTTCAGAATACCTTTTTGCCTTTCCACCGCCCCAGTAGACTGGGGGTGGAATGGGCAAGAAAGGTGATGTTTGCATTGTAAGGCCTTCAGTAGTTCCTTTATCACTTTAGCAGTAAAATGAGGCCCATTATCACTTGATAAAATCTCTGGTATCCCGAACCTGGGTATGTACTCACGCAACAACAATAATAGCATAATTCCGTCGGGTGGGATACACCTCCACCCATCGTGAGAACAAACATACTATAACTAAAACATAATTATATCCCATACATTTAGGCATTTGTATAAAGTCCATTTGTAGGTGTACAAACGGGCCCCATGGCTGGGGTCCCGTAGCAGCAGTCACCATGGGCGTCTTGCCTGGGTTATGTTGTTGGCAAAGCAAACATTGTGAAGCTATTTTAGCTGCCATGGTGAAAAACCCAGGCGCAAACCATATCTGCTGTGGCGTTCTGTTCATCCCCCCTTTGCCCGCATGGGTAAATGAATGTAACATGTGGGCAATCCAGGTCAGGAGTGAAACAGGGGCAACTGCATGGCCATCAGAAGAAATCCAGAGGCCGTCAGAGCGTTGTGCGCACGATGCTTGAGTCCAACTGTGTTGTTCACGGGTAGATGCCTGTGACTGCAAGTGAATAAGATCAGTTAGACTAGCTACAGGAGAGGGGGTTGCAGCCTGATAACAAAGGCGAACCACAGACCCAGTAAGACTGGCCGCGGCTGCACGGGTGGCACGATCAGCCCCATCATTACCTTGAGAAACAAAATCATTGCCCTGTGTATGGGCAGAGCATTTAATAACAGCAATGGAGGAGTGGGGCTGGATAGCCATTAAAAGATTAGTGATGAGCTGCCCATGGTGGACGGGGGTTCCTGCTGATGTGAGGAATCCCCGGAGTTTCCAAAGCTGCCCAAAGTCATGTGTCAAGCCGAAAGCGTATCGCGAGTCGGTATAGATATTGACCGATTGTTTGGCAGCAAATATGCAGGCTCGTATAAGGGCAAAAAGTTCAGCGGCCTGGGCAGAGCAGGACGGCGGGAGATGAGCTGCTTCAATAACAGAGTAAGAGTCACAAATAGCATAACCGATAAGTAAATCGCCACTTGGTGATCGAGTAGAGGAGCCATCGACAAAAAGAATGAGGTCGGGATTTAACAGAGGATGATCCTGCAGATCTGGGCGAGGTAGGGTGGAGTGCTGGACAATAGTGGAGTAATCATGAGGCTCGCAGTCTTCCTCCGTGGGTAACAGGGTAGCGGGGTTGAAAGTGGTGCATTGTACAATAGTCAATGAGGGATCCCCTAAAAGGGCTGTTTCCTATCGGGTGAAGCGGGCAGCGGTAAGGTGTTGGGTAGCCGAATGGTTAAGGAGAGCTGCGACTGCGTGGGGAACATGTAGAACAACAGGGTACCCTAGGGTAAGGGACTGGGCGGCGACAACAGCAAGGTAGGCTGCCGCAACGGAGTGAATACAGGAGGGATAACTGCGTGCAACAGGGTCTAAGCGAGTACTGTAATAAGCAACCGGTCGCTGGGCAACCCCATGGGACTGGGTAAACACCCCCTGTGAAAAGCCGCAACGATCGTGAACTAAGGTTTAGTATAATCTGGAAGGCCCAGGGCGGAGTCAGAAATAAGGGCTGTCTTGAGAGCTGCAAAAGCGGTTTGGGAGTCCGACTCCCAAGCGAGGTCCTCAGGGGCAGAAGGGAGGGCAAGATCCTGCAAGGGCCTAGTGAGCTCTGCATAATTAGGGATCCACTGCCGGCAATACCCTGTCATGCCAAGAAAATGAGTCAGATCCTTTTTAGAGCAGGGGAGGGGAAGAGAGTTAATGCTGTCGACACGGCATTTGGATAGGAGTCGAGTGGGGCCATCAAGAACATGGCCCAAGTACTCAACATGGGATCGGCAAAACTGTAACTTTTCATGGGAGGCCTTATGGCCCTTATGGGCTAAGGCTTTCAAAAGGGTGAGGGAGTCGTTGAGACAAGTCTGCTCAGATGGAGAGCAAAGGAGCAAGTCATCGACGTACTGGAGGAGAGTAGAACCTCCGGGGAAGGAGACATCAGCGAGATCAGCCTGAAGGGCATGGGAGAAAATGGTCGGGCTCTCCGTATACTCCTGGGGCAACCGGGTCCATGTATACTGAGTACCGTAAAAGGTGAAAGCAAAAAGAAACTGAGAGCCATGGTGTATGGGTATGGAGAAAAAGGCTCCACAGAGGTCAACAACCGTATAACAAGTGGAGTTAGGGGGAACACAGGTATGTATGGTAGCCGGGTTAGCCACTACTGGATAGGCCGGGATCACACAAGCGTTTACCACCCACAAGTCCTGGACAAAACACCAGGTATTCTTGCCTGGCTTCCGCACAGGGAGTATAGGAGTGTTGCAGGGGCTAACTGTGGGAACTACAACACCGGAGTTTAAAAGGTCTTGGAGGACAGGCTTTATGCCTTCCATTGCTTCGGGATTAAGAGGGTATTGAGCTTTCCGAGGGAGGGGTTTAGAGGGATCCAAACGCACCAGAAACGGTTCTGCTGATAATACTCGACCAACATCATTAGGACCTTGTGCCCACAATGTTTCGGGGATAGTTACCAAGGCATCAGGGGAACCTGTGGTTATGCTGCCTAAAACATGGTGCTGAAAATAGGAAGGATATTCAAGGGGCACAGAGGGAAAAAATTGGATAGCCTGATCATAGATATTCAGGTAGCCATCCATCAATTCCACAGATGATTGGGGATCTGTGCACTGAAGGCAGTACACCATAGGACCAAGGTCCCTGGCCTGATACCCAGCGAAGACACAGAGGGTAACATGAGGTGCAACATCCCGGGCATGAAAATGTGGTTGGGCAGCTGGAGGAAGGGACACAGAGCCAGCAACTCCTTCAGGTCCGACAAAAAGGGAAGATATAGAAAGAACATAGCACTCACCCAGATGGCCTGTTACCTCACGGGCATACTGATGATCCGAGCAGGCAGAGTTATGCGCTGTACAGTGAAGATCCCGAAGCCAGTGTTGCAGGGGCGGGTGGATGGCTATCACGGCGGAAACACTGCGGTCGGTCAGAAGCTGGAGTAGCACGGACTTGAGTTTATCGGATAAATCACAATGTCCAAAATTCCACCACCATACGTGAGGATGACGCGAAGTATCTTCCTGTAGAAGGCCGATGACTGTGGAGTAAGTAGACTCGGGAACTTGAAGAGTGACAGAATTATTAGAGTAGTCTAAGGTACAACCAAGTTTGCAGAGGAGATCACGACCCAAAAGATTGACCGGGACGTCGGCCCCCAGGAGGAATTGATGGGATCCTTTTCTTCCGTTCAGGTCAAAGGCCACTTCTTCGGAAATTGGCAGTGAAAGTGGTTGTCCCGAGACCCCGACGACGGAAATGGAATCCCTAGAGGGGACGACATCAGGAGTCTCGACAGGCCGAAGGGTAGAATAAGTCGTCCAGTATCAATAAGGAAATTCAAGAGACGGCCATTAACAGACAAAGGGATAGTGGGTTCCTCAACGGGAATGAGAGGTAAAAGGATGTGGCAACTCCATTGTGTCGTACCGCCAAATGGATTAGCTACCGAGTAGGGGTTCGGTTGAGGGACAGGGTAGGGGTTCTGTTGGGGGGCAGGGTAGGGGTTCTGTTGGGGGGCAGGGGCCAGCGCCTGCTGAGGTGCCGCCTGCGCCGGAGCTGCAGGCGGCCGAGGGCAGGTACGAGTCCAATGACCTTCCTGGCCGCAGTTGAAACAATTTAAGCGGCCACCCTCTTTTGGTCCCACCTGATGGCCTCTTCCCCTCCCTCGCCGTCAATTCCCCTGGGCACCCTGTTGCCAATTCGGCTGCCACATATTCTGAGGCCACATAACAGGTTGGGGCTGGCAATTATAAAAGTTGGGCAGCTGAGAGGCTAATTGAGGAGTAGCGTAAAACATGGGGGTCGGGGCAAGCGCAGGTGCTGCGAGTGGAGCTGCAGACGGAGGCGCGATGGGCAGCGTTGCCACTGGAGGTGCTGCTACTGATGCTGCTGGATCATCCAGCACCAGTGCCATTATTCCTTTCTTTGGGGGTTTCTGGCATCGGTTCAATTGGCACTCACAATGTTGGAGGGTGCTAATGATTTCTTGGAGATTTTCCTTACCTTCCCACCCAATACAAGTAAGGGTAAAGGCTTTCTTAAGATCAGACTGCAACCCCTGTACAAGAGCATTAACAAGAGCCGGAACGGAATCCTGAAGATTAACACCAGAACATTTTACAAAAATAGAATGAAATCGTTCAACATAATCACAAAATCCTCATCGGGTTTTTGCACATTACTGTGGATTTTGTGCCAATCAACTACGTCAGGGAAAGCCTTCCGCATGGCTGCACATATGCGCTGCCAGAGTTGTGTCTCTTGATCCACAGTAAGAGGGTCAGGGCCAGGTGGTGGCCACTCACAGTTTTCCTGAATTGGTCGCCAACGCTGGGTACCCAGACAAGTATCAAGAGCCATATCTATATGATTACAATTGGGATTATGACATTTGCGGAGAATTTCGAGTTTCTGTATAAACTTCTCAACTCCCTTTTTAGGGTCGGGGGTGGATTCAACAATTGCTCGTAATTTGAAAGGTGTCCATGGACGGTAGACTTACATCTGACCTCCTGCAGGGTTAGGGTATGCTCTCATTGGCATCTGCGTCGTGGCGCCGGAGGATGAAGAGTCGGTTGGGAGGGCTGAATCCGAGTTCCGTCTCCGTTGGGAACGGGATCGGGTTTGTACGCCAGTTGTACTATCAGGTTCTGACGCGTCCCCAGAAGGCGGCAGAGCCGGCGGGGCAGCCGCAGCTGGGGGTTGAACCTGTTCATGATCATCATAAGGAGGAGGGGACCGGTAGACAGGCCAGTCCCATTCGCTGAGCTCATCATCGGATGACAGAGGCGCTGGGGCTGCGCGGTTTGCTGTGCGACCAGGATCCTGGATTTCCTGTATTATTGACTTGCTTTCGCTTTTTCTCACATTCTTGACTCCTTTTCCTCGACTCATCTGCCCGCCTCTGCGTTTCATCCTTTCACTGGACATACGCGGGCGAACCTACCTTCTTCTTACCCAACTTCTCCATCTCCCTTAAAACATATGCTAAGCGCTCAATTCTAACCTGATTAAAAGTTCCATATGGTGGGAAGCTCTCTCCCTCACCTTGGGTCCACTTAGCCCATTCAGAAACATGTTGGACACTTTCAGGTCCATAATGGACATACATATAAGCATTTGGGGTTCCCTTTGAAGGGGGAACCTGGGGTTTCTTTGATGCCATATTAACCATTTTCTATCTAATAACTAAAAAAAACGAAAGGCCAGCCTTTGACAGGTCCTCGACCCCCAATCTACTACTAAGGTACTTTCACCAATCAGTCCACTCACACGCTCAAGGGGTCCCGGAACCCGAGCCGCAATCATGCACACACACACTCAGTACCAACTCCAGGGGTTACTGACCCCGAGTATTACTTAACCTAAACTCCAGAGGCTACCGACCCCGAGTATTACTTAACCTAAACTCCAGAGGCTACCGACCTCGAGTATATTCTAAACCTAAACTCCAGAGGCTACCGACCTCGAGTATATTCTAAACCTAAACTCCAGCGGCTACCAACCTCGAGTATATTCTAAACCTAAACTCCAGAGGCTACCGACATCGAGTATATTCTAAACCTAAACTCCAGAGGCTACCGACCTCGAGTATATTCTAAACCTAAACTCCAGAGGCTACCGACATCAAGTATATTCTAAACCTAAACTCCAGAGGCTACCGAACCCGAGTATATTCTAAACCTAAACTCCAGAGGTTACCGACCTCGAGTATATTCTAAACCTAAACTCCAGAGGTTACCGACCTCGAGTATATTCTAAACCTAAACTCCAGAGGCTACCGACCCCGAGTATATTCTAAACCTAAACTCCAGAGGCTACCGACCTCGAGTATATTCTAAACCTAAACTCCAGAGGCTACCGACCTCGAGTATATTCTAAACCTAAACTCCAGAGGCTACTGACCTCGAGTATATTCTAAACCTAAACTCCAGAGGCTACCGACCTCGAGTATATTCTAAACCTAAACTCCAGAGGCTACCGACCTCAAGTATATTCTAAACCTAAACTCCAGAGGCTACCAACCTCAAGTATACTCTAAACCTAAACTCCAGAGGCTACCAACCTCAAGTATATTCTAAACCTAAACTCCAGCAGCTACCAACCTCGAGTATACTCTAAACCTAAACTCCAGAGGTTACCAACCTCGAGTATATTCTGGCCAGAGCGGTCCCAGACCGCGACAACTAATCTCCTAAATACTTAAATAGATGACTTACCCTAAGAGTCAGCCACAGGCAGGCGAAGGCAGATCACGGGTCAACGAACCCCAGAAGCCCAAATCGGGCTGCCGTGGACTGAGGAGTCCTTGAACAGCGAGGTCCTAACCCTGGCGCTCCGTGACCCAACCCTAGGGGTTAGTCATCTCGGTGGAACCTCCAAGAAACTGTCAGAGATTAATCACACCAAGGCATCATATCGTACGTAGAAACTCCATTTATTACTTGTGCACAAGGGAAACAATACAATGAGAGCTATTGTACCGTCTCGTAGCAGAATACACGCAGAATACACTGTTAAAAGCATTTTTACAGCCAATCGGTAAATTTTGCACAAACCTATCCGCTTATTTGCATAAGTTAACTAACCAATCCATGTTCCAGCAAATTTACATTCCCCTCACAACAGATGTTGTGCTTATGCACATGCTTATCACAACCCTGATTACATTCGGCCTGGGAGAGAACAAAATGGAATGTCTCAGGGCTCATCCTACAACTGTGGTCAGACAAGGTGGTATTGTTCTCAAGGCTGCAGTATTTTTCTCTTGGGCCTAGGCCAATTCAACTTCCCCATTAACCCTTTTAGCACTAAATGGGTTCCCTGTAGTTGTCTAGGCCACCACAGAGCCAGATGCATAGAAATTCAATGCAGGCTTGACATTTAGCACTGATGGCATTGGTTACCTACTGTCCCTTGGGCCACAGGTCATCCTGCAGCACAGGTTGGTAACTGCCTCCCTTGGCAGCCCTTAGTCCTCATTCGCACTGGTGCTTCGACATCATGCAAATCCGGAAAATTCTGGGATGCAGTGTGCCTCACCTTGGAATTTGTTCCTGCTGTCGCTCTCTTTGGTGTCCTTCTGGGACCTGTCCAGCCGCTGTTGGCCATCTTGCTGCTGTGGCAGCATTGGTGCCTCTGGCGCCTGGTCCACTCTCCCTTTGTGTCACTCCTCCTCCGCTTGGGGGTCCAGGAAGAATGGGTGGGATGAGTCCCATGTCAGCTTCAATCCCCCTTCACTGGTTGCAGCCCTTACATAAGATGTCCTCCAGTGGGTTTCAGGCCTTCCTGATCCACCTGGCATCTGTGGCATTGTGCTTCTGCTTGCCATGCTAAGAAGTAACTAACAAGTACCTCTCAGCATCTCTAAGCTGCCCCTCAGCTTGGTGATTGCAATGGCCTCCTCTCTCCTTTTGGCAAAAATTTCCACTCCAATGGAAGGCAGTTCCACAGAGGCTGACCTTCCCCTCAGAGCCTATTTTTTATTCATTCACAGGATGTTGCTGGCTAGGCCAGCATTTATTGCCCATCCCTAATTGCCTGTGGGAAGGTGTGGTGAGCCACCCTCTTGAACTGTTGTAGGTACACCCACAGTGCTGTTTGGAAGGGAGTTCCAGGATTTTGACCCAGTGACAGTGAAGGAACAGCGCCATAGTTCCAAGTCAGGTTGGTCAGTGGCTTGAAGGAGAATTTGCAGTTGACAGTGTTCCCATGCATCTGCTGCCCTTGACGCAGGTTTGGAAGGTGCTGTCATAGGAGCTTTAATGAGTTGCTGCAGTGTATCTTGTAAATGGTACACACTGCTGCCAATGTGCATCGGTGGCGGATGGGGTGCCAATCAATCGGGCTGCTTTATCCTGAAGCCTCGCCTGGCGGCCCCTGATTCCCACACACCTGTATAGTTAACTCGCAAGATACCATTAAATTCATTCACTTACATGCAACTAACTCATAACTACCGCTTTGACTAGCTCAATTGGCTTCCCGCCGCTTCCCTGTGAAATCATTGCCTCCATGACACCGGCATAATGTGGCCCAGAGTTTCCAGCATCAGACTTCCAAAACAGTGCCTCCCATGTGATTCTACAGCCCCCCCTCACTTCCCACTCCCTACACTATCAGCCTCAGTTAAATCTGCTCAAGGTGCATCTGCTGCCCATCTCCAATGGAACCACCACAGGCAGGTTGTGGATTGCAACTTCCAGGCCCAGGTATCGGAGTAAGCCAAATTCTACTTGCTCGATTAATTCCTTTAATAGAATAGATTGCTATGGTTTATATTGCAACAACATTTGTTGTCAAGACCAATATAGGAACAGGGGTAGGTCATGCAGCAACATAGGAACAAGGGTAGGCCATTCAGCCCATTGATCCTTTTACATCATGCAACATAGTCACTAACAATGAATTTTGGTTTGAAAAATTTCACCGTTCAGGGAGACTGACTTGGGAGCTGATCACAGTGAGTTTATCTGGATATATTACAAAAATCCTTTTGTAACAATCTAAACCGTACAGTAAATCTATTCAGTTGCTGTGCACAGATCATTAAATACTGGATTATGTGGGTTTTTTGTTTCAAACAAGTATGCAAAATCCAATTTTGAATCCACTAGATGGAGCACTTGCTTTGTTGCTTTATCCAGCTTTAATTCACAAACAGTTGTCTTGTTTAAAGAAAAAGTTACAAGAACTTTGAAGGATTTTGATAGAGTAAATAAGGAGAAACTGTTTCCACTAGTAGGAGGGTTGGCAACCAGAGGACACAGATTTAAGGTAATTGACAAAAGAATTAGGGAGAAAATAAGAAGATTTTTATTTAAACATAGTGAATTGTGCTGTCTGGATGCAGTGCCAGAAGGGTGGATGCAGAATCAATTGTAACATTCGAAGGAATTGGATAAATGGTTGAAAGGGAGAAAAATTGCAGGGCTATCCGAAAAAAGCAGGGAAAGTGGTTTTATATTTTTGAAAGTGTGTTGCATGATTCTATGAATTAATAGCAATTGAATAAAAAGTATATTCACCTTTCACTATACATCATCCTTCTCTCCATCATATTTAAATCTTGTCATGTAAACCTAATACATATTCCGAAATGTTGAATGTCAGCAGATATTTTCAAAAATACAAGTTACTTGTACATTTAGGATAGCTCTGATTTATCACTTAGTGGGCAACATGAGCTATGTAACACAGTGCTATAAAGAAGCATAGGCTAGAATTTTACTCCCCCCACCCACCCCTCCCGGGGGCAAGATGGTTGGCAGAGAGGACCATAAAATTGGGTGACATGGCCTGCCATCTACCCTCACACCGCTATGATTTTACCAGCTGGGGAGATGCGGGCAGCCCACTCACCCGTAGGCCAATTGAGCCCTTAAGTAGCCAATTAATGGCCACTCCTCCTGTTGCCACTTGGATTTTACTCACGTTTGGGGAGGCTGATGTGAAGAGTCCAGCCCGCCAGGTGAAACCTGGTGTATTGGTGGCCGGGCAAGGAACGGATGCCTCCTTTTCACGTCCCCTGTTCCCATTGAAGGCCATACCTGCCCCCGCCCCCCAAGTAATTCTCCCCCTACCAAGGTTTCCCCTCCCCTCCTGCCCTGACAGTCCCAGACCGCTACTCTCCTCACTGAGGCCTGCCTGCCAGCCAGGCACTGACGAGACCCCAGACTTACCTTTAAGCCCATCTGCATCAATGCACATCTCCTTCTGGGACTGCCTGCAGTCCCAGCAGCAGCCATCACTCTGAGGCACTGCTCAGACAAGAAAGCTGCCAG
Source organism: Cetorhinus maximus (assembly GCF_964194155.1). Lineage (NCBI taxonomy): Eukaryota > Metazoa > Chordata > Chondrichthyes > Lamniformes > Cetorhinidae > Cetorhinus > Cetorhinus maximus. Next base: position 26,056,776 of record NC_135892.1, on the reverse strand, counting down.
TCACTTGATTGACCGGCAGCTCTCGGAGGCAGAATTTACTCCCTAACGAGGGGCAGAAGGCCTGTCTCACCAATTATGACTGCGAGCTGATCTAGCCAAGCAGGGATTGGCTCGATGGGGACCCCACCCCCAGCATAAAATGCAGCCTATAGGAACAGGAATAGGCCATTCAGTCCCTTGAGCCCATTCAATTAGAGCATGGCTGACCTGTACTTCAACTCCAATAAACCGCCTTAGCTCCATATCCCTCGAATGCCCTTACCTAACAAAAATCTACTCATTTCAGTCTTGAAAGTTTTAATTGTCCCAGCATGCATGGCCATCCAACTATTCACCAGCCATCCAAATATTCACTACTTTTTGTGTGAAAAAGACGTAGTTTTACAAGGAGGCCATTTGGCCCCTTGTATCTGTGCTGGCTCTCTGCAAGAGGAACTCAGCACCCAGTGTTAGGAATAAGTACTGTACACATTAATGTTACCATATTTCAGGATCATTACAGCTCCAATATACGAGGTAATGCAATCACTCTATCATACCCCAATTTTTAATGCTGTGTTTTAATTTGTTCAAATAGTATGTATGCTCCAGAAATCACATTGTAGACAATTTTGTACTCAGTTATGCTGAGCATAGCAAGACCCACTCAAGGTGAATTTATTCAGAAGGGTCGTATGGACTCGAAATGTTAACTTTGCTTTTCTCTCTCCACAGATGCTGTCAGACCTGCTGAGTTTTTCCAGCATTTTCTGTTTTTGTTTCAGATTTCCAGCATCCGCTGTATTTTGCCTTTATCAAGGTGAATTTATCTCAGCTCCAATGCAACATCAAAAGTCAACAATGCCCAGAGCCTTTGCATCCCATGACACTGCAACTTGTGTTTACCTAGGGTTTCCAACCCCCCAGTATTGTCCCAGTGTCTCCAGGAAATAAAGGTTAATCTCCTGGACATTGCTTGAGCAACTTGGGAGGAAAGTTGTAGGGGCATTAAAATAATTGTGTTTTTCTCACTTCCTTTGTTTATTAGCTACAAAAAATATTGGAGATGGAAGTATATGGGATGAAACTTTAAAGATTATGTCCAACTAAAACTGGCAATCATATGCTTATCTGAATGTTGAAATCCAAAACCAATGCACTATGGGAATATATAATAGTGAAATTTCCACTGTGGGTTCTCCTGGTCATTCATTATTGTATTGCTGGGAGATACATAAAAAAGTCATAGAAATAATGTAAATGGCTCTCTGTGGATCCTCTGGCATGGGGAGATATGCTGTGGTGAATCAGAGAACTGCCAACAAAGTTAATAGCAAACTCTATCTCTGGAGCATTGGTCCAGACCTCTGGATTGTTCGTCTAGTAACGTAACCAATGCATTTCCGCACCCTCTGAGCATCTTTGCGCCATGTGTCAATGTATTTTTAGAAACGTCATTTCAACACAGCTGTTAACCGATGTATGTGTGAATAAGTCAGCAACTAAGACTGATACACAGTTCAAAATATCTTTCGAAGTTGATGTCAACACCAAAGAATGGTTACAAATTAGGAGGAGGCCATTTGGCCCCTTGTATCTGTGCTGGCTCTCTGCAAGAGGAACTCAGCTGGTCTCACTTCCCCTGCCCCTCCCAGTAGCCTTGCAAATTTTTCCTTTCAGATGTTTATCCAATTTCCTTTTGAAAGCCACGATTGAATCTACCACCACCCACATTCTCAGGCAGTGCATTCCAGCTCCTAATCACTCGCTACTTAAAAAAAATCTTCCTCATGCTGTGATGACCCTTTGACCTGAAGCAGTACTGTAAGGAATATTTATAATTTCTTTAAAATGTCTATGGAATCTGCAATTGTTTTTAAGAATGTTTGAAAAGGGCTTTCAAGAGTTTGCAATTGCAAATTGTAGTTTTCTTTGATAAGGAGAAATACTGGTCCATGTGACCTGGTGATCCTTGACCAGGAAGCAGTACCAACAGGGAGGCAGTTAAGAAAGAAGCTATTTGGCTGGCAGACAGAAAGGAGAGCTACAAGCAAAGAAGCTGGAGGGTGAAGGTGATCAGCAACAGAGGCAGACATAAAGAGAAAATAAAGACAGAGTAACACAAAGAATTCTTGTGAGAAGCAGAAGCAAATCACTCTCAGGAAGATTGTTTTTCTGTTTGGCAGAAAATGAGTCAGGAGTTCTTAGAGACACTAGAGGCAAGCTAAAAATGACTAACACCCAGGAAGCTGTGTGAATAGCTCAGAGACGCTAAAGAGCTGGGTGTTTCCCAGAAGTGGCTAAACCATGAATTGAGGTGTTATTGATTGGTTGATTGAAAAGGATTTCTGGAAAGCTTCACCATCAGGGCTGTCGTTCCCCGAGGGAGAAAGGGTGTCTTGCTGATAATTGTACCCATGAAACTCAAAGGTGAAAGCTGTTGTTGAACAAGACTCCTGACCTAGAATAAGAACAGCATATTGTAGAATTGTGCAGCTACATAGTGCCACATTTGTGCAGGGAGTGATGTAAATGCTTGTGATTGTGTAAGGCTATCTTTGTTGTATTGACTTTTCAAAGTGAAATTTACCTTTTTTATTTGAAGTGTTACTTGCCTGTTAATTCATGTGTAATTTGCATTGGTTCTGACTTATGTTAAAGTAAAAGCTACAATAAGTGGAATCTTGTTACTAATTTCTTCATTTGAGAGATACTCAGTAAATTTGGTTATTTTGGTTTACGGTTTCCCCACAGGCCAACAACTCAATGGTTCATTTGCCAATCAGTGACCTTTGGCCCTCAATCTTTCTGCCAATGGGAACAGTTTCTTTCTATCTACTCCGTCTGGACCCCTCAATTTTGAACACTTTTATCAAACCTCCTCTCAATCCTCTCTACTTTTAAAGAGAACAATCCCAACTTCTCCAATCTATTCACATAACTGAAGTTATCCTCATCCCTGGAATCATTCTCATAAATCTATTCACCGCTCTCTCTAAAGCCTTCATAGCATTGTACATAAAGTACATAATGCTCCAGTTGAGGCAGTACCAGTGTTTTATAAAGGATCATCAGAAAATCCTCACATTTGTGCTCTATGCCTCCATTTATAAAACCCAGGAACCTCTATGCCTTTAAAACATTTTTTCAATGTCCTCTGACATCTTCAACGATTTGTATACAAATAACCCCAGGTCTCTCTGTTCCAGTATCTCCTTTAGAAGTGTACCCTTTATATTGCTTCTCCTCGCTCTTCCTACCAAAATGTATCATTTCACACTCCTCTGCATTAAATTTAATTTGCCAATGGCTGCCTATTCCATCAGCCTGTCAATGTCCTTTCGAAATCCATCACTATCCTCCTTACTGTTCACAATACTTCTAAGTTTTGTGTCATCTGCAAATTTTAAAATTGTGTCCTGCACACCCAAGTCTGCATTATTAATATAGATCTTGAAAAGCAGTGGTTCCAGTACCAAATCCCGGGGAACACCATTGTATGCTTCCTCCAGTCTGGAAAACAACTGTTTACCATTAGTCTCACTCAGCCAGCTTTGTATCTGTCCCTGTCCTTTTTATTCCATGAGCTTCAACTTTGCTGGCTTGCCTATTATGTGGCACTTTATCCAATGCTTTTTGTAAGTCTATGTACACCACATTAACTGCTTTAGCCTCATCAAACCTCTCTGTTACCTCATCACAAAACTCTAAGTTGCTTAAACACAATTGGCCTTTAACAAATTGGTGCTGGCTTTCCTTAATTAATCCACATTTGTTCGAATGACTGTTCATTTTGTCCTGGATTATTGTTTCTGAAGACTTTCTCACCACCACGGTTAAACTGACTGGCCTATAGTTTCTGGGTTTATCATTATACCCTTTTTGAACAAGAGTGTAACATTTGCAATGCTCCAGTCCACTGGCATCACCCCTGTATGTAAGGATAGGAAGATTATGGCCAGTATCTCCATATTTTGCATCCATATTTGCCTCAGCATCCTTGGATGCATCCATCCAGTCCTGGTGACTTATCAGCTTTAAGTACAGCCAGCTTTTCTCACACTTTCTCAATCAGTTTTTAGCCCATCCAGTATCTCAACCACCTCTTTCAATATGACTTTGCAGTACCTATGGTTGTGAAAGGTGCTACAGAAATGCAAGTGCTTCTTCCTAGCATCTTGCACATTCCAGATTTCCATCATTGCATCATTAATAGTCTGCCTTCAGTTATCTAGGCTCTAAGCTCTGGAACTTCCAAGTTAAACCTCTCCATCTCTCTATCACCTCTGTCTCCTCCTTTAAGACACTCCTTAAAATCTACCTCTTTGACTAAGCTTTTGATCACCTGTCCTAATATGTCATTATGTGGTTTGGTATCAAATTTTATTTGAAGATGCTTCTGTGAAGTGCTGCAGGGCATTTCACTACATTAAAAGGTGCTATATAAATGGAGGTAATAGTTGTTATAATTAGGAAAGAACTCTCAAAATTATACAGTACAGGAGGTCTCATTTTGAAATTCACTGAGTAATGATAAGTACAGATGATAATTACATTCTCCCTCAAATTTTAACAAATTTCTGCCAAAATACATTTTCTTTAATGTTAGGGCTTTCATTGCACACACATTTAAATCAATAGAGTTCTGTGAAAATTCCAGTATTATGGAGTGAACTTTACTTGGGGGTCCATTCACAGACCCATTCCACAGAGCTCAGGGCATTTTCATTCTCCTCAGCTGTATCCACAATGTCTTTAGTCGTATGCCAAAAGTTCCTGAAAGAGAGTGTGATACTTTGATCAGAAAAATATTTAGAACGAATATAAACTCCTATTCTATCAAATTTTCAGCTTATTTTTATTAACACTAATATAGTCTTAGTATTCTCTATGTATCTGAGGCCTCCTAGGTTATGAGAAGTTATTTACTTATTAAGCAACAGTTCTGTATTATTTTATACCTGTGATATGGGTTTCACCAACTGATGAAGCATAGATTTCAGAGGGTGATGGACACTTTCCTCATCTTACTTCTTTACGGAAGAACTGATTAGTTGGACTAAAATGGAAACTTTTTTAAAATAGTGACCCAGAAATTCAAGCATGTTCATTTTTATGCATGCAGGCAGCTGGAGGGAGAGATCCTGCGCCTGAATGGAGAAGCCCAATGCGCTCCTCATACTGGGCCTCAGGCCTCAACATCAGCCTGTCAGTGAAGAGGAATGAAACAGATTTCTTAAAGTTAATAGTTTCCTTTCTGGTTGAAAACTGACCATTTTGAATTGGCTGGTTGCTTTGTAGTGGGCAGTTTAGAATTGGAGTAGAAATTCCATTTACAGTGGCTTGTGATCAAGCACCTTAGTTCACATTCATAACTATTAGCATAACAGGATATAATTATGGGATCACACTAATGTACTTATTGCACAAGGCCTACTGAAACAGAAAAGTTTTAACATCATACACAATTAAAGCTAGTTCTATGACCTGACTACCAAATTCACTGATGGCAAAAATACTGAGTTTATTCCACTGTACAAGCATAAGGAAAATATATAATGAGAGATAGATACTCACTTTCTACCATCTTTGTTCACTTTAAATTTAATAAGGGTTCTTTCTGTATAATTTCTCAGAGACTAAAATCAGAAAGTTAGAAAATGCTTTTTATTTTTTACTCATGAATAAAACACTTTAAATAAAAGTGAATTATAAACCATATTATAGAAAAGAACTTGCATTTGTATAGAGCCTTTCATGAATTCTGGATATCCCAAAGTGCTTTACAGCCAATGAACTACTTCTGAAGTGCAGTCACTGTTATAATGTAGGAAGTGTGGCAACCAATTTGCACACAGCAAGCTCCCACAACAGCAATGCAATAGTGACCAGATCATTTGTTTTGGGCATGTTAGCTGGGGGATAAAAATTGGCCAAGGGACAGGGAAAAACTCCCCTGCTCTTCTTCCACAATCACTGCTATGAAATCTTTTATGTCCACCTGAGAGAGCAAATGTGTCTCAGTTTAATATTTTATCCAAAAGATGACAGTACAGGGCTCCCTCAGTACTGCATTGAAATATCAGCCTGGTTTTAGATTTTTGTAATGGCACAGTTTTTGCTGGTTTAAAATTTCCGTGTGATTTTTTTAGTGCTCAACAAAAGGAGGCAATGGGGAAGTGCCCATTCCAGTCACCCAGCATGATCATCAAGCAAGTCAAATAAGCACAGGTCTTAAAGCTCCCTCTGCTCTGGTTAGGAAGCATGTTGCAACACCAATCTCAGAACAATCTCTGGTTGCACCAATATGAGGTTTTCCCATTCCTATGTCATCCAATTCTAAGGTGTGAATACAATGTGCAAGTACAGAATCATATGGTGTAGAAGAGGGCCATTCAACCCAACATGTCTGCACCAGCTCTTTGGAACATTTTAACTTAGTGCCAATCTCCTGCCTTTTCCCTGTAACCCTGCACATTGTTTCTATTTAAATAATCATCCAATGCCCTTTTGAATGCCTCAGTTGAACCTACCTCCTCCACACTTCCAGGCAGTGCATTCCAAACCCTAACTACTCGCTGTGTGAAAAAGTTTTTAACTCACCTCGTATTTGCTTCTTTTGCAAAACACTTTAAAACTGTGCCCTCTGGTTCTCGATCCGTTTACAAGTGGGAACAGTTTCTCCCTATCTATTCTGTCCAAGCCTCTCATGATTTTGAAAACTTGTATCAAGTCTCCTCTTAGCCTTCTCCTCTCCAAGGAAAACAGTCCCAACTTCTCCAATCTTTCCTCATAACTGAAGTGTCTCATCCCTGGAACTATTCTTGTAAACCTCTTCTGCAATCTCTCCAATGTGTTCACATCCTTCCTGCAGTGTGGTGCCTGGAACTGTACACAATACTCCAGCTGAGGTCTAACCAGTGTCTTATATAAAAGTTCATCATACCTACCTGCTCTTGTACTCTATGCCCCTATTAATGAAGCCTAGAATACTGTATGCTTTAGAAACAGCTCTCTCTACCTGTCCTGCCACCTTTAATGACTTGTGTACGTATACACCCAGGTCTCCCTGCTCCTGCACATCTTTAGAATAGTAACCTTTATTTTATACTGTCTCCCCATGTTCTTTGTACCAAAGTCTATCACCTCACACTTCTCCACATTGAACTACATCTGCCACATATCTGCCCACTCCACCAATGTCCTTTTGAAGTTCTACACTGTCCTCCTTACAGTTTACAATTCTCCCAAGTTTTGTGTCATTCACAAACTTTGAAATTATCCCCTGCACACCAAGATCTAGATCATTTATATATATCAGGAAAAGCAAGGGTACCAATACTGACCCCTGGGGAACTCCACTACAAACCTTCTTCCAGCCTGAAAGATACCCATTAACCATTACTCTTTGTTTCCTATCCCTCAGCCAATTTTGTATCCATGTTGCTACTGCCCCTTTTGTTCCATGACCTGTAACTTTCCTCAAAAGTCTGTTGTGTGGCACTGTTTCGAACGCCTTTTGGAAGTCCATATTCACTACATCAACTGCCTTGCCTCATCAACCATCTCTATTACCATTTCAAAAAACTCCAAGTTAGTTAGACATGATTTTCCTTTAACAAATCCATGCTGACTCTTCCGAATCAATCCACATTTTTCCATGTGACTATTAATTCTATCCCGAATAATTGTTTCTAGAAGTTTCCTCACCACTGAAGTTAAACTGACTGATCTGTAATTGCAGGGCAGACCTTTACAAACATTTTTGAACAAGGGCATAATGTTTGCAATTCTCCAGTCCTCTGACACCTCCCCGATGCCTCTCCTGTAATGATTTTTGGTCCACCTACAAGTCTCCGTCATCAGCCCCCTTCTTTTCTTTGGTGGCATAAATTCATAGGCATGATGTTACTTTCTATATGTATGTTGATGAGACATGGTTTTCCCATTCTGCACCACTCCTGGCTCGTCACCCACTAATGTGTTGTCTAATGGCTAAGTTGATATCAAGTGAATGAGAGCGTTGGGAATTTTTCTAATTTGATAATATGAACATATGAGGTAGGAGCATGAATAGATCACTCGGCCCCTCGAGCCTGTTCCGCCATTCAATATTCATTCAATAAGATCATGGCTGATTTGATTGTAAGCTCAACTCCACATTCCCGCTTACCCCCGATAACCCTTCACCCCCTTGTTTATCAAGAATCTATCTACCTCTGCCTTAAAAATATTCAGAGTCTGCTTCCACCGCCTTTTGAGGATGAGAGTTCCAAAGACTCATGACCCTCAGAAAAAAATTTTCTCCTAACCTGTCTTAAATGGATGACCCCTTATTTTTAAACAGTGGCCCCTATTTCTAGATTCTCTCACAAGAGGAAACATCCTTTCCACATCCACTCTGTCAACACCCCACAGGATCTTATATGTTTCAATCAAGTCGCCTCTTACTCTTCTAAACTCCAGCAGATACAAGTCTAGCCTGTCCAACCTTTTCTCATAAGACAACCGTCCCATTCCAGGTCTCATAAACTTTCTCTGAACTGCTTCCGCCATCCTTCCTTAAATAAGGAGACCAATACTATACACAGTACTCCAGATGAGGTCTCACCAATGCCCTGTATAATTGAAGCATAACCTCTCTATTTTTGTAAAACAAAAATAAAAATACCTGGAAAAACTCAGCAGGTCATGCAGCATCTGCGGAGAGGAACACAGTTAACGTTTCGAGTTCTGTATGACTCTTCAACAGAACGGACAGTCATACGGACTCGAAACGTTAACTGTGTTCCTCTCCGCAGATGCTGCATGACCTGCTGAGTTTTTCCAGGTATTTTTATTTTGGATTTCCAGCATCCACAGTTTTTTGCTTTTATCTCTCTATTTTTGTGTTCAATTCCCCTTGTAATAAATGATAACATTCTATTAGTTTTCCTAATTACTTGCTATTCCTGTATACTAACCTTTTGCAATTCATACACTAGGACACCCACATCCCTCTGCATCTCAGAGCTCTGAAATCTCTCACCATTTAGATAATATGCTTATTTTTTATTCTTCCTGCCAAAATGGACAATTTCACATTTTCCCACATTATACACCAAATGTCAGATCTTTGTCCACTCACTTAACCTATCTATATCCCTTTGTAGCCTCATGTCCTCTTCACAACTTAACTTCCTACCTATCTTTGTACCATCAGTAAATTTAGCAACCATATCTTCAGTCCCTTCATCCAAGTCATTTATATAAATTGTAAAAGGTTGAGGCCCTAGCACTGATCCCTGTGGCACACCACTTATTACATCTTGCCAACCAGAAAATGACCCATTTGTGCCAACTCTCTGTTTCCTGTTAGCTAGCCAGTCTTCTAGCCATGCCAGTGTATGCTACCCCTACACCGTGAGCTTTTATTTTCCTCAATAACTTTTGATGTGGCACCTTTTGAAATGCTTTCTGGAAACCCATGAACAGTACATCCACTAGTTCCCCTTTATCACAGCATTTTACTTGCTCAAAGAATTCCAATAAATTGGCCAAATATGATTTCCCTCTCACAAGACCATGTTGACTCTGCCTGATTACCTTGAATTCATCTAAGTGCTCTAACATCTTTAGTAATAGCTTCTAACATTTTCCCTATGACAGATGTTAAGTTAACTGGCCTGAAGTTTCCTGCTTTTTGTCTGTCTCTCTTTTTGAATAAAGCAGTTACATTCACTATTTTCCAATCTAATGGAACCTCCCCCGAATCTAGGGAATTTTGGAAAATTAAAACCAATGCATCAACTATCTCACCGGCCACTTCTTTTAAGATTCTAGGATGAAGTCCATCAGGACCCAGGGATTGTCAGCCCGCAGCTCCAATGATCTTGCTCAGTACCATTTCCCTGGTGATTGTGATTTTCTTGAGTTTCTCCCTCCCTTCCATTTCCTTATTTATAGCTATTTCTGGGGTGTTACTTGTATGTTTTGTAATGAAGACCGATGCAAAATACCTGTTCAATTCATCTGCTATCTCTGTATTTTACATTATTAATTCCACGGAATCACTTTCTATAGGACCAACGTTCACTTTGCTAACTCTTTTCTTTTAAAAATATCTATAGGAACTCTTACTATCTGTTTTTATGTTTCTAACAAGCTTTCTCTCATACTCTAATTTTTCCTTCCTTATTAATCTTTTAGTTATTCTTTGCTGTTTTGTTTACATTCTGTCCAATCTTCTGACCTGCCACCCATCCTTGTGCAATTAAATGCGTTTTCTTTAAGTTTGATACTATCCTTAACTTTTTTAGTTAACGAAGGATGGTGGGACATCCCCTTGAGATTTTTCTCTTTCGTTGGAATGTATCTATTCTGTGTTTTCTGAGATATCCCTTTAAATATCTGCCACTGCATCTTTATTGACTATCCTTAACCTCTTTGCCAGTTCACTTTAGCTAGCTCTGCTTTATTTAAGTTTTTAAAATGCTAGTCTTGGACCCACTCTTCTCTCCCTCAAACTGAATGTAAAATTCAATCATATTATGACCGCTGCTACCTAGGGGCATCTTCACTTACAGGTCATTAATTAATCCTATTAATTAATTAAATGCAAGCCGTTGTTGCTGGAAGGTCAAAAATTGCCTTTAATTCGACACTGACAAGATTAAATTATCGGCTTGCACCTAAAATTCTGCACCTTACTACTTCTCCCTGTCCCTGTCTCTGACAACTTCCTCATGTGGAGCCTCACGGTGTGCAGTCTTGGTAGCCCTTTGACTGAGGAAAGCCTCTAACCTGACCACCACCGAAACTACCTAGTTGCACTTCTGCAACATCACCGACCTCACTACACAGATACTTATCAATTTCCTAGGGACCACACCTTAATATAGTGGGAAAGTTTGAGAATTCCTATAACCATGAAAGCTATGCGGCTGGGAGTTAAAACTCCTGGTAGGACTATCTAATGCAGACAGGCCGAATGATAGAAGCCAGATTAAAGGCAGAATACCGACCCCATTGGTAGAGGGTTGCGAGCCAGTCTAACAACCTATGTGCATAAACATGCCTTTCATTACAGAAGCAATCCAGAGACAAGGCCAGTCTGTTAGAAACTTGTAAATATGATCAACAACAACTTATATTTATATAGCGCCTTAACATAATGAAAATTCCAAGGTGCTTCACAGAAGCATTATAAAACAAATCATGACACCAAGCCGCAACAAGAGATATTAGGTCAATTGACCAAAAGCTTGATCAAAGAGGTAAGTTTTAAGAACTGGCTTAAAGGAGAAAGCGAGGTAGAGAGGCAGAGAGATGTAGGGATGCCTACGCAACTGAAGACATGACCACCAATGGTGGAGCAATTATGAATGGAATGCATAAGAGGCTAGAATTAGAGCACAGATATCTCGAGGGTTGTGGGGTTGGGGAGAGGAGCAAGGCCATGAAGGGATTTGAAAACAAGGATGAGAATTTTAAAATCAGTTGTGGAAAACTGCAACTTGCTGGCTACAAGGTGACATTATACTCCAATCTGAGCCATATATCTTGCTCTGGACAGACAGCTAAGGAATGTCTCATAAGAGGCTCCAACTAACTAACAAGATGCTTTTTCTCACCTTCAGCATTTCTAAACTCAATTAATCCAATGCTGTCCTTGCAAGTCACCCCTGTTCTTTACAAATTACAACTCGTCTATAACTCCTTTGCCTGAATCTTCTCCTGCTACAAGTCCTGTTCCCCATCACTTTGCTCGCCAACCTTCACTGGTTTCTTTTTTACCTTGTAATCAATTTTAAAATCCTTGTCTTCATCTATAAAAGTCTTGATGGGCCTCACCCCTCTCTACCTCAACAACCTCATTTAGTCCTGTACCCCTTTACACACCCTCCACTTTTCTGATTCAACCTCTTCTCATTCCAATTCTTTCATCTACAGGGCTGAGAGTTCTTCCAGATGCACAGTCTGGAACATTCCACTTAAGCTGTTCCTCCTCACTACCGCCCTCTCCTCCCACAGAAGTTCCTCAAAGGCTACTTCCTCAATCTTGTCTTCAGTGACCTCTCTTAATCTTTCTTCCTCCACTGATTTGTCTCCAATAATTTTCTAACCTTTTGTTAAGTGAAGTACTTTGGGACTTTTTAAATTACACTCAGAGGTATCATGAAAGTGTGGATGCTTAGTGTTGTTGGAGTGCGATTAATAATTTCACAGCAATTAGTTCTGGCCTAGTCGACAATGTTCCCACTAGGAACTGGGCTGAGATCATCCAAACTCTTTACAAGGGAGCCTTGCGGCCAACAGCATGAACAGAAACTCCGCTGAAATCAAGCACAAGACCTATAAGTAGAAGAACAACGCTTAATTCACTGCATCAAATTGTCCTCAGGGAGTATTTGACAGGAAAGTTAAACTGTGCTCAGAGAACATTCAGGGAATCAGGAAATCACACTGAGAAATATGGCAGAGACTTAACCAAAACTGATAATAAAAGTACTCACTTTTATTTTGCTGCGAAGAAACTCATTGGACTTCTTCAGATATGAAAGTTCACCCTGTTAGTAGATTAGAACATTAGCTACAATACTATAACTCTTCTCAACAAACTCCCCAAGCTAGTTGTTTAATTCTTAACAATACATACTGCTAGTTTGGTATACAGACTGTTGTAAATTAACAAGAGGCATCAGAATTGGACTTCGGTGAATCTGAAACAGGGATTCCTCCTATAACTTGTTATTTTTATAAACCCATACTTCATATTCTAGCAATTGAAATGCAGTTCATATGGGTAGTTGTATTTCCTCAAAAGTACACAATTAGAGGCAGGAAAGCTGGGAGAAGAGTGCTAAGTCTAATCACCCATCATGCAAACACATAAAACTGCAACAGAAGCAAAGATGAAAATTTGTCCTATGCTCACACACCATATTTCCAGTATGTGTGTTTGGGGTGGGGTGGGGTGCGCAGGGATGGTGGTGTTATTAGATATGTATACCATATGCCTTCAAAATAAATCAAAGTCTAGAATTTACCAAAGCCTGTGCTGGATTGATTCATCACTTCTAGTTAGATGGTTGACGCACAAATATTAGCTTCAGTGCCCATGAGTTAATAAAAATCCATTCAGGTTTCTGCACATAATCTTTACCTGATGGCTCATTTGGAAGGGGAGACTTAGTGGACCACCAGACAGGGCTCGGCTGCGATGCCTCCGTGACCAAATGAGAGTCACTGCTCAAGCTCACACAGGAACAATAGAGGGTATACCACAGATCTAATCCCACACAAAGGCTGAAATTTTTCGTAGAGGTAATGGCCCTGACCCCCAGCAGTAAAGTCTGGATCGAGCCCGCCCTCGCAGGGCTGGGAAGCCATGACCTGATTTAACAACCAGCTGGCTGTTAAATGGCTCAGATAGTGGGGTGTCCCATCTCCTAGAGGTGCCTAGCAATCAGAAGGCTGGCAGCTCTCCAGTTTCTGTAGTACCATTGGGTGCGGTGGCCACTGCTGGGACTGTAAAAGTCCAACACGAGGAGCAGCAATGCAGGCTGGATTCGAAGGTGAGTGGGGGCAACTTCACTAGGGTCTGTTAGGCAGGCCCTGGTGAGAGGGGTGGGAGGGTGGTCACAGGTACCCAAACAGAAGAGAACTCCTTCACCATGAACCTGTAGACAGTCTGCCAAGGTTCATCTGATGGCTTCGTCATGTGGTGTGGGCACCCTGCATCCTTGGTAAAATATCAGAGGCAGGAGGAGACCCTTAAACGGACATTAATTGCACAAGTTGAGGCCCTTAAGTGGCCAGGCGGGCAGGCTGTGCGACACCTACTCCAAGTTCCAGTAGAGGTGAGTTGGCAGCAGGCATGGCACCCTCTACTTTGCCACCTGATTTCTCACCCAACCCACACGCCTCACCTGCCAGCCTACTCCTGGTGGGGGGCAGGGGGGCAGGGGGGTTGAATTAGTAAAACTCTGGCCCATGAGTCACAGCTCAGTAGAGAAGACATGGTGATGGGGCGACGGTGAGGGAAAAGATACAAGAGTTGCATTTATATAGTGTGTTTCAGGATCACCAGACATCCCAAAGCACTTTACAGCCAATTAAGTTCTTTGAGATGTTGTGCCGTAGGAAATGCAGTTGCTAAAACTGAGCATGGAATGTTCCCAAAAACTGCAATATGATAATAGCCAGATAATGTTGGCGATTTTGATTGAGGGATAAATATTAGCCAGGACACTGGGGATAACTTCCCTGTTCTTCTTCAAAATAATGCCATGGGAATTTTACATCCATCTGAGGGGGCAGATGGGGCCTTAGTTTAACATCTCATTCACAAGGCAGCACCTTCGACATTACAGTGCTCCCTGAGTACTGCACTGAAGCAGAACTTGAACCCACAACCTTTTGACTCAGAGGCACAAGTACTACCAACTGAGCAATGTCTGACACACATAGAAAGAAAATTGGGGGAAAGATATTGTGAAGCTTAAATTCTACAGAAAGATTTTGTGAAAATTAATTGTATTTTCCAACTGCTACATTGAAAGAATATGGCTAAAATCCTTCAGAATTGCTGCAAGTAATCAAAGGACACCTAGTTCATCCATTGAAAAAACCTATGATGGTATATTTTCTTCCTTGGACATTTATGAGTTATAAAAGTATTGGAGATAGAAAAAAGGCTTTTTTGACCGGGGGTTGGAGTCTGGTAGTCGTGTGATTACATAGAACTACTTTGATTTTTTCTTTACACCATGGAAACAGGCCATTTGCCCCAACAGGTCTATACTCCACATGAGCTTCCTCCCACCTTACTTAACTCAACACAACCCTTTCTCCCTCATGTAATTATCTATCTTCCTCTTAAATGAAAATTACTTTAGCCTCTCCATGTGATGGAGCCTTCTATGTTCCCATCACTCTCAGAGTAAAGAAGTTTTTCCTAAATTCCTAATTGGATTCATTAGTGACTGTCTTATATTTCTGGCTCCTGGCTTTGGACCTTCCTAAAAGTGGAAAAGTCTTCTTTATTTCTACCCTATCAAACCCATCCATAATTTTAAAGATATTCCATCAGCTTATCCCTCAGTCTTCTCTTTGCCAGAGAAAAGAATCATAAGCTGTTCAGTCTTTCCTGATAGTTATACCATCTCAGTTCTGGTGATGAATCCTCGAGAAATACATCCAACCACAATCCTATGACATGTAGAAAGGTTACAAGCAATCATAAGTACCCAAGTGTCTCTAATAGAGCTCTGCATAGCATCAGTGATTATAGAGGGCACCATGGAGTGCTTCAGCTCACTCTCCAGTTCTTGAATTTTCACTGTCGTTTTATAAATACGGTCTCTCAGTGATAACACCTGTTCCACACCAGACAGCGGTTGTTTTATGGTTTTCAAGTGCTTCAAATTAGACTGTGCTTCTGCAATTTAAAAGAAATAAAGAGAGACTTACATTTATATAGCACCTTTCACAACCCTTGCAATTTACAGGCAAATAAGCGTAGTCGATTTTGTAATACAGGAAACATGGCAGCCAATTAGTACCCAGCAAAGTCCTGCAAACAGCATTGGGATAATGACCAGATATCATTACTTGCTGGTTGATGGGTAAATATTGGCCAGGACGCCAGGGAGAAATCTGCTTTTCTCCACAGAATCAGCAATAGCCACCCAGTACGCCTCCCTTTCTCATTTGATAGAGAGCATAACATTATTACACTGGTCACAATTCTCCTTAGGATAGCTTTTCAGATAAACTACTAGGAAATAAGTAAAAACCAAGCAATTACCTTGTGTTAAATTAATATCTATTATTTTAAATAGACAGTGATGTGTATACAGAGGAGCTACTTCCTCTTGGGAGGGAATCCAGAACAAAAGTGCACAATTTTAAAATTAGAGCCAGATCAATTCTCGAAATCAAGAAGCATTTTTTCTACACAAAGGTTAATAGATATCTGGAACAAACTCCTGCAAAAAGCTGTGGAAGCTGGGTCAACTTATATTTTCAAGAATGAGATTGATTGATAGGCATTTGTTAGGGAAGGGAAGTGAAGCAAAGGTGGGTAAATGGAATTTAGGCACAGATGAGTTCTGCTCTAATAGAACAAGCTCAAGAGTCTGAATTATCGCCTCCTATTTCCATGCGCTGCAGCTGAGCAGTAATTATGCAAGTATTTCCTACTGTATTAGCTCAAATCTACACAGAATTACATACCAAGCCAGAATGTTGCTTCTACTTGATTTTCTTTCAGTAAGTAAACCATTTTATTGTGAGTCACCAGATACGAGTGGGCTGCAGCTAGGCCAGTGTCTAGTTGCTGCTGTCTCAGTTTCCATTGTAGCACAGGAGGGAGCTACCAAACCTCTGGGTACTGCAATAGAAGCTTTGATGTAGGATGAGGTCTATGCTTGCTGCCATGCAAGCTGACTGCTGTCAGCCTGGCTGCAGATCTCAGTACTCAAAGGGGCATGCAGGCTCTCACAACAATCCAGCAATCTGTCCTTCAATAAATTACTAGCTTTGGCTCCATGGAGCATAACCCTGCTGTCCTCTCTCAGGGTGACATCAATTATGCTCTCACCATTGCCACTCTGCCAGTGCCCATGATGTTGCCTCTCATTGAGCCAACCCGGACTGCTTCCACCATGCTGAATTGTGTTAAAGTTGCAGTGATGGGTATGAGTATGGGGATTACTCACTAGACCGCTATTTGTCATCCATCCTGAACTGAGCAAGGAAGAATTAACCATGTTGCTGTTCAACAAGAG
Organism: Cetorhinus maximus; assembly: GCF_964194155.1. Lineage (NCBI taxonomy): Eukaryota > Metazoa > Chordata > Chondrichthyes > Lamniformes > Cetorhinidae > Cetorhinus > Cetorhinus maximus. Next base: position 26,040,025 of record NC_135892.1, on the reverse strand, counting down.
TCACATGCCATTTGGATTAGGACTATGCTCATCAGAATATTGTTCAGCTGTCAGGTTTCTAGTGAGTGGAAGCTGAAGGGCCACTTGCTCAATGAAACAAAAAAAAACAGTCCACCATTTATTACCTTCTCTGTTCCTGTTCTCTCTGGATGACCCTAAATGATGATGTATTTAAACTGTGGGACTGCTTTGCATTGTCTACTATGTTGTCCAACAGGATTTTGATGCTCATCAAACTTGTGGCAGTCAGGTCATCATGATACAAAATATATGCTTTAAACCATCAACAATCAAGACCAATATACTCAATGTCAGAGCCAAGAGGACAGTTTCAAATGGGTTCTGCAGTCCAACTGGATTCCACAAAGCAAGCCAACTGTGTACACTCTCAAAGGGTGGTGACAATTTGCTAACTGAAGAATACTGTTTATGACAGCGTGCTTCAGTTTATTTAAACTAAAACAAATTCTTCAGGAGTAAACCATCTCTATCTTATCAGGATTGATATATTATGAGACTCGGGGAGGGAAGAGAATCGACAAATCTCTACGTATTGGCTTCTGCGCTCTAACTCTTGCCTTGCTCACTCTGTCACCCACCATTTCCTAACACAGCATCCAGACACTTAATAGACCTTTGGCCCATGGCCAATCTTCTGTAATCTTTCCTTTTGCACAAAAGTGCCCTATTCCTTTCAATCAGTTGTTTCAACAGATCTATTAAGAAGGCTGAACACATTTGGATGTTGTTGCACCACCCCAGCTTAACAAAATTGCATATTTCAACCCTCATTGGCAGCCATACAGCACTATCCATCACTCACTTACCTCAACTATTTGTGAACACCACCAACTATCAGCTACACAAAACTAATTCTCCAGCTAGCATCTTGTGTCATTAGGTTCCCCAAGAAAGTTGAGAAAACAATTGTACCACCTTTCTTCCAAGGCAAGCCCTGCTTTCACAGTGCTTCACAGAGCAGTCCCACAGATCTAAAGGCATCGAGATTTAGAGGTACCCGGAGAGAAAAAGAGAACAGGAACATAGAAGATAACAAATGGTGGACTATTTCTCCTATTTCATTCAGCAAGTGGCCCTAAAGCTTCCACTCACGAGAAACCTGACAAATGAACTAGATTCTGATAAACATAGTCCCAGTCTGACCGATATGTGAGCCCTGTTGAACAGCAACATGGTTAATTTTTCCTTGCTCAATTAGGGATGGTCCAGTGAGTGACACCCATACCCATACCCACCACTCCAACTTTAACATAACTCAGTATTGTGTGGCTCTAAAAATGAACAGCGTCAATTTGGCACGTCTGTAACTGATTCACCACGTGTGGCAAATGTATTAGACAACACTGGTCTAGGGCATGCATTCACTGGGCATGTGTGGTTCTAACTGACAGAACATGCTTCAAATCCTCCCAAGAGGTTGCTTGGTGTCACGATCTTCAAAGCTACCAGCAACACAAATGGCATGCCTGTGCAAGTGCTCTTTATAGGATGACGTGTCACGTGGGCCATCAGAGATGCAGCGCATTTGCAATTCTTGGCAACTCCAGTTTCGTAACATAGGTTCCAGTGGTGCTATGGAGCCAAATTATTTGACTTGTATCTTAACTTCAATGTTTAAAGAGCATTTCACCACCCTCACAGCCCTAAGTATGAAAACTGCACCTTCCACCACTCATCCTATGCTTTTCCAGAGTGAGGTTGCCAAGTTTACACAAGTGTCTTCCAAGCAGTTTTGTGCTTTTGTAGTTTTGACTATTAACAGTATTGTTATATTTATAATAACAAAGAAATGATCATGGTTGAAATGGTGAGTGAAAACTTGCATGTGAGTAGTACCTTTCCGCACCAAAAGATTTCCAAAGAACTTCACACAACGGAAGTCATTTTGACTTTGGCCAATAATGTACAATGGGTGATATCGGATCTCTCAAGTTTCATTCTGACTTCAAAAGAGATTAAAATCAGTAGAGTGCATAACAGGCGGCTAAGCAGATATCAACTGTTTTACACTATCAGCCAAAGTCAAAATTATCCCCATTGAGTTAGTATAGCAGCAATCAAAATTGCTATCTATTAAGTTAATGAAAAATACAGAATAATGTTCTTTTTTTTTAATAATTCAATGAAAGCCATTCCCAAAATCATTGAATATAATTTTGGAATTTCAAATACAGGTCCATAAAATGAAAAAAAAATTGTTTATATATGTAACTGGATCCTTTTATATTTCCAGGTTATTGGCTCTAGGTCAATCCTGAAGAGTTGGCAATCCTATTTAAACTGCTAACACTGAAGCAAAGTTTGACTTACCTTGCTGCTTAGATGGGGGCTCAGCATTTGAAAGTTCTGTCTCAAGTTCATTCCTTAGCCTAAACAAGAAACATGTATACCAGATATGTTAAAAGCAGGCATCAGGACTACATGGAGCTAGAGAAACAACACGAGATGTGGTTTTACCTTTCATTAACCCACAATGCTCCCACCATTTTCTGTCCCATCCATCTCCACATCAAGGGACCCCTGAACTATCCATTGATCTGAATGACTTAGCTGTTAAGTGATGGCTAAGTGCTAACTAGTTATTAACCAATAGCAGGTATACCATTAGCTGCTGTGAATCAGAATGATGCCATTTGACACCAAGCTTTCAATCCAATAGATAGCAGCTCATGAAACTCAACATATCTATAATAATAGAGTTTTTGTTTGCCTGGACTGCTTTGACCGGTCAGTTTAAGGGGCGCATCTGTTGGTGGGCAGTGCCTGACTCACATTGAGGTGCATGGAGGAATCGAGCGTGTGACGCACAATGTGGCTGCCAATGTTTGGTGGGGGCAGTGGCAGCCAGGCGGCAGTGTTAGTGGAGAACAATAGCAGTGAAAGGTAAGGGGAGCCCACAAAATTACCCTGGCTGGAGAGATTGTTCCTGTGAGGGATGGGTTGGGATTGATGGGAGGGACAAAGATGGCTTTGGAGAGGTGGATGAGATGACAATTATTTGATACAACTAATTATTCAAAAACTATTCTTTGTGCTTAAAATGAAGATTCACTAGATTTGAATGAAAAAGTTTTAGAAACGCTGTCAGGTAAATTAAAATAATATATTGGTATTGATTCTGTAGATGCAGAAGATGATAACAATCCATACCCTCCATGGTTTCTACACAGTCCAACTCCACTGGGCATACCACTGCATAAACTTAGACATAGGAAGCAGCAGTTATAATGTAGCTATAAAACTTGAAGCCTAAACTAGGACTTGGCCATGGAATAAGATTGGTGTTTAGGAAGTTGTTTTCTTCGATATTACATGCTGAAATTATAACACACAGATTTCAAGGAAATGGAGGCCCAAATCTTCCTCTGGGCTCGGGAAAACACAAACTGTGCACTTGCACAGCTCGCAAACTGAACACTGACCCATGTGCAATTTCACATGCTATTTTTGTCTTTTCACATAGGAATCGGGTTCACAGTGCAGTTTGTGATCAGCACTAAGTGCATGAGAAGTATGGGTGTGGAGGCAGGTCAGCCTCAATTCTCCAGCACAATTTCCTAGCTAAGTCCCAGTTGTATTAAAGACCATTAGGCACACTAGCCCTCACCCCTCAGACATCCTTAATCACTCCCCATGTGACCCCCATGTCAACGCACGCTCCCCCCATTCAGTTCTACTGAAAGAGCTCCTACACCTGTCCTTATTATGTATGCTTGGCTGGGAGTCCAGACTCATAAAAGGATTTTCTCAGCAGCTGGACAGAACTGTTGACATTACTTGATTAACATTTTTAAGTGGCTTTAATAAATTGCTCCTTCTGGGATCTCATTTGTCAATTTCTCAATGTTCATTTGTCCAAGTTTAAGAAGTGTGAAGTGTTTGAAGCCTCTGTTCTTGATACTTTAATGGTTTGTCTGACTGATACTTTTATATATCTGTAGGAACAACAGTTTTTTTCAAAAGAAGATTTGTGAATGGGTGTTTTTTTTCTGAGCAATTCCATCTATATGCCATTATTACTATATGGTTCATTTTCTGAACATAGGGTAAATTGGGTGAATAGGCGTGAAAGGGCCCTGAGTTGGCAAGGAGGGTTTGAGGGGCTATGGGGACTGGGTAATGGGCATGAGTTGACATGGAGATATGAGGGGCCATGGAGATGCATGGAAGTCATGAGTTGGCGTGGAGGGGCCATGGGTAAGACCTTTTGAACTTACCTTTCATAAAGTTTCTGAATATAAACTGTGGTTTATAACTCCTCCGAGGTGCTGTGAACTAGGAGTCATGAAAAAGCTGGCCTGATTTCACAAAAATTGCGGGTGGTCGGAGATGCCTACCCCCACAATAGAGCCAGCAAGGTTGGGAGCAGGGTCCCATTCATGAAAATTGGGGCACCAGGAATCGGGGGTACGAATCTCAGAATTGGGTCTCACCTGCCATTTTAAATGGCTCCAGAGTTGTTCTGACTCTGCAAAAATCTGGGCCTAATTGTGGCCATTTGAGCAAAGAAATGTGCCTCTGCACCCAGATGAAAATAATATTGAACCCCATCAGATATAAACTTACCTTTTCAACTCAGGAGTAAAAAGTTGCCAATTAAACTTTCATTTCTATGACTACAAACAAGTCGCAAGGTCAAACTCTTGACAAAATTTGTATTCACGTTCCTAGGCCTATTTTTACAAATGGACAGCTTTATATACTGTAGCTTTTTCTAGAGTGAGAAGTTTTGATTCTGTTAGTTTTTAGTAAAATAATAACTAGAGATCCTGTATTTAAAGAAGTACTGCTGCAGTAAAGATATTAATTTGGCTGCAAATGTTTGTAGGTCTCTCCTAGTTTAACATATTGCATACTTACCTACTGACCTAGACTCAGCCTCAAATGATTATGGGACTGAGATTAATGGGTTAAATAATCTCAATTAATTTTAACTGCAGGTAAAACCCATGCAGGCTGTCAAAAAACAAGGGGATTAGGGACTGCAAATTAATTAGAAGATTAGTGTCTCTTTACAGAATCAGGACACCAGGTATTGGCTCCAATGGGAAAATTGTGTGGAGGAAGGAAATTCCATTAGCCACACTATGTCCTAGGGCAATTTATGCAGTTGTGGAAACATGATCTAAATTTGAGGCAAAGTTTATTCCAATCTAACAGGAGAGACACACCCCTTACTGCATCAGTGTGGTCACCATTTTCTACAACTATTATCCATACAATGAGCAAGACTGCAAATTGGTACTGGGTTTAGACCACAGACTAATTCCTCATATAACCCTTCCAAAAGGTGACATAGGCCTTCAGTATTTAAATTGAATTTTAATTCAGGTATGAAAAGATCAAGGGTGTTTAATCGACTGCACATCTCAATTTGATAATTCTATTTAACATCCTCTCGAGAGATATGGGCAAATAAAATTAAGAAACAATGTATTATGCTCGAGGAAAGCAGTAACCTTTGTTATCAGATTATACAGGATATTCTTCAAAATGCATTAAATAAAACACTATACATGCAAATTTTATATGGTCACTTTAGTTTTCTTCAACAGTACATTAATTAAAGTTTTCCCAATGGTTTACTGGATAAGTTCACTACCCATAGTGGTCATTAAGTGATACATACGAGGACAGTCCCATATTTGATCTCTGCCCTGTGCCAAGTTAGCTGATCTCAACCAGGATGGCATTAAAAGTACAATTACCCTGAGCACACCAGACTTCTAGAAAGGGGCATTAGCAAGAAAATCTAGTTCTGATCTTTATGCAACAGATAAATGAGTGTCAATATTGGGTTAGGACAGGATCAGGACCAGTACTTAAACCTCCAGGATCCAATTACCTGCAGGCATTCAATGTTAAGACTCACATATGAAAAGTGGATATTTAGTTACCTCTCTACAGTTATAATATTGGATAAGGACAAACAAGAGGAGTCCTTAATACTCAACTAAAGCAGGCACTAGTCCATCTGAAACAAAAGCAAAATACTGTGGATGCTGGAGTTCTAAAATAAAAACAAAGTGCTCGAAAAACTCAGTAAGTTTGGCAGCATCTGTGGATGCTACTACCTCCTGAGCTCAGGCGTTTACAGCACAGAAGGAGGCCGTTTGGCCCATCGTCTCCACGTCGGTCAACAAAGATCTGACTACACTAATCCCATTTTCCAGCTCTTGGCCCATAGTCCTGGAGGTTATGGCAACACAAGTGAATGTATAAATACTTCTTACATGTTATGAGAGTTTCTGACTCAACCACCCTTTCAGGCAGTGAGTTCCATACTCCCACCACCCTCTGGGTGAAAAAATTTCCCTTAAACTCCCCTCTTAGCCTTCTACCTCTTATCTTAAATCTATGCCCCCTGGTTATTGATCCCTCTATTAATGGAAAAAAATGCCTTCCTTTCCACCCTATCTATGCCCCTCATAATCTTATACACCTCTATCAGGTCCCCTCTCAACCTTCGCTGCTCCAAGGAAAACAACTCCAGCCTATCCAATCTTTCCTCATAGGTCAGACCCTCCAGCCCAGTCAGCATCCTGCTAAATCTCCTCTGCACCCTCTCCAGTGCAATCAAATCCTTCCTATAATGTGGTGACCAGAACTGCATGCAGTCCTCCAGTTGTGGCTTAACCAGCGTTTTACACAGTTCCAGCATAACCTCCCTGCTTTTGTATTCTATGCCTCGGCTAATAAAGACAAGTATCCCATATGCCTTAACTACATTATCTACCTGCCCTGCTACCCTCAGTGATCTGCAGATATGCACACCAAGGTCCCTCTGATCTTCAGTACTTCCAGGGTCCTACCATTCATAGTGTAATCCCTCGCCTTGTTAGCCCTCCCCAAGTGCATTAGCTCACACTTTTCCAGGTTGAATTCCATTTGCCGCTGCTCTGCCCACCTGACCAGTCCATTGATATCCTCCTGCAGTTTATGGCTATCTTCCTCACTATATACCATCCTACCAATTTTCGTGTCAAATGTACCTAGGAAAGTATAGTATGATTAGAACAAGTCAACATGGCTTTATTAAGGGGAATTCCTGTTTGACAAATTTATTAGAGCTTGAGGAGGTAACTAGTAGGGTAGATAAAGGGGAACCAGTAGATGTAGTATACCTGGGTTTTCAAAAAGCATTTGATAAGGTGCCACACAAAAGGCTAATAGGCAAGATAAGAGCTCATGGAGTTAGGGCTAATATATTAACATGGTTACAGGATTGGTTAACGAACAGTAAGCAAAGGGTAGGCATAAACAGGGCATTTTCATGATGGTAGGCTATTATTGCAGTTTAAGCGAATGCTCTTTTCCTGCAAGCATCACTCTACTGTAAGATTAATAAATTTATAAAAATTTGCCCAATCAAACTTACAAATCTTCAGTGTTTCTGCCCAAAAGGATTATGAGGACTTGTGGCACACAAGTATTCCCTGTCCCATAATCTACAACTGAGCTATTTTATCATGACATTAATGATCAGTACTGAGTGTGCTACAAAGACTGCCTGTGTAAAGGAGTTGGTTCCAAAATCAAGGAAAATCTGAAATCCAGCACAGTCTCAGTCCCAAGGGTGCCGGATTTGGGAGACTGTATCTGTACTTGCGTAGGAGACGAAAACAGCATAGGTTGACTAGATTGGTTCCTGGGATGAGAGGGTTGCCCTATGATGAGAGGCTGAGTAAATTGGGTCTGTATTCTCTGGAGTTTAGGAGAATGAAAGGTGATCTCCTTGAAACATACAAGATAAAAAAAAAGAATTAAAAGTCTAATGATGACCATGAAAGCATTGTTGATTGTCATAAAAATCCACCTGGTTCACTCGTGTTCTTTAGGGAAGGAAATCTGCTGTCCTTACCTCGTCTAGCCTAGATGTGATTCCAGACCCACAACAATGTAGTTGACTCTCAAATGCCCTCTGAAATGGCCCAGCAAGCCACTCAGTTGTGTCAAACAGCTAAAAAGTCTAAAAGGAATGCAACTGGTCGGAACACCTGGGATCAACCTAGATACCTAGGAAATGACAATGGCAAACAAAGCCCTGCAAAGTCCTCCTTACTAACATCTGGAGGCTAGTGCTAAAATTGGGAGAGCTGTCTCACAGACTAGTCAAGCAACAGCTTGACAGTCATATTTTACAGATAATGTCCCAGACACCACCATCACCATCCCTGAGTATGTCCTGTCCCACCAGCAGGACAGACCCAGCAGAGGTGGCAACACAGTGGTATACAGTCGGGAGGGAATTGTCCTGAGAGTCCTCAACATCGACTCTGGCCCCCATGAAGCCTCATGGCATCAGGTCTATCATGGGCAAGGAAACTTCCTGCTGATTACCATGTACTGCCAACCCCCCGCACCCCCCCACCAAAGCTGGTGAATCAGTGCTCCTCCATGTTGAACACCACTTGAAGGAAGTACTGAGGGTGGCAAGGGCACAGAATGTACTCTGGGTGGGGGACCTCAATGTCCACCACCAAGAGTGGCTCGGTAGCACCATTACAGACCGAGCTGACCAAGACCTGAAGGACATAGCTGCTAGACTGGGTCTGCGGCAGGTGGTGAGGGAACCAACAAGAGGGAAAAACATACTGGACCTCATCCTCACCAACTAGCCTGCTGCAGATCCATCTATCTATGAAAGCATCGGCAGGAGTGACCATTGCATTGTCCTTGTGGAGACAAAGTCCTGTCTTCACATTGAAGATAACCTCCATTGTGTTGTGTGGCACTAGCACCATGCTAAGTGGAATAGATTTCGAACAGATCCAGCAACTCAAGACTCGGCAACCATGAAGCACTTTGGGCCATCAGCAGCAAAACTGTACTCAACCAGAATCTGTAACTTCATGCCCTGTCATATCCCCCATTCTACCATTACCACCAAGACAGGGGATCAAGCCTGGTTCAATGAAGAGTACAAGAGGTCATGCCAGAAGCAGTACCAGGCATGCCTAAAAATGAGATGTCAACCTGGTGAAGCAACACACAGGACTACTTCCATGCCAAACATTATAAGCAGCAAGTGATAGATGGCGCTAAACGATTCTACAACTAAAGGATCAGATCTAAGCTCTGCCATTATGCCACATCCAGTTCTGAATGATGGTGGACAATTAAACAATCTTCAGCCAAAAGTACCTAGTGCAGGATCCATCTCGGCCTCCTCCGGAGGTCCCCATCATCACAGATGCTAATCTTCAGCTAATTCTATTCACTCCATATGATATAAAGAAACATCTGAGGGCACTGGATACTGCAAAGGCTTTGGGCTCTGACAATATTCCAGCAATAGTACTGAAGACTTGTGCTTCAGAACTTGCCGCGCCCTTTGCCAGTCTTTTCCAGTCCAACTACAACATTGGCATCTACCCGGTAATGTGAAAAATTGTCTAGGGATGTCTTGTACACAAAAAAACAGGACAAATTCAACCCTGCCAATTACCGCTCAATCAGTCTACTCTCCATCATCAGTAAAGTGATGGAAGAGGTCATCAACAGTGCAATCAAGCAGCACTTGCTTAGCAATAACCTGCTCATTGACACTTAGTTTGGGTTCCGCCAGGGCCACTCAGTTCCTAATCTCATTACAGCCTTGGTTCAAACATGGACAAAAGAGCTGAACTCCTAAGGTGAGGTGAGAGTGACAGCCCTTGACATGAAGGCAGCATTTGACTGAGTGTGACATCAAGGAGCCCTAGCAAAACTGGAGTCAATGGGATTCAGGGGGAAAACTCTCCGTTGTTTGGAGTCATGCCCAGCACAAAGGAAGATGGTTTTGGTTGTTGGAGGTCAATAATCTCAGTTCCAGGACATCACTGTAGGAGTTCTTCAGGATAGTGTCCTCGGCTCAACCATCTTCAGCTGCTTCATCAATGGCCTTCCTTCCATTTAAGGTCAGAAGTGGGGATGTTCGCTGATGATTGCACAATGTTCAGCACCATTCACGACTCCTCAGATATTGAAGCAGCCCATGCCCAAATGCAGGAAGATTTGGACAATACCCAGACTTGAGCTGACAAGTGGCAAGTAAAATTTGCACTACACAGGTTCCAGACAATGACCATCTCCAACAAGAGAGAATCTAAATATTGCCCCTTGACATTCAATGGCATTACCATTACGATCGCTGAATCCCCCACTATCAACATCCTGGGGGTTACCAATGACCAGAAACTGAACCGGATTAGCCATATAAATACAAGAGCAGGTCAGAGGCTATGAATCCTGCAGTGGGTAACTCACCTCCTGACTCCCCAAAGCCTGTCCACCATCTACAAGGCACAAGTCAGGAATGTGATGGAATACTCCCCACTTGCCTGGGTGAGTGCAGCTCCCACAACACTCAAGAAGCTTGACACCATCCAGGACAAAGTAGCCTGTTTGATTGGCACCCCTTCCACAAACATTCACTCCCTCCACCACTGTTGCACAGTGGCAGCAGTGTGTACCATCTACAAGATACACTGCAAGAACTCACCAAGCTTCCTTAGACAGCACCTTCCAAACCCACCACCGCTACCATCTAGAAGGACAAGGGCAGCAGATACATGGGAACACCACCACCTGGAAGTTCCCTTCCAAGTCACACACTATCCTAACTTGAAAATATATCACCGTTCCTTCACTGTTGCTGGGTCAAAATCCTGGAACTCCCTCCCTAACAGCACTGTGGATGTACCTACACCAAATGGATTGCAGTGATTCAAGAAGGCAGCTCCACCTTTTCAAGGGCAATTAGGGAAGGGCAATAATTGATGGCCTAGCCAGCTACTTCACATGAATGAATTAAATTCTGCAGGGGCTTGATAGCGTAGATGTTGAGAGATTGTTTCCGCTTGTTGGGGAATCTAAAACATAGGGGTACAGTCCCAGGATAACATGCTGATCATTTAGGATAAATTACTTCACTCAAAGAGTTGTGAATCTTTGGAACTCTCTACCCCAGTGGATTGTGGATGCTCCATTGCTAAATGCATTTGAGGCTGTGATTGACAGATTTTTGGCCTCTCTCAACAGGTATGGGGAGTGGGTGGAAAGTGGAGTTGAAGCCTGAGATCAGCCACAAACATATTGAATGGCAAGGCAGGCTTATTGGGCCTTATGGTCTACTCCTGCTCCTATTTCTTATGTTCTTGAGTAGGTAGGTAATCTGGGTTTTCCCATGACATTCCAATTTTCCCAGAGACAACTGGGACCCAAGTAGTGAGCATGACTCGCTAGCTCACAGGAGGCAAGTGCACAGCAGCAGGATCCACCCAATTTGGTCTTTATATGAGATCTGCAATTAATCTCACTAAAAGGGAAGCCTGCGATCAAGGGCCCACCATTGCAGCAGACTCTCATGCAGCCTGCTCTGAATGACTGTGCTGAAGAACACAAGCTTAAGAGAATCATTCCAGCCCCTTCTTCCTCACCTCCCTCTGGTGCTCCAGTCACTGTCGCTGAACTCCACTGCAGCCACAGTGAAGGCTGCTGCCCTTCCTCACTTGCCGCTCTGATTGGGCCTCCCGCCTCATCAGCCAGCCTGACCTCCCTAAGGGACAACAAAAATGGTGGTGGCCTTTACAGGTCTCCTCCAGTAAGATTGCACTGGTAGGTGGAAGGGTTGGGGCCCAGAAATTATACCATGTATGAATTTTTTTTTAAGTGGGGAAAACTCTGGCCAATGACTTTACAGAATAAAGCACCAAGTTAAAGCAATATTCTCATTGGCACGCTATAAACATACTCATCATTCCTCTGCAAAGCAAGTCTGGCTTCCTGCTCCAGATTTAAAACTTTCTGTTGAGCCTCCTCTACATGGTGAGTTTTCAGAGTCCTGCTGTTCATACCTCGTAGCTGTGACTGCAAGGTCTGTTGGATTTAGAAGAAGAAAATACATTTTAAAACCATTAAGCTTCTTGGAAACCCCTACCTGTAAATATTTATCAGCAACAGTAATTGACAAAGTAGCGTAGCTGCCCTGTCATATCAGAGGTCATTGCATCTTTGTCCCATTATAATGATAGGGCACAAAAGTTCTTCATTGTCTTTAATGGAGGGGAAAAGACAAGAAAGATAAATATGATATGCAGTTTACATAAAACTAGACAATTCAACTACTGTAAGCAAGCACCAGTTTTTAAAAATTCATTCATGGTATGTGGGTGCCGCTGGCTAGGGCATCAATTATTACCCATCCCTAACTGCCCTTGAGAAGGTGGTGGTGAGCTGCCTTCTTGCACAGCTGCAGTCCATGTGCTGTAGGTACACCCACAGTGCTGTTAGGGAGGGAGCTCCAGGACCTTGACCCAGTGACGGTGAAGGAACGGCGATATATTTCCAAGTCAGAATGGTGAGTGACTTGGAGAAGAACTTCCAGATGGTGGTGTTCCCATGTGTCCGCTACCTTTGTCCTTCTAGATGGTCGTGGAGTTTGGAAGGTTCTGTCCAAGAAGGCTTGATGAGTTCCTACAGTGCATCTTGTAGATGGTACACACTGTGAGTCAGTGGTGGAGGGAGTGAATGTTTGTGGGTGGGGTGCTGATCAAGTGGGCTGCTTTGTCCTGGATGGTGTCAAGCTTCTTGAGTATAGTTGGAGCTGCACTCATCCAGGCAAGTGGAGAGTATTCCATCACACTCCTGACTTGTGCCTTGTAGATGGTGGAAAGGCTTTGGGGAGTCAGGAGGTGAGTTACTTGCTGCAGGATTCCTAGCCTCTGACCTGCTGTTGTAGCCATATGGCTAATCCAGTTCAGTTTCTGGATGTTTATATTGGGGGATTCAGCGATGGTAATGCCATTTAATGTCATGGGGCGATGGTTGGATTCTCTCTTGTTGGAGATGGTAATTGCCTGGCACTTGTGTGGTGCCAATGTTACTTGCCACTTGCCAGCCCAAGTCTAGATATTGTCCAGGTCTTGCAGCATTTGGACATGGACTGCTTCAGTATCTGAGAAGTGGCGAATGGTGCTGGACATTGTGCAATCATCAGCGAACATCCCCACTTCAGACCTTATGATGGAAGGAAGCTCATTGATGAAGCAGCTGAAGATGGTTGGACCTAGGACTGAGCCCAAAATTAACAAAACTAGATTTAATTCTTTTACCTTCTTGCTACAAAAAGGTATAACATACATAACAGCAATGATTTAATTAATGAAAGAAAGAACTGTACTTAAAATAGCATCTTTCATGACCTCAGGCACCTCAAAGCACTTTACTGGCAATTAAGTATTTTACATGTAGTCTTGTTGTAATATAGGAAATGTGGCAGCAATTTCCTCACAGAAGGCTCCCGGACACAGCAAGGAGATAATAACCAGATGTATTGGGTGTTGTTTGGCAGGGATAAATATTGGTCAGGATACCAGAAGAACTCTACTGCTCATCTTTGAATAGTGCCTTGGGATCTTTTAATTCCAGCTGAGGGGACAGACTGGAGCCTCTGAAACACAGCACCTCTGTAAGCAAAGCATTCCCTTAGTACTGCACCCCAGATCTTGTGCTCATGTGTCTTGAGTAGGCCCTGAGCCCACAACAATCAGACTCAGAGGTGAGAACGCTACCAACCGAGCCAAGACTGACAACACGAGAGGAACACTTCACTTCTTCATATGCAGTAGGAAAATTCTGAGCACAGTTCTGATCAACAGGTTTTCAGAACTAAAGCACCCTGTTGACACTTAACCAAAACACATAGGATCAGGATTCTTTTGATATTGCCCAAATTCAGTAGCATTGAAACTCTGCTGAACCATATTCGGAATAACTTTTCTGATGATGGCCCACAAATTATAAGATTCGTTAAATTCAATGATCAGAGATAATGTAGGCCAAGAACATGAATGTGAGGATAAAGATCTTGAAGTTGACTTGCTGGAGCAGAGGGAGCTAAAAGCACCTGGCATCTGACAAGAACATAAGGAGCAACGTTTTGAAAAGCTCGACAAATTTAATTCCTTTTGCCCACAGAGGCTAACAATTGTTAACAGTATGGTATGTCATTTACATGAGCGTTTAAATACTGAATCACACACAGACATATGTAATACTTTTAAATATGATGTTTTGTTAAGTAGAAATGGGTAGTAAATCAAATAGAGAAGTGAAAAAAAAAACATGCTTGGAAAGAGAAGTGAATTTGTAAAGGAGAGATTGGATACTCTGGACGGGAAAACAAGGGTAGAAACAACTTTAATAAATAAATGCATTGATGTAACCTTTCACTTCATTTTTCTGTTGGTGATTATTTAGTAGAATAGATTTTGTGCCCTTTGACTGCTTAGTTATCATTTATTGCAATTTCATAGTTATAGGTTTTGGTCTTTCAGATGAGGTATTAAACCGAGGCCCCACTATCCTCTCAGGTTGCGTAGAGACAACATGGCACTATTCAAAGAGGAGCAACTGGAATTTTTCCAGTGTCCTGACCAATAATTATCCATCAACCAACATCACTAAAACTGATTAACTGGTCAATACCATATTGATGTCTGAGGGTCCCCTTTTATGTGCAAATTGACTGCCACGTTCCCTGCATTTACAACACTATTATAAACCACTTCATTTGACGTAAAGCACTTTGGGACATCCTGAGGTCATAAAAGGTGCTATATGAATACAAGTTTGTTCTCTCTTTTTTATGGTGGTGTACAATATACAGAACCTTTGGGTGATATTGTGTTGCATCTGTAACATTAAAAGAGCCTGTGAAAAAGCAGTACCACATAAGTTTATCACACTGCTCTACTGAATACAACCATTTCCTAAAATATTGTGACATACAGTTTCAGCTTTGATTCCCTGACAGAAGTTTCCCAACATGTAGATTCATTTGAAGAGTTGCAATTTTTAAATACATTACCTTGTGTTGATCCATTGGCTGGGATTCCAGGAGTGACGTAAGATACAGATCATATTCAGCCTGAGGGAAGAGGGGCAAACAAGAACAAGTGAAAGAAACCAATGTTCAACATTTTACAGGGATTAAACTATAGTAACAGTACATTCTCTAAACCAACAATTTGGAAAGGGAGAGATGGGAGGGGTGGAATGTGGGAGGGTTGGAATAGTGCAAGAGAAGGAGAAAGGTGGAGAGCATGCTGGAAAAAGAAGGGAGAAGAATAAACAGAGGGAAGAGAAGAAAGAGAATTAATTCACTCTCACAGAGGGGCCTCTCACCCTCAATCTGTTTCCCTCGTCTCCTTTCATCCTATCTGTTTCCCTCAAAGGTACTTTGATTGCATTCAAAATTCAACTTTTTGTTAAAAAAAAAGAATGAGAATTAGACTGTGGAAAGAAATTTAATCTGTTTCTTGCTATCTTTACCTGTATCTATCTGTCTGCCACTTTCTCTCTGTCTCATGTGTATCCGCATTACATTGGTCCTTTCAAACTGTCAAAATTACATGTGACAATTCATCAGCTTCCAAAGAGAGCTAGTTTTTTTTTTACTATTGAAATAACTTTAAATAAAGAATCACAAACACACAATCTTTTTCTACCCCTCCCCAGTGATGGTCTTTTTTTTTTTGGAAATTGAAGCAACATTAAATGAAGCTATGCTTCATTTATTCATGTATTCAGCTGAATACATTTTCTAAAATTGCTACACCATGAAAGCTGCAGCATAAGTGAATTAAGAAAGCTATCATTTTTCGTTCAAACACACACTGCTCAGTTTTAACAGAAATCGCTATATTGATTTTACATTAAAAAAGCTTTTGAAATTGCCTTGTATTTTTTTCAACATTATTAGAAGGAAAGCTGCTGGGCAGAAAGTGCTAAAAGATAGATGAAAAATATTCTATCAGTATAGCTGAGTGAATGGTGCTGATAAATCCTGGGAAGTTAGTCTGACTGTATAATCCAAATTCAGTTCACAGAATTGTAACTTCAGTCAAAAGGGTCAATTCCAAGACATTAGAAGTTTCAGTTACTAAGGAATGAAATGGCAATTTAAAAAGTCAGAAAATATTTTTAGGTGTTAAGTGAACCAGATACCAAAATTGCACAATCAATGCGAGGATTTTACATAGAAAAGAAACATTATAAATGTGGACATAGGAAATGATAAATAGGGAAAAGTGAATAGAAAAAGATGGATAAATGTAACAACAGAAAGTGGTTACACGGACAGAAGGCTTTGAACCAGATTTATATATTCTCTTTAAAATAAGTTATGGAGATCAATAATTAGTTATGGAGGATGGGGTCCTCTCTTCTTGGTGTTGCAGGTCCACCTCACATGGATAGGAGAAAGCACTTCTGTCACATGTCTGGAGATTTGGAAACATGAAGGAGAACTGTTTGGACACATGTCTAAAAACCCACAAGCTATAAACAACTAAGTCTTAATCTGGAATAATCAATCATTTCAAGCAGTTTCCAATATTAACAGAGAACAAAGAGCATGGAATGATAACACGGATGAGAAGCATTTTGGTACATACAGTTTCTTGCGTTCTTAATAGGTGTCACTCATCTTTGGGACAAAGCATACACTCTTACAAAAAAAACTTTCCACAGTAAGTATGGCATTAAAAGCAACATATTGTCACTTAATATCTATCATTTTAAAACGTTAAAGATTGTGTACTATATGTCCTTGTAGTTAGCTGCTTTTTAAAAAATTCATGCATGGGATGTGGCCATTGCTGGCTAGGCCAGCGTTAATTGCCCACTGCTATATGCCCTTGAGAAGGTGGTGGTGAGCTGCTGTCCACGTGGTGTAGGTACACCCACAGTGCTGTTAGGGGGAGGGGGGGAATTCCAGGATTTTGACCCAGCGATGGTGATATATTTCCAAGTCAGGATGGTGAATGGTTTGAAGGGGAACTTCCAGATGGTGGTGTTCCCATATACCTGCTGCCCTTGTCCTAGATGGCAGCGGTCATGGGTTTGAGAGGTGCTGTCTAAGGAAGCTTGGTCAGTTCCTGCAGTGCATCTTGTAGATGGTACACACTGCTGCCACTGTGTGTCAGTGGTGGAGGGAGGAATGTTTGTGGAAGGCCTGCCAATCAAGCGGGCTGCTTTGTCCTGGATGGTGTCATGCTTCTTGGCTGTTGTTGGAGCTACACTCATCCAGGCAAGTGAAGAGCATTCCATCACACTCCTGACTTGTGTCTTGTAGATGGTGGACAGACTTTGGGGAGTCAGGAGGTGAGTTACTCACCGCGGGATTCCTAGCCTTGGTCCTGCTCTTGTAGCCACAGTATTTATGTGGCTAGTCCAGTTCAGTTTCTGGTCAATGGTAACCCTCAGGATGTTGATAGTGTGGAATTCAGTGATGGTAGTGCCATTGAATGTCAAGGGGTGATGGTTAGATTCTTTCTTGTTGGAGATGGTCATTTGTCTGTCACTTGCATGGCACGAATGTAACTTGTCATTTCTTAGCCCAAGCCTGGATATTGTCCAGGTCTTACTGCACATAGATATGGACTGCCTCAGTATCTGAGGAGTATTGCTGAAAAAGAGAGAGATTTTTTTTGTCGAAGGTTTTCGTCTTGCACTCATCAGGACAATTTTCAAGAAAATACCAATGTCAGGGAAAACAACATATTTATACTGTATGAAAAGAGAGTGATGATTGGTTGACAAGTGGACTCTGATTGGTAGAGGAGTTGCCATGGAGAAGGCACCAGTTGGTTGGTGACTGACAGTTAACTGCCAAGCATTGTTTGCAATTTAAACCAGGCAGCTTGACTAATTAGTCAAGACATTGTTCTGGGGAATAAATCAGTGAATGGCTGTCAGTTATTTTGTTTAGCTGAAACAGGCGAAATGTGTGTATATGTTCTTTCTGTCTGCAAAGAAAAGGGTCCTGGGCATTAAGATATGTAGCTTCCAGTACATGCAAATGCGCCACATTTCAAGCCCGACTGACAATCTTAAATTTGTTGTCAGTGTAATTCTTAGCACTCTGTGGATTATTTAGCAAATGGTGCCCAATTGTGAAATCACATCTAATGTTCAACACTGTGTTTTGAGTTTTGCAAGCATGGGTTGGTTGGGTACGGTCAGTACCTTGCCTGTTGCAAACAGCGGAAGGGACATGCTGTTTGATATGATCCGCCAGTCTTTGGGATGCATGACCTACATACCTAGCATCACACTGGCACTGAAATTCATACATCATTTCTGTGATAGGCAGAACATCTTTTTGGCTTGACGGCAACATCTTTTTAGTGGTGAATACCACTCGTGTTGCTACTGCATAGCAGCAGCGTGAAACAGCTAGCTTCACCTGTTGGTCAAATTTTGAAATACCTTGACCTTCCATGGTAATCTGAGGTAGACTGGGCACTTTTCAGGGCTGAAAGTGATGGCCTTAGGCCGGTTCATGATGTTGTGGGTATACAGCATGAAATCTGATCAGGGTAGGCATTATCCCACAGAATGTCTTTGATGCGCCTATGTAGGCCATACATCCCAAAGACTGGTAGGCCTAGGACACTACCCTGAGGAGCTCCTGCAGTGAAGTCCTGGAACTGAGATGACTGACCTCCAACAATCACAACCATCCTCCTTGCGCTAGGTATGACTCCTACCAGCTGAGAGTCTTCCCCTGATTCCCATTGACTCCAGTTTTGCTCGGGCTCCTTGATGCCACACTCAGTCAAATGCTGCCTTGATATCAAGGACAGTCAATTTCACCTCGCATCTGGAGTTCAGCTCTTTTGTTCATGGTCGAACCAAGTCTTTATGAGGTCAGGAGCTGAGTGGCCCTAGTGGAACCCAATGTGAGCATTAGTTAGCAGGTTATTACTAAGCAAGTGCTGCTGGATAGCACTGTTGATAACCTCTTCCATCGCTTTTCTGATGATCCATAATAGACTGATGAGGCAGTAATTGGCCGGGTTGGATTTCTCCTGCTTTTTGTGGACAGGAAATACCTGAGCA
Organism: Cetorhinus maximus; assembly: GCF_964194155.1. Lineage (NCBI taxonomy): Eukaryota > Metazoa > Chordata > Chondrichthyes > Lamniformes > Cetorhinidae > Cetorhinus > Cetorhinus maximus. The sequence goes on along the minus strand of NC_135892.1, from coordinate 26,021,116 downwards.
ATTTTCCACATTGCTGGGTAGATGCCAGTGTTGTAACCGTACTGGAACAGCTTGGCTAAGGGTGCAGCTACTTCTGGAGCACAAGTTTTCAGTACTATTGCCGGAATACTGTCAAGGCCCACAGCCTTTGCAGTATCCAGTGCCCTCAGCCATTTCTTGCTATCATGTAGAGTGAATCGAATTGGCTGAAGACTGGCATCTGTAATGCTGGGGGCCTCCAGAGGAGGCCGAGATGGATCATCCAATCAGCACTTCTGGTTGAAGACTGTCGCAAGTGCTTCAGCCTTCTTTTTTGTACTGATGTGCTGGGCTCCCTCATCATTGAGGGCGGGGATGTTTGTGGAGCCTGTTCCTCAAGTGAGTTGTTTAATTGTCCACCACCATTCACAGCTGGATATGGCAGGACTGCAGAGCTTGGATCTGATCCATTGGTTGCAGAATCGTTTAGCTCTGTCTATTGCTTGCTGCTTATTCTGCTTGGCACACAAGTAGTCCTGTGCTGTAGCTTCACCAGGTTGACACCTCATGCCCTCCCTCCTGCACTCTTCATTGAGCCAGGCTTGATCCCATGGCTTGGTGGTAATGGTAAAGTGGAGGATATGGCGGGCCATGAGGTTACAGATTGTGGTTGAATACAATTCTGCTTCTGCTGATGACCCATGGCACCTCATGGTTGGTCAGTCTTGAATTGCTAGATCTGTTTGAAATCTGTCCCAATTGGCATGGTGGCAGTGCCACACAACATGATGGAGGGTATTCTCAATGTGAAGACTCCTACCAATACTGTCATGGACAGATGCACCTGCAGCAGATAGGTTGGTGAGGATGAGGGCAAGTACGTTTTCCCCTCTTGTTGGTTCCCTCACCGCCTGCCAGACTCAGTCTAGCAGCTATGTCCTTTAGGACTCAGCCAGCTCGGTCTGTAGTGGTGCTACCAAGCCACACTTGGTGATGGACATTGAGGTCCCCCACCCAGAGTATATTCTGCACCTTTTCCACCCTCAATGCTTCCTCAAAGTGGGTTCAATATGGAGGAGCACTGATTCATCAGCTGATGGGGGAGCGGGATGTGGCAATCATCAAGAGGTTTCCTTGCCCATGTTTGACCTGATGCCATGAGACTTCATGGAAAGGTATTCCTTCATACAACTATTAAAATTACAGTGTGAGGGAATCTATATTTTTAAATTCAATTTGTACGTTTTTGAGGCAGGCCTTACTTTTAAACAGAAGCTGAACTGAAAGGAAAGCAGAAAAAAAACTGTCTCTAGTCTCTAAGGAATCAGGAGCAAGCTGAGGGTGGGAAATCAAAACTAAACATTGTTGAAAAATATAAAAGGACAGATCTGTGCAAGCTATGCAGCAGTTGTTGAGTCTACTGATGCAGAACAGACAAGTTGAAGACTCAAGAAGAGACTAGATCCACAAGCTGAGAATAACAAAGAGACTATGTTGTTGCGGCTGTTTCTGTTACTTGAAAGTAACATTGATGAATCTAACCGTCCAGAGAGACCCAGGCTTTCGTTCCTGGATTGGGTTTGCCGAGGCAGGAGATTTCCCAGCTCGTCGAACCCGACCTTTAAAAATGTCCATTTACAGGTGGGATTTTCAGTCAGGAGTGCAAGGGGCTGGGGGGTGGGGGTGGGTACAGTTATGGGCGGCAAACAAGTCAGGGCTGGCGACCCCAGAGTGAATGCGTAGGCTGCCGGGTGTGCTGGGCGGTTGGGCGCAAGTACGGTGTTTAAATAAATGCAAAATAACAATAAAACAAAAAACATTCCACCAACCTTCACCCCCACCACTCTCACACACTCTATGCCACATCCATGCCAACACATGCCCCCCAACCAACCCCATGACCCCATAACCTTTATGCCAACCCATGTCCCCTATCCACCCCTCCTCGGTCCCAATAACCCCTATGCCAACTTCCTCGACAGCGGGCAGTTCCAATTAGTTTGCGTGTAAAAAATGCATACCATGTTTTTAGGAAATAGAAATGATTTAAGTAAGTTATATTTGTATTTGTGGGTGTTAGGAATGAGTTTTAGCTTTAAAGTTTAAGTTTGATTTGTATTTCCGTATGGGTGTGTTAAGAAAAGGTCAAGTTGAGTTTTAGTTTCACTTTAAAAGGTGAAACCTGGGGTTTAGTTTTATTTCTGTGGGAGACAGCAGGTCTAAAACTGTTCGTATATCTGTGTTTCTAATGAGTTTTACGACTCTTGGGGAGAAATTAAAGGAAACACAAGGGTAGAAAAAACCTGTGCTGTTGCCTAGCAACAGGGGTCCAGAGAGGAAGACCCACCCACACAGTGAGAGAGAAAAAAAACAGCAGCTTGAATCCAGTTGGAAGAAGGTGCCAGGGACAGATAGCAGGTTCCAAGCTAAAAAAGAAATGTCCACAAAATCCAGGGGAGTGGACCAGGAGAAAGTCCCCAGAAGACCTTCTAGTCAAGGAAAGGACAGGAACCTGGAAAAGAGCTTGTTAAGTGAAGTTAAGAGTGAGGAGCAGATGAAGGGTCCAAGCTTCAGCCTTAAAGGAAGAAAAGCTTCAGGAAGCAGGTTTAAAGCAAAAACAGCTTGTGAGAAGTTGGAAGATCCAAAGAGATAGCTGAAGGTCTGTAGCTCTTTACTATGGGCATATGAAGCAATGGTGTACTGTTGGCACGACTGAGCATTTGAGAGAGAGAGTGCGTGGAAGGAAGTTTGAATGCACATGGCGATCCAAGGGAGTGGAACATTGGAAGGAGTGTTCAAAACTCTGGAGGTGAACCCTTGTGGAAGGTGCCTGAGAGAAAGCAACGGTTTGGGAGAAGGTTCCAAAGCAAGTTCTTGGAGAGTGGAAATTGGAAACTTTCCTGTGAAAGACAGAATTCAAAGAGACTCGTTGGCTGATGGTGTTACAAGTGTCTGGGTGGAGCTGAGGAGAGATCCATAGCATGTGTCTGGGGTGGCATCTGTCACTTAGTTTCAGAGTGTGGTGTATCTGACTACAGGTCACCTATTAGTCTACATGGACTGTGTACTTACTGTGAACATTAGAGTATAAGATAGCTTTTGTAACTTGGGCTATCCTTACAAATCTGTATATATTTGTAAAGGTATGGTTGTGGGTGAAGGAGTATTGTAATACCGTTCATCTTTTCTTAAATGTTTTATTCTTTTGTTAAAAGTTCATCAGCTGATTCATGTGACTCTGTTCAGTAGCTACTCTCCACGTATCTAAACAAAAAAAAAGTTAGGATCTATCAGGCCAGGTTCCACCCTGGGATCAAGCTTGTCTAGTAGTAACATCAGCTGGGATCATAACAATGTTCACTTTTAACAAACCCAAAGGGTGCCTTACCTCACCCAAAGGTATCCTGGCACCCTATCCAAAGATGTACCTTACCTCTCCAAAGGGGTACCCCCTGGCTATCCATAAGAATCCACCAAGTTCAAACCTCCTCTCACCTATTCTAATCTGCGCAGCCTGGATTCCACGCTCCTGTTCTTCCAAAATCCCAATCCAGTGGAGGCAGTTGGTGATTTAAATGGCCAGCTACCTCTGTGAATCGTGCATACGCGAACACCAGCCTGACTCCAGACCCCCCACGAAGATGGCAACTGCTGGGTTCGGGGGCAGGGCTTAGCATTTTCGGCATTTCCAGGATTTTCACCGTGACGGAGAGCCTCTCTATCATGGCGAAAATCCAGCCCCGATTTGTATAGGTTTTTGCAGATGTGTGCCATTTGCGGTGAAGACCGTGTCTATGGAACTTGGGTTGGCTGTGCGTTGCTGTTGGCTGGGAATCAGACTAGCTGTAGGAGGATCGGAGCTGAAAGTCCTTGTGAGGAAGACAGAGTTTGAAGGACTTTGTGACTCACTGTAATCATGAAAATCTGAGTGGACTGCTGAGCCAATTAGTAAGATCTCTCATAGTTGTATCAGCCCTTTAATGTGCAATTTATAGTTTATATTCAACCACAATTTGCCTATTAATCCATGTTTATTCTGGATGTTAGCGTATAGGATAGATAGTATTTAGTATTGATAGGACAGGTAGTATTTAACGTTTACTTTGCTGACTCTGGTAAAGTAAAAGTTCTTCTGTTTTCAACGATGGAACTTTGTGGCTTCATTCCCTTAGTAAGTCACTGAGATTTCAAATTTTGTCTACTTTAAAAATATGTTACTTGTCTCTACCGAGATTGTAACAACAGGCAGTTTGTAGTTAGCAGTGTCCTGATTAGGATAAATTAGACCCTTTCAGAACAGACTCGATTCCACCTACAGGGACTGCATGCAGATTTAATTATAATGAATGGGGCTATTATGAGCTGTTTTCAGTAAAATCGCTAAAGTCCATTTATATGCATGATTGTATGCATTGTTTGAAAAGCAAGTGAATCCACGGCAATAAAAAAGGGATTACCATCTCTCAAATGGCAGCTTCACATTTTATACATTCATCTTTTTCACAAACCCTTTAAAGATGATGCAACACTTGAACAGTTATTGATGGAGACATTATAAAGGAATTTCAACAAAGTTTCAAAGATTGGTAACTAATAGCTTTTGTGTTTATGGTCAAGAATGTATGGAAGAAAGAACAGTCATTCAGCTCATCTAACTCACTCCTTCCAACAGACAGTGTACACTTTACCAAAATAGACTTGCACAACTTATTTAATCACCTAACAGAGGTAAACATATATAGATCAAGTAGATGTAATGGCGCAGATATTTGAAACAGAGGCAACATATATATATACTTGGTCCAACAGTGCGACTTAAAAGTTAAAAAAGAACTATAAAATGGCCTCAAGAGAAAATATTTTTGAATGACTGTTCTTTCTTCCATACATTCTTGACCATAAACACAAAAACTATTAGTTACCAATCTTTGAAACTTTGTTGAAATTCCTTTATAATGTCTCCATCAATAAGTGTTCAAGTGTTGCATCATCCTTAAAGGGTTTGTGAAAAAGATGAATGTATAAAATGTGATATTTACTCACGGATACATTTTACTGCCATGATATAACCACACACATGGTATATTTATCAGCGGTGTGATGAATGTCAATGGTATTTGGCATGGTATTGAAAACAAAGGGAGGAAAGGTTAATAATAGAAAGGAACTTTACATCCAATCATGTAAGATTGGCTTTCAAATGGAATTTGTGAGGAAGTACAAAATGTGACATTTATGAGAAACAAAATATATGTACTGTGGTAACATTTTTAAAAGAGCAGCACAGAGTGTTAGGGGTTCAGATAAGGAATTTTTTTTTTTAAAAGGTGGAAGGTTTTCCCTCCCAAGTCCATCTTTCCTGCAACTCCATATTTCAATCCAATTCAAATTCCTGCCCTGCCACATCATCAAAGTGCCTCTTATCAAAGTCACAAATGACATCTCATGTCACAATGAGATAGGTCACATATCCATCCTCGTCATCCTTGACCTATATGCAGCTTTTGACACATGATCCTCCTCTGATGCCTTTCCACTGTCATCCAACTGGGTGGGACCATGCTCACTTGGTTCCATTCTATATGTCCAGAATTGCTAGAAAATCAAATCCAATGGTTTCTCTCCCCGTTCCTGCACCATTAACCCTGGTATACCCAAAGGATCTATACTTGGCTCCCTCCTATTTCTCATCTACATTCTGCCCATTAGCAACATATCCAAAAACACAGTGCAAGTTTCCACAAGTATGCTGCTGAAATCCAGCTCCACCTCACCATTACCTCTCTCAAAAGCTTCTTTGTCTCTAGGTCGTCAGACTGCTTGTCTGACATCCAGTACTGGATAAACAGAAATTTCCTTCAGCTAAATATTGTGAAGACTGAAGTCATTGCCTTCAATCTTTGCCACAAACTCCAATCCCCAGCAACCGAGTCCAACCCTCCCCCTTTCACAGGTAACTGTCTGAAGCTGAACCAGACAGTTTGCAACTTTGGTGTCATATTTGACCCAGAGATAAGGTTCAGGCCACGCATCCACACCATTACTAAGACCGCTTATTTCAAAACCTTAACACCTTCAGACTCTGCCCCTGCCTCAGCTCATCTGCTGCCGAAACACTCATCCTTTGTATTCTCAAGACTGCACTCCTGGCTGGCCTCCCATGTTCTACCCTCCATAAACTTATGTTCATCCTTTGCTGCCCATGTCCTGACTTGAACCAAGTTCTGATGACCTATCACACCTCATCTACATTGGTTCCCACATAAGAAATGCTTCAATTTGCAAAATTTTCATCCTTGTTTTCAAAGCCCCTTCCCTTCCCTTTCTATAATCACCTCCAGCCTTACAACCCACCAAGATAGCTGCATGCCTCTAATCCTGGCCTCTTGAGCACCTTGAATTTTTATCACACCACCATTGGTGGCTGTGGGGGGTAGCCAAGGACCTAAAATCTGAAATTCTCCCCCTAAACCTCTCTACTTCTCCTTCCTCCTTTGAAACACCCATTGAAAGCTATCTCTCTGATCAAGCTTTTAGTCATTCCCCCTCGTCTCTCTCCCCAATATTTCCTTATGTGGCTCAGAGTCAAATTTTGTTTGATAGCACTCCTATAAAGCACCTTGGGATGTTTTGCTATGTTAATGGTGCTATATAAATATAAGCTGTTGTTGTTTGATCATGGAGAGTTTAGAGAAGCTGATTGTCTGTTCGCTTTAAACTAAGAAGGTTACATGAAGATCTGATAGAGAGATTCAAAATTATAAAAGATTGTGTTGAAATAAATAGAAAAAACTACTTCCACTGGTTAGTAACTACTTCTTAGTTCCCTTCCCACACCTAGTGACATATGAGGCTAACAAAGCATGTGCTTACATCTGTTTCCATAGCTAATATTTCCTGGAACAGGTCACTGGCCTGTTGCTTGAGGCTATAGCTTGAGGTGCACCACTCTACATCAAACATGGCTGATCAGGAGACCCCCACTTTCATGTCCCTGTCATAGGTGTATTGGAAGGATTTACAGATTAGTAATCAACCCGTTTGGCCACATTATGAATGCATGGTTAGTAACTAGAGGGCATCATTTTAGGATCATAGCCAGAGGGGCAAAGTCAGGTTTGGAGAACATTAATATTCAAATGTAGAGGTTGTTATGACTTGGTATGGCCTACCAGAAACAGTGGTGGAAGAAAAATTCATATTAATATTTAAAAGGGAGCAAGCAAATTTTTTAAAAGAGCATTTATAACAATACAGGCAAAGGGGACTAAGAAGATAGCTCCTTCAGATGGAGAAAATAGGGCATTTGGCCCCATCAATGCAGTAAAATTATAAGATTCTCTGTACTCATTTCTAACTTTCACATAGTACTAACAACAAATACTGCCCAATGTGTTTTTTTTGTGCATTACTTAAAATTACCTTGATTTCTCTCAAGATTTCACAAAATATTGTTGAGTCTTGACAGACGTCCTCAAACACATCACTGAAAACCTGAAGACGTCTCAAGTTTGGTCCAGGGAGATGGTCTATCTTCAGCAGCTCCTAATTTTGTAATTTAAGAAAGAAATCACTGATAAGAGCTGAGCTCAGTTGTAAGAGAAACAAGGACATTTGTTTCACAAGGACACAATGACACAAACAGGTTGATGTAGGTATAGGGGTTTGAACACTTAAGTTGTTGAAATAAACTTTGAGCAACTGGAAGAGACAGCATAGACAAAACTAAATCAAAGCTTATTTTCCAATGAAAGCAAAGTTGCTAAGAGGCAGGAATGTAGAAATTTACATTCTTTATCATTTATTCTACCTGCTTATATACCTATATGGGATACCAAACTCTTTGCTTTGACCTTAGAAATGTATTCCGTGTGGCCAGATCCTTTCCATTATGTCCGCTACCCGCTTTGTTCTTTATCTACCCCCATCATTAACTGGTCTTGGTCATCTCCCATACCAGAAGTGGAAATAGACATTTATTGGTTCATTGTTTTGCATTCAAAACAGTTCAAGTCCTCCATTCTCCTAACACACATCAAAAGGAGCTTCGAGATTTTTTATGATGCTTATTTATAATTTAATTGTCAAAATTTTTCATCAATTTCCCATAATCTACCTTGAATTAGAGGCTCTTCCAGCTCAATCAAGTTGCACCAGCTGCAAGAATGCTAAAAATACTCAGTAGATCAAATCCATGCAGAGAGAAACAGAGTTAATGTTTCAGGCTAATGACCTTTCAGCAAAACCTAGAGCAGCACAAAGGAAAATCATGATATTATGGTGCGCAGTTACGATATTACAAATTTTTAGAAAAACTGTTAAGGTCGCATTTAAAAAAAGCCTTGGACAGAGTTTAAAGTCTGTTTCAAAATGGCTCCAAGCTGCAAACAGAATTATGGATTTCAGACTGCATTTCCTCTTCTGAGGCGCCCAACGGCATTCCTTAATTTAATTATGATTCATTGTGGTCTCATCCAGGAGATAACAAAGTTATGTTGATGCCTCATTGCAAGAATGTAAATTGTGCCTTGTCCAGGAGAAAAATTAAGAGCCACAAGAACCAGAGGTGGGAGAAATGTTGATGCCTTATTTGGGAGATGACTTGGCATTTTGTACAGATCACATGATAACAGCAGCCATCTTAGCTCCTGCAAAAAGCCTTGAAAAGGGCAGGAAGCTGAGAGAACCATCTTGCAATGTCTTCAGAGAAGCAAACAAGAGCTCAACATGGAGAGAGGGACCAACAAGCACGGCCATTGAAATGCTGTAATCATTAGTCTAAAAAAGGGCCACACCACAGTTCCTTGAAAGAGAACTAAACACAATGCTCACTGGCAACTTTGAGGATCTTTTAAAGTGTCTGTGACAATTGGGGGTTCAGGTCTGGCATTGAATCCATTTGCAAGCCAGCCAAAAATTTGCCATTTAAAGAAATTGGAAGTAGAAGGTGTAAAAAAGTGTCAAAATTGTTTGAAATCATATGAGAATCTACAGCAGCGAGCTTTTTGAAAACTAACAGCAGAAGTTAAGATGGCTAGTTTTGATGCACAGATGTTTATAGAACAGGAGGTCATAATGTGCAAAAAGTTAGCGTCCTTAAACATAGATCAGCTTAAATGCCATAGCTAAACAGATAGGGCTTAAAATACCCAATAAGGCACAGAGTTTTTCAAGGTGTTGCCCAAATATTTGGGACTCAGTTCAGAGTCGGAACAGGTAGAAGTGGCAGATCTGGAACCAGACCAGGTTACTATAGCAAAAATACAGCTGGATAAGCTGAGAATACAGCTGGAGTTTCAGGAAAGAGAAAAAGAGAGGGAAGCCCAAGAGAAAGAAAGGATTTCCCATTCCAACAATTGGAGATGGGGTTGCAGGCACAGAAAAAGAGAGACCTCAGACAGCTTGAGTCTGCTCTGGAAAAATCTCACTCTGTCTAGTAACAATCCAAATCACTGTAACCCAGAAACAGGTTTTGAGACTTTAAAATTCTCCAAATTTGTTCCCAAGTTTGAAGAGGGAAATGCAAAATCGTTTTTTGTCACTTTCAAGTAAGTAGTTGATAAGCTACATTGGACACAAGAATTGGGAACACTCACGAAACAGGGTCAACTATTAGGCAAGATACAGGAAATCTATTCCAAACTGTCCCCTGAAGTAACAATTAATTACGAAGATACCCAAAGCCGCAATTCTTAGTGCTTACGAGTTGGCCCCAGAGGCCTATCATCAGCAATTCCAAAATTCCCCAAGAAACCCACACAGACTTATTTGGAATTCGAAATGATTAAACATATCGTGTTCAACTGGAGGTTCCACACTTTAAAAATAGAATGTACCTACAATAAGGGAATGGGTACTGTTAGAGGAGTTTAAAACTTTCCTCCCCTAAAATATAAAAATGCACCTCAAGGAACAAAGGGTTTCTTTAGCAAGGGCAGCCGTAGTTCTGGCTGAGAACTACGAACTGACTCTCAAGCCACTGAATCACAACAGAGCTGGATCGAGTAGTTCATTTCAGCAATGAAGGGATAAAAGGGAGATGCAAGGGACAGAGGTAGATCCCAAGGAAAAAGACAGCAGGGGAAACTGGGCAAACCATCCCCCAACTTTTAACAGTTTAAACGCATATCGAGTGTATGTGTTTCTTTTATCTTTTGTTTCTTAAGAAGAAGACATGTAAAGAATGAAGATGGAATTTCATTTTTTTCCCAAAGGGAGGACAAATGTTACAGTGCATAGTTATGACATTACAAATTTTAGAAAATCTGTTCTGAGTCACATTTTAAAGAAACTTTGGACTGAGTTTTAGGACTGTTTCAAAATGATCCAAGCTACCAGACAGAATTGCAAATTCCAGACTGCATCACCTCCTTCGAAAGGGTAAAAGACAATCCTTAATTTAATCATGGTTCACTTTGGTCTCATCCAGAAGATAACAAAATTTCGCTGACATGTCATTGTAGGAAGGTAAATTGTGTCTTGGCTGGGACGAAAGCTAAGAACCACAGGTGGGAGATGGGCTGTTTGAAGTGTCAATGCCTTATTTGGGAAATGACTTGGCATCTTGTACAAATCACATGATAACAGTGCCCATCTTAGCTCTTGCAAAAAACCTTGAAAAGGGCAGGAAGGTGAGAGAACCATCTTCTAATATCTTCAGAGAAGCAAACAAGAATTCAACAGAGAAAGAGAGGGAGCAACAAGCACAGCCATCAAACTGCTCTATTTAAACAGCCTAAAAAAGGGCCACACCGCAAATCCTTGAAAGAGAACTAAGGAAACTCCTCTCTCCCCACTACCTGACTCTATTTACTAAGCTGCCTGTTAACACAACCTCTGGCAATTTGACAGTGGAAGCCATTGCAGCTTCAAGACCTTAATTTCAGACAACGCAACATCTCGACTTCAAATATATCAGGCCTGCACTGAAAAAGAGAGAGACTGAACCAATCCAATTTTTATAAGTATTGTTTTTATTTTCTTCTGTAACTAATTTTGTGTGTGCATGTGTTAGTGAGTATCTCTTCTTAGGTAACTTCCAGAGCAATAGTGTGAAATAAAGTAACCTTTTCCTTTTTTTAGTAAAAAGGCTTTGCTGCTGGGTTATTTTTAAACTGAATTACTCACTCCAAGGGTAAAATACACACACAGTCACAGGTGACTTTGGAGAAACACCTTTTAAAGCATCTGTGACAATAAGAACACTTGAACTGCAAAATACTGAAGGGGAAAGTATGCCCAATTTTTTTTACTCCTTTGGATGATGGCAATATCCTCAGTCTATGTGATTGCTAAATCTTTTTCAAAGTCAGAACAATTCCTTTCGGAGGTAGATAATGTAACATTTTAAAAGGTGCATCTAAAAAATTGAGCTGTATCCTCAAGGAGAGAATAGGAAAGTAACATGCATTAATAAAATAGAATCTGTCTGCATTTCCACCAAGGTACAAAGAAAACACCCTACACTGGTGTAAATTCACTTTCAACAAAACAAATATGTTTAATTACAAATAAGTACCTTCGTTGAGAGGTATGGAATTGCCACAGCCCTCAACACAAAACTTTTTCTTGCCTGCACCCACCACTCCCACACACCCCAGCCCCAATTTTGATCTTCAGTTATGGTTGTAGACATCACAGTACACCTCACAAAATGTTACCGTCCCTTACATGGCTTAGCTTCCACTCATGTTTTGCTACTGCTTTGTAACCAGACATTGCCTCCCTCTCAAGAAGGTCTTCCGTCATCAGGAATTTTTTCTCGAATTCAAGTAGCTTAGTGAATTGGTCCTTCCTCGTCAGCCCAGCCAAGTAAGACTCAACGAACTGGCTCTGGTCGTGGCCAGTGTGAGATCTTGCACACTTCCATGGCTTAGGCTTCACGAGCATGAGGTTAAATAGCTCCAATTCCTCTTTGACAAAGTGATCTGGTAGCTTTTGTGCCTCAGTGTGTGGGGATCTGGAGCATGCCTTGGTTTGTGGGATCGTTGAGTCATCTGAGATATCCTGAGAAGCTTTGGCACTTCTTTGGTCAAGATAATTGAGGCCAGGGCTGTAAATTGTAGGTAGTGTTGGAACCATGCTAGTCATCAGGCTGAAGTCTACAAATGCGTCAGTCATTTTCTTTACTTTGGCATCACTTGACCGCTGAACAGACCTGCAAAGTTTTTCTTTCTTAAAAGGAGAGGGCTTCTTTGCACTCTTCCAAGTCACTGAGGCATCCTGATGCGTTGATATTTTATTCAGGTTCCTATGATTTAAATGTCCAAAGCTGTAGGAAAAAATGTCAGCCTTCTGAGATTTTTCTAACTCATGGAGGAGCTGTCGGAGTGTTTTTTTCTGTGGGTCAGAATATTCGCTAGATTTATTCTTCATGGATTTCATTGTTTCAGTGAAGCAAAGCCTGAAAAATTTAGAAAAAATAAATTAACAACCTGATGTGGAAACTGTATATTTTTCAAGTGTCCAGCCTGCAGATCATCTATTCACAGCAATTTTCCTAGCGCACTTTTCATTATGAGAGAATTTAACTTTTGTTCCTCTATCCATGCTTACACTTATTTATAACAGTGTCAGTCAATAGCAAATAGTTCCAAAACACACATTCCCTCTAATTCATTTGTTTCTAACAGGCTATTTTTAAGCAGTCACAACCAATAAAAAGTTGACAATTTCTGGTAACTAAATAAATCAGAGGTTAATACCTAACTACGCTCCTTAAAGGTTATATTTTCTCATTTCTCAGTAAGATCCCAGAACCAATGAATAATCAGCCTCAATTACTGCTACTGAACTATTGGTCTATTTCTGATGCAGTCATTCAGAGAATTAAACACAGACTTGATCCCTTTGGTAAAAAAGATTGGTGAGTTACAGGCGTAGATTGCCACATCGAAATATGATATTGTGCCTCAAAGAAGGGCAGGACTAGGTATTAAATACTCCTGGATACAAGACATTCAGGAAATATAGGAAAGGAAGAAAAGGGGAAGGGGTGGCAGTATTGATTAAGGAAACCAATGCTGTGTTGGAGAAACAGAATATCCCAGAGGGATAAAGGACAGAATCTATTTGGCTAGAGCTCAGAAGCAAAAAAGGTGTATTACATTGCTCGGTGTGGTCTACAGGCCACCAACTAGTGGGAACAATGTAGAGAAACAAACTTGCAAGAAATTACAGAGAGGTGCAAAAATTATAGAGTACTTATAATGGGGGACTTTGATTATCCAAATACTGGAAAAGCAGTAACGAAAAGGGCAGAGAGGGGCAAGATTTCCTATTGTGTGTTCAGGAAATTTTCTTCAGCAGTATGTTTCCAGTCCAGTGAGGAAGGGGGCACTGCCAGACTTGGTTCTTGGAAATGAGGTAGGCCAAGTAGATCAAGTGTCAGTAGGAGAACATTTAGGGGACAGTAATCATCGTACCATATGTTTTAGGCCAACTATGGAAAAAGACAAAGCACAGTCCAGAGTAAAATTAACTGTAGAAAAGCCAACTTCAATGGGGTAAGAACAGGTCTGGGCAGAATAAATTGGAGTCCAAGGTTGGCAGGAAAAATTGTGGCTGATCAATGGGCTACCTTCAAAGAAGAGATGATTCAGGCACAGCCAAAGCACATTCCCTCGAAAGGGTAAAGTAGGGCAAACAAATCCAGAGCTCCCTGGATGACAAAGGAGATAGAAATTAAAATAGATAAGAACAAGTATGTTTAAAACAGATGCCAGGTAGAAAATACAATTGAAAACCAAGCTGAATATAAAAGGGTCAGAGGAGAGGTGAAGAAGCAAATAAGAGAAGCAAAGAAGGTGTATGAAAAGAGACTGGCAGCTAGCTTAAAAAGGAATCTCAAAATATTCTATAGGCATATAAATAGTAAAAGGGTGGTTAAAAAGGAGTAGGGCCGATTAGGGGCCTAAAAGGAGATTTGCACATGAGTGCAGAGGGCATAATTGAGGTACTAAATGAATACTTTGCATCTGTCTTTACGAAGGAAGAAGATGCAACCCAGACCATGGTAAAAGGAGGTAATTCAGACACTAGATGGGTTAAAAATTGAAAAGTAGGTAGGTGGTATTGGATAGGTTATCTGTACTTAAAGTTGATAAGGCACCGGGACCAGATACTGAGGGAAGAGACATTGCAGAGGCACTGACTGTAATTTTGCAGTCTTCCTTAGACTCAGGGCTAGTCCCGGAGGACTGGAGAATTGCAAACATTACACCCTTGTTCAAAAAAAAATGTAAAGACAACCCCAGCAACTACAGGCCAGTCAGTTTAACTTATGTGATGGTGAAACGTCTAGAAATAATAATTTGGGACTAAATTGACAGTCACACAGACAAATGTGGGTTAATTAAGGAACACCAGCATGGATTTCTTAAGGGAAAATCATCTTTAACTAACTTGCTGCAGTGTTTTGAAGAGGTAACAGAGAGGGTTGATGAGGTGCACATGGACTCCCAAAAGACATTTGATGCAGTGCTGCAAAATAGACTTGTGAGCAAAGTTAAAGTTCATGGAATAAAAAGGGTGTAGCAACATGGATACGGAATTGGCTATGTGACAGGAACCAGAGGGTAATAGTTAATGGATGTTTTTCAGACTGGAGGAAGGTTTGCAGTAGAGTTCCCCAGGGGTCAGTGCTGAGACCCTTGCTTTTCCTGATGTATATTAATGACCAAGACTTGGGGTATAGGGCACAATGTCAAAGTTTGAGGATGATACGCATTATGTGGAGGATAGTGCAGAACTTCAAAGGGACATAGAAAAGTTGGTGGAATGGACAGGCATCTGGCAGATAAAGTTCAACGCAATGAAGTGATTCATTTCGGCAGGAAGAACATGGACAGACAATATAAATTAAAGGATAAAACTCTCAAGTGGGTGCAGGAGCAGAAGAGCCTGGGTGTATGTGTGCATAATCATTGAAGGTGGCAGGACAGATTGAGAGAGCAGTTAATAAAGCATACAGTATCCTGGGCTTTATTAAAGGGGCATAGCGTACCAGAGCAAGGAAGTTATGTTGAACTTGTATAAGTCACTATAGGTCGAGTATCCTTTATTCGAAGCCCTTGGGACTGATTGCGCTTCGGCATTCAGATATTTTCAGTTTTTGGATGTGATATAGCCACCATATATATGGTAGGCCTAGGCCTACTTACATTACAATAGCCTAAGCCTAGGATAGCTATAGTCTACAAATACTAGGTTGTTTCTCCATTTTCCAACTCTCTCATGCCTTACTTACTTGTTAACACTTAATACACCTGTAATATAATAGTACATTGCTTTATTAACATACAAATTAATTGCATAGCCGTTCAAAAAAACGTTCAGTTTTTGGATGTGTTCAGTTTTCAAACGGATGGATAAAGGATATTCGACTGTAGTTCGGCCTCAGCTAGAGTATTGCATCCAGTTCTGGGCATCGCATTTTAGGAAGGATGTGAAGGCGTTAGAGGGGGTGCAGATAAGATTCACGAGAATGGTTCCAGGGATGAGGAATTTCAGTTAAGATGATAGATTGGACAAGCTAGGACTGTTTCCCTTGGAGAAAAGAAGGTCGAGAGGAGATTTGATAGAGGTATTCAAAATCACGAGGGGATTGGTCAAAGTAGATAGGGAGAAACTTCCCATTCGTGAAATTATTGAGAACGAGAGGGCACAGATTTAAAGTAATTAGTATAAGAAGCAAAAGTGATATGAGGAGAAACTTTATGCGCAGCGAGTGGTTAAGGTTTGGAATGCACTGCTTGAGAGTGTGGTGAAGGCAGGTTCAATTGAAGCATTCAAAAGGAAATTAGACTATTATCTGAAAAGGAAGAATGTGCAGGGGAGAAGGTGGAAGAATGGTACTAAATAAATTGCTCATTTGGAGAGCCGGTGCAGGCACAATGGGCCAAATGCCCTCCTTCTGTGCTGTAACAATTCTGTGAATCTGTGAATTCTGTTCATTTGAAGGAAAGAATGCTACTTGTTGAACAGTCTTTATGTAACTTTAGGGTTACATAACCTATACCCAACAGCCAAATCCAAACCATCTGAATTCCAAGATATTGGTAGGTAACAGAAGCTTTTACCAATGATTTCACAACTTGGAAGTCTTCCTGTGCTCTACTGTTCAAATAACAAAGGGCAGAGCAAGACCCAGAATTTGAAGCAGGGTGGGCAGAAAGGAAGGGAGGAGTATTAAAGGGAAGTTGTTTTCCAGCAGTTAGCTTAGTAGGGCAGGGCGATTTCCATTTCAACTAAAAGAAAAGCAGAAAGTGCTTGGAGCACTTAGCAGGTTGCCAACTCTGACTGGAACTCAATCTCTGTTTTCCTGGAAATCTTAGCACATGACCTCCTGCCTCCAACTGTCCAGCCCCCACACTGCCACCATTGGGTCAGTGGAACAGAGGCTCTGGCCATAGATTAGCTCTGCATTCTGACAGTCTGTACTCCACTGGATGCAAAATTTTAACTTTTTTGCCTTGGCACACAATCTGTAACAGTTGTTGCTACAAAACTCAAGTCTTTGAATATATATGAACTGAGACAGTAGAAACATGAAAACTGTTTTTGATGAGGCGAGAACACAAAGAACAGGACAAGCAATTCAACCCCTCAAGTCTGTTCTCCCATTCAATTAGAATTGATCTGTACCCCAACTCCATTTACCTACTTTTGTTCCACATCCCTTGATATCCCAACCAAAACAAAAAATCTATACCTCTTAGTCCTTGAAAGCTCCGTCCCAGCACAC